>NC_045568.1:1250000-2500000 GCF_009819795.1 Aythya fuligula | reverse complement strand
TGTTCAGTTTTGGCCCAAATCGACAAGATATGAGTTGCTTGCTCAGAGCACTTATTCCAAAGGAATATGGAAAATTTTCAAGCTCGTTTTTTTGAAGCCACTTTGTTGTTTTAAAACAAACCATTTAATACAGGTTTGTCTGTTCTCTTGCAGCTAGACACTCCAGTATAGCAGCAATGTGGGTCAACCTGGAAAAACATTTTCCCTTCTTCTGTCCCAACTTGCAGCACAGTCCCTGACTTCCTCACTGGTGACAGTTCTGGCACCACTTGCCCAGCCCCCTGGCAGCGGCTGTCACCCCTTTGCTCTGAGATGGCCCCAGTGCAAGTGTCAGCATACAGGGCCAGACGTAGTCCTCACGGCCCAGCCCCGACCCCACTCAGGATCAGCACAGATGCCACAGCAACAAATGGTACTGCTTTCTGCCCATCTCTTGGGCCCACAGAGCCAGGGCATTTCCAGCCACCCTGCTAAACAAAACCAACCTGAACGCCAGTGAGCTCACCTGCATTTGTTCCCCTTTGCTGTTCCTTACCCAGTTTGCTGCTTGAAGATGCTAAAAGCGCACCACAGAGCAGTGACCTGCCATTCACAGCTGTCAGCAAGAATTTCTGTGAATAATTGATTTTTTTAGACACTGGTCTGCAAGACTTAGCAATAGCATGCAATTTATTATGGCGATAGAAACCATTCATGGACTGAGACAGTAACAGATTTTAAAGCCCCCTTAGCAGTTTTTATCGCTTGTCATTTTCCTTCCCTCCTTTTTGCTGCCGGGGTGGGCTTTCTGGTGCCAGGCTTTGCACACAGCAGCAACGGGACAGCAGAACAGCTCGGCCACAGCTGGGGGTGTGGAAGCCCTGCCCCAGCCCGCAGCAGCCCTGCCAGCCCCGCAATGATTAACAGTGCGAGTCGATGGGCACATCTGCCTGGGGCCTCCCCAGCCATCGGAATTAGAGGGAGATGACTTGAAGATGGATGGGGACACCAGCGAAAGGACAGGGAAGCTGTCCACCATGTTTACTCTTCTCCACTAAACCAGTAAATGATTTCAGGCCAGTTACATGCAGGGTGGCCAGCAGCTTAGGCACAGGGACCAAAGGGCAGCAGCCCCACTCACACAGGATGCTCCGGCCTGCCTCGGGCTCTGCCAGTGAGCTAGATGACAGACGGCTTTTGGAAGGCTTATGTGTTCAGGCAGGGGTAGCCTAGGGTTAAACAGAGGGAGAAACTTGGTTCCAGCCTGTATTCCAGTAACAGGCTGAATGCTACAGCTCCTTCTTGCCTGTACAAAACAGCACCAGCTTTGTGGGGCCGCTCATTGTGGAGAAAGGCGAAAGCAGCCCCGCCAGGCTGGGTGTGCCTCGCGACCTGACCGGGCAGCAAAGCTCGTAGTGCTGGAGAGCACTGGGCACGTGGGGAGAAGCCCTCCTGTGCCTCATCCTGCTCCCCACATGAAGGCAGACGTTTCTGCTCTCCTGAGCTAGGGAACCAAACAACCAGATGTGCCGTGCCCCCAGCGCCTCCTCCTGCCACCCCAGCCCAGGGGCTCCCTCTAAACGCTGCTTCCAAGGCCCCACTTTCACTCAGGTTTTTACCCACCATCTTCCCCGCACCTATCCCAGCTCCTGTCCACACCGTCACTTCCCTAAACAATTCCCAAAGACCCTCTGCTTAGGAGACTCGTACAGGTGCATGGTGCTGTGTTTGGCTTTATTTTATCCCAGAGATAAGGCCTCAGTAACCACTTACAACTACGTTAAAGGGAAAGCAATCAGTTCACCTGTGCTTCCAGGAGCTGTTCCGACTGATGCTGACACCACCGTGCTGCTGGGCCAGTCCCAGCCCTGGTGTTCCAGGCCCCACCAGCAAACACTGCTACATAAAGCAGGCCCCACTCAGCCCGGCCTCCGGGACCCTCCACAGATACAGGAATTGATTTTATTTGGTGCGTGCTTGCTCATTCTGCAACTTGCACATTTCTCATTGTCATCTCATGGCAAAACACAAAGTGAGCAGGGCAGGCTTCCACTGCAAATGCAAAATCATCTCCCTGTCACTCTTCGGATCCGCAGAGCCAGTCTAAACTGCTCCACAGAGTAACACAGCTGCTTATCTACGACTGCATTTGAAAGACAGCGTTGCCAATAAAATGCCTAAGTGAAAACAAGGAACTGTCCTACGTGCTGCCTTGTCCCTGTCAAATTATTGAAGGCAAAGTGCTGCGGTGCCAGGTGCGTTAAAAGGGAGCGGCAATCCTGACAAATGAGGTAAGTATCTCGTGCTAATTTCCACACAGTTAAAATTCCCTTTGTCGCAGAGTTTCAGATATGCTGGGAGACTCAGCTTCCCACGGGAGCCCAGGGATCTCCTTGCCCTGCCACACAGGGAGCAGCCAAGCCAGCAGCTTGGTCCCTCAGCTCCCCAGGCACAGCAAACCCAGAGATTGCAGGGTTGTTTGGGTGGGTTTGGAGCTGAAATGTCAGTGTTCTGGTTCCAAGACATTCAGCTCACTTCGTTCCCTAGCTGAAATTCATACATCTAGACATAATTCATCTCTATAACCTAGGTAATTTAAGAGGCGCTTGGACAAAGTATTGGAGAGTACAACAGGGAAACATCTTGCACTGTGGAGGACTGTGCTACACCACCTCATAACTCGTCTCCTTCTCTATTTCGCATCGTTCTAGAGTTTTTATGACAAGCACAAAAATCAATCTCTCAAAGCAATAACAATGCTTGGTCCAAACACAGAGCCACTGAGATTAGCATTTTGCAGTACAGGAGATAAAGCCAATTAGCTGAAATTCTGCCACCACCGCTTCTTTTATTTTATTTAATAGAAGGTTTCACTTTGATCTCATGGGAGAAAAAGGAAGGAGAAATAACCCTTTAAGAAATTACAAGCCCATCTGCTCCAGGTTGTCTCACATCCTGCCCTGCAGAATGAAAATTCAGGATGAAGATTTTCTTCCCCAGTTTAGAAACCGAGCTGCACCTTGGGATCACAGGAGTGAGCCGAGAACCTCCTCGCAGCCCACCTGCGGAGCCGCAGTGCTCTCTGCTCTGAACAACTGTGCTTTTGCTTTCCTGGAAGAGCAGCCATAAGTTCTCGTGACATGTTTTCAGTTTCTGCACTGGCAAGGACACAACCTCACTGCAAAACAAAAACAGCATGTGCCAAAAGGACAGACACCATGGGTCACACCAAAGCTAAACTGGCCTGGTACTTCTGTCCCAGCACGGCCACCCAGAGAAGAGTACAACCGAGCAAGTACCGAGCGATACCTCCTCAAGCATATCACAGCTCAGGTCTGTCCTAAGCCAGAGGTGGTGTCTTTCCCCTAAATGGTGCCTGCTAGGTAACTTCTTGCAGGAATTTGTCTGGACTTAGCACGTACGGTTTCCTGTGGCACAACCCACAGGTTATTTGCAGCTTACCTCAGGCAGCCTCTCTTCCCTCCTGGTTTGGGAAAGCAGAGGGATATGGCCGAACCACAACTACCAACAGCCCAGCAGCAAGAGAGCTACCAAGTTCTAACCTGGCATCATAGTTTCTGACACATTTTGTTTTTCTTTCCTACATTACCTTTGTCTGTGGCTGCACTGATGCATTTGCAGAAGCAGGTTGGTGTTTCTAGCAGCAGGTGCTGCCCCAATCTGGGGCAGAGCAGCCTTAAAAGAGCTACATGATTGCACTGGGGGCTGGGGGAAGAACCACAGCACAAACCAAGGTGCCGTTCTAGACAAACAGAGGGCTAGAGCCCCAGCTTCAGTGATGTGGAGACTGAAAATAATTACACGCCTTTACTACTCCTTCCTCCCTTTCCTATTCCACCCGATGAGCCCCCTGCTATAATCTGAGCAGCTTCAGGGGCAGCAGCACCTCAGTGACAGCCCAGCGGCTGTGCTGCCCGCAGCTCTGCAGCCACAGGGCCATCCCTGCCTCTGCTTGACAGTGCCCATAGGGCAGGAAACCGCTGAGTCACCACTTCAATGAGCATTTCAGAATTTCACAGGCATCTCCAGGTAATATAACGGGCCTGGCAAGAGATGGTTGATGAGCATCTGTCCACAGGAAACTCCTGCAGCAAGGCAATAATGCCGTAATGCTGCTGTGACAGCACAACAACCACGAGACGATAAGGAGAACATAAAAACATCAGTATCATTTAAAAACACAATAGAAGAAGTCTTCTTCGCAGCCTCGAGAGGCACTGGGACAGTTTGCTGCACTCTTCCCCTGCCCACGCTCCTGCTCTGCGCGTTTGCCCGTCTGCTAGCAGAGCACGAGAGAAGCACAGCGAGCGTCCCAGCGCCCACCTGCAGCCACAGCTGTTGCTTGGCTGTGACCGGGAGGTGGAAATGAGGCTGAGCTCACTGCTTGCTTCGCAATGCCCTGCTGAACCTTCCCCAGCAAAGGGTGGCAGCGGTCCCCCTGGGTTCAGTCCAGTAGGGACAGTGGGAGAGAGATGCCAGCCCTCAGCAGGCAGGCAGGAGCAGGAAGAGCAGAGCATGCCTGAATGTCACAACTGCGTTGCAGGAAGCTGTCAGACCCTAAGTGTTAAATGCATCAGGCTGTGCAATGAATTTAACTTCCCTCTCATTCATATATTGATTCAAATGGAAATCTTGCAATGCTTTCATTCATCCCCTGCACAAGGAGCACGCAAAGGAGTTTATCCACGAGACTTACTAGCGCCCTGCAGGCCAGGGCCAGAAATTTTACTCAATCAAAGCAGCAAAGAAAAATGATCACCAATAACTACACAATAAATGAAAGGTGCTGTATAACAGTTGTCATCAGCTCTCTCTGGAGGTCACTTCTGCAAATGCTGCTGCATAAACAACACATCACATTTTAAATTAAGCATCCTGAGCAAGAGTTTAATTAAAAATTATACACCAAGTAGCCATAATTTTAGCTATCCAAACCACTCAGATTTAACAGCAGCACATCTGGCTAGCTCAGTACACTTGTGGCAACAAACTGATATCCAGCCAAGGTGAAACCTGTGTGGATGGGGAAGGGCAGAACAGACTCCACAGCAGTGGGCAAAGAGGCTGTGAGGGAGCTTGCGGGGAGCATGGCAGTGGTGGGTCTGGCAAAAGTGCCTGCTGCAAGCATCTCTGCTGGCCCCACAATCGATGTGGACTTACATGCAGATGTATCTGTGCCGTGGTCCTGTCCAGCCCCTTTTGACTCCAATCTGGCACCCACTAATAATAACTCCTGGTCCACATCACTGTTGCAGGTGGTTTGGGAAGGACAGTGAGAGCTGTTCTGGTTGGGAACACAGCAGAAGGAGGACTGCCCCTAGCTAGCCCTGGCCTGAAAATAGGTTTCTCCCTTTCAGCCTCTCCACACAAAGCCTAAATAATCAGGTTCTTCAGTACAGGAAGAAACGTCTCCTTAGAGGTACTACAACAAGCGTAACACCACATTCTCTTGTTCTGACTTCAAAAATACAGATGGTGAAAAATGCCTGTACTTGCTAGCTGTGAAGCACAGCGATCCGGCTTGACCCAGGAGTCAGGTTTGTGGGCATCCAAGGCATTAACCGAGGCTGAGATGCCAGTCTGCATGCCGGGATTTTTTGGTCAATCCCACACTTCTGGGAGTTTTGCCACAGGTAAAGGGGGCAAGATTATCCCACTCAGGAAGAGGAAAGGCTGAGCACATGGGACGTGCCCCTTCTGACCCATCTTGCCCGGTGGCACAGCCCAGTCCAAGGGGACAGTTTGACACAACAACTAAATGGAGCCCAACACATGTGATTTTACACAAGCAAAAAAGCCAATAATTAGCAAAAATTAGAGAAACGGTGTCCACGCCTGAGTTTGAGTTGTTAATTCTGAGGGACGCTCCCCAGAAGCTGTTCCCTGTTTTTAAAAACGAACCGCGCTATTAAAATCAAATGAAACGCGCAGTTAGGCACACTCGGCGGGTGCAGTTTAAAGCATCGCTACACCATCAGCCCGAACGCGTTTGCTCGTTTCCATCAGCATCATAAAAACCGGGTCATCGATAAAGCCCGCCGGGACCGCGGGGGTGAACTCGATCCCAGCGAGGTGGGCGTGGGGGGACGGGCTGCAGGAGGATGAGGTCCCGGGGCTCGAGAAGTGCTGAGCGCTGCTGGTGCTGAAGGCAGGGAACTGCCTACACCGCAAGCTGCAGCAGGCAGGGAGAGCCTGGGCGAGCAGCGCGGCGCAGAGCTCCGGCAGGCTCCTCTCGCTTTACCTTGCCAGCTTCAGGGCTCGCCGGGGCAGCGAGCAGGCAGCTGCTGGAGCCCGATCCAGCACCGCCGCGGGCAGCAGGACCCCCCTGTGCCCCCCAGCCCCTGAAAGCTGCAGAGGCGACAGCCCAGGTGCAGCGGGCGCGTCCCACCTGCGCTAGGGCCAGAGCCCAATCGGCAGCAAGTTCACCGCTCCCAGCCCAGCCAAGGAGCTCTGGAAACGCGCTCCCCTGCCCAAGTTGAGCAACGAAACTGGGGCGGAGGGGGGAGAAGAGGAAGCAAGAGAGCTTTGATGCATTTCCCATCGCAGCCCTCGGTGCATCGCCCCGTTCCAGCGGAGCGCCCGGGGCTCCATTTTCTCCCCGGGCCGTTGCCCGCCGCTGGCTGTGCCGGGGGCCGGCAGCTGCCGGCAGCGCGCCCCGTGCCGAGCCGCCCCCCCCGGGCCTTGCCCCGCCAGCTCCCCCGGCTGCTGCCCAGCTCCGAGCTGCCGGCCCCACCGATCTCCCTGCTCCTGCCCAGCTCCGAGCCCCCTGCGAGCACGGCGGGGGCCTCGCCGCCCCCCGGGGTGCCCCCAGGGCTCGGGGGGTGCCGCGGGCAGGGGGCGGCCGAGGGGAGCCCACACCTGGGGCAGCCGCAGCCCCTCGACGGGGGTCCCGCAGCCTTGGGGGCGGGACAGGAGACCCCAAGCCCCCCCAGGGGTCCCGCCCCGTGCCCTAAAGGAGGGCCCGGCCGCATCCCTCCCTACCTGTGTAGCCGCGGGGGGGGCCGCCGCCGTCCCGGCCGGGCGCAGCGCTCCGCGGCACCTCCGGGCCCGGCGCCGTGGCTGCCGGCATGGCTGGGCTGAGCTGTGCCGAGCCGTGCTGAGCCGAGCCGAGCCGTGCCGGCAGGTGCAGCCGTGCCCGCCTCCGCCGCCGGGGCCGGGCCGGGGGGAGGCGGTGTCCCGGGGGAGCCGCCGGCAGCCCGCCCCGCCCCGGGGAGGAGGAGGAGGAGGAAGGCGGGGTGAGGCCCGGGGTGACACACAGCCACCCCCAGGTCACCGCCAGCTGACCCCAAACTCGGCCCCCGCGGGGCTGGGCCAGCGCTCCCGGCCGTGGCCCTAAGGCTCGGGGCAGGGAGCGGGGCTCAGCCCCCGCCCAGCACCCCTGGGTGCTGACCCTGCCCGGGGCCCTAAGGCAGCGCCGGGGGCTGAGCGGGGCCCTGCTGCGGGAGCTCTGCAGGAAGGCGCTGAGCATACGGGCTGGGGCTATTGACGCTCGCTCTCGCTCCGCTTATTTTACCCTCTCATTATTATTTTTTTTTCCACATGAATTAAAAAAAAAAAAAAAAAAAAGTCTGCAGGAGCAGATTGGGGAGATGAAATTCCAACACGCACCGAGCCCAGACAGGCTGAGGGAGATCCGAGGCTCTGCTGGCAGTGCAAGCGGCGAGGGACCGAACCCACGGGTGCCACGGCTGCGCTGCGCCCGGGCACGGCGCCCCTTCCTCTGTGCTGCGGATACAGAGGGCTGCTATTTCCAGCTCTACAACCAAAACACAGGTTTTAAAAGTAATAGTCATGCTCTAGGAAAAAAAGTGTGGCTTTTTTTTTTTTTTTTTTTTTTTTTTTGAAAATTCTGCAGCTTACAAATGAGGTCTGCATTTGCACTAATGCCAAATACTCCAAAATCCACGTGAAGGCCCCAGGAGCGATAGCTCCCACAGTCCACTCCATCCTGTCCTTGAAGCCGGAGGAACACCGAAGGCAGGGGAGTGCCTCAGCGATTTTGTCCTCCAGTCACCGCTCCGACAGCTGCTATGGCAAGGTCGCACACCCTGCGTTACCGTGTTACAAGCCAGACCTCCTGTTACACGCACCTCCAGAAGCAAGTGCCAAAGCAGAATGTGAACTCTTCTCCCCTCCTACGGGCAGCCAGTCTTTCTTCATAACCGAAAGCAAAGCTTTGCCCAGCAGGGAGGCAGAAAACGCCTGCTGGGCAAGCCCCCAGCACAGGGCAGCCCTAGGGCCATGGCTGGAGCCACCCGTGAGGTGACAGCTTGTGCTGCCACCAGCACAAGTCTTGGTGCTGATTTCAGTAGAGGTGGTGGCCAATTACACTGACCCAATTTCTGTAATGCTTACTTAAAGTCCAGCTGTAATAAAAGGGAGTTTTGCCCAAGCAAGGTGTTGCTGTCCACCTCTGAACAACGGCAACGTGATTGCACTTTGAGTGCCACCCCTCCCATGCCAATATGCTTTCAATTTAGTGACAAATCTCATCAGTATAATGGGAATGCATACAGGAAATAAGGGGGGAAAGAAGGAAGAGCATGGAAAGCGCAACTTAGAAATCATGAAAGCTTCCATGCTGAAGCCCAGTTTTTCTATGGCAGACCCCTTACTTAGCCTTCAGCACCACTGGAAGCAATGCAGCCCAACTAGACACTTGTTGCCTTTGTGTAGGGGTTGTTTGACTGCTGGATTTCACTAAGCTGCCCTAAGGCACCATTTTCTAATCCCAGTTATTAGGGCTGGCTCAAGGCTGCCAAGGGCACAAGACTGCTGAAGCAACACTCCCTGTGGCCTCGCTGCCCACGTAGCCCCAGGCTGCAGAGCCCTGCTGCAGGGATTTAAAAATCATGTCCTGTGCCCTGTGCCAGTTCCCCAGCCCTCCTACAGCAGCAGGCTGAGCTCTGGCACCTTCCTCCCCTGCAGCCAGCCCCCTGCACCTCCTCCTCCTCCCTTTTTACTGCAGAAGCTGCCTGGCTCCTGCTGAGCATCAGACCCTCATCCCTGAGGCAGCAAAACCGGGCTTTGTCTACCTTGCTCAGAAACTTTGAGTAGGAGGCGTTGCTTGTTCTGTACCTCTCTAAAGGAAGGCCAGTAGCTCTCAGCCACAGGTTTCTGTTCTAACCAGATAACACATGCACAGGTGTTATTGCTGGAAATCCACCTCAGGCTCAGCAATTAGATTCCTGAAAGAAAGTCTAGACCTTTTCAAATGGCAATGAAATCATCTGCTAGGTTGTAAGAAGTGTTAGTGGCCCCAGGGTGCTTCTGAATCAGTGGCGGGCCCCTGCCAAGGGAGGTGGCTCCTCCTCCGGGAGCAGCAGCGGCCCTGAGCACACAGCCTGCCTCAAAGCGTCACCCCCGAGCCTCTGCTGCAGACCGCAACGTGCTCGAGATCTGGCACCTTTGCAAGAGCAGCAGGAGCCAGGCAATTCACCGCTGTTGTACTCAGCCCAAAAAGGGGAAGCAAAGCAGAGGCCCTGCTAGAAAACAGCCTCTGAGGAGGAGCCACGAGGGGCAGATCCTCCCCGGCAGAGAGGAGGTTGCTCTCGGCCACAGGGCTGGAGGCACAGGGCACGCCGTCTTAGACGGGACTTGAGAAGGATCAGAAAGGAAAAGCTGGAGGGAGAGGGTTATTAGGAGCAGGTAGGTGTCCTTTTGAAAATCTGAAGTTGCCTTTGAATGGGAAGAGTAGAAAATCCAGCAGACTAAATGTGAACGGCACAAAAAGCAGGTCAAGGAGTAGAAGAGCAATTTGCAGAAAGCATCAAAATGAGTAGTAAATTTCTCCTCAAGTGCCCTACAAGCAGAAATTCTGCCAGAGAGCCTGTGGGGTCTTTGATCAGGATATGAAAGAAGCACTCAGAGAAGATAGGGTCATAGCAGAAAAGATAAATTAATTCTTTGCTTACTCGTGATGAAAACAAGGAGGGAAGCCAGAATCCCTCTTTGAAGGGACGCACAAGGTGGTCTGTAGATGGTAGATGATGCTGTGGACCACATAGGCAAAGAACGATAGCAGAAGGCATTCATCAAGTGGCCAGAAAAACCTCAAGATGAAGCAGGCACATTAATTTTTAAGCCTGATGCATAACATTTCACTTAAAATCTTCCCAATTAGCTAAGGCCTGAAATAGAGCACATAACACCAGCTTTTCAGAAGGATTTCCTTCAGATGAGGCCTCAGAAGCTATTGGCTGGTAAGCCCAAAATCTGCACCAGCGTGATAGTAGGAAATGTTTTAGCAAATAAAATCAGTAAAAACATGAATACATTTAATATACTGGGGAAGAGTCAACGTGACTTTTACAAATGGAATTAAATTGTATCTCAAAAATCCTCTGGGGATGTTTAAAGAAGCCAACAGGACAGGATATAGGGAATATCTAGCTGATATTTTCCATCTGGATTTTCATAGAAGGGCTTTCAGCAAAACCTCTTCTCAAAGGACTGCAAGTAGCTAGGGCATAACAGGAAAGGATGTAGCCCTAACAGGGAAGTGATTAAAGATGGGAGATACAGAGCTGCTTTTCACAGCAGAGAGAGGTGATCAAGGGAACTCCAAGCAAGCAAGACAGCACGCGGGGACCTGCAGCATCACTTGTGCCATGGGCCAAGCTGCGTGCCTGGGCCAAACTCTAGGCCAAGCTGTCACAGCTCCTCCACCTGCTCCTGGGCTGCCACCAGCACCGGGCTGACAGCCAGGGGACCGCTCACAGGCTGCACCCAAAGCTCTACCTTCCTTCTGCCCAGGAACCCTGCGCTTCTCCCTGGGAGATGTGGGCAGATGTCGGAGAGGTGCTGGACTCAGGATGGGGCTGTAGCTCAGTACCTTGTATTTTCTTCTGCTGCTGCTAGGTATGGGGCAGTGACACGGGGTGGGGAAAGCACAGCAACATGCAGCTGCATATATCCCACCGAAGCACTGCCTGAAAACGGTGAGTTAATGTGAAGAGGGGAGGGTATTGTTCCCTCTGCAACAGAAAAGAATAAACACAGTGCAGCAGGCCAAGTGGCATCGATATACATGCAGTTTTGCCAGTAGCTTGGAAAAACAAACATTCTGAGAACAGCCATTTGTGTCTTCAATACAAGATAAAATGTTACTGGGTGCACTCGCACGCAAGCCCTCTCCTCGAGCATTGTTCGGTGCTAATCAGCGCAGTGACAGTTAAGCAGACATGGCCTTACACGTTCATGTTTGGTTTGGGATTTGGTGCCTGTGGTAATCTGGCAGATGTCACACTTTCTTTCCCAGCTCAGTTTCTTAAAATTATAATAGAATTATCATTGTTTGCTTTTTATTTTCCCATTTAAATTGTTTGTGCTGAGCCTAGGAATCAGGAAACAAAATAAATGGTAAGAACATGCAAATCCCCCCATCACAAACATGCACACTGCACAGCACCACAGGGCTCAACAGCCCCGAGCCCTGCTATGAATGTGCATGAGCGCACTGCAAACCAGCCTCAGCTGTTACGAGCCTCCACGTTCTCCATTTAAGCCCCCAAACCAGCATTTGAGCCTGTAGAGATGGTTTTAAGAGGCATGGTATTGGAATAAACACACACAAAGTAAAAGGAAATAAACAATGGGGAATTCTTGGAGGAACTGGGAAAGAAGAGACAGAAAGCAAGTGGCTCGCTCAAAAGGAAAAGAACAAAAAAAGTGTCTGTGTGACACTTCCAGGTTTTCAGCAGGACAGAGAAGTAAGAGGATGGTCTACAAAAAGCTGCCTGACAGCAGGTTGCAGGGGATGCGATGGTGCCTTGACGAAGGATAAGAAAACCGCAGGGGCTCACCACAAGCAGGGTCTGTCTGCTGGGAGCTGATGGCAGTTATCTGAGGAAGGGCTGAGCCGAGCCGAGGAGCGTGGTACCTGCAGGGCAGATAGGAGCCCCGCAGACACCATGCCTGGGGGATGCAGCAGGAAGAAGCTGAAGAAGAAGTGGGTGAATTTCAGGTTCTCCCCCTCCCAGCTACTGGAAGTTGGACACTGAAGAAGAGAATTATTTTCACTCCCATCAGGTTTCGAATGGAGCTAAACTCACACCAGGAACCCTTGCCTGAAACATACCAAAAACCATGGGGCATCCAGATATCGGGGCACTCAGGCTGAGAAGGCAAGAGGGAGGCTTGCCCTAACAAATAGGATATACATATTTTTTTATTCTTACATTTAAGATCTAAATATGAAAACAGTTCCAAAAATCAGAAGCTAGCTTAGAAGAAAAGATGCTGTGGGGCATTAAGTAGGGGGATTATATGGAGGAATAAAAATGCAAGCAAGCAGTGGGATTTTCCTCTCCACTTAAGACCTAGAGCTCTTGGAAAGTTGATCTGCTGTGAAAATCAGAGAGCTGTTGATTTTAAACAAAAGCAGCTTTCTGCTGAAAAACATCTCCCAACGCCCTGGCATTACCAAGAAGTAGCAGAATTCTCTGAGCAAGGGGCAGAAAGATTTGTTTCTCAGTGAGGATGACCCCTTCCCTCCTCGTGGGCTACCAAAAACAGGCAGAAGAAATCAGTGACCTTGCTCAGCGACACCTTGTGATCAATATTCAGAACGGGGCTTGGCTTTCTGCATTAACCCCCCCAAAGAGGGTGCTTGTTCCTCAGCTGCTGCCCCTCCTGCCTCGGGGCTGAGAGCACACGAGCATTTGTGGAGGGTTTAAGATGGAGAAGTTGCAAGGTACTGTGTGCGAGGCCAGCCAGATGTTGAGTCCCATGCCACAGACAGTTTTTATATAGGGTCGCAATGTTATCAACAGGAGTGACATGGTCTGTTTTAAAGCACACAAAGCAGAGAAAGCTGACAGGCCCATGAATAAACCCAAGGTTCGAGTGATAATTTTTAAATTATCCCCTAGAAGATGGGGAAAGCTCACCCCTATTACATATAAATGAAAAAATATTCAAGTCAGCAAGAGTTTGGCTTCAGATCACAGCTGAATTTGAGCCTGTGCATCTTCAACACGCACATTTTTCACCAAGAAGGCTTCTAAGCAAAGGCATGAAATGCATTCCTGAGTGTACATATTTTGTTTAAATTGAAACTAAATGCACACCTCTACATCCTGTTTTTTCTCTTCACAACAAAAATAGCCAGGACAGACACAATGTATACCTGAAAGTCCAAATTTATACCAGCAAGAACAAGTGCAGCAGTCATCACCTTTGCAGACTCGTTAGAGGAGTTATTTCTCCCCACAGGACTTGTCAATCTGATTTCACAGACAAGGAAAGTAATTATTAGGATATTTATGCTAATTTTATTTTCCCACCACAAACTAACCCCTGGAGTTACAGTCATCCAAAACACATTGTGTGATCTGGCAGCGCTCCAAATCCTGCTGACTTACCTCCCATAATTAGTACCTTTACTTCATTGTATCCACTCAGTCTTTGTACCTTGATTCTCTGTGAAACCTCGGGTGCTTATTTTTAATGAGTACAGCCATGAAAAAAATATATTCCCGACACAAGTTATGAAGAGATATGTCAGCAACTTCTGAAAGTGCAAGCTATACATTTGCTGGTGGCTGGAGTAAGTCAAGTGGATCCACTCACTCTCCATTTATTACTCCGTATAAAATACAGTTACACTTTATGCAGGCAGCTTTATGCAGGCAGTTTTCTGTAAGAACCATTTGTTAGAGCCTACCTTGTAAGGGCATGAACAGGAGAGCTAGAGCTTAAATATTTGGCCTGAAGCAAAAACCTCTTCTATTACTGATGTGCGCTGTTGTACGAGTTACCTGTATATTAAATGATATTAACAAGTGCTAATAAGTAAGCTGGTCTCAAGTCCATCTAGTTCAACCAAGAAGTATCTTCCCTCTAATAAAAAAAGAACTGCAGTCTTTCTGAAACAATTCTATCAGGAGCTCAGTTCACAGAACATATTTCATTCTACAAGTGATATCACCAAACCAGCTTACTTCAGCTTACTCAGAATTGCTGGGCTTTGGCTACAGCTCACCAATAGCTCCATTCTCACACAAACAGGCAGGGACAGCAAAAGAAACTAGGATCAACTCCCTGGGCATAAATAAATGAAGTATCCTGCCTCAGCCAGCATAGAAACCCCACGAGGCATCCTGCAGTCCCACGACTAACTGAACTACTGACCTTGATCTGGAAAATTTGGGGGAATACTGGGGGCTTTCCAGTGTGTACCAGGCCTTGCAAAAGCTCACATTGGGCTGCACCTCCTTTTACAAATGATAGATTCATTGCAGTCATAAATTCCAAATGTTTCCCAGTTCTCAGCTAGAGCATGATGTGGAGAGGCAGCCAGGAGATATAACCCGTTTGTCAGGAGAAAGCTCAAGTTATGAGTTCGTTAGCAGCCACATGAGATCCCTTGTGCATGGTCAGCAAGCTTCTTTGCCCTCTGATCACAGCTGCCTAAGTTGATCCCTGCAGCCCCAAGAGTCAAATGGAACACGCTAACACCAGAGCAATATAATGTCATCTGCAAGCCATAAAGCAGGCATGAATGAAATAGTAAAGAAATTTTAAAACCTGAAAAAGGCAAAAAGGCTTGGAGAAGCTTGTCCATAGCCTCCAGGGAAATGTTCTCGAGTTTCAAGGAAAGCAGCAGTAGAAAACTCACCTTTGTCCTTGACTTGCGTAGTGTTCTTGACTGCAGTCATGGTGGATGCCCGCAGGATCTCATACGGCCAACCTGAAAGACTGGGAGGACAGGAGCACATGAGAGAGAAAATAGCGAACAGCATCAGCTAAAACATGTAAAGTCATATATATATATATGTATACACACACACACACACTTAAAGCTAGTAACATTGGATAATAAAGCAAATGCTGAACTTGTCTGCAGAACTTCTCCCCCCCATCCCAGAAGGCAGGCAGGCCATCCTGGTAAAATGCTTAGCCAGCAGGAACGTTTCTTCTGTGCCAGACATCTCAAGGCTCTGAAATGGTTAAGAAATAATGTTGTTGTCAAAAATAATTGCTGTTGTCAAAAAAGACAGAGCTGGCAGGAAGGAGTAGAAGTTATATTTCAGGCAACACCAGAAAAATGAAAATGAGTGCCAGTGCACAAGTGACAATGCTCCTCAGTGACTGGGGACACCAGGCGACACAGCTGTCAAGTGCTTGGACGTGTGAAACTGCATCGCCCCACCGACTGCAGGATCCCCGTCTCTTGGCCACATAGGCAGAGAGAAGAAGGAATAAATATGTGAAATTGTGCATGGTTTGCCGATTCATTGCCTACATTGTGGTTCAAGCCAACCACACTCTGCTACAGAGGTCACTGCCAGCTGGAGCTGGTTGAATAGCAAAGCACACAAACAAATATAAAAATATTTTCCTGAATTTGAAAAGCACTGAGTTCGGCTGGCCACAGTGGGCAGATGCTGCTGCTCCTGCTCGTGAGGGTTTCCCCAGACAGCCAAGCTCTGTGAAGCTCTCTGTAAATATGTGCAGTGTTCTTGAAGTTGTACAAAAGCCTTTCCAGTAAATTGCAATCCAGAGTATGTTATTTGATGTTTGTTAACTGGTACTGTAGCTTAATTGACACACACACAAAATACATTATTAGTGACTAATAACATGACTAGCTTTAGTAACTATTTAAATGAGGGAGAATAGATTTAAAACAAAACAAAACAAAACAAAAACTAGAAAGTGAGAGAAGCAGTCCCGTGTACAATTTGGGATTTTAATGGAAATTATTTGCACCTGCTTAAATTAGATTACAAATAACTTTAATCTATGATATATTAAAATTGCAAGAGAGTTTTCCAAGCACAGCCAGCAATTTGGCTGCTGGAACACATCATTTTTTTGGTTGTCTGTTTTGCTTTAGTCTTTAATATGCTCCATTAAGTGAAAAGGGAGTAAAACTGTGTCCTATCTTTGGAGACTGCCCACACTTGACTGGTACATGAACACGTCCTAAAAATACCAAGAACTGGACACATTTTGAGCTACCAAGTCAAAATGACAAACTTTCCATTTAAAAAGCATGTACAGCCAAAGTAGCACATTCATCTTTCTTTCATCCTGTAGACACATGACTGACAAAGCTGAAGTTTTATGTGCCAAGATCCTGCACACAATTCCCTCTGTAGACAGAATTTCTTGCCACTGAGTACTTCTTGTCCACAGACTGAGCCCTTATAATAACAAAGTTTGTGGAAACAGCGTATGGGTTCATCCTTCCCAACAAATTGATTGCTGGGGCTCACACAGGTGGACCTGCTCTCACAAATCAGGAATCTAGTGAGCAATAACCTGGCTGGAAAAATGTATGAACAGTCAAGTTTGCCAGAGTTCGAAAACCTGAATGGTTCCAAATCCACATGAGAACTCAAATCCAAAAGATATGGTTTAAAATTACTAAGGCCAAGATCGCAAAACTTTGAGACTCCTAAGCTTGCTTTTTATTTCTGCACGTGTTTGCTAAGTTCTGTTGTATTGTGGGTTGCATTCAGCTGGCAAATTCCCCCAGCACATTGCTCTGGGCAGGAGCCAGTTCACTGCAGTGCCCATCACAACACCGCCACCATCAGTGCCACCCTGTGCTGCTACATGAGCAACACAGAAAAATTCATGGTGGTTGCTGGGCATGGATAAAATCCCAGTGTACTCTTCAGCCAACAACATACGTGGTGCCTAATGGTACCATATGTTTTCTCCTCTGGTGCTGGCCCATAAGAGATCAGGAGGGAGAACTGCTGACTGGCAGTGGCTTCATTGCAGGATGAATTACAATCACAGGCTCTCCCCATCTCTCCCCATCCCTAAACTGGCTTATATTTAACCTAGCTGCATAAATGGGAACAAACATAATCTGAAAAGAGTTGTGAGAAGTACTTGACTTAGTGCTGCCATTGAGGTTAGAAAGTTAAAGCAGAAGAAATAATTTGCTACAAATCCAAAATTATGTGACCACAATTCTAGACCCAATTGAGTTCAGTGGTGTTTCTTTGTTTTAAAGTCACCTTCCAATATCCAAAAAGAAAAGCTGGAAAACTGCAGACTAATGGAAGTAAAGCATAACCTAAAAATGGAGAGGGTATGTATGATCACATAAAGAATTCAGGGAAGGGAACATATCAGCAACTGAGGAAGTTCATGGAGCAGTTTCAGGGCATCTCTCCTCCTTGTATTGGAAAAGTGATCGTAGAAACATTTATTCATTTATTCCTTGGGAAAATATTTATTTGTTGTAATTTTCTTATTAAAAAAAAATGACTCTGAAAGAGCTTTTTCAGCCATAACAGAAGTAAACTTCAGCCACCTCAGCATACTCAGCCCTTACCGGGTGGGTTTGGGCAGAGCCAGCAGCAAGATTCCCATTGCCGCAGTAGCACAGCAGAGCCAAGGGAAAGCAGACCCTGACCTGGGTACATCAGCAACCAAAGGGGTCTTCCTTTGTAGCTAAGCGTAGCTCAAATAAGGCGCAGAAGGGACTGACAGAGTTTCCAAGAAAACACAAAACGATGTCAATTTTAGTATCATGTACAGCTGCATTTAGCACCTACCGCTGCCACGCCAGGATCTTGTCCGAGTGCACAGCAGCTGTGCATGCACTCTGGGAGCCAGGATGTTTTGTTGGCTACTGATGCTCTCAGTGCTCAAGATATTGCAGCTCCACCACATTACATGAACGCCAAGTGCTGAGTGCAAGCAGGACACCAGCTTTGTAACAGTGAGACAGAGTCAGGCCAGAGGGGAAGGGGCTGCAGCCCGGCCGTCTCCTTGCCTCTGGCATTAACGCTGTCGGTGCAAGTTCCTGTGCAGTCTTAATCTCTATCTTCAATACTTGGCACAAAATTTAGTGCAGCACAAGCACCTAAGTTGCAAACCTTAGAGTTCCCTTAGAGATGGTTAAGAAACAGAGTCTGCTCACTTGCCAGACCATCACCCCTGGCTAGGAATCTGCCATATCAGAGACCTTACCAGCAAAGCCTCTCTAGACTAGGAGGTTCAGTCTAAATCCCAGATCTAATCAGGCAGCTTATTTTTGTAATTTTAGTTTTTACATCAGTAACAGACCCACTCCTATATGCTTGAAATACTACGATTAGAACTGGATAAAGAATAATTTTCTATAGATATAGGTGCATACACATAAAAATTCACATTGCATCATCACATACAAATCTCCCATCTAGATTAAGTGCATAAATATTGTGGCAGTTTGTGCTTGCTTGGTTTTTAAATAGCATAAAAGCAAATTCCCTCAGACTGCAGCACGGATGTTCTGTAAGAGGCTGTTCTACATTTGTAAGAAACAATAAACAGGAGAGAACTGAGAGATGATTTTGTATTTTAAAACTAAGTAGAACATAAAGTGAGTATTTCCCCCAGAAGAGCTCTCTTGATTTTAACTAATTCATTATGGTAAAACAAAGGAGAAATATATTCACCCGAGTTCTGTGGGAGTTTTTGCATTCAGCCCAGTTTCTGTGGAGCCCCAGGAGTGGCAGGATGGCACATCTGGAACATGCGGGAACAAAACAGGAGATTTGGAAACATTTTTCTTGCTCACCAGAGGAAAGAGCACTGCAGGCACTCTGCACACCAACGCAGTTCCGCCACGCTTGTTTACTGCGTGTACTTGAAAAACTAAAAGAAATGGAATTTAAAGGAGACCCCATATGATATTGCTTTAGGGCGATTTTCGCAGAGAATTGCTTGGGGCAATACCCCAGCACACTGGGTTCTACACAGCTACAGACCCAGTCCTGCAGAAATCCTTCCCTGTGAAGTCCCAGATTCAGGACAGAGCTTGACAATTTCCCAGCAGTATTTAGATGCCATAAACATTGGTTTTCTGTAGACTACAGTCACCTCCAGTGTTCAGAGCCATAAAATCTCTCCTAGATTTGATGTAGGACAGCATACAACAGAAGACCACTCAGCTCCAGCCACACACAGCACCTTCTGGCTTTTACTCCTTATTTAAATAAATGAGCAGTTTCTTTATTTCTTGCTAGGTTTGTTCTTTCAAGATGTCTGTCGCCCTGAGTTCATAGAAAAGAGACTCTCACTCTTAGAGAAGACAGGGAATAAAAGGTGAAATCCACAAGTGCAGCTGATTGCTGCACATTGCAGTTCCTGTTGCTGGCCCTGTGGCTCTCAGGGACAGTGCAAGCCTCAAGGATTTGTTAGGTGCGGAATAGGCTTCCAGCCCAAACTGCCACAGGTAAGCTCTCACATCCTCTGTACACCCATTGAGAGATGCAGGTAGAATTACCAAGGCACCTTGCTGGACTGAACCTGCACCTCCTGCAGCGTGACACCGATTTTGTGTTTTATGCATAGGTTTGTATTCTGTTATTATTCTAAAACCAAGATAACTTCACTTGCAGGGTCAATAATGCCATCTCCATCCTGACATTTAGGTCTCCCATATGGAAACCAAAGACAATTGTGATACAGGAGCCTCAGCTGGATACTCTCCCAAGTAAGGTTTTTAAAGCAAAACAACCTAAGTTATGCTATTTTGGCATACACATAACATTGGCAACAAACCACCAGCCGACAGCTAACAGCCCATGCATTAGGAGACCGAGCAAAGCAGCACTTATTATTCTTCCTCTCCTTCTGCTCTAACTCTGATCCTGAACCTAATTAAACCCGAGTGACACCAAACATTACCAAGGTTAAATTACCAGCCATTGCAGAAATGGAGACTCTTTCAGGCTGTGAGGGATCACGAGAGATCTCCAGTCCTGCCTTCAGACAGGGTGAGCACCAAATCCAGCACCCAGAAGTGTAGCCAATCCAACCCTTAAAGATCACCAAGCAGTGAGTCCTGGAACAAATACTGAAACAGACACTACAGGCAAGCTCCCCGTGCCCGCATCCCACTTACCTGCTGTTTCGCAGCCTGGCAGCTCAGCACCTGCAGGCTGTTTGCCCTTTCAGTATGGCCCTCCAAGGATCCCTCACCTCCCACCAAGTTTTCTTTCTGGTTTGTGTAACCCCAAATGAACTGCCCAGTGATTTACGTTGCCATAGGATGGCCACCACCTCCCATGCCTGTTCAGAGAGCTGCTTTGTCCAAAGGCACCCAGTGAGGGAAATCAGTGACACGATCACACAATGCTACTACCAAGCAGTGCCTTTTAACCAGTATATCCCATAGCCAGAGTGCTCTGGCACACGAGATGTCTCTGCCTATAAAGCAGCCTTCCTTTCGTTCTGTTAATGAACCTGCAAACACTGCAGAGATGCTGGCATGCTCCGGCAGGTTTCTGAGAAAGCAGGAGAAGAAATTGCTGAAGATGAAGGCAGGCATTTGACTGCCTTCCAAAGAAAGTAACATCCCCAAGAGCATCGTGGTGTACTCAGCCAGTTCCAGCTACATGGGATGAAGGCACGAATGACAAAGTTTCTTCCTAAACGTTTTATTTGCTCTCATTAGTTCCTTAAGATTCGTGTCTATTCCCCTACTAGCACTGAGGCAGTTATCTAGAAACTTATCTATAGCTCATGTCAGGAATTTCAATTGGCAGCAGATTAAGTTGGAGGTGGAGAGACCGAGTAAATGAGGACGTTTTCTTGTATCTTACAGAATCGCTGCCTTTCCTTGCAGCTGGTATGTCATCACTCCAGCAACCGACATCCCTGCATTACAGCAGCTCCCATTATTTACCTTTCCCAGCACTTTCTTTAGGAGCCCTGCACAGCCCCACCGGCAGGCACAGGTTGTCTTTGTGCCTAGAGAAGCCCTGCTTGCTCTGAATACTGCCTCACCTTATGATTAGCACTCATAATCTGTGGCTTTTACTGCAAGCATTTTACTAGTGATAGTTTTAGATATTAACAAGCTTATCAGAAAGTAACAAAACAGCCAAGAAAGCCTCAGCCTCCCCATCCCACGCAGTTCAAGAGGAGCAATTCTCGCTGACAGGAGTCTGCTCTGGCCCCTATTTAGCAGGTATCACATTATAGTGCAGTAATCATTTTTCTCTTGCTCTCTGCGAAGTGGGAAGTGAAGTTACCATCGTTCTCCTAACAATGTGAAAGATTAAGGAGTTCATTTCCAAATCACTGCAATAAAGCACAATTGGCAGGCAGGGTGAGAAGGAGAATAAAAAAAAAATTGTACAAGTAGCAGGCTGAAGTAGCAAATGGCACTTTTGAAGCAAGGCTTTGCTATGTGTTTTCCTTGGGAGACTTGGAGGTACCCATCTCCTGAGGAAACCAGAAACAGGCAGGGGACAGGTAACCTCTGCAAAGCCAAATCTGAGCTGTCACTGCTCCACACGAAAGGGCTGAGAAGGGGGAGTGTGATTTCCCTCCCCTTTCACACGCCAAACAGCTCCTTCTCACTGGTTTAGTTAGGCTATAAATAAAAGTGTCCTGTCATCATCTTGGCTGATCCACCCCCTCTGCTCTCCTTCGGGCTGGCTCTGCCGTTCCTGGATTCCCTGTGCAAGAACAAGAGACGAAGGGAAGCTCCTGGGGCTGACATGGGACATTCAGGCAGTGGATGGCCCTCTGGATCACCCTCCTCGTGCCAGAAATCCTTCCAGGTCCTTGTAATGGAGCCTCAGACACCGGGTGCCTCCCCCGCGCCCCAGGTGGCTGGCTTTTAGCAGCAGGAGGCACAAAGTCCACTGTTTGATTGAATATTGAATATTAGAGACGTGCTTGGGCAAGGCTTATCACACCATCTCTGCAGATCACATGATGTGCTGTGCTCCCAGACAGGGGCACAGCCTGCTCCCAGCACAGGTGAGGAGGCAACAACAAAGAGAACAGGCCATTTGGCTGAGCATCACCTGCACACACCTCTGGCCAGCTTCATTTCAGGTTTTGTTTCCTTTTTCTTTCTTTCTTAAAAACAAACAAACAAAACCAGCAACAACAAACCAAAAAGCAGAGTTTATGTATCCACAGTGTATATGAATGTACCGCTGTGATGTACATTTTCACTTGCCTCAAAGTGCAGGTTTTCAGTTGGGATAAGAGCAAATGGTTCTTCCCGTGCCGTGTCTGACTCAGCCTGAAGCTCCTGCCTAACCCTGGAAGCGAGGTTCCCTCCGAGCTGCAGGAAGCCGGAGCACTTGGGAAAACTCCCAGTCAGATGGCATTGCAGATGCTCCAATTGTCAAGCTCCAAGTCCTTAAATAACATGATAATATCAGGGAAATGGCAAGGGACAAAGACTAATGTGCCTCCTTTTGTCCCGGTTTGCCTTCTCGCTTGCTATCTTGTCTATGCAGAACACAAACCCTTCCAGGCAAAGGCTCTCGGTTCCCACACAGCGGGTAATACAATGGGACCCTAACTCATGCCTACAGATCTTTCCCTAACACATTTGTATTATCCAGCTTGCCATCTTGGGGTTTGCTGACTTTTGTATTTGTGTTTTCAACACGGGAATTCAGAAGAGGGCCCAGAAAAGAGCAGAACCACCTCAGAATGCATTTTAAAGCTGTTTTCCATTTCACAAATCTTCACTGCACAGGGAGAACAAGGGAGAACTCTCCGAACCTCTCAGGTTCCCTTCCCTCCCCACAGGTGCTGAGCAATTTAACTCCCTGCTTTTTCTAGGTGGCTGCATCTGCTCAGCATGGCAGTGGTTTATATCAGGCATTAGAGCACCGTGCTCAGCAACTTGCTGATCTTCCCAAAACACTTTAGTGCATCAGCTCTATCTATCTATAGACCTTTCTTTGTCTCCCTTGTGAGAATGCAGTTCTTCTGGCACAGGCTGAAACTATTATTTCAGTTAACATGGGCAAATGAGTGCAATGGACAACATCAATAACACGTACCAAATATTTCCCTGAGTCAGAGGTCTTTCAGGACAGCATTGGAGATGCCTCTGGTGGGTCCCACAGAAGCACTCAGTGCTTGGTACATAGTCTAAAAGCTAAAATTTCACTTTGCACTTTAAACAAAAGTTAGATTTCTGGTCAGCTGAACAAGTTAGAAATGAAAGAAGCATGCCATGTTACAGTTTGTACTCCAGAACAGAGAACTGAGGAACTCCTAAACTCCTCTGAAGTCAATACTGGTACATAATGCTTCCTGGAGCTCAAGACTATGTAAAAGAAAAAAAAAAACAAAACAACAAAAAACACTAAGTGACAAGAAAATGAGTCATCCATTCTTTTGCTTTTTTGTAATTTGCTACAGGATGCAGTTCTAGGGGTTATTTTTAAACAAACAAAGATTTATTGATTATAGGATTTTTTTTCCTCTCTCTCTTTTTTTTTTTTTTTTTCTTTTTAGTTTGAAGCCTCTTCTTCTAAGTCAGTGTGCTAGTGTCTCATGCCTGTAATAGTTTGCCCCTGAAGTGCCCGTAGATCAAATGGTTGAGATATTGTCTTGGGATATGGGAACAGGTTTGACTTTTTACAGTTCCAAAGTCTTCCCTCTGTAGACAAGGGCAAGAATTTTGGCTTAGCTACGTGAAGGTGTTTGGATGCCTTATTCCTATTTAAGTACCTAATTCTTATTACAGAGGAGCTACAAATATAAGCACCTCTACAAATCTGGGATCAACTGAGCTTTACAGCAATCCATCTATGAATCAGGGGTAACTTGGTTGCTCCACGTGTCAATAGCGAGAACAAGTACACCAGATCACCCTCAGATAAACAGAAACTAATACAAACCCAAAAGTTTATCCAAACAGCCTTCTCCTGCTCAGCTTCCAACACTACACTCATTCCCCCCATTTGTCCTCTCTTGGACCCAGCCTACCCCAGCAACTCCAGACCGAGTACCAAGTATGATGCTTTGCTCAGGAGCCTGCTTCTACAGGGACATTCACAAATGAAGACCAATTAGAGGCAGGAAGTCAACGTGCAGAAGTTAAAGCATGCTGATTCCCCCTGACCCCTCTCTTGGAGTGAGCCGTGCTGAGTCTCAATCCTCCTTTCCAAAGGATTAACATGGATTAACGGCTGGCAGACTGACAGCCTTCAAACCGTAACCAAGGGATCATTGTCGGCCCGTCCCCGTTCCTATTGCATTCCTGTGGTGACTGGTGCTGGACATCCAACTATTTAATATGGATACTGATGACCTGCAATAAAATAGAAAATCATTGCAGGCAAAGCATGCTAAGGACACAAAGACAGGAGAGCAGCTAACAGCAGAGAAATACAGCTCCCTTGGTAAGCTGGCTGCAGACTGACAGCAGGCATTTTGACACAGCAAAGCAACAAATGTACACCAAGTGTGCACCAAATCTGCAGGAGGCCAGAGGACTGCAGCAAGTCAGGGCTGAGGAGGGCTGCAGAGTCGAAACAGAAACACCTGGTCTGGTACTCCCAGTGCTGCATGGGGCCACAAAGATGAACACTGGCTATGAGACAGAAATATCAAGAAACAGCTGGAAAATCCTCCTATTTCTGTACCTGGCACAGGTTTGCCAGCTTCTGAAGTGTCATGCCTAGTGCTGGTGTTGACAGGAGAGGCAGACTGCTGGTTTGGGAAGGGCTCAGGGAAGCATGGTGGAAATATCACACCAAAAAAAATCTCATAGATTTGCTGGAGGAAGAGTAATGGGATTACTTCATGGGCAGTTATAAATACCTAAGGTCAGGGACTTTTTGTCAACATTTTTTGGCTGCTTGGACTAACCAGCTACAGCATTACCAGCCAAGCTGAGCACACACAGCGTGATGCTACAAAGACACATTGATGGGGATGGCCGAGGGGGATTTTCCTAAATGCAGCTGTGAATTTGCAACCTCCAGCACTTTATGCATCAGAAGAGGATGTTTTTCTAAAAGATTAACTAAAGGAAGCCTGATGACATTTGTTAGGTGGGTGACAAGAATGCTCCCTTCCAGCCTTACAGAGCATGCTTTTGTATTCCCCTATTAACACACTGTTTGAAGGGCGTTGCGGTGGTAGTGTCAGTGCTGAAAGCTGCAACCAAGCACTGAGCTGCAGGACTTGTGTGCGAGCAAGCCCTCCTCCTCTGCCAGGGCAGCCCAGCCGCTGCTGCCAGCTGTGCTCGCTCGCTGTTTGTGGTCAGTCCAGTCCTGCCTCTTCAACCCCTCGCCAGCTCAAGGAGACCTGCAGCAAAAAAAAAAACAGTCCTGGAGAACCCTTATTCAAATGCTCACACAGGTGTTACAGTTTTATGGCTAAAACAATCCCCTCTCTCTCATGCTCAGAGTTTTATTGTGAGTATTGATCCTGCCCTGTGCGAGCTAGGGTGCTAATACCTCCACTGAGATATTTACAGTCCCCTGCCACCGTGCTCCTGCGGCACGGTGCCGTATGTCACTGCTACCTGTGAGGCTGTTGCTAAGCCATATTATTCACTGTTTGTTTTCCTGGATTCCAATTTCTATGGGTTTTGAGCACCACTTTAAAAGCATTAATGTCAGTTTTCATACATTTGCTACTGAAATTGAAAATAGCTTTTTGCGTTGCCTTGAATTAGAAGTGAGGACACTATGAACCCTAAACAGTGAGGTGCCAATATTCTCCTCCACAAATGCAGTTCTCCATATAAATTCAGACACCCTTTAAAACGATATAATATTTCCAAAGCACATGCAGATAACCTCTACCAACCTTGGTTTTCCACTGAAATTCAGTTGCAGAGCACTTTTATAATGGCCATATAGAGGAAAGCTGTCATCTTGTCATACCAAGAACCCCAGCCTGTCCCTTTATAAACCATTTTGACACTGGCTGACAAGAAATGTCAATTTTTATATTTTTAGAGAACAAATCAGCTTTCTGGTCTCTTGAACCAATACACTTCAAAAATGTGTATCCAGCCTGAGATTCTACAGATAATAATTAGATTGATTATCCATAAGAAAAACCAAGCTCAGTTTATGCCAGTGTTGTATTGCCTTCAGACACTGACATTCCTCCGTGACTCCCAGGATGCTGGCTCTGAGTCAGGGAAAGACTGCAGGAGTCACCATGTCTTGTGCATGCTTCTGGAGAAAATTTCAGGGCATTTTCTCTGGAAGAGGCACCAGAGCCGTAGCATTTACCACCTGAACCAGTGCTCTGGCTCTCACAGGCAGCAGCTGCCAGCCTGACACTTGCTGTTACCAGGTCCTGGCTTCACCTCCCTAGAACTTGTCCAACTCCCATGTCTGGCTAATGCTTCTCCTCCAGGTGAAAACTAGTTTCAATTTTGTCAGAAATTCTTAACCAAAGTATTGTTCCAATGTTAGGATACAGATTTTTTTTTTTTTTACATCCTTTCACATGAGAATCATTAATTCTTACAAGTTTTACTTTGCTTTTGCAGGGTTGCTTTCTATTGTTTTAATCCTGACAAAGACACAGGAGTAATTACAAAGCCAAAGGTGACACACAAACAACTTGCTCCAGTATCAAGTAATTGGTCCTGATTTCAAAAAATGCCATTCCCTTGGTGGAACACCCGCCAGCTCTGGACAAGCTGATGGCAAGGCACGGCACGGGGTAACATTTGGGTACCGAAGCCTGCACACGTGCGAGTGCAAAGCCCCGTGGCAAGCAAGTCCCTGGGGATTTGGTTCTGCGTAGCTAAGAAGGGGATTGCACCCATGTGATACCAGTGTCTGCCTTAGGAACTTTCACGAGAGGCACATCGGATTTGCTTTATCCCTTCAAAACGGCAACGGGAAGTAATCTCTAAGAAAAGAGGAAAGCATTAGTATGCTGCCTCTAAGGGATTGCTCCCTTACAGACCTAGAGTAAAACATCAGCCTGCTGAGCCTTGCGCTGACTTTGGAAACCAAGGAAGAGGTGCTAATATGACACAGATTTGACACAAAAATCATCTCTCAGGAAAAAAAAAAAAATAATAAAAAAAATAGTGGCTATTGCATAATAATGTAGTGTCTGGTTGTCTGCTGGTGGAAATTAGAGAGAAAATTAACTGAAGAGCTATTTGCAGTCAAAGAACAGAAATCTGATAAATCTGATGAGAGACAGGCAGCGCTGCCAGGGAAGGCAGCACGTGCTTAGTAATGACAGCAGGGCTTAATACCATTTGTAGAAATGGGGAAGAAGAAGATCTCATTTTTGTCACAACCAGAGATGTTTCTGGATTATTATTGCTTCCCTGGGGCAAGGGGGCTCTGGCTGAGTGTCTCCATCTGCACCAGGGCTTCTCCTCCTTCCTTTCAGCCTGGTCCCAAGGTGGCTCGGAGGGGACAGCAAGGTGGGGACAGCAGGATGGGGACACCTGCTCCCACCACCACTCCACCTCCAGCTCCTGCACTTCTCCAGTGGGGAGACTAAGACAACAAAGTGACCCCCTGCTTCCATCCCTGTGGTAGCCCCATGGGCCTGGCCAAACCCACAAGGACATTTCCTTTCCAATTGCTATTCACAATTTAAAGCTGAAGCTTCACTTCTTTGTGAAGGTGAAGAACAAGTCTCTCACAAGGTCGGCTTTTCCTTGCTGCAGCCACACACCCCTACAAGCCCTACAAGTACATTGGGGCTGTCTGAGCTCGGCTCAGCTTTGGCTCCATTTACCCCAGAGCTCCGCTTTGGAGGTCTCGGCCTGCTGGCTGAGCCCCATTCTCCTGAGGGGATACACATCCCCAAGAAGCCCGCATCTGAAACTGGTGACAGTTCCCGAAGGTGCCCCAGTCTCTCATTCTGGGATGCCTCGCTCAGACTCCTTGAAGAGAAGTAAGTAATGACTTTTCCTGTGACAGGTGCCAATCTGAACTAAAATACCTCTTTTCTTGGCATTGCTTTTTGCCACCTTCCTGGGCTGCACAAGCTGTGAGTGCTGTAGCTCAGTTCATCCCCAGACCCAGCAGGGCAGCACCCTTGGGTCTTTCCCACCACCCAGGGACATGCAAACAGAGGCTCCAAAGCATTTCTTTAACTCCATCCTTCTGATGCAAACACCACAAGTGCCATAAAACAATCATTAACCTTCAAAAAATGTTTAACAAAGTGATCATTTTGGAAAATATATTTTTATCCTACCCAGGTGCCCCCATTCCCACCCCCCACGAGTGCAGGCGACACGAAGCACAGCACGGTGCAGGCAGGGTTCCACCACATGGGCAGCACGCCGCCAGCTTCCCTTGCCTTGTGCCGTTTTGGCAGCTTGACACCAGTCTGAGCAAGAAACAACTAACACCCAAACAGATTAAATGAAGCAGAATTATCTATCACATCAGTCAGCATTTTCTATGAGATTAAATAACGTTTTTTCTTCCTTTTTTTTTTTTTTTTTTTTTTTCCTCCAGCTCTGCACTGCTGGCAGCCACAACGGTCACAAGAGCAGAGCACAGGGTTTGGGGGTGCCGAGCCACAGCTCACAGCACGACTGCAACGTTCCTGCCTTGTGTGATTGACCTGAAGCTGACGGGATGCCTCGGGACTGTGACTGCCCCAGTCACAGCCTGTGCAGGATGGCAGGAACAGCAGCCTCAAACCACGCTGCCTCCAGCACTGCCCTGGGTCCCTGCTCTGAGCCAATCTGATCTGCTCACCCCTAGCCTTCCCCAGCACAAAGCAATCTGGCCTGGAGCCAGAAGCCTGGGAGGAGTTTCACATTATTTTAGGAGAAAAATAAATCCTAGTTAATTTCTTTGCAGGGAGCAAACCCCCCTAGCGTGCAGGCAGCTGCCAGCACACGCTGCAAGGTAGGGTCAGAGGCTCCTGCTCTGCCAGCCGGGGCTCTCCTGGCTGTGCCCTTCCCTTGCTTCAGCTTGTACTGCAGCAACAAGAGCAAGGAGCCTCATAAACTTCGCTGCAAGGAGGAAACAGTACCATGAAACTGAACAATGGCTCAAGTCTCCTGTACATTTAGGGACAGCTAAAGCCACGCTGGAAATCCCTGATTATCCAGGGCTTGACAGGAGGCAGAAATTATCTCATGCTTCAAAATCAAACAAAGGTAAATAGTCAGATCCTCAACGAAATTTAACAGAGCTGTAACTAAATCCATCTATTTATACCAGCTAAGGAGCTGCTCACTGTCCTTCTTTACAAAGAAAGATCTTTTCGGGGTAAATGCTCAGCATTTTTCACAGTCCTGCAGACCACCAGTGCAGTTTAAATGTCTTATTGCAATGCATCATTAAGCCTTTTTTATTTTAACCTTTTGCCCTTTTCAGTTCATGCAATGAATTTGTCACAGTCCCTACGTGGTATATTCAAATATAATTGCTAGAAGCTCTGCAACATCATCAATTTGCTCACTTAGAAAGGGCAGTGCTTGAAGGATACACAAACACCAGTCTAACATCAACTTCAAGAACGCCCGAAGCTGATATTGGTTAATATTTCTTCTTCCAGCTTGTTAAGGGCACTGAACAAAGAAAACAGCACCGGCCAGGAAAGCACTGACGCATTACTATTGATCAAGACAGTCCAAACAGCACAAGATGCTGAAGAGGGAGAATATTCTTTGCCCCAGCCACAAGCAGTCTGGGACAGAAACATGAAAACAAGTGACACAGCCTGCTGCTGCAGTCGGCTGGCACAAGAGATAGAGATGACTTCCAAGGTGTGCCCCACACCTCACACACAGCAGAACATCAAAAGGGGCTGGGTTTTGTCCTCTCCCCTCATACCAACACACTGGCTGCCTCCTGGCCAGCTGCATGCAGGAGCCACCAAGGTGGCGCCTCCCAGCCCCTGCCAAATGCCAGCGCCACGCTGAGTGTAAACTGGGGTCAGAGTGGAAAGGTTACAAAAGTCTGGGGCTCCACAGCCTCCTCCCCACAACACTGTCTGTGGGGAACCGTGGCAAGTGCTCCACACTGCAGCATCGAGAATCGCCCCCTCTGCTTTGCATTACCTGGCTCAAGCACGAGACTGCTGAAGCAGGAGAACAGAGCCCACAGTAGCCGGTGGCACTTGAATGACAGTCTGTTAAATAAAGGTGCATTCGTCTAAACCAGGCCTTGACATAGAACAAAAGAAAGCAAGCTGTGTGAAACAACAACAGAAAGAGAGGAAGAAATTAAAGATGGAAAAAATAATAGATCCATTTGAATATAGCGCATTGGGTAGCCGCTTAAAAAGAGCCCGTGTCACAAGTTTTCAGCAGTCCCCCTGAGGCTGGCAGCAGCACTACTTCCCCTGGCTGCTGGCATGGCACACTGTAACTCTCACAGAAGTTACAAAGGAATCCACGTCTAAGACATTTGCGTGGTTAAAAGCACTTCCAAGTGTCTCTTGTACAGCATTAGATTTTTTTCAAGACACCTAGGAAGTACTTCCATACTTCAATCCCTGAGAAGAGCTGAAAAAAAATCTTCCCTTACAGGCAAGAACACTGTTTCCTTCTGAATACAGGTGTTCTCCCAAATCCACCACTTGCAGAGAAGGGGGACTGGCACTGACACAGCACCAATGTGCTCTGGCACAGTAATTACTTTGTTCCCTCTGTAAAGATGTTTATAATGAACATAAACACATATTCCTCATGTTCAGTGCTCTACTATATTTTCTCTCTCTCCAAATGGCTCCAGCATCAAACAAGAAATTGGTAACTTTATTGTCTTCCTCTCAGAAGCAGCTATAAGCATCTATCAGTGCCAAGGCAATCAATGAGCACAGGAAAAAAGATTTGTGGCTCCCATTTCTGCCTGTCCCACACCGCCTTTAGAAGAAGCGTTACATACAGGGGCTGTTACAGTTGCCCGACTGCACTCACCTCGCAGGACTTCATGTGGTTTACATTTAGCAGAAAGCCTCATGTGCCCACAGCAAAGCCCTGAAGTGGTGGCATCGTTCTCCTAAAACCTCACATTCATGCTCCTCTTCTTGGAAAAATGAAATGAGCCTTATGGAAATCCCCTAGTAGGCAAAACAGAGACTAGAGAATGAATTAACCAAACAAGCATACTGAAATCTAGGAAATTTAGAAAAGATTAAAGTGAATTCTAAATAATCCTGCTGAAAGGATGAGTTCCATTTGACTCTATCAAAAGCTGGGCCAGATTATGCTGTGCAGACGGTTCCCCGCAGGCACAGCAGGCCAGGACTGCTCATCTTGCTGCTTCCCCTTTCTCACTTGCTTTGTACCTGCTCAAGCCCTGCTGGACCCAGTACACAACCTACTGGATCACGTGGAAGCTCACCAGAAATTCAGGGACAGAGGTATTACAAAGCAACACATTATCTAGCAAAAATATAGCTTCTAGCCTCAACACTTCTTATACCCTCTGCATATTCTGAGAGGTGACAAAGATTTGGTAAAAACTGTTCTATGAGGGGTTTCATTTTCATTTCCTGCAGTCTTGGTGCTGAGAGGCCCTTGCTCACTGCAAAGACCATGCTGCTCAGCCATAATAAAGAGCTCAGTCATCACTTCCACTGCCCTTGCACTGTACCGAAGGCCCAAATGCAGGTGGTGGAGAGAGATTCACATTGGAGTCAGCTCATTCCTGGAATGCTGTGACTTTCCAAACCATTATTGCATGTTACTCTTCACCCTCATCGTTGTGTTTCTCATTATCTCCGGAATTAGACACCTGTCAAAGTCCATCCCATTTCTAGGGAAGGGAATAAATTATTGAATACTTGCCATGTCTGCTTGCATTGTCACTTCCTTTTTTTGCTTGCACTTGGCAGCTCCCTTGTTTTTGTTTTTGCCTTTGCCAACTCTTCTTTCTGCTGGCATAATGCTACGTTTTAGCAGGATAGGAAAATTAATAGAAAAGCACTCACACTGAAAATTGCACTGGAATGATATTAAGTACACCTAATTGATTTGTTAATGAATGCCTCCTGTAACAAAAACATTTTTGTTCCAACTGTTTAATCTGTTATTCTCCATAAAAAGTTAAAAAAAAAAAAAAAAGACGGCAGCTTAATTAAGTGCAGCAGGGGGATGATAGGCAATTCAGAAATAGACAGTGACTCCTGGATAAGCAGCTAATCAAAGAAGAGCCTTACCTAACAAGAGCCAGGAAGAACTGAGCACACTGTCATATTTCTGAGAGGTTTAGCTCCCAGGAGCTGCCAGGAGCTTTAGTGTTTGGGGATCGGGCAGTACCTAAGCGCTCTGAACAGACCGGCTTGATTTTGTGCTGCAGGAGCTGCTCTCGGAGAAGGCATTTTGTGACTGTGAAGCGGGTAGCGCCTGATGGCCTTTATCTGACAGCCTGCATCACAAAACCTAACGTATTTTACTTTGCAGTTACAACCGGAAAGATGGAAATGGTTTGCTAGCACAGCTCAGCAAGCCACATCACTCCCCGTGTCATGCTCACCGGGCGCACACACCCGGCCTCTGGCAGTGCACGACCCAGCCCGGTCCCATCCGTGGCCAGGAGCTGGGCTTCGAGCAGGCTTCACAAGGCCAGCAGCACCTGCACCCGGTCGCCACCCCGCAGAGCTGGTAGCCACCCCTAGAAATGACACGGTGGGTAGGCAAGTGGCCACTTTAAATCCAGTCCCATGTTCAAACTTGGCTGCTGCTGGCACTACTAAGCTTATTCGCTAGCCTCATTGTAGCCAACATATGAAATTTGGCTCTACACAGAGAGCTAGAAGGGACTATTAGCAGCTTAAGCCTTCCTTACGCACTAATATGAAGGCATAAGTAGGATTTAGGTGATGCTTAATCCCTGTGCTAGCCCTCTGCACAGAAGCAAGCTGTACTCAGAAGAACAGATTTTAGGACAAAGGAAAGTCTTAAGCTTACAGCTTTTTTTGACAAATACTCCTGGTTACTTCCATTTATTCAGCCTTGGAAGCTCTGCTTCCTTCCAAGTGACAGAAGATTAAGAAAGAGAATGAAACTAGGGCCCTGACCCTGCATCTTGTATCTGGACAAAGTTGGGTGCTGCTGTAGGCTTTTTACAAGTCTCCAGAGAACTTTGGTGACAGCCTCAGAGGAAGGCAGCACCATGCCCTGGGCCCCTCGGGCTGGTTTCTGCAGTACAGGAAGCCGATGCAGGCTGAGATAGATTCTGCTACACCATTTTGAAGCACGTCCTTTCTCTGAGAGTGCTTTGCTATTGCATTATGGTATGTTGCTTCCTTACTGTATTCATTTTTATTACGCATATTTCCCTTGACTTGTTGAGAATGCACATCCCTGAAGGAATTATATTAATGAAGTCATAGTAAATGAGATCCAGGTCTCCTGCTGCATTTCTCGGTGTGTTTGGTTCCAAGAACAGCAATGCTAAGCAAGGAAACCTCACAGGGAGGAAATAGGGTTTGCCTACTAGCAAGCAACTGGAGCAGTTTATCATAAGACTGAAACGAAAACAAAAGAAGAACCCACAAAAGGGTTTTGTAAAGTAGAGTTTGTCACATGGATATTTTCAGACCGCACTGACTTGATGTGCACAGCTCTTCAATGAGATAAGCAGGCAACTCTCTGTCTTTCTGCATGCAAATTAACACAGAACAAAGCTCATCTCCCACCTTTAAATGGACTGTCAACACTTCTAATGGCAATGCTGCTTAATGACCCATCTTGGATGAGTGGATGAGCTTGGATGAGCTAGATTTGAAATTACACTCAACAGCACCCAAAGACTCCAAGCCAGACCCAACCAGTCATGCTTGGTCCTGTTCAGGCACATAGGGACAGACAACCTAGAGATGGAGATGAACCAAAGGGTCTGTACTCAAAACCAAAAGAAGGAAGAAGAAGAGAGGAAGTAAAGACTGAGAGTTGGCCCAAGTCCCCAAGCTGGCCAGAAACAGGTGCTGAAAATGGCTCTCACTCCGGCCTCTTTCTCCAGCCTGATTCACTGCAGCATGCCAAATTTTGCTTTTAACAAGAGGCTGGTTACACCAGCCTCAAGCCTCTGTGCTGTTACCATTTTTTTTCTTTGAAACATTACCTAAAGCTATAATCAATTTTAAAAATAGTAAACTCATAATCAAACACTTCCCCCTAGAAAATGTTTTGAATTGTAGGAATAACTGAAAAACCTACATACAAAACAAAACAAAACAAAACAAAAACAAACAAACAAAAACCAACCTTCTTATTCTAGCTTGTAATTATAATACAAATGGATTTTCTATATCAGCAAAGCAGCACAAACGTGTGTTCTACTTTGGTCAACTCACATGAAAACTGGTGAAAGAGACTGATCTGCTTTCTTTGGTATAGCTTTCTGGAAAGATACAACTACTCTTGAAAAAAGACCTGACAATGTAGTAGATTGTAGGAAACCTTAATGAAAAGGCACTGCCTGTGCTATCGAGCTCGACTCATGCTGACATGAGATGCATTTGGTGATACAGTTCAATTCCAATAGCACGGCTTTGAGAACAGGTAAGAACAGGCATTATTAACAGCGGTGAAGATGATAGCACAAGGGAAACCAAATCTCATGTCTAACTGCTTGCCACAAGGTTATGAATATTTAGTATTTACTTTAAATATGAATGCACCAGTTCAGTTCAAGTTTACCCTAAAGAAAAGAATTTCTTTAATCCTGTAATTTCCAATGTAGATGTCTACTTAGAGGCAGCTATAAAAAGAAAACGGCCATAAAATATAAGTTATGTGTAAGAGAGTTTTGTAGTCTAGAACTTGGGTTTGCATGATGAAAACAGCATCAGTATTGTTCCCATCATACTTGTCCCACTATCATCCCTTCATAGCCTTCCACCCGAACGCAGTGCAAATGGCATGACTGCCCTTGTAAGCACAGCAGGTGCTGTTAGGGGGAACCAGTCTTGGACTAGAGGACAAGGAAAGACCTTCCTTCTGTAATGGTGGTGAAACAAAAAATAATAAAATGAAGAGAGAGTGCATTACCTTGAAGTGCAGATTCCCAGAGCGAAGGCCCCAGCAGGTGCTGGGGTTGTCCTCACCCTCAGTGACTATGGGCTGGAGTGCCCAGCTCCTGGGGGCACTCACCTCGGGGTCAGGCAGGCTCGGGGTTCTCGTTCCCCTGCTCCCCACCTGTGCCAACAACTGTGCTGCTGTGGGCCAGCCCGAGTCCTGCACCCACCCCTCCTTGCCTGGAAACCTCTTACAATACCTGAGCAGGGCCATCACCCCCAAGGGGTCTGCACCGGCGTGAAGGACTGGGCCCCCAGGACTCTGCTGGTCCTTGTGGCCAGGAGGCAGCAGCCCCCTCCTGCGAGCACCACAGTAACTGCTGAGGGCAGGCAACAAGCACCAAATGCAGTAAAATCTTGTCTGAGTTGCTCAAGCCAGAAGGTTTGGTTCTGAATATTGACAGGGCACAGATCTATTAAAACAGAGGGTGCAGTTTTTTTCCCCACATTAATTTTTCAGAGCATGGCTGCACTGCCAAGGAAAGAAAAATGACATGAAAAAGAGCCGGACTTGGGTTTAGGGCCGCCTTATTGTGTCTTCCATTCCAGTATCTGCTCAGTGACTGAAGGTCTGAGATGGGCGATGAATTCATCAACTTGTGTATCGGGGTTGGTATGGATTAGGAAGCATCACTGCTGCTGCTTGGCTGTACTGGAAACAGAGGCAGGTGAATTCAGGCAAGGGTCTCACGTGCTGCCTTGTAACGTGACCGGAGTGGGTGCGAGGAACCCCTCGAACCCAACCGCCACTACCGAGGTACCTGAAGAACACAGCTCAGAGGGCTGCAGCCACAGACACACACCAAGGCCAACCTCTGATGGGAAGTTCACAGCACTTAGGTGTTTTCCAGAGGCAGCAGTGGCACCATTAGAAAAGAACTACAGACACACTCTGATCCCTGATTACAGCCGGGCTCACACACTGGGGCAGCTGCCGCAGAGCGCGGCGTCTCAGCAGGAATTTGCTTAGGGAGGCTGCAGCAGAGAGGTACCTGCCTTTCCTTAAATACCAGCAATATCTCACTCGCTGCTAGATGTATGGCCTCAGTCCTCACATGCTCGCAAAGGTACTGGAACCAGCTTGAAACGTGTGCTGGTTTCTGACATTTGAGTTATGCAGAGCATGCAGGTACAACAGGGAGCTGTCTTCACCTCCACGCTGGGATAACGCCTCACCGCAGGGTAGGCTGTGGACTGCTGACATAAGGCTTTTGTGTACGTCACGGAGAGGCAAAGGTTTGGTGAGATTTATTCCCTGCGTTTTCTGGATCAGGCTGACCCACTTTTATTCCTGAAAGAACTGGCATTGTTACTCAAAGCCCCAACAAATGTCTGATGCAAGTGCTTGTGAGCTTGTGAGGAGGTGACAATGCCCATTTTGGTGCTGTGGAGAATTAGAAGTAAAACCTAAAATCCATAAAAGCACACTCCTGCAGAAAGACACCAGAGATGAGCTCTTTTTGGCCATTGCACAGAGTTAAGTCCAGAGCAGCACAGTGCATCCTCGTACAACAAGGAGCTGTACCACTCACTCACCCATCAGCATTTTTCCCTTTTGATCACACGCTCCCCCTGGTGCTTGTTCGGTAAAACAAACCCGCGGGAGGAAAGGAGAGCCTTCCTCCTTACGGAACAGCCAAAAAGCACGCTTGGCAGGCCATACACTGAGAGAGGCTGGTGATCCGAAATCAAATCCTGTGGCCCAGAGCTGCAGGAGATGAAGTCTTGAGAGGACGTACGCTGCTCCCTACCGTACTCTATGGCCAGGAGACCTGCCAGCATGTGGCTCCTGTCCATAACGCCGCCTGCCCGGTGCAGATGCACCTTGCCATTAGTGGAACAGGGGGGAAGGCCTGGGGCTGGCTGTCTCGCAGCTGGGTACAGCAAAGGGCTGCTGGAGCGGCACTGCAGAGAGAATCTCTCGGAGTTGCTGTTTATGTGTTTGTTCTGTTTGAAGTGGTAATAAATCCGGTCCCTGGGAGCGGTGCGAATCTGCACAGCGTACAACGCTCGGATCAGGGTGCTTGCTTGTATGGGAAAGAAACTTGAAAGGCAAATTGTCCGAGGAGCTCAGATTCAAGCTCAGGCTGAATTCACACATCTCACGGGCTATTACAGGCACGCACAGCATTTGCAGGATTATTTGGACTGTTCTTACTGCAACTGTGAATTTTCCAGAATTGCAGGCAACCAGCTGAGTACATGGCTGGCTCCGTGCTTTTCTTTGGCCTCTGAGAGACTGCCTGGGAAAACATCTCCTAGCTTTCATTTTATACTTTTATTTTCCCCAGTGGGCAGAACGAAAACCACCAGAACTTGCCAATGACAGAAGTGAGGCATTCCTTAATTTATGAAATCACAAAGGAAGTGATTCCAACTTATCCCATTGGAATAGAAGAGATTAAATGACCAAAGAGCAATTTTGTCCAGAATACTTGATTCAGAACCAAAGAGAGAAAGCCACGTGGAGTTTTCTCACTGCATTTGACCCCACTTCTCTCCTCCACCTGGCCATGACCACTCGTGGGCAGACGCTCCCCTTGCTCCTGGGGGCCTGAGCATGCTGCCATCACCCTCCCACTGCCAGGTCCCCAGGGTTGCAAGGAACAAGTAAATATGTGATTCTGTCCTACCTCGTCTGAGTGACTGAAAAGGGCAGGCAGAGGTTTGCTCCCAAGGCTTCACTGTAGAAAACACTGGCACTCTGATGCTGCTCCATGGATACCCTGAAGTGTGTGCCTAGCCCTGTGTGGGCTAATAATTACACTGACAGAGAGCATTTACACTTACATACGTGCACTATTGGGCTGGGGACTTTAAAAGGTGCAAGAAAGAATATACATATATAAAGAAAAAGAAAACCCCTGTAAATCTAGAAAGAAAAAAAGTGTATTTGACAAAGGAAAAATAGGTCTAAAGAGAGGTCAGTAGGAATTTTACTTCTGGATTTCTAAGCAGCCAGGATATGGCTTCAAGCTGCGAAAAAATAAGTAAGGGAAATACCTCTGTTTCCCCCTATTTCAGAAAACAAAACGATTATTTTAACCTGAACCACGGGGTTTGCAGTGACCGTTTCCTCTCATAGTTGGTCTGCTACCACTGCGAGGACCTCGCACAACTCAGTGCATGGATCAGAAGCAGCATGATATTGGTGCATTTCTTAATAACAGGCAATTGGAGCCATTAAAAATGTTATTAAACATGCTGCTCGCAGCATTATCAGGAAGGATACAAATTGCTTGTGATTAAAGCAGCGTTTTACAAATCTTATTCCAACTTTAGTGCAGCAGTGAACCACTCCACCCAAACTCCCTGCAGCAGCCTTGAAGCACAAAGCAAGCCCCAGCAGTGACACTGGAGCAGCGAATTCAAGGACTTGCTGTGCACAGGATTAGCATGTTCTTTGCGGAGATGTGTGAACGTTACAAAGCTGGTGAGGCTAAACTACAGACTGAATCCCAGCCCTGTTTATGAGACAACAGTATTCATTTATTCTAGTCCACCGAAAATAAATTAAAAACAAATTGCATTCTAAATTAGTGTTTCATTATGTACAGCAAATACAGAGAACTCAAAGATACAGAGAGATAACAAAACAAAGCTTCACACTTTTTAATTGTAGCTATTACCCTTCTCACTGCCAGCTCCTCTTTTTTTTTTTTTTTTTTTTTTTTTTTTTTTTTCTGTTTCAATTTATCTGATGCTTGTGCAGAACTCTCTGCTAAGCTGCCATTAAAGAAAGTGTTAATGGAGGTAATTAAACCTAAGGATTGTTGACATTTACTAGAAATCAGTGTTTGGACTATTGGCAGTCCTGTACTCAGGTATCACTTATGCAGTGAGCTCGTAAGACAGCAACATTCAAGAACATAGTCTGGTGTCAGCTGAAAACACGAGCACCTGAAACAACATTATGACTCATTTATGAGTAATGGGATGGAAATCTTACAATTTTTCATATATTATTCACTTTTGTGGTGGTTCTTCATGTAGAACAGCACACTGAAGGTGAGCATTAGAGCCCAGGAGAGAGCAAAGGTGCTCCACGATCCCCTGCAGCCAGCAGGACAGAGCTGGTGGCCAAGGGACAGGGGAAGGACAGGGGAATTCATTAATGGTCCCTCCAGTCCCACCAGGAGCTCTGAAGGAAGCCAGCTCCACTTCACAGATTACTAGAAACAATGTACTTCAGTACACATCCTGAAAAATGACTGTCCTAATGATGTTCAGCATGGAGCAAGCATGAAAACACCCATCTTGGGCAACACCAATGGCTGCATAGGAAAAAATCTTCCAGAATTAACATCTGGAGTTGCTCCATTTTGAGCTAGCTGACCAGCTCCTGTCCCGTGGGGCTGGGCAATGGGCTTCATGCTGGGCACAGAAAGGTGTGGGAAACCTGGGGTGACACTGGCCACACCACTGAACCCCCGCCTGTCTTGTTTCAGAGGTTTCAGATTCCAGCCACCCCAGTTTCTAGTAGCACAGATACCAAATTTTAAAGAATTAACATTTGTTTGGCTACAGATAGGCAGTTATTTTCAGCCTTACTCTGCACAAATGGCATGCCTATGATATATTTTTATAGACATCGGTGATAGAAACATAAAAATAAAAGAGATTGAGCTTAAACAGCCTGTCACAGTTTGCATGGTGGGATGGCTGTGATTAATATCCAAACAACATGTTGTCGGTTCTCACTAGATCAAAGTAGGATAAATCCATAAATTTGAAAAAATAAATCCAATGTCAAAATACAAAACCAAAACTCCAGCAATTACTCATTTTCAAAGATGACACTGAATAATAAATGATTTATAGGCACGAAGTAGAAATTCTTCAGAGTTATTGTAGTTAGGGGTGTGAATATTACAGTACTGAGTCAGGGAGTAGCAGTTAGCACCAGTTAGAAGCTTTGTGAACAAATCTTGCTTTTGGCCACAGGTACTCTGTCACGCTGCTGCTGAGGCTCTTCATTGAGCCAGGCATTGCAGAGCAGCACACTATTCCAGGATGAGCTCATTAGCAAGCTCCTATCAATTTGCAAGCAATTATTCTGCAATTATTCCCACAGAAGATGTGGGAATGGAACTGGCTTGAATTTAAGTCTCCAGGGACTTGCACCTGAGAAGATGCATGTGGATGAAACAGTTGCAGCAGATTAGGTTCCTGCATTTCCCATACCTGTGGTGATCTACCATCACCATAGCCTCTTCAGGACTGGAGGGAAAAAAGCCCCAAAATACAAACACCAAAGCATCCTGCCCACATTTCAGCCAACAGCTACAGGAGTGGCGCACGCTCCAGTGGAGCGTACCTCTCTACAAACAGCTCATGGACAGGGAGAGGGCAAATGACAAGAAAGGAGGCTTGGGAATAAACTTTGCAGAGGTAGGGGAAAGAACTAAGACAAAGCAGAAGGAAAATAAAGGCAAGAAAAAGTAGGTGGTCAAAAGGGGATGGAAGCATTGTTCTGTTTCTGTGCCCTCCTGCTTATTGTTAGGACTTTATTGCACTTCTCTACTGTTTTGCTGCTAGAACACCATTTTCTTCCCTGCTTGGCAGCATAGCAACAATGTGGCATGTTTTAGAGACCTCTGTCATCATCTTTGTTTCCAGATTTGTCTCTTCAGCAAATCTCCATGTTTCGTATTCGTTCAGATTGCTGCAATTTACATACTTTTAAGGGAACCAAGATCTGCCTAGGGGAGCACCACAGTTTTATCAGCCCCTGCACAGAAAATCTCTCCCTTCTCAGAGATGGCTCCAACTCTTAGCTCAGGAAAGCAACATCTTCCTCTGTTGGCTACTTTTTGTATTTAGAAAAAATTTTACAAGTCTGCCACTGTCACCACATGTGGCCCCTATTTGAGCAACAATAGCAGAGGACGGCAAACGATAAACACGACGAAGCAGATGGGGAAAGGAGAAGAACGAGTAACACGGGAGGCTGCTGTTGAGGAACATGGTGAGCACTGCTCCCTGAAAGCTGGCCCCTCAAGGTATGAAAGAAACAGATCCCAGGATCAGCTGCAAAGCACACTTGAGACACCAGCACTGGATGTAAGCATGTGATTAAACCTATGCTGAGCTCCCTGCTTCACCAGCAGGGAGGTTGCATCTCCCTGCTCTGCAGTCACAGTCTCGACACATTTTAATGTGGATTTGTGTACCCACTGCACTTCAAATGCCCGTCAAAACAGTGCTACTTAGTGAGAAAATTGTGTTTTAATGAGGTATGCTTCTAAAGATTTAAATTCAGCCCTAGTTCAGAAGAAACGTGTCCTCCTCCCATTTCCAGCTGGTATTTTTCCCCTCAACCATGCACACAAATAAGGCTACGATAGAATTTCAAGGTAGGAAAAGTGATCAACAGACCTAGGGAAAAGGATGAACTTGAAAAACACCAAAGCTGTTAGGTTTATCCAAAGCACAGGACAAGAAAGGAAGTGGCTGTGAAAGAGAAATTCTTCAGAAACTGCCATGTTTCTGACTGGTTCTGCACGTCTAATTAACCTTTAACGGCATTAATTGGTGTCTACTACCTCAGTACTCCCACATGAAAACGTCTCATAAAAGGCACTGCCTTCTAAGGATGCTGTGGGAGTTACAGCCTGCTCGCGGCTGACTGGTAAGAAGGCCCAAGGCTCAACCACCTTCCCCAGGGCACTGCCGCTCAAGTGGCTCTTCTCCTCCTGACTTTGCAAAGCCTGGAACAAAGGGGAACAGCTTCTTCACAGCACAAATGCACATTTCTCACCAACCATTTGTCCTCAGGGTCTTGTTTTCATTTCACTTAACTCAGTTCTGCCCTAACAGATTCTCTCTGTGTGTAGTGTTTATTTACCTTGCTCTCATAGCTCTTGGGGATTTGTGCTTTAAAAATCATGCAAGCTGCTGGTAAACGTGGATGATCACCAGACTATAGGAAACAACAGCTATGTAAGGTTCCTTAGCTTACAATATATTCCTTAACACAATGCTGGAACATACACCTGGGGACTTGGGCCATGGGTTATCACCTCTGCCCCTGTCATGTTGGAGACTGACTTAAGTCCTGCCTGTGAAGACAAAGGCTCCCTGAGGGCTCTTTCCTTGTGGTTATCTATTTAAAGTGTGCCCATCTATTTGCTGCAATGGCTCTAGATGCAGTGTGACAACTGGAAAATGTAAACCCTGCTCCTGCTCGTGCCCCATCAAGTGTAGCTGAAGTCCTGCCCAGGTGTGAACTTCCTGCTCACCAAGCAGAAGCTGTCTCCAACAGGGCCGCATGCTGTGTGCAAGCATCAGTTCAGGCACCCAGACAATACAACGGCAAATAAATGGTGTGTTGCGTGCACTCCTCGTGCCACAGGACATATGTTAGATCACTACAAAAGGTTTGCTTCTGCACACACACTTCGTGTAACCTGAGGGCTCCATGGCTACTGTTCTGTAAGTGGCCCCTGCAGTGCGCACTCCTGCTGCCTTGGCCCGGGCAGCCCTGGGGGCTCAGCCCCCCCTCCCTGCCACAGAAAGTAATAGAAAATCCAGGCAGCGATACACCACCCAGCTGGCTTCACAGGGCTACTGGCTGCTGGGGCAGTAACACTGCAACCTCCTGTTTTGGCCTGGTGATTCAAAAGCCACAAACAACGCACACGAGACAGAGGCTAGAAACTTCCACTAACCGAGACAGTATAGGCTGATTCCTTTTGCCTAAAGCTGTCAGAAATCCCACTGCCTCAATCGCTTGTAGCCGAGGACCAACCACTCACCTGCAAGTTCTTGAGTCCTTCCCATTGATGTACAACAGCACACATGGACACAACACTGTCATACACTGCTGGCAAACCTGAACAGACACGTCTGTTATGGTTGATTAAATCAATCCAATTTCACCCTATCATTTAACACGACTTCAAGGAGACCTTTTGTCATCCAACTCCAAGAATTTGATGCTTCTTGACGCTGGCTAACAGAGGGATTCAGAGCTTCATTATGAAAAGGGATTTTCTCACAGAATTGATAAACGTGTGGTCCATACCCTCCCTCTGGACACTCAGGTTTGGGAAATGCACCGAACTCCTTCCAAGTGCAGTAGACGTTGACAGGACTAGTTGTTATTTGAGCTCTCTGTGTCTCTGGCACAGCCTAAGGAACAGGCTTCACATTTTCTTGCATTTTCTCTGAAGTTATGCAAGTTTTACTAACAGAACCTGTATGTTATGGCTCTCCCCAGCTGTTGGTGTACCACCCCTGAAGTCCTACCTAGCTCTAAGCTTTGTACAAGACAGCGAGTTTATTTCCATAACGTGTTATTTTCAGTGCAAAGGTTTTCCTGTTTTAATTCAGTTCCTGAGTTATTCCTGTTTTCCACAATGTGGCTTCAACAGCATTTATTGTAATAAAAATAATAATAATAAAAAAAAAGCTTATCAAACCCCAATATGCAATTATTCTTGTTGAAAAATTAAATTGGCCAATCAACCTATAAATAGCACAAAGGCAGTGGAATTCCTAGGACACCTCCCTATCCATAGCTGCCTGTGGAAACATCCCAATGCTTTCAGATTTGCTCAAAGTACCCAGACCACTGTAACAACACCACAGGCAACTTCAAAGAGTTGAAAACTAAAATTTCTTGAGATCTCCTTACAGCTTCAGTATGATCTGAATCAATACTGGGCCTTTTATCAAAGCAAAAATGTGCTGCCCAATGCAAAGTGTGAAATTAATAATGCATGCACAAGGCCAATGCACAATGTTTAATTATTCTTACCTGATTCAGAAGTCTGCTGGTATTCGTTGTCACCAGTTGCACAGGACCACCATCTGCAGCTTGGAATCTGAAAGCTGCTTCTTCAGCACTGGAAGTGGGACGACATTTTATTTTCCAGTTTAATGTCTTCTAGCAAGTTACAGAGTACTCTGGCACAAGGTCTTACAAGATCACATGGGTACTTGTAACACAGAGGAAGAGTCTTGACAGAGCCTTGCCTATTCCGAGATGCTGAGATAACTGATTATTCCTTTTCAGACTTGCGTACACTAGCTACAGACCTTATGAAATCTCTTTGACTTGAATAGGGAACTGAAAAACTCCCATGTCTGCAGAGCGTATTGCTGAAATATAGGAAAATTGCTTGATGTTTTGCAAGGAAAACAGGTCCACCTGACAGAAACAATAGAGGGACTTGGAAATTGGAAATTAGAGCTTTCCAACACAGCTTTCCTGTGTGGTCTAGCCATGGGAACACTGAGTCTTTTTAAATTGTAAGGACTTTCATTCATTTCCTTATCAAGCTGAACATGACTCATCACTGATCAGTGTACACTAAGTGCACATGCTGTGTTGAAATTAGCTTTTAAATAAGATTTATGCAGGGCAGGACAGTGTAGACAGTGAAAGTGGAAAATACGGAGAAGATGGAAGGTTTTTTGAGTTAGTCAAAGGTTTTTTTGATCAGTCAAAACCAAATCAGTGTTGCTGACCAGATCCAAGGTTCATTTAAAAGCATTGTTTAAGTTAGCATCATTTCTTCCAGGTGAGGATTTGCTGCCTGAGTTTCGAGACACGTTGGTAAGACACATTTAGGTAACAGCCTTTTACATTGTGCATGCTAGCAGAAGGCCAAGTTTGTTGTGCTGTATTTGAGCTGTAAATAAGCTGGTTTTATCTTCCTGAAACCCTATTTTAGAGATTCCAAACAGAATTCCTCCTCTAGCCTAATCTCTTGTGATCATAGATCACACTATATCTGTGAGGACAGCCAGCAACTGCTTTCTGAAAAGCCTTTTTTATCACTATTTCATTTTGCAACAAAATGTAATCACTCAGCTCCGTCAAGCTTCCCTGGGCCTGCAGAGCGCCCAGCCAAGTGAAAACACAAAGTGCAAGCCAAATGAAAAACCTTGCCGTGCTCCGCATGGATTGAAGAACAGAAAAAGAGAAATGGAAGGTGTATAAAAAGGGAAGGTGCTTGTTTACAGGATATGCAGGCGCTTATATTTAGCGGCTAATGTTCCATGCTACTAGTGAAAGACAATGAGGGAAGTAAAGCGGGTGTCAGATAGGTTAACCACAACCTTTAATCTACAGTTTCGGTATTTCTGGGCAGCTGTTTCTGGGAAAGTATGCTAGGATGCAAAATAGGCAAGAAAACCCCAAATCGTTTGTTACCTCATCATAAAGAATAGGAAACAAATATTTTGGCATTTTGCAGGCACAAGGTATACAAAAGGGTAATAATTCACTCTTCATGGCTTGGAGCTCACTTTGTGCACTGCCAGGCGCCAGTTAAATTGATGACTTGATTGTCTTTTTTTGTACAAAACAAATAAATGAAGAAAGATACTCTATTCATTTCAGAGCAGCATGGAAAACAAACAATCCTACTTCTCTCAGAATAAAATAATACTTTTAGCTTTATCATTTGACACATTCTTTTCCACTAACAGTCACAATCCAGTTTTCTGGATGAAAAGTAACCTCCTTCCCCTTTCTTTAACTACAAATGTTGACAATTATATTGTTCTCCTCCAAGATATTCACTTGCATATGCCCATACCATTCATGTAATTGAGTTTCTGGAAGGACAACTGGAGCAACAAAGCGTCTTAGATCTAAGAAGCATTTCTTCCTATTTCATGTGGTTCTGAGAGACAAATAACGTCACACACAAGGCTGGTCTTCACTGAAGTGTTATTTTCAAAAACGATGTAATTTCAACATTAAAAAAAAAAAAAAAGCATGCAATGATCAGAGAAAGTGATGGGAAGTTTTGTACTATATCCATCTGTCCTTTATAGATACATATACCTAAACCAGAAAGCTTTCCCTCTTTTGCATATGCAATTAATTCTGGGAGATAGTACATGTTACAGATCCACAAAATATTAGTTACAGACAGAAATGATAGTACAAAAATCAAAGGTTAAAACTAAGAAATAAGCTCTTTACAGCTGAATGCCTGTAAAGTTTGTTGGAATTGTTGCTTATAGTAGTCCCAGTAATACACCAGGTTTTACATGTGCTGTTCCTTGTTCTATGGAAAGCAAATGGAGACTATTTCATTAAGTTAAGCATATGCATCATTGTTCGCAGGATCTTTTGCCTTCTACCACTAAAGGCTGGTTGCCATCTCCCCATCCCCACTGACCAGCAGTACCATGAGTATTTCTCAGTTGCAACTCTTCATCCAACAGAACATGTAACAAAAATATTCTGGTCTCATTAAGAGGAAAGAAGAATGACCAAAATGAGTCAGACTACGGATTCATATAACACCGTGAGACTCTGACAGTAGCCAAACCCAAGTACAGAGGAAAGAGTATTGGATCAGAGGAAACATTTACTGATGCTTTCCCAGAGCCCCCATCAATTTGCAAGCCAGGGGCCAACAGATTTAGAATTTAAGGGCACAATTATAAAACTAATTATGGGGAAAAACTGTTTTTGGAAGCTCGGGGACCCCTGGCTTGGTTTATCTGACTGTCATTTTGGCATGCCTGCTTATTTTCACATGAACTAAATTGCCATCTTCCCTTTTTTGTTTGTTTGTATTAATGTGTGTGGGGAAAAAAAACAAGACAGTCCATTTCCTTGATGTGGCAGGATGCATGAACTAACCAGGACTCAAGGAAGTCTGAAGTGATTGCTCCCTCCATTCCTACAACACATGCACTCATGCTTTGAAGGATTCATCTCCCAGTATCATGTTCTCAACCTTCATAGCACCAAATTCACTTGTGTAAATGACTCATAATTGTCCCAGGAAATGAAAGAATAACCCAAAGTCTGAACAATGCCTCAAAACGAATGAGGGTTAGCTCATCCAGATACAATACAACTCCAACGTGGTCAAAGGAGACCATTCCAATGACTTCATTAGGAGCACTCTGAAAAAAGATAACACTGTCTGTTGGAGAAGTTCCACAGGTTTGGACAAGGGTCACATTCTTTGACCATGACTGAGGGAATGAAATTCCAATCTGTAACACCACCGGCTGATGCATTTTGGTCTCCAGGCTGAGCATTATCATGCTGTATCAAACAGGAGCACAGCTCTGAGATCTTAAATGGACTCATACCACTTTTCCTGACATAGTTGAAGTTGCTGGCCTTATACCATAAAAGCTCTCACAGAGTCTGGGGTTTATTTAAAAACCAGAGATTCCCCAGGCAGGTTCCTTGCCATTTCCCCTGGAAATGGAACAATGTGCTGGAAGTGAAGTTACTGCATGAGAACCATGACTCAAGTGCCTACTGGGGTCCTCATGTGGTATCATTCCGGGCAGGCTATAAACATGTAATTTTATTTCTATTTTTTAAGAAAGAATATCTTTGGCAGAAGGTAAACTGAGGAACAGGTAATGATTAGATGTGTATTTTGACATACTTAAAGTTATTTATTAAAAAAAGGACTGATCCAGGGTGGGGGGAAATGTGAGGTAAAGATCTTTTTTCCTTGGATAATAAAACTAGATTATACCATTCTTCCTTCTTACTTCTCTCTTGGTAACAAAGAGAAAGAAGAAAGCAAGGGGAAGAATAAAGGAAAAACTGGAAAAAGAACAGTAATATTACAATATCAGTAAATTTTCACGGCAAGCATTTTCAATCATCACATCTTGAAGGAAACTCAGGGGAAGAAATAACAGGCTGGAACAAATTCCTTCTGATAACCTCTATCATAAAAATTACTTTGCAGGAAACTTTTTTCATGCTAACACTGATTGGAGTGGATAGAGGTTGGGAGTACAGGCAAGATGTAAACCATATGATATCTTACCAGTAGCTAATTAAATACATGGCTTCTAACTTTTTAGCATCAAGGACTTTACGTATGTAACTTATTATGTCTATGTCTTAAAATCAAAACAAACAAACAAAAAAACAAACAAATCCTTTTCTGTAGGTAAGAAACATACTCACTGATGCAGATCACTAATTTTCAACAATCCTAACAATTCTGGCTTTATGGAGCAGCTCTTTCTTTCTACCAATATCACAAAATGTAGAAAGCTGAAGAGGAAACAAAAGTTAAACCAAACCATTTAAAAATCATAGCACTGTGACAGATTTTATTTCATTTTTATCAGAACTACATGCTTGCTACCACTAGGAACAGACATTCCTTTTTTTTTTTTTTTTTTTCTTTTTCTATTTTTTTAAACCTGTATTAAATGTTGACCTAGAGCTTGCTGTGCCTTGGAGATCTGGCTCAGGAGTTAACTGCATGATTTTTTATTTAAATAGATAAGCACTTAAGTTTGAAAATTAGACAAATACAGGTGAACAGGAAAATTAAATTACAAATTCAGTTCATACAAATATCTCATTCTATGCACTAAATCCTGTTAATTAGCTCAGATCTTTTAAAAATTCTTAAAATACTTATGAAACATTATTTACAAATTATATAAATAAATCCTAGGTCTCTTTTAAATTAACCAGTACAACAACAAAAAAGTCACCTTTTTGTACTGTGTGTACTAAAAATGTTCTTGTTTATTGATCATTTCCCAGTTGGCAGTATAAAACATTTGTTCACTTACATTAAAATGGGTTCAAATAGAAGTAAGGAAGGTATTGGTTTCAAAAGAAAACAAAACAATATTATAAATGCTTAAAATCAATGAGGCTTCTTAATGTTCTTTCCTGCACAGTTTGCAGTCATTTTTAGAAGTCCCATCTACAGTATTTGTCTTGTGAACAGGTCATCTCAAAATAGCAGAGACAAAGTTTTAGCCAAAGAAAATATTCAGTACATTGCTCACACTTCACAAAGACCTTTTTACCAGGAGGAAAAGGACAGAGAACGGAATGTCAGTGGCCAGCACAAGCCTTTACAACATTTAACTTAAAAGGCAGCATTTATAGAACTAATCACAGACTATACACATCCTGCACTGAACAGCAATCAAAAAGACTGGAAAATATACATTTAGGAAAACAAGAGACCAATGGTTTTCCATTGCCTTTGATAAAATTAATGCTTTTCTCCTTGTCTTTTGTTTCAAAACCAGCATCAACATCACCAACAACTACAACTACCTTTTCCTTTAACATAATATATGCCAGATAACTACTGTACGTGAGAAATGTACAATAAAAGGAGAGAAACCACTGAATTTCCTATGCAGACACATGAAAATATAAAGCCATACAGATTCCAAAGTGCCATGAATACCAAATTCAAGTGATGGTTTATAGCATGTATGAAAGAAACTAAATGGAACTTGCTCTATGGGTTGCTGAGCCCTTCAGCTGTATCTTCAGTTTCCCCTTTGGCTGCTTTGGAGAGAATTTCCATCCATTTCAGCTGCAGTTCTTCATCTTCTGCACTGAAATATATAGTTTGCTGGGACTGGCAAAGCTTAAAGACGTGCTTCACTTCAAACTTCTCACCAGAACCTGGAAAACTGACTTCGTATCCAGGCAGAGGAATGGGACGTGGACCCCGTCCATCCTAAAAGAAGAAGAAAGAGCAAATGTAAACACCCAGCACCAAATCATATTAAAAATGGGAGGAGCAGGGGCACACTGCCCTACCCCCATGGCGTGGTTACCAGGCACATGCTTGACATTATCAGCCTCAGGGCAGGCAGCTGCACCACAGCTCCCCGGGAAGCAGTGCCTCCCTGCGTGCCACTCACTGGTACCTACCCTGTGCTACACTCCAAGTCTGACATCCCTGCTCACGCAGCTACCCCCACCAGGTTTCAGCAGTTGGGGTACGACAGTTTACACGTCTCACCATGACTGATAACTGTGTACCTCTACCAATTCTGAGACAAGTGCTGTTACAAACTCCAGCACAGATCAGTCCTCTGGGGCCTTTGGGGCATGCACAAGTGCACACTTGTGCAGACACACTTAAGTGAGCACATGAACGCATGCACATTCTGTTTCTGGTTCAATTCTGCAGCTTAGAAAACAGATAAGAGGAGGTACTGACTGCTTAACCTAAAGCAATAAAAGGAAATGACTTAGCAGGTTTTTATTCTTATTTAATGGATTCTCTTCTGCAGCAAGAATACAGGTCCAGCAGTGACATGACTGGGGGTTTTCACAGAACTTTGTATTTTTTACATGTTTGCTTCTTCTAAAAACCTTTGTATTAGGGTACAGGCAATCAGGTCCAGGTGAGAACAGCTCAATGCAGCCCCTCTGGGCTTTTTGGTTAAATATCTTTTAACTGTCTTTTAACTGATAGGTTTGGTTAAAAGAATACAAATAAGCAGAGCTGGACACTGAGAGCCGCAAAGAAAACTACCAGGAAAGAGACTTGGAAATAAAAGAGAATTTCAGATCTTAAATCAATCGGTGAGACTTCTCAGAAGGTCTTGGGTTATTTATGATCCCTTTCAGTGCTGTCAAGGGAAGTCAAAGCTCAGATTTTCTGACATCCTTTAAAGGCCAGATTAACTCACAGATGTAGGGAGCGATACAGCTCTCTAACAGTCACATCCTGAGCATAAAAGCACTCCTCTTCTAAGCTCCAAAGAGAGGTGTACTTTGACAGTCTGTGTCATGACCAAGGAGGTGGAGAGCAAGCAACTTGTTTCAAATGATGCCAGCATTTTTAAAGGTGGGTCCCCAAGCTGAAGTCCACACCAGACAGATAGCAAACATCTGTAATGAAAGCTTCGGAATGGCTCACATCAATGTGAACAGACTGTGCAACTAAAGGGGCAAAAAAGCAGACAGTCTAAAATGTATGTATGTGATCTATTAAATTAATATAGGTTTCCTGATTATTAATTGATTGATTGTTAATGTTGCACAAAAATGCTAGGCCCATCTGCTTGAAGACCAAGTGTTATTCGAGGAGATTTATGGCAGCTTTGCATCAAACACTGAAGAATTCAGTTTGTCTTAAGTGCAGTTTGTTGTGTAAAAACATCATAAAGTTTCTAGATCCTGACAGCACAGCCACATCCATACAAACAGGGAGGTCTTGCACATGCAGCAGTTAAGACCTGGCCTGGCACATACAGAATAGCTCCAGGCCTGGATGCACGGCAGCACTAAAGCAAGACAGTATGGGACTGGTGGGCACAAAATGCAAAGAGCACATGCAAGCTCTGTCACGCCTGCTCTGCTGATCCCGTATTTAGGTTGTAGGATATAGACAATAAGACTTGTCGCATGGAAAATTAGAGACTGCCCATGACAGTGAAAAATGGTATCATTTGTAGCCAAGAAGTGCAGCATAAGAGCAAGCTGCTGTTTGAATGGTACATGTCACACCTACTCAGTATGTGCAGATGCACAAATTAAACAGACTGCCTTTGGTCTTGCTTCCTCCCTTTCCTTAACACGATGCGTTTGTGACTTTCTATATACCTGTCTGATCCAAAAGGAAGGGACTGAAATAATTTCTGGCAAGGTGCACTGTCAGATAAAGACGCACATAACGATGTGCAAGTTAGTCAGTGCTCTGGAGCCAGCTGGACATTTTACAGGGGCAGAATGAGAAGCTCCAGGAGGATTTGGGGAAAGACAGAGTGATTTCCATAAAACCAGCCAGTCCTAAGCTTGAGGTAGTCTTTGCTTATAAGCACACTCGTATAATCCTACTCAGATAAACATGACAAACTGCTGCACAAATGAGTTTCAGTCTCATTTTATCTGTCTGAGGATTGGTATGATTTCCATACCTAAATAAGCTGTGAATTTCATCCTCATGCATAAAGCCTTGTACACAACTTAAACTGTGAACACTCAGGAAATGAATTCATTCTCCTGGAACAAGCATCTAAAGCAAAAGAGCAGTTTTCTTGCTCTTGCTATTTTAAAGCCTGAGAGGCATACTGCTATTTGCACTGGAATCCCTTCCCCAGCCTACAGGATGACTGCTGTCAGGGCCATTACTGCATCAGGAGTTCCGGATTTGGCTCAGTTTATTCCTCCTTCCCAAAAGGTTGCTATTAAAGACAATCCCACAACCTTCAAAGGCAAAACTCCTGGGGTCATCCTTCACTTGATCTGTGTTTCAAGACCTTTAATGCCATTGTTGGCAGCATTACTCCCAAAAGAAACTTTTTTTTTTTTTTTTAAGGCAAGGAAATGCTCCCTCTTCCCCCCCCTTTTTTAAAACCTTTTCAGAAGGAAAACTTTTGCAGCAGATATTCTGTTTGTTCAGCAATGACAAGCCCTGTATTTAGATGCTCCATATGCTGGGAACAATTTGCTACCGCCAACTCCTAAGAAGGATAACAGTTTTGCTTTCCCAGGAAATGGCCTGTGCTTCTCTCGGGTGGGCTGTGTATGCTATTCAGCAACTAGAACTAACAAATCTGTGAAAAAATTAGTATTTCACATACCTCCAAAAACCCTTCAGAAGATAAGTTCTGTATCACAGTAATAAATTATCTCATGCTTTTCATTTCTGTTGTGCTCTCAGCCACCATGCCTCTTTGCAGGCTCAAGGTTTGCTAGATGCCACGAGGCTGCTGTATAAAACAGAACACCTGGGAAAATACGGCTCAAATATGCAGATGGTTCCCAACTGACGGCAGACACTCAGCCATGAGGAGGGAAGCTCTGGGAGAGCTTTTTCTAAGAAATCTAGTGTATTCCATGTAAATTGGAACTAACAGGAACATTAGGTTAATATAAAAGAACCAAGTTTGCTTCATACTTTTTTTCTTTCAGTTGGATGATAACTGAAGAAAGCATGGGAATGGCAGGCCCCAAAGAAGGGACTCATTTTTGTTGTTTATGGTCTCAGCCTGCAACTGTTGATTCCTGGTAGTAAATCCAGGCTTGGTTATTGAATGTAAGACAGATTAACCTTGTCCTTTATGCTTTCTTGCTGCTTTATTGGGTGATTTATCTCACATCTGAAATAGCTGAAGACAGTAACCACTAAATTTAACTGTCATAAAATTGACAATTGGTGTCAAAGACACCCCTTCCCCTAAAATATGGCATCTTACTGATAATACCAAAAGAAGCTCAAGATCAAATTTGGCTGGACATGGAGCAAAGCACAGAGCAGCTGAAGCACAGAAGTTCCTCCAGCTTTCAACCCTGGCTTTGCATGACTGGCAGGAGGGGGCCTGGACGATTCAGCATAATTCTGCTTGCACTAAAAATAACCGTTTCATGTCCCATGGGTTATTACTTATGCTGTCTTGAGACAGTCATCTGAGCACTAGGAGAAATTCTCTTTCTAGGTCATACCATCATAAGAGATGTTGCTTTCCTGTGACTTCTAGTTCCAGCCATCTCTGCTCCTGAGGGAGGAAGGCCCAAGAATTTACACCTCTCTCCCTCTGTTCTTGCCCTCCTTCCCCAAGCTTGCCTGTGGATAGGATAACTGAATGTATTCAAGAAACACGTGAGAGGTCTGAGAACGGATTTACCTTAATACCTGCTGCAGTCAGGACGCCGTTCAATTCCGGCCCTGCCATTAGGCCTCACATCACTATATGATACTCTCCAAGATCCCACAAGACATTCTGGCTCGGTTTACATGGGACATGGGGCTTGCACTGGCGCTTTGCTGAGGCATAATTTTCACATCAATTGCAAAGTTTCGCAGTGAAGCCATTCTCTCTGCTTTACTTTTTAAAGCTTTTTTGTTTCCCTAGACTGACTCCACAGAGATCTGAAAATTGGTCTTGTTGCATTAGTTTTAGTGTTTTGTCTGAGGCAGCTTGCCTTTTCAACTTGTAATTTCAGTCATGCATCTCCTGGTGACTAGAAGGGAAGCCAGGCAGCTCACTGCCCATGGGATAAGTTGGAAGCTTACCCAGCGAGGGCTTTGAATACCAGATGAAGCCAAGTGGGCTGCGTCTGGAGCTCTAAATTCTAGCTTTCAGCTTCCTGAGTACTATGCTTAAAACATTACACATACTTGTTCAAAACCAGAGGTGTTCTTTCTGACAAGAAGCAAAACACAGTTCTGAGGACAACATGTACTTCTTGCAGAATAATTGCTATAGGGTAAATTTTAATTTTGAATAGCTTTATAAAATCATGGGAAGTATTTATTTCCAAGACTGTTCCCAGCTACAGCCATACAAAATGACGTTAGTAAGAAGAAAACCTTTCATATCATTACAGTTACAGCAGGGGAGGCTGAATTTGGCCCTCATTATCTCTTCGACCCCATCCAGGGGATGAAACAAAGCTGCATATAAACATTTCAAAAGTCAAGTATAAAATTGGAGGTGGGGGATCTCATGTAAGTGTTGTCATTCTACATCTTCAGGACTAAGGAAGCACGATTTGAATCTCGGTCTTGGACTTTACTTAACTTTAATCACACGCAAATGCTAGTTAGCTGCAACTGTGCACTTAATTTTTTAACTAAAAAAATAAAAAAAAAACCTTTCTACAGTAATTGTTTCAAGTAAAGATGAAACCACAATGGTATGACAAGAAGCTTTAGCCAAACTCAACCCCCTTTTTCAGGATGAAAGAACATCTACATTTCCACAAATTCCTCTGCCCTCAACCCAGAACTAGAATAGTCTTAATTAAAAATAAATAAATAAATAAGCTTGAACCAGCAATTGTGACATTTAGGGTTACTTCACAGCTCTGTAGATTTTACAGGTAAGTGCTTTCCCTAAAGGAAAGGTAATAAAACCTTTTTGAACACACTTGTCTGAAACCTCTGGAAAACAAAACATTACCAAAATTAATGATCCTTGCTTTGTTCTTCATTGTTAATAAATAAAAAATAAAATAATTTAAAAAAAGCTGTGAGTTTGAACATTTGCTCAGAACTGTATCAGCAGCAACTATAGGTAAGAAGGAAATCTGAAATCTCTGAGGCTTTGTGCTAAATTCAGAATACCAAGTTGATTTTTTGTTGTTGAGACCAAGTGAAATCCTTTGACCTATTTCTCAGCTAAATTTACATGTTTTTTGCTGTCTGATAACCCCCGTGAACGTCACTGTACCTGGGTAATTCCTTGAAGATACAGAACAAGAGGTTCGGTCTTGGGGATGGTCACCCACATTTTGTACCAGGTCTTCCCTTTTTCAAGGAACTGGAGGTAGCTACTGAAGACGCTATTTTCAGCTGCTAATAAGCTTTGCTTCTGGATGAAGAAAAAAAAAAAGGAGAGCTGTTCCCATTCATGTTTACATGGACAGAATACTTAGAATCAAATACAAAACAGAGCTCAGCTAAGTTGTCTAGAGTTAAAAGATACTGAAGGACAAATGCCGGATAGCTTATGACTGAACAAAAGTTTAATCATCACTATATACCATCAAGAAACAGCAGAATTCCACGTAACAGAGACAGATGCTGAATGACTGTTCCCAGTGGACAGAAAGTTAAATTCTACCTCCACAAAGTACATTGAGAATGGCAATTAAGATGACACTGCTAGTTTCTTGCTTAGCGAAGTAGGCTGGGAGATGATTTGAAATTAACGAAAAAGGTGCCTCAGAATGAGAGAGCCTCATGTATGTACGGGGATGCTACTGCTGCAAGTCTGGGTGGAACACAGCTCTACCAGCAGTGGGAAAGGAACATGAGCCTGGAAACAGAGAAACAGTTATTGCCCAGAACCCGCTCCACAGAGTGCCGGTCTTCCACAAGCCCACTTCTGGAACCCACTGCTCAGCCAGCAGCAGTCACTTGGCATGCCTGAAGCAAGAATTTGGGGAAAGGAGAGAGCAAACAGTGCCTCTCTACATTTTAGCCTTACTTTGTTGTCAATGTATTTAATTCATTCTTTCTGAAGCACTGTGCCAAGTGCTCTGTGCCTGCTTTAGTTTATTATTGCAGGATAGACAGGGGAAATATCTGGAATTTGGAATAAAAACTGAGCAGGCCAGACTGAAAAGTGAAGCAGTATGCAAATACTCGTGTTTCTGTCATTCACATCTTTGCAGTACTGGTATTAACAGACACTTGTTCATGGCTGCAGAGACATAAGCCAAATCAGAGAGCTCTATGGCAAAAAAAGATGGAATAAATTGTGGCTTTCGATAGAAAGCAAAGAAAAAGAAAATTCCTGTTCACATTAGACTTTACACAGAGGTCTCCTGGGGATTTCTGCTAATAACTTTTGAAAAGTGGCAGTCTCCTCAGCTGCTATTAAGCTTGTTATGAAAGTTTGATGTAAAGAGGAGGGAAAGAAGAAGACTGGCTCTGATCTTTTTCTTTTTCTTTTTCTTTTTTTTTTTTTTATATACCTACTTTCTTGCATTTTACCTGATCCTCTGAAGATTTAGCACAAGGCTAGAAGCCTGAGAATACAAGGGAAAAAAATACTCTTTTTCCTTTGTTTTTTACAGCTTTCTGCTGTAATCTGCTTTCTGAAGTAGAGCCATAGGTCACGTTTCACTGGTTTGCTTTTTGGCTTTTCAGATTAACAGAGCTCTCTGCTGGGTAGGTGTAGGTTTTCACTTTACTGGCAAACAGCACCACTGAAACAATGCTAGAAAGTTTATAGTGAGATACCACAGACTATCCTGAGGCACATTAAAGTGCTCTTCACCTACAAGCATAGCTGTATTGTATACACAAAGTTTTTGATGGTACAAAGCTCTGGATCCAGAATCTTCTCCATGCTTTGTGGACACATTATTTTATGGAAGAGCAATGCACGCTTGTAGCTCTATTCCAGTTTGTATTTCTGAGATTCTTGATGTTTTGTGGGGTACAAAGCTGACAAAGCACTTGAGCAGCAGAATTCACTTTGGCACAGTGCTGGTGTAGTTTTTACCACTGTGGTAACTTCCAGGACATTTAGTAGCCCGGAAATAAATACGACATTCTGGGAAGCCCAAGGAGAAGGGCCAAGAAAGCTTTATTTGGGGAAACATTTATTGCAGGAGTTCTGGACATGCACTGGCAGGTTTGTATTTCTTGCACAGAGTCTCGCTCTTTTCCATGTAGTTTGTTTCTCTTGAGGAAGTCGAACAAGGCTGGAAGGCAGTCTGGAGGCTATGCGGGGTTGCTTCCAGAAAGAGGTTTTTCAGAGTTAGGTGTTTTTCAGTAAAGGTTGCAACAGTTCACTGATTTTCTATGCAGCGTTCAAAGCAGGACAGTACGTGTCGGCATATCAGGGAGAAGGATGGTTCACGATGATGTTAAGTTCTCTTAGCATTTCAGTGGCTCCTTCCAGAATCTGATACGGCTCAAGAAGATAAAACTCTGTGGGTCCACTTTCAACTGAAATCAATGGCCTCTTTTACGCATGCAGTGATTTCTGGCTGTATTTCACAGGTGAAATAAATAAAAGCCTTTTCCTCAAGATGGCCCACGAAAAGCATGTCATGTAATGGTACTCAGAGCTCTGCCTGTAGTCTAAAAAAAGCATTGGTAAGAGAAGGTTCAGTTGTTGTGGGTGAGGATAAAACGAATGAATTTGCCAATAAGTTCCTTGTTCTTGTAAAAAAGGGTAAGTTATGCTGCTATCATGGTATAAAGCTTGGTGACATCTGCAGCACTTGTGAAGCAGTAGCTTACACAGCATAATTTATAGAAGTTGCATCTTGGAGAAAACAGTCTGCATTATAGCAGGGTTGAGGGTGTTTTGGTGAATCCTGATAGTCTTTCAGAAGGATCCCATGTTTTTGCACAACCAGGTAAGAAAGACTAGTTCCAATGATATTTTGGCAGGAATGTAAAACTATCTTCTATATGGAGTTAAAACCAAAATCTTATTTTGCCAACAGTTCATGTGAACAATTCAAGGTTGGAAATACACCATAATGAAAAGTATCCAGAAGTTCTTCCTATTTTTCATTACTTTGAAATTTGAAGCTTAGCTGCAAAGCCCACATGAATCTGTGCATAATAAACATCCTACGATGAACGCTCCCAGTCACAAACAGAATTCAGTTTACATGCACACTCAATACAAGTTACAAGCTAGAGGATCAGATATCATCATGGAAAAAAAAAAAAAAGATAACCAGACAGTTTATTGTAAAAACATTTAAATAATAATATTATTAATAGTAGTAATGGTAATAGACTTGCAAGGGCAGCTAGCACACCAAAAGTTTCTAAGTAAATACCATACCTCTGCAGCTTGTCTTTTCTTTTGTTCTCCTACTGTTTCCACTCCAGGGCTGCATGGGCTTGCTGGTAGCTGCAGAAAACACTCTTTACACACTCGATTATGACGGCTATTATCTGCAAGTGGTTTAAACTCTGAGCATTTTGCGCAGATCACCTGCATCAGAAAGATGATGCATTATTAAAACATAGTATTTCTTATTCATACTCCAAATAAAAGTGAGTTGCAGAATGGATGTTATTGAAATAAAATCCTGAAAACTATTGTAAACATAAGATAAAGTGACCAATCTAATATTTACTTTATTTACCTCCATTAAGAATTAACCTCGTAAGTGATCTTGTGCTGTGTACCAATTTCTTAATAAAGAAAGCAAATGCCTAATGGGAAGTACTTTATAATTAACTTTATGAGTCATAAAGGGTTTGGTTTACAAAGTAGTGTTTTTCAATGTCAGAGTATAAGATGGTCTAGAAGGGACTGTTTTTTGGAGTAAAGGCGGCTTACACTTCTTCATTAGTCAGGTAGTTCAACCTGAAAGAACTGAGGCATCCAAAATCTACTATTTTAAGAACGTAGTCCAATATACTATCCATTAAAAATTGTCTGATGCTAAATTAACAGCTTTAGATTCCAACAGCATCCAAGGAAACATCAGTCCCATGACACCAGTGCCTGTGAAGAGTGATGGATCTGCAGCTCTGGAATCTGCTTCCACACTTAAAATCTGACTCAAGCACTTGCTGTTGCACAGCTGCTCCAAGGACAGAAACTGTCCCCTAGGGTGCAATACAGGGGCACTCGGATGGATTCAGCATCTATTCAGAATTTGCTGTATAATAACACACCACAAATGCCCTTTGGTTACAAGTATATGTTACTATATGCTTCACTGCAAGACATTAATTACTGTATGAAGGTAATTGCCTTAATTTGGCAAGTGTTAAGCAAAGTACTGCTCTGCCAAGTTATATAAACAAAAGCAAGCTGACATTTTAGAAACATAAATTGCCTCAAGAAAAGACTATCAACTTCTTTCATTTGTATGCTATTGCCATGTCAGAAAATATTGCATAACCAACAACTGTTTAAAAATAAATTATTAATAATGTAATTATTATCCCTCTGTCCATAGGGGAAAATAGTTATTTCATTTCTGTAATTATATTCAGCTTTACAGTGGAACATTTTTAAACATTCAGAAACATAGCATGATTTTAGCAATTATTTTTAAGAAAAAATTACTCCAGGGTAATTTTATTTCGATTGCTGAGACTGAGTTTTTTGAACATCTTAGCAGCACATTTAGATCTCCTTTCAGTGAGATTGGAAAATTTATCTCCACTTCCCAAATAAATGATGGCATTTAAATAACATTATTCTGTACTAGTTACATGGGAAACACCGAACCATGAAACTCAAGTCACAGAAGGAAGGTTTTAAGTTGTATTACAGAAATCAATCTCATCTTGGCTGTGGCTGCCATTTTCAGACAAATCTGAGAATTAAACTGTCAGTCAATGGCACCGAGAAAAGGTGGCTAAATGCCTTTTGTAAGCTGGCCCTGATTCTCCAGGACTAATTTTTTCAAGCACAAGGATACCTCTTTGGAAGAAACAACGCTTATTAGTTCTGCTTTAGGGAAAGAAGAGACCATCCATCTTTAATATTGTATGTTCAGCTATTCATCCTAGGAAGAACTCGTATGAAGCAGGGCCATTGGAAGGTCATTTTGTTTCTGTAAAGAGAATATGGTGGACAACCCCACTCCAAATACATGCACATCCCCAGGGAATGCACCACCTATCCTTTTAACCACTGATGCAGTATATGTCCATAAAACAGCACAGACTAGGCCACTTGAAAACAGCACCAGACATTTGCCTTTTTTTACTTGGTACCCCAGGGATAAAGTAACTGGAAAGATCTGCTCTGTCAACAGTCTGCCACAAACATGTTTTAAGTCCTGCACTGAAAAAATAAAAATTCTCTTCAATGCTCTCTGCAGAAGAAACTAAAATCCTCAATGCATTCTGAAACTTACCGCCCCGCACTGCTTGCAGTGGTGCCGTCGTTTAGTGATGGAGTTGAAGCTTTCACTGCAGCTCTTGCAAGCCTGCTTCTCCTTGTCTCGCTTGGATTTGGAAGATTTCCTACAGGAATCACTCTGAAATGAAAAGTACATACATGTGATTAAAAAGAAAAAATCTCAGAACAATTCCTAGAGCTCTCATTGACAAAGCAAAGACCACCTTTGGGTTTCACACCATTCCAATCATTTTAGAAAAGAATTTGTGTTAACTCTGCTAGTGTCCTACCTAAGGTTAGAATGGAAGTGCAGTTTCAGCCATCGGGTGTTTCTGGTGTGGCATTATGTGGTTTCTGATCGTTAGAATTAATTCTCCAGGTCCCTCTCTGCTCGTGTGTGTCCTTATAGCCACTGCGCTACTCCATCTCACACTCCACTGATCAGGAGCACCGGGACATGGCAACATGGGCTTTCCAAAAAGAGCTTTCCTTCTGGAACTCTCTTCCTCCCTGGTGCAATGTGATTTGGTTAAGGTAAATGCTGCTGACCTTGTGCACACACTGAAAGCTTCTGCTCCCATGTAGAAAGATTTGGGAAAAGCAGTTTGACTGCGGAAATGAACAGTGCTGGTAGAAGACCTTTTGCACCACCCCATTTCAAATGCTTACTTAATTTAGGAGTTTTCCAGCCTGCAAAGAAATAAATCTGTTAAGGAAAAAAGGGACACCTGCACCAGGGGCCTGCTATCAACTGCTCTCTGCAAGGACTCTCAGCTGCCTGGATAGCCAAGCAAGACTTGCCGCTTTAGCTCTGCACCTAAGCCAGTACATAAAGTCACTAGGTATGAGTAAATAAATCCAAATGTATAATTTTCTGATAAACTGAAGATTATCCACGTGCCAATGTACAGGTCATAAAAATACAGCTTCCTCTGTACCTTAAAGCGAACCCCTGTTGCTGTTTTGTTTAATAGATAAATGCCATTTCTCCTTCCTAGCCAGGACAGCTACACGGAAGGGCGCAGCAGTTCCCCGAAGCCAGCCTTTGGAACCCGCAGCCTGACAGCACCTGCAGGGAGATCCAAGCCCACCAGAGGTGCTGCACCATGCTCTGGTACAGCTCTTGCACGAGAACAAGTCTGAAAACTCCCTCCATTTTCATGTGCTTGACACAAGCTACTGGAATGGAAACATTTCCTCTAATTTGAAAAAAAATAAATCTGAAAGTCAGGTGAAGATTAAGCCCATTACATACCTCTATGGACTCGCTGACAACCATCCCTTCCCTTCGAGGCACGCACACTAAGTGACAAAGTCCACTTGAGAGAGAAAATTGGTTCAACAAATTTCCCTTCCTCCAAGTCTTTATTTAACACAAGGGTGCAGGCACATGGGGTGGGAGGAAAGGCAGCCGCAATTACAATTAGCAGAGGCTGCTCATGGATCTCCAGGCAAGTGCTACCAGAAATCCTGTCATTTTCCCTAAGATCTCACCTTAGGGGTTACAATTCACCTGCAGAAGTCACTAATACATATTTCAAGGACAATTCAAACGCCAGATTTTATAAGCAGTACCAGTCACTGCACAGTGCAGCGGTGTAGCTGGACCAAAGCCACCAGCACTGCAAGCCCAGAGAATTCAGTTCCACCAAAGCAGAAAGGTGAGGGCAGGAGCTTCATTTCGTGTCTCAGGGGCACTTCAGCAGGGAGAAAGTAGGCTGTGATCTTGAAAATAAGGGGTGGTTGAGAAAGTGCAGCCACATCCCAGAGAAAAGTCTTGCAAGCCAGAAGCGTGATGACAAAACCAAGTTGCAGGGGCCTACAAGCTGACTGCTGCACAGCCTTCCTTCAGTGCCCCATACTCCACCCGCAGGCTCTCAGTCACCTTCCCTCCTTTTCCCAGATGACTGCTGTAAAGCTTCCAGCCAGGAGAAAACTGAGTCGCCTTTCGCTTCCTTCAGACCAACCCCTCTCTTTCTTTCATTCTTCTTCACCTTTGCCTTTCCCTCATCCCCAAGTATCCCCCAAGCATCGCATTCTCCATTCTGCAAATCACCAATTCCCCTTCTCTTGAATTTAAATTATTATTTCTGAAGGATGGGGAGATGGAGACAGGTCTGGAGGCACCACTCCTACACCTTCCAGCCCCTTGGCCTCTCTGCCCTGACATTCCCCGGGTCCAGAGGACAGCACAGTATCTTTCTGCAGAGCGATTGAAACCACCCTGGCTTGTAATAGCATTACGCAATGAAACCACAACTAATCACTTCTAATTGCATTGGATGTTTTCATTTTTACTATCTTTTCTACAGCTGCAATAGCAACCTCTAGAACTTTTATGCAGCTATGTAGGATGTTTTGCATTCGGCTCGGTGAAGCACAGCCACACAGCACTGTTCATTCAGGACAATCACACGGCCCCCACATTCAGACATACATATTAATTCATAGAATCATAGAATCGTTCAGCAGAACAAAATGCCTGCAAATCCAAGTCCTCCCCCACACACAAGCAAAGGGAAGTATTTCACTTTTCTTGTAAAAGAACCAGATGCAACCAGTACAACATTGAATTACGACAACTGAACAATGCCTTGGATGAATCACTGGCAAAAACGTTCCCTTCAGACTTTATTCGATGTCTCCAAGTAAGGGAAACAATTAGGGCAACTTCATCTACTTTTACTGATCGGCAGCAACCTACAAAGTAACGCTTTCTGCTTGCATCACATCTGTTAATTACTAATCCATGTCTTATTCTGATTTTGATGATAAAACTATTAAATTTTTCAACCAAACTTTATTTCCTCCCACTGACCAGGGGTGGATTCCCCTTCAGTTGTCAGATGAGAGCACTGCATCACTGGCCAACCTTATTTTTTGCCTTTTCTTACAAGAGGAATTTGAATATAGAATAAGAAGTCTTTCAATTCGCATGTTAACAACAATTTCATTCCTGTTATTGGAACTGCAAGAGCATAGATGAAGGCACCATTTGAGCTTGTAAGCTGGTATTAGAAGATAATCGTTAAGAACGATAAACAAAAATCTGTTTTTGGCTTTTGATGGATACCTTCACATGCCTGCAAAGTAAAAATGCTGAAGCTCCTCTAGTATGAACTGAAGGCTGCTTTACATGTAAATCGGTTCATTTTATTCAGCAGGAATACCCATCAGCACACCCACGCATGTGTCTCTAACACAGATAAGACTCAAGTTGAATACTTCCTCTCAGGGACCTTGTATTTGACTGCCCCATTACTGTGGAGCAGTCTGGACAGTGTTCACTTGCATGGGTTCATACGTGACCCATGTATCTGAAAAAGGAAAGAAAGCTGAGAAGCTATTATATTAGGCTTGATTTACGTTATGACAGTTACACAATGAGCTTTTATTTTAGACAGATATATTTTGACTCATGCTATGACACACAGCAATTTTTTAATATTAATTTCACTAATCAAAAAAAAAATAAAAATGCCCCATATGAAGAGCTCTCTAAGCGTTTGATAAATACCACAATGTTTCCTAACATTTCTCAACATTATGACAATGCAGTAAGAATAAAAGAGTTTGAACCACTGCTATTGCAGCTGCAGGAAAGATAATAAAAATGAAAACATATTTTCTTTACAACTTGGCAAATTGTAATAAGCAATTCTAGAAGAAAGAAAGAAAAGTCGAATAACATATTATGTTATTCAACTGCTGACACTGGGAAAGAAGAAAGATTCCTGTGAAATGCATGGGCTTTGCTGAACAGGCAGTCCAGCCATCCCACCCAGTGATGGCTCAGGAAGTTTACACTGCCACGTCCTGTCACTATATACCTTCTGAACAGAAAAGTTTTTGTAGAAAAGAAGGAAATGCATTGTAATTCACAAACCCTGTTCAACAATAGACAGTCACTTCGCAACTGTGTCTGTCCTTTATTACTCAAGCCACATTATCTACTGCTGATGTGTGTTGAGAGGGAAGCTCATACAAAACTGCCCTAGCCTCAAATGGCGTATCTTGATATTAATGTACTTGAGTAATTGTCACACTCCTCATCTTTCTTGTGTTACCCAGTCCTGGTTTGAAGTTAAAAAAATAAAAATAAAAAATAAAAAATACATGTATGAAATCTATTCGGAGCCAGAATCTAAAACAGCCTCTTTCAGACTGGGCTGTTCTGAGCACTAATTTGCTTTTACTCTACAGCTGCATCAAGCTCTAAATCTTAATAAATGTTTTCCTCAAACTTCAGAATTCTGGTGAGAACACAACATATACCCCAGTGCCATGAACAACTCATGCCTAGGGCTAAATGCTTGCAAGGTCAAGGCCTGTGGCTGGAGTGCTTAGGAAAACAGACAGCACTTCATGAGCGTGATGTGGGCAAGTAGGGAAGAAACACCAAAGAGCTCATACGAACAGCAAGAAACACAGCAGGCTCAGCAGACTCTGTTATTTATTCCTCGCTATGTATTCAAATTTGTTTGGGCCAACAGCTAGCCTCAAAGCTGTACACACAATATATACACAGGCAGATACACGAACACCAATGCTGTTTCAGACCTTATTATTTTTATATATGCTCATGCAGCTGAGTACTTTCTAGTTAAAAGTTACTTATTTTCAGACACCCACGGTGGGGCAGACCATAAACAGGTTCTTCTGGAAATGCTGAACATATCTATGAGAAATTCAGTTATATTACATACTGTATTTCAGACTTTGCAATGCAACAGAAGTGTTTAGTGTTTCCCTACATACCAACGTCACTACATGCAAGGCACCCTTCCAATGGGTTGTACTTTTCTCATTTAGTTCCATAGGAGCCATATGAGCCATGCTAGCAGTGCACCACAGCAAACAGTTACCACAATATTGTGCAACAAGCAGATTATACTTCCTGCATTGTTTTTATTGTCTTGTTAATGTTAACGGGCCACACTAAGAGCAAATCCCAGCAGATTGTTCGGTACACTCAGCAGAACCACAGGAAGGAGACAGCAGTTTGCTGACCACCACTACCACCAAGTGGTTTGCAAGTGGAAGCTGTTAAGTACAGAGTGTACTTGCTCGTGCTTTCACCGAGATATTATTAAAAGGACACCATCATTAAAAATTAATATTTTTCTAAAGCTGCAACTAACATCCGAACTCATTGCTCATGCTGATGTTATCCGTTTGCTACAAGAAAACAGCAGAATTAGATCCCCAAACCAACACTACTCAATTCTCTATATATATATATATATTATTTTTTTTTAACTTTGGAATTTTTGTTTAACTCAATTTTTATCTTTATTTCAGTAATTATTTTTTCTGTAAATGCACAACAAAAAAATACTTAATGATGTGCTATGCAAATCATTGACACAAATACCTATAATTAGCTAGAAGGATCTAAATATATGTTGTCTAGCTACAACTAAAACTTGTTTACTGTAAGAAACTTAAGAGCAACAGAAATTTTTATGTGCTTGTTTTTAAATACTTTTTAAACCATTTTTTCCCACTAAGTAGCTACCTCACTATAGCATCTGCAACTCAAGGAACAGGGCCACTAAGCATGAAACTGACTATAAATAAAAATAAATTGCTTAGGGAAAACAGAAGTGTGAACAAACAATAAATAGCAATGAATACACTAATTATAAACACTGATTTTTAATAAACTCTTGTTAGTACAGGTCAGGTTGCTGGCTTGTTTAACAGAGTTTCATTGATACTTTGTAAATTCTGCCAGTAGGTCACAGTCTTGGAGAGAGATTTGGTAGAGCTCCTAAGTGACTCCAAGCTAATACATAACATCCTGCAGTTCTCATATCTCATCAGTTGTTTTTTTAATTTGTTTGCTTTTTGTAAACTCAGCTGAACCTAAGACATTTCCTGAAAATCTGTTTTTCTCAGATGATATTTCACAAGGAAGAAATAAGAATATTAAAAAAAAAAAAAAAGACCTTATTAAGGATGTAGATCCTTTTTTGAGGCAGTGCTGGTTTGACTCAGCAGCAATCACAGATGTTGTGAGAGCAAAATGAAATTTTTTTTTCACAGTATATTTTGCCTCTGCAGCAGCAAATCACTGGAAGGCCAGAGACATATGAAAGCACTAACTCCTTCTCTCTACTGGCAGAAACACAAAAAAATCACACTATAATTTGGTTCTGGAGTATAAATTCTGAGTTACATAATAGGACAATACTAACCAGTCAGGTTTTCTTGTCTCCCTTTGCTCTCCTCCACACAAGCCTTCAGTACAGCTCCTTATCAGAAATTGAAAAACACACCAGAACCCTACAAAGGTAGCAATCAACTTCCCTTGATCTAGGTTCACCATTGGTGCTGCACATCCCTGGAGAAGGAGGATTTATGGACACTGGTGATGCAAACTCTGCAAGCAGCTGGGGCTCTAACCCAGACAAGAAGTTCAGGACAGCAGAGCTGCAGCAACAGACAGTGGAACATAAACTGAGGTACTGAAGTACCTCTGATTCTTTCCTGCTACAAAAGGAACATAACCCTGCCTGCTCTACCACAAGTATTAGCTTCGAGTTACTTACCCCTCCAAATGCACCACTGCCATCTGCTCCTGGCATTGATTCCACCGAGCTAGTGCTTGCTATCTGAGGGAAACACAATGACAGAGCAAGTTCAACAGGGACATTCTTCCTAAAATATACAAAATGTCAAAAAAAAAAAAAAAAAAGGAAAAGACATCATTTGCTTTTAGCCCCTCAGCTATTCACTCATGAACATCCATTAATTGCACATACACTCAGCCACTCTCAGATACTCAGCTGACCACGAAGTGGTGACTTCACAGTCAGCACGGAATTACCAAACCTGCCTCTCACTGAACTGTGTGCGGGTCCCACAGAAACACCACATAAAGCAAGCTGGCAGGTTTTGAACTTCACCACTTGTCTTCACCACAGCCAAGAGAGCAAGCACTAAGCGTAGTCAGTGGATTCTATGTAGGAAGAATATTTACTTCATTCAGATAGTACTCACGTAAGTTTTTCTTAACGTCTTACATGAAATATAAATGCTAATTGGCATCTCTATGTATTCAATACATAAACCCAAGGGCAAATAAACAAGCTTGTGTACACAAAAATGGCTACATCCTCAAACAAAACCCCTTTCATCTGCCACTAATTTACAGGGATCTTGTTAGTTTACAGGAGGTTCTCAAAATTACTCTTTACTCTCTCACTATACCCATAGATTGTTCTTCCTTTGCCAATCAAATATCTCTATTTTGAGCTTATCCAAATCTCCAGTACATTTTTGCACCCTATGGACAACAGCTTCCAGTTCCATGTCAGAGCAAAAAGATTTCTCCTCTGTTGCTAGAAATAACCTGAGCTGTAGCTTTGAGCAAGTAGCCAAGTTGAAGAGCTGTTCATTCTGTTATCTAGCTATATCTGTTTATAAACTAACACAATCAAGCGACTCTAGAGAATAAACAGGGAAAGCAAAAAGGCAGTGAGCACAAATGCAGCCTGGTCAAGGCAGGCAGCCCTGGGCAGGGCTGTAGCAGCCCATGAGCACTCCCGTGGGGAACACAGCACGCCCTCACTCCAGGTAATTGTACCTGCCTTGGTGAGAACCCAGAAACCCAAGGGTCTTGGGCATAATGCATTCACAAGTCCCATGGAAAGTGGTTTCTGTCAACTGGAATCCTGATCACCCCAGGTATTTAGATCACTGCCTAGTAGAAGTATGTGCTAACACATGGGGTTCAAGAAAGGTACTGAGCAGTGGGGAGAGCAAAGGGGGTCTGAAGGACCTGGAGAAAATCACTAGCAAGTTCAGAGAAAAGGGTGAATTTCTCTAGTTGCCTGTCCAGATCCCCATAGCCTCTTAGCCTTTATTTGGAAAGATATGCTAAAACAAAAGTACCCTCTGGTCTTAACCTGAAAAAGATTTCAAAAGAGCTTCTCCAGCAGCACTGTACTAAGCTTCTGCATTCTCTCCCCAGGCACTCATCTGCTTTCAGTCTTACTCAGTTGGAATACTGCTGTTTGCTAACTACTGGGGTTTTCACCTCTATTTAAGTAAGCATTCTACTATATTTAACTAAGTATACTCATACATGAAAACTTATCTGACCGCAGCACACAAACACATTTTCTCAGAGCATTGACTGCTCTGGAAAGAAGCATATTCTCATAGAGGATGTGTTTTTATCTCCCTCCCTAGCAGAAAATGCAGACTTAGTCCTACCAATGAGAAACCCCCTTATATTCAACCCCCCCAACCACTCAACGTATTTAGGATTTGGTATGGAGGAAGATAGCTATTCTCATGTTTGTCAGAACTACCCCAAGGTGGTCAGAACTAGGGGTTACAGGGAGGAACAGGAAAAGGGCTGTGGACCTAACAGTGATTTAACAGCATTAAAAATCATGATTTAATCATGTTCATATCTCAGGGATGTCACTTCCACAGAGCTTGGCTCTCTGTAGAAAAGGTATTTTCCTAAATGCCAGCCTTCCCTATATCACAAGTCTCCACTCTTACGAGATCAAGCAGTGGTAAAACCAGTCCTGGAATATTTTTATATGGCTTTAAAAAAAAAAAAAAAAAGTTTAAAAAATCTTTCCCATAACCTTGAACTGCTGCAGTTGAAAATGGAGAGCAGAGAAATGAGTGTCCTCTTTCTGAAGGAATTAAGCCACAAAGGAACCCTGAAGCTTTCTGTAAAGGATTCCTTAAAAGATCACTGCTACAGTAACCCTGCAGGGGACTGACTGGCGCTGACACTGAATTATTCACCTCTTGACAGGTGGGAGTTTATTGCTATTCCTCTGACTTGCACTGTAGCAGTGTCCAAGCTGACAGTCTCACTGAGTTACACTTAGGCAAACCGAGGACGAGATGAACAGTAATTGTGAAATAAACAGAAAACGCACAGGGAAGAGAGAGAGCAAGGGGGTGACAGAGACATATTCCTTTCAGGGGCTTTAGGATTATTATTTTTAAGGGAAGTATTAATGAAAATAATATTAACAGAAACAACAATTGCTGTGTACTATTGTACAGAGATAATCTTAAGAATCAGGTCAAAATGTCAACCTCATTGTCAAATCCCTGCACCTACAAGAAACTGTAACTCTTCTGTTTGTGAATCACAAGTGAAGTATCAGCCCTTAATAACTGTATGAGATTATGTAAGTCAGCAGGGAAAACAAGAGCATGCTAAGAATCGCGTGCAAAGGCATGCAGCGAACGTACAACTGAAATTAATCATAAGCACTGAAACATACCAAATGTATGGCCAAGGACGGGAGAAAAGCAATTTGGCTATTTTTCTATAAGCTTATTAGAACCAGAGTCCCATTTCTAGTAGCTGTTACAGATCTAACTTGGAATCCATGAGAATAAATCCATTTCTTGACTCATGAGAGCAAAAAAAAAAAAAAAGGAAGATTGTCATTTTTTCCTCTGAAGCATACTGCCCAGATGATGAGATAAGTACAGTATATGCTGCTCACAGAAGCATATTGCTACTAAGTATGCTCTCAGTACTTGTCCAGTTTTCCTTACAGAATTACATTCATTTCTTTTTAACTGACAGTAATTTCTGGCACATTTAAGCCTTGACATCAGTTTTCAAAGCTGATTATGCAGATTATATTATGTCCTAAAAATACAGGTTAGCATTCTGACATAGAAGAAATTAACATACATACTGCATTCATATCACAGCCAGGAGATAAGCCAGACTTCTGTTCTGCCTCAGTTTTATGAACCAGTAGAGTATAACATGTGGCTACGCCACTGACACACAAGAAAAACAAAATGGAATTTATAAAGCAAGATAATAATCATGAAGTTGAACAGACACCATCTTAATTAGATAGAGAGAAGTACGCTTATTCATTCGCTTATTAGCAAAAGATTTTTTTTTCCTAATAGAGCACCCCAGTTCTGAAGGCAGCCATGAATCAGCTTAAGAATATAGAAACAACCTGATTGTTATCCCATTTTTTTTCAGAGTATTTTTAGCTGATGAATAGCTCATGATCAGTAAGAGATATAGCATGCTCTGAAAATGGATCATCCCTAGCCACTGTAAGTGACAGGATCATGGACTCTGGAGGTTGGTGAAGATCTCTGCTGTCAGTCTGTGACTAATGCTGGGATGAAAGGAATACCTAACAATATCTAACACCTCTCCTGAGCCCCCTGGGAAATCAGACAGATAAAAATCCAGCATTATATCACTGAGGCAGATGTGGGAAAGTAGAGGTTCCTATGGTTATTAGGTACAAAATAGAAGTTGGGGAGAGGAGTGGAAAGAACATAAAAAGATCTCCAAGTTTGATCTCTGCAGATAGACCCTCTCTCCCTGTGCCCCAAGATCTACAATGGTTGACCACAGATGACATCAACACAGGCAGCCCTGCAATGAATTCCCAACAATTTCCCTCTCCCAGGCCCTCTTCTCTTTAGCTTTTAAGCAAGTGACTGTGGCTTAGGTTATTACAACTTTCAAGTTGAATGAAGAGATATCATCATTATCCTCATGTGACAACTTCCAAAACAAAATTCGTAGCAGATACATGGAGTAATTCACTCCAGTATGACAGAAACAGAATAAACTTTCAAGAGTATTCTGCATATTTAGTTGAAGAGTGGAACCCTTCTGAAACAGGTTTATTATCCATAAGACAGTATTGTTATGATCCCTATAAAATGCATCAATTTCCTTTCAACTCCTTAGAACTTTTTCAATAATAATAAGAAAAAAAATTCAAAATCACATCTCTGAGGAGATGGGGAAAGGTAATGAAAAAGTCTCCCAGGCACACAAACATCATTCCAGACATCCAACCACTCATAACACTGAAGAACTACACCTGTTATGCTAAACGAGCCACTCATCTGGAAAACATGACTGATAGGTCTCTTGCACTGAACTACCCTGAGTAATTTATTCCATACCTGCATGGTTGAATAACTATGACTGATATGCATTTGAGAGCCAGAGAAATGGAGCTGGCTGTAATGTAAAAAATAAAATAAGGCTACTGTATTTTAAAGTCAGTTGTGTGAGTCTAGTTTAACTGTCGCTAAAACTGTTATAGCACAGAAAGGGAATGAAGCACTCAAACTTACTGATGAATCAGGAACATGGTCCTCATCTTGAGAAAAAGAGCTATTGAAAGCTCTAAATGTTTCACTGTTCTGTTTGTGCTTTTCAATTGTTGCTTGAATAACCTGAAACAAAAAATTCCAGCGAAGATGAGAAGTTTCACCAACGTCTTGGAAAAATTCATACTCAAAAACATTCAAAAATTCTCATAGGAAAATCCTTATGGTCATCATTTTAGTGAAAAACTTACATTTGTAGAGAAGAAATCAGAATTTTCAAACCTTAACTAAGAATGGTATTGTTATTTCAATACCATTAACTTAAAAACTAGGAATATTCTTAGTGTTTCTTACAAGTCAGACTTCAAGAATACACAAGGTAATCTCTAACTTTTCACTCTCTTCTTTCACTGCATTTGAGGACTGCAGGAAATGGGAAGCCATTCAAAGCCTCTTTTTGACCCACTCAAAGCGTGGTGGGTCAGTGGGACCCTGGCTGGAGCACTAGATTCTCCACAAACATCTTTTCCACATTGGACTACTCAGCTTCCTCACACAGCATCATCGATACAGAAACCCCTGAAAGATCATTTCAAAAACAGAAGGTGCTGACTGCATGGTGATTTCCACCCCCTATCATAATGTTTTTGTATTAACCTGAATCCATTCCCTCTTCTCCTCTTCTGTCCTGTTAAAACAAAAGAAAAATACAGAAAACATCAACATTACATTCTCAGTATTTTCATTAAATCCAATTGTTGACATCCTCATAGCTTAATATCCGTATAGATTTTAGCTTTGCTATCTATTTTATAATCACCATTAATTATTATTGACCTTAATTATTACCAAGTAACTGCCAAAAAAGTTTGAATTATTACTGCAGTGGAATCTGCAAGTACTATTGCAAACATCAACACACTGACATAGGACCAATGAACCGTCTTGCACATGTAAATGAACCATCTTGGTTTCTCAGCTTCTGTTTTAAAGCTACGTCATACTACCATAGCCATATATCCTAGATTTTAAATTTGTACATAATGTTCACCAACCTGAAAAGCACCATACCTGGCTTGCAATTCCAGTGATCTCTTTTTTCCTGTTATTGAAAATGTGTGAGCTACATTTTGCTTGGCAATTTCTTGGACCTGCAAAAAGATGTCAGCTTCTTACTAGTCTCCATCTTCTTTCAACCATTTTAATAACTTACAAATATAGTCATTCTTTGAAATGCTTAGTTGAAAGGATCACTCAGAATACAATACAAAGGTAGAAAAACCAAAGGAATTGTTTCCACAATTGCTCATCTCGCTACGAAAACCCTAAATCTGTATCTTTCCCCCTACAGCAGTATGGGAAAAAGGTGGCTCAGCTAGGTGACAAGGGAAGGTTTTCAATCAAAGAATGTACATCGTCACTAGTTTCTTACTCAACTTTGGATGATTATCTGATAATAATAAATCTAAAAAAAGACATCCAATGCTGTACTTTATAATTTTATTTTATTTCTATGTAAACATACAGTTTTATATTTTGGATTCAGAGGGGGTCTGACACTGTCTACTGTAGAAGCATATGTAAATATTAAGAATGGCAAAAAGAAGAGATACAAACCTGCAATCCTGCAATGTCCATCTTCTCTCGAACACTGAATTTCTGGCCTATCAGCCTCAGTTTTGGCACACAGTAAAGCACCATGCTGTTAAACTGTAACAAGGAAAGAATTTAAGTTTAGGGGTTACATATAGGACACAGCCTGTATTTTGACAGTTTAGGACTCTGGCGTGTCTCACTCTACGATGCAATTCTCAAAGAAATTTAATGAGTAGGTTGGACTTGCACATCATTGCTTGAAAGAAGTGGACAGATAGAAATATGTCAGCCTGCCACTTCCCCTTTCTCCACATCTCTCCCTTGGTACCAATTCAACTGCCTTCAGAGCAAGCGAGAGCTACTCTCTTGGTGCTGAAGAAACTGGCCATCTCATTCAGCAACATGGGACTGCTGGAAATGCCCCTTTGGGGGCACTTCACAAAAATGCAGCCTCTGAAGAGGGAGATGGAAGGAGACCCCTTTAAGCCTGACAAGCCATTGGCAAAGGCACAAGCATGGAAGGAGGAAGTAAACCCTCAAGGGAAGAGCATCAAATGAAAACTGCTGCTCAGAGGAAGGAGTAGCATAGTTGGTGAAAGCTTTGGAAATGTATCACTTGTATGTATCACAGCACAACTCTGAAAATAAGAGAGCAACAAAAAACTTACCAGGAATAAATATCTATCCTGTGCTGTGCCGTTCTTCGCTGACAGTTTCTGAATGTGTCCTTCTTTAATGAGCTCATTAGCTGGGTTAACAATATCCTCTTCACCACCGAGTCGCTCATAGACTTCCAGAAGCTTGTGCATCTTTTCCTGCAAGTACAGAACCCCAGAAATTTAAATAAAAGATATTCCACTCGACCTATCACTCACAGTATCATTTTTTTGATGTGTAAATATCTAAAGAAAAAATAAGGAAAGAAAGCAGTCTTTCACTTCTGATACAGCTTTGCACTTTCAAAAAATAATGAGTACCTTTTCCATACTCTTCCCTCTCTTAGCCACTCATGATTCATATTTGGATTGTATCATTTTGATAGTATTTTGATATCAACATATTAGTATCAATCCATTTGATATTTTTAGATTTTCTTGTTCAATAACAACTACGTACCATTGGAAGAAATGTCATCAGGTCCACTACCAGGACTGGAAACCAGTATGTTAAACTCATTCCAAGGTTGCAGTTATTCATTCAGCTTCCAGTTAACACCTCAGACTAAGGTTTGTGCTACAGTAGGAACATTTCTCAGCTTCTGAGAAGTTTCACATTGTGCATTGTTGCTGACACAATGGCAGGTAGGTCTCATTCAGGAAGCACAGTCACATTCTGCATTTATAAGCAGAGTCTAGAACCTCAGCTCTTTGGGGAATGCTGCAGTCCTACCCAGGTGCCTCTGTGGCAAAAAGCAGCTAATGAAATAGGCTTAAATCAACTTAAAAACACAGTTCTAATATCATTCAAGTATCCTTATGTCTTTCTCAAAATTCTTTATAAAATGTTTACTCTTCCCCTTTCAGCAAAACAATGTTTACACTTAATATTAAGTCAACTAAATATTAAAGTCCCCCCTGTCCGTCCTGTGCAGCATTCAGATGGATAAAGGCAACCCACTTGCAGCTGCTATAATAAGTACTGCAGCAGCTTTAACAAGTCAAAATAAGAAAGGTGCATAAATCTTGCTACTGAGTTAGAGCATTTAGAAAGGTTTGGCTTTTAACCAATATGCTGGACTGATATGCTCCAAACAGCACTGCAAGCAAATAGTCAGAAAGTGAGGACAGAGATCTATGCAATTACATTTGGAAAATATGACCAAACACATCCGTAAATAACACCTCAATTCATCTTCAGATTAGGCTGCAATTTCAGGTCTTCATATACCTTACTTACCTTAAATTGATTTATTTCACCATAAACGTACATCATGCTAGCTTCTATGGTTGTCAATTAATCTGACCAAAACAAACAAAACCCTTAAAATAAACGAACTGCCAAACAAAATGGAAGTGGGGTGGAGGTAGACACAAAACAAACAAGGAAGTCATCTCAATCCCTAGAGCTAATACAATTTTTCCAACAAACTGGAAGATGATCCAAAGACTCCACTAATTCAAAGAAAATTTGAACTTATCAAACTACCTACTGGGGGGAGAAACTAGGATACTAGGGGCAGGTCCAAAACCTGAGGGATACCTGCACATCTAGGAAAAGCTATTTTGAAAAGTCACTTTTGGAAACGTGGCTTACTACTCACACTGACACAAAACGAGGAAGCAGCCAACATTAATTCAAACCTCTGCTAGCTTTCCGAGATTTTGCTACAGCGTTTGCTTTTCTTTCAGTTTGGCTCTGACCTCACGCAGCTGTTCCCACTGTCCCATGGGGCTCTGCAGAGGTGCGTGTGCAGGATGCGCTCCGCAGCTGGGGCTGCTCTCACCCTGCATTGCTCCCAGCAGCCCACCGCCCTCCCCAGCCTCCCAGCACACCCGGGCACCTTCTACTGGGGATGGCAAACAAAGTGGGATGTGTGTGCTGGAGCTGGGAAACCATGAGGTCAAACCTGAAATTCTTACTTGAATAATTTTCTTTGGAGCTTCTGCTCAGGCAAAACCTACTAATTACTGGAGAATCAACACAACAAGACTCTAGGTTCTCATTGTCAGTAAGCAGGGCACAGAAAATTATTACAGCAGCTTTACCTAATAGTTGTTTGTTTGTTTGTTTGTTGCATATTACTAGAAGAGCATCCAACACAAAGCAACTGCCTGGTGACTTCGTCTACCTGCTGCCTGTGAAGCTGCTGCACAAAGGTCCCAGCAAAATAGCTGCTACTTGTGGAGCTGTCGTTCAAGGCCCCAAACCAGAAAAGTTTCCACTGACATTTATCTTCATCAAGAGAACATGCTAGACTCAAATAGAAATAGATGGTTTCGAAACTGGCTTTCACTGAGACGCAGCAAAAACAGACAGACGTCAGCTGGTTACTTCCCAGCAGCAGCCACAGGAAAGACGGGCTGCTGGTGGCTCAGGGAACGCCAGCCCCAGACGGGCACCCAGCAACTTCCTCTCGTCTGGGCAGAGCTGTGCCCTGTTGCCTCCACAGCCCTGACATCTAGCATGACTCAAAACACCAGGCAGAAAAAATAAGGCTTAAAGAGAAAAAATCAGCTGAATGGGAAGATGGGGGAAAGAAGCAGCAGTATATGCAAGCAAACTGAAGACAAAAATATAGGAAAGAACCGCTGTAAGAAAGAAAAAAAAAAAAAGAAACAGATTCTTGATAAAAAAACAATGTTTTCAAAGGACAGAACAAGAAAGGGTCTGATATGGAATGGGATGTAAAGCTTGTAATCCACGCGTGATCAGTGAGTGTTAAGCCTGAGAAGTGGTGTTTTAGAACTATCAGATACACAAGCTCCCGAGCCGTTTGTGTCTACAAAAGGGATAACATCCGTAACTATGGAGTCCTTTTACTTTGATGGTAGTGCACTTCCAGTCCTGTAAGTAAAACATCCCTAACATTCAGCATTAAAGGCCTCAATAAAACAGGGGAAACGGGAAAAAAAGTTCAGACCTTGTGTTTTAAAGTGAAGCATCAAGATCTCCGCTACCTTAGGCTGCCCAACTTTAGAAGTAAAGCTTACCAAGGCTACTGACACACACTAGTCTCTCTGTGCATTTAAAACAAGGCAAAATTCAACCAAAACAACCTCCACTCTGGAAAGGACTTGATTTAAAAATAGCATGAAAATCTGCAAGCTTGAAAATCTATCCTTATGAATAGATGGAATTGAAACATTTTTTATTGAAAAACAAGTCATGATTTTATGAAGGTCTCCTTTTTTAGTGGAGGATGGATGCTCCCTTATGAAGGAGGAAGGCGAAATTTGGGATGAACAAACCATGGTAGCCACAACAGGATCATTTACAATAAAGAGAACTCAGATATTCAACTATTGTTTAAACCCTGTCACATCGTATTTGAAAATTCTCTCCAGTCATACTTTACTATGCCTGTGGCAATGCAGAATGATCAGTTCGAGTAAATATTTCCATCAGATTATGCTTCCATTACTCGATTTCTACTCACCATCTTTCTGATTGCTGCATTCGAATGGTTTGCTGCTGTAGATATGAGCTCCAGTGATTCTGGGAGTAAAAAAGAAAAGTAGCAAGTTATACCTTCTCTAGACTGCATCTGTTAATAGCACTTTTTTTTTTTCCAATCTTCCTGTTTATCATTTTTCCTGCAAAATTGCTGTTGCAAAAGGACTACATTTTGTCCTTCCATAAATTAAAAGGAAGGCTTATAAGTAGATATATACATAATCACTTTGGCATTTTAGCTGGTCCACGTGCATCTAATTATTTGAGCTTTCTTTCTGGAAGCACATGTGTAACAAAACATTTACCTTCTAGGAATCAGTCTAGCTCTTAAAGTTAATGGTAGTCACACTAAAGTCTTCTTAAGCATATTTTAAGAATGTTTTCCTAAAATGGGGCCTGGGTGCTTATGGTAACGTGAACTCTGCTTCAGACATTTCCTGACAGGATCAAGAACTCCTAGATGCCAAAAGAAATCCATTTCTCTTATTATTCTGGGTTAACAGAGCCTAACCTGCCTTCCTAGGAAGCACATACATTTAAAGACCATTCATATTTTCCTCCTCCAGCTATTCCATGGACGTCCTCCTGTATTTGTCTTCGGGCATACAATGGATTAAATAAAAATTCCAGATGTTCTACCATTAGTAGCTTCAATGCCTTGTCAGTGTTTACTTGCTAAAGCTGTCTCCATTCCCAGAGCTCACCTATCAGCTCTTTTCTTCTCTACTCCACGAGCATCCCGAACCCCTTTGTACTAAGCTGGTCAATCATTTGATTAATTCAATTCTCCATTACCACCATAGCCCTAGTTGAAAGTATCTGAACATGTTAAAGAAAAAATTCTCCAAGATTTTACTGTGTTCATTAGACAGAGAGGAGTTTACATGTACTTTCAGCATCTTTCCTGTCAGGAGATTCTTCTGGAAGTTTCTTTAAATAGTCCTTCAGGAGAAGTTCATAACGCGGAATCCTTTGCACAGGTTCAAGCATGTGATGCTGCAACGTAAGGTTTCCACACACCTCCTGTTTCTGTAACGGAGAGAAAACAACCATAGAAGGCCTTGGTTTTGGTCCCATCCTTGCTGTTAAACAGCAAGGAAAAATGGCTGTTTATGTATAGTTACAGGAGCACAAGAAAATTTCCCAAGCTATCAGAGCTGACAAGTGTGAACCTTTGCTCCTTATCTCTGACATTTTCTGCAGATATACAACAGTATCTTGCATTTTGTGTTTCTTCACATGATCAAAAAAGCTCTAGGTAGCACTCCCTCTGCCCCCCCCAGATTAAACAAAATCAGAAACCCCACAGGGATACACTGCTTGCTGAACTTACTGTACAAGCAGCAGATATACTGCTCACCTTTGAAGTAACTACCTCAAATTCTCTCATTTTACTTGACCAAGAAAGGGGGTTGGTTTGAGGCTGATTACTTTAAATGTTACCCAATAATTACCCAATATTACTCTGCTTGAAATGGTACTGAGTATTGCAGTGTGCTTATTGTCACAGAAGCCCTAGGAAGTAAAGCAATGTTTCTATTTATAAGGATGGTGAAGAGAAATGAGAAACACAGCAAAAATAACTAACTTGTTTTAAAACAGACAGGAAGTTTGTGAGTGATACAATCTCATTCCTGAATCCCTCATCAGCATCTTAACCCCAAATACATACACACGCAATCATCTCCATTGCATTATTTTAAGTCAGCTCACTGAAGCCACATCTTGGTCTGTTCCAGTGTAAGCAACCCCCCATCTACCATGCTAATCTCAGTATTCTTTTCTCAGAGGAAGGTGCTTGTTTCAGGTATTTGTAGTCTTCCACATAACTATCACAGCCCAAGACATTCCAGCTGCTGACTTGCCTGATTCTTGAAGCAAAGCCTGGAGATAACAAGATGACTGTCTGATAGAAAAATATTAACCATCCTTCCAGAAAGATGTAAATGGGTTTTAAAAACACATCTTGTCACTGTGTAGCAGAGTGAACAGCATTTCTGTTTAGAGGAGATCAAGTGAATTTATCTCTCAGAGTTTTACAGCACAATGTTTCCCAGAAAATACAAATGGGATGGAAAGAATCAGATATTCCAGGAAGCACTGAGACACGGAACTGCACTACTGTATATTAGCCTTGGTTTATATTCCTAAATCCAGTTACGGTAATAATCTCCTTTGTCTTTTCATTAGTCTAATATGATGAACCCTAACACTGAACAATAATAGGGAAGAAAAGGAAGAAGTCCATCCCAGGCTCATGTCAGTTGGACTAATACATCAAGTGGATCTTCTGTAAAAAGTCAACAATCACAAAATAAACCAATCCAAACAGGAGAACTTTCACGTTACATGATTTCCAAAAACTTTACAGAGTTCACATTACAATTCGGATGACTTTACTAGAGGAAAGATAAATGTTTTTCTGTGTTTAATTAATTCATGTGAGAATCTGAAACATAAATATATATTAAAACAGCACTTTGATGGTGTAACTAGAGAACTTACAAAAGAAAACTCATAATAAACTTACCAGCTATCAAGTTTTTGCACTGGTAGGTGGATGAGAAGTAAACAGAAAGTAAGTTTATCTTCAAGGGCAGCTAAAGTAAACTTGACAAGTCACAGTCACTTCCAAGTCCTATGGGATTTCTGGTTTTGTTTTCTCTAAGTTAGCATAATTAATAAGTTTTAATGCCTTAGCCTGTATAACTACTCCATTAACAGCTTGTGTAGACAGTGTATTCCTGCAGGATCACAACAGGCTGCCACTGGTATTTTGAAAAGTAAAGCTGAAGGTCAGGAGAGGAGCCACATGAATGTAATCCTGGATAACCTGCCAGCAGTCAGGGCTGTACGAACCCTGCAGTAGTGGTCCTGTGCCAGGGACAGACAGAAAAACCTATAGCAGCTCCACTGAAATCTAAATGCAATTGTTTAATTATTTGTGTATAAGAATAATACACGCGGAAAACCAGGATAAAGTTTAGTTTATGCCCACCCACACCTTCTGATAGACTGCAAACGTCTGCTCTGGTTCTACAAACACAGGCTACAGAAGTTCCCAGAGTAGCGGGGACAAAGGGAAGAAAAAGGACTTTTGCCTGTAAAAGTACCTGGAGTTTTTGATAGCACAGAGATAGGTTGGATGAGTAGACTGAGTGCTTTGGGTCAAGTCTTTGCTGGATGCAGCGTGGTCATGACAGAAGCAGAAGGTGCTGTGATGCTGCTGCTAGAATAATCTACAGTGAAGTCCTGTCATCAGTAGGCTTCAGAACTGCAGCCCCTACAAGCCCTGCCTGTGCTAACACTACCTGCCACAGCTCTGCTCGAGAAATACGCGTGGGCTTGGCCAGCCGCCGATGCGTTTCACAGCCTGACAGCTAACACGAATCAGTTGTGTTGGCAGTCTGGTGGCGAGCGGTGTAGAGACAGAAGAATTTTGGGGAGGGCAGATCTCTGTGCTGCAGGAAGAATGGTTTCAAACTGAATTACGCTTCAGAAAGGCACGGCAGCAGTTTGATGGGGAACTGCGGACAGCGAAATGCCCATGTGCACAGGAAGCAGGAATTCCTACAGAGCTTGCTCCAAAAGAGGCCCAATTCCCTGTGGGGCCCAGCTGTGCCTGTGCCCCTTCTTGGCATGGGTCAGGGCACGCTGGGTGTGCTGGGAACCCAGCTGAGTCCTCACAGGCAGGCAACACAGCTGAGCAGGGGCAGCGGGGAGGCGAGCAGGGGCTGGGAGCCCCTTGCAGGAGCCCCCAGGGGCCCAGCGCTGCCGGGTCTTGAATTCCAGCCAGCAGACACACTTAGCCGCGCAGAGCCTCTGCGAGAGCAGGCTGGATTTAGACAGAAAAAGGTTAAGAAAAGGCCACGTACAGTGAGAGTCTGGTAGAAGAAGAACTTTCCCAGTTCCTGCTGCCTTCCCTCTGCTCCTCCAAGACAGAGCTTCTGTCTGAGCCAGCCGGCAGCTCTGACCCTCCGCACAGGGCCTCTCCTCTCCCAGCTTGCCGGGGGGATTACTTGATTCCTGACAGCTGGCCAGCCAACAAGCTCCCATTTAGGGCACAGCTGCGCTCCCGGCTCAGCTTAACCCTCTCCCTGCTGCCTTTGCCTCCCCCAGAGGCCAGTGTGCACTCTCCCAGCACCTGCGGAGGGATGCCTGCAGCCTGCTGCATCCTCCTGCAGCTGGCCCAGAGTCCAAAGGGGACGGAGGTTTTACAGACACACCGGCATAAGCAGAGCTCTTCCCCCTCCCCACAAAGCTTCTATATAATGAGAAAGAACATGTGAAAGTCCATGCTAAGCATCCCCCAGCAGAGCTGCGGTCCTCCAGCGCTGCGAGCCCCTTCACAAGCCCCAGAAACAGCAGAGCAAGAGCTGATGGAAACCCAAACAGCTTCCTCTGCCAGGTGCTGCTGGTGAGGTGCCCAAAGTCAAACAGCAGGCTCAGAAAGGAAATGAACTTGCTAAAAAGCGACACTTCAACTTAGTTAGAAGGAAACAAAATGAAGAGTTTAACAAATGGATACGTCGAGTATCAGAGCAAGAGGGTGCCCTACACAAAGGAGCACACAAGGTAAGGAGGCTCACTGGGGAAAGGCAGCAGTGCCCCAGAAGAACTGTGCCATAAGCATCGATATTTCTTCCTTCTGCTATATAAATATCAACAGAAAATACAACGTACAACAAAGCTATCCACATCTCTCCGCCAAGAAGAGAACTCATCCCATTCTCCTAATTCCAAAACATAAAAAGTGAACACATTAAGGATTTATAAGTAAGCTGAACGTAGTCAGGATTGCCATGCAAACAACTCCGTTTCATCCTGTAGCTTCCAATTCTCCTCTCAAATACATGAATGGGAGCAAAGCTACCTACATGAAAAACCTGTGTTTCACAGCAAAAACAGAAAGGACTGCCAATAAAACTGTATTTCTTCCCTAATTCTAGAGCAATATTATCTTGTACCAAAACAAACATGTATGCTGGAAATAAAATACATTTAAATGAGGATCTCAAGGCCATATTAAGCCAATTAACAACATACCTGTATATTTTGAACAACATCTTTGAAAGGAGATGACCTCTGCATACAAGTGTTCACCATGTCCATTGCCCTGTCAAAGTTCTTTACATACTCTCCATACATCTTCAGAAAAGGAGCCAGCTTCTGTAGGATATCTCCTAGCCGTGGGTTCACATTCCTGATGGAAAGAGAAGGGTAAGTACAGAAATCTGTGGAGATCAATACTATTTTAAGAGAGTAAACACAATTATCACACTTTCACAGTTGTCTCCCACAATTACGCACACATGCAATTGAGATCCTTTAGGTTAAGTTTAAAACAGTCTGTTTGGTACCCTAGATGAAAACTTAAAACATTAATCTAGATGTGCTAAGGATGATGTTTCTGTTTCCACTGTCACTTTTATGTGAAGCTCAGATCCAAACTGACTACACATTATTGAAGAAACATCCAACTCTGTCCAGAAAAAAACGTTGTGAGATACACTCTACTTCTAGCAGAGGTAGCTGTACATCTTTGTCTCTTCCAAATTCAGAGGCAGGCACAGCCAGCTAGGCTGTGGGCAATGCCAGAGTTGCCCCATGGCTCTTCATCCAGCAGGGGCATCTCTCCCATGGCACCGGGCCCGAGAGGCTCTCCTGGGAGACCCCAGCTGGGTTTGTTCCCTCTGGGCCACTGAGCAGCAGCACTGCTACAGGAGCTAGATGTGTAAATGACAAGAGCTGCACGTCTAATTTTCTCATGTCTCAGTCCCCTTGACAGCGTCAGTCTAAGATTTCTTTCCATTTTCCCCAGGTTTTCTCTTACACTGAACTCCTGCCTTGCAGTCTGTTTACATGAGATCCCTTCAGCCATGCAAAAAGTTCATGCCCTCGTCTGACTTCCAGTCTCTCCAGTTTTCCTTCCCTTTTATTACAGCTGTTCCTGTAGACATATGTCAGGTGCAAAGGTGCTGGGTCGTTTTTTATTGCTTCTGGACATTGTTGACCTGTGTGAAGAAGATTGGACCCTCCCAAGGGAAATGTGAGCTCTGATCTCGCCTTCATCACTCAGGGCAGTTGGAAAGGTTAACTCTGTTGACGTTAACATGAAATAAGGTGCAGCATCAGCACCACCAGCACTTTACACTGCAGGACACTCTTTTCAGCCAGTGCATCCTCCCAAGTGGGTTCCTACATCTGCCCTACAATCAACCTTTCTGCCTAGTGCTGCATTTCAGCCTCATTTACAACTTAGCACAGTTTCCAAATTTTAATCGGTATATGACCATTAGTACTCATTGAAATAAAAATACAGTTTTCTTGAAGAACTTCATAAATATTATTGGTTACACTGTACATATATCTCATAGAACAGAAGACCAACAAATGCTTGGGTAAAATCTTGTTCAGTGTTGTGGTGCAAAACAGCAACAGAAACGAGTGCACTACAGACAAAGTGATTTATAGACAGAAAGTCATCTATCTTATCTGTCTAGATTTTCCTTTGATTGGCTGCTATAATGCTAATTTTGTAACATTAAATTTTATAGAACCATAACAAAGTGAATTTAAATATGAAATTGATGTGTCTCGTGAAATCTCCAACACTGTAAAGTCTAGACTGTGACACGATGATGCATTTTCCTTCTTTGGAAAGAAAACTTTTTTTTTAAATACTTCATCCACGGGGCCAAAATAAGCAGCTTGTTTCTTTCCTAGTACTTCAGTTTCATAGTACTGTGAAACTAGAATAGTGGAAGTGCACTAAGAAAAACAGCTGCAGTCGTACTTTGGACAAAAAAAAAATCTCACAGAGTACTCTAGAAATGTTGAGTACTCAGGTCTATTCCTATACTCAGGAAGATTACAGGACAGAGAAAGGCTTAAGAGACTCCATGGCAACGTATTAAATGACATCTGAACTACTGCATTAAACCATTAAAAACTCTGGAATATGATTAGGCTTTAGGGTCACTATAGTTTCTTGAAAACATACTTTAAAAACAACTGGAATGACAGTTACCCACCATTCTTGTGTAATTCTTGTTTTGAGCTCAGGAAGAAGAAATTGTCCGTGGAAACAATAGATAGAAGAAATATTTGAAAAGATGCCTGTTATCACTTCAGATGAAATACCTGCTTCTGACAACTTAGTGCAAAAAACCTGTGTGAGACAAGAGAGTACCAACATTAGTTAAAAAAATCCTACACACCCCAGCATACAGTTGCAGCATTACAAAGCTGACTGCCTCAGAACAGACCTACAGTTTTTGACTCCTGGTACTCAGTCCTTGGGGATCACAGCACCGAGTATTTTCAGGAGGTTTACAAACATAAACCCATTGTCAAATGGGGTTAGAGCTATGGTTATGGGCTTACTCCTCCATTAGAAAAGTCTGAGGGATTTGTAAGTCAAAACAGATTAAAACTACCGAGAAGATGAGAGCTGGTGTACTTGGGAGTTAAGTGGCAAAGAACAACCAGTCCCCAAGGAGCTCTTACTGCTTTTTACATCAAGCAAAATAAAACATGTTTGTTTTGTTTCTCTGCAGGAAAAACTACACTGAACAAGAGTGAAAGACACTCCCTAGTTTTTTTAGGGTCTTAAAACAGCCTTTGCTCATCCGAAGCAAACATCGGAAAGTTTTCAGCAGAGGTCCTAGTGCTGGAGGGCAGAGGGCTCTTCGGACGTTACAACTTCTAACAAGATTTCTACCAAGGTGTCGATTTCCTTTCCTTCTTTCTTAACAATGTTAATCATCCTCATTTTTACTTCTTTCATGAATGTTTTTCTTTATACAATACATAACAGAGACATTATAGAGATAAACAGAGAAATGCCTGAACCGTGTAGACTCACCAAAACATTATACGTGGGAAGAAGTTTGGATTCATCATCCTAGTTTTACTTTATCCTCGTGTGTAAACATGACAGAAAACAATTACAAATCACAATGGGGAAAAACAAAAATCACTCTGAGCATGGGGCTGACCCTTGTTGCCTGATTTTAGTACAAATCCAGTCTATTGTCCTCTGCAGAGCAGTCATAGATTTCATCATTTTTGGTGCCTTGAGTGTCCCTATGTTTTCCTCTCCACATATGCTCAGAGAGGAACCAAATGCTTATAATGTCTGTACCATGGGCTGCTGCTTTCCCATTCCTCTTTTCCTAACCCTCGGGCTCCAGCTCAGAGAACCAGGGCCAAAAGCTCCCCTTTGGGCCCCACAGCATGCACCCTGGCAAGCCAGCTCCATCTCCCACCACCAAGTCATGTTTTCACACTATCCAGCTTTAGGTCAGAGGCTGAACTGAAGACAAGGCACAGTTCATTCAAAATCGAGTTACCTGGTCCAACAGATGGAGTCTTTTCACATATGCTTCTTCTGTATGGAGCAGTTCATTTGCAATGTTGAATAGCTTTTGGGGCTCTGTACACTGAAAAAAAAAAGTTACAAATAAGACAATCCATCTCCTCCTACAAACCTAACTTTCACCAACTGTTCCCCTTTCCATTTTCTCAGCGGGCTAAATTCCCTGCCAGTACAGAAGCCTGAAGTGAATGGGGTTAATACATTTCAGAATCCGCTCTGCATTTCTCACTGAAGGATCAGTTTGCTCTAGAGACATTTTTAAAACAGTTTTCTGAAAGTGCAATTAGTAATGTATTTAACAGCTGCTCAGGATATCATTTTAATTCTTTATGGTTTTCTACAAAGAACCAGAAATACCATCCGGATTTGGAGATATAGCTTATCTATTTGATAACTAAGGCACTATATTGTAAATCAGCAGGTCTCCCTTTTTAATTCAGGTTCTGTGACTAAAAAAACATAGAAATTAGAAGAGACCTGTTTGGCCAGAGATTTCACTCCCCGGTCAGTGCAGCATTACTCTCTGTGGAATATCTCTAACAGCTTTGTGCAGCTTTAAACACCCACCAATTTCCTGGAAAGAATTCCAGCAACATAACCCAAATCACCTAGCGAAGTCTTTCATTATGCCCGTTATAAAAATAAAATAAGAAAGGACTAGTTCAAAAACTTGGAGTTCTGAACCAGTAACGCAGCATCACCTTTATTCACAGGTTAGCCAAAAGCTACTCAGGCTCCATAGATTCTCAGCTTTCTGGGGGCTTAAAAGTACCTGAATTGGTATGACACAGACTGCAGCTTTCTGACAAACTCTAGATACCTTTAAGGGTCTAGACTTCAAACTCTGTGCTTATATTATAATCAAAGTGAAACTAGGTTTCAAAACTCAGGGCTGGTTGGTTTGTGTTCAGGAATGCAAGCATTGGAAAGTAGCAGCAAGGTCAAGCAAGTGTAGGGGAATTTTAATGGGCTGGAGCTGGAAAAAAAGAGAAAAAAAAAGAAAAAAAAAAAAAAGACTGATGGAGGCTAGAGAGACATATAAACAGTTAATGCAACAGAGAGCATCAGCTTGCTGCCATTATTCACCACTTCTTCCACTGGAAAACTAATGTGCATCAAAGAGAATGACCGAGGTGTTGCTTCGGACCAAGAGCCGCCTCCCCGAGCAGCGCAGCAGGAGCCCGTCAGCACACGACACAGCAGCCGGTAAAGGTCCACCCAGGCTCGTGCAAGGACGGCAGGACACATCCAGGGAGTAAGAGCCCAGCTGAAGGCAATCAAGAACAAAGCACTGCTTCCGCCTCAGGAAGCACCTGGGCCCCCGGGCAGCGGCAGGGATTTCTATCCCAGACACCTATCTGCGGGTGCGCGCCAGCACGTTGCACACACGCCACTGGCCACCACCAAGCTGTTAGAAAACGTCAGTGAAATGCCCTCCTTAAGCTGCTTCGTTGCCAGCTTGTTTTAATTATAAACAAAGTTGAAAAGAAAAGAAAAGAAAAAAAAAAAAAGGAAAAAACCGACACGCATTTAGGCAAACTGCAGTGCAAGGGGAAGGCCTTGAAGCCTTTTTCAAAGCTCGCCATAAATCCCAGCAAACCAGACCCTACCTAAAACAAGGCACCACTGAGCATTAAGCATCCTCCGTTGGTGCAAGTATTAAGTGAAGGAAAGCAAAGAGCTTCGCTGGATTTGAACCAGTGTCAGGCTCCTGCAAGGCACTCCTCCTCTTCCCACGCACAGACCTGGGGCCCTGCACGTGCCCCACAAAGGAGCCCGGACGCGTGCTCGGCCTGCCTGGCTACTCTAATTATTTCAAGCAAACTTAAATATTCTTCTAAGCTATTCTAACGTGCTACACGACATCCTGCTCCACTCGCTCATGTGCTATATATTAATATTTGGGGAGGAAAAAAAATCACAGCACAACAATGCTTTGAAGCTGTTATGGGGAAACACGCCGTATGACGGTTTATAATGAAATACACTGCTGGCCATTGGGATTCCACTAACTACAAGGATCTCTCGCTGAGAAGGAATTTATCTGCCAGTTTTGCTGCGAGCAGAACGGGGCGCCTGAATGGAAGGCACTGATGTCAGCAGGCTGGCACGCCAGCCACCGAGAACATCCTCTGATTTGTTTGAATACAGAATTGGGAAAATAATTATTTTCAACCAAATACATTTGTTTTCAAAAGTAAATCTTTACATAGCACAGTACTTTTTAACCTCCTGACCTTCACCATCTGCAACTCGGTTTATACTTCCAAAAAACTTGCTGACCTCTGCTGAAATACCAAACAGCGGCTGAACACAACACGAGCTTGAGCTGAGCAGAACGTTTTAAAGAGAGACCATCTTCAGCTGCTGCTTCTGCCAGGCACAGAGACAGGCGTGTTTTTCAGACTAATCTGCACCTTATTCACCTTCCAGTGGACATAATGCTTTCCGCAAAATAGTTGATGCAGTGAATGATGCCAGACAGCCTGGTCCTCTGACCCTCCTGCGTTGTGTGCTGTGGAAGGGCAGCTCTAGCACAGCCTGAGCTGTATGTCAGGGTACCATGGACAAGATATTTCACAGTCCATGCTTCTAAATGAAAATTAAAACAAACGTGCCAATTCGAACACAGATTATATTCCTTAGGTAACAGCCTTATTTAAGTCTCCGTTCACAGCCACTCACACAGTTGCACAGTCTGAGGGAAGGCAAAGGAACCCTACTTGGGGGAAGGAAGCAGGCTTCAGCCGGGTGATGTTGGCAACAACGGTACACAGGAGAATAAAATCATCAGGAAGAAGACAGGTAACCAAAACTGGCAGAGCCACGGCAGAGCCCACCTCAAAGAAGCTTGGGACAGGGGAATTACCTAAGCAGGGAGCCCTACTAATGCTGAAGCAAACTGAGAGCAGTGAGACCTCACTGCATTTTTGATTTTGCATCAGTTCAAAACCTGTGAGTATCTGAGGCCATCACCATCTTTAGCCTGCTCAGAGCAGACCCCAGCAGTGAGAACACTGCCCAAGCAGATTTACATCAAAACTGAACACATTTAGCTTAAAGCACAAACTGCACAGGAACCAAATGGCTGCTGCTGGGGACCAGTGAGGCAGACGTAACTTTACTGAGAGAGTCCTGTAGAGAAAAAAAAAAAAAAAAAAAAGTATATATCTGTATATATAGATATATCTATGTATTTGCTATGTGTAAGGCGGAAACAAAATATTCAGTCTCCCACCTTATATGGATTTTAAGCTGTTTTATTCTTTATAAATGTGTCTCACTCCTGCTTTGTCCACCATGACGGGTGGGCACAGCCACAGCCTGTTACAACTCTTCTCCACACCGCACCCGACAGCCGTGGAGGTACTGCAGAACCTTTTTAAAGCAGTTTAGCCAGCGGGGTGAAAAGCAAGATGAGAAAAGGGAAGCAGTCGGTGTTTATTTTGTGACACAGGAAGCTTACTCCAGTGCTTGAAGCAGCAGCTGCGTGATGCTCTTTCACTTCTGTATGGAGGTCCAGCAGCTCGTTTTCAGCTGTGTCTGTCCATAAAACATTGTAAGGAGAAAGGAAATGCCAGCCTGGGAACAACCAGCACCACGAAGGGCAGATTCTCACCTGGGTGGGAGTACATTTACACCTACAAATAGGCAAACGCCACGACCTCAGACACAAACTGGGTGACAGCAGACACCGAGCCGACTTGTGCAAGAGAGCGGCCAGGAGCACATCAAGCACAGCGCCACGTCCTGGCCCTGCCCAGCCCAGCAGGGCACTGCTGGCCCCCACACAGCTCGGCTGCCTGGGGCAGGAGCCGTGGCATCGGGCTCACCCGGCCATGCCAGCGGAGGCAGGAGGACACAGGAGGACGCAGGAGGACGCAGGACAACCCGCGATGGCTCGGCCACGTCGGTTCCTCCCTCGTGCTTCACACACAGCAGGCAGTGCCTCGCCTGGGTGGGGACTTGGCACCCAGGCATGCAGGCTGACCTGGCTACCGTGAGAAGCAAATCTGAGGTGAAAATTTAAAGGACAAATAAAACTGAAAAAGAAACCTCAGAGGCTTAATGAGAGAAAATTTGGGCAGTAGCCTGCAGCAACTGTTTCTCTCACTGTTGTACATAGCTGAACTGTGTTCAGTTCACATCTCTGCTGTAAGAGGCTTTCGGCAAATCGTGCAGGAAAGCTGGGATAAAGTAGGGTAAAATCAGAATATAGCTGAGCTTCAAAAACACCCCCCCTGCCAACAGCCACTGCTGCAAAGAACACAGGAGGTCCCCAAAGGTTACAAACAACTTCCTACTTGAAAGTGCTGAAAACAACCTGGAAAAGTTACCCTATGCTAGGAGATCTTATTTTGCTTAGCGTATTCCAGAAAAAATGGTGATGAGAACAAACCTGATTCTTCTTAACCAGCATTATGACTAAACCACCGCCCCACACAGCTCTGCGTACCGCGTAACTCGTGTGGATTTATCTACGGGCTTCAGAAGTACCACTGAATTAGCAAACAAATATAAGCCCCCAAATACAAAGCCCCCTTTCACTAACTTGCTCTAAACCCACTGACAGAACAAGTCAGGAGGCAGACAATAATAAAACACCATTATTTTGGCCACGCTCCCCAGCGTCACATCAGGAAGTAGAGATAATAACTTCACATCCTCTTCAAGGCCAAGCAAAAATCTTTTTTTCAGAATGTACATGGAGATAATCTTACCCAAAGGCCTGACTTGCAGGACTGCAAGTCAAATTTTCCAACACAATCTGTACTATGAAATCAGAAGCGAAACTCCAGTGAAACACAGGCAGAAGGAGAACACGTCAGCGGCTGCACAAGGCCACGGGGGAGCTGATGATTACTATTATTCTACACAGCAGGTTCTCAGGAAGCAGGACAGATGGAGCAAGGCATTTGGGAGGGATTATTAATGAGCATTTATTACTCTTAGTGAAAAATATCTGAATAAGAAGATACGAAGGAGCATTCGCCATCTCAGAAGCACTGCTCCACTGCTCCCAGGCAGTCGACTGCTCAGCGGAAGCCTCGGGTAGCGGGCTGCAGAGCGTGACAGCCCCTAGGTCCCACTTCTGTCATTTCTTTTTTTGTAACCATCAAGGCTAACATGCCTCAGCTCTCGCAGCTCCTGACATTTTCTGAGATGCTATCAAAATTAATAAGCTCCCCTCGTTCATTTTCATTTTGATAACAGATCCCTAGCAATCCCAGTAAGGCACTCCTGCGACTTTAAACCACCCAATAATTGTGCGCTAATAAGTGAGATCTGTTAGACTCCGCGGCAGACTCCCAAAGGAAGCCACATCACACTCCAGAGCTAAAGCTAGACTAAATAAAACAGTACAAGTCATGCATCAGGCAGCGTTACTTCACCAGCAATGGGATGTGTGAAAGCCTGGGTGCTGGATGGAGAGAGATCTGAAGTAGAAAATTAGAGGAGAAAAAAGCAAAACATTTTTTTTTCTCTACTTATGTTTATTCATGAATTTCACTTAACTTGATATCCCAGGAATTACTGAGCCATCATTAAATCATTCTGCAGCTGTACTTCTTATGCATCCTCCTCCAACTATAACAAAGCTTTCTGGAAAACCTGAATGTTTAATTAGAGTGCTGGTTACCTCCGCGTGCAGCTGCAAAGCCTGCTACTAGAGGCAGAAAGGAGGAAGCAGGAACAAAGCTGCTGGCTCCTGACACACAGCTCTCCCCCAGGACAACCTCCTGGAAGATTAAGGGCTCTCTGCTGCTCTCACACCACAGTTGGTGCTGATTGAGCTCTCCTCTCTTTCTCTCCCAGGGCCAGGTACATTATTTTGTGGAAGATCACCAGGTTTCTCAAGGGTGAAGCAAACTTCCAGCCTCAGAGTAACCACAGAACACTTCAGCTTCAAATCATCAAGCTGGCTCTCCTCATGGGATGCCACTGCCCTTTACCTGTACTGACTCACCCCACAGTGCCCCCGTCTGCAACAGAAGACCGGGAGGGGAGGACGCTGTGAGCACGTAACACACGAGCTGGCTTTGTAGGACCTCAGCTGGTACACGCTGCATCCCCAGAAGAGGGCACAATCCTTACGTACACTACAGCAGAGGCAGCAAAGCTAGGCCTTCCCCTTCCCACGTGGCTGCAAAAACAAATTAACTTAGCGAAGCATGGTCATTCTCAAAACTGCCTTCTGAAACTGAAATCACGTCAAAGGGCAAGGAAGAACCTGAAGTGCATCACACTGATGTCACACCTGCCCTCCTGTACTAACTCACCAAGATTAAAACGCTTTGACTTGTCAGATTGAAAAGCATTTCCTCCTCTAGAGATCTCTCCCCTTTATAAATTCACCAAGCCCACTACAGAAAGGTATGACTTCCTCAGTGTTTTATCAGCGTTACTTCATTCTCTATGGACATTTAGCCTAAGGAACAAAATTTTAAAACAGCCACCAAAACGCTGCTCCTACAAAAGTGTTTCTGGTGCTTGTCAGTAAAGCACTTCTTAATGATATGGTACAGTCTTCCACTTGGGTTTGCTACAGCTGGTTTGATACTGCGTGCCTAGCCCAAACTTAAACGTAAATTTAATGACTAGATTAAAGATTTTCTAACGTAATGCATTATTTTCTTGCTGGCATGTTGCAACTAATAATTTTAAAAAATATTTCAGTTGCATGCCCATACATATCTATTGAGAATATGAAGTAAGTGAAGTATTTCACAGAATGCTTATTTATGTGTACGCATGTACAGAAGGGAAAGTGAAGAGCAGCAGACAGAAGCCCTGGCCTGTGGTGGTGATGCCCAGTGGAGAGGCAAACAAGCTTCCACCCGCAGGCTGCTGCAGAGGCACCAAACGGTGAACAGAACGGACGCGAAGTCTTAACAGAAGCGAGTGGGAATCTCTCATTAAGCACTTTCTGGAGGACCCCACAGTAACCTCTCACACACAAGGTAAAACACACGTCTTCGGCAGCTTAGACCCTGCAGTCCTGCTGGATCCTGTCTCACACTGTCACAATTCACTCCTGCACAAGCCCAAGGCCCTGTGCACCGCAGCCTGCCAAGCCCAGCTGACGGCGGTCAGGGCTGAATTAGGGGAGCTCTCGCCTGCTCCCGGGGAGGGGAGATGGCCTGATGGGCTCCTCCTCCGGAGTCTGCCCCAGCTGCCAGGTGAGACTACAGACCTGCGGACAGGCGGAGGAGATCACATCCTGTCCATCTACAGAAAGCAGTCAGGTCTGGCCAAGCAGAGCTAGTTCGTGCAGCCCTTACTGCCTGCTAGATGTTTCATCGCCCATTCCAGTCCATGCCCGTCACCAAACTGCAGCACTGCGGGGTGATGGGCACAGCATTCAGGCTCCCTTCTGGCCAGGATAATGGTGGGAGTCAAGGGATTTTGGAGACTGTGAAACCCAAGTCAAGGCTCTGGTGTGCTTTGGTCCCTCTAGGATAAAAACCACTAGCTACATCAATCGAAGATACTGCAATTATGCAGGAAAATTGTGTCGCCTTGCATGGTGGGGCTGGGTATGGGGTCATTGCAGGGCTTGGGATACAACCAACTTTCACTTTGACAAGCAGTATTTACCAGAACAAACTCCAAAGTGTTGCTTTCAAGTCAGGTATTACTCTGACAGCGATGGTGTCACTGACACCAAAACTGGGGTTTCTGCCTGATGGGTCTGTGGGACTCAGGCAGAGCTTCTGGAGCTTGGATCTGTCAACACACAGTACGTGCTGGGCCCTCTGCAGCGAGGCTCAGGTGGGCAGCAACACCTGCCTCCAGCACACCGAGACAGTACCTAGAGCTCCTGGACAACAGGGCTCCTCTTACTCAAGCTGCTGTAGCGATGGGATTTCCCTTCTTTCAGAAAGTCGATTCTTTAGTTACCCTGAGAATATGAAGTCTTGCATTTTTCAGTTGTGTAACACAGCAACTTTCATGTAAAGGACAGGGTGATAAAAAGTCAGATTAATTTGACTTTGACATCACTGAATTTGCAAAAGGAGCGGTACAGCAGTTAAGTATTGGAGGGGCAACACCAGTCCCAGACAACAATGCTGGCATTTGAATCACACGAAGGGAAAGTCATATCACACAAGCCTGGGCTTGAAATAAAGAGAAAGGACTACAGCATAAAGCAGTGCATTCACTAGAAAAAGTATGGGGCTTTTTCATACCTTCCTGTAGGTATGTTTGTCTCATCACACTGTCTTCTATTCTTGGAAAAAGGCAACACCCCAGAGCATTAATTGTACTCTGAAACTATCCACCAAACAAGATGAGGAATATTTTGCAGACGTTTTGCTCTAAGCATCTTGTGTTTTATTTTTCTGAAAAATCTAACCTATCTTATTTCTAAAAAAATAACTGTCTTGATAGCAGATAATCGAATGAATCTGTCATTAACATTATACAGCTGCAGCAAATGCACAACAGCACGGACTCCATTATTCTGCATTCAAGGAAAATCGCTTCTAGCTAGGGTTTCCTGAAGAGTAATTTGATAGAGTAACTACCTTGAAAACAACTTTTTGCACTCAAGTAGTAGTAGTCACACCAAAAGAAACACAGGCTTCTTAAGAAATAAAAATAAAAAAACCTGCTAGAAGAGATTTTCAACATGCAAGTCCCTCCAGCACGCAAGGTCCTATTCCTGCAATATTTAGTATCCGATTAGCCCCCTGCTTACCATGGAGCCCTACTGAAAGCAACATAATCTAGTGATCTAATAAGGAGGAGCTAAACCTGCATAAATTCAAACAAAAAACACAAGGTGCAAGTCTTTACCTACAAAAGCCCTTCAATTTTAATATCTCATCTCTGTCTGTGATGGTCTCTCTTACATTAAACCTTACATTAAATCAAGACTGGAAACCTTTCTGCGAGTTACACTCTAGACTGGGAGCAAGTTATGACCTGCATCAAACAGGAAATCAATGACTGTCACAATCCTCTGACATAAAAACAATCAAACAATAAGACTCAAACAACAGACCAGAGTGATGCAAGGCATCTCTGGCCAGTCAGGAACTGGCTCCAGAGAACACAGAAGTAACACGCTAGCTTACCTTGTTTACATCCAAATACTCTAACTTTGGCACTTCTGCTGTCTCTTGTTCCTCACTACTTCCTTCATCAATGTCACTGTCTTCATCCTGCGTGGAGTCTCTCTTCTGCTCTGCAGAGGAAGATTTGGGGCCCTTTTTGTCTGGTTCCATCTCCCCTGGATTCCCAGCCACGTTGGGCTTCTTTTGTTCCGCACCTTCTTCGTTGGGGAAAGTTTCTCCTGCCACGCTACAAGAAGGGCTGTCAATGCCACTGTCTCTGTTAGGAATTTTACCATTACTGCTCAGTTCTGCAGTTGAGTCTTTATTGCTAAGCTCTCTAGAGGGTTCTTTGCTCGCATTCACAGCAGTACAGTCTTCATGGCTTTTGTTATCGCCTATGCTTAGCTCTTTAATTTTCATTATGTCTGTGTTAGATAGATCCGCACTGCACGGTACGTCTGGCTCATTTTCATCTGGCTCACTTTTTTCATTTGTCGAACAGCTGCTGGAAGCTACCATGTCACAGTCACACGAGCTCGGTTGTTTGGATGAGTCCAGGCCAGGCTCCATCTTAAGAGCTAAATTTAGCTGGTTCCTTTGAAGAATATGTACAGGTTGCCTGCAGGTGAAGAGAAAGCACCCCAGTCATTCCTAATAACACTCAGAGACTTCAAAAGTGCCTCAAAAGAGACAGGGCCTGACTGTCATCTGATTCAAGCTGTATTTCTTACAGCCCCCTCATAATCCTAGGAGGCGTGCAAACGCATCACTGTAACAACATTCACCCAACAATTTCAGGTAAAAGCATACCACTCCTAGACATAAGTTTAACTGAAAAAGTACCATTAGAATCCCAGCTCTTTAATACTCCCCACGTGGCCCTGAAGAACAGTTTAGTCTGAAGGTTTGTGGCAAGGAGAACAATCTTTTAAAAGAACCATTTGTTTACGGGCTTGTTTAAACAACAGCTCAGCCTCTTCAACAGAGCAAAGCCTTTCGGGCGAGTTATTTTCTGCCAGAGAGGGGACATTTCTGAAGCACAAGAATGCATTAGTTTCTATCTGAAGAGGCCTTACTAGATTCACCCAGGATATAGTACATACTAAGACACAGTACAGTGTCTCTGTCCCTATCCCCCTCTTTCTGAAATGAATCACATAGCTCCATCAGGCAGATTTGGTCTTTGGAGAGGATTTTTATGTGTTTGTTAAAAAAGAGGATTTTTATGTGTTTGTTTGTATGTGTTTGTATATATATATACACACACACACAACCCTATTTAATATCTTTTGTATATGAAGTTTCAAGAAACAATTATATATTATGTCATTTCACAATATATTGACACTGAACTATCCCCTGCCTCCAAGAAGCAACATAACAGTAAGTCTGACATTTATTGAATCTTAGACAGAAAACTCAATTATTTTATAGCACAATTTCCTATAATGTGAAATCAATTTGATACCAAAACAACTTACCCAAAGCAGACTCTGGACTACTTACTTGTGGTAGAACACTTAAATTCGTTGGACCTTCAGCTCCAAATTACAAACTAATAATCACTGAAATACATGCTTTTATAAAACACTTCTGTAGTCAGTCAAGTTTTGCACTTTCAGAAGAAAACATCCTGAGAGGAGTTTCTAACATGACAATTATAATCAACGTTTTCTCTTGTTATATTTTAAGTTAAAATCGTAAAAGAGATTAGAGAAGATCTCAAAGACATATTTACCTAATACTTTCAAATTTCTCAATGAGAGTGTTGACTCCTGCTGATATTGGTATTTCTTCCTCTCCAGGCACTAAGCTCCTTGATGCCTTGGGATCAGCTGGTAAAGGCCGAGAAGGTGCAGGTGGAATTCTTTCCTGCCCAGGTTTGAGATGTATAGGCTTAGGAGGTACTAATAAAACAGAGGGAAAAAGCACAAGGATAAATCTCCCATCTTCTTTATCCTAAACCGAGAAAAAAAATCCAAGCACGCAATGCAGAATGAAGAATATCCATTCTTTCAATTGAACGTTCTTTGTAAGTTATGCTGGTGCAGTTCCAAACTATTTCTTACACAAAAGCAGACTGCTGTACACTAAAGAAAAACGACAGTCTTCTATTTTGCATTTCTACAGTTGTATCAGATGAGCTAACGAACAGAGCGGCTCAGAAATTTACCGCTTCCTTGTTACCAAACAGGATGCACAGCTCACACTTGGTTTTTGCAAATGGGTTCACCATCTCAATCGCACGAGTTTCCCCTCCCATAACTTTTCAAGACTCTAGCACTCTGCTGAATCTCTTATACTGGGAAAAAAAAAAAAAAAAAAGCAAAAACAAAACAAACCACCAAAAAACAATCCCACCATGGATTTCAGTGCCTGGTATTTGCTTGGCCAAAAAACCCACAAGCAGAACATAATAGCTTTTCTTCCTCTCATTCTCCCTCCCCCATCTCTTCCGTGGTGTAGTCTTCATAAATTTCCTTCCTCTTTTAGTTCTACATTGAGTTATATACTATATAAATAAAACACATTGTAAGAGTATATACATTCTGCTTAAGAATTCATTGGGAGGCGAATGTGCAAAGTCTAATACTGTATTAAAAAGGAAAAAAAAAAGTAATTAAAAAAATGTATTCAGACCTTATATTGTTGCAGGGTAAATGGGTTTGGAAATACGCAAGCAGTAACCCATGGCAACAGGTTCACGTGCTGTTACAGTTTCTTACAGTGAAAGCAGCTTCACATAAGCAGATGAGGAGGTAGGAAAACCACCAGTGCAATCACTCCCATACACATGCTACTTGGAGCAGTTACTTGGAGCAAATAGCCCTTCTGATCTAGACTATCCAAAGAGTTAATAAACAAATGAGGAAACTCTACATATGAATTTTATTAAACAATGCTTTCAAGAACAATTTACTTCAAGCATTTCCAATTTTTAAATGGTCCATATGGCACATCAGCATAATGTGATTAACATTGTAATGGAGCTCTAATTAGCAACTGTTCTGAATGCAATTTCAGGGTTACTTTCTTTAGGAAGATAACTGAGGCATATGCACCCCAAAAAAGTCAACTCCTGTTGTCCCTACCCTGCAGAAAGCTGACTGTTTTAAGCTCCAGGTCAGCCTCGGCATCCTCCCTCCTCTAGCTATAGGTGGTCACTGCCTGAGGTCAGTGATGAAGAACTGCTAGAGTTTTCCAGCTCTGAGTATAGGCAGATTTAAAACTATCTACATTACTGAGGTCATGTCAGCACCAAAGAATAAAATCACATTTCCTAAGGATTTGAGCTCTAATGGGACACTTCCTATAAAATGCATGGCTTGCCCAGTGTCCAAAACCATTTGGAATTCCTGTCTTAAATTAAAGGTGTTATAATTCAATTTTGAGAACACCACCACAAAACCTGTCTTACACACAACTAACAGTTAAGCAGGAAAATTATTTACGCTCTTTAAAAAACAGTATCGTGCAGCAGACAGAGGCAATAACCTACCCTACATCTTCTATTAGGCTTTTAAGAGCTGGTAATTGGCCTGCAACTCTCAAAGGGTGAACTTCATTTTCTCTGCTGAAGTATTTACATTAACAATAATGCACGTCATTTCTATCCATGTAAACACTTGAAAACATTTTAAACCTTTCCTTTAAATCTTTCCTGTTAGTGAACTCCACCTGAATCACTTGAGAAATTACACTCTACAGTATATGATATGCTGTACTAAGAAGGAAGAAAAAGCGTTCCCTTCTGTTCTGAATTTTGTTATTTGCCAATGTAATTTTGAGAAACAGACACATCAGCATAGAGTCAAAATCGCTGGCTTTCTTAAATGCTACTTACAAAGCAAAATTTAAACCACAAAAGATATGTGCTGAAGAGCTGACACACAGAACCTACATTCAGAATTTTCAAGGAAACAGGCTTCAATATCACAACAGCCTGGCAGCTCTGCCTTACCTATAAACACACAGACATCTATTTATAACTCCTGGGAGAAGACAAGATAGGCTTTTCAGAAGCCACATTACATCGTTCTGTGAAAACCATTCAAACAGCATAACCAGTTTGCCCATTCCCACTCGTGAGCACATGACAAAATCCATTAAATGACAGGGCACACATTCGTTACCTCTCTGTCAATTTAACAGACTTCTAAACCCAAAATCAATTTAGGCTTCTATAAAAGAAGTGAATGATAGATTTGCATGCTAAAAAGGAACAATAGTAGATGAGCTCAATCTGTACCTGTATCACCACAAGGACTAAATGAACAGTCACTCCTGAAAAAACAATAGATGCTGCTTTCAGCTGTGGACACAGGACCCAACGTGGGAGCTCAGCCACAACCCCCACCCTGCTCTGAAGCCGCCTTCCACGATCCCAGCCCTTGCAGGAAGCAGTGCTGCTCTGTCGTCACTCCACTTTGAACTCCCCTTCTGCCTCTCACCCTCACACTGGGGCCCGAGCACAGCAGCACGACTTGGAGGCAGCTTCCAGGGCCCTCCCTGCACACAGACAGGTAAACTGGTGGAGAATGGAAAGAAAGGAAGCCGCAAAGAAGAGATTAGTGTTGTGGGACGTGTTCAGGTGGCGCCTGAAAGCTGAAGCCATGCACTGGAATGGCACTTCCCCAATCCTCCGCCCCTCTGAGGATTTGACGCAGCAGCCCAGTGCTATTTGGAGCAGGCAGAAACCAAGACACACAGCCCTCGTTGCAGAAGAAACAAGTGAAATAATGAGAAGCAGCGTGACGGAAATAGAAAAGGGGAAGGCAAGGTTAAATATCTGGGAGAAGTTATAGCCCAGGCTTGGCCCTGGCTCTGTAAGGCCAGGTGTCCCTCAGGGGTCCGTCCTGGGACTGGGACTGTTTCATGTCTTTATCAACGACACAATCAGTGGGACTGAGTGTGTCCTCAGCAAGTTTGAAGCTGACACCAAGATGAGTGGTGTGGTTGATACACCAGAAGGAAGGGATGCCATCCAAAGGGACCTGGACAGGCTGCAGAAGCAGGCCCACGTGAACATGATGAGGTTGAACATGGCCATGACAGGCGGTGCACCTGGGCTGGGCTGCAACACCAGAGGGGTGGGCAACAGGGGAGGGAGGGGACTGTCCCCCTCTGCTCTGCCCTTGTGAGGCACCACAGGGACGCCTGGACCCAGGCCTGAGACCCCAGGTCAGGAGGGATATGAGGCTGCTGGAACAGGTCCACAGGAGGGCCACAAAGATGATCAAGAGGGTGGAGCACCTCTACTATGGAGAAAGGCTGAGAGAGCTGGGGCAGGTCAGCCTATAGAAGGGTCCAGAGAAATCTCATTGCAGCTCTTTTATACTTAAAGGGGACTTATAAAAAAGATGGAGAGCAACTTTTTGCTCAGGCAGATAACGATAGGACAAGGAGGAATGGTTTTAAACAAAAGACGGGAAATTTAGATTAGAGGTGAGGAGGAAATCACTCAGAGGGTGGTGAGGCACTGGCACAGGCTGCCCAGAGAAGCTGTGGATGCCCCAGTCCCTGGAAGTGCTCAAGGCCAGGTTGGATGAGGCCCTGGACAACCTGACGTAGTGGGTGACAACTCCCACTTGTCAGGAAAAGAAGCCATTTCTAATTTACAAAGTTAATAATGGCAAAGGAAAAAAAGAAAAGCCATCTCCCAATCTTCTCTACTGTTACATGTATGCTAATTGCAGGTAATTTTAAAAACTATTTTTATTATAAAGAAATGCAATGAAATAATAAAATTGTTATTTAAATTTTATGTGAAGTGTCTTTAAGGAAGATGACTGGCACATTCACAACCAAGTCTTATAGTGATGATTTGTAGCTTTGTCTACGTTGGCTCAGTCTGAGGTAACACGTCTGATTTTCCAGTACTGGGTAACAGGTGACAGCGTCCCATCGGAATTTTGACTGGGACCTGTCAAAAAAGGGTCTGGGGAGACCAGAAAACTTGCTAGATCATGGTTCTTCCTGACTTCTCTTCTACCACAGATTGGGGTTGTCACCTATTTCACTCTGGGTCTGGCGGGACTGTGGAATTACCACAGCCCATACACTACCCATGAATGTGACTGCCTTAGCTCGTATTTCTCATTTTTCAAAATACATTCATTCCATTTCGGCATTTCCTGTTGCTACACATCGTTCTTACTATAAATGGAAAACAGATCCAGGTTTAAACAATAAGCTATTCTAATACTTAAAAAAAAAAAAAAAATGAGAGAGAATGAAAACAATATTTCTAAATTAAACTTTGATTTCACAGCTGCATGACGTTTAATAGCAGTAAAGGAAATATAAATCAACAAGTTAATCTGTTATTCCTGAACCATTTCTTCTTCAGGGCTTCCCCAAAATGCTATGTAACAAAGGAAAAATTAAAATAATAAAACCCTACTAGTTGTATTTGAACCTTGGAACATAAAATTACTACTTTGCCATGACTTAAAAAAGAAAGAATTAAAAGTATTACACATCATGTGTGATAGAAGCTTGCACAGTTGCTAGGAGGTCAAAGCCACTTGCCTTGGGGTTTCTGCAGAGGATGCATTTTGGCCAGTGGAGCTTTGGTCTTGGGCTTCCTTCCAGTTTGATGGATACATTGCGCTGGGCTGATATGCTGCAGCTCCCCACATGCTTCCAATGCCGGATTTGAGTCAATGTGACATTTGATTTGAAAAGGAGAACAAGGGCAACCTGAAAGGAAAAATAAAGGCAATGTTTACTTCCTTTTATTAATCCTAGCAAAAAATTTAGCTACTTCTAGAAGCATATCATTCATATTACATCCCGAGGGAAGGAGGGTAGAAAAGGAGCAAGGTACTCACTCAGAAGTTATTACAAGAAATATATCCAGTCTTAATAGTCATGTCATGCTGACTGGTAAATCAGCATGCGTTTTAGAATGTAATTAATGACTTATTTCTTTACCACTGACACACAAAATAAAGGAATAAATACACAAGATAAAAGCCATTTCAAAAGGATTCCTCCAAACAGAGATATATATATGCCCCAGCATACAACATCACGTTGTTTGGTAAAACAAACAAAACCAAAACAAACAAAAAACACCACCTAAGTTATGGTAAATATGTCCCGTGGGAGGACAGACTGGTACATGCTCCATTCCTTCAGAGATTTAATCATCCAAGCTGCATTTTACTGCTATTTATTATTCCTTATTACATAAAATATTAACATTCCCTCTAAAGGCTCCAATCTAAAAGATCCCACTGAGATATGATCCAGTGGGAAAATAGAGAAATGCATAATTAATATGTTTGTTTGTCTTTTAATTTAGCATTCTTGATTCATTCCTGTGTGTACTGTGGAAAACTGATATATTCACTTTCACACAGGTTTTTTTGACTTGGGGTTGTTTGGTTTTATTTTATTTTATTTTTTAATTTTTTTTGGACATGTGGCAAGTCTACAGCTACATGAAATCCTCTAACCAGCTTTACTAGCGTGTCATAAGAAGGCATATAAAGGTTTGAAAAAGAGTGTGATTTAGGACTGCTGCATATGAACACGAGTATATATGCTACTGGCTTTCAGAAAGTCCTAAAAATGGAAGACGTATCAAATCTAGAAACATGAATGATAATCCACAAAATAATTGCAAAAAAAGCTTGACAAACATTCTTTCCACATCCCTGTTTTCAAGTGGACTAGCTGAAATGCCCAGAGCCTTCCTGGAGAGAGGTGAGCTGCACCACGTCAGGAGGATGCCCTCAGTGTAAGAACAAACCGTAGCCTTCCTGTGATGTGCTGAGGAACACGGCATTAGCTTCACAAATGCAACCTACTCATAGCTAGATTTATATTAGGATCAAAAAAACGAAATGACAAGCACCTCCATCCACAGCAGCTAAATTATCCTGGGTTTACGCTAATGGTATTAAATCTAGATGTGACCTTTTGGGTAACGACTTTGAAATCTGAGCCTCACAGACTGCTTGGGAAGATTAGCTGATGCAGAAACTTTCACAGCAGTACACGTTAAAAAAAAAAAAAAAAAAAAAAAAAAAGGCATAAAATATTAATTTTGCTGACAAAAATAGATTCAGATGGCACAAAACTATTTCCTGACCTCCGCCACCCAAATATACAACCCTAAATTCCTCAGAATGGCTGCCAGTTGTTGCTGTTGAAGCTTCATTAACATTTCTACCATGAAATCTGCTTTTAAGCAGATCTGAGACCAGCTATTAAAACATACTTCTGTCTGAAACCAGGAATTTATAAGCACCGGGTTTTATTCAAACAGAATTTTGCTTATCAGGAAAGTGCAGTGAAAGTAGAGTAGATTATTAGAGCATATTAATAGATTATTGCAAACAAATCAGCACGGCAGGAGCTTATGCAGATGCCTCTGGTCTGGATGCTGAGAGCCCCGTAACAGTGACGGCAGTGCCACGACGTGGCAGCTTTTAAGAGAAAGGGCAGAAATGTCTTCCCTATTAACAGCAGCTCAGCACTGCAAGAAATTAAAAAAACATGCGCAAGAAAAATGCTATAATTTAAAAAAAATTAAAAGGGCAGCACACAGGAGAGGGAATAGTTTCAGCGTGTATTGACTGGTGGCTATGACTGGATGGCAATCCAGCAATCTGCTATTTTGCACACCTGCATTTTGCTCCAAGAATTACTTGCAGCAAAACCTGGAGTTGGGTAACAACCCAAGTCTTGGGGACAAGCCTTGGCACCCACAGCAGCTTGCCCCAGGCCGCCTCTATCCATGCCTGGCTGTTTGAGTTCGTAAGCACAGCACTGGCCTCATCCCTAGGGAGTGAGGCAGCTCCAGCTCTGGCCTGAAGGACTTTGGGTTCCTGTCCGACCACTGCCACAGAAGGGAACCGTCTTCATTGGTGGCATTTTTTTTGAAGTTTCAAAAGAAACTAAAAAAAACCTTCTTTTCTGGTTCCTACTGAGATTCATCATTGTGGTAGCACAACAACACGACACCTTTCTTTCTTACAGAAATCAGGGCTACTGACTACTTGCTCCCTTTCAAGTGCAGGACTCCAGCAGACCCTATTTCGTGTCTACACTGACATCTGTTGCAACCTACTTTGGTTACTGAGAAGTGCCTTGACCCTTATTTTATAAATCCAGGTGCAAGTTTTTCTCTCCTACCACACAAACCACTCAAGCACTCCTGGCACAAGATCCCCTGCAGTAAGAACTCACACAGCGGCAGATGCTTTCGTCTTGCCTGAAACGAGCTCCAAACTCGGCTCCAGCTGCTCCAGGACTTGTGCTCAGAAGCATCCACAGAGCAAATAATTAGCAAAGCCTGATCCTACTTCCTGTTAAAAAAGACCCATGAAGGAAAAAAAAAAAGAAAATCTACTGTCTTCGAAAAATCCAGTATTGTATATCATCTTGTATGTTGCATCTACACATTACTAATGAAAATAACACTGCTGGCCACCTCCTGCCTTAGCCGTGTGTGTGCTGACGGTACCTCTGAAGAGCAAGTGGGCACAAAGCAGACAAAAAAACTGATAAGCAGTTGGAAAGCTGAGAAACCTGGAAAGCCGCAAGTGCCCTGAACACGAAACATAGTGCTGAGCCTAAATCAAAAAAAGTATGCATGGGTGAAACCACAGAAATGGGTTTCATTCTTTTTTCTTTAATTTAAGCCAAGTTGGTTCCCTCTGTTCATCTCTGACGTGGCCCCTAAGGGCTGCTTTTTGCACACCAGACAAAAATCCACTTTCCTTACATATTTTTTCAAGCACTATAAAACGATCTGTGAAAACAAGATTTACTGGGTTGTTTCCCGTGGAGTTCTCCGAAAGCACAGCCCACGGGCTGCTGGGGTGCTCCTAGGGATGAAAGGGACAGCAGCCCGACGCAGGAGCAATGCGGGTAGCCCCCGGCTGTGTGGCTGTCTGCCGCCAGACGCTCCAGTGGGGGGAGAGGGCGAAGAGACCCCTTGCTTGTCCTGCTGTCCCCAAAACGCTGCCGATGGCAAACCACCACTCCCCCAGTGTCCAGCTGCCCCCTGCCATGAGATGCCCGGGGACCTGTGACAGCCCCAAGCGCAGGGCGCAAAAAACCTGACCGTGCGCTTCCAAACAACCCAAATTTGGCCCCAAAGCCTCAGCCATGCTGTGCCCAGTCCTGGCGTCTCTAACGTGTTTGTGTGCAAGTACTTGGTGGCTTATTTGTAATTTTACTTGCATGAACAACGCTGCTGACAATTTCCCACTTCAAAACCAATCCAAGCAGAAAATGACACAGGCTGTGCTTCCCAGAGATAACGCCTTGATTCTCAAGAAAAAAATAATAATTGACAGCGTATTTTAATTCTCCTTCTCCAAAAAAAGTTTTGTAGGATGAAAAGATACTCCTGGGTGAAAATGATCGGTTTCCTGGAGTGCTGTGACGCCAGCAGCAAGAGCCAGGAAGGGCAGGGCAGCGGCTGCTTGCAGCTCCTGCAGCGGGCAGGGCAGTGGGCAGGGGGCTGGCACCACGCGTCCCAGCGTGCTGCTGCTGCTCGGGGGCTTCTCGCCCAGTCCTCGTGCCGCCCCGGAGAGCTCGGTGGCGTCCAGCTGAAAGCAGGGGAGCTGCGACCTCAGCCAGCAGCCCCCAGCTCTCCCAGGCAAGGCACGGGGAAGGAGCAAGTGTTAGAAGGGATGTCAGGCGCTGGACTTACGGAGGAAGGCTCTGCAGACTGAACACACCAGAAAGGCACTGATAACCAACACCCTACTTTAAAAGTTCGCCTTCACTGAGAATTAATACCATGGGGGGGGGGGGGGGGGGTCCAGACATCCAGAAAGACAAATGTGCCTTGGTTCCAGACTCCAATGTCATTCTGTAAAACGAAGCCTGCTCCAGCCCCTGCCGTGCCCACAGCACCCAAGCACAGTGACCAGAGCTGCTCCTGGGCACACCCCGAGGCAAACCAAACCCTGCTGCTGCCACAGCCCTGCGGTGGGCCCAGCTTAGGCAGTGGGCACAGCTCCCTGGGAAGGGCTGGCAGGAAGGCAGAGCTGCTCTGGGGGTCCCAGAGGGGACCCTGCAGTGCCCTGGCTGCCCCACAGCCCCAGCCATTGCTCCCGAAGCACCTCCCTGACAGGTTGACGGAAGAGAAAATGGTCTTGGCAGTGACTGCAAGGGCTTCCTGGGGCTGCTGTGGTCATCCACTGAGATCGCCCACTGAGATCCGACTGAAAACTGACTGCAGGAAAAAACACGAAGACAAAGCAGAACGAATGTGATGGCAACAGGGGGCTCTGCAGCTAACGGGGGTCTGGACAACTGTGTGCCCAGCACCGAGCAGATTTAATAACAGTAATAATAATGATAAATAATAATAATGGTAACGATAACACAACAGCTCTCAGTTGTTAACCTCTAGAGTTATTTTGAAAACTGCTCTCCTTATCTAGGCGTCTTACTCTTGGCCCTTCCCAAAGCCTGGCTACAAACCAAGCCCAGGGGACGTACCTCTAACCTCCTCTAGCAGTTGTCATTGTTCCCAGTTCAAGCATCTCTGAGCCACCCACTCAGGCATTCCCTGGCGCTGTCTCCAACAGTGAACCTCTCTCTCTCTCTCTTTCTTTGTCCCTTCCTCCTTCAGCAAAAGCCTTTCAAGGAGAAGAGGCTGGTGTTGTTCTTAAGGCAGAAACCCACCGCTAGGAAGCAAAGTGCTTCAAGGGCAGAGCTAATGCGTGCCTCTGAATGAGAAAACCCTGCTAAGAGGAACTCTGCCACAAATTAAAAGGTGCTGATTATGCCTTCCCTGTGTCAGCAGGAACCTGTCGAGTGGGCTAACACTTTGTCCTTTGTGCCCAGGCAGCGTTACAGACACAGCTGTGTAAGGACTTGCTCAAAGCACTCGCCGCACTGTATGGAAACCCAGCCTTTTGAGCCTTCGGTACAACACACTGTAAAGAAACTGGTCCTGCAAACCAAAAAAAAAAAAAAGACGTCCTCTCTAGCAAGGGCAGAGCACTACCCTGCCTCTTACAGCCAGTTCCAAAATGCCCAACACCGTCCCCAAAGTGCTCCCAGCCCCAAAGCCTGCCCCTACGAAGCTTTTCCTCCTCTCTCCAACTTCATGCGGTGCCCTGCCCCAGACCAGCTCCTGCTGAGCCTTTCCCCACGCTGCCATCCGGCATGCCCTTCCTTTCCCTGGTGCTAAACTCCAGCATCCTCCTCAAACTCACCCAAAGCCCCCTCTCTCTGCCCCTGCCCAGGACCCATGCACCAGGCCAGCAGAGCCTCGCGGTGCCGAAGCACGGCTGGCAGCCACGCCGCAGGGCCACGTGTGCCCTTCTGGCAAGCTCGGTGACTCCATCACGGCTATTTCTTTTGCCACCTATTCGTCTGGCATGCCAGAAAGTAAAAAGAGTGACAGCAAAGCTCTCACTGAAAGCCTGCAGAAACAGAAACAAACAAGACGACACCGTGTTTGAAAGCAGGCAAGAATTTGGCATGGATTGCAGTTTTCTATCAAGATAGAGACAGATCACTTACTTGTATTTGAGCAGAGACACCCACATTTTTCTTACTTGCTCAGCCTATGGGACAACCAAAAAAAGGGAGAAGGGTTCCTTCTGCAGCTCTCATTTCACGGCTTCCCATGCCATGCTCACAGGAACTGGCTTCCCCATCCCACGGCCTCCGACCACTGTGGTGAGGTGACTCAAAGCACACAGACGTGGCAGGCGCGGGCCGAGGAGCTTTACTGGGCACGAGTTAAAGGAGATTGCGGCCAGCCTGCAGGAACGGGCTCCTTGGTTTTAGGTTTCATACGTGTCTGAAACACAACACGCAGGATGCAGATGTCGTGGAATCCTCAATCTTTCTAAGTAGAAAACAAGACAAAGCCACGTCTCCTTCAAAGGCTTTCTGTTTAGGTACAGTTCAGTACCAAGGCAAGCGTGGCTGAGCGCAGTAACATGCCACGGAAACCCAGAAATCCCGGTTCTCAGCCCTGAAACTCTGAGGCGGCTTCTCTGCTTGGATGGCACGGCGGCACTGCCCCAGGAGCACTCACACATAACTTCCCCAGAAGGGTTGAATGAGGTGTCTGAAGAGCTTTCTGACCACAAAGGCATTACATCTGCTGGGAAACTGCCCGCAGAAATGACAGGGAATGTAAGGCAGCAGGGACAGAGATGGTTCAAAGACTTTCCCAAGTCCTGAAAATTTTCAGCCCTCTCTCTCCCCCTTTCTGTGGTCCCAGCTCCTCCAGCAGAGCCCTATCTTGGGAAATGATACGCTGTGTCCTTATGGGGGAAGCACGGAGTTTGTAAACCACACCAAATTGTTCAGTGTCTGAGGAGGGCTGTGAGAAATCTGGTAGATTCGGTTCAACTTACAACCACACAGCAATATAGTCAGAAGAAAGTCGATCTTCTCCCAGAAGGAACAAACCAGCTAAAATAAACAAATTTGTGCATATAAAGCACAGGAAGGACCAATAATCCCCAGACCTGTATTGCCACAGCATTTCTGCTCTGGGATTTGGCAGACTTCTCTTGCTCTGACAACTTTTAAATGCCTTAGGTGAGGACAGTTCCTTGAGCAGACATTTCTGTAGCATCCTGAGGGTCACAACTGAACATCACTGTCACACGTCACGAATTTACACGGAGATTTCCCACCTTCAACATAATCAGATTGTTTTAAAGCAAATTACTGCATGCTAACCCAAATAATTCAAGGCTGTGCTTCACTGGCACTGGCATGCAGTTTATGCTCCTTGCCTTTCATCATCTGAATCCAAATAGACATTTCTGAGGAATCAGTTTTTAGCTCTGACTTTTTGTTGTTCTCTAAAGCACTTCCAAAGGCCAACTGTTGTAGGAGTATCAGTCCTAAAACTAACTCACCAAGCAGAGCTACAGTACATGCTCATCCTGAAGATCCACAAATGCAGGTAGGTATGAAATTCATTGAAATTGATGGTACTTGTCTGGCCACTGAGTATTTTATTATTCTCTTCAGGAAAGGATAAGATTTCAGTGTTGATTTCTAACCTTTTCCAGTGCTTCTCTGTTTCTACAAGCTCATTTCAGTACCGTCACCCTATCTCTCATTACAGTGCTGTTTTTATTTCCAACAGTGAATCCAGGTGCCCGTGCAATGCCACTTGAGACCTCTTCCTCGGGGACATTTCACACCTGATGACACAGCCAGGGATTCCTCCACAACTGCTTTAAAGAAACCATTAGAATTAGCTTTTCAACAGACTTTATCACTCATCACATCAAAATACTTCTCATCCCACTCTCCCCTGGCCTGACAGGGCACTACAGCACCGCGCTCATTTTGCTTTCTGTACGTAAGTTAAGAAAACCTCACTGCCCAGACCCAAATTTGACCAGCAAGAACGAGCACTCACGGTGAGTGCAGCACAGCTGGGCACAGCGTCTCCTCCCACAGACACCTATCAGGTACTGACTATAGACATGATTCTCACAGGTAAGTGTTTGCTCTGCTTTTATATTTACATTTCATAAATTATATTTCTATACGTCAGGAGAAATTTTTCAAATGACAGAAATAAGGAGCTGCATATATAATTCTTTATTACGGCACTTCTCCAGGTAGGGGCGTACAACAAATCCCTGCTGCTATCTTCACTCTCACTATGTGACAAGGAAAAGAAGAGGCAGAAGCACAAGCATATCTCAGACATACAGCTGCTGGGAAGTCCTTACACACAGCCCCACAGTGGGGAAAGGAAAAGAGGAGACAACAGAACCCACCAGGCACTCATTGATAGTTTGGGGCTTTTTCTGTCGCTCTGAATACAACTGGCCGTCATCCCGTCTGCAGCCAGCTCAACGCCAGGGCTCTTCAAGGACTGTCTGGGTATTTCACATGCACACCACAGCAGAAGGACAATATCTGCCGGGGTGTAACAGAATCGAGTCAACTCACAGCAGACAGAAACTTTAAACTACTTTCCAGGACAAATAAGCTGAATCTATCATTAACCACGTGGAAGGCCGTTTTTCACTAGCAGAAAAGCAGTAGTTTTATAGCGGCTGCCAAGCCAACCCTCCCCGAAGAGGAGACCAAGGGAGAAAACCAGCGGGGAAAAGGGAGCAGGGCTGGTTCCTGACACCGGCGATTAAAAAAGGCTGCAGGAATGGAAGTAGTGACCAGAGAAACCATGCTGAGAACAGCCATAAACAGAACAAAAATATGCTTGCTTAAAAGGAAAATAAGAAAGAAACCAAAGCAAGGCACCACAGAGTACATTCCCCTGTCAGAACTAACAATAGGCATGATAAAACCCAAACACAAAAATATTTTCTTTTCCTGTATGAAACAGGATGCGGTATCGCAGTTTGCAGTTGCTTACCTTGGTCTTCTGAAGTTACCAGCAACACGAAAACCACGTTGCTGTCCTTTTAATCCCAGCCCCGTCCCGTTGCATAAGTGGGGGCAGCGAGGAAGCTGCAGGACCCTGCCCGGTGCCGACCTCCCCTCCTGCAGGGGCCCAGCCAAACCTCCCCGCAGGACGGCACCGGCCTCAGCCTCCAGCCCCGCAGCTCCTAACCACGCAGCGGCGTTATCCAAGCACTGCCCATGGGCAACAAACTCCAAATGCAATCAGATCTCGGCTAGCACACTGCTGGGTGAATTGAACTTGGATGCTGCTGGAGTTCAGGTGGAGGCTGGTGGGTTCTTTGGTTTGTGTGGGGGGCTTTTCTAGGCAGTCGTGTTCTCTGGTGTGGCTTATTTCAAGTACCTTAGCTTCTAGCTCTGATTTCTGTTCCTGCATCTGTAACCCTGCCACCTGGGCTATTACAACCATAGCACACCGAATGACCTGACTGATGCAACAGGAAAATGGGTGCTTCTCAGCCTTAGCTAAGCAGTGACCATTAAGCTCTTTGCCACTCTTTTGGGACAAATGTGTCCTCAGATAATTCTTTACAATTTTACTTACATTGTATGCCTCCAGGGAGTATCACTCACCCTTGCTTTTGTCTCCATAGCTGGTGACAAAGGAGGCTGCCCGTAACTTCTGCAGTGTGACAGCATTTCCACCGCATTTCAGAATCTGTACGCATCTTACCAGGTCTGATTTCCAACTTTTGGCCATGCAATTTTAAAGTTAAATTCCTGTAAGGAATACAGGAAACAGCTTTTCCATTTTAAAAATGTTTAATTTCTAACACAAGTGTTGGAGACTACTCAGTCAATTCTCAAGCCTGGCCACAGTTTTGCAAAATCTACACTCAGGCATATAGAAAGTAACATGGCAGGATAAATCTCCACGGCTGGAAGGCAGTATTATGAACTTCTTGTGATTTATCAAAGCAAAAAGGAAAGTCTAATACAAACTCTCTCTTCTCAAGGAAGTGTTTGCCTGACTTTTCCCTCTGAATGGCTTAATTGAATTACTCTAGGCCAAAAGGATAGGCACAGTAACTTTCTGTGACACCAACATCAAAGGAAAAAGAAGAAAAAAACCTGACTCTTCCATCTAGTGAAGCAAGTAGGTTAACTGATGTAAAGTTTGCAGCATAAAGAGTGACAAAGGCAAGGAGAGGCAACCCGGGGCAGATGTCAGCTAGAGTGACACTGCATGGGACAAAAGCCCTACCAGGGACAGCAAACGCCGGGGACTTCAGGCAGGCAGCAGGGATGGCAAGCAACATCCCTCCACAACACAGAAGGAGGCAAGAAGTGAAGAGCAGCCAGGCTCATCTCTTCAGTGCGCACAAGTCTTGTTTTTCTCTCCTGAACCATGACACAAGGTGTGTAAATTCAGTACTAGATTTCAGACTTAATTCCTGTAGCAGGTGAGGTCCAGATGGCCCAGTTCAGCTCAAGGCATTGCAGGGGCCCACTTCAGACGGGGAAGGGACAACTGGATTTTTGTTCATGTATTTCATTGCAAGTATAATGAAACACATAAGTCATTAATTCATAACGCCTCATTCCACTTCTTCTCTTCTGCAAGAAGATGGAAGATAATGCTCTCCTCTCCCCAGTTTATTCCCAATCCCATACTACAATACTATTCCCTCACACCACCACCGCGATCTGCAGCAGCATTTCAGCTTACCTTTCCCTGCCCCTTCCTCTTTCACAGTCCCAAACACACTTCTCATCCCACCTTTTTCTGGCTGTTAGCTCATTCTAGCTCCAGTCTCCAGCGTTAGCCTGGCTGTTTTTTATACAGCCCTGGGATGGTTGCCCTGGGACCCCCAGTCCCTCGGAGGTACTGCCCCACACACCACTGCCTTTGGCTCCCGTCCGCAGCGCCAGGTGTTGGCTGGAAGGTCACCAAGGGTGAAGAACAGGACGTAGCTGCAATTCCAAGTTCATTTTCACCACGGATTTCCTAAGCTAAAGCTACCGTTTCATCATTCTGCCCATCTCCGAGCCCGCACTGATCCCAGGTGCCTAGAGCACGGCCCCTCTCCTGGCAGGAGGTGCTGACCCCTGACAGAGGAAGGCGGGCAGAGCAACCCAGCGCTCCCGAGACCTTACCAGATGAACACAGAGCATGCTTCTCCTTGACAGCTAACAGGTTTTTCGTTATGATGAAAGAGTCCTGATTTACAATTACACTGATCATGCAAATCAAAGAGCAGATTTCAAGTTAATAACACTCCCAGGACTTCACACCTGTCCTGCCTGAACACAGGAGCCGCAACGCCAGAGCAATCCATCACTGTACAAATCTGAAGAGATTTTACACAGGTTAGACACAAACAAATTATCCCAGCCAAAGCATTTCGGTTTGCTCCTCTCAGATTACCTGCATCTGTGTGATTTACTGTCTCGGGGATTCTCTTCCTAGAACAAAGAGAAAGATGGCAGATCTGCAGCTCCCAGCACTATTTATACAGTGGGAAGGAAAAACAGAGGGAGAAGTGTTACACTGCCCACCCTCCAGTGATTTACAAGACTAATACAGAAGCTCAAGAACAGCCAGACACTACTCACTACCATCAAGACTCCAGCCTTCTTTTAACACTGTGCCACCGAAAAGGGCTTCACGTATTTCTTCAGAGACTATAATCTTACTACATTTTTTACTAATGACAAAAGCACCATGCAGGACTCTTTCACATGCTCTGCTGATGTGCTTGTGAATCTTTTTAATGGCACACACTACAATGAGCAAACTCTCATTTAGCCAATAAGGAGAGTAAAAATTATCCTTTGCTTAAGATTTAATGACAGTGTAATGCATCTCCAACAGTGTCCCAATTAACTGGCTTTTTTTTTTTTAATCCTGAAATGTTTTATTGGTTTTAGTAAACCAACAATTATCTTCTGCTCATTCAGAAGCCTATTTAGGTACTAAATAAAAGTTGGTAAAACAGAGCTCAGGTTTTTGCTAGAGAACTATGCTTTACCAGGCAGGGCTAGCTCTTCTCCATTAGCATAAGGTGTGGCCACTTTGTGCTAAAGAATTTAAGAAATGTCAGCCTCATTACTGAAAAGCGTAAAGAGCATTCTTAAACTGATATGCTATTTTGGTAGCAGATCTGCTCACTGCAAAATACAGAACAATTTCACAGTAATGTATGTCCAGTAGTTCATGAGAGTCATTAAAGGAGAACATTTTTCAGCTCTTACTGCTGCTTGGTAACTCTATTTGAAATATACTACCTTTACAGAAAACGACAGGGTCATGGAGTCTTTGAGGTACCTCAAACAAAGTCATCATACTTGGCTGCTACACATTTGGCAGCTAAAACACTTAGGTAGCCTTAGGTAGGATTGAGTACTAAATAAGAGCATTGCCCTCACAGGTACTACTGGAGCAAATGTATCTGAGCCAGACTTTACCTAACCCTTAAGAAGCAGTGCAGCCACCACTGTGGAAGCCTCGGAGAGGTCCAGCCACCGGGGTCCGGGATGTCACCTTTTGGAGACTCTGGGCAGCCCTCAATGGTGACCAAAGGTCCAGGCTCCACTGCCTCGATTTCTCAGCCAGTGGGATCAGCAAACCCCTAGCCATGTCTGCAAATGCTGCAGCTCCCTCCCCTGTTTGCGGGAAGACAACTCTTGCACAGAAGACCTGTTGGTTGTGTGAACATTTTGTTCATTAGTATCTCATAAGAAATGTTTCATTGTGGCTGCTTTAGGCCTCCATGGGGACTTTAACCAGAATAAACATACTGATACACTGATCCATCAGCTGGCAAGCCCCCAGGAGCAGAGGTGTCTTTTCTTCTGGGCTCGCCACAGGCTGGCCTGCCCCCACTGCTGAACTGCTTGCTCATTTTGTACAGCAGAGCCTGATTTTTCTCAGTTCCTACCCAACGACACATGACTTAAGATAAACAACGTTAGGCGCGCCTATCTCACCTCAGGCACACTGAGAAACCCTCAATGTACACATGGAAGCAAAGTGGTTGATAAGGCACCGCTTCCCGCAACAAGGCTCATCCCAAACCCCCACTGAACTGACGCAGCGGCACTCCTGCAGCAAATACAAGAGATTAGAGAAAGCAGCCCTTACCACCACCACGCAGCCTCAGGCTCTGCACTCTGCTTCCACCAGAGGCCAGCCCCGCAGATACAGACTACTCCGAAGGCACGTTGCACCAGGCACTCCTGATGTCAAGCTCAACACTGCTCCCCTTTCCAAGGAGGTACGCAAGCGGATCCTGCACTTTCCAAATGGAGCAACTGAGCGTAAAGTGTTACTTTGCTTGCACTTGCATCTTCTTGGCCTAAATAAGTGCTTTTTTACACCATGACCTACTGTCTCTAAGGATTCGAGCACAAGCAGGATTAAGAACCCAGAGAGGTTAAAGGTGTTCCACCAAAACAAGGCAGGGATAAATAAATTGGAAGAGAGTGAAAGCCACTGAACTGGCTCCAGTATTTTGGATCCCAGAGCAGACAGGATAGTATAAAGCACCCTTTATATTTATCTCACCCTGGCAAGCACCAAAGAAAGTTAACACCAACTCAAAGGCCTGTAACATGGACTACAGAAAAAAGCTACAGTAAAAAGATCTATTGTTGTTTTTCCCAACAAAACTCTAGTTAATTTACTGTATCTGTAGCAACCATTTCATTTCTCCTGTTATTTATAACCACATTTTCATCAAATCCATAGCTACAAGCCATAAGGACATGCTGTAAATCACAAACACTAAAATCATTGTGACTTACTGCTAAATCTTTGTTCTAAAGAAAAAGCACATCATAAATGATCTCAAATTGGATTACAGCTGTGCTAGTAATGATTTTAAAGAAATATACATGTATATACATGTTGCAATTTCAGAATCAGAGCATTACCACAAATGTGTATTCAAATTAATACCACAGAAACAATTTACATTTTCTCTTGCTTACTGCTAGTCTTCAATGCTGAAATAAACTAAGAAAGAGTCTGGTCTATCATTACAAGAAATGTAACTGGCAACTAGCATTTTCATATATAAGCGTATAGATGTTAAGGATAATTATAAACTATGTTAGTTGCTCAGGATATGTCTAAACAGTTGTGTTTAAAATTATATTGCATAAAGTAGCATTTATTGTATGGCAGTCATTGTTTCAATAATTAGTGGTTTTCATGAAATTTCTGCCTCATTATTCCATATTGTCCTTTTATTGATGGAGAACACTCAATGTGTGCAATGTATGCTTGCTGGCAAAGCTGCATTATTAAGGAGAGAGGATGCCTGGAAACAATGGACTGACTTGAGAATAAAATTGATTACAGAAACTCAGAAGCTGTTAAGAAAAATACAGAGTTTTTTGTTGTTGTTGTTGTTGTTGTTTGTTTTTTTCAAATTTTCTTCTACTATGAAAAAAGATTATTGCAAGTTTAGTTCAGGTAATGAATGACTTGCAATGAGTTTATAATTCTGATCTCTTATATTCCTCAACAGTCAAAGTATGATTTATTTATATCGTCACAGTTGTATCAATTCCTTAGGAGGGGTTATGGGTAAATGTCTTTTGTTGCTGTTGTGTTGTTTCTTAATCAGCTGTATTATCTTCTATAGGCTCCGGTTAGCCTAAACTGCTGCAAATATCACATCACAAGGAAAAACACCTTTGAATGAGCCACGTTTTAGAACCATAATTTCACACCTAAGGTGAACAAACAAGCCAGCATCAAGCAATAGACAGTAACATATACTGTACCCCTTCAAATGCCATACCTCTCCAAATTCCACACCTTCTGCTTCCTTAGAGGCACACTGCTCAGCATCAGCAAGACCTCAAAATCCCTTCACAGAACAGCAGTAATAATAAAAAAGAGGAAACAGCCCACAGGGAACTGCAATGACGCCCGATGATGGCCTGGCATTTGCTCCAGCGCAGCCTGCTCCCCCAGCCCCAGAAGCAGAGGAGGCCGGCCTGCGGCACGGCTGCTCACCCAGCACTGCCCAGTGCCACCAGAGGTCTGTGTGGAAAAAAAAAAAAAAACACATGAAAAACACGTTTCTTGTCACCAAAGCTTGTAAATAAACTGGGGCCAACTAGAGAAGCCCAGAGATCAGGCTTCACCCCCCCGTCTCCAAATCCAGCCTCCATAAACTCACGCCCACTGCACTGCCGACGTCCTTCCACCTCCTGTGCTAGGCAGGGACAGTTCTCTCTGCAGAAAGCCAAGAAGGAAGGGGACAGCCACCAAGAAGAGTCCCACGGGTTAAATGGACATGGTTGGCTCTCCTGTCAGAGCTCCCTTACCCGAGCTGCCCGCAGTCCCGCAGCCACGGCAGACCTCATGGTGACGAACCACCAGTTCCACACTCGTTCAGCTGAAGCCATGCTCCAGGATGGAAAAGCTCTGGGAGGGTACTGGTATGGGCTGGGACAGAGGAAAGACCATCACCACCAAGCAAAATAATTGGTTTGAGGTGGTTTTTAATTTAAGAGCTCATTTGCACTAATGATCATGAAGAGCTTGAACCACCTATCCTGCATTTTGTTCATTGAAGGACGCATGGTCACTGACAAAGCAACTGGAAAAAAATAGAGACAAACGGAAAAAATCCCAGTTAATGTCTCTGATTTTCCAGTCACAGATGAGAGGGGATTTATGCCCATCCTCTAAACCACAGTGCTTCAGAAAGAAAACAAAGAGGACATCCAGGGCTCTGCCATATTCTTCAGGTCAGTGTGATCTGCGGAAGACTCTTTACCAAGGGTCACTGAGGGCGATTTCCCAACTGACTGTTCAGAGATGCTGTAGCCATATTTTCTCCTCACCACAAACAGCCACCTGTGGCTCTCCTGATGCACAAAAGGGCACGGTGACTTTGCTTTTCTCCTAACTTACAGGCTCTTCTTCCCTACAGCGCAGGTCTGACAAACACAAAGGGCTTTCCTTCCTCCCCTCTCCTCTAACACCAGGGTTTTGCTTGTTTTCCAGGACAGAGCCTGAAGGCCCACCCTGACCCCACGGCATCAGCCTACACCACGAGCCAGCCCTGAGGCAGCTGCAGCCCCGCACTGCTCCTCACCCAGACAGCTGCTTCTGGGATCATCTCCTGATGTGGGCCCCAACCATCACGGCCTGCAGCTTCGGGACAGAGCTCTCCGTGGCAGTGCACAAATCCCAGGACAAATTCACTCTCTGGAGTTAACCCTTTTGGGCATCTCCGCCTCCAGGTATAAAACGGGAAAAGTAATACGGCTTCACCCAAGGTAAGCATTATGGAAATAAACACAACAGGCTTATCTTAAGAGAATGGCACGGAGCACAAGATCTACAATAGAGAAAAACTAAATTCATCTACCGTCTCCTGGAACAAGGATACGGATTGGAAAAGGAAAAGAGAAGTGTGACTGACTTAGGTGTGACACACACACACTGTTAGCGAACAGTTATATTCTCTACCCTAACAAGTGGTAATTAGTAGATTTCAATACGTGCTTTGGTAAACTTAGAATTCTTTAAATACCTAAAACCACTAAATAATATCAGAATTTTAGCATGCGTAGTACACACATGTACTTCTCAAAGTAAGTGACCCAGCCCCAGAGGTTCCCCAGGTACTTCAGTTCAGCGCCTTCATTTGGCAACAGAACTGCAGCGGCCAGAATCACAGAATCATTAAGGTTGGAAAGACCTCCAAGATCGTCTCGTTAGGTTACAGTTAAAACAAGAAATTCATTCTAACTGTGAAAACTACGTAAAGGTGTGTTGTTTTGTTTTGTTTTTTTTTTTTGTTTGTTTTTTGTTTTAATATCAACTTTTCAATTCCATTTATCACATTCTAAAGTGCATTATAAGCTTGGGCTTCTCCTTCTTTAAGGATTACATACTTTTTATTTCATAACATTTCAGAATTACAAATATAAAAGCTATAGGCATAACACTAAGTTAGCTTCTGTGAATACAGAACTTAAATTGGAATTATATTTAAGGGCATAAAATCCCAATTAATTCAGTGATATGTTGGAGACAAATTATAACATTGAATTAAAATTACTGGGTTTTGGCTTTTGGAAAAAAATATAATTTTTAAACATTTAAAAAAAAATCACCTGAAAGGCCAATTGCAGGACTCATAAACATCTGCATATGAAGTAACAAGGCTGCCAAATCAAGTAGCTTTGGTGTTCAAAGAGGATGCAAAGGAGTCGATTAATCCCCACCATCTGGCCTTCAAGGACAGGGAACAGTGGGGGCAGGAGCTCTGCTCTCCCCAGGGAGGCATCCTGCCTCGCGAGACCATCACCATTATCAGTTACACCACACCACAGGCGTTCCAGGACATTTCACAGATGGGTAAAAGGCTAGAAGCCCTGCCCTTGGGAATGAAAACCTACTAGGACAGGGAAAAGCCATACAAGAAGGACTGTCACAAGCCTTTTTCAGCATGCCCCAACACACTGCACACACATTGCAACCCAACCCCGTGGCCCATTTGCAGCAGTAAGCACAGAGGCATGGTGAGGACACTTGTTCCTACCTTGGCTGACTCATTGTGCAATACTTAAAGAGCTTGTGCTGTGCTGGGAAGCGAGAAATGGATCCACACACAAGGACTTGACCCCGCAGTCCTCCTTGTGATCAGCAGTCAGCAGTGACAACAGGGAGAATGTGGAGCAAAGGGGTCGAGAAATTTATTCTAGCTTGGACTGAAGATCCATTTCTGTCCCCACTGTGACTGACTTTTCTCCCCTTTTTTGAGGGAGGAAGGAGACCACAGGGTTGGGAGCTCTGGAATAAGCAGACGATGCTTTGGAAACACTCAGTCCCGGTGTTAAGCAGTAATGGCTACAAGCTTTAACAGGATATCAGACTCAGAGGACTGTGAAGGAAGGTCAGCCTGTGACTAGCAGAATGGCAAAGTAGGTAAGAACCTATCTAATCTTAACCGATGACCTTTATTTTCCTTTGCAAGATGACTGTAAAAATTGAGTATTTCAATTTGCACTTCACACCATTTTACAGAGATGCAGGCAGTCACCCCAACGTGGTACCACCTACTGAGCAGTAAATGTTTTTTCTTCCATTCCATTTTCATTAGGTCCAAACCCATATCCTATCTAAATTTGCATCATACGATGGGTATTACCAATAAGAGCTCCAGAAGTCAGCAAGCGACAGGAAGAAACACAGGCAAAGATTTACCACCAAGAAAAGCAACCAGCTTCCTCCCCCCTCGGATGCTGACTCCAAGCAGGACAGAGCACCAGCAAAACTTGGATTCATTCGAAAATTCACTCAGAGTATGGGTGCCTTCGTCACTGCAGCTTAACATATCACTGCCTCCTCGGAAAGCCTACCATCGCTGCCTGGGTGATCACAGAGAACAGGCAACCTCAAACTGACACGTTTTTATCTCAAAATTGGGGCAGGCTAGCAGCTCACCCGTTCACCACTGTGAAACTACAGAGAGGTGGTAACATACAGAGGCAGCATTAATCTATTTTCTCACTTGACTCCGAGGTTAAAATTGGAAAGAAAATTCATTCCTAGAGATTTCTGAAATGTTCTGTTTTCTAATAAAGATTAAACGTTTCTTCTATGAACTGAGCAGAGGCAAGTCTCACTAAGCAGAAGTAAAACTCTCTTATAAACAGCACTCATCCACAACCAAAAGACCTTGCGTATATCACATAACCATTTGCATCAATTTCTTAGATGAACAAACTTTCAAGGTTATTCTTATGTTAGGAAATATGCCTCAAACAAGAATGAGTTCATTATCTACACATGAGCGTAACATACCATTCATAAGGTCACAAATCTATTTTATATGGGCATTCACCTCCTTCCTCACAAGCTTTCTACAGCAGAATAAATTTGTGAGCTGGATCACTCCTATCATTACTGTAGCTTAAATGTACATACATCCATACACATATGCACACATCCTCATTCCCCTCAGTCTGACTCCCAAACTTCTTCCAACATGCAGTTCACTTCAACACAGCTCTCAGGACTGGATCCCCACCTTGCAAACATTTATTGTATAGCATAAAACCACAAACCTGGAAATCTATGAAACTATGGAAAAGGACTGCCAAAGTTTGAATTAGCTTGCCTTTGTTTGTTTATTTTTACAGAGCACATAATGAATTTTTCTTTTGTCTTTTAACGCAGAGATAGAAATAGGTTAGTATTCACTATTGATAATTATCTCAAAAAGCTAAGCTTGTGTTTCTGCACAAGGCTTTCAGAGCCACACAGACAAATCACAGCAGCTAGCATCAGTGCCATTTCACAATGCCATATTTTGCAGAAGCTATTTATTCTTTGCTTTGTCCTTAACAATGCTTTAAACCAATTGCTGATTTGTCTGGATAATTAACATCCCAAATCCAATTCTTCACAGATGAATTGGAGCGAGTTTGAGTACCAGAGAATGCAGCTATTCATCAGCAGACAGTCCTCACTGGATGGACAATGGCTTAAATTTTACTGCACATTGAAGATGATGCAATTACCAAGCTTGAAAGCAATGTAATCTATACCACCAAAGAAAGTATTCATAGTGGAATGATCAGAGGAGGATAAACAAGAAAGCAATATTTTATCATTGCAAGAAACAAATACTGACTTGCAAAACCCAATTGCCTACATTGTGCATCACTGTGTTGAGGAACAGTAAGTAGTGAGGTAGAAAACTCAATATGAATGAAGCTCAATTGTCCAGGGATCAATGAAAACATGAAATCTGCTACCCTTAGGTTGCCATTGTTAGCCCATTCACTCATTCAATCTAATTTTTACTATTATTACAACTAAACCTGTGGCAAAGTTATGTTTAATTCAACTCTGCAAAAGATGCATCTGAACTTTTCCTCCATGATGACTTCCCTAGTCAAAATTTGGCCCAGAAGCTCTGCAGATCTGGCAGGGTGGAACTCATTTTGGGCTAACATTCTGCAATTTGCAGACAGCTGCCCTGTAATAACTTCTGGCTGCAATAGCAGCTATTGCCCGCTGAGCACCCTGCGCCCTGACACACAGCCAAAGACCACACTTACCTTTCAGATCCCGAACACCATCCCAACCACAGTGTGCATTCCTGCCATTCCCTTTAAGTACTCCCAAATGGTGAGCAAGTCCAGAGTTTAACTGGTTTAACTGATAAGAGTCCAGCAAGCATGGACTGGAAAGTTAATCTCTAGCCAATCACACCCAGAGCACAATGCACAAACATCTTTCCAAGAAAATAATCTTCTGTGTCCATGGAACTTCTTTTTGTCCATGGAACTGTGAATTTTGATGCATAAACACTGCACAAGTTACACAAGGATGAAAACATTACCTGCTTTAAATGTAGGTTTTCACCATGAACAATACCATGGAGACAACAGGATGTAGTAAAAAAATAAAAAAAAAAAAAAAGAGAAAGAAAAAAAAGTTGCAGTGAATGAAATTGAGGTCAATGATAAAAGCACATTATACAATTTCCCTCTGTTTATTCCATTTGACAACTCAGCCAACAGGTAAATAAATGCCAGCCACCACTGTTTTCAGCAGAAAAAATCATCTGCAAAAAGCTCCCAACACACAGAGCTTCATTTTTTATTTTTTTTTTAATGCTTTTCCTCTGACATTTTTTTTCCTTTAAAGTCAATAGACATCTTTCTCCCCACCTGACCGCATTTTTACCCAAACCACACAGTGTATGACATTGCCTTCTGACACCACAGACTTCACCCCTTCTCTCTGGGCATGGTTCAAACTGTCAGCAGACACACACAGTCTGAGACTTGCATGTCCCTCTAGATCTAAATAAGTGGCTTAGAGATAGGTCCATTTCACGTTAATTTAATAAACACATTCCCATACTATTTGAGAGAACTCTTTAGTTCATTCCTAACTGTAGAGGGATAAAGGATGAGGATTTACCCTACTTTGAAATATTCTCTTACTCTTCCCTCACCCTACCTCAAACATAAAAATGCACATTCATCCCAGCTGCTGGGCTTCGGGTACACAATACACACGAGTGCAAGAATACCTTAGGAAGTATTGGTTAGGTAATCTCACTGTCAGCTGACTACTTCAGGACTCCAGACTGCCAGACTGCATTTCTACATTTTAAAAACAATAACAAAAGAAAGGTAATGAAACATTTCCATCAGAAAACTCTGCTAAGAACAGGTACAAGAGACTGCTGCTCAGAAAATGCACAGGGCAGAAATTACTTATTCTCCCATAAAAGAGCAATCTTTCAAATCAAGGTTATAGATATGCTCTTAAAATTCTTTATTTCAAGAATACTCTAGATACGGCTACACTTGAATTTTGTGAACGTTTTGTCTTTCTCAGTTGCAAAGGTGACAGCATTTAATCTAACCAGTGATGCCCCTTCCTTGATCTATCCATTCTGGAAATGATTGCCAATGAGATTATTGTAAAAGCAGGAAGACGTGAAAGTTACAGCTTATACAGTAATGTACCTGGCATTAATTTTTACTTTAAAGTTAAAAAACACATATAACTCCACTTTCCTGGTTATATGAGAAATTGGGAGAAAACATTCCCACATTAATGGGAATATCTGCCTTTCTTCTCTTGACATTTTAAAGTTACCTTGCTAAGCATGAGTGCAGAGGGACTTGGGGACCACTCAGGGCTTACACCTATACGCTGTTTTTAATTTCCCATGAACACTGGTGATAATAGCGTAGTTTGAGCAATTTTAAACAAAGTGAAAAAAAAATACACATTCCAAATATAGATAATCATCTCCTGAAGCAGAGAAGAAACTAATTAGAAACATGAAGTCCAGTGATGAGAAAAGAATTAATTACTGAGGATTACTTTCACCAAATGACAATCTACAAAATCCTAGCAGAATAGCCAAAGGCAAGAAATAAAGCTGCTTCCAAAACAAATCTCACCCTCCCAGAAACACGGGCACTTGTGGTGGCACTGCTAGAGGGGGAAGTGTTTGTGTCTCTTCCCCATTTGTGCCCTGCTTTTCCCAAGTGTGCAGAGACACCAACCATAAAGGCAGCCCTAATAACACCGCCCTGCCGCTAAGCATCACCCACGGAGATGTCCCTGAGCACCAAACCCTGCCTCTCTCAGGCTGGCTCAGCGGCCAAGCAGCCTAAAGGAGAGCGGTGCCCATCCAGGCGGTGCCCTGCGGCCTCGCGCCTCTCCCACCATGGCGCACCGCCGCGGCCCAGCCCCTCTCTCACCTTGCTACTGAGACCTCTGCGTCCTGCTCCGTGGTTTTACAGCCGTACTGCACGTCCGTGCTCAGGTGGAAGGCTTCCCTGAGAACTGTTAACACAGCCGCAGTCACCCTGAGCTTCTGTGGTGGATCTGGCCAGGGCAGAGGGCAGACGCGGCACGCCGCACCTGAGTCCTGCAGACCTCGCCCTGGGTCCAAGTGAAAGCTTTCAAGGCTGAGCGCGGAAATGGCGAGACACGGAGCCATCCCTGGGACTGCTCACAGGACGACAATTACAGCATGGGCCATGCTAACACCCCGCCCGCAGTTTTCAAAGCGGTGACTACAAACATGGTTGAGAAATAAACCAGGGGCCAGAGCCCCACAGAAAGTAAGCTGTGGACTTTTGCAAGCATTGCCCCAAAAAGACAACAAAATACTCATACTTAATCTTCAAAACTTCCGCTATTCTTAGGAACCCAGCTCCGAGGAGGGCTGCAGGCTGTGACGAAAGACACAAATACTGATTCCTGAAAGTCCACTCAGAGCCCTTCCACACCTCACCTGCTGCAAAGCACAGCTAACGCAAACGCAGCAGCAAGCATAGTTAGAAACTCAAGCTGCAGTGTTAACACCAGGCAGAAAACACTCTCCAGTACTCTCTTACCCAACTAAAACCCACCAGCTGTCAGAAATGTTCAGTCTTTCTCCATGTCGCAGTCCTCCATGACCTAAATATTCACTGATTAGTACTTCTGTGTGTTTAACTCTTTAAGGGCCCAATCCTACCAAGAACTGAACCTCCTGCTTGGCATCTCTCAATCCAGACTGCTTAAAATAACCAGAAGACCACTATGCTACTCCTTTTTTTAGGGAAACAACACCTTGCGGGATCAGGCTGTAAACTCCCTTAAGTCTTCTGTGTCTTGCATCTCTTTCCACGTTAGTGGCAATTGCCGTTCGCCCTGCTTCTCATGACATTTCCAGAAACGTACATTGCCACAAACACCCAACATGCAACAGCAGAAAGAAATAGAAAGTCCCGTGTTAGAGGGCAGAATTTAACACAGGTGCAAGATGCTGACAGTGGCTCTAAAGATGGAATTTTCTACTACACGTAACCTCATCTCGCTGTCCTGCCAAAACGAGGAGTCCTCCTGTCCTGCCCCCTCCACCACAAGCACTGCATTATTCTCAGGTATAAAGTCATTTCAGGTCAATAAAATGACCCAGCTGCGGATTAATTCAGCTCAAGTGGAACTGGGCCCTGAGCCTTTTCCTACCTCGCCACAGCACAGTGCGGCTGCTCGGGCAGAGCCCCAGCTCGCAGCACCACCACCGGCCAGCATGCAGAAACCCTGCATGTCAATGACTGTTGTCTAATGGCATGGAAAAATATTGAGAATTTTGTTGTTGTTGTTCAATGACATACTTTCAGTGAGAACCGTAAGTATTGAAAAACATTTTAAAATTAGTTTTGTTCCTTGTATTTCCTTTTTAAGTTACATCTACAAACAAAATAACCGGTTTCATCTTTCTGCCTTTTCAGACCATGGCATTTTGGCCATCTGTTTGTAGAATTTAACCCATGTTAAAACCGACTAGTTGTTGCTAAACCAAAGAGGTTGAGACGTACAGTTCCTTCAGTGGACCATTTATTCCAAACTTATCACTTTGTGGGTGGCTTTTATTTGTTTTAATGCCACATCTGTATTTTTAGTAGGAACAAAACAAACCAATTCCATGTTTAAGTGAAGATACTCCATCTGGGTTTCCCATTGGAACATACAGATGTAGAAACTTTTTTTTTTTTTCTAAACAAAAGATCAACAGTTCTGTAAAAACAGGATTGAATTTTAACAATGAATTCACCCACTATGTTGGGTTTGCTGATTTTGGTGTAGGGTGTGAGATGCATCCTATAACTTGGAAAGAATTTTTGGACCTTGGACAAGTTTCTTTGTGGCAGTCCATGCACCAGCACTGCCTATGTGTTAGGGAAAGACCAAGGAGAAGGATTACATTGCAAGCTAGCACACAGGGCAAACATAGGTTGTTCCTAGAAAGATACCAAAAAACACATGATCCTATTCTGTACCTGAGAAGCCCGAAAGCAAGCCTTTGCTTACTCCACTTAAAATGGGCAAAAATAATAGAAAACAATCATACAAATACGTTGGTTTGAGGTGAGTGTTAATGGGCTCTTAAACCAATACTGGTAACTTGACATGGAGTAAAAAGCATCATTTCAATCTCCAGGAGCCTGAAATACCAGGAATGCTGCAATGACACATAGGCTGTCAATCTGCCCTACCCCACTGGACCTTCAGATATCCACAGGGATTTCTTTTGGTTTGGATTTCCTTACAGAACCACGCTTGGCTCAAACCCTGGGCATACAAGAGAGTAACTTATTCCTAAAACCCAGACAATGATCCTCCTGGTTCACTCAGATAATAATTCAATTGACACAATTGCCAGGTTTAACTCCAGTATTTCTAGGTACACAAAGCAGAGAAGATGCAAAGGGAGTGATGGGAGCAGCTGAGATCTGTTAGATGTTTCTGGTCTTTTTTTTTTTTTTTTTTTTTTTTTTTTTTTTTTTTTTTTAATGCTATTCCCAAATTCATGACTTTCAAGTTTTTGCCTCTAGCACTTACGGTATGTTTCCTAACTTTAAGGCTCTTGAAAGCAAGTTATGTAACCACAAAAGTCTGTATAACCCAACTCCATGAGACTCTTGCTCTTACTTGTTCTCCTCACTGATTTATCTCATTGTTTTGAGCCTCTGGCTCAAATGAAATCTTTTCTCAGATACTCAAGATGAATTTCCAAAGGACTGGATTTGCTGCACAGTTGCTATATGCAAAGTGATACCATCAGGTAACATGAACAAGAAGGGGAAATAGGCAGCGTCACGTAGACATGCGGCTCTTCAAAGGGCACCATTCTCCCTCCCCAGCTCCAGATAATTCCTGTTAAACATTACTTGAAACTTCAGCCCCAGCGTTAGACAGGACTCAACACTCTTTCAAATAATAATAATAAAAAGCCATTATATCATTCATCTGGCAGCAAATAAAACTTCAGATTGATGGGAGTGGAGGGGAAAACCTGCAGAACTTCATTTTCTCGTGTCAGGAAGGTACAGTAATATGACAAGGACAAAAGTCTCTGTCACGTTGCATTTGCTTTTCGTTGACATAATACTGAAACACACTCACAACTCTGCCACAAGAGCAACTAAACCCATATGTTCGAGGAAGATGTCAAAGGCAGTATGCTTCTTGAGATTTACATATGATAAGGCACAAGAGACCATTACAATGATTTTTAAATTACGGCGTGTTTTATTGTTTTCCCTCAAGAAGTATGAAGGTATCTTAAAAGCGTTTAATTACCCTTCTCTGCTGACAAGGAAACATCACCTTCATCATCTCCACAGAACATCTACTACTACGCGTTATTTCACCAAACTCCCTACAAATTACACAGGTTTCTGTTACAAATATGAAGCAAACACCACCACTCCCATCCTACAAACCTTGCTGAGAGGAGGCAGATGGCACCACTAGGGAAAGACCTCCTGATAAGGTGTCTGATCCCCGAGGTATGGGAGCTGGGTCACCCCAAACACTAACTACAGTGTACGCAGCTGTCTCAGTCCATGCACAAGTCAACGGCTGTGGGACTGGAGACAGCAATCCAGAGGCTCTCCCACCACCACTCCCAAAAGAGCCTCTGAACCCCTATGCCACAGTTGCTGCCTTTCCTGTGCACCCTCTAAGCTGGTCTTTCATTCCTTTCTGCAGGGTGCCGGCACTTCAGAAGAGCTTGAAGCCTCCTGTACAGTCCAGCCCTTGCACAAGGTGAGGACAGAAAGAGGAACTGCATGCAGATTTCACTTTACCCTGGAGAAAATATCTTTAGTAAGTCCCAGCAAGTGGGAAGAACAGCCCGCACCATGTCTCGCAAAAAGCTCCTCTCATCTGGGAGGTGCATTCAGCACCCTCAGCAAAGGGTGAAAGAGCCGTTCATCTCTTCAGTATGACCTGGCTTTTTCTTCCCATCCCGTAGCTCAAGTCAGACTCCATCCTTGTCTGAACGGAGATGCCCTTACACATATGCGCACACAGCTTTCAGAAGTCCCCAGGCACGTGGTGATGCTGCTACAACACAGGGAGCCCCAGGACCATCAGCCTGTTCTCAGGGCTGCAACACTGGCACCACAGGAGATGCAGACACCCAGCTCCTGCTGCAGGTGCTCCTGTCCTTTTTTAGCTCCCACCTTAGCTGCACAGTGAATTACAGCTATTGGATAGCACTTAACCAGAAAGCCCTACAAACATAGTATACCCTAAAAGCTGGATAACAGCAGAAGTACTGAACCTGCAGGAGCTGTGAGATCCTGTTCCCTCAAAGATCTCAGGAAATGCATTAATACTTAGAAAGCAACCAAATGGAGAAGGGGTGGAGGGAGAATCTGATCCTGGTCCCCATGTTGTCATGGTGACTTCACAGCCATTATGTACTTCAGACATATTTAGAAGAAAGCTACATTTTTACCCTTCCCCAACCAAATAATGCAGGGAAAAACAAAAATCCTGCCAGCTTGCCACAAGCCAATGAAATGACAACACAATTCTTTGATCAGACAGTATCCCTCAAATATTTTAATAAACACTATTACTGCATTATGATTCATGCACTCAGATAACATGAAAACAGATATAAGCAGAAAATTAAGAATAATAATCTGCCAAATTGATTTCATCAAACAAGATCAGGATATGTTTGAAATGTTTCTGGCAATGCTTACATCAGACAAGTTTCTGCTTTGAGAATATTTAAAAAATCATTACTTACAACATCATTTCTTTCTTCTCGATTTGCAGAGACTGTTTGCAAGCAATTGGTTTTCTTTTACAAAGTACTACCAGTTCCACATGCCACTCTTATCACACACAGCAATCAAATAGCCTTAGCCTGCTCAAATATAATCAAATCCTCTCAGCATCTCCACGCAAATGCTGCATAAATACGGATTTTAGAAAGCACGCAAAGAGATCATAAAATCAATCCAGCTCATTACAGCAGGGAACACAGCAAACGCTTTACTACCAGCTTCTACATTGCTCACACCGACCACGCATTGCTAAATGCCGCTAAATATACCCACTTCTACACCAATAAAAGGCAAATGCATTATACAGTCAAAGAGCAGGCATTTGTAAAGACACCATTTTCTAAACGGTACCTGAAAAGACATTAAAGAACCCACGAGAAAGCACAGTTTGCAACAGATCACAGCATGCAAGCTTACCAGCAGCTCACCAGCAACGCCTGGCCAGCCATCTGCCCGTTTTCCCCCCTACCTTGAAGCTGTTTCAGGAAATTGCCACATTCACTTCACAGAATGATAATTCTGATAACCACCACCCTCCAAGTTAATCAATTAATGAAGCAAGACTGTTTTTCCTTACTAAGCCACGTACAGACACTAGGTCACTTGAAGGTTGCCTGTTCTTTCCTGCCGTAGGGCCTCCCAAATAACAACTGCCCATCCAAATTCAGCCTTTTTTTTTTTTTTTTTTTTTTTTATATTCATTCAGAGCTGTAGGAATACACTCAGCCCTTGACAATGCCAGCTTGCATGATGAAAGAGCAAAAGTAGTTTTGAGGCTGCAGAATGCCTTCCACGGGTTACCATGGAAATAAATGTGGGAAGGGGAGGGGGCTTCTCTGCTGACAAACGCTGCTGCTAAACGCGAGCTAAAGCGAGGCTGAGCGGGTGCTCTGCAACAGGAGGAAATTTTACTACTGCCACGATAACCATAGCCGTGCTTACTTTCAGCGTTACAAAATTTCATACAAACTAATGTGAGACTCATTAAAAAACACAAAGCTTGCGAGAGGCAGCGGGGCATGGTGGATGAAGCATGTACTGTGTCCGAGCCCTCCAAAGAGGAGCTGAAGAATTGGGAAAGAACTTTGTTTACATACTGGCATTTGCACAGATGGCAATTAATGTTCAATTGCAATCAAAAATTCGTTGACAAGGACGAACCTGTTGCAGAGCAGACTGTAGCAAGGCTGACTAATTTCAGGACGACTTGATAAGGAGCATCAGCTTATTGTTAAAATGTGGGGTAGCATTTGTGTTGCTACAATCACCAGGAATATTTTGAAGCACACCACCCCGATGACATTTGCAGAATCCAGAAGCAGCCCCAAGTCAATGCAGAGCAGGCAGAGGCAGCGCTGAGGCACACCACAACCCTGGCTGCTCCCCCAGCGAGCCCCCGACTGCCCTGCTCGGCCCCGGGGGTCTTGTGAGAGCGCCCACCCACAGGCGGCCCCAACAGGCCACAGCAGGCTGAAGCCTGGCACTAAAATCCCAGCAAGGATGGCTAATATAATTCAATTAATACGGTTTTATGGCATTGTTTAATGTCCTAAAAAGAAGTCAGAGACATCATTTTGGGTTGATTATACTGGCGTGTATACAGGGCCAAAGTTGGGCCCATCTTCACTACACAGAACTTACAAGGGCCCATGTACATATCACCTGCACTACACACAACTGGTAACACTGCTGTTATCGTGAGGACCAGGTCAGGAAAGGTCCAGAAGGCAAAAAGACAAAGACCTGCCAGCCACCCACAGCGACAGCAGCGTGATGCCTGGGGCTGGCACGCTGCACTCGCTGCCCACGTCTGCAACCAGCCCACAACAGCCATCAGCTCCCCATTCACCACTGCTAATGTAACGTCCTCAAACCTCGCATGCTAAGAAGTTCCCAGGCACCGTCTCTGAACACGCAGGAATTGCTGCAGGTCCATTAATACTAGTTACTGCCTCGAGAGCCCCACCTCAGCCCCCCACCAGCCCTTCCCTCCCCCCAGCCTCTGCTGAGGCCCCCACGAACCCTGTGCTAGCCCTGACCGTATGGGATTGCAGGCACAGTAACAGCAGCAGCTATGGGAACCACTCGACATGCCAGGATGTGTTTACTTATCATTTCCAGGAGGCTAATTTAACGAGGGGGAAGTTAAGCAAGGAGACAAGGGAACAGAGGCCAGCTGTAGATTCGCGCTGAGGTGAAGACACCGTGAGAAAAACGAGGAGCCAGCTGGGCACGAGGATGGAAAGCCCAGTCTGGCTGCAGAGGCTTTCTGTAAGGAAAACCCAGGCTGGGGCTGCTCCCGCAGCTGCTCCAGCCAGCCCAGCAGCAGCTGCCTTCCCTCTGGAGCTCACTCCTCCTCCCCTCGGTCCTATGTGGAGGAAAAGGCGATGCCATAGCGGGCTCAGTGCCCCTGGGGCTGGTGCCTCCCACCCCTGTGGGGCCACGGGAGAGGTGCTGGGAGAAATACCCTAACCTGGTCCCCTTCCAACCGCCCTCACTGCGCTGACCTCTGCCGTAGGTTGAGGTGACAACAAACTACAGCTATGCAGCGTGTACAAAACCATCGTTTCTTCAAGGAAAAAATGAAGTATTAAAATGTGAAAGTTTCACATTTCAGTGTGAAAGGATTTCACAGCAGGAAGATGAAGTAACCTTGTATTTATACACACACCATTCCTGAAAGACAGACTGCTGGAACAGGAATGGGGAAAGCCCAGAGGAAAGGCAGTCAGTCCATCTTCCTGCGAAGCTGAGCAAGCCGCCTAATCCGTGTACTTGTACGTATGTTCCTCCCCAGCCAAATATGATTTTAGCATTTCTGTACTATGCCACAAATCAAAACACCTAATACAAATAAAATGCAAGTCATACTTATTCTGTGACATCACCATAGGAATGGTTGCTGATTACAGGGTGCCCAGATGGCACAGAGCTGCTCTGAGCTCTGCTGTGCTCCCACCGCTGCCCTGCCGCTGTCTCTGTAACTGCTAACAGCAAAGTTTTACTCACAGCACAGTCCCAATCTCTGAGCAAACCTGAGGAAGAGCAGAACTAAATCTGCCAACAAAAACACAGCAAAACATCATAAAGTAACAACTGTTACAAGAAATGACACGGAAGAGCTAAAAAGGCTTCAACGCCCAGCGAGACAGAAGCCCACAAAGCACCGGAGCAGCTCGTGGGCCGATGCCTTGCAGAACAACTTGGTGACACAGCAAGCCAGGCGGCTCACATGGCCTGGGCTGGCACGTTTCTGGCTTCATCCTGTAACGCTGAAGCCAGGTTTCCACTGTGCCCCTCTCCTGCCACCAGCAAGCAGGGGCCACCACAGGATGGGGCCAGGCTGGAGCTGCTCGTGCACTCGCTGCCCAGCTGGCTGCTGCCAACCCAATGGCTTCACCCGCCTTTCTCCTCCTCCTGAGGGAGCTGGCTGCTTGGCTAGCAGATTTATGAAAGGCTGAAAGGGAAGAAAAAAAATGTATTCTGGAACGCTTCACTCCTACATCAACCTGGTTTGAGATGAGCTTGCAGTCTGAGAGCGGTGAGGGACTGACGGCACGGCTGCACGAACCTCACTTCCTCAGGAAACCAGATTAAAAGGCTGCGCTGTCGGCTACCAAGGAAGCTCAGTCGGCCCAGGGGAATTCAGATGGGAGTAGCTCAGATGTGTTTTATTCTTTTTGGTAAAAGGTAGGCTGGCATGGGGTGACAAAGGGAACAACTGAGGCACGGCTGGAGTAGCATGTGTTCTGATTATCATAAGTCAAAGAATATATATTTTTATATATGTATATAAAAATCACATATTTCCAGGTATGTCTGGAAACGATAGCTGGGAGGTTTCTTCAAAGACTCCCTGAGCAAATAAAAAAGCATTCCTGCTCCAGCCCCTGTAACAGCCAAATAGCGACGGACTGCCCCCAGCCCACATTCCTGCGATGAAGTGGCTCACACCTCCCTGCTTCGGGCAGGGAACACCCGCATCACACCGCGTCTCCTAGTAACGGGGCACGGTATCAGATGTGCAAAGCTGAGGGGAAAAAAAAACAACAGACTTCAGTCTTTTATTGAGAAGGAATAAATGGAACAAAAATGACAAGCGAATGGCTATTTATTAGTCTGTAATCTGCTTGAAGCTTTTTATTAGAATTGCTCACTCTCAAATGAAGAATTAATCTCTCGTCTGTTAGCTTGTAGATTATTGATAACCTCTTGCTGGCAGAAGAAAATAGAGATATAATTAAAAAAAAAAAAAAGAGGCCATCGTTAAGGATAAACTAATGCCTCATATCATGTACGCAGCAAAAGAGAACAAGGAGATCCCTGATATTTGTGTGCCACTTACTTAACACTCTGACAACTGCATTCACCTGTGAATGAAACAAAAGCGAGCACGGCTGGTTTGCCCAGCCCCAAGCCTATCTATCAGACACAGACACACAAGTTGTTATGCATTCACACCATCAGCAGCTGTGTGCAGAAAAATCACTAAAAAAAAAAAACCAACCAAACCAGACTCACTCAAGCTACACAGTAATGCTGCTAAAGGATATTAATAACTTTTAAATAACCACAAAAAATTACCATCTTGTCTGAGAGCTACACAAGCGCACTGTGTGAACGCATCGCGGCTTCCCGAGAAAGGTACCTAAAGGCCAAGCAGTACGCCAGCGCCTGGAGATGGCGGCTCACAGAGGTGTCCCTTACATTCAGGGAGAGCTGGCAGTTTGCAACGTGTGTTATAATTTTACACTGTCAGCTTTGATCAGGACGAGCAGACGGACGATTCAGCGTGCTTTCCATGAGCCACACAGTTTTTCCACATGGAACACGTAGAACCCCATTCGAGGCACTAGAAAGGACAGTAAAGTGATTTATTTTTTTTTTAAAGGTGACTTTTCAAAATCCTCCTTCAGTTTTCAGCATTTAGAAGCCTGTCCCTGCTAATGGCCAGCACTTCCTTTTTGTACACTAGCAGAAAAAAATCCTCATACGAACTAGTAAGGCTTCTAGATGCTACACTAGAAACTATGGCTGGATTAAAACGTTAACCAAAATAATCTTTATGAAACAATGTTTTGCCTTTTTTTTTTTCTTGAATCTGCAGTTACTAGAGGAGCATTTGCAACTCTAAAGCATGAGTATTCCAACCTGAAGTTTCTTTTGTGGCATTAAGCCATTGCTCTGTTGCAAGATAAATTTTTGAGGAAAAAAAAAAAAAATCGTGAAAATGTAACTAGTGTTGCTGTCAGTCATCTCTGCTGCCAAAACAGGTTCCTGGGAGAACTTGGCAACTCGGCAGGTTATGTTTCTGCATACAATACGCATTTCTCACTTTAAACCTCTTGGAACCGGAGGGGGGTGACCGTTCGGGGAGCGCTGCACACCGCAGGGCGCAGGCCCAGGACAGCGGGGCTCCCTGCCTGGAGCCGCCGTGCTGCCTCCTGCCCCCTGCACGCCGAGCACAGCCAGCTGGGGAGTTCAGGAGGCAGCAGCCAAGCCTTAACAGCAGCCAGGAAGCTTCTTCCTCAGGATCTGCTTTCCCTTTCTGAAGGACACATCACGGGCTTGAAGGTTGAAACCAAGCATACCGCACTTGCCACGTTGCATTTTTTATAGAGGGAAATTAAACTATTGACTGCTGACCATAAAGAGGCTCAGGTAATCGCTAGTGAACGCACATACAACTCAATTGCCCAAGTGACCTCCCTGAGCCAAATCTGTGCTTTCCTAGGCAATAACAAACTAAACTGAAAAGTATGGCCCTGGTCAAATGGATCTCTGCAGCTTATTTTAGTCACTTCCCCTTCAGATCCTGCAGGAAAAAAAAAAATAAATAAATAAAAAGAAGAAAAAGAGAAGTTAAAACACTTGTAGGGTGTAACTGGTGTCAAGAGGAGGTTAAACACCCAAGTAACTTCAGACACTGAAGTTTGCTAGTTTTTCTTCTAAAACTATATATATTTGTATTCTGCTATTCAGCTTGATGAATGGGTCTGTATAAAGATCTTTGACGCATCCATTTTATATCACATATCTGGTAACTCAGATTTCATTGCACAAACAGCTAGCCCCAGGCTGTACTTCAAGGCAGCGCTGATGACTACCTGAAGCAGGACACCCTTACAGAGCTCACACCTAGGGCTGCACGGCCTCTGAAGGCTCTGCTCTACAAACACCACCTCGGTGTGTCAGCAGAGCCAACAGCAGACCCACGAGAAGTGGGGAAAGGGTAGGAGCATGGCGGGGTCCCTGCAAGTTCAATTAAATGAAACGTATCAGAAAAATAGGAAAGGTGTGAAGTGCCTTGTCCACTCTCCTTTCATTCACTTGACCAACACGTACTTTAACAGTCAGTAGCACTTTCACAAACTCCCAAACTTGTATGAAGTCACTAATGTGAACTTCATAGCTACTTCTAAAGCATTTAAAAAAATGTTTCTAAAGCATTTATAAGCATTTAAAAAAGAAAAGAGGAACAAAACTGGAAAGAAGAAACAATCAAGCATGACACACATATTTATCCACTGTTGACTTTGCAATTTCCAATTTGGGTTTATCAGGACAAAAACCCATGGACTCATTTCCTCCAGTTTCCAGTGAAACTCGTTATTAAAACACAGAGTTTTAAATAGACCGTGACTTCATACAAAAAACAAAGATAGCCTTTGTACAAAGGGAAATGCAGTTGTGTACTTTGAATGGTGCCTAACGCTGAATGGCTTTAGCAAGAGCATGAGCCAGGCCAGGTCTTTGTTAATTTTAATATATATATATATATATTAATTTATAGGGACACACACCCATGTGAGAGAATTGTCTAGGTACCTTGACAATCATTCCCTTTAATAACTAGGAACCTACAAAGAGGTATTTTGCTGCTGTTACAGTAAATTTTTGCAATTAATTTTGTACATCATCTTTTTTAGGACCAACAGGAACGAGCAGCTATTCACAACCAACAAGTCAGCAAACAATTTTCTTCCAAAACCACACACTGCTTCCATAGCAGGCAGTGCAGGAGAGCAGCATGCTGTCATTGCTCAGGCGTGGAGCTCCGACATCCTTCTGAAATTACAAAGAAAGTCGAGCAGTGAAGGCTCAACACTTCCACTTGTTTTGCCAAGTAAGCAGTGGGGCACTTAGTCCATGGATCATTCCCAAAACAGCTCACGGAGCAAACTGCAAGGGAACACCTCCATGAGAGGTCGTGTGCTCTAAAGCTCCTTTGCTCCTGCCAAGGAGTGCTGCAGGATCTCACTTCATCCTCCCTGCACAAAAATAAAAGCAAAAGCCCAACGACGACAAGCAGGGAGAAGGTGTCCCCGACCTCCATCTGAGCTGGATGCAGCTGGGACTCACCTCTGAGAGGTGACACATAGGGGAAGGGTGCCTGAGCTCTGGGGAGGGCACGGAAGGGAAGGGGAGCAGAGAGAAATATCTCTGCCTCTAGGTGCAGATGCACATACGCATGGTGTAGGTAAGCCATCTCCAGCACTAATGCAGAGCCCCTAGGTTCTTCAGAAGCCAGGACTACCTCCAGCTTTGCACGGACCCGGGATGTGGAGCACCAGCCCTTGCTCTCGGCGTGAGCACTTTGATAGCAGCTTGTTTGACCAGCGTCCAGTTTTAATTTTATTATTCCTACAAAAGCACCTAACAATCCCGAAGGAAAGCAGAGCCCAGCGAGCTAGGCGCTGTACAAATACTTACTAAAAACAGCCTTTGTTCACAGTCCAAACAGAGAATGCTTGAAAATGAAAGGGAAAAAAAAAAAAAAGAGAGAGACCGACCAGCGTTGCCAAGGTTTCACAGCAGGCACAGTGCTTGAGCAGGGGCTCCTGGCCAGCCACAGGCCACCCGGCCCCGCGGCAGGGCTGCTTCCCCTCCGGCAGCGGCTATGGGCTGGCGGCGGCGTCCGGAGGCATCGGGAGCGGGGGCTGCCATCCGCCCACCCCTGGAGAAAATGAATGAAGCGCACGCATCTCCAAGGCTCCTCGCTGGCACACAGGAGGCAGGGAAATTCTTGTGGGAATCCCCTGCTAAAGCACTGGCAGAACATCACTAGCGCTGCGGAAATCAACCCCGTGCATTAGGCACGCTCCAATGGAAACAGAATATGCAGTCCTGCAGGAAAAAACGCCAAGGAGCACAGGGAGAGCAGACACCATGCAAGGCACTTAGTGCCAGAATGGCATGACATGCAAGAAGTAAGGAGACCACAGTATTCTGCCACACAGATCCATTTGTGCTGAAGAATAAGTGTATTTGCAAAGAAATCGCTCCTTAGAAGACCTAAATGACAGCTTCCAAGCGAAACTCGATGTCTTTCAAAGCACTTGCTTCCCCTTCATGCTACACCGCAGCAGTGAGTCCCAGCTGCCCCTGAAAGTCGTGATGTTTCAAGGGTCTTGTCCTTCACAAGTAGTAGTGTTGGCTTTACCATCACAACTCTATTTCAAATTGATTTTAAAGGTACCCACAGACACCTGGAAAGAGGCAGCCAGGCTCAGACAAAGACTTCTATCAAAGTAACATTAGGCAGAACAGAAACATTTATGTACTTTTATAAGAACGCCTCCGTAAACGTGATGCTCCGAAGAGAGACCAATGCTCATGCTCGAGCAGCAGCCAAGAACCCCACAGCCCTGGCCAAAGCAGTGGGAGCGCCGGGCAGCCCTGCGGAGCTGGCAAAGCGGAGGCGAGCGAGCCCCGCAGCAGCAGTGTTCCCCTGGGTGTCAGACGTTTTTCACACCTCCTGCTGGGGCAGCCCGAAGGTGACGCTGCTTCCTTCTGCGAAACACCCAGCTGGAGCCGCACGCCTCCCACCTTCACTCACTCAGCCTCCATATCGATTGTGGGACTGCAGAGCTGGTGTTAGGCAAACTGCACTGCGGAAAGGTGCACAGCAACAAAGGGACTGATTATATTAACAATTTCAGCCTGGACTACTGCTCCTGATTCATGCCAGAAGCTCCCACATTCAGAGCTTTTAGCAAGTATCTGTACGTGTGTACGCTTCCACAGAAAACAAAGCAGAAGTCTTTTTTTGTTTTCCTCCTTCACTTTTTCCTTCACTGTACAGAGAAAGGCTACAATTCACTCAATTGCTCATTTCTCTACAAGGCTTAAGAGGTACAAATGACCCAGTTTCCCTGCCAGGAACAGGCAGTAGCACACTTGCCTGGCATGGCAAACCAGCACATCTTGCTAAACCAAGGCAGAAGTTAAAGCTGTATTGATACAAAGGAAGAAACAAAACCAAAGAACCTGGGCATTCCCATTGGTTTCTGTGCTATATCAGCCAAAAATCACTGCTCACACAAAGATCTCTAAAATTGTGATCAGCACAAGTCTGCAGTTTCTAGAGCCTTCATCCTGGATTCTGGAATGTGTTCAATCATAATTAATCAGGCTTAATGACAAGCTTTATACAAAGGACTTTTCCCCAAAAAATCCCAGAGCACTTTATGAAGCAACACTCCTATTGACATGGAATAATGTATCAATTACAGAAATTCAATCACCTCCCAGCTGAGATTTAGCAGGTTTTTACTTAGGAGAACCAGACAAAGGAAACACAAACCAACAGACTGAGTTGGCTGATTTTTGCCAGCTGCTGCTTTGCAGCCGCCTCACAGGAGGCCAAGCTGTTCGGAGGGGCACTGCTGCACCACCAGAGACCAGCCTGAGACACCTTGGACTCAGAACAGCCCAGTACTTGCAGGAGGATTTGCTTTTGTTCTCGTACTTTTTTCAAATAGCCATGAAACTACATCCTGGCTCGAGGAATAAAGTTACCAGGCCCTCTTGTCTTGCAGCAACTTGCCTATTTTATGGCACCCAGGGCTTCTATTTTCAATGTTGTTCTTCTAAGCACGGGCTCTTGCCTGGGTTTAAATGTCTGGCACAAGAGAGTCAAAAGAGTTCTTTGTTCCAGCTTGCTGCCAAGAGGTTTGGATTTGGGCTGGTTATCATTTGTTTCGTCCATACTAATGACATGCTTTAGACAAACGTTTGGCAATGCATTCTTGGCTGGAAAAAACTATTTTCTCGAGGAAATATCTTTCCATACTGCTAAGTGGATGTGAAAAAGAGGATCCCTGTGTGGAAAAGGTGGAAAACTACTGTACCAGCTGCAAAACAAAACACAAAGCAACTTGGACCTATTGGACTGAAAAAAAGTAGGGCACAAGTGAAGCAGAGAGAGGCAGAACACCTATTCAAGAAATACCCAGGTTTCCCACAGTGAGAAAACGTGTACGCCGAGGAGTCTAACAAATTACCCATGCCCAGGGGTTATTTGCAACAGTTATAATGCGGAGTTTCACTGAACCACTTTGTGACTGCTGTCCTGCTGCACTCTCCTCCAACCTGTAAAACACGATTTTCTGCACAAGCTCGCTCAAGTTCATCTAAGCTGTTTTGTTGCCCCAGGAAATTTACAGCCTTCTGGCTACCTTCAGGATCGGTTGAGATTCTCTTTAATCAAAAAGAAAAAAGTTTTATGCCTTCAGTAGTACACCTTGAAAAGATTCTGGATCACTTTAAAGTAAAAATCTGGCTTGATTTTTAAAAGGGACAAAGGACTTTCTTTGCTCTTGCAGTTGGCCTTGTGCAGAGGACTGCTGTTGCTGCTCCCACAAAGGCAGGGCAATGCCACCCCTCCAGAGCTCCAGAAGCCCCTAGTATCTGCATCTCAGGCAGCAATAATCTGCTGTAATTTACTAAGTTGAGCTTCAACAGATGTTTAATCAGGGCTGAGGTTTATCATCAATGTATTTGTTATGCTCGCTTAGCTTTGCTTCTAATTAGGGATGCATAAACTCCCACCACCTAATTTCAAACCTCATTTGAGCACAGTTTAAAAGTTAGGCTTAAGTCTTAGAATTAGTGCTTTATGTTTTCTGTACAATTGTTTTATGTTCTTTTGAGACAAAACTGATGAAAAGCGTAACAAAGGGTTGACCATAAGCAGTACAAGAGAATAAAAAAAGAGCAAAAGTGAAAAACAAAGGATTGGCTAACAGATGGAGAGGGAAGGGGGAGGGCAGCAGGGAATACTGCAAATGTCCTGTAAACTATTTCATGCCAGTTGAGCTTTGTATAGCTTAGACACAGAATTCCTCTATTTTAATATACAGCCCAGGTATTGGGGTGAAGGAAGTGAAAGGGGCAGAGATGCGAGATGCGTTTTTGATCTGTGCGTAGGATAAAAGACAAAGGGAAACTGAAATTTAAATTACAAAGGGTAACAATTATTAAATTCAGCTTTGCCAGTGTTCCAAACACAAGCCTTAAAGTTCATCCTTCCTGGCATTTAGGAGCTTTCCAAGCTGTGTTTAGGCCTGCCTGCCCCTCATCTGAACAGGGAGACCCTGGCAGTCCGGCTGACTACCCCTTGGACCAAACAAGGCAACATAGGAACTTCTGCTCGGGCTAAAGCCAACCTGTATCACCTGGAAAAAGGAGAATTGTAGCCTTGGTTACAATTGTTACCTTGAATCCTGCAGCCATAAACAAACCATTGCTCATTTTCTCCATGATGGAAGGAGCCTCCAGCTCCATGTGTAACTGCGCTGCTTCACATCCTACCTGCAGGATTTTAGCATGAGCATTTAGCCAGATTGTTTGGCTAGCATTCACTACAACCTTCTATTTTTGTCTAGTCTTCTCTCCCTCCTTTTTTTTTTTTTCTTCTTCTTCTTTTCCTACAATAGATGAAGAAGAAACCTATCACAGTGCTAGGTCAATATCCAAGGGCATTTTACCAAGTTTTTTCTGCATTCTCTACTACTTAGGGAAAAAAAAAAAAAAAAAAAAAGCAGTGGAAACCTACAGGGTGGGCCACGTAGCATCAATCTGCAGCTCCTTAAAATTAGCAGTAGTGAACAGACAAGCAACACGATCTTTCCAGCTGTGCAGATTGAACTGAATTCCTGAGCAAGAGTCCCCCTAATGAAAACGACCCATCGATTTTCCCAAGATTAATGCTGAGACAGATTTCAAACACAGGTGGACTTGCCAACATATATACTGCTATGCCACTAACTGGTCGTGGCTTTTTTCAGAGGAACTCAATCATTACATCAAGAATGTACATAAATCCATGAGCTACGCTCACACACATTTATAAGCAGAATTTATGCAAGGTTTACTTTAAACATCTGCTAAGCAGATGATTCCCAGATCTTCAGCAAAAAAGTATCATTCCCCTTTGCTTCTCATGTACTGCAGCTTTTTTGCCCTCTGCTAGTTGTCCAGAGTAATAAGTTACATGAAATTAAAATTGACAAGGTAGGCAAGGTTTATCACATACTTTTTTAATAAAAACTAAGAAAACAAAACAAAACAAAACAACCACTGAATTTTAGGCTTCAACATTTCCCCAGGAAACCCTATGTTCTTCAGACTTTACAACCATGTGTTGGAAATGGCAATTTCAAGGAGCAGAACAAAGCACTGATTGCTGAGGGCCACAAGCACTCCCTGCTGCCTGCAGTCTCACTGTCCCTGCAGGGACACCCACACCAGGTGCTGCCCTGGTGCCCACTCTGCTGGGTGCCTCTGCGCAGGGGCTGCCAGCACAGTCCTGCTCAGCTGCACCTTGGATTCCCAGTGTTTATCTCCTAAGGGTTTCAAAGGAATTGCATCAGCTATCATCAATTGGTATTTTCTAACTAAAAAAAAAAAAAAAAAGCATCAGGAAATGGCTAATTTCTCGCAATGATCCAGTACAATTACTGAATACTGGCATCAGCACGAGTAGTGTACTTAAACACACCCCTACGTGTCAAAGAAAATGTTCCTGTTACATGTTTATGCACACAAGGGGCCACTGGGGCTCCTTCAATCAGCACAAATGGCAGTAAAAGAAGAGGAACAAGAATGTCAAGTGTCTTGGAGAAAAAAGTCCCTTGAACCACCGCACCAGGTCACGGTCACGTGAAGCCAATTGCTTCCCGAAACAGAGGGCCTCAGAGCAGACACCTTGCTGAGAAATCACAAACAGGTGGTTAGCAAATAAAAAAGGAAACACAAATAAGTTATCTTGGAAAACAGGTAAGGCACAACCATAGATTAATGTTTTCCATTAGGAAAAGAAACATAGTTCATGTGCTAAATGTTATTATTTGAAAGATAGTATCAACAAAACATTGAAACATTGATTGTCAACACTTGGAGATTGTCAACACCAGTGAGAATTTCAAAACCATGGTGTAATTGATCCTATTGATTAGGCACAACATTTGAGTAGTGTTCACCAGAGGGTAAACAAAAATACATGAAGGGAGCAAAAATCTACAACAAAACAAGTTCTTTGGCAGAAGGGGGATTGCTTCTTATAAAATCATGCATTTACAAAAACCATCACCAAAAACTCTTTACACCACATTGTTTTATTTACTTAGAAACCAAATATTGCTACAGCCAAGTGTTCTGGCTCATTAGCCTACTGTCTTCTATACACACAAAAAGAGCATGCAGGAGATGTATGTGGACTTTGGCCCTCAGGTTTATCATGCGACTGCTGAGCAATGAGCTCACCTCCACACAGGCATAAAACAGAACAACCCGTCCTTGGTTTCCCATCACAGCACGGACTTGTATGCTTTCAGGAAGGTGTCACACTGACAGTGCTGTGCTGCACCTTTTATATACTTGTAATTACCGTGGTAAAACCTACACACAGACCAAGACCACAAAAGCATCCCTCTTCTGATGAGCTGAACAGCATAAGATTGCAACCTGCAGTGTCTGTCTTTGCTCCTATCAACCACACATTCAACAAGTACTGCTCATATCAGTTCATCAGTAGGTGATCATGATTTTTTTTTTATCTTCTGCACTTAATTTTATTCAAAGCCTTCATTAAAAAAAAAAAAATCTCCCCTCAATCTCCTTTTCTTACAGCCCCCAGGAAAAGCACAACTATATCATATAAGCATTTTTGATACTCACACTGAAGATTTTACAAGTTCCAAGAAAATATTCTGGAAATAAAATGCCTGGATTCTTTTTCTTAAATCAATTAAGGACTAGAGCACTCTTAATACAAGACTGTCCATCTTCTTTTCATCTTTAAGCACCAAGTGTCATCTGGTGGATTGACACAGAACTGCACTAAAAGTAACCTTAATTTAAAGCATATTTTAGAGGGATTAAATATAAACTAATGAAGAGGAGATAACACTTACCTACAGCCTCAGGGATGCAAATAATAGAAGTACAAACCTCTACCATGTGCAGGTGTTTACAACCAGAACAGCCCCAAGACTCTCACAACATGTCTAGGTACTTCACTGACTTACCCAGATGAAATTCAGAAAACACCAGTTACCTACAACTTAGAAACCTACTGAAAAGCATTCATCCATCAGGAATAAGGTTAAAGTAACCTCACACACTATTTAAAACAAAAACATCAGATGTATAAATAAATTGTATATAAAAAAAAAAAAGTTCTTTTTCCTGAGCCTGTGAGGTGCTGGCTGTCTCTAGCAAAAAGAGGAAAAAAAATAGTCAAATTCCTTTTATTTTTTTCTTTTTTTTTTTTAAGTGTAATCTGAGATGTGTAAGTAAGTAGGTGAGGCTGGAGCTTTAAAGGTGAAGTGGCCATCAGTGATACCCCAAAACTGTTTCCCCTCATGGGGGAGGGGGTAAAGAATTCAGATGCTGTAATCAAGACCAAGCGGGCTGCAATGCTCTAATAAAGGAGCAAATACTTAACTCGAAGCAAAACTTCCTATTTCTTTTTGTGGCTTTTCAACACATTTTGGTATCTTCTCTCTAAATCAGCGTTAACTCCCTTTGACATCAGGATTAAAATATACACATACACATCTCCTTTCTTAGCAGCAAAGGGAAGTATGGGCAAGAGAGTGAAAAAGAGAAGAGAGACTACAACAAACTGCTAATGAAGCTAAAGGGAAAACAAACAAACAAAACAATAGCCTTTGCCAGGATCACCACCAAAAGATTAACTTTGGTCACACGGTTAACACTTCAGCTCTAACAGCAACTTCCCCTCTCCTGCCCCAGTACGAATGCAATAAGGACATGGATTTTGAAACACTGTCGTTGTATAAGCCGCAAACTTGATAAGCAAACCCTGGGCAGACACCTTTACAAAACATTCCAGTTTTTAGGAAAATGAAAAGTGTTTATCAAGTCACAAAGTAAAAAAATCAGCAGCATTTCCACGGGGCCTTTCAAACAACATCATTCGCTGTGGGAGCTCCTGGGGCTACTGACAGCACTAGAGCTGCCGTGAGAGACCACTGTGGTATCAGGACCGGCCAAACAGCCTCCTCAACAGGGGCTCGCTTGGCAAGGGCTGCCGGAGCTTGACTCAGTCAAGTTCACATATCAACAAAAGATCAATGTGGTGAGCACTGACAAGAGCATCTTGCATGAGAGACTAAAGCCAGCCCACACCACTCTGCCGATGGCAGTCTGCCTCACACCCCTATGCCTAACGGTGAAGAAGGCGCGCTACTTCATTTTGTCCCCACAGGTACATACACTTTGGATACCGAATCTACCCACCCTCTGCCACTCTTTTCACAGAGCTGGGCAGACAGCCCCAGCTAAGGCTCCGTTTGAGCCTCGCCACTTGGCCCAACCCTCGCCCTGCCACACGGGGCTGACAGGGAGGCGCCGCCATCTGCACCGCACCCCTGGCCCAGAGCTCCTGCGAGGCCTGCCGCCCAGATGGGCTCACCCTATGCACCTTGGCTTGTGGCTCCGTCATGCTCAGGGCACGCAAGCTGAGCTCCTCCTGAGCAGATGAAACCTGAAGAGGTGTCTGAGGAGAGATCTGAGCATACAACAGTGGCTGACAGGCACCGGGTCCGCCAGGCCTACCTGACGCTGACCGAACGTGAAAGCCCTTCAGGCACTCGCAGTGCAGGTGCAGCGTCCTCCACACCTGTGTGGTTCCACAGACACACCTCTGTCAGGCTGCATTACACTAAAAACATTCAAAACTAAGAATGCATATAGTGACACTGATGACAAGGACATGACCAGCTGGAACTGCTCCCTGCTCCTAACAACGGGAACAAAAATACCCCACAGACTCTGTGGGATTTATACTCAGTGCCTCCCCAGTCTTCCCCCAGCGCTGCCCCACAGGGAACCCAAGCACAACAACACTTATGAACATGACCCAGGCTATGGGAAGGAAAGCAAACTTCTACACCAAGTTAAAACCTTAAAGGTTATCCAGAACATTAACAGACCCTGTTCTTCATGCAAAGAGCTGTCTTACCTGTAACAAGCTGACCTAGATCCAGCCTCAGCTGCTGGGCAGCCTTAAAACAGAGCCCCCCAAGTCCAGCAGTGTTTTCCAGTTGGTTCAAATCTTCCCCACCGACTCCAAATAAAGTCCTCAACTGCCACAGATGAGGTAAGAGACAAAAAGCTCCAACAGATCAGAAGAAACGAAGCCAACCCTCTTCTCCAGCTTTCTCAATAACTGTCAGAAGTCCAACTGAGCTGACAAAGACCAAAAAGCATTACCTCAAGGTTCAATTCAAAGGTGGCTGATTCACAGTCAGATTAAAGTGCAAGTCCTGTATACTAACATCTAAAGCTTCACTTGTTTAAATTATACGGTGTAAGTCAGTACTTAAGACAAGGCAAGCTTCTAGCTCTCCTGATTAAAAACTGTAAAGTGTTTAAATGCAAAATGTAGGTTGCCTAATGGCAGAAAAAGCTGAAACAATAGTCACATGAGCAGCATCTTACCCCTCAGTAACCTCATCAACCCAAACCCAACTGTTTTGGGTGGAACCCATAAATATTTAGGTAACTACAAAGGATTAAATGCTTCCTTTCAAAAAAAGAAAAAAGAAAAAAGGGCAGGTAATACTTTGTGTGCTGCCCCATGCATATGTGCCATTGCTGCTCTGAGGTGAAGATATGGTGTTGCTATTAGTCCTAGCAGGATAAAAAGCTCCTAACTCCACTTATATGATAAGAGGAGCCCTCTGTCAAGAACTGCAGTGCAGTGATGGTGCCAGAACCAAGTTGTGTTACAGCTCAAGGCCCCAGAATGTCTTAATCCACTGCCAAGTAAAGCCACTTCAATGCGGTGTCTTCATACCCCATTAGGGATTGCAAACCCTATGTTTAGGGGCATGGAAAGAAGCTGAGAGATTTACGAGAATTAGCATGGCTATATCTAGAGTTTCCTACAACACCCACTTTTTCCAGCAGAAGAGATCTGTGGTCTTCTGAGGACTCAAACACCAGTTTATTCTGTACAAACAGACAGAACTCCACCAAGCACCAGCTCCCAGCTAAAGAAACCTTCTTCTGACATACATCTTACAGATTCCTTGAATACAAATCTTTCTAGTGTTGCCTTTATTGTCAGTGCCAAGTATGCTATCTGCCAGCACAGTAGTAACTCAGGCTCGCAATGTAAGACGGAGGGGAGGGAAGAAGAAGAAAAGCATTCCTAACAACATTAACAATTAGGAGCTTCCTGCAACACCAGCAAAGCACTAGTGATCTGCAGCAGAAATGCAGCAGAAAACGCTTTTCTTCTGCTAGCACTAATTAGCAGTCACACGATGCCAAGACAACCTCTGCTACCACTTGGACTCCCAGTGAGACCCCGAGAACTGGAGCAGGGAGTCAGCACTTGGGAGCATTTCCCATTTAATACAGTCATTGTAAAGCTCCTTTCCTTTACAGAACCCAAATCTTCCTATTCTTCAGGATCCAGCAAGTTACTTTTCCCACTACCCTTATATACGTATCCCCCTAAGCCACTGATTATATACCATTGTACATTCACCAGAATGACAGATAGCTTTGACTGCTGCAGTTTTCCCCATCTCCTACAGTTTCACATAAAACAACATCTCCCAAGTTCAAAGAAATCTAGTTTTTCTAGATCTATTAATGTCCTTCACAGGGAGAACCCTAAGCGGAGCCTCTTGAACTGATTTCCATTGCAATGAACTCTCACCCATCTCACAAAGAGGGGGAGGGGAAAAAAAAAAAGTGAAAGAGAAAAGGGTTTGTTCCTACATTTATTTTCACAGTGGAACAGAGGGTGTAACACAGAGTGAGAGCTTGTCCCTGTCATTTCCTGCTGTTATTGACCAAAGTCCATCATGCCACCTAGATGATAAAATCCATATCAAACCTTAATTAGAGTGGAAAAGATAGCAGAAAAACAGCTTAGAATAGCACAGCTTTCATCTAATAATAATGGTATGTTAAAGAAAGTGATTAACCGTTGGGCACCCTAGATGTTAAATTATGACATTAGTTTACTAGCTATATCCTCAAACAATTTTAAAATGATTTAAGGATTAAGCAACATTTGGACACAGAGAAAACTTGCAACATGACTTGCAAGGATCTCTGAGCTTGGTTCTTCATGCAGCTGTTACAGATCTCTGTGCACACTTACGACCCAGACTTCAGCAACATAAATACCAATATCCTTGCAAAACTGGACGTAATCACAAGGGAATATACTGAATCCCCATGAACTCCGAAGAATCTTTTTTTCCTGACAAGACACTGATAAACAACCCTTCAAACCCAGTACTCATAACAAAGACACTGCTTCACAGGCAGCAGACCTTCATGCGGCCCTGAGCAGCCAGCTCCTGACCATCTAACAAGCTCACTTTGCAGAAGAGAGCTTTAGGAGGAGCTCCTAAATTTGGAGACAAGCAAAATGAAACAGTTGTTCAAATTTAAACACAAATAGTTATTTTTACATCAGCAGTGTGACAGAAGGTGAAGGAAGGAAGAAACTAAAAGTGTTTGCATTAACATTCTGGACAAGTTACCGTCCCTCGAATGGATTTGGAAACAGGTTTGCCTGATGGAGCATGAATTTGCTGGGTTGCACCAAATATTTAGAGCACACTTGTCAGTACTGAAAGAAACATCCTCAGTGGGAAGGAAATCACACTCATGACAGTTCTCAAGAAGGGATCGTGCTGCAAGTAAGTACATTCATAGAAATACATGAGATTTACATGTATTTCAGTAGTCAACAAAACCTGGAGTAGTATTTACCTTGATTTTAGCCCTTACATTTGGGCTACACGGGGAACAGATTTAACGGGTGCACCTGAAAGGCGAGCAGCACTGCTGTCCCGTTTAGTCCAGCCCCAAGTAGGAGAGCAGCTATCTCAGCATCTTTACTTCATGCGCTGCATATTTCAGCCAGGGCACAGCACCAAATACCACCATTATCTAACTCCTACAAACACTTCTAAGCCCTCTAAAATTCTGCTTGTAGAAATCCACTGCAAAGTCTATGCTACAAACCCTACATAAATCATACTTTATCATGACTGCCATTAAATAAACGTAAAAACAACAACACAGAAAAATTGCAGACTTCCAGTTTTTGTTGTTTTTTTGTTTAAGCAATCTAACTCAAATCCTGCAATTGTGAGATCCAGCATGGAGCTCTTAAAACTACATTTACCAGGTTTTAAAAGGAGAAAAAAAAAAAAAATAGACGCTGCAGTTTAATCCCAGCATCAACACCAGCAAATTCAAATGAAGAATCAAGTCCTATGTACCAGTTTGAAGAGCCCAGCTGGGTGCAGGGGATGGGGGCGAATTCAGAGTCAATTTAAGTGCTGGCTAAAGACATGGCAAGCACTTTTTCATCACTGAAAACTCAAACTAAAAAAAAACAAAAACAAAAAACAGAGCCAAAACAAGAAAACATAATCTAACATTACAATCTACACCCAGTTTCTGCACATTCTTAACACAGAAAACCAAACCTACTTGCTACATACAATCTTAACGAAGAAAAATCTTATTACATTTTTTATTCCAGACATAATAAGCAGCAGAAAGTACTTTCACTCGCTATGCACATTTCTGTGAGTCTATCACCCAACCGTAGCACCAGCCAAACACATATAAAGCAGCAGCAGCATTTTAAGCACAACTCCGCATATAAACCTAACAGTATATTGGGCAGCACCACCAATATTTCCAGTGAAGGTTCCCTTTTCTGTAAGTGTCTGTCAGACATTCTCTTTTTTGAAAGGCATGCAATAGGGCTGATCAGCCCTAGACCTGTGCTACTTATCCACTGCCATTAAAAGACATCCCAGAAGAATCAATACCCATGAAAAGTACCGCCTGCTCAGACAAGGCTTTATCTTGCTCTGTCCTCTGTTAATCCCTTCACATGTGACCTCCCCTCAATATCTGGCAGCAAAGCATCAAGGGCAAAAATGTAAAATTCCTCCAGGCACAGTCTTTTAACACCAAAGTTGCTGAAAAACAGAGAAATAGAGCACTCGGCATACCGCACTTCCAAGTGAAGTAAATGACAATCTTCTCTTTCATATTATTATGCCAGACTGAAAAATGATTTTGATTTTAAGGCCTGCCCTATGCCTTTTCAGAAAGGGGACACCACTGCAGTCAGGATCACCAGCTTTAAAATAAAAAATAAAAAGCTAAAAGAAGAAAAAAAAAAAAAAAAAAACTTTTACAAAAAGTATTTTAAGGCTTTCAGTACAAATGATGACTTTGCAGTAGTTTTACAAGTAAGACACATGATGGTTAGAAATCTTTAATGCATTTCAAAAGTCAGATCAATATGAAACATCTGTTTACTAATTACATGTGTATTAGATGAGGCTTCATCGTTTTTCCCCCCCTTCTTGGTGAAGTCAAAATCCGTTTCCAGTGTGAGCGCCTCCTCAGCAAGGCCCCAAGGGACCCCACATATGATGTGCAGTTCTATGGAATGGCAGGGATGATCAGCTTCGCTGCTTATCGTGTCACCACACCCAGAACTCTGCATGCTACACCCAGAGCCTACACGCTCACAAGTCTGATTTAATACATAAGGTTGTTTTTTCCATTGCAAGACAGAGGAACTTAAATTCTGGGAAGAAAAAAGAAAAAAAAAAGAATGGAAACAGCAGCACGATTAGGCAGCTAACAAGACTGCGTGCACATGATCCACCTTAGCTGGACCCAAGCCCAAAATCTCCGAAGGCTGCAGGCACAGATGTGCACGTGTGCTATCTGGCCGCCGGAAGGCTCCGAAGCTCAATGCTAGGTTAGCCCATAGCCGTAACAGCTCGGTTTTGATTAATTTTTAACATACATTGTTAGCCAAGAAGATGGTGTGACATAAACACATCTTGGAAAGAGATTTCAGGAGGAATATCCTGAAGGCTTAAGGCATCACAGAAGCATGAGATGACAGGAAAGGTGCGAGAGCAACAACAGCGGGAAATGGAAAAAGCAAGTGGGAGGCTGACACTTCTCTGCATCAGAGGCGTACTGGGCTTCCTCGGTCATCCTGGAGTGGGACAAAGAGGCGACTGGGAAAGCTCAGAGAAAAACTGTGGGGTTTGAGTTTCATCCACGGAAGGAGGTGATTTACCTACACATTTCTTACTGCGCTGGGAGAGTCAGTTTGGATTCAAAAGGCAGGACTTTGCCTGGACACACACCAGCACGGCTGTGCAATCCCCACCTCCCTGTATCCTGACAGTAGATGCAATGCCTGCACCACTCTGTCTATGCTTGCTTTACAAGTAGAATCAGAATACCTAACAAATCAGAGCTAAACCAGAAATCGCAGCAGAGAGTTGTTTTTTTGTTTCTATGTCCTGAAAAGACCAACAGTGGAACCCATTCCCCAAGGGTGAAGGTGTCAGCCTGCAGTACTCACCAGCTAGAAATGCATTTCCGTGGGTATTACCGGAGGTACTTTTTTTCCTCTTTTTGTTGTTGTTTATTTGTTTATTAACTACATATTAGCAATCCTAAATCTATTAACAACTATAAAAGGTTTCCTATTTCAGTGGAGGCCAATAGTTTGGGGAGTTGATGAACCCTCCTGCTTTAAGACACAGTCCAATCTTTAAATAATTAGGAGTGCAGACTAGACAGGAGAAGAAAAAAGCAAAACCATCTCTTGGTGCCTGCTACAGCCCCAGCTGTTAGCTGCAGGTTTTCTTGTGTCCGATACGGTGGCTGCGGCCACTGGCAGAGCTCACACCCCGGACTAAACCAACAACCAGCAACACATCAGTTCCTTTACCCTCAATATCCACTTGCATGGTTTCTTCGTCCTAACAAGAAGATTGGACTTGCATGGTTTGAGAAACAAATGCAAAAAAAAAAAAAAAAAAAAAGTGTCTTGGTGTCTCGTCTTTCAAGTGAGCGGGAATAGCATCTGTTCCACATCCTAAGTGAAGCAACTTTTCTGACTGCACAACCATCAAAATCAAGCAGCCATAACTAAGACCAACTACCCAATTCCAGCAATTCCAGAAAGTATGGATGAGGCAGGCTTTATTTTTTATTTTTTTTTTATTTTGAGGAAACCTTACTCTCCCCTGGCTGGTCACCTGTGTACACTTGCAGCTTCATTAACACACTAGGAATGGCAAAGCAAGACACATATTTGGCCAAGCTGAGAATACATTTAAGAAATTAATTTCTGCCCTGCCTAATAATGGGGAGCTGTTGTTCCCCCCCACCTTCCGTATTTGGCTCTGTATTTTTACAAGTCAGAAGCTGGCTGTAAGAATTTCAATAGCGATTAGTAAAACAGATACAGAAGGGCTCAGCAGGCAGCACTGTTTGTTTCTCCATGGGAAACCTCAGCCCAAGCGAACAACTCCCGCAGCCGGTGCGAGCAGTGCACGGAGGTGGCACACCTGGCTCCAACAGGAAATTGGAAAGCTGAGATTTTCCTCTGGGCAAATTCATCCACCCCCAACCCAGGGCTTTGCAGATATTCAACAAACAGGAAAAAGGGGGAAAAATTTAAATAGCAAAACCATACATGCTACTTCAATGCAAAGAGTAACCGTTCCAACATGTAGCTATGTGCTGCTGCAGCCCAGGGGCTAGACCTTTAATCACTGCGAGTTACTGTGCATTCAGCCACGGCTCCGGGAGATCTGGGCAGAGCCGGGTCAACCACCAGCACAAACCTGACTGCAGGGGCACAATCCCACTTCTGTCAAATTCACCAGGGAACACAATGCGTGGTTTGTGCTGCCTTCGTGCTTTCACGCCCGGTGGAGGACGACAGGTAAGAGCTGGCCAGCACCAAGCGAGGTTGAAGAGTTTTGAATGAATTTGTACTCTGAGTGAGTCTGTAGCAAATCAGCACTCAGCACCCCGTGCCTAAAACCTGAAAGAGCTGGACGTGGTGTGCTGGCTGCACAGGTCCTGCCCGGCCGCCACCTCGCTGTCCAAGAAGCATCATCCCCATGCTCCTCGGCACAGGGCGCGCTGAGGGGCACCAACAGCGGCCAGAAAACAAACATATGGGAGGCAGACGTCTGGCGGCACTTCCATCATCGTTTTAGGAGGATGTAACAACGGACAAAATCCATAAATAACTCCTCATTTGGCCTGTTCATCCAGTTCTTATTGTTCTGTACCCTGGACCATCTTTCTTTTACCTCTGAAACATCCATAGGTTAATTTCAAAGACACTTCCCTCAAACTTTCAGTGTCTGCCCAGGTTTTTTGCATTTTACTTACCACCTTTTCCTTCCTTTCCACTTCAGTCTTCCCTTCCCCTCCGTTCACTTCAGTTTAACTCAATCTTTTTTCTTCGTCATTGTGAAGATGTGGGTGAAATTCACATCATGAGCACCCTTCAGATACGCACAGGGACAGCGGCAGGTAACATCATAACTCTGCAGAGCTTACCTGGGAGCGCAGCAGTGTTTGTGGAGTGACAACTGAGGCACATTGAACAGGTGATTCTTCCCACACATGGTAAATCCACATCTGGCAACCCCTCCAGGCCTCCCTTCCCAGCCCCGGTGTTTGGTACAGTAACTTTCACCCTGTTCCAACCTCAAGGTCCAAAACGATTGCTGAAGTAGCAAGAATCTCATGAATGTAAATATTTGCTCAGGGTTACGTTACCAAGAGAGAATTTCTGCTCAGAGCCTGCAAGCTCAAAAAGAAAGAATAAGGAGGGGCCAAGAGTTTAGAAAAACTAGGGCCCAGTGTTAAATTCCTTCATTATAGTTAGACACCTGCCTGCTTTTCAGAAGTCTAAAATAAACAGGAGAAACCTCTGACATCCAAGGGATATTTAGATGTCTCCCTGCCTTCCAAAAAAATACTGGGACTACCAGGCTCTTTGGACTTTTGGAAATCAGATTTTTTTTAATATGAATGCAGGTAGCCTCCTAAACTCCCCGTACAGATTGGCAGTGCAATGTGTAAAGATGTGCACGCTACACGTATGAACTGAACCCAAATGCTCCGTCCGAAGGATGTAGGTTGGGTTTCCAGTAATAGGCTGACGTCTTACCAGAGTCCAAAGTCTCCGGGTTTTAGCCTTACACATTAATTAACCAGATCAATAAGTACCATAAAGCAGCAGCAAAGGCAGCTACGCTGAAAGCTGTGTCTCTGTGTACTTCAGCCACAGAATACTCAAAGTGCTTCAAGAGAGAAAACCAACAAATATAATGCAAGATTAATTCAGTCAGTCTAGCACAAAAATATTCTCTACCTGAATCTTCATTAAGCCAAAGACTTTCTAAAACGGATTAAATCAATCTCCAAAGAAATTCAAGAACTGGAAGAATTACATTTCAAAAAGCAAAGCTGCAGCACTTTAACACATCATTTCAATCATATAACTATTTTTGTCCGCACTGAAATCCATGAAGGCCTGAAATGTTTAACAGTTCCCTGCCTCTCGCAGCCGTTTCCTGTGGTCTGCTCCATCCCTCTCTGTTAACGCCTTCAGGATTCTGTCATCCAAGGAAATGCCTTTTCCTACTACTAATAACAGATTTGAAGACCATGAATCGTACATTATTCCATTCACTGCCTGATGACAGCTTCTTACTCAACGTCAAGAGCTCGCTTCAGAGCAGCAATCAATACTGCTAGCATTGAAGTGCGCTGTGCGAGCCTGTGCAATTTGAAAACTTAGAAATGGCTGTTCTTGCTTTTAACAACTCTGAGCACTCAAGAAAGTCACCAGCGTCTTTAAAAGACACAAAAGCTGTCTCAGTGCTCAACAGATTTCTTCAAGGCACAAAAAGCTCCTTCCCTAGGCTATTACTGCCCAGCAAAACTGCGGAGTGGGAGCCAGGAAGGGCTGCCCAGTCAGCCGGGGATGCCATGTGACGACAAACCGCGACTTCCCAGCATGTGTCATGGCAAGCAAAACACGAGGGAAAAGCAATCTGCTCTGAACATACAGAGAGATATTCATGAAAGAGACCCTGAAGGGGTACGCGGGCAGTCTGGCCCCAATGCAGGTACCTGGGCTCTGTTAATGGAGCTTCTGGGGGTGTCGAGTTCATGAAACCACCTCTTGGAGCACCCTAAAGGCCACAAAGGGAATCCTGGACAAGACGACTGAGGTTTTCCTTTGTAAATTCCCCCTCTCCCAGCCTTCCTGCCCAGTTGCCCAGCCCACTCGCTCCATCACCAGCTCGCTGTCCCATACCAGGGTCTGCAGCCTGGCAAAATAACCAAGCGCAGCCCCGAGAACAAGGAAGTGGGTAACACCAATAAACTCTTGCGTTTTGCACAAAGACCAAAATAGCAGCACAAGTCAGTGACACGAGAAGAAAAAGCAGGAAGAAAAGTGCTTGGAGAGGTAGTGGTCAGGGACCACAGAGGCAACGTGCTGTAAATAATGCCATTACTGAGAAGCCGGGTCCCAGCAGCACTCCCTGGGTATTTCTCATAGAAGCGCACAGTGACTGCTGCCAGGAAAAGCAACGTCTGTGCCAGTGCAGGAACGGAGATGAGCATCAGGCTGAATCTCCATCTAGTGCTGCAGGAGAGGACAGTCATTACCACTTCTCCTCTGTGCTGCTGGTACAGCGTCCCCGGCACCGCGATACAGCAAACACGCAGAACCTCAGCACCAGAAACTCGTAGTGATACTGAGTACAGACAAAGTGCAGAGCCGCTTACTGAGAAAGAAGACACAAAGCCTCGTAAAGTTTTAAGACACTGCAAGGAGCAAAATGCAGATACGGTGATACTAAACCTCTCTTTTAGGCGATGGCTACGGAACAGGACGGGGAACAGGAGGGAGGGGGAAAAAGTTCCCCTGCAAGCACTTCCCCGTGTACCTCCACGATTGTTACACCAACAAAGGCCTTCTCAAATTTCACTACTCATAACCTCCAAACCAGCCGGAGTCTCTTGCCAGGACTGCCTCCCCATTACTGTACGCTCCAGAGAACGCAACGCCGATCTGCAGACATCCACCCCCAATTTCATGGTGGATTTTCACGGTGGGGGTCGGGGGTGCCGTGCCTGGAGGCTGGGGGCAGCCAGGCGCAGTGCCTACTGCCGGGACGGGCAGGGGGCACGAAAATCTGAGTTTTCTTCTGAGAGCTAGTGGCGAGCAGGCAGCGTGGCTCGACAGCTGCCCCCGCAGAAGGAACCAGCTGAGGAGCTCAAACACCCCCCTCACAGCCTCCCTCCTCCCTCACTTGTTCCTTAGCCTGAGATGAAATGAACTATCTCAAGTTCTCTGTCTTTGTTCCCACATCTGAAAAATACACGACGTTGATTTTTTACTTCAGGGGAGCTTTCAGCTAGTTCGGAGGGTTTGGAAGAGGAGAGATATTTGCAAATGGTATCAATATTCATCATGATGCGATGATTGTAAACCAGGGTCTCTCAAGTGAAACATTCATTTTCACATTAAAATTTGATAACGCCAACAAAAACAAATACCACAGTAGTTATTACTGCTTTTAATCTGCAACACTATTTATTCCACCCCAACAAGTTAACATGCAGGTAGCCAACAGCCCAAAGCCCCAGTACAGTTTCTGTATTCAGCCCCAGGAACTGGAAGTATTTGTTACTTTTTACCTGCCACCCCTTTTAAATAGTTTTAAATTGAGTTTTGAGTATTTAATGAAAGAAAAATATTGAAATTGTTTACCAAACAGCTTGAAGAAGCAAATGAATCTTATTCAAATGCATTCTAAAAGTTTACAGCTGCTTTAGTAGGAGCCAGCATACAGAGAGGAAACAAAACATTAATCACATCATGGTTACATCAACACTCGCTGTCCTCTCAGATCTCACACAGGCTACTCGGGCACACTAACCAGAGGAGGACTACTTGCATCAATGTGACTGGAGTCTGATAAACTTAACAAGACACCTAAAACAAAAGTAGGTACAAACACTTTGAAAGCAATATATCAATTATCATTGAGTAAGGGCTGTAGAAGCAGATCAACCTCAGTCAGGAACAAGAGCATTCACCCAGTGCCCATCAAACCCACTCAATGGTTCATGCAGGACAAAGCCGCTCCTAAAGACTGCCTTAAGGATGTTAGGCGCTGAAAACGAGTGGAAAACGCACAAATTTTAGGTAGGCTTTCAGAAGGCAGCAGTCCCCAAACCACACCACCCCATGCAGGTTGCTTGAGAGCAAGGCTTCCTCCAAAACAAACGCCTAACAACTTAATCACTGAGCTTGCAGCATAAAAATCTCACGTTGCTTATGGGGGGAAAAGGTCACAGAGCCCATCTTGAAAATATCACAATGCAAAGAATGCACAAGGGAAAAATCATCACCTTGGACTCTGACTTCCCATGCCTTTCCTCCTGGAGCCCCAGTGCCTCAGCAACCTGCTCCCACTGCTACTGGCCTCAGACACTCCTCCTCCTTTCTGAGCATGCTACAGAAGCTCATCCCACACAAGAAGCCACAAGGATTTTCAGTGCTCTCTGTTGATTTCATCATTTTCACTGGTATGAACATCCTTTCCTCCATCTCTGAGTCACTTCAAGACCAAATAAGCTTTCAAGTCCCAAACTCTTTGCACATTATTGCCTCAAGTGATGCGGTACAGGGGGCATCCACAAGAGTTTTCCAGGTCAGTAGTTCCTGTGGCACTGCTAGACCACGCTAGATTTCCTTAAGGAAAGGGTAGCCTACTACCATCCCCCATCTTTCTTTATCATCTCTGTGGAAGATGCCTTAAGGATCTCCTATCTTATGTATCTATAAAGAGACAGAGTTCCTCAGGAAGACAGGGTCCTAGATTCATTTTCAGCAAGTGTTCTAGACGTACATTTAAATGCCAGGAGCCGCACTGAAGGGTACTCCACTTCCAGCCCCCTTCAGGAATGATGTGAGCAGGACACATTTGATCAGGAGCAAGGTTAGCATCTACAGATGTGAGTTAGATCACCACACTGTAGGTGCTGTAACTTGGCAAACAGAAATAACTCTCTCTTACTCCCTGAAGACAACCACAGCCAACAAAGCTACACATTCGTGCATACGGTGGGGTAGTTAGAGCACCTACTACCTTGGCTAACTTGGGAGCCTTCTGTAACTCACGGAGAGGCTGCTAACACAGCCTCTAACACAGGTATCCCTGGTCACCTCCTGCAGGCTCAAATCCACACAGGAAGACCGTCTCCAAGCTTAACATACTGCAGTACCAGAGTAGCCCAGGAGATACCGGGAGTCAGATTGTCTGAATAGCCCTGAAGCCAGGGCAGACGGTAAATCTCAGCAGGTCTGCAACTCACTGTGATCTTTCTTGGGTTGATCCAGGCTTTACCTGCCCAAGAAGTAGGGCAGAAGAGAAACTGCATTTGTACAACACAAGGATTTATTTCTTCAAAAGAAGGAACTAATTTAAATTCAATTTTATTTTTATCATTTTTCTCTAGCTTTATTAAGCTAAGGAGATATATGAACAAACCCAGTTCGCTTATTATGACTTTATAAACACGGTTCTGCTAGCTTGAATATCATCTGTATAAGTAAAGCATTCTAATTTCTAATGGTGTGAAAGCTGGCTTACTAGTACAAATGTACATCTTAAAGAATGTAAAAAAATATTTTTATCAGTGTGTTCGTCACCAGATGTATTCCGTTTACATTCTGTACGCCTCTCCGCGTGGACAACAAACCCAATTCTGGCCATTAACAATTGCCAATAGTCCCTTTCACTCCTCGGTGCTGCTGTGTTTCAGGCACTGCGAGAAGCGCTAGCCCACAGTTCTGCTACATTGTAGAGCCATTTTCCTTTGTGCTAAAATTCCCCAAAGCTCGCACAGGAACCAAGGTAGAGCTATCCCTTTAACACAGTTTAACCACTCTCAATGCTTGGAATGGAAAATGTGACTTAGGTACTGAGGTTTAAAAAACAGCTACGATGTATGTATGCAGCCAATTTTTAAAACATGAATCTCGTAAGTTTTTTTAGGCTTTTTTTTTTTTTTTTTTTTGCATGAGAATGTAGAGCTTACAAGAGCCAGCCAGCTAAATGCAACAGACCATTATGGCTCAGAGGTTTCCAATTTGCAACTAGAAATGGTTTACATTATAACTACTAACAGCTCCAAAAGGTATTTAAAAAGGAGAGAGCGGAGAAAAAACTTGGCATTTCACGAGTGCCTAAATATGGATTGGCAGGAAACAAATTTGATCTGTGCCGTTAATAATAGCCTTACCAAAATAAGTGTTTAACAGGACGGGTTTTATGTGGTTTTAGGAGACCTAAAAATACATTCGCGCGGCTCAGGACCGCATCCACGCAGAGCCGCGGTCCCCGGGCATTGTCAGCCGCCGCGGGACGGGCTCGGGGCCCTGCCGCCAGCCCCCGGGGCGCCCCAAAACGCGGCCGGAGCCCGGGCTGCAGCCGGGGGCCTCCCGCCAGGGTCTCGCCCCGCGGAGAAGGGCTTGGAGCTGGGCACGGGCGCGCTGCCGGAGGAGGAGGAGGGAGAAGCAGAGAGGCAGGAGGGGAGAGAAAGAAGTTCCCCGCCGGCCCGGGCAGCCCGAGCCCCGCCGAGGACTCAGCGGGCGCGGCGCGGAGCCCGCCCGGAGCAGCCCCGCGGGGGCCCGGCCCGGCCCGGCCCGGGGTCGCAGCCTTACCCTCCGGCTCCATCTGCTCCCGCCGCCGCGCTCCGGCGCTCGCCGAGCCGCTGCGAGTCGGGCCGGGCTGCGCGGTTACAAAGGCGGCCGCCGGGCGAGGGGGGTGGGTTTCCTCTCCCTCCCACTGCAGCTGCATCGCGCCGTGAGGCGCCGCCAGCGGGACGAGGCGCCCCTGAAGGCGGCGGAGGCGGGAGGGGCTCCTGCCGCCCGCCTCGGCACGGCGCGGCCCGGGCGGGGAGGGGAGCGGAGGGCAGGGGATGGGATGGGATCGCCCCGCCGGCCTGGCGCTTCGTGCCCGCAGGCCGCGGCGGGGCGGCGAAGCCCCCTCACGCCTCCCCGCCCCGTCCCGTGGCCCGGCCGGCGGCGGCGGAGGGGAAGGGAGCGCCCCGGGGCCGGGGGACGGCGCTGCCGGGCTCCGGGCTCCTCAGAGCAGCGCCGTGGCCGCCTCCCGGAGGCGCGGCTGCCGCCCGGGACCGCGGAGTGCCCCGCCTGACGGGTTTGATCCATCCTGAGGCGGCCCAGGGCGAAGCCCTGCCGCCCTGTTGTTTGGATGGCGGAACCATTGAGTTGGAAAAGCCCTCCAAGATCATCTGTTCCAACCACCCCCCTACCACCAGTGTCACCCACTGAACCATGTCCCCAAGCGCCATGTCCAACCTTTCCTTGAACACCCCCAGGGACAGGGGACGCCACCACCTCCCTGGGCAACCCGTCCCAGTGCCTGACTGCTCTTTCTGAGCAGAAACGTCTCCTCATTTCCAACCTGAACCTCCCCTGGTGCAACTTGAGGCCGTTCCCCCTTGTTCTATCACTAGTTATCTGTGAGAAGAGGCCAACCCCCAGCTCCCCACACCTTCCTTTCAGGCAGGTGTAGAGAGCAATAAGGTCTCCCTGAGCCTCCTCCAGACTAAACAACGCCAACTCCCTCAGCTGCTCCTCAGCTTCACAAGGCTCCCAGCTTCCACACCAGCTGTTGCCATCAGTGCCAAAAGCTCTTCGTGCAGCTGCTGAGGGTGGCTATTGGGCACGTGGCAGGGCCAAGCTGAAAGCATCTGTCCCAGGGCTGAGGATGGCTCCCCAAACTGCTGCCCTTTCCCTTACATCTTCAGTGGAAAGCAAAGAGAATATGAGCCCTGTTGTGCAGTCCCCTCAGACAACCAAACGCTGCTCACCTCCCAGAAAGCCACACCAAACCATATGTCGTTTCAGAGCTTCTTGAAAAGGCAGACCAGTACTGACTCACTGCTCTGTGTCTTTGTCAGGGAGAAGAATGTGCCAGGAACTGAAGGGTGATGCTGTCCTTCACAGGCAACGGGGCATTAATGCTGTGCTGATGAAGCATCACTCATGTGGTCAGAGTGGCCCTTCTGCAGAGGGTGTGCTATAGCCACGCTAAAACCCTGTCTTCAGATGAAGTACATGTTTAAAGGACAGCTTTCTGAGAGGTAAGATCGTCAACCACTCATTGCAAGGACTGAATAATACCAAGCAAAACAACCAAATTAAGCTTAAAAACGCATATCAAACAGTTTATCTGCAAAGAACAAAAATGAGAAAACTGTCTTCCCAAAGGCATTTCCCCTTAGGAAAAAATGCAAAACAGTAAATTCAGAAATTAACTATATTAGGCTTTAGTCTATTTTTCACTACCCAATAATCAATCTTTGCTCCTTATCTTTTCCCTGAAACAACTAACTAGCCATGATGTAGGCCCCATCATGGAAATACGGTTTTGAGTAACTTTAATATTGTGGTGGAGCAGAAGAACGTTATTGTAATGAAATTCATAAAATGGATTTCTTTGGACTAATTATTCCCAAATAAAAAGACTAGCTGTTCTAGAGTAAATCCATGAATAAGGTCCAGTTAAACCAGACTAAGGAGGCCTGAAGGAAATTCATCAGTAAGGAGCCAGCCTGGATTTCTTGATGTTTCTTTTGAAATCACATCTGTAAGATGTATTTCAAGACCAGCCTCAAAGCATTAATATAGGAATTTAACATACAATCAACCCTTCCAGAGATTAAACTCCTTCCTGTATATGAAATTAGTCCTGTCCTTTAGAATAATGAGACAGCTCCTCTCCGAAGTACTTTCATCAGAGCAGATCACAGCTTACCAGTTATTGTTACATGCTTATCATATAGGACTGATGCTCAGCAACAAAAACAGGCTTAAAAATTGTTGGAAATTATCCAGGTTCTTTGCTCTAAACAAAATGAAGTCCTTACCATAATGCATAAAGCTAAGACAAATAAGTGTTTATTTTAGGCATATATTTAGGTATAGCACCATTACAAATAACCATCGTTCTTTAATAAAATGATTGATTTATTTCCATCTGCTTCTTGCGCCATCCTACCCAACATTTTGGTCTCATTGTTTCTTTCAGTCAATTAGAGCATTTTTTATTGTAGGTACTCTCAACTTTTATGGTCTGGGCATGGGCAGTATTTAATTTGCATCTCTGACCAGAACCTGTTGAATTCAATGAGTAATTCTGGAGGGAGTTTACAATTTAAGTAAACATTAATTTGTGGCCATTACTTTTGGCCAACCAGGATTGTAACAAAGGGCCAGTGTAAGTTTCTTTAAATCTAAGAATAAGCTATGTCTTCAACCAAGGTAAGTAATTTGGAGTCAGAGAGCAATATCAGTAGATAAGCAACAAATAAAAGAAGTACTCTTTTTTGCAACTCTGCTAAGGAGTTGAAGGAATAAAAGCTACTGGGAAGATAGGCTGAAAAAGCAAAACTGCTACAGAATTGGTTTTGTAACAGGAAGGGACACTTCCTCTGAATATTGTGTAGTTGCTTTATTTTTCCCCCTGAATTGAGAGGAATTCAGTCATTTAAAAGTATGGGGAACAAAACCTGGGATTGTGCTTTGGGGCACGGTTTGAGTAAAAGCACAGCACTCAACCTTTTGCTGAGTTGCAAGCTGTAGATCCATATCCAGCTATGCTAAGCCCTTTCCTCCTAGCATGACTATCTGAGGCACCCTAGCTATTTCCCTTCAGTCTCTCATGAAGGAAGTCATAATGGGAACAAGTCCCTCTTGTCAACATTTCTGCCATTTCTGCTGTTCTCAGGCTTAATCTCAAAGAAGTCAAAGCCTCTATTAAATAGAACAGAAACTGGTTAGCAATCTTCTGTATTGAACTGGATCTTGCTGAGCACCATAAGGTCTTAGTTTTATTAAATCTTATTTGCAAATGCAAATTGCACTTTGTACCCAGTACAATATACTTCTTCCTCTTAGCTTTGAAGCACTGGGCAATAACTCTTGAATATTGCCTTTATCATGGGATACTTTCTATTGTTTTCAAACCCTTAATGTCTAGTGCAAAAGGGTCAATAAATGCAACACAAGCAGTTAGTAAAGTTCAAGCAAATACTCATTTTTTCCTCCCTTCAAAAAGCAAAAAGCTGACTATCATAATGAATTAAAATTATTTTACAAGAGGAATGCTTTCAACACAAATTAATTCTCACTGATGGAAGGCTTTGGTGTTAAATACGGATTACCATTGCATGTCCAGGAAAGATAAATGTTGAGGGTAAAAATAACCTCTCATACATGTAATAAGACATTGGACATGAAGAAGCTAAGGCATTGCAAATAGATGGTTTTATCTGACATGCTTTTCATATAAGAGATTCATGTTGTGTTCTCTTCCGGCTGATGTAATCCTTAGGGTGACCCTCATGTGCTTTTGCCATCATATGACACTACTGGATATACAAAGTTCCTTTGTTTAGAGTCCTTATTTATAACTCCCAGAATTTTGATCAGAGCTTTTTTTTTTTTCTTTTTTTTCTTTTTTCCTTTTTTTTTTTTTTGAAGAGACTACTTTTTATTTGAAGATGAAGATTTGGAGATTGCATAAATACTCAAAAGACATGTTACATTACTCTCCTCCTCATGAATCTGAAACTGAGCCCTTTCAATTACAGAGAAAGATGTACTGCTTTATTTCTCATTCACAATAAGATAAAACCAGCAATTGCAATAAGAATGTAAAATTTGTGGCAGCAATGAAAACAATCCTGCTGCTTTCACTTTAAATCTACAAAAAAGCAAGAAAAAAAAAAAAAGGTTCGTCAAAGGTAGCTTTCAAGGGAAAATATTTTTCAGATGAAACGCCACTGAGGTAGGGTGGTTTTTTGTGTGTGTTTTTTTTTTTTTCTTTCTTAATGATACCTTAGGCATAAACAAGTTTATTCCATATCCACCAACACCAGTTACCAGAGCAATTAGGAATCCAGAGGGAGGGGAAAACAAACAAACAAACAAACAAACAAACAAAAACAAAAACAGAGCAATAGAGAGAAAAAATATGGAACTGAATATAAGAGTAAAGTAGTCCTCCGCTCAGGACACAAGTCTTGTGGCAGCTTCTATGCTCTGGCATGAAATTACTATCACAGAGAGGAATACTCAGTACTAAATCCCTCCTTCATAAAGGACTTGAACATAGATATGTACTGGGGGCTGTATTTCTTAGCACAGAGGCATTTCAAATCCTGAACTTCGTAATCTCAGCGGTATTCTTTACATTACCAGTCTGACAGTTTTTTCATATAAATTGTTTCAGATCATCTTAAGGTAACATGCATCAAAGTTATTTGGATGCTTTAAAAGCAAAACTACAGTCATATCACAGATAAGCAATCATCACAGTGTGTCATCTTCTCTTTCCAGAGCCTGATTTTCACAACAAAAAAAATGTTGTTCTTGGATTCCCCAAGGAAGCCAACAGAGCTATTCATATCTTAAATGCTGGGCTGGGAAAAACAAGAATCCTGCTGCCCTTACTTGTCATTGACCTGCAAGAGTGCTGGATCCACTTGCTTTGCTCCTCTCATTTCTTCAGTGTCTGTGGTATAAAACAAGGGTAGTACACTAGATCATAAGTGGACTCCTAATGTCCTGGCCAGAAAAGTTACACTTAGTCTGCAACTATCCCCACTCACAGGAGATGATGATGAGAATAAGGAGGGTTTTACTGACCTCGTTAGCTACAAGTCAATGTGTGGCAGGCAGCAGACTCTTGGTCTCTTAGAGAGTGTGTCTCTGTTTGCTAGCCACAACCAGAATACCGAAGGTAAACTTAAGACAGAACACTGTAGTGTTGCAGAAACCTCTGTGCATATATTAGGTTCTGTTTACTGAGGTTTTGCATTTATATTTTTAGACTACTGAAAGCAGTAGACTTGTCAGACATGTATATTTATCTGCAGAATTAGGGATGAACTCAGTGACCCAGAGGGTCCTTTCAGTCCCACGTTTGTAATTTATTTTGTATCACGTTATAAAGTAAATGAGGAGTTAAAGCTTGTCACCATTTGATTAAACATTTTGAAACAACACTGACTTTTATACTACCTTCAAGAACAAGATATGCTTTATGAGTTGAGTCATCTGACATGGCACAGATACATTGAGGGTGATATTTTTCAAAAGCAATGTCTTTCAGGAACATAAACTCCATTACTCAAAAGAAAAAGGACAGAGGTACATACCTAAATGCTCTTAACTTTGAGCAGGATTTAGATTAAGTATTTTTAGAAATTATGATTTAGGTACTAAATAACCTAAAGGGCATTGTAGATTTTTACCCTGGAGTCTTCAGTAACCTAAAGTTAGCCAAACTGAGACTGCCAGTTTGTTGTACTGATTAGTTGGTACTAAAACTGGAATCTGTGTAACAGAGAGGGAAATACAGAAATACTGTTTTCTGGACATTAAATTAGAAATTTACTCCAGCTTTGGCTGGAAAGAGGCTAGGATTGTTGGCTTTTAAGATATGCCAAAATGGTCCATCAGACAATAAGGCTTAGCTTTTATATAGGAAGAAAGAATTATAGCACTTGATTCTTGTTATCCTGGTCACTGTTAATTTGGGTTCAGAAACAAACACTGATTTATTCTGAGTTTTGGTAAAGACATTCTCATAATGTTACTCTAAGTACGCCAAATCAATTGCGCAAGTATTTTTCTGACTTATGGGTGACCCTGCAAATAAGTTGAAGCCAAAATATTTAGAACTTCTTTACTCTGAAAAAAAAAAACAGAATGGTTCGTATAATATTTATGGAATCCATTACTAAATAATTCAGAATAGAAACATAATTAATTTAAAAATAGATTGTCTTTGACCCGTCATGTAACTAATAAAAAGTCCTCATACAATAACATTCCTCAGTCGTCATTTGTAAAAGTTTCAAACCAGCCATTGTCAATTGCTCTTCTCATAGTCCATGTGTTATCATGATCTCGATGAATGCACATGTCTTATTCCTGCTGCCCTTACAGCTGCATCTTAATGTAGTGATTATTGCAGTTCTGCCCTGCTCCTAATTGGCCTTGGCTAAGTCATACAGCAGAGGGGAAGAAAAAGCTCTATGTATAGTTCATGCCCTACAATGATGCAAACATTTTCTGTCTCATAAGACCTTGTGCAGAATCTGTCCTGATTTATTAAACTTTCATCTCCCGTCTCTAAGAGGTCAGGTGGCCAGCCCTTTCAAAGAATTTATTGGGTAGACTGAGTCAGCATGATCATTTTATTTGACCTCTTCAAAAACACTTTGTAAAATCTCATGACTTATACAAAGCCCAAACTTTCTTGAAAGCTAGAATCTGCAAGCAGGTTTTAGTCAGAGGACTTTTATTTCTAGATCTTTGTCTACTGAATGGTATGGTAGATGTAATTTTTGTCTTGTGTATACATTGTGGATATACTTAACAGACAAGAAATATGAGGCTTTTCATGTTGCCTAGATGTTCATACATGTCATTGTAGTGAGAAAAGACAGGCTTTAAGTAGCACAGTCTTAAGTAGGAATCCGTTTGTGGGGATTAAATACTGACTATTGTGTGACGTGACTTTACTCATGAGGGAAAAAAAATACAGAATTGAAAATATGAACTGCAGACCCAAGAATGGAGTTTCTGATGGAGTTTCATTAAATGTCTGAGAAAAGTCAAGTTTTTCCTGGAGAGCTATTAGCCCTTAACTGTTGATTAAATAATAAAATTGCTTACTACTTCTGCTGTAGTAAGCCCATCTCCTGTTGGGAAGTGACACCAATTTTAGCAGATATGCCACACAAGCTAACTACCACACTTTATACACAACACAACAATACTTCATAAGCCAATGAAACTAGCATTTTAATTCCAGTCCTTAGAGTTTTGTCACCTAGGTCTCAACTCACCTAACTCTTTTTGTCTTCCCGTTGTTATAATGCGAAGAGAAAAAACTGAGCAATGTGTCTCAAAATTACTTTTCTCCACCAGTGGAGACAAAGGAACAGAAGACATGATGTGTGTGGATCCTTTGTGCAAAAGAGAGGACTCTTTCTCCACCTCTTTGAAGACTGAAAAGGTGGTAGAGTTAATGGAAATCATTAAATTTAGGTCCTTCTTATGTGTTTATCAAATTTCCTTGAAAAGTGCTCAGGGCCAATTTTTCCCTGTATCTGTATGGTCACCTGTATCCTATCGCAGTTCAGTAGCATTGATGCATCTTCTTTTTCTTGCTTTCATTCCTTAATACTCCCCACTGAAGTCTAGGTTTTCCTTCAGTTTTATCACAGAGATGGGCTGTTTAGCACCTGGGTGGTTATTCCCAGATGGTAAAAGCATCTTACAGATTTTTTCACTTATGTGAAGAATGACAGTAACCAGAAAGGTGCATCATGAATTCGGGTCCAGCGCAGACTAGTGATCAGCCAGCCCCACCTGTCTTCACAGCTTTTCAGATCAGTTGATCACATTGTGACCAGACACTGGAACTTCCTGAAGTCATTGAAAGAAGGGAAAAACGTATCTATAACTAGGGAAATTGCTACTGAAGACATACATGTAAGTAGGAGACAAAACGAAAGCACAATAACATAACACAAGGAAAGCTGTTGTATCTTTGGATGTTGCAGTGCATGGGACGGCGCTGAGCTGACAGGTACATCTTTCCCGCAATATTGAAGCAAGCTAGAACAGAGGCAGCAACAAACGGCCAATGAGGAGATCAAAGGTGCAGGAATCCTCCATTGCTTTTTAATAGAAAGTAGCTTGGGAGTGGCAGGGAGCCCAGAGTGTTTCTCCCATCAGCTTTAAACCTTTTCCTGATCAATTGCAAAGCAGGAGCAGATTCCTTGTTGGGAAGCACATTGGTTGAACATTGACTCAAAAATAGTGTGAGAACCCAAACAGCGATGGCATGACAGGGAAGAGAGCCAAAGCACGACAGCTTCTATAAACTCGCACGTTTAATTTTCTTCTGTCTGCCATGCATGTGTGGCCATGCTATCCATTAGGTAACGAGATTTATGACTTCAATAGTTCTAGCTTTGTTTCTTTCTGAACAATGGGACTCAATATTTGCTGGAAGAGTCTCTGCAGCGCTTGCCCAGCCGCCTACCTTTCACAAAGACCCTGCACAGACTGGTAATGCTGGGAAGCGGCAAGCTGAAATGCATCAAAGTGTTCACTTATTTGCAGCTGCCTCCCTGAAACTGGCCACAGTCAGCTGTACTCACCCGCCATGAGATCCTGGCTGTGCTGTTTTGACACCAGTGCTATCAAGTGCTTGATTAAGGACAGGCAAAGTGGGAAACCCACACTGAGCTTTTGCCGGCTGACAACCTCTGCATCGTGCCTGTTGACCTGTCATGCAGCTGGAAACAGCTTGGGCTGGCCCACGACCCATTCCTATTGGGCACCTAAATTAGCAGGCAGGGCAGGTTCCTGGCCACAGCAGGTCCAGCACAAGCCCCAGATAGTTGATACATGGCATCGTGACAAATGGCAAGCACTCAAGAACCAAGCTGAGATACCAGAGGGATTAAAAAGTAGAAAAAAGCTCTTAGAACTTGTGGTTCCATTTATTGTCTCTCATGTGATTCTTAGGGTAATCGGTTGCAGCAATGGTAACCATTCATAAAGCTTTATGGTCCAAACCTGCCAAACTTGTCAGAGGAGCGAGAAATACATTCAAGATGAGCTGTGAAAAGCCATGGGGAACACTGGCAAAGCTAAAGAGAGGAAGGAAGGGAAGGGGCGGGAGGAGGGAGAATTCCTGAGCCCAGAGTGAGAGCTTCCAGCCTGGAACAGCCGTGACAAGCTGTGCTTTGCCATCAGCTCGCAGCCTCTGCACGAGGAGCGCGTGTGCGGGCGGCGCTGGGGGCCGCCCTGTATCGCACTGCCACCTAGTGCTGCCTCTGCGGGCCTGCTCCAAAACTAAAAGAGAGGCAAGCGATAGCTGTGCATGCTCAAGCATACCGAGCATATCAATTCTACATTTTTACCACTTAGTTACGAATGGAATTGTGTCACATGGAACTGCCAGCCAGACACAAAACGTTTTAACGGGTTTTAAAATGCTCGTTGCAGGAACATGCCCTTACCCTGGAATTTAAGAGTTAATTAGAATGAAACAACTCTTTACAAGACTGTAGAAAACCCAAGAGAAGGAAAAACTATTAGGACATCCTGTCTTTTCCCTGCAAGCTTCATTGAGCTTACTCACGGTTTTCCTGTTAAAATATTGCAGTGTTCTATAGCCAAGACCTCAAAACCAGCCACTGGCACTAAATTTAAACACTGACATTTGGACTTTATTTTCATTGTTGTTGTTGTTATTGTTTTTGCTCTGTATGGGTGCATGGAAGAGAATTCTTGGAAAGATGGAACAAGATTTATCTCCCATACTAGGGCCCTCCACCCCCGTTCTCTTAGAGCACAGCTAATGGTATTTTACAGAGCTGAGATTACAAAGAGACATTCCAGACATTTAGCAATTATTTAATGAACAGAGCACAAGGGTCTGAACTGGAAATTTGGCACTTACAGCACAAATGGCACATACATAGAAGACAAACAGAGCAGATCTTCACTGGTGGCAAGACTTGATAGAGTATATGACTGAACAGGCACCTTCACCTTGGCCAGATCCTCCAGCCAGCCTGCATAAAATTTGTACCAGCAGACTGGTTTAAAACATCTGCCCAAATGTATGCTTTGATATGCTGTGCACTGAGAATAAAAAACAGCCATAAAAGGTCAAAGAACAAGCAATCCTGCCAAGTTTTCAACAGACAGGTGTCCTAGCTAGTGAGTCTCACACTCTTACTTTTCCTCTACTCTCTTCAAGCTCACTTCTTCATGCTACTTACACCAGTATTAGACTGTCCAGTGTATTCTGCTACATGTCGTTTTGTTTTGGGTCAGGAGCCCTAGCAGTCCATAACCACAACAACACTGATTTTTTTTTTTTGTTCTTTGTTTTTAAGTAAACGTAGTGCTGCTGTAAGGTACCACTACAGCAGACTTACAACAGCATCTGCACTTACATTTTAGCTGTGTGCATTGAGTGTAGCCTGAAGGAAGGACAAAAGTTGCAGAGCTGCTGCAGAGATGGCAAGCTCTGAATGAAAAAGGTAGAGCTGGGCACTCTGTTGTTATCGCAGTAATACCATGGGTGTGAATATTAAATTCTAAAATGCTCCGGGACTGACCAACACATCCCCTGTACCCATCTTGTAGCTCTCTGTGGCCCTGTCCAGCTTTCCTGCCTGTCTGCCTAATTGCCCTTCTTTCTGTAGTCTGACGTGCCTTTTCCTAGCCCAATGGCTAATACATGAGCTAGCTGCTCCCTTTAAGATGGAGAAGGGCACACTGTGCAGTCTCTACTACCAGACTGCAATCATTTGCCAGCTGCTTTTTTGGAATTGAGTTGTTCCTAGGCTTTATGCCAAAAAATGCGTGCCCACAACAGCTTCAGCTGCTCCGAGTTGCTCCAACAGTCCATCCTCATCCATTGTTGCCATTTTTTCCTTGCTGCATCCTTCGTATTCTTGAATCCCTCGCTCTCTTCTGTCACGTTTTATCTGCCTCATGCTTACACTTTTCCCCACTTCCTCATTTCTCCTCCTGCCACTTTTCCTTATCCCCACAGAAACCCTACAGTCTGTCTGCAGGTAGGTATTTGGGACAGAAACAGTGGCTGCTTTTGCCTCTATGAAAGCAACATGCCCTCTGAAACAGCACTGCTGGGAACTGGCCTTCAGCAGAATGGGAGTGGCAGCAGTGGCAATTTTGCCACCTACAAATGACACAGAGACAGAATAAGAAATATTCATTGCCCCTTTGCTAGGGGATGCTATGTCAGGTTTCTCAGAAGAGGCCTGAGCTCCACAGACAGGATGAAGCAGCAAAAGTGAGTGTCTCACCTGGCTCCTCTGGAAAGAGCCGTTCAGATGAAAATGAAGAGTCTAACCCGCCTCAGAAAGGGAATCAGGAAAGATCACGGTGATGATGAAGGTAATAAGAAACAAAGGTGAGAAGAGAAAGGCATGGATCAGAACATGAACATCATTTCTAGATCTCAGCCCTTGCCTGGGCTGTAATTCTAGTTCTATTATTGACAGTGCACAGCAGAAGGGGGTTGTAAACATCGCCAAGATCCTAACTCTGTATTTTACTGAGTTGATGAAAGACACTTTAGCTGCTGCATAATGGAGCTCCTAGAAGAAATATTCTCAGCTATTCCACACCCTCATTGTTCCAATTAAAGGCTGAACAAGCTTTAAGCAAATGGTATTTGCAGAAAATAAACATTCCAATTGGAAACATATATATATATATATGTATATGTATGTATATGACTTCATTATTTAAAGGAAAGGAAATATACCTAGGCTTCATCCATGTAGCACCAAGGAGAAAAAGTAGAAAATCAAAAAATGCAAACTTCTCTCTTTCTGTACTTTCTAGAATTGTTCCTAAAAAGAGCAGTTTAAGGAAATCTCGAACCCTTAAGCCAACTCCCAGGGATGCAAATTCATGCATGTGGTACCATTGGCAGCCCCTAGGAAGAAGTAATTCACAGATGCCTAGGAGGTGCCACCTCACCTGGCAAAGTCAACTTCTATTCCACCACCTCTGGTGAGTCACCCAGCAGCATAACCAGGAGCCAGCGATGGTGAACTGCCCTGTGAAACAGCCAGTAGGTCTTATGTGGCAAGGTGGCTTTGTTCCTCCCACCTTACTGTGTCTGACAATTGCACTCCATCTTGAATCTGCCCGGTTACCCTGATCGGATCTGCAGCTTAAAGCATTGGGAGTCAGGAAAGAAAGAGTAACCCCCAACTTTTTGCCACCAGACCTGAAGCACGACAAACCTCAGGCATGTCAGGCTGCAGTGGAGGGCAGCTAGCAGTGCTAAACCAGCCAGCAGTAGCTGCAGCTGAGAGCATGCAGGTGACCTTCACTGCCTCCAGGTTCCTTGGCTCTGGCTGTTGTAGTCACGCTTGAGCTCTCTGCTGTTTGACTCAAGTATTTGCACTAATCAGCAAGCCTTGCCTCCCCTCCCTAAGCATGAAAAGCATGCATGGACTGGAGATAGCTGATGGCTAGGAATTCTGTCTCTGTGGAGAAAGACAAAACCACAAAGAATTTGCTTTCACAAAACCTAAATTTATTTTTGAGAGCCGTTACTAAATAACCACAAAACTTCCAGCTAAAATCAATTAATTCTTTCCTCATCTGAATAAGGCTATTCTTTAGATACTTAAAAACCTCGTCCCGAAGCTGTCAATAGGCTAGGCTCATAGGTCTTCTCCTTGAGAGATGTCTGTCCTCTAAACAGAGGGATACTAAGTCTTACCTCTAAGACTTCGATAATTGGCTGAATAAAGACTCATTGTTCATTTGGAGATAACAGGAAGCCAAAGTTCTGCTGCTGGATCAAATTCTTTACTCTTTATCCCTTAGTAAAGCCTTGAGCTACATTAATTTGAGTTCTAGGTTAGAGTTAATACAGGAAAATAAGACCAATAATGTTTGACATAAGTAGAAGCTGCCTGTTTACTTGATATAATTTAGAATAAGGATACAAACTGTCCTAGTTAGGAATAGTCTCATCACCACAAAGGGGAAAATATTTTTTATTATGAAATTGCCATATTGAGCGTTTAACTTTGCTTTCAGTTAGCATGTACCTGAATACTGGGTTACTGTTTTAATCTGAAGTTGCTGTTTTTAAAAAAATAAATAAGGAGCAATGTTTCAAGCAGAAGATAAAGGAAAAATTATCTTTTTAATGTCAATCAATAATGCAACAGCCAGCACTGAAATAAACTTTCCTTCTCTCCCTAAACTTAAATGTGGGGGTTTGGAACTCCTCATGTACATTACTGTTTGAAAAGCAGAAATAATCAGTTTGGAAAAATACAAGAAAATATTTATTTAGATTAATGGATTTTGCAAACACTGGCAAGAATTTATTTTAAAATAACCTGCTCCTTTAAAGTGTATAACCTCTTTAAAACTATACACTAAATCTTCCATTTTAAAGTTTCCCCTGCCTGTTGTGTATTTTAGCATAAAACATATAACTCAGATGTCCACCTGCTGATATTAAAAAAAATAAAATCAGTTGCTTTAAAAATAAATAAATTAAGTTGGTAAAAATTATTGGAATAAGAAGAGAACTGTGCAGGTACGTTTTTCACCTTCACAGCTTGTCCTTCTATGCAGACAATTGATCCAGTGAAAAGCCATAGCATTTGTGGGTTCTGCCCATAAAAACATTTTCAGCTTAGTTAACCAACTCTGGACTCTTACTTATTAAGCTGGTGGAAACCTGGGTGTGTATTTTTCACTTACTTAAGCCCAGCTTAAATTCACTTAAACTAAACGTAGCTAACTCAAGCCTACTCATGTATTTATCCTTAATCAGTAGGTAGTGCATTTATATAATGTATGCTAAAGCATTGCATATATATAATATATATAGTATATATAGTATATATATTTTTATATATATATAAATAATTCTAGTTAAATATCAGTATATGCATGCATATAATTAGGTTTTAATTACATTTATTTTTTTCCAGCATAATGTAGAAATTGGCTTTCAATACACTGCTCCAATCTCTCCAACTTGTATTTTATTAGACTATTTCTGAATTAAATATCTACAACCAGATCCAGCATCTTATTTTATTATTTTTTTAACACTTAAAGGACCTAAGTCTTGTCATCTTAGAGGCACTTCACTTGACAGTTGTCAAATCTGCTGATTTAAGAACAGCATGTCCCAACATGCTTGGGGAGCAGGATGTGGCCCTCACTATCCATGAAGAACTGGTTGGTGACCTGGTACAGCACTTGGATGTGCACAAGTCGATGGGGCCGGATGGGATCCACCCGAGGGTACTGAGAGAACTGGCAGAGGAGCTGGCCAAGCCACTTGCCATCATTTATTGGCAGTCCTGGTGATCGGGGGAGGTCCCAGTTGACTGGCAGCTAGCAAACGTGACGCCCATCTACAAGAAGGGCCGGAGGGCAGACCTGGGAAACTACAGGCCTGTCAGTTTGACCTCAGTGCCAGGGAATCTCATGGAGCAGATCCTCCTGAGAGTCATCACGCAGCACTTGCAGGGCAAGCAGGCGATCAGGCCCAGTCAGCATGGGTTTATGAAAGGCAGGTCCTGCTTGACGAACCTGATCTCCTTCTATGACAAAGTGACGCGCTGGGTGGATGAGGGAAAGGCTGTGGATGTGGTCTACCTTGACTTCAGCAAGGCTTTTGACACCGTCTCCCACAGCATTCTCCTCAAGAAACTGGCTGCTCTTGGCTTGGACTGGCGCACGCTTCATTGGGTTAGAAACTGGCTGGATAGCCGGGCCCAAAGAGTCGTGGTGAATGGAGTCAAGTCCAGTTGGAGGCCAGTCACTAGTGGCGTCCCCCAGGGCTCGGTGCTGGGGCCGGTCCTCTTTAATATCTTCATCGATGATCTGGACGAGGGCATTGAGTGCACCCTCAGTAAGTTTGCAGATGACACCAAGTTAGGTGCGTGTGTCAATCTGCTCAAGGGTAGGAAAGCTCTGCAGGAGGATCTGGATAGGCTGCACCGATGGGCTGAGGTCAACTGTATGAAGTTCAACAAGGCCAAGTGCCAGGTCCTGCACCTGGGGCGCAATAACCCCAAGCAGAGCTACAGGCTGGGAGATGAGTGGTTGGAGAGCTGCCAGGCAGAGAAGTACCTGGGAGTGATGGTGGATAGTCGGCTGAATATGAGCCAGCAGTGTGCTCAGGTGGCCAAGAAGGCCAACGGCATCCTGGCTTGCATAAGAAACAGTGTGGCCAGCAGGGCTAGGGAGGTGATCGTCCCCCTGATACTTGGCTCTGGTGAGGCCGCACCTCGAGTACTGTGTTCAGTTTTGGGCCCCTCGCTACAAGAAGGACATCGAGGTGCTTGAGCGGGTGCAGAGAAGGGTGACGAAGCTGGTGAGGGGCCTGGAGAACAAGTCCTACGAGGAGCGGCTGAGGGAGCTGGGCTTGTTCAGCCTGGAGAAGAGGAGGCTCAGGGGCGACCTTATCGCTCTCTATGGGTACCTCAAGGGAGGCTGTAGCGAGGTGGGGGTTGGCCTGTTCTCCCACGTGCCTGGTGACAGGACGAGGGGGAATGGGCTTAAGTTGCGCCAGGGGAGTTTTAGGTTAGATGTTAGGAAGAACTTCTTCACTGAAAGGGTTGTGAGGCACTGGAACAGGCTGCCCAGGGAAGTGGTGGAGCCACCATCCCTGGAAGTCTTCAAAAGACGTTAAGATGTAGAGCTTAGGGATATGGTTTAGTGGAGACTGCTAACGTTAGGTCAGAGGTTGGACTCGATGATCTCTTCCAACTCGATGATCTCTTCCAACCTAGAAATTCTGTGATTCTGTAACATCACAGGGCTGGATAAGGACAGGCTGACTGACGCAGACTCGATGCACGAGATCAGGCCTCAGATTACCTTGGAGACCCCACGTGCAGCATCCAAGGGAAGAAAGCCCACCGCGCAGCTGTGGTAGCTCCTTCCTGTGGAAATTTGCCCTTGCAAAGAGAAGCAGCAATCCCTGTCCTTTACTGGGAAAGGCCAGCAAAGCTCTTGGAAAAAACACTAAGGAGTAAGATGAAGACATCCTGAGTAGCTTATATGAGAGTTTTTCCCAACAACCACCAATAAATGTTTGCTTGAAGCTTTTATATATAAATGCTAGCTGCTGTGCTAATTTTTTAGCTCACAGAACAGATCTGTATAATTCTTCATTGTTTTAATTAAGTCCTTGGGCTGCAAACATATTTTTACCTGGTGTTGTAGATCAATCTGCATCATCAGCCTTTGAAAACGACAAAAATGTTAATATTTTTATAAAATTGTAACCTTTGTAAACACTTGTAGCCGAATTTTACCATCCTATGTACCTGGGGACTTTCAGGCTTTCTTACCTTTTGGCATCTAAGTACTTCCAAAAATCTGCCCTGTTTCTCCTCTGAGAAGTTAGTTGCTTTTTTCAAGCCCTACTTGCAAGAAACAAGTGATCCTATTGAATTACTACTTCTGTGGCAAGCATGGGTGTCACATAAGCTGGTAGATTCCTTTCTCTACAACTAAATACAGCAACATCTGCAGCCTGGAACGCAGCCAGTGTCCCACCCTCCCAACTCAGCGTAATTGACATTCCCCTGCAGGCACTGTATTTCTTCTACACAGAAAACAAAGAAATTGATCTTTTTAACACACAGTCATTTGCTACGTGAGCTTTTAAGCTAAATATTCTCCTTCCCTTTTGCTGTTTTCCTACTAAAGCATTTTGAATCACACTGTTTTAGTATTTAACGATTCTACACAGGTCTCTTCTTGTTCTGTTGCTTTCATGCATGTGTATTAATGTTCATCCCTTACATCGAACTGCAGATAAAGCTCCCTTTATAGCTAATGTAAAGCTACATGATAAGGCCAAGTGTCGTAGCAAACACGCTCTGCTAGTTAAATGCACACAATTCAACAAGCCTTTTCAAGTTTTGAGTAGAAATTGTTAAGCCACTCACAAGTTATAAATGACTTGGATTAGCTGGTGTAATAAAACCAACTGCTGCCAGGTATATTAATGATCAGCAGAATGGTTCTAAGAATCCTACCTGGGGAAAGTGAGATTTGCACAGTAGCATAAAATCATATTTAATATGCCTGCAGGTCAGTATTGATTAATTGATACAGGAATATCCTTCCATAGATATGACAAACTTTAGCCTCACCCCTCAGACTTAAAAAAAAAAAAAAAAAAAAAAAAAAAAAAGGGGGGGTTGTTTGTTAATTCTTACCATATTTTGAAGAACATATGAGCAATTAATATGTAATTTCAGGAACATGTGTCACCACTACTACCAAAAGCATTAGTCTTACCATCACCATGCTGGTGACAAATAATGTGTAACCCCTTCCTGTACCAGTACAAGTGTTTGCATGGCCATTCAGTGAAACAGATTAAACTGGTCTGATCCAGGCCAGAACTAATCCAGGAAAGACTCACGAAGAAGCACAGAGGATGACGCTATGCAAATATGAGCATAAAGAATTAATTTTCTAGTTCTGCAGCAAACAGCTTTAAGTTTACTTTTATCTGAGAGAAACTGGATTTATTTATCCCCACACTGAAAACAGATTAGGAAGACTGACCAATTAATATGGTGCTTTCTAAAACAAAACCAAAATGAAACAAATGAAAAAAACACAAGCAGAAAACGTGATTCCTTTTCTCTTTTATTGATACTGCCAATGTGACTACCTTTACGCAGGCAGATTGCTTTCCTACATTAAACACTTTTTGTATTAATTTGGAAGTAACATTTCGCCCTCTATGTCTCCTAAGGTTATCCAATTAACACACAGTTATACTTTTAAGAATCAGTTTCCACATTTTTCTCTTTAACATTTTTTTTCCATATCTGTGTAAAGGTTACTTGGCAAGAATACATGCATAGGACATTAAATGGAGACCAATCCACCACTAAAAGGTAATGCACATAGAACATAATACAGTACTTCGACATCATTTCAAATAAATACCCACATACAAATGTAGTAATTTTAAATGCAACAATATTTCTTATGAATCAATACTGTAACAGAAGATGGAAATATTAAGTCCCCACATCTAGGAATAATAATGTCTGTGTTTTTGTTTTTGTTTTTTTTTTCCAGCAAACAGAAATCTTTTCCCACTGTCAATATTATTTCAATTTGTACTTTTTTTGAGGAGTGGGAAAGCTCCCCCCCAGCAAGTACCAATTTAATCATTCACATGAGCCTCAACAAACAGCACCAGAGAGGTAGGTACAGCTTGTTGATGCACTTCTGTTTCTGTTTCCTGAAACTACAATGATTAGATATAACATGCAAGAGAAGATATTAATGTTTTGTTGTTCACATTTGCAAACAATACTATGGTTAACTGCATCCACCACCAAACAAAGCTAACATAACATCAATATTCCCAATACGCTCTCTGTACTGTTACCACAAATGTGTTAATACATCTTGCTCATCTGTTCAACATGAGTCCATTTGGTTCCCAAAGTGTATTCAGGTTTGTTTATTTTTCTCCCCTCTATTCCCCTGAATTTGCAAGGATTTGCATGATGAAATATCATTGACTAACAGAATTTTTTACAATTCCTTGAATATATAATCTCTATTATAATAAGACTACCCATTAAAAATGTGCGAAGGGGGAGTTCACTTTGCACTTATTGCTCCACATCTTGACTAAATTCCAAAACAGCCATTCCATTTCTTCGTGTGTAGACCTAGCTATTCTAAGATTCTTCCTTAAAATGATTAAAGGCACTACTGGCAATAATTAACGACAGAAAGGCGCTGATATGTAACACCCTATCATTGACAACTTTAGAATTTTTCTTTCTAAATGTACCATAATTTGGCACAATAAAAATGAAAAAGTAACAAAACAATTCCAATTTGGAATTTAACTGGTACAGTTGTATAAAATTCTGTTAATCAATAATACTTCAACTTCCTAAAACCCAGGAATTCTGGAATTTATAGGTAATACTACTTATTTAATATTTTTCAAGTGCCTATTACTGTTTTAACCAGAGCAAAGTCAAGTTTTCTTCTTGTTACATTGAACTATTCCTAAGAATAATAATACAATATGAAAAAAACCCCAGAATTTGAATACCCTGGATTTCTTAATGAACATGGCAGTCAAAAAAAATCAGTAATTTAAACATATAAAGCTTAATATTTCATAACAAAAAAGCTGCTGAAGCACAGCACACACATAGTTTAGCAGAGCTCCTGTGTCGTTTTTTTTGTTGAAACTCTTTTCTAAACACATCTAGAGCCAAAAAAAAAAACCATCTCTGCCACATGCTGATGTAGAAATCAACAGTCACAAGCTGAAGTTGGAGAGAAACTATAAGCACAAGCCACTGCATTTATATAAACTCTTCTACATAAGGAATTAAAGAAGCTAAAGAAAAATATCAAAATATCAAAAGTGCACAGTTTAAGAATCAGATAAAAAATGAGCATCTGCAATGAAATAAGAAATTCCCCCCATCGGAACATTTCTAGTAGATCATAAACTAATATGGTGATCATTACATTTGAAGTAGGTTTCTTCAGCACTTGTAAGTTTTCTTACTGCAGCAGCACTTATAGGTAAAGCTTGTTTGTTTTATAGCTCGAGATATAAAAGAGAAGTTTCAGGTAGTATATAGGAAAAGGTGTTCTCAAAAGTTAGGATCAGGTCAGTGGTTTGCATTCTTTGTGCAATGGGCTACCACTTTTAACCATAATGAAAGAGGGTAAGAAATGTTGTTGCACTGTTGGAAAGGCCTTCTCCATGGACTATTCTACAGCTGAAAAATGGAAGAAAAACAAAGCATTAGAAAAAAAACTGTGTTTATTTCTCAAAGAACTGACAACTTAATACAATGTGCTGCAAAAGCTCCATAGCGGGTTAGTCAGTTGAGGGTATCTGTTAGCTTACTAGGGATGAAGCAGCAAATTTAGCTCAAAGATGCTTTCCAAGCTGATGAAACAACGTTTTATGAGTTTAGCCTGGAAGCAACAGCTTTGCAGAAAGAAAGTTTCTTACAAGTACTGAATAAAGATATGCTGTTCAAGCACAAGCTAACAGCAATGAATGTGCAAGAAACATTTTCAGTGAAGCTTTAGGTTGTCCAGAAACATGCAGGTCAGTGTATCATGCAGGCCAATGCAAAGAGCAGTATCCTTCAGAACAGCCTGCTTGCAGAGGTAGGTGACAGCTTAAGAAATTTTCCATGCTTTAGCCCAACCCATTGAAAGTGATATGAAAGACTTACAGCAAACGTACATTTTAAGAAATTGTTAATCAATAATTACAAGCCTCAATCTTAAATATAATCATCATCTAAAAATACAAACAGCAGGATCAAGTCACCTTACCACCATGGCTCATTTCTTTTTCATAACAGGTGCTAAAAGTTTAACCATAACCTTATCAAGCTCAAGCAGCAGTAAGGTTTGTCTTTCGTTTTTAATTTATAGATCCACAGAAATGAATGAAGGTAGAAACGATTACTAAGACTATTGTGCTAATAGCAAAACTGTTCATTCTTGGAACTGAAAAGTGAGAGCCGAGACCAATAGTAATAGTCACTGCCTTGATAACATTGAAATCATTCTATAAAGTTCCAGTTAATTTGAAAAAGCCTACCAATGCATTCAATTAGTTTCTCAAATTTACTTTTTTTTCCATTAGTATTTAGTGAAAATACTGCCAGAGACACAGATGCGGTAAAAAGCTCCCTATCATAGTGGAAGCAAAATTGTAACTGTTTCTACTGGAGCAAGGAAAGTTAGCACTCAAATGCCTGCTTTTACAAAGTATTTTTAAATTACACTTAATGCAGGAATGAGAAGAATAAAGGCCTTTTGGAAGATTGTGCAGCAAAAAAGAGAAAGCAGGATTGAAAATTGTTAAAAGATGTCTTGCTTCTAAAAATATCAAACCTGCTACTTAGCAATATTAAAGCTCAAATTCAGGAGAATTCAATGTTTTCTTAAAAAGTAATAACAGATGCACAGAGCCTATTTTCTAAGGCCAGAATTACTATTAATTTAAACTTCAAGCAGTGCCGTTTGAGCAACATACCAGACTTAAATCACTTGGGTTTTTCCCCCCCTCTCAATATCGTCAAATGTAATTCTGGCATTTGACTGAGGCATCCTCATGTTTATCAGCTTTGCAGCAAAGTTTCCACAATTCCATTTGAAGTCTCATTGTAGGAGTTCCTAAGTCTTTTTTTCTTCCCCCACTTCTAATATCTGGGAAGCTGAAATCCCAAGTGGTTTCCCCTCACTGGGAAAACAAGCTGTGCTCCTTATTACCTTATATTAGTATTGTGATATCTCCTGACTACTTATAGGCAGAGCGGCAATGCACAGGAAGCAAGCTGCTGATCATCTATAAGAAATGGTAGTGAGATGAGGCAGTACCACACCAGGAATATTAGAATGGCTTTATAAAACATCACTATCAAGCAGACAACTGTGCAGTCTCGCATTGCTTTTAAGTAATACTATAGGCATACAAAATTATCTGAAAGAGTACAAAATGAACAGGGCTTTACATTAAAATAAAGTTTGAGGCTAGGCACTTTAAAACTGTTTTAAAGGGGAAAAAAAGTGTGCCTTGTTGTGCTCCACAAATTTTCCACAATTTTAGAAACAACTTTTTCAATCTTTTTTCTCTTATATAGGCACCAATTACGAAGTACACTTTTATATTTTCAAACATATTGAAATTGAGTGGCTAAAAAGGCCTCTGAGAAGTTCAATAGCAGACAAAGGTTTGTTTGTCTTAAAGAATATTATGTATACTAAGCTACTTCATAAATATTAATTAGTGGATGATCTGCTCAATTTCCTGTGCCTATAATGTAGAGCCCTGTGAAACATGTTCTTGCATAATGAATGCAGTATCTTCTGTGTATTTAAAAAAATGATCAGAGCTCTGAAATACTATCCTGTTCAGATTAATACTGAAAGCTGAGAAAATCTGTTTTGTGACTGACAATACTAGACCATAGTCACATTAGTTCTACACAGATAAGTTGTGTGGCTACAGTAATACATAAAACAGATTCTTTCCAAAGTGTTATGCTGCAAGGAGCAACAGGACACCACAAAGATCCTTTCAAGACATTATATTTTTCCACAGCATAACTTCTTCAGGTAGAACTGTCTACCAGGTAGGCTCCCAATTCGCAAAATTTTAGGTTTTATACCAGATGGGGTAAATATTGCATATTTTTAATATAAATGTGCCACTTTCTTCTGGTTAACCCTCTGAAGCGAGGGAAGCAGAGTGTAAATAATGTAACCTACCATATTTTTTTTCCAGCTTTTATTGCCTGTAAAAGCTTTAGTATGTTGATAAGTGGTGATATGACAGCAAGTTCTTAGTATCTGCCATAACAGGCAAATTAATTTTGGTTCCAGTTTCAAAATGTTCTGAGTTTTCGAGACATACTTCTAATCTTTACACTTGCTTTTTACCACACGTGCTTTTCACCACTACTTAAGTCACACTAGCAAGGGAAGTTTTCTGTTTGCTTCTGTCTGTGAAAGCATTTATTGAAGTCTGCTGCAACCCTGGAGAAAGGATCACATTTGTGCTACACAAACTACAATTAGTAACCAGAGTATATCAGGTGTACTCTTAACACTTACCATAAACAGCAAAACTCATACATGTTAATTGTGGAAAAAGCTAATTCCTTTCCACTATTAACTTGTTAATACCATCCCCGTACTTATGAATTACAGTTAAAACCACCATAATACAAGTTGTATTACCTGGTTTAACAACTTACTAGTACAAGCCAACTCACTGCGACATTAGATAGTGGGGATTTACGCTGACAGTTACAGCATAAAATAAGATGCATAATATGATTTTTCTACACACCTCTTCTAGTCACAATAGATTTTATATTTTTCACTACAAAACACCTGGTTATTAAGGACAGATCCTTCAGACCTGTCTCCGCAGGACCGAATATGACTTACACTAGGGTTACTGCTCTTGGCTTTGGAAGCAGATTTTGTGCGCACCCTTTTGGACTGCTCGTGGTCTAGCTCCAAATGCTCCAGACGCTGGGTCAGTGCCAGTTTCTGCTGGATAGCCATCCGAAGCAAGGAGTTCAGAGTCTTCTTCTCATCTTCAGCTGCTGCAAGCTGACGCTGCATTTCATCCAGCTGTGTGACATATTCATCACATCTGCAACGAAATATATCAATTTTTAGCAATCTCGTTTCCATCTATAAAACATGAATCCCTTGTGTCCAGCAGGTATTAGCAAAGTCTGAAAATTTTGCAGTTGTTTGCATAAACTGTTATTCAGTGTGTATGAACATAACAAAAGTACGGAGCCTGGTATAAACTACTCCTGCCTAAAGATGAGTAAGATGTCCTACAGCTAACCTTCCTAATGCAGGGAATAGGCAACGCAGTCAAATTATCTCTGTCTCAAATTATGCAGAGCCTGCAGCAGCTCTAAGCTAGAGACTGCAAAGAGTCAGAGGGGAACAGTCGGGTGGAGTGCTGTAAAATGGCCACTACTCAGATGGCGATTCACACTGAGTGAACAGCACCTGAATTTCATAGGTTGTTACATTACGCAGGGAATCCAATAACAAATTTCCAGTGCAGACTGAACAGCATTGTTATAATTGTACTAGAATCTACTCCAATTCCTGATGAAAAAATAGTGCTTTATCACTGCTTTCTCCATAGCAAGTGGCTTTCATAGTAGTTTTCAACATCAAAATCAGTTTTGACATAATAAAACAAAGGAACTGAGTGTTATTAGAAACCCTGCAGGGAAGCCAAGTGTACGCCTGCAAGTTGTTTCATCTACAGTCATTTTCATTGAGCTTGGAAGCTACTTAACTTGCACAGTGCATCGTGAACAATTTAAAGAACGCATGTCTTTACACACATGCATATTTATCGCACATAGCAGACCGGTTACAGATATGAATATTCATCTTTCTACCCATAGCTACCAGCTGGAATTTACAAATTATCTGCAGAGAAGTTCCTCCTAATGAAATAATGGAAAAGCCCCTGAGTTTCAGGGACATTTACCATTGTTAAGTAATATAAGGATGACAAGGAAAAAAAAACAACAAAAAAATGAAGGAAACCACATTGATGTGCAGGTTCATCAGCTGCGCTTATACAATCACGTCCCCTATTCTGTTCTCCCTGACTTCAAATAGCACAATTAGGCCTATATCCCTAACTGTATTTGCTTGGGAAGAGAACAAGGGAAACGAAAAGAACAGAACTTTATCTTGCAATACAAATTCACACCACCACCCCTGAATCCTATCACTTGCTATTTTCTCTGCATAGTTAGACGTACTTTATGAGACAAAACCAATCCATACACCTCCATGAGTGGAAGCAGACAGGAAGGCAGACTGGCACAGCCCTAGGAGGTCTGAGAAGAGGAAAATAATCTTTGAAGGCATAGCAATCCTTTCTCCCCTCCTATGGAAGGTGGTGTCTACCGCTTTGACTTCCACCAGAGAAGTGCTATCAAAGCCAGCAAGGCACAAGTGGCACATTTCTTCACCCCCAATGCTGCATTTAGAAAAAAAATATATATCTATCTATCTATCTCTCTCTCTATATAAATAGATATCTATCTATCTACATCTATAGTTATATATATAGATATCTACATCTATATCTATATATATAGATAGATAGATATAGATATATAAATATATATATATATATATATATGGTGGAAAATAAAACAGTTGCAGTAAAGCAGAGTAGGGACTTCCCACATGGTCTTGTGAATACCCTTAATCCTCTTCTCTAACCATTTCTGGTATTACCCAAACATCTCCTGATCAGTCAGTTGTGCCAAACCTGATAGCAGGGACAAACGCTCATCAGAGCCTAGAAGGCAGTAAAGTAGTCTGCACGTGAGCTCAGCTATAAATAAAACCATGAATTTGACTCCAAATTCAAATGACTGTAGCAGTCATTACCTCATCGAGCTTTCTGTAGGACAAAAGTTTATAACATCAATAGACTGTGGTTAGAAAATGAAGCATTCAGTATTTTGAATACCTGAATTCACTTTTTCCATACATCTCTGTGAAGGAAGTTTTTCCTTCCCAGCCAGCAAAAAGGAAGTGTTATCAGTAGCATGCATGCAGCTGCAATTGTTACTGTACCTGAATCTCTTTTGTACATGTGAGGGGATTTGGGAGAGGCAGGAATGCTAACTACCGTGGCTGCGCCCTGAACCTGTTTTCCTGATCTTTTAGTTCAAATTAAATGATACAGCCTCAACACCAAATGTTATCCTGGTGCAGGTGTGGCTGCCCAGGGTCAGAGGGACCACACACAATGCAAAACACAGCAACAGTTTCCTTAACAAAACTGGCTAAGATTGAAACATTTGCAGGCACTGTGTGCCCAGGTGAAGTGGGATGTGCCCTACTTTCCTCCCTCCCATTCACTAACTCCCAGTTTAATTTTCTTAACCCAAAAGTTAGCCTCCCTAAGCACCATAACATGACGTGGCTCTAACTGCTTTAGCTTAATGCAAAGCTAGCAGCAGAAGCCACAGCAGCACAATGTGCTACATGGTATATGTAGCAACATGTTTGTTGCTCTGCAGATAAACCAGTACAATATCCTTCCTTTTCATGATCTCATTTGCTCATGCGTTGAGCTAGTTCCCAGCTGCATACTCAATGTGAAATAATTAGAAGGTCAGAACACAAAGTGTCTTTGTTTTAAAAACACCTTTGAAAAAAATAATGGAGCTTTCATGCTTTAAAAAAGAATATGAAATTAGCACATGCCTGTCGTGCATTTACATGCTCACATTTTTAAGTGGATATTGAACAGAACGCTTTGATGTTGCCAATTTTCTTAGTACAGGTAATTAACAGCAACAGACAAAGAGCTTAAGGAAACATCAACTGGATTTTTAAAAACAACGTCAACTAAAATAAACATCTACACAGAGGAAATAAATATTCCGGATGTTAGATATTATGATGAGAAATAAAAACTAAATCCCCTAAAACTATCTGAAGCCAAATTATCATTGAAAATTTGAGTTGTCTCATTTTCAAATGCTGCATACCACTCCTTCTGACAAGTGCCAGTTATGCCTTATCTCTACAGATTATTTTATTTAAACTTTAGCATGTACTAAATTTGGTACCTTTTCTAGCTAAATTCACTACTGAATCAAGATTTCTTCTGCAAGTAAGTGATGGAACCAATCATACATAGATATAATTATACTACTTTCCTCTCCTCTGCAATTAGTATGAGAACCATAAGACAATTTCCAGGAAAGCAAGACCACAAGACAGAGCCGTGACTGAAGTAGGCTTCTTGACGGAAGCATCGACTGCTTTAACTTCTACCTCAAGAGACTAAACTCTCAACCTACATAAGAAATTAGGAAATGGAGGATTTAAACTCACTATTTTTCATTTCCATTAAAATCTGGGAAATGTATTAAGAAGATAAGCAATTAAAATGACATGTAAATGAACATGGAGTGAGTTAACTGTAAGGGATAGTAGCCACCTGCTTTCAACCCAAATCTTTATATTAGAAATTGTAATATTAAAAACTGAATTTTAACACCTTCTTCCCTTCCCCTCTGCCCCACCTGGAAAACCAGGTCCTCTACAAAGTGAGCAACCATTTTATATTGCCAAAGGAGGAACACAAGAGGAGGAAAAGATCTACTGACCGGCTAACTACCATTTGGATTTGTAAGTGGAAGACTGACATTTAAATAGATAATGAGCCATGAGCCACACAGAGACAGAAAGCAGAGGGCTGCCATTGCGCACTGGCAGCAGTAAACAGCCATGCCTTCTACCAAGCCTCACCGTTATCCCACCCAGTCTGCCTGAGCTCAATAGTTTTGCATATCCATAAAAAGAATATCTTTTTTTCTAAAATAAATAAATAAATAAATCCATCAAAGTAGAATTATTAGAAAGCTTAACCCTAGCATGCTTTGCTTATTTTTATTATTTTTTCAAAAAGCATGTTCCAGGCAGGTAAGTTTGCCACACACTGGTCCAAATTCAGCTGCACCAAAATTCCTACAGATCCAACTGCGGGACCACAGCCCTCTGCTAGGTCAGCATCTAAAAGACTCTTTGGGAAGCATACTCAGTCCATCTCCTCCCTTAGTTTGCACAGCTGGGCACTGTGCAGACCCAGACACCAGTAAAATAAAGGACGAATCCTGAAGAAGGCAAAAGAAAGCACACCTCAGAGTTAGACAGTTCAGAATCACAGCTAAGCAAGTACAAGTATATCTACTGAAACTTTAGCCAGTTGTTCATTTGCAATTTCTTCCTCAGTACCCTGCATTAAAAACTCACCTGAGCTCTATGTTTGAACCCAATAAATGCTTTATTTAGATAAATCTTTGGCATCTGCACTAAGAACAGAGAACAGTTTATAACTAGCTTTAGTTTTCTAGGATGTTTAAAATCAGCCATGAGTAATCAATGTCCATTAGTAAGAGCTATTAAAGCAAGCAAACCATAAAACTCTTTTGTAGTTTGATGCATGTTGGAAGAACCATCTCCTGCACAGAGCAAGTGATCAGCCCCACAGAGCTGGACACCGCAGCTGTTCTGCACTTCCATTGCTAAAAACTCTCAAGAACGGATCAAGCTTTTGTGGCAAACTCTCTCTCCTGGAATTCAAAAGATGACTACTACTTTTTTTTTTAGATGCATTTTAAAGGATAAAACTTATGATCCTATGCTGCTAGATCGGAAGTACTGTTTGAGCTATCACACATGCAGGGTGTTTTTCCCAGCTCTTCGCTGTAGCAAGTAAGGGGTGGAAGATTTAATCCTGAACTCTCCACTCCTCTCAACCACTGAATCTGTGTACACGCTTTGTTTTCTACATGCTAAGAGCGCTGACACTGCCTATTAACTTCAAAATGAAACCAAGACATGGTTTTCTAAAAAAGACTACACAGCTACCTAAAAAAAATTACAGATTGCAAGTAACTGCTGCTGTGGTAGTTTTCATGTAAGGCATTTTAAAGTAACCCACTTTATAATTTGATTAAAAACAGTATGTTAGACAAGCTATGTGACAGAAGCTGGCATTGTCTTTACTCCGAATATTCCTACAGCACTGCTATTGTATCACAGGAAGACCTCCTGCACTTCACTCTCCTGAACAGCAAGCATCAGCAGACTTCCAACAAAGCACCAAGGCAGGCAGGAGTCACTGGTGGTTTGAGGAGTACCTGGAAGAGGAGTGGGGACTCAGTGTTGCAAAGCAGGTGCAAGGGCTATCCACATGGAGCACCTTCACCAAGGGTGGGTGTTCATGTATCCAGCACTACTCGCATTAGACGTTTTAATTGCTAGGCATGTTTAGAAGCTAGAGCCGGCTCATTGGTGTTACAAACGTGACTATTTTGCATTTTTAGAATTAAGAATAGTTCTAAATATAAAGTTTATAAAAAGATTCTAAATATAGAGTTCATATAAAGATCATCAAATCCAACTGCCTGGCCACTTCAGGGCTACCTGAAAACTGAAGCATATAGAGCGCTCTTGAACACTGACAGGCGCAGGGCATCAGCTACAACTATGTGCAAGAAATGACTCATGTCATCTTATAACCCATCTGGAACACTGCTGAATGCCTCTGTCCTGCCTGATGTCTCCGTACTTTCACAGGGGCGCTGGTGGTGCAGCCATTCTCTCTCCAGGTGCCACTCATCACCTCCAGATGCAGCAGTAGGAACAGGACGCACTCCATTGCTCCTGTCTGCGAATCTCATTCTGGAAATTTTCAAAGTCACATTTTCTGTGTCTGGTTCCTCTGAGAATTTATCCTACAGAATATTTTTAGGCAAGCTGAATAATTCTACTGTGTAGAGTCCAGTGTGAAGACTCTTTAGCCATAATTCTCTAAGTCCTGTGAGGACTGCACTGTTCTCTGACAGAATTTAAGCTCCTTTATATTCTGTAGGCCTTTAAATGTCCAAAGACACAAGAATATTTCCCAAGTACTTGGAAATTTGGAAAACCAATCCGCCAGAGCTTATATGATATTGAACTGACATCCATATTCATTTGAAACACTTTCTCTCCATTAATGAACAACAGCTACAGTCTAGCTTCTTTTTTACAGTCATGGATTTACTGCTCCTCCATCATAATCACCACTCTGTAATTTTAATCTAATATTACATGCAGTACATTCTAAAATTTGCCCCTTGTCCCCTCCCCTCCGCTGACTTGTTGCAGAGTTTGACTCTCTTGTTATTTACTGTTTATGAAACATGGGGACATTAGGATAACCATTAATTACATCTAGGCACATTTGTTCTTTACTTGCAAAAGCCTTTGGCTTCTGCTGGATTTCTTAATTACTGTTTTATCTTTATTTTAGAGGAATGAGCAATGTCTGTTTTCTTATTACCCTTGCTTGTTCTCAGGCTCTGGAAAAGAAACAGAAAAAAACGTATCAGCAAACTCGATAATCCTGTGTCTTTAATGACAGACAAGAAGATGTAACCTAAGTCACTTTTCAGAGCCAGTTTAAGTCTGTCACAGTTTTTTAGGTCAAGTGCAACTCCATGTGAATAGAACTGTTTGGTTTCCTTGCCTGACCCTAAGCAAATAACCCAGCAAGCAACTCCATCCACCACAAGACTTTGGCTGTAACCTATCACACAGAAGGTACTTCAAAGGGAAGCGGTGATGCTATCTTCTCGTAAAAGTCCATGTAGTACATAACATGCAAGTTAAAGAGTTGATAAACTTGCAGGCTATATAAAAACAGAGAAAAACAGCACAAAAATAACAGAAAAGAAAGGTAAAAAACATTTTGTACTTTCATTGTCTATGTTTTTTGACATTTTCTATATTTAGTGGAGTTTTTTTTTTTAAACATATGCTTACATAAATATCTCTAGCAGACCAAATTCAAGGAAAAGACTACCACAACAAAATAAAATAAACCTTGCATTTTAAAATGTAAAATTGGATGAAAAGGCAGCTTAAACACAGTCTAGGATTAACTTTTCTTAGTGCATTTTCTTGGCTGTGAAGCAATGGTCAAACTGGCCCCTTGCTCTTTACTGAACTGCTTCATTTAGCCATCCTTTAAGGACTTTTACCTGAACTGATAATTGATGAATCGCCTGTGTACCTGTCCTTCATTTCCACTTGCAGTGTCTTCTGGAAATAGCAGACTTTCAGGTGTTCACCAAACAACTACCAGAAACCTACTGTCATCTTACTCCCTCCTTCCTTGCTGAAAAGTTGAGCTAAGCCAGCCTCAAGCTTAAATTCCATGCTGCATTTTTTTCATCTGTTTAAATGCACTATTTTTCCCCCATAACCAATTTTAAGAAATGCGAGCTCTATTGCCCTTTGAAGCTTGAATGACAAATTGCTAACAGGCAACACAGAAACCTATCTTGGTCTACAAGACAAGGAAACTGCTTCACTCCCACCCCAAATCAGGACATGTTCACTTCAAGTTCATTCAAAACACTCAGGAGAATCTGTTTGTCTAGCAAAGAAAGGAATCACACTTTCTTCTCACAGTATGTTTGAGGAAGATTAACTATGTTATCTCTAATTTGCTACTAAAACCCTCAAGTACCCTCCTCACATGTAAGTAAGGCTTTACATGGTTCCATATAAAAAAATATTTCATTTTTTTTAACCCTCAGGTTAAGAAAAGTAATGCACTTGAAAATTGACTTTTTTTTTTTTACACATGATGTTCCCATTAATACAAGTTCTTCTGTTTTAAATTCCTAAGTAAATACGTTGAGAATTCCCCAAAACTGTAACCACAGCAGTGTATTTCGTATGATAAATTTTGAGAAACATCATTTTGGGAAATACTCTTTCAAACAGCTCCTTCAACTGGTGAAGTGTGGGACCCAGATGGTATTCATAAAAGAGAAAGAAGTACCACTTGACAACTTGTAATAAAGCTGAACGCTGCACCCTAATGAACACTTGCACCCTAATGAACATTCATCAGGCCTTCTTGTTTATTTACATTTTGCACCAACCAAGCTGCCTGTTAGCAAGAGCAAACCTATTCAACAAAGTAAAACAAAAGAGTTGTTCAGCTTCTCTTTGCATAAACAGAGAAGTGCATCTTTCTTTCTGGTGAAGAGTTCACTAATAAACCACCAAAACGTTTGACTGTCATACAGTGACTGTAAAAGCCATTACAGTCTAATTAAGCAGATAAATTTCATTTTCAGCTCTTCAGGGCAGATCTTATTCCAGCCCTCAGTGCTTTCAGTCCATTTGTACACACAATAGGGACAGGTGTGTTGAGTAAGAAAATCGGGACTTAAACAGCGCAGCTACTGAATATACTTCTCTAGTACATTATGCATATCTTGATTTATTCCTTTGTGTGACAGCTTAATTTTAGGCTTCCAGTATTGTCTAGAATGCTGCAACAGTCTCTCAATAGCACCTTAATGCTGGAAGCTATTAATCTGTATTTTGCAAGTCTTCCTTTGTCTCCAGCCCCTGGTCTTACTGTATTTTTATTACTTATTAAAAATAGCTGGCAGTATTGTCAAATTAGTGGGATTATCCTGGTTTAAAAAGGAAATTAGGTCAGTTATTTTACTCCTGCCCAGTCTTCAGCTCCCATGTACTACAGCTCTTGCATCCTACAAAATGGTCCGTTTCCTGTGGAAAAGACAGGTGTGTGCAGCTGTCTGCTTCACACCTCACTGGAACATAACACTGAAACAAGCATGGTAGGGTAAAGCCCCATCACTTGTTACTAGTCTCTGCTGATACAAACCTCTTGGTCAGAGCAGGAATGAGACCTAGGGCAGACTGTTCAGAGGTGCTCCTTTAGCAGGTTGGTTGTGATGGCGAAGAAATAAATTGGGCTGTTAATACTTCTTATATTTTAAGCACACCTAAAACCTGTCTCCAAAACAGTTTTTGATGTTCTCTTCACCCAAGCACATTGGAATACTCCTTCCAAACCTTACCTGAAATGGTGGCTTATATGAAACAGCCACTCCAGAGAAATGCACACAGCCAACATACAGGCTACTAACCATTTCTGACCAGAGATCAATGAGGAAAGGGGTGACAGTGCCCTAGCTGCAGCAGTAGTCTTGAGAGCTGTTGCGGCTTCTGAAACATGGGGCACACAGCAAGAAGCAATTCTTCATGCTCCCTGCAACAGCTGCTGTCTCAGGCTAGATGCAAATCTAAGACCCAGCTGTGTACCTGCCATGCAGTGATCAGGAATACAGGTGCTCACAAGATGCTCCGTGGACCAAGTCTCCACTCATTCAGTCTCAGCTCCTTTGCTCCTGGCCCCTTATTTTTCCCCACAATAGTTACTATGTAGAACATAAGTTCAGAAATGCTAATTGTTCATTAGTAAAATAAATAACCCCACACTAAATTCCTGTTTTGTAGCAATATACTATAGCCCTACCATTTTCCTCCCTCATCAATAAGAACACATTGCAGACAAACACTGTAAGCAATGAACACAGAAAGAATCACTCCACCCTGCCCCTTACTGCATGGGCAGGGCAGCCTTGCTGCTTGCAGGCAGGATGTTCAGCTGTTCCCCCCACAAGCAAGGAATGACATATTTTCCAGAGTTGAGATTTTCTTTACCTTGTAGCAAACATTGCTCTCAGGGAAGAAAAGGTAGCAGCATCTTCTTTCAAAGCCTTCAGCTCATTTCGCAGCTTCATCATTGTCTCCGTAACCATCGCTTTCTCATTTTCATACTTGCTTTTTAAGTTGGCAAGGGCCACCTCTGCAGTCTATTGTTTACCAAGAAGAACAGAAATGTAGTGGTTAATGAAACAGTCGACAAAGTTATTATCTAGGAGATTTCAAATGGCCATTGACATAATGAAATGTTTCCTTAGTACTGGAATGTTAAAATTCTGTTCAACTTCTCCAGTAGAGGTTAAATAAAATTTCATCTTTGAGCACTGGAAATAGATGGGACATTTGGGGCTCCTACTACCATTAACCATGAAGCAGCATCTGGGAAGTTACAGAATATACGTTTAGTGACACTTATCTCCAACTGCTAATAAAAATCAGACATTACATACTTCACAAAAAAAAAAGTGTATTTACTCTCTCTCTATTTACACACATTAACCCTTATCTTGCATTATGTCTGTCTTACATTATGGTACATCATTATGCTAAAATACAAGTGAAAAAAAGAAAACTGAAAGTAGGTACATATTTCTTAAATGCAATAAAAAAAAAAACAAAAAACTTATATTACTTTAGAGGAGACAATGAAGCATGTCAGGTTGTCTTAATGTCAGTTATTTTCATCTGCTGCACTGCTAATGTGTATTAAATGGCATGGCCCAGTCCCCAGAGACTAATTTTACCTTTCAACCCTCTTATTTTGTCCATGCTCTTGTATCACATCCTTATCTTGGAAAACTTTATTAGCAGTTTCAGAGAGAAGAGGATATGAACTTAAGAATTCATTCAAGTAGAAAATAAGATTTACCTCTTTGCTTTAGGTTTCTTACATTAAACATAATCTGATATAACTCAGATAGATTGAAGTTATCTCAAAACTTTCGTGAGTATGTGACAACCAAAAGCCAGTTAAGGCCCTAACATGCAGCTTCACAGGAGCACAACTTCGTGCCTGTGCTGACACAGCCTGCCTCTACTCAGCCTTGTGCCTTACAGGTATCAGGAAGAAGAGCTCCACTGAGTTTAAGAAACAGCAGTATGTCCTCAAAGACATACTGTTCCTCTGTGCTTAATAACCTAACTATGACCCTGAGACTACAGCTATCACATCTGTAAGACCTGCTCACCTGTTTGTTGGCCTTCAGCACAGTTCTCAGAGTTGCTATCTGTTCTCTCTTGGTGCTCAGCAGGGACTTCAGCTTCAGGATTTCTTCCATGAGAGCTTCCTTGTCTTTGTCCACCACTGGCCCAAGTTCTTGAGTGGCAACTCGCTGCCTGGACAACTCAGTTGTTCTGTCCACAGCAGCTTGCAGGTGTTTGATCTGATCCCGGATTATTGCGATCAAGTTGTAAATGTTCATTGGTTCCTTCCGAGGATCTGACACAGGAGATGGCAGAGATGACACTGGAGATGGGCTGCTGTCACCGCTTCCATTCTCTGCCTTTCCAAGCTCAATAGTTAACAGCCCCTTAGAAAGAAGAATAGGAGACCTCCTTCCCTTGGTCTCTGGACTACTGCGTCCTCCTTTACCTTCCTTGTAGTAATCCAGCATCACTCTGTTTGGAGTTTCGTTGTTGCACATGCAGACATGGTGGTATAAGTTGGCCAGTTCCTCACTGAAGGTGACCAGCTCATCTTGTGCCACACTAAGGCTGCCCTGTGTTTCTCCAGCAACATCACTGACTTTCTTCAGCTCCTTCTCCAGTCTGGCCACTTGTTCTCTATCATGCCTGCTGGATTTTTCTAATGAGGCGATCTTCTCAGTGAGAGCTTGGCTCTCAGTTTCATATCTGCTCTTGTCTTCCTCATACTTAGACTCACATTCTTTGTATTTCGTCTTCAGATTTTTAAGTTCTTCTTTTAGGTCAGTAATCTCTGCCACAGCCACTTTGTATTTGCACTCCAGGATCTCTGGCCCATTGATGTCAACTTCATAATAATCTCCATCTTCATGGCTGTCCCGGTCCTTCTCGTTGTCGAGGGCAGACTGACGTTCCTTGCTGACTTGGAGCTTCTTCATTGCATTCAGGTTTTCAGTAAGCCTGCCAACTTTCTCATGCTGCTCTGAGAGGGCCCCTCGTGTGTTTTCCAGCTGTTTCTGAGACTCCTGTAGTGTCGTCAACAAATTCACCTTTTCTCTTTCCATCTGAAAGGCATGAACACAGACATCTATATAAAGGAAACTGTTCCACTAAGTGGTTTTACTGTAAGAGAGACAGAAGCTTAGCCAAGGTGCATGTGGTTACAGAAACCTGATCACTTGTACATTACTGAAAAGGCTATTTCACATATTCTAAACACAAAAATAAAACAAACACAACTGTTGCAAGCAGTGTTCCTCCCCAATGTTTCTAATTTCCACTCTAAAATGTGCATTTTCAGGCTTCTCTTCCATAGCTCATGGTCTCCTTGTAAAAAACAAAATCATTCAGCTGAAGATAAACTGAAATTTACTGTTATCCTGCAAATTGTCAAGTAAATATAAGAAGACAAACAGTCTATGGTGGAAGCTTGGAGCTTCGTTAAAACAGTCTAAATTGGATTAAGTGAAAATTATCACATGGACACAGAAGACCTTGGACATAATGAAAATTTTTCAAGTTTCTCCTCTGTAAGTTCTAATTTTGAAAGAAACCCGTTTTTTCAACAAAGGCTTTTTTTATTAGAGCTCCCCAAAAAATATCAAAAATAGACAAAATAACCCTAAAACATTTCTAGGTGATGTAAATATGTACCTTGTTTCAAGTTCTGCTATCTCCCAAAAGTGCATATGTAAAACAATAATGCTTGACACCAATTAAAATTCTGGAATTTTAGAACTAAATGTAAAAAAAAACAACTATGGTGTACAAAACTCCTTCTGATGAAGGTGACTGGAATAACTATCCATTTTTGAACAAAAGACTTAATCCGTTGATTAAGTTTCTTGCTATGGGTGACACAATGAAGGGGACACAGCCTATACTGCTTCCTACAGAACATGATTGACTTGACCTTCTTTGAATAAAAAAAAAAAAAAAAAGAATAAATGTTTGGCAGTGTAGAATCTGTAACAAATTCTAAAGCAATTAAAGATTTTACAAGTTTAGATCATACTATATGGTGTACATCTGAGATGCTGAAAATACAAATTTCCATCTGAAAAAAACTAGCAGCTATTTAGAATTACAGTTATTTGGAAAATACATTTACCTGTACAAGCTGTTGTTTCAGCTTCTGGATTTCAGAAATGTTTAATTCACTCAGAAGATCTGAAACCAGACTTGGTGCTGGAGGGAAGCCTTCATTTTTCCTGGGCGTTGATGTATTCTTGCCATTGCTGAGTTTGCTGAGGCAATTTTGTTCAAAACCATTAATGATTTCATCATTATTGGGCTCTGTGGCTTCATCACTGAACTTCAGCCCATCCAATGAGATGTTCAGGTGACTGTTGTACATGGAGTCATTGATGTTCATGTAGTGGGACAGCTCCTTACGAAGATTGTTCTTCTGCTCCCTCTCTGTCTTCAGAGTCTCTAAGGCCTCCTCAAGCTGGCGTTCGGAGATCTCCTTCAGCCGAATGGCATCTTCCAGCTGGCTGTTGAGAAATTCTGTTTCTTCTTCAAGCCTTTTGATTTCGTGTTTCAGACCTTCAAATTCCACCTGAAAATACACAAATAGGGGAAGAAAGTACTAATGAAAATGTCTGCCTGCAAGACACCAAGTAATTTTACTTCTGAATGTTTTTCATTGAATGTGGTGAGAAGGGAATGTTTTTTTCAGTTCTAAAGTCTAGTTTTTGCATTTTAACTGTAACCACTGCCTGCTTACCTTACTAAGACCATACAATAAAATTTCTAAGCAAAGCGTGGAATGAGCTGACCTACTCCAGCTTAATCAAGATAGCAGGCAGATGCAACACGTGATAGAGGCATCACAAAACAGGCTTTCCTAGCACTTTATGCAAGCTCTTCTCATGTTTGATTAACAAATTCCCTGACCAACCCTCCCAGAAATTTCAGTCTCAGTATTTCTCAAACCCAGCATCTCAAAGCTACGCTTCCAATTCTCTGCTGTACTGCAGTTAGAATGTGCAACTGGGTTTAACACTGTTGAGGCACACCTAGCAATCTAACTCTGCTTTTATACATTCAAAATAAGATGTTCTATTATTTCTGTCATCATAATTCCAGCACATCTTGAGAGGGCTACAACCCAGGCAGCTAAACAAAATTTTATGGCGTGCTTTAAGTTTATACCTCTAAGACTGCATTTTATTTTTAACCTCTCTTGCACTGAAATTATGAACACCAACATGAGCATAACATTTTAAATCTATTAAGAAAAAGCTTACAGAATACCCTTTCTTACCTTCAAAAGAGAAAACTTTATAAATTACATATTCCTATTTTTTGCTAGCTATTAAAGGGATTTTAGGTGCCAATACGCACAATAGTGCTGACCCACATCTAACTGAGAAAAGGAGAATCCCGTCATGGTAATTCTGTTTGGTAACTTAAGCCTGGAAAAACTTGATGGATTCTTCTAGTTATGTCAGTGGGATAACTAAAGCTTAATGAAATTCATCAAGTAGGATTATGACAGAGTAGAAAATGAAATAATCCATAGCCATTGAATTAGCTCTTGGTTCTAAATACACCCATTGAACTCAAATATTTAAGATTGCAGCATTTTTTCAAAGGTCCCAGAATACAATACCAGTAGTCAATAATTACTAGCAACTGACAAGATAGCATCTGCAGTTAAATTTGGCTCAACCCAGAATGACAGCATTCTTGAATATTGTTATTTTAGAATGTGAATGCAGAGACAGGAACTTTTACTTGCTTCTTCTAAAAGTATAAACAAGACAAAAATGGTAAAAATCAAAAGTAACCAACAACATAACCTGAAATTCACCAGACCACTACCTCTTCCAGCCTGCATACGTAGAGCTTAATAGCCCCTTTTCCCCTATCACATAATGTCAAAGTCCCCCAAGCAGCGTAATTAGACCAGGCATAGGCAGGTGAGAACAGGTTCAACCTGGAACCCTCTTTTGGGCACAGTGAGGCCAAAGTGATAAACACTGGTGAGGAGTTTCACCTGGAAACACATGAAGTACAAAGACCATGTCTAATCTAACTACCTCCACAAATGCTAACTGAGGGGAATTCTTGAGTTGTTCCAAAAATGCAATTTTCTTTTCTAAGATTATGAACATAGCTGGAACAGTGCACTGAAATGTGACTTTGCGAGTTGAGGTCTGACAGTACAAAGTAGTTATTGACTACTGATATCGTTCATGAAAGTAGCTAGAAGAGAGTATGGAGACCAAGACTGGAGACGTAATGCAAGCACTAAGAAGCAATATAAGTATATGTTCAGAAATACACCCAGTTACAGACACGGTAAAAGAGGATGGATGGTGAATATTGCACAGGTTGAACCAAGTAACAAAGCAGAGTGGCAAAGTATTAATTAACTTCTAACAAAGACAAAGAAGGCAATGGAAGGACTTGGAGGTCAAAGTAGAAGCAATACAGCCTCAGACTGCATAGGAGCAGTCAGAAAGGACTTGAACATTTTTGGGATAACTGTTGGTACTAAAATTTTGTAGTTCATAGTCTCAGTAGTAGTATGTATTTGCAGAAGTGGTTGGATGTTCAAAGAATGAGACAGGACCACACTGTAACACAGGAATTAACTAGAGCTATGAAAGCAATGCTCACTATTTTGAAACACTTGCCTGGTTTTGCTTCAGGACAGACACTTGTTTCTGGAGACAGATGTTTTCTTCTTCCAGCTCAGTGTAGTCTTGCAGCAAACGGGCTTCTCGGAATTTATATTCCTTAATATCATCTCGCAGACGGGCCCTTTGGATCTCCACATTCTGGTTGACCTAGGATAAAAAAACAAAGCTCAAAGTGAGGGCAATTTGGTCAGCTACAATTACATTTTGAGATTTCATCTTTCCTTTTGTGCACTAATCAGTTAGATTCTATTCAAACAGAACCTCCCCCCAAATCAAATTACAGAAAATGAAGTCTTACACAATAACTAGATTTTGTTTTCTTGCTTCTCTTACAAATTCTTACTCTACTTTTGACAATTAACGAGCAGGCAAATCAACATTCATACATGTTACGTGTATGTCACTGACCAGAAGTAACAGATGAAAGTTTACCAGATTGGAAGTCAATACCTGCCTCCACTAACACTTAAATGAGATGGGGCTTCTCATGAGAGTAAGAAAAAGATTCAGACAACTCCAAACACTCTTATTTGTACTTGTATTTGCTCCTGCTTTTCATCAGACCTTTTCCTTATGCCTAGTGCAACTGTTTGGAAATATGTTCTAATGAATCCTTTTGAAGAAAGAAATTGAACTAAAGCTGAAATGAAGTCCAAGATTTCAGGCAGAAAGAAAGAACAACTGTGGTGCTGAGTGTGTGGTGCTGAACAACTTGGGGCTGAGTATTCCCTCTCCTCAGCCCCAAGACTTGCACAATGCCTCAAAAAAAAAAATTAAATCACTGTTCTGGGATACAGGAGAAGGAAAGATCAGTAGATGGCATAGTGTGATCTTTAGACTACTCATGAATACACATGGATGCTTCAACACACTGAGCTGGGACATACCCAGCTATGTGAGTGACTCGCTGTACTTAACTATGTGTTATTTTTTTCCAACCATCCGTTAGAGTCATATCTTTAAATATGTAATTAAAATGAAAAAGGTTCCAAAACATTAGCAAAAATATCTTTAGAGGAAAAAGAGGCAACAGCTGCCCATAAAATAGTATCCAAATATGTTAACAATCCTATCCGTCAAGCGACAAAACAGTTTTCCAGCCAGTTTCCACTCAAAACACACACCCGTGAAAGAGGCAGCCTATCTACTCAGCTATTTAGGTGACACCATCTTATTTCCGTTTTCATCTACAAAGCAGCATAGATAAAAAGACTTCATCCTCAGGTACATAGACTCAGATTCCCTTAGTATTCTCTGTATTGTTAGAAACAAAAACGTGAGCAGCAATACCTACAAATGAATTAAGTAAGGTCTGAGTCCTCTCGTGAGTGTACAGCAGCAATACAGAGAAATAATACACCACAGGTATCAACAGGCATGTATAGAGAGCTGAGAGATAAAGGACATGGTTTTGGAGGGAGCATATGCCAAGACTTGCACCTGGCACCTTCTGAACACCAACTCAGAACCACCTGCAACTGTAAGAACTTAATGTAAAAGACAGCTGCCTCCCCTGACAGACATTAGGCTATATAAACTTGCCTATTATTATTTTTTTTTTTTTATCTGTGAAGAAGAAAGCACTGCTTCCCAGTGCACTGAGAAGCAAAAATAAACATTCAAAACTGAAACGAGACGCTGTGGTACAGTAACACAGATGAAAAGTCGCTACACCCCATGTGCCAAGCGAGCACCACTCTTCTCTGCTGGTTCTTTACAGCAACGTCGAGCTTGGAGTCAGAGCTCGGGGGATTCTCCCTGCCCTCTGTATAGATGGTTTTGGCTTTGAGGTTACAGCAAGTTACTGCAAAGCCAAGCCTAGGCTAAGATGTGTCTTGTGACTCCACTTGGAAGCTACCTGGCAGATTCATTCAGCTACTAGCCAAAGTAAAAAAAAAGCTGCAGTCTAATAAAAGTTTTAACACATACCCCAGTCTTAGAACTGAAGCTCTGTAACTGTTTATCCAGTTAATGCTGTTTCAATAGCACTTTCATCCAAGAATCTAAAGGATCTTTAAACTCTTCTGAAGTTTCAAAACACATTTCCCCAGTCAAGTACTGGCTCTGTCTTTGCACAAACTCAGAGCTATGGGAACAATACATGGTGGTAGCTGAAGGCTGCAGGCTGACATGCAGTCAGGTCATAACTTCCTTCTTCTTCGTAAGGACTGCACCGAGACCTCTCACCTTCAGCAGAGAAAGCCTCCAGCCAGATAATCCCACCTGTTTAACAGCCAAGACCACGAAAGGCTCTTGCATCACTCCGAGCTCCATACAAATTAGGAGCTCTTCCCTGCAGTTCTCCTCATTTCCGGGTCAGAAACACAAGAGGAGACCTCCCACCAAGCTGCAAGGGAGCTTCTCTCCCCTTCTGCCCCCAAACACCATTCAGGTTGTTTGTCCACGGATGACCTAATCTTTGCACAGGTCAGCGCCTGGAAAAATCACTGAAGCCATTCGCTTTTGGAGAAAGAAGGGTTTCTGTCCAATCCTGTCTATTTAATTCAGAGTAACACTAAGAGCTCATTATTTAATGTGAAAGCACTGTCATGCTCTGTCTAGCACATTAAAAAAAAAAATCACTATTTCAATGTGCACAGGAAGGGCAGATTTAAAAATAGCTCCTTTGTTTCCTGGCTGGAAAAGAAGATATAACCTAGATTTATTGGCTGGTTAGCAAGCAGTACCTTCAGCTAGCTCTTAGCATTTTCCTGTCAGATATATGTGTGTGCTTGCAAGCTGCAAGGCTCAATGGGCACCATGCTATTTCATACAAACAACCAAATGTCAGTTGTTTTTTTTTGTTGTTGTTGTTGTTTTTTGTTTGTTTGTTTGTTTTTGTTTTTGTTTTTTTTTTTTTTTGTTTTTGTTTTTGTTTTTGTTTTTGTTTTTGTTTGTTTGTTTGTTTTTTGTGGAAAAGAAAAGCCACTGCCTCCTTTCTCAAACAGATTTCTGTATTATCCGCACCCAAAATAGTATTCACGTATTTAAAGACAGACACACGTACATTTCAGATGTTCTCACAAGAGTTGTTTTACGTGGCTAAAGTGCACAAAATGGTGAGCTGACCCACAGATGAACAGATGAGTTTGAACCAGAACTTTTCTGTGATTTTAGTATTTCTTGATGCTTCAGTGCCTTAGAGGTTTCTTCCTTCTTCCTCTGCCCCAAATAACACTGAGGTTAGGAGAGAAGAGGATGCTGGAAGACAAGGACATGCTTGGCTAGGCTCTCAGCTATAGGGAAAGTCGCATCTCCACCCTAAGGAAATCACAGGGCATTTACAAAGCATCCTTACCACTGTCGGGAGGATCAATGGCCACAACATCTTGTTGAGGGGCTTTGCCTACCCGACAAAGCCCCTCAAGTCCTTCACCCAGAGAACATTCGCCCTACACAGAAGACTCTCATCCATCCTGTCCAGGAAAGTACAGATGACGAAGACGACATTCTGGAGTGATTTCACCTAAGGCCACAGACCACTGTGACCCTGCTGCTAGAAAGTTTGTCTGAAGCATTTTTTTCCTCTTAGCTTTGCCTCAGAAGAGTCCTGAAAGGGGCACCTTTTAGCAGCACAGGTGCTAGAAATACAGGGATTTCCTCAGCCATGAGTGAAGGACTGGTTTGAATTGGCTTTGTCTGCGTATCAAAACCTAATTACTTCCCTTCACAGAGCAGTGCCCGAAGCCTGCTCTGTAGCACCCGGTTTTCCGGTGCACCCTACGATATAACAATGTGTATAATCTAAGCATGAAAAGTAAATTTATTGCAAAAAAAAATCTCAGGTAGCTGATCCCCCCCCCGTGTTATGGTTATTACACAGCTGTGGGCATCATTCAGCTTCCAGCAGCAGCCAGAGGCTGGTCTTGCAGGCGATGCTCTACTATCGCTAGCCCGATGCTGGGTTGCACTTAACTCCACCAGCTCCTGAGGCTGTGGATAAGCTCAAGTTCCTTGCTCTAATAAACATGCTCACACCTAAATTTACCTGTCATTATTATCAAGAGTCAAAGCTTAGTTTGCCCAAACTTATTACTAATTTTAGGATTGGATTCAAGACTTTGTGCAATAAATATTTCTAGACATGATCATTCCCTTGAGTTCTTCGTGGGAAGGGCTCACAAAAAAGGATGTGACCCCTCTGGAAGAAACATAGCGTAGTCAGAATGGATAGCAACTAGCATATATTCTGTTGTTATGGGGAGAAGAAAACAATAAAACAATCTCTTAGTGATTTTATTAAATATCATCATGAAAATTGAGAATAATAATGCCCGGCCATTTATGTAACTCAGTGCCTTCTTCGTCAGCAACTTTTTGAAGAAGGCATTTCAATAAGTGCCCTTCTGAACATCGCTTTCATACTCACCGCTGTCATCCCAGAAGAGCCAACCTCAAAGCTACATCACCTACACCTCAAGAACCAACGATGAAATTAAGAACTCAAGATCTGAACCACAGTGTGACCAGAGGCTGGGAGAAGCAGCTTTTCAGTACGTAAGCCCTGGTGGTGTGAAGAGAACATGCCAACAGTGTGAAGGCACCATGACTGGGGTGACTGCAAGCTGGGAAGAGAAGCATGTGTATTTCCCACACAATCCCTGTTCAAAATTTCAACTATCATAACATGCACACTCTCTCCACACACTGAAAGCAGGGAAATGGAAGATCCCAAGAGGCAGGCGCAGCCCACAGCAGTGTCTCACAGGCAGCAAAAGCCTTGAGATGGGAGATGGTTTTGGGCATGACCCCCTCACGCTGCCTCTCGCCTATGGGCCCAGCGCTCAGATACCTGGAGCTCTGGAGGACGGTAAGATGAGGTGCTGCAGGCATTCCTCACTGATTCACAGGCCCACTACTAACCACATGTAGCCGCGCAGGTTAGTGTACATGCCACTTCTATGCGTATATGTGTACAAGGGCAGCATATATGGTTTCTTCACATTCTATGTGCCCCCACCCCATTATTTTTTTAAAAGCCTTTTGATAGAAGACAAAGATAAGTTTAAGTATTTCCTTCAGAGCTTTATCATTATTTCCTTGCCCATTTTTCATGCTCTTGTTCTACATGCAGGAAAATATATTTCATAAAACATACACACAAAACATAACTACAGCCCCAAACTTGTGTTCCTCAGGATATTTGTTCAACCATTCAGACTATTCTCACTGACATGCTATAGTCATCCACTTACTGGTGCATACTTATGATAGCAGTTATACTTTGATTTATAAACCACAGACATCCCTCCTGGGCACTACACAAGAGAAAGAGAAATTGACAATCCTCTGGATACAAATGCTCCTCTTTTCTGTAATTGTATCCAGAACCCTTCTCCTCTTCTCCAAACACTGCCAGAAAAATTAAGATGTTCTCAGAAGTGTTTTATGACGCAGACAGGTTCAAAAGAAATATTGCAAAAGACAGACCACAGCCAGTAGAGAAAGTCACTGTTTGCACCAGTAGGACAATATATTTTCAAGAATTTATAGAAAATGTTTTTGGTGACTTGTTCACACAAGCCCACTGGAGAAAAATAGATATTACGTTAAACTTGTAGTTAGACTTCTCCACTGTTTTATTCCAAGTCATGCCATCACACCATTTATCTGCTGAAAAGCTGCTTGACTTCCTAAGCTTTGGTGTGACTGCAGAGAGAGATTGATACAGATAGGGAAGGAAAGAGGAAGGTGGAGCGCTGTGGTCACTCAGAAGCTTTAAGTCACGCAAGACATGCCCAGTCTTCCCAAGCACAGTCAGTCTGAACTCTGTGACAAATATCCTGTAGGGATCAAAAACCAGGGATGGCAGGAAACTAACTCACAACACGTTTATTCTTCCATAGGAAGAGAAGAAAACACACTATCCATTTGTCATACCTTGTTCATAACGCTTTCAATAGCTCTGAAGCATTAACAGAAGACACACAGCTACACTGAAACTTCAGTAGCAGATGTGTACAAACATCTGTGGTGATGAGTTGTTTTTTTAATTCGTTTTTTTCTATTTTCTAAAACGTCCTCTCATAACCAACCACCTACCCCATGATGAAGCATCTCACTGTGTATAGATGTCTCAGACTTTTAGCTGTGATTAGTAGGGTGGTGCCCAGCATTAACACACACAGCTCAAGATTTATTTTGTTGCAAACCACTAAATAAAAAGCTTTGTGAAGCTGTGACATTAAGGATGGGTTTACTGCAACACCAAGAAATGCAGTCATGGATTTCTTTTCTGTGCAATATTAGAGAGACCTGAGCTGAGACTCGGTTACCGCAGTGTCTCCAGGAGCTATATGAATCCCTCATAACTACTTAGCCAGCATCAGGCCTTGCTACAATGTACAAGTTTATTTGCTTAACATGGTGTTTGCTCCCGTCCCCTTCCAGCATTCGATCCAGCCTGGAGCCCTGCCCATGTCAGGGGAGCATCAACATCTGTGGAGGGTGGGCCCCAACCCAGCCTGGGGGCCAGGAGGGAAAGTCTGACCCAAACTTAATGACAGTGTTACAAGTGGCCCTGGGTAACGTTGTTATTAGTCTCCCCCTTCCTGCTCTGAATTGCTTGCTAAGAGCAGTTAAACTCCAGCTGCTTTTCCAATCTCAAATCTAAATGCTTGGCAGCTTTCCATATCCTTCCCTGCCACAAAGAACGCATTTAACCCTTCCAAGGCCTGCCAGTAGACTTTAGGTAGCTGTCTTTTCCCTCCAGAAGGGCTAGTAGAGCTGAGCCTGGCTCTAAGAAGTGTCACTGCTGACCAAGGCAGCACCAAGCAATCGGTGTCACAATTTCTTCAGTCACCAGCAGTTGTCACCTTCCCTTCTTCCTGTGATAAGGGGGTGTTTTCAGGGTCCACGGAGAAAGAGCACTTTAGCCTCCATACAATTACTGTATTTAAGCTGAATCAGAGCATCCTTAATTAGCATAACCCTTGTTACTTCAAAAGACAGCTTGCGAGAGCCAGAAAGCGCAAATATTCAGAGCAGGGCCCACAGCTGTCTACTGGTCAGACTGCCAGCATTCAAGTCAAGGGAAACATTACTCAGTGCAGCTGGGGCCAGGCTGCCATCTTATGGGAGTATAGCAAACCCCTGACATCCAAGCCACCCAAAAGGCTAGAATTTCCTACAGGAGCAGGCCTAGGGACACAAGTCCAGGTAACCCTCACAGTCACGGTGCAGTCTGTCACTTCAGTTTGTTGGCATAACCAGAAGCCTTAGCCTTTAATCATCAGCTGGGACTGTGACTCTCCTCCATAAGGTACAGAGCTCCTAAAGGAAAGCTGAGGGACAGGGGAACTGACAGAGTGTGCAGGGGCACAGCCCGGCACTGCCGGGACATCAGCCCCACTGCCTGCAGCCCCCAGAGCCGGGCAAGGCCAAGCGGCAGCTGCGCTCATCAGCCTGCGGCCTGCTTGTGGCTAACAGGCTTGGAAGGGTTTTTCAGTGTGCCCGGGCTCATATCTTCAGATGTTCACACACAAGCTTGAGGCAGCTTCAGCTAGCCTTCCTCATGCTGAAAGAGGAAGGAGGAAAGGAGCCTGGTAACTGAGACAACTGCCCGCTGTGTTCAGTGTTTTGTACATCGTTCCTCAAGGTCTGGGAGGGCACAGGGACAGCTGAACACAGACACAGCTCGGCCATGTCTGAGCTCAAGCTCTGGCACAGCTCCAGGGCAGCACTGCAGCAGCCTCCCTGGGGATGCAAGCTAGCAAGGGATGGGAAAGATGAGGAGCACTTCCAGGAAAACAGAAATGAACAAGCCAGCCAGGCTTACATAAGGAACAAAAAAAAACTACTCTGCATCTTCTGCTTTTTTTGTCTAACAGCCCACATTCAGGGGAATAACATAGTACTAAAGCTGCATCCTACGTAGTAGCTCTAAATCACATTTCATTTTAAAAAAAACATATGTATTGTGATATTGAATGTACCACTTTTGTATTTCTAATTGAAACTAATTATTGAAAGCTAATAAGCACAATCAACCACTGTATCAGCACTCCTCAACAGAAAACAGAATAAAACCCAAGAGCAAGATACTGTTTTGTGTGGAGAAGCCCTGGTGGCTCTAAGGCCTAATTGTACAGGAGACCACAAAACAAACTTACAGTAACCTGCTGAAACTGATTTCAGACAACCAAAAGCTCTCGGGCTTCCATTTCCTATCTAAGGCAGTTCCCCCAGCAAACCCATCCAACCCTGGCCCTAAATGGGTGCCAGAAGCAGGCAAGTGTGCTCCACCTTCATCAAAGTCTTGTTTCTGCTTTTTGATTTTATCATCCTCTGTTAATCAGTGATAATCACTGACCAAAACACTCGTACTTCAGCGATATCCAAGGCCTGCTCCATACTGTGCTTCATGCCTGCTGTTCAGAGCTGCAGGACTCTGCTGCCATGTCTTTCTGCAACCCCATTAAGCTTGTTTCACCAGAAACGTTCACAGTCCACTTATTTTCAATAATCTGAAGTACAAGTTTCTCCTGTTATTTAAGCCTGCCCTTCTGTGTTACAAGCTCTGTTGGAAGCTCATTTATTTTCTTACTCAATTCTTACTCTAGTAAGAAAGCCCTATTTTACAGTTTCATTAACTGCTTCCAACAGTGACACTATCAGGCAGAGTAACACCAGCATGCTGCAGCACCACACCAGAAACAACTTTATGGGACTTCAGCACTAGATACCACAGACCTGTCAGATTTAAAACAATTCACAATTAAAAGAATATTGACAAAGTGTTGAATTTAATACAGATATCAAAAAGACTAGAGGTCTCCTATTGTCTTAATTTGGCCGTAGCTAATTTATACGTAAAGCACGAGATAAAGGCTTGGGCTAAATTTATACTCCCTGTGTTAGTGACCTATTTTCACAAGGTGCCACAGCTCCTACATGTGGAAAGTGCTTACTTTACATTACATAATCCTACTGAGATACAATCACCTCAAAACCACTAGCTTAGAGCTCCGTCACTACTTCAAACAACTTTAATTAAGTAAACTCCAAAGGAGTTATTTATCTAAATTAACAATACCACTTTATAAGCAGCAGAGGTAATATGATTTTGCTTATGTGGATTATGGAAGTGGTACTTCTCTATAGAAAACACCACGAAATAAAGGACGATGCAGTAATACCACACAATACCTACGGAAGCCTTAAGGATGTTGGGTGAAATATAGAGGCTACCCCCCACGCCTCAGAAGCAACAGCCTTCCCTCTGCTCTCCAGGGCAGTCAAAAATGCCCACGTACTCAGCAGCTTTAGGGAACTATGCCACTGATGGATACAGTAAGCTGTTTCTGGTTTTAAAAAAAAAAGTTTTCTTAGACCTTTTTCCTGAGCAGAATATGCTAACGGCCAAGTCCAACTAGGTTTCAGTCGTGGTCTTCATCTGTCTGCAGGAAGAGTTCCTAACCCTTGCTGTGGTGGTCAAAGCTTGGTCAGACTCCAGCATGGTTAATGCTGCCAAACTGGGATCACTCAGCATTCCCAGTCCAAAGTGTTGGGGCTTCATTATTGGGTTTGTGTATTTCGTTTCGTTTTAGATATACCAACAAAATTTGCCAATTGAACTCCACATGCAACACACTGACTTGCAGAGAATGCATGAACATGTCTAATGCTTTTTTTATTTTTATTTTTTCAAAACGAACTTGCTGTGTATTACTTGCATTAAACCAAAGGCAGAATCTCTGGCGAAAAGGAAGGATTAAATGAAAGCAGATGAAACGCAAGGATAACACTGAGCATAACCTTCACTGCTGCTGCATCACAGCCTGCATTTTTAATTTCCAAGTGACAAACCGTGGACAAGCAGCTCAGATTTTCTTTCAGCAGTCTTGTTTACCGCTTAGCAGGGCAGACTTTAATAACATTCTGATGACTTAATACAATTACTTCACATGACTAAATTATGAAGTCTCCTTCCCTGTTCCCAGTTGAACTTCAAACAGCATGTCACAGCTAGCTTGTATTTTACACAAATAAACAGATGTTGGGACGCAGTGACTGGACCTTCATCAAACAGTGACTAAATGCTCTTTCCAGAGATTTCCTTCGTCCCTCTCAACTGTTACCTTACAGCTAACAAGTGGCTTTAAAAAGCCCAAAACACCACTGGGGCAGTTATTCTGAATATATCTGAGCCTTTCAGGTCATGCTTTGGATGGACCAGCACAACAGAGTATGCTGAAATTTTATCCCCCATAATTAGCAATATACTGTTTTGCTTATAACCAGCCTGCACTCAAATTGCATGCCCTGTGCTTGTCATTGACCTATGTTTTCCTAAAGGAAGGAAAAAATCAATGGCCATGTAGGAGTGATATACTGCCCTTTTTCTATAAAAAGAATTATTTTCCTAAGAACTGTTTTGATAAATCACAGTAAGATTACACTGCATAAACGTCTGCATGTAGACAGAACTTGTGGCAGCAAATGAGAAGAGCCTCTTAGCCACGAACAAAGCTATGTTCGTTGACCTCATGCTAGCTTTTCCTTCCACAAGAGCTTTTGTCCAAGCAGCAGAGGAACTCAGACGGGTGTAACACTGTAAAGATCAAACGTCTCTGTGAGAATAACCACCAGAACACACTTTAAGACACAAAAAGAGCAACACCTACATTCTGCCTTACTAGAATGTCTATTTCAAATCAAAATACTGTGACAGCACAAGTGGTGGCACCCATTCTTAGAAGCAGTTGTCTGCCTGTGCTGACTGCCAATTGCACTGCTAGTAACCCGTAAGTTGACCTAGCAAATGCTGCTCCTGGAGCTGCTGCTTCACAACAGCCACACAACTGTATCACCATGATCTTCCTGAGCTATTCTCAAAAACCAAATCCAAACCACTTATTTATCAGGTTGAAATCAGCCATATTTTCAGTTTCTGCAGCAAAGGAGGGCTGGGATAACCCAGATATGGAAAAATCAAGGATACCTGTCCTGTTCCCAGACCCACCTACCCCACACAGAAGTAGCTTGGATTTCAGTGCATAAGACTGCTCCACACTTGGTTCCTCTGTTCAGTATTTCCCCTTCAGCCCAGCTGCCCCAGAAACAGCTCAGAGCAATGCTGGTCTGACACACACAGGGCAGGTAGCTTTGCCTCAGGGCAATGCTCACGTCCCCCAGATTTCTCTCATTCGCAGCCTTTAAAAACAGCAGAAGACACCTCCCCATTGGCAGTAAAAAAGTAGTAGGGGTTAATGAGTTAGCTCCACTCATTAATGACACAGAGGGAGAGAATACTAGTCAATGTCTCTTAAAAATCTGTTCCTCCACACACCCATTTCAGCTTGAGAGATAGGTGTGATATTACCACCCCAAACTTATTTCACCTAAAAAGGTGAAAAAGATGTATCAAGAAATTAAGTATATCAAAACTAATCTTGAAAACCCAAACATAGGGGGAAAAAAAAAAAAAAAACAAAAAAAAACACAGGATTTGATACAGTTTCTGGAACAGTGGCATTACAGCAGTGTTATTTCTAGTACTGTTGACACAGCCCCTGGTTGGCTCTTTGTGCTTCTGCCTGAATGTTTTGTCACAAGTGATGTTCTTACAACCAACCATATGTGACTTGAAAATAAATCTCGGGATGCAGCCCTGAGTCAGTCTATCAGCTGCAAAACCCCTAGATGAAACCAAGGATTTTTTCCCCCAAGCACACATACTACAGTACTGCTTTGAGACTCAGTGTAAGAAATGCTCTTTCCTATTTTCAAAAAGAGCCAATCTGACCCAAACAAGCCTTGCGTAGAAACATTGCCAAGGGCCACCTACAGTAACAGAGGCAGTGCCAAGTACAGGCGAAACAAAGTCATCTCCCTGGTTCTGCATCCTGAAATCACACCACCATCAAACCCCAGCGGAAGTTTTCACTCGCATGGGAAGAAAAACAAAACAAAAAAACAAACAAACAAACAAAAAAAAAAAACAAAGAAACAACCTCTTTAATTAACGGTTTGTAAAGCAAAACTTCAAGCCATTGTTTCATTGATTGGAGCATTTCTAGCTACTCCTGCAATTGTGCATATTGATTTCAGATCTGTTAAAAGATTACAGCTGCGTACAAGAGACTTTCTCCCTCCACTGCTGATTCTGGTCAGATGCCCAGGGCAGACCCAAGGTCGTAAGGAAGGTCAGGAGCAGCCACAGCTAACGAGCGGGGCTCAGCCTGCTATTCCTGCAGCACTGCTGGGCATGTAGCAATTTAATTAAAACAGAACAATGAAAAGATCCCCCAGCAAGCCTGCTACCAGGTTAATTCCCAAACAATAGACTACCCTGGAATCTTAACTGCTAAGTGAAACTTTAAAAAGCGTATCTACAAGTTTTATAGTGTTAGAAGAACAAGAGTCCATGTTAATGTTTCTATAAAACCTGAAATCTGAAAATAATAGTGCTCAGAGGGTGACTTAAAACTCCCCGATTTCAGCATCAATTCATTTTTGGACACCAAGTCTCTAGACAGCAGCCATTACAGCCAGGGAAACGCTGTTGTTAACATCTTTCCTCTGAATATATCAGTGCACAACAATAGAGGAATCACGAGCAGATGCCTCCTTGAATACGTGCAAAGCACACCAACTGGATTTTCCTCCACAATTCCTCTTCTTCAGATATTTTTTTTAATTGTTTCAAACGGATACAAATGATATGCACAGCTCCCATTTGTAAAAATACTCAATTCTAAGTTATTTTAAAACGAGGAAGCTGTCAATATGAAAATTAACTTCACTGAACATAAAAAGCTGGGATGCACACAGCGGCCATCTGTAGCGTGCTGAGGCAGGGTGCAGCAGCGTGCCGCAATGGCACCGCTGCCACCGTGCCTGAGTTGCCGGCACCCAACAAAAGCTGGGCAACCACCGCAGCCCCTGCCCACACAGCCCTGCCAGGGCTGCAGCCTCAGAAGGAGAGGGGTGGGAAAAACAAAACCCTTTTAATTCTCTCAGCACATTAGAGAACAAGAAATCCAGTCCTGCTCACTGTGTTTGATGGGATAAAGTTCCTTCAAGGAAGCATTGCTGCTTTTGCTTTTAGAAGCAGAGCATCACCTCTTTAAAAACTGCTGCTCTTACATTAGGACCATGTTCAGTAGCTGATTTCCAGCCATATTACTCACTTCAGAGGTAAGACAGCACATTTTAACATCATTTAAATGTTTCTGTTTGCACAGTTCTAAAACCCAGCAACAAATCACGGAATGTCTTCTACAAGCTGCCCCAGTTTATTCTTTGGAGCATTATGTCTGGGCCCAGAAGGGACCTAACACCCGCAGGTAAGTGAGCTTCGGAGGAGCCTTAGTGCTCAGAGGCTTTTCCATTACAAGTTCAGGGATCCTTGTTAGAGGATCCTTGATGAAGGAGACATGGGGGAGACGCATCTTCATTCCCAGGGTGTTGCACTGAGTGCTGTGTGCCATGATACTGCTGTCTCCCTCTCAGATTCAGCACATTTCAGTGCTGGTCGATGCATCAGATTCCAAATGCTTTCAGGATGAAAAAAAAAAAAAAAAAAAAAGCTATGTGTGAATGCACCTTTCCCCCTGCAGTTTTGCCCACAAAACATATGGGAATGAAAGTCAGTGATGTGCAAACCAACCCTGCAGCCATTCCGACAGACAGAGAGGGCACCAACACAATCACAACACGACAGCAGTGACCCTTACAAGGTCACCCTTCGCAGCCCACCAGGCAGGGGAACTGTCTGCTTTCAACATTTACAAAACAACCTTTTCCCCACAGCTGACCACAGTGCTATCTGGTTTTATAAAGCTCATGTCAAGCACTGAGCTCTTGCCTGAGTTGGTTTTCCTGTATTTTTGACCAAAGTGAGTGCACAGCTGGTCCCACCCGCCTCTGCTTGCTCTGCCACAGCGCTTCCCTCCCCTGGGTCTCATCTCTCTGCCTCTGGTGACCTCTCGTTTGCGCTGGTAGTTATCAAACCTGCACTTGGTAAACAAGGCTGAAGCCTGAAACCATGCTGCCTGCAGAGACATTCCAGGAAAGCTCACCCAATTTTGTGGCAAATAGACAATGCTTTTTATTGTAGTTCTTTAAACAAAAGGAGCTCCCTCCTCACTCTTTGTCAGCATTCCACCACAACCTGCCTTTTCCTCTCGCTTCTTTCTCTAGGTCATCCCCGCTCCTTTTTCTTTGGTTCCTGATATGACAAGTTTCCCTCTGAATTCAGTCTGCCTCCATTAGGTCACCAACCTGCTGTACCTCCTACAGGCAAGGTTTCCAGAATAGCCCATATTTACATGTTACTTCACTGCAGCCCACGCTTGCACACTGCCTGAACCCTGCGCTCCGTCACATCACAGCATCTCAGTTCCCCCATCACTTTTCCGAGCTTTTAAGTGTCCCTCACTCCTATTAACTTCAGTGGTAATATTTGTATTATCTTCCTTTCCCTTGTTCTCACATTCTCCATGAAAAATGTCTCTTGTCCCTGCTTTCTGCATTTGACTTTATTTTACCTCTATTTACATCTCTCATCTCTTTTTCCATTCAGACTCCTGCTTCCAAAAGCTGCATATCCTACTCCATTAGTGACCTTTCTGTTTGGAAAGAAAGAACTCCTCTAGATATCAGCTGTTTGTTCTCTTCTTTTCCAAGATTCCTATCTGAAAAGGCAATAAATCTTTCAGCACTTTCCCTTCTCTAAGCTATTCCCTGACTTTATACCATGCATGTACAGAAACATTGTATAAGAATATTTTGCTATATGATTATCACTACCTCTAGTTTCTTAGCAGTTTCCAGTGTACCCAGAAATATACCCAGAAATGTACCCAGTAACACTGCGGTGTATTTTTTTTTATTTTATGATTTGCTTGCATTAAAAACCCAATTCCACCTTCCTCCATTTATTTAAGAGGGGAAGAAAGAGCTCTGTTGATCTGATACAGACATATGTATCAGACTAGACAAACTACATAGGACCTCAACAAATCTGTAATGCATTGTAATGAACTGCTTGGGCACACTTTTGGCCACTTAGCAGCAGTGCACAGTCTATAATTTAGAGCACAGTAAAATGTTGTTCCCCTGTATTCTTTGCTATAATAAAACCAACAAATTCTTCAGGCATGGCTCATGGTGCAACTTTTAGGGAACCCAGGAAATGGAAGTTTTCCTTCCTCGGCAGCAGGGAGTTCTCTTGTACCATTTTCCTCCATGGGCTGTCAGTGGGTTCAAGAGGGAAGAACAGAAAGCAACACAAAAGACTGTCCAGCATTTCAGCTATAAGTCCTAGTGGGAAAGAAAAGTGTTATCATGACTTTAAGAATTCTTCTCCTCCACTGATGATGTTGAGGAAAGTTCTTACAGAAACCTGGAGAACTTCAACAATGAGATTACCGTGTATTTATAGACGTGTTGGCCAGCAGTGCTCAGGGCAGATAGGGTCAAGTCTAACAAACAGCAGCCTACCGTGGTGAAAATGCTGGCTCCTGAAAATAAACACTTGCTAGCAATTAAAACAGTCACATACTGGGAACGGGTTATGTCCTGGGTTTTCCTGCAACGTCTCTTCCACCTCTGCTCACATGTAAGGCCACAGAAAGCCGATGAATGCACCTGTAATATCACTGTGCCTAAGGACAGGGTGAGATGGCTGCGAACAGTTAGGTTTCTGTGAGCAGAGGGCAGCAATGATCGAAGTGTCCTGTTATAACACAGCGCATCTGATGCTTCCAGTGACTGAAGATCAGCTTCCACATGAAGCTCTTCTAATCACAGCGCTGCAGATCGTTTGTGGTCTCTTCAGTGAAACAGTCAGGGATCCACAGAGTTTGGATCTACCGACAGATCTTTAGGAAAGAACTGCACACCGAGCCCAAGGTCTTCACCAAAGAAGCAAGATCTCGGGGCTGGGTGGTGAGTTTGTTAGGTTTGCTTTGGGAGCACATGTGAACTGCATAAACCGTAAACTTCATTGAGGAAGTTATTAGAAAGATCTGACCAGAGCATAAGGGTTGTTAGAGTCACTTAAGACTCTGAAAAAACAAACTCATGACTGACCCCTCAGATGAGACAAATGAACAGGATGGAGGAATAAAATGGACAGATCTCTATGAAGTTTTGGGTATTATGTTTCCTTTTTTTTTTTTTTTTTTTCCCTTTTTTTTTTTTTTTTTGGGGGGGGGGGGGGGGGGGGAGGGTTTAACCCTTCACCCACCTCAGAATAAAATAAAACTAGGATAGATGATTGCTTGTTGGTGTTCTACATGGTCCTGAAAACACCTACCAGACTCCTCTGGCTGGTCTGGGAGGCTGTGGGGCTGCAAGCCACCCTCCAGCTGCATCCCATGGGAAACACTGCTCAGCCTCAGAACGAAGCGAGAACAGGCAGGTTTCACACACTGCCCAGATTGAGAGAAAGCTGCACTGCGCCGCATGGACAGCATAGGGAGCCAGCACATGACCACAAAGGGCGTAGAGAAGAAAGTCAAGTTCATCAGCAATGTGCTAACAGTCTCACACCTCGGTGAAAGACAGAGCCTTAATTGCTCCAGGCTATTCCATTTTTATATTTTTTTTAATGGTTAAGAATAATACAAAGTCTATTATCTTTCTCTGCGCTCCAGTGCTCTGTTCCCAGGAAGGAAGCAGCATCTTTGAAAATAGGTACTCGTGCAAAAATATTCCCCCTCTTTGGACTGAGCTTTGGGATTCTCTCCACAACTCCTATAAGGAGCAAAGAAAGCATGAGAGAATTGTCACTAGCAAGCGGAAGAAAAAAGAGGGAGATGGTCCCCTGTGCGTAGCACAGCCAGAGAACTGCACTGTACAGGTCAACAAGAAAACTCATGTCAAACTGATGGGTAAAGCACATTCAGGAACAATGACAGATATTGCACAACAATGAAAGACAATCAGTGTCTTTAAAACCAACTTCAGAAAAATAGCTTCCATTTTATAGGCTTGAAAGAATAAAATCATACCTACGTTGTGTTTTGTAAAACATGCTATGTAGTACATTTACACTGCTCATTTTGTTAGCTATTTTTATTCTCAATTAATACTAAAAAACACAGATTAAAATATATCTCCTTCTTTAGTTTACATAATCAGATCACCTTTTACTTCCCTGGGAAAACATTGCTCATTTATTTTTCAGCTTCTTTATATGTGGGCATGGCTACCTCATGATTTACCAACCAAATCAGTCACCTATGAAATCTGTTTTGGTGCCACTAAAATGCAGCAGTAATGAAAGAAGATCAAAAGGCATGGTAATTAGCAATTACTCAGGAGCAATTACTCCTTCTAGTGACTTTTCCAAGACACAGGAGCTGCTGAGCTAGCTAATGACAGCAGTAAAACTCATAATCTGTAATCGCCCTGCCGACCTGTCTCAACAGGCAAAGTTAGATAATTCAACAGAAAGTGTCAGAACAGCTTGTGTCTGCTACAGCAACCGCATCCATAATGAATGTCACATCTCCTTCCAGAAACAACTCACTTTTCTGCAAGTGTCCTGAGAAGACCTGAAAAGATTGACAGCATCCCAAACGCACTTCCAGCTGATCCAGGTCAACATCTGGTTTCATTCCATAACCGCTGCTACGGCCAGAAACAGCTCGAGAAGAGCTGCTGCCTGGTTCCTTCAGCCTTGCCCGTGCCACGAAGGTCTAAAGAGATTTTTTCACAAAAAGCCCCCATAACAATGAAATTCTGTATCCTTCCAGTTAGCTATGAAAGAGCAGATAGAAACTTTCACAACCAGCCCTTACTAGCAAACATCTGCTAGAAGTAAAGCTGAGATTCAGCCCCATTAGTTTCCTGCCTTTTCTGCCCTCCCCCAGCACTTCTAAACCACCACCACCACTTCCTTTTAGCTTTGACAGAAGACCTCTTCACAGACAGAGGATGCATTACACATTACACATTATCAAATGTTTTCCACATCCCCCCTCTTGCCTGGATTAAGTCCAGAACAGTTGCAATAGAAGTAGTTTCCTGTTTCCCCAGTCATCTTGCAAGTCAGGCCTTTGGACAGGCAGTAAGACAGAACCTCCAGAACACACGTTATAAAGGATAGACCCATCTATAAACACTCTCTACAACATAGTGGAGAAAAGCCGCTGTAGTTTTTCTTTCATCAGCAGTCAGAAAAACCCAAGGAAGGAATTTCCACTATGTCTCTGTGGTATAAAACAGTAGATCATATTCCACCTTCAGCCCAACACTTTCTGCCTCTGGACTACAGAAGCATTCTTCAGAGCAGAGGAGGCACAGAATTTCCTTGGACCAATGTCAACATGAAACTTCTACCATGAGATCTGGTCTAAGCATGGCTGTAGGGGCTGGAGAAAGCCACAGTGCTCATCTTTCTCACTGGCTTACGATAGCCACAATGTTCTTGATTTCTCTCACAGAATATTTCCAGACTCATTTGCTATTTATCTACAAATCATCACAGGAGGCTTCTGCGCATCCTCCTGTTTCCACTTACCTCAACAACAGTGGTGAAACAGCAGCGATTTGAATTTCTGCTGCTTTCTGGTGCACTGTACTACAGCAAAGCCAAGTCTCTCAGGAAAGTCGTGTTGACTTGAATTTTTCTGTGGGCCAGGAGAATCCTGGTATCTCTGTTCACACACCGTGCCTTTGTCATTTGATATAGGTGATTAAAAAGTGATTCAAAGCAAAATGCAATACAAAAATGGCATCCTAAGAGGAAGGATCCAAAAAACACACGTGGTCAATTGGCCCACATGTTTTCATTTTCACACTAAAACTTTCATGCTATTTCTCTCCTGTCTCCTTCCCTCTTCACCACACCACAATTTACAGTCAATAGAAGAAAAAGCTCAGATCAAAAAGGGAAGACAAGAAGGAAGAACACACTGAGAAGACACAAAGCATTATGCAACCACTGGCTGCCAAAGTCACCTGCAGAGAAGCCCCCATAACAGCAAGGCTTATTATTTAATCACATCAGGTTTTGATTTATTTTAAAAATAGAATTCTTCTTTTTTGTTTGTTTTTTTTTTGTTTGTTTGTTTGTTGTTGAGTTCAGTTTCAAAGTTTAGAATCAAACACAATCACCACCACTTTATTTTCAAGCAACTAAATACATCTTCCCCATTTCAGAAGAATGCTTTAAAAAACAACACCAGAAGCTTATAAAAATGAGAATCTTCACAAGAAACCTGACATCAGCTATTTTCCCTCCTCAAATACTGCTCAGCTCTCAAAGGGTGCCAGGGGAAAGGACTTAACAGTTTCCACCTTATGCAAGCATGTTTGTGCACAAGGCTGAGTGGGTGAGGTGGGAGGACAAAGCACACGAAAGAACACTAAAACCAGCTCATCCAAAGGTTCTGGTAAAGGAAAATGCAGCTCCAAGCAAATATGGCTGAGTAGCTGAAATATGAGGGTATCTAGAAGGAAAATCACATTCAACAGCAGTGACTCAGCGAGCTGGATCGAAATCTGCCGATCAGCACGCTTTGGGCAGTGCTTGGAATCCGTTACCGACATAATGCTGCTACCTCCTGGGTGGGGAGCTTCTCTTTTAAGTTAGGAAATAAAGATTAGAGCGGTGTGTGCTTGCAGCAACTGGTTGCTTGCCTAGGCAAGAGTACATGGATTGATTCCAGCTCCATTATCCCTCAGCCAGGACACACAAAATTAAAGGTGAACTAGCCTAGCTTGTTTGATCACCTGTGACAGTCCCATGTGCCCCCCCACCACCTATCCCCAATCTACTTCTGTTGCACCCCAAAATGAGGTACTATTGAACCTCACTTCTCCACAGAAGTAACCTACACTTTCCAGAAAGAGTCAACATAAAGCTTTTCATCTCCTCGTGAATTCCACTACCAAACATTATCCACATATTTGTTATAATCCCCTAAAGTAAATTCAGATACTTGTGATTTTCAGTTTTGGTCATGTGAAATGCACCGAGATTAAGACCTGGGCTCTTAGATAACCTTCTCTTCTGGCAGAGACAGCTTGTTGATTGTCTCAGGGCCCAGAGAGTCGAGTACTTAATGCTTCAAAGGAAGGTGCAAGAAACCTCATGAGTAATAACTGGGGATTGTTTACCACATCCATCTGTGGTTTGCAGTCTTTGTAGTCTTTTTACTCAAGTCTACGTTTAAGCAAGGGTTTGAGCTCTTAAAACAATCTGAGCTACAGATTTCATAAGTAATCGTATTGTTTGGTCAACTTCTCAGTCATTATTTCTCATCAGAAACAGGCACTTTCAATACTAAAGAAAAAAAAAATGGAAGGTATGTTGAGATAGTAAGTTAAGCAACCTATGAAAATGTAAAAACCATCACTGTCATGAGAAAAAACACAAGGCACTGTTACTGTTACTCCTTCTGTGCAGTTCTGTGTTTTGTTGTGCTCCCACATCCTTATAAAAATTGTAGCGGAAAAAGCAACTGGCAATGTATAAAAAGGAGAAGCTATGCCCCAAATATTTTGCAGCAATAATATCTCTATGGAGAGCATGGAGAGCAGAGCAGAAAAAGTACATTCTAAACTTCTTTGTGCTTGGCCTAAACAGACCCATCTGCATTTTAAGCCAGTAGTTCTCTGATTGAGGGCACCAGTGTGCAGCACCCGCGGTACTGCTCTGGCCTGGACACGCAGTCACATTTCTGTCTAGTGACCTAGAACGCAATATGGTACTTTCTGCAGAACTAGGAGGTATTTGAACAAGGAAGAGGGAATTCGTACTGATTCAGAACCACTGTGGCCATGACAGGCTGGTTCAGTGGATGTAATCGGAAAGTTGGATTTACTACTACACTGCTGAATTACAGCTTCAGCTGGATTTAACATGAGAGACAACCAAATTTATCAGCATTAACAGATATTGAGCAGCTCAATAATATTTCTCAGTGTGGTTACACAGCACAAAAAAACATAACCACAATACCTGTTGTGATGTGCATTGTTCACTTTTGCTTACCTCTTTCAGTTCCTGTGCAACAGAATTAAGGCGTTCGTTTTCAGACTGGGTGTTGGCAAGGACATTTCTGAGCTGCTTCAGTTCTGTCTGCAGCTCCATAACCTTCTTCATGTAGTACTCTTCCTTGGTAGCTGACTCCTGAATCAAGGTCTCTTCTCTGCTCTCTCCATCTGCTGCTACCTTCTTGTGGTTGGTATGGGCCTGCCCAAAAGCCTAGGATAGCCAGAAAGACCTTCTGTTAGTAAACCCAACATTTTCCATAAATAGCTTCCATTTTAAATAGTTACAACTATTTACCATGTTTTTCTGATACAAAACAAAGCAACTTTTTCCTACACCTTCCCCTCCTGGGATTAGACCCTTAAATGTTATCAAGTCGCTAATGCAGGGTTCTTGAAAGTAATGTGCAGCATACACCCAAACGGTGTTTTGAGATGCGTAGGTTACTTTGGTAGAACTTCATATAAACCCTGAAAGGGTTTATAGAACCTTTTAAAAAGGGAACACCAAGTCTTCTTGAGTTAAAGCAAGACTCTGGCTTGCAACAAGACAATCATGAGATGACCAGAAGCTTCTGTGTGCATGCACTTTGCATACCTGGGTCAGACCCACTTCTACAATGACTGCATCACTGAAAACAGATTTAGTACCAGCAACCTGTTCTTTTCTACTCTTCCTGATCCAGCTACACCAGAGACACTTATCACCATGCTCAGCTGCTCATTGCTGGAGATTACTGCCCCCTCAAACCTGCTAACCCACTTCAACTGGAAGCGAGACAGGCTCACAGAGCTGCTCTGCCACCAGGTTAAGCTAACCTGGGTCATCCTGGCTGAAGTAGGTCAGCATGTGCTCACCCGACAGCTCCGCTGGCTGCTCTCACTGACTTTATCCCTAGCAGTGCACCAACAAAGGGAGTTAGAGGCAGGTCGGACGTCTAACCTCTTCAGCAAAACATGCATGTTTAGACCTGACTTTCTTTTTTTTTTTTTCTTTTTTTTTTTTTTTTTTAAAAAAAAAAAAAAAAAAAGGAACACCTCCTCCTACTTGTTTCTTTGTGTTTTCATTTTATCTGAAACTCTACCAGGCTCTAACATCAGTGCTCAACACACAAGCAGCTAGACTGGCACTAAGAAATGTTCTAAAGCAAGCAGTGTAACATTTAAGTAGGTATCTACTTGTTACAATTTGCCAGGCATACAGACCAAAGTCAGTGAGATCAATGAACACTGTCTTCACATTGCTACACCTGCATGTTCCACACAGTCCAACCCGAGATGTATAGAGCCTTCAAGTGCCACAGCATCTTTTGGGATGTTAGTGTCCATACAGCAGGTTCCCACAGTCGCCAGTAACACGAGACATTCAGCCAGGTCAAGGACAGATCAGCATCTTGTAAAACTCCTGGTTCAGTCATGCATTACATATTCAACTAGTCATCTTCTACTAGCTTTTCACCTGGTATATACTGCCAATGCACACACACACACAAATCTGTTTTGAACAGAAGGAGATTTCAGTATTTTTTACTTCCGTATATCAGCCCAGATATATTCATGGTACAGTAATCACCAAATATACCATGGCTGAAACAGGTGATCAAAGATGCCAGCTCTGCCTACAGAGGAAGGCACCCACCTACTGCTCCTATCAGACTGAATTTTATTTCAGATGAGCAAATCAGAGGAGCGGGAGACAAATATCCATTGAAGACATTCTAGCCAGATTCACCGAGATGACCCAAGGGAAATTAAAAAGCGTCACATTTCAGACAGAAAGTAAAGCACCATCTGTGCGAGTCCTTGTCAAATGAGTTTCAGCAAAGCAGCTTAAAAGCCTAATACCGAGATCTCCATAAATGTTAAAGGGATAGCAAAAAACATACACACTCCTTCTGAAATACACTATCATTTTTCCCCGAAGAATTAACATCTACCCCTTACAGACATACATTTATTTCAAATATTACAGCACAGAGAAAGCAACTCTGAGCACCCATTTGCCCAGTGAGGTGGCATCACACTGTTGGCAGTGGGATGCCTGTGCAGGACATGCTGAAGGTTTGGGATACTCAAAGCCACCTCTTGACCAGCCAGACAGCAGAGTCTGAGCATGATTCAAGCAAGTAACTTAGCAATTTCTCTAAAGGAGAAAAAAATATTGAGGATAATGACTGATTTCCTCTTAGAACTTCGAATGCAGATGCTAAGCCTTGGGTTTCTCTAACCGGAGAATTTCATCATTTTCCAGAAGCTGCCATTGCCAGTGACTATGTGAACACACAAACTGGCATAGCAGATGAGAGAGACTTCTTTTTTAATCCAATATCCTGTCCCCTATAAAGGCTAATGGCAGATGCTTTAGAGAAAGGTGCAAGAAACCCCATAATCTCTCAGAGGTGTGGATTGCCTTAAGCCTTCAAGCAGAAGGCTTCATGTAAATTTGGCAGAGCTATTATTTAGCTATGTTTGTAAAATATCCCTTTATTTTTCACGGTTTTATGCAATTTTAGCCTCTAAACATCCTACAGCAGTTTGCTCCATATATTAAGTCATACTCTTACATGACAGTTTTTTGTTTTTTTTTTTTTGTAATTTTACAAGCTTGTCATGCTTTAATAAAAGATGCAGAGACTTGCGGGTATGTTACTCTGTTCTCCTCTCGGTCATTCGTTGTTTACAGATGCTTCCTTCTATTCCCCAGTGAAGGTGAGGTGAAGTTCAGCAAGCTATCACCGCTTTTACATTTGAAAGATTTTCCATGCTGCAATACAGCTAGACTCCCATTTTAGAAATGTCCTTTTGTTATGCCTTGTCCTGAATGACAAGGCTATCAGGACCAAAAGGGGAGCTACAGACATCAGCTCCCTTGGACTAGCAGAAATCAGACCTATCCATGATAACTTTTGTGGGCCCTGGTTATTTTTGCACAGCAAGGTGGTAATTTATCCTCATCCAGGAAGTTTGTGACGTTTCAGCAGGAAGCTACCCTTAGCTGGACAGCAGTACTGCCGGGGGTCGGGAGGTCGGCATTAACACCGAGACTGCCCGAGATACAGGGCACCTTCATTAACAGACACAGTCACCAGAGCCTGGAGCAGCTGTCTGGGTGGGTTTATAAAGGAACAGTTAAAAACTACCTCCCTTTTAACTGATCCATGCTCTCTCTTGTACATACCTCTAACCAGTCCCCATGCATTCCCGTTACCAGCTATTTTCATAATTGTAACAGCCTGCGTGGAACAGGAAATTTGACTTGAACAAAATTGTCCAAAATTACAGGGCAATGCAGTTACCTCCTATGGAGTAAAACAGTCTGGGTCTGTTTTAAATCAAGCTATTAAAAAGGCAGACTAACTTTTTACTGACATGCATGAAGCCTATAAACCTTCACACACACAGAAGCCCAGTATCTGCCCAGCCACTTTTGCTTTGTTTTAACATTATAGAAAACACAGAAATAGAGTTCAAGAGTTCATGAACCAAAATACTATTTTGCTATTTACTCGGCTAAATGTGCTCAAACAAACAATTTATGCTGGCAAAGGCACAAGTAGCTTCCATCTATTTCTTCAGAGAAAGCTGCACAAGAGATGGAAAAAGCCCTCCTTGGGTTTTAACACAACCTGAAACTGCCCAAAAACCTGCCATTCCCCATCCCAAAAACTACCCGAAACTGCCATTTGCAACTGCCCAAAGCTGCCATTGCCCACCCGTCAGACACATACACATGGTCTGCAGCCCACCTTCCCCAGGCACCCTGGGGAACATGGCACCCGTCTGCATCCAGTGCTTGGCTCAGGCTGAACAGGAGCAGGAATGGGAAGAAGAAGAAATAGCCTCAAAGCTGCTTAAAGCAGTTGCACTGCCAAGGGAAGTTTAAAAAAGAAAAAAAAAAAAAAAAGCAACCCACAACCCTGGAGATGTTACAGAGCAGCAAAGAGCAGAAGTAACATCTCCCTCTGTCAAAATGACGGGGAGCTTCCTGAGCATAAGTAAACACTCAAGGAAACAGAAAACAAAAATATCTTACAAAACTCCTTCACTGAAATAAATTGCACACTAATTCATGTCTCATTGCTGGTATACTGAAACACTGTTAGGGTTAAAAAACAAATACGAGGAGGCAGAGGAAGACAGTTGCTTATAAAGAACACATGATTTGAAGGATTAAGAGAGAAGAAAATCTTGCTGGGATTCAGGGCTCCACAACCCAAGCTGCTGCCCGGACAGTATGTGTCATCCTACTCACATGCAGTTTGGCCTCCTGAGACAAAAAAGTGCTTCTTTGGCTTGTTACCAATGTGAAGAACTTGAACAAAATTAAATACACATTGAACGAAAATGTTTTGCTAGTATAATTCTTTAGCCTTATATACAAGTCAAAATGACTTTAAAAGAAAAAACACTATTTCTTTGGTCAGATTATCTCACATTCTTTGATTGCTAGACAGAACCAGTTCACTAACAAAAGGGAAAATGGCCATACTGCATGGCAAACACCAAAAACAAAGGTCCGATCTTCAAAGAGCTGCAAGTACTTGCCTAACCAGTCTCCAGGTAGCCTAGAGCCAAGTGCTGTGCTTTGGCTATCATTTGCAGACAGCAGTAATGAGCTCACTAATGCCTCCTCACACACAGGAGGGCTAATGACCTTTCGGTCCTTTGTGTAACTGTGTGCTACTCATTCGCACTCTGGAGGAGGCATACAGCTTTCTCCTTGAATATGTGGTTCTTGGTCTACAAAAGACTCTTAACCACATAGCATAAGCAACTCCACATATAGATTGCTTTGAACACTTGTGTATGAACACTAGCCAAGGATATTTCCATCCTCTAAGTGGCTTTAACGCTGTGCTCAAGCCACAAAACCTGACTGAGAGAGCTCCCAGGAGGGAGCTTGGGACAAGCCATGCATTGCCCCAACATCACCTGCGCAGGCTGAGGCTGGAGCTGGGGAGACAAGCTCTCCATTTTAGTACACCCTCCTTCTGTCTGGCATTCAGGAAGGTTATCACACTTCTCCTCCACGGCATTGCAAGGGTGTTGACCTTTCATCCATTAAACCCAAGCTTTGAGTTTTTCTTCAGAATTTTCCTCTTCATCCACAGGAGGAGATGGACAGACGCCTTGGTGACCAGGACAGTAACGTGTCTTCCAGTTAATGATGCTTATGCTACCAAATTTTCACACCACATAAGGGTTGTTTCCTTAGATGAAAACAGTTAAAAGGGCAAAGAAAGAGGATGAGAAAGCAAAATTTAAATTAACCATCTTTTTTTTTTTTTTTTTTTTTGATTTTCTTTTCCCAAAGGACAGCTCCTCCTTGTCAGCAGTCCTTGGAGCACGCTGACTTATAAGTTGGTAAATAAGGCTGGTGGGCAGATGGTCCCAACAGTGGTGGGGTTATTTATTTTGCATTATAATACCTGCTAGCTTTTTAGGTGCCCCACATGCAATCACACACACAGTACTCTACAGAGCACAGATGCATATTATATTTTAATCACATTTACTGGTAACATCTAGTTTCCCTTCTTTACTCTTTCAGGTAAACTATAAGGCTGCAACATGCAAAAAAGGCTTGCAGAGGGACAAAATACATGTTTTTGATAATCAACTTTCCCCTTAAATATTTTTGGAAGGAAAAAAAAAGACCCCAAATCACCTTACTACTGAAGTAAACACATATTAAATCTATAAAACTTTCTGGAACTGGCCCAGGCACCTCACCCCCCCCTTTGATGGGCAGGGTATTGCCTCCTTCATTCCCAGTTTTTCAAGGAAGAAAAAAAAAGACACCACCACCACCTTTATGGACATAGATTACACAATGCACACCATCTAGCACCTACATGCTCCAGCTCGTTCAGAGATGACAAAACTCTTTGAAAATGCTAGTACTGCAGTTTTCAAAATTACATATTTTAGAGGCCAAGACTTAATTTCCCCCACTACTGAGCACATAAATCTAGTTGCCCAACATTTCTTTGTTCCCCAAACTCCTCTGCACGAACCTTCTTGGTACTGTTGGTTATTTTACTGTCTTGAGCAGTCACATCACTTTTACTTGCATAAATACGAAGCTAGGAAAGCAGGCACAGTTACAGGCTCTCTGCTTATCGCAGATTTCCAGCCAACATTAATGTTTGGTATATAAGCTCTGGATAAGATCAACAGCATAAAAATGCTAACTCTCTTGCAGACATTTCCTGCTTTTGGTACTGAATTTTAAGGGTATTTCCCAGCTTATTCCATAAAGTGGGTATGATACCAAAAGAGCAAAAAGAAAAAAAAAAAAAAAAAGACAGTCAAAGATCAATTCTTCAAGTCCTGTCAGTTATTTGTAACTGAAAGTGGATCTAGGAAAATGGAATTCAGACACCTATCACTGCAAAGGAAAATAAATGCTAGCTGCAGGTGAAAGTTTAACCACAAATCCTCCAGCTGAAGGAGAGTCAAGATGCTAGTAATGTACTTGCAGTAGAGTAAGTAACACTTTATATGCAGCTTGGAATGAAAGTTATGTGCATTTCTGAAGTAACTACAAATTTACTTTTTTCAAGTGCCTAACAGAAAGAAGAAAAAGCATAATATTTCAATAAAATCGTTAAAGTAAACTATAGCATACTGTCACGAGACAAAATCTGATCACTGAGATGAAAATACCAATGAAACATTAGACACTTTGGTATATAAAACACAGTAACAACTTACAGGTGCATAAGAAAAGGTCAATACATTTTGGACAAGTTACTGAAGTTCAGGCACTGTGGCTTAAGAATGTCTCTAATCACTAGGGATTGCCACCTCGGGCTGGTAGCTTCATTCTGCATCTTCCTAATGCCTTTTTTTTTCCTGGATCTTGTTGATTGGCAGAACCATGCTGGACTAAACAGATGACAGCTCTGATTCATTATGGCAACCTCTTGTTACACAGAAGGAACAGCTGATCTTTCACAGGTCTGAGCTCCACAACCTACCACAGCACAGCTAAACCTACGCTGTGCTTGTAAGCAGCCAGTTAACAGGGCACAGTCTCACTTTGCCCATTCCCTTTTGCCCTCCAGCACTCAACAGGAAGCTTATCTTCCTTCCTCTGATGGACCAGCTGCTCTTAAAATCTCATGCCAAAGCGCATGTAAAAACAAAAAATAGGCACAACAGAGAGATGAGAGGAGAAATGCTTTAACTGAGCCACCCAGCCCGCCAGAGCAGGCCCGTGATGACAGCTGCTGCATCATCTCGCGCTCTGTTCCCACCTCACTCCAGCTTTGTGATTTGGGCAGTTTCACCTGCACAGGACAGCTCTGCCTGCTGAAGTGCAGACCGCAGCTTTTCTGACAAGCTATGTGTAAACCCATCTGCGATCTGAGACTAAATATGGCTCTCAAATTTGTTCTGAAGAGCATTCCTCATCAAGAAAGCTGGCCAGGTCACATACAAGCTAGAATTTCATTTGCAAGCAGTTTTCAAATGGCACTAAGTAATACTGGTATTCTCTTCCCCCCAAGTGAAAATCCCACATTTGCAAATTTTGCTCCTAGCAACTTCACTTCATTTTAATTATCAATATTAAACTAATCAGGATATGTTAATATGCATCAGAAGAATAATTAGCACTAAAAGCCACTCACATTTTTGTTCGTGTTTCTGCATTGTCAGCCTCTGAATTTAATTACAAAATTTTAGCACCAGTTCAGCTCATATTTTTTTCTGCTAATCAGAACCAAAATAAAAGAAGTTTTTCATGGCTTCAACAAGCATTGCACATTTTTCGTAATAACAAATTCATTATGACCATAATGATCTGAAGCAGCAACAGCAAAGTGTAAAGACAGTATTCTGAAGAAATTTAAGCCTCTTTGCAGTGAGCCAGGAGTTGAATAAAAGGAGGTACTACATCCCTCTGGTGCAATGCATTCATATATTTTCATTTTAAATTTTCATATGAAGCCGTCCCATATGCATTCTTCAGCTAGCAGACCAGCACTGGACTAACAGCTGCTCAGCAATGTCCTTAAACACATGCACTAGACTTGTCCCAGGAGCCTAACACAGGGACACAAGCCTTGTGGCGTGCTCCATAAACACAGCCACGCTGCCAGCGCGGCCTAGCCCTGTGCTCCCACTGCCTCAGCCCCTCGCCCAGCCCAACGCTGCCTTTCATTCTGAGCAAGGGGCTGATGCGGCCGCACCAGGGCCTGCAGCAACCTTCAATGTTCATAGCAGGGCAGAAGAGAAGCCGGCCATGCAGCTTCCCTGCCCCAAACCACCAGCCACAGCGGATCCTTAGAGCCATGACAGTGCCACAGAGGGGCAGGCCGCTGGGTGCCTGCCGCCTTCCCTTCCCTTTGCCATCACCAGATGTACTCCAGATTTAACAAGGGTTCACTTCAGCAGGAAGAAATAAATACAAACGCCTTATAAGATCACAGTGTTCTCCCTCACAGATTAGAGGGACGTTCCACAGATGATTTAGAAGTTTGTTGTGTGGTTGTTGTTTTTTTTTTGTTTGTTTGTTTGTTTTTTCCCCAAATGGTAGAAACACACTGGAGCCTATATTTAGAATGCACTGCGTTGGTGCACTGCTGCTGGGATGAAAGGGTTTGCTGATAAAACTCTAATTTAGCCTGTCAGCTTAGCTAGCTGGACACAAGCTGTACAAACTCACGCGGTTCCAAGGGCTAAACGCAAGCTGTGCCCAAATCAATAGCCAAGCAGCAACTCCCTCCGCCTGTGGTTACAAGAGTGAGTGGCCACAAACTGGTGGGGCTGGACGCCGCTGGGAAGGGGCTGCAGCCACCTTCCCAGCAAACACGACTGATATGACCCACCAAAATAAAGAGGAGGGTGAGGGGGGATAAAACAAGCTCAGTGAAGGCAGTGGAAATTGCTCAGAGCGATTTAGGGCATACACCACTTATAATCATTAGCATTTGACTTGTTTTGTTTAGATATAAACACTCCATTTCCATTACTTTTGTGGTTTGGCATAGGCTCCTCTTAGAGATGCGAATGAAGGGGTCTGGACATGCTAAAGGAATTACTCACCTGAGTTTGGCTTCAGGTGTGGAAATTGCTGAAGCAGCTTAGAATCAGTTTGCTTCTAAAGTGAATTCATGTGAAAAGGTGTTAACCTGACACCCCTTGAGTCATGAGATTTAGAAATGCACAAGATCCAGCATGAGGAGCACCACGAGCGTGTTTCTCAGACACCCTCTCTTTGCCCTCCCAGATCACAGCTCAGGTGTGGCAGGGCTGCTCGCTCCCCTGCCCACTCCCTGTGGCAAGGCTTGTAGCCTCACCAGCAAGTCAATCTGGGAATTATTCTTAGCCATGTCAATCCCTACTGTTTGGTTCCTCACTCAGCAACAAAGCTTGGGCCAGAACTCATAAGCAAGCAAAGTACTGAACCAGGTCCACCTTAATGAGCATAGACAAAAATCAAACATCATAAGCCAAACAAGTGCAGGCAGAAGCAGTGAAGACAGAATGTGCATGCAACATTTGATCTCAGCCACAGTTCAAGCTAACAGATACCCAGAGGGAAAAAAAAAAAAAAACAATAGGAAATTATAGAAAAAAAAAAAAGATGATTGCAGGAGAAAAAAGCACAACCTGGTCAGGTCGTTTTGTAATGCAAAACGGGTAGAGGCTAGATACTTTAGGACAAGAAAATTATGATTTTGAGATTTACTCCTAAAGAAGCTACACATTTCTTTAGTCACTTGTTGTGCTTTTTCAGCACTGATTCCACACTAGTCTTAGACATTCAAACTACTTTCTTCTTAGTTTTTAAGTTTTCATGATATGGATGCCTGCCTATGCCAAAACCATCTCAAGACCAGGTATCAAATAGAAATTATTTCTGGACACTCTTGACAGAAAGAGAAATCCTTTGGGCTGTCCCATGTCACTATCGCACAGAGGAGTGAAAATTTCAGGTGGTTCCTCGCCTCTTCATGGTTTACACATAAAATATAGCAAGGAGGGGAAAAGGTGGTTCTCTGTCATTTGTAGCATCTATTTAACATGTCATCCCACAAAATGGCCTCAATTGTATTATAGGAAGTCTTTTTGCTTAAGCACAGACAATTATTTTCAACTACTACTAGATTTACCAAGTGTCCTGATGAAACAGTACCTTTAGACCAATAGACTATGCAAGCTGAGAATTTTTAAAACCTTTCCCTACCATTTCCTATGAGAGCGAACAATAAGAGGACTTAAGACAAATCAAGCAAGACCACCACTGCGAGCACTGCTGCAGTCAGGAGGCTTAATCGCAAACTCAATCCTGCAGCCTGCACATGACCTGCCTTGCACCACAAACAGATTTTCCTGCAAATGGGTCAGGCTGTCATGCATAATTCATAGGAGCTTCCCCATGATGCGTTAAGATTAAATCAGACACTGTTAGCCAATAGCTCTCTGCTATTAAAAAGCATTAAAAAAAAATCTGTCACCAATTGGTCGCACTGTATCCTGTCTGACACATGTACCATACACATGCTGCAATGGATTGTATTATGCATAATGTTAACCTAAGAGTGGCAAGTAATGGGACACATTTTCAGAAAAAGCTTTTGGATTTCATACAAGGTAAGAGATTTCAGGAGTGTTAAGTGTCTCTGGCACAGCACAGGAAAAAAATAACCACAGCTCAGGTTAACAAATCCATGTCTCAGACTTCAGTTGCTCAGTTCTATTTCCTGAGAGAAGAACTACATGGTCAACATTTGTGTTAAGACTACAAAAGGATCTCCATTTAATATATCCACATACTACTGGGTAATTTGCACATACATCTCAGATCGCTGTTGCTCTCTGAAGTTGATGGAACAAGTGAAGTGACAGGCAATTTACATCAGCTTTCTACCTTACATATAACAGTTTTACACTCTCTCATCGTGGAGAATCTACTCTTGCAGAAAGGAATGTGTGTCACAGCCCATTTTTCATGAGGGAAACAGACACAAAGCGGTTAAAGAATATATTCAAGGTTAAACATCATTCAGCATGAGAAAAGTCAATCCTTTGTTACATAAGTTGTCTTTAGGAAACATGAATATATTTAAAAAACGTTAATTAAAATTCAGGATCAAAGCAAATGTATTGGCACAGGTAAATACATAAGTAACAGTTACTGATCACACACACACATTCAAATGTCAAAAGAAAAACAAAAAGGTAATGGCTGATGTGAATTCTAAGGCAGATCCTGGATTCTCCAAAGCAAAACAACATTGTGGCTTGTGGATGTGAAGCAGTTTCTCAAGACCTGTCAATAAAACTATTAACATACAACATACGTGGCAATCCAAATTTGGATACAAGCTAAAAAGCCTTTTCTGAAATAGCTTAATAAAGAGATCCAGAAAAAGAAAAAAAAAGATACAGATATACACCCTGGATGTACAAACTAGTTTAATTTTACTATTTACTTCCTGGGTCTTTTTCATCTTACTCGTTCATCAAATATTTAGTTCATTCTCTATAATTCAGCATGAGAATGATGGTAAGAGGCTGAAAGCACTTTAGAGGTCAAAAGGCTGGTCACTAATATGACAACACCATCTGCATAAAGCTAGATCACTGACATAAGCCTAACCCCCAAACTGGCACAGCTACTAAATCCTATGCTAGAGAAGAGTGGGCCAAGAGGAAAAGATAGAAAAATCCTTCTGTGATGGTCATATTGTGTTCAGGTACTGCCTTTTCCTAACCTGGTCAGTCCGAGGCACAGAGGAGATTCTCAAGCTTCAACCGGACTGCCAAAAAGATTAGATTTTTCCTGTCCACACCCCAATTTCACTGCTCCCAAAGAACAAAGGAAGACATCTCAAAGAAAAAAAAAAAAAAAGCCCACTACACAAAAACCACCAACAACCACCAAAAATCCCTGCTCATAAACCTGCTTGCTTGTATTAGAGTGCTATTTTTGCAATTGCTTCCCTTTAGACAAAAAAAAATAAAAAATCTTTGCTAAGTAAGAAAGTTGAGCACTAAGAGCAATAAATAGCCAGAAGACAAGAGACTGGTTTTATTCCCAGCTCTTCAATGAATTTCTCACATTACTGTTAAGAAAGCCATTTCATCATTTTCTGCTCATTTTCCTGACCTACAGGAGAGAAACGAAAGTCTCGGCACCCTGTGAAGTAGAGAAGACATAGCAGTAAGCCTGCAAAAAAAGGAGGGAGGGGGGGTTCAACAAACAAATTTTGCTTTTGTACTTCACTGTTACTGTTACACTTGCTTGGGGTTTACACAGCCCTCTCCTAAATTGCACCTTGAGCCAGGACAAGCACTGCCCATGTATTTTCACATGATCATGCTTCCAGCCTCCATGTCTAACCCACAGCAGTGCCGAGGGCCATCTCTTCAGAAGCAAAATCTGCAGAATGAGCACAGTTACTCCGTAACATCCAGTATCAGACAACAGACTGGAAGGCAATTATAAAAGAGTATTTTTCATTTCAGTTTGATCTTCTGTCCTGCAAGCACCAGCACTACATGCTTACGAAAGCCAATGCGTTTCTGTAATTTCAGCTTTCCTAATTCCTCAGACAATTACTTTAATTACCAATTTTCTGAGATTAAAAAGTAATCTTTAAAAGTGTAAGAGGGGGTTGAAAACGCTGATGAAAATGGGATCAATCCAACCCCAGTCAGTACGCTGGCAGCAAACCACCAACTCCTGCCTAACTGCGAACGCCCTGAGTCAGAAGGCCTGGTCGCAGCAGGCTCTCATTAACCCCATCAGCTGCAAGTGTGGGATGGGGCCTCACTAACAGCCCGCGACCTACACGCACAACAGCACATACTTTTCTCCTTGAACCTTTTCATAAAAGAAACATGCAGGAAAATAGGACATGAGTGTCCTTTGTGCTTGTTTCTGCTCGAGTGAAGCCAACGTTCGTCTGTGCGCTGCTCTGGAGGGCAGCAGGCCGCCCCGGGAGTGCGTTTCTCCCCGTTCTCCAGGCCAAGCATCCAGCAGCACGCAGTGCTGAAACATCAGGCAACAAGGGGCAGTCTTTAATAAATGCCACGCTGCCCTTTCCTCCGCAGTGACATGCTGCTATATGGAGCTAATTGAACGCAAAAGATGAGCTGATGTGAGGAGTTAACCCTTGCTTTCTCTAGCTCAGAGATGTTATGGGGCTGCAGCTTGTTGCCACAGCATCCAGCCCACCATCCCAAGCACGCTGCTAAACTGACAAGCAAAGCGCACGTGTATTTGACTGAGAGGCATGTTAAAAAGAACGGAAATTAGTTTAAAACTCACTAAGCAGAAAAGCAGGCACAGGAGTAAGGTGATATAAGGGACAGCTTGACTGGAAATAATCCCATGCCTTGTCCAAGGGTTTGATAAGCAGAGATGTGTGTACATGCACTGGGAGAGCAGCATTACACATGTGCTGTCACTATATACACCACACATATGCTCATTTGCCTTTTGGGGCCCCTCTAGTAGCTGTACTCCAGCTTTTTGTCTGATGTAGATTGAATAGCATTTGTAGAAGCTCCCCTTCTAAGGGGCTGTCATTAGCTACTTGTTTATAACGGGTTTATCCACCAGAAATTTAAAAGAACCCAAGCCACCAATAAAAAAAACACAGTTAATCAAAATGTCTGCCCTTAATTTTCTTTTCTTTTCTTTTTTTTATAAATATATATATTTATATATGTATATTTATATATGTATATACGTATATTTATATATAAGTCATTAGACCAAAATCAAACAAATTATTTTCCTTCAGTTGTTCTTTACAATAACTCAGAGATTCATGGCTTCGTATTGATGAGCATAGCAGGGAACACTAACCATCATATCCTTCTTTAACCACAAGCACCAAAGCCTGCTCAGGGTCCGTGCACTCTCCTGTTGGCATCAGCAAGCCACCAGCTCTGCCTGTACACATTATTGCCTGCTGACTTCCAAGGGGGATGGCTGGAGACTGTGGAGTTAAACACTAGAGGACATGAGTCACAAGGCATTTCATTCATCACTGTTCCCTCCCTGTGGGAGGGAGGGACTTGCTCTCACCACAAGCCTGGCCATGGAAGATGTGAAGGAGGAGCTGCTTTGTTACCCAGCTGGCGCTACAAACCAGCATGCACATCTTTCCAAAACATGATCTGTTGCTCACACACACACCCAACTGGTACCAAAATTCATCTACCGACAGTGTGGAACATTCCCCCTCACCCTCCCCGTCCTATGTTGGGGACAATTAGCAGGACAGTGCCCGCACCAGTGCTGGGGACAATTAGCAGGACGGTGCCCCCACAAATGCTGGGTACACTTAGCACGACGGTGCCCCCACCACCATGTCAGAACCCACAGCTCCTCCGACATTCATCTTCCTGGGAAAGCCACCCAGCAAGTGGCCGGCTTCAAAGCCTGCCTGCGAGTAAGTGGCTAACCAGCAGCCCTTCTGGGACCGGGCACCCAGCCAAGAGATGTTTTGGGTGTTTTTTTTTTGAGGGGGGAGAATAATTACAATAACTGCAGTGGGGAAGGAAAATTAGAAGGCCCAAGTGCATCTTGCTGAACTTATATTACACAGTCGTGGGGAAGTTGGTGTGTGTACATACGTGCTTCCTTTTAAACAAAGCAAAGGAAGAGTGTGGGGTGGGTAAGAAGGTGAAGGGAAACATTACAGAAAGAAGTCCAGAGTCCTCTCTTCAGAATAGTTTCAAGCCTGATGGGCAAGGGGGAGAGGGAAGAATAAAAAAAGCACTACCCAGAGACATTTTTCTCCCTCTGCATCATAACAGAGCAATGAGCAAATGGTCTTGTCTGTTTCACATAGACATCTGCACTTTAGGACCAAGGTTCAAGCCCAGGCCTCAAAGAAAAGAAAGATGCCACAGACAGAGAACTATACAAGATGAGGCTACTTTAATACAAGTTAATGCTACTGAACATTAGCACCATTTATTAGTGTGAGAGTAGGAAAGACCATGGACTTCTACCCACAAGTACAAAGGGTGCCCTTCACTGTCCACCGGGGTATCAAAGCACATGTATTATCTGGTCTTTTTAAAATCAACACCACAGAAATTTTGATAATCAATTGTTGATTTTTAAATCCTTGGGCTAAGTTTTATAGAATGCTTTCTTTGTACAGGCCACATCAAAACATCAGTTTGATCCTGTTAAGTGGGCCATCTTCTGTGTATGAATCAAGAGGAGACTGTAAATAGATTATGAAAAAGCATTCTGTTAGACTGTCACTCTTCTGCAGGCACTCAAGAGGTGAGCAACTGTCAGGACTCACATATCAAACAACAGTGAAGAAATATAATGTAGATATTACCTACAATGAAATAATTAGAAATATAGATCAAAAAACAAGATCAGTGATCTGTAAATATTACACTAGTTCTCTGGCAGCTGGCTACAAAATGTAAGCTGTAACTAAAGCCTTTTAATGGTCCTAAAAAGATGTGAAGAACATTCAAAGGGTGTGCAATAAAGGTACAATAGGGGTACAATACAAACATCAGAAATAAATCAGAAATGGTCAAAGGGGTACAACAGAAATGTCAGGAAAAGTGTATTCCTTCTTATAATGTTAGCTCTTTACTTAAAACTCAAGAAAATTTTACTGAAATACACACTTCATATAGAACAGTGTAGGGTTATCGTAAATACATTCCCAAGCCTTTGTTATTAAAATATCGGGCAAATTCACAGCAGAGAAAAAGCTTTGAGTGCTATTGAACATGAAGATACCAGCTGCTGTTCAGCAAGCACCTGATCAGTAAGTCCCTGAAAACTGAGTAAATGTGTTACGGAGGTACCACTGCTCATGGTATTGCATTCCTTGTCTTTACCTTCAACCCATGAAGACAGCTTGATGTGGAGATTAGTATTAACTAACATTCAATACCTTTAGCAACAGCATCGTTCCTCCGTGCATGCACTTTTTTGCTCTTTTACCTTAGACTCATATATCTTACCATGATGCTATTCCCAGTCAAAATTTTGTTACCACTACAAATTTGTGTAAAGAAAACAACAGAATTAAGAACTTCTAAAGAGATGTGTAATGGTATTTAATCTTTAAATTAAGCAGTTATCATCCCTAACTGACAAAGCAAGTATATGCATAATGTCCTCCACATGTACTAAAATGAAAACAATGCAATTGCCCCACACATACACAAATGTTGATACACCTGCAAGCAGTTTGGCTGCAGTCTGGGACATACCAAGTGAGATGTGTGGCCTCACTGCAGGCATGGGTGGCCACGTCCCCCTGTGGCAGCCTCCCACCTCCGACCCATCACAGCTGCCACCGGAGCCCCAGCCCAGGCTCAGACAGTGGGCAGCCACTGCGTGGGTGTTGGGACAACCACGAGCAGCTCAGCTCCCCATCTGTTTCTCACCACTGTGAAAGCTCTTGCTTTTCCACAAGTTTGGGAGCAGGCTCCTTCTCCCACGCTCAAATATCCCCAGGGGCTTAATGCAAACCTTAACTAAGTCAGCAGAAAAAGATTCACAAACACCAAATCACCATAGATCTGGTACCTAGAGGGAAGTCAGGAGGCTTTTCAAAACAATACATAATTTCCCATCATAGCAGCCTACCCCACATGTGGCCAAACTCATCTTCCAAGAGGTGATGCAATGGTAAAGCTTTGGGCAAAATCCAATTAAAAAAAAAAAAAAGTGTAGTTTTTAACCTGTCTTCAATTTTGTTAAAAGGTTTACTGCTTCTTTGGTTTAAGCCCAGTTAATACACAAATAATTCTGGATTGTCTTCCTACACAGTGTTGTGGTTTGAGTTAGCAGACCTGGGAACACAGAGAAAGAACAGAGGATCTCCACAGCACAGACCTGCAGTAGAGCTCACTCAGTGTTAGGTGTCTGTTGTGTTTGCTTCCCTGCAGTTACAGTCTCTTACAATGTCACACATAACTGCTACACCATGAATTACTTTTCTATAAAGTTAGCATAAAAAGAAAAGATAAGATATAACATCTCATTCTCACACTAGTAAGATTACTTATTAAGTATGAGTATAACCTGCTTATGCAACCAGTGCTTAATTGCAGAGTGCTGCAAGGTCGACCAAGAACTGCATGGAGGGCCCTGCTCCTTGGCTCGGCACCCAGCTCCAGCAAGTGAGATTAACCTCTCCCTCACCTCCTCTGCCCCAACCGAGCAGCTGCAATTAGAGAACTGAGATGACCATTGTTTTAACAAGGAGCAAGTTTGGGCATCTACAGATGAGAATATACAGCTTCCACTTGCTCTATAATTATTGGTAACCAAAGACCACCCACATGCACCGAGTTCAGTTAAAGCCTCGCCTCCACCTCTTCAGTACTGAGACAGGGCACTGTGGAAGGTTTCACTCCCCAGTAAACGATCTTTTATCTATACAACTAACAATGAGCATGAAATCCTGCAGTTATCTTCTTGTCTCTTCTTTTTGTATACACACTCTAGTTAATAGGAATTAGCATCCCATTGTACAAGGAACGCTCCTAAGAAGAATACTTGCCCGCTGAACAGGCACCACCCACTCAAGACACAAGAGGAAGTGAATCGCATCCTGCAAAACATTTCGTGTAAAGCGCATTGCCCTGTTGCTTGCTGAACTGGAGAGTGGCTTCCTCTGGTGTGGCAACAACAGACGTCTGGGTGAACAAGTCCTGGTCCACAGGGTGTCAGCAGCAGGGCTGTGTGAACACAGCCCGGCACAGGCACCCGGGAGCTGTTAGCACCAGCATCAACCCAGACATGGGGCACTTTGGGGCAAAGGCAAAAAGTCTGACTAATTACATAAAATACCTAGCACATTTTTCATCGCTGAAATAGTAAAAGAGACTGAATGGTAACCACAGTAAGCGTGTATGTTCAAACTGCCTGTGCTTATGTGAGCTCAGCTGTTCATTTACCTTCTGTGCAGAGAGCTCTACAAAACCTAACCTAGTAGTCAGGCCTTTCAGGCTCACTGGTCTTCAGTCATTCTGCCACACAGCAAACTGATCGAGGCATATGTTCAGATTTACCTTGAACAGTGCACTACAAAAGCAGACTTGTTATTTTAATGGCCTTGTTGTTAAGAACTCTTTACAGCTGAACAACAAATGTATTTTCTACTCAGAACCTGAGCAAAGGACTAGAGAATTTAATCCAACTGCAACTACATAATGTTTAGTGTCCAGCTAGTATAATATTTAAAGCAAACTCCAAAGGAGTGCCTTGATTCCATTTCACAAGTTTTGCTTGCAGCCTGCATCCAGGCTTCACACTGAACTGCAGCACACCCAGGTACCATTGCCCATTGCAGTTGTGTATTGTTTAAAAATAAAAACAAAGACCCAAATGTGTCTGCATCTAGTTTTAAGGTTTGAATTAAGAAGTAAGAATGAAGGAAACAAAGAAAATAAACCAGCCTCCTTCTCCTAACCCCATTTCAGTGATCAGACAGTAGGGAGCAGCTGCACAACCCTGACACATGCAGGACCAAGCCACTGGTGCGCACCATTTCATCTCGAACACAAGGCTCAGCCAATGCTCGATGCAGCTAGAGGGATGGCTGCCGGGTACCTGCCACAAGTCTAGCTGCTGGTGATATCGCCATCAGAAATAATGAAAAGGAGGGGACATATGAATTTCAGCCTACACATCTCCGCAAGATGCTTTCTGGAACAAAGGGGAGCATTAGGGAAGAGTGAACCACAGCTCCAGCAGACAGCAAGGCACCGGTGCATTACCTACAAACACAGCACACAGGAAGCAAAAGCTTCCTTTCCAGCATCGTCCCTCCCCAGCCGCCCCACCAGCAAGCTGTGCAAACGGGGAGGAAACAGCAAGACCACATGACATCCCACAACCACAACAGCTATTTTTACACAGCCCAGGCAGCCTTACAGCAGTCACTGCCTATGAAGAAACATGCTGGTTTCACTGGTAGGCACAGTCAGAGCACAAGATCTTGCTAAACTGGCTGTAGCAGAGACCCACTTGGGGACAGTCACACACCCCCTGCAGCAATTACAGATCCAACCCCTGCACTCAAACCTGCTCTGTGTCCAAGGTACCTCAAGAGACGGCACCTAGGCCCAGTTACCCCACAATACTGCTTTGTAGCCATCCAAAGGGTCCCTAAATCACTGTTTTCTTACAACACTATCAGCAATAAAGCAAATGCCTCTTCTTTCTCTTCAAAGGGAACTTCAAGATTCACATTCAGTTTTGTTTTGCAGCTTAGGAGCAGACTCGGAGTCCCCGAAGCCCAGACTTGTCTGTATCACGAGCTGCTCTGGCACCTCTTACATAGGCTCTTTCAAGTGCCCTATTGTTTTAGGGATTACAGACCATTTTCAATTACAATCATCAGAAAAAACGATGCTTCCTTTTTATGCCTCTGCGTAATTTATTGAATGTAACTAAATACTAATTCTATACTATCTGAAGTTAAACATAACTTCATTATACATTTTCATACTCGTTTTCTTCACTTTTGTAGATCCCTGTATTTCCAGGTATCCATTTTACAGCTACCTGAGGAATGATGATCAGGTTACCCGTCTACCTTGCGTACATACCTCAGACCATCATTCAACTGGCGCCCCTGATAAAGACGCCTACACAAGGTTACTCAATTCCTATTGTCACACAGGCAAATAATCCAATTTACACCACGGGGCTTTGCTAATTAGCATTTGGTCCTTGAGTTATGGGAAACAACTGCAGTTCTGCAGGATTCTTTAGCACTGTTTCAGAACCTTAAGAGACTAATACACTGATGTAATCAACATTAACACAAGCCCACTCTAATTTCCTTGGCATCAAGGCTTCAGCACCTTGACATGTAACAGCATCAAAAGGCAATACAAAATCAACACAAAGCCAGAACAAAAAAGGCATCCATAACATTAACCACCCTAACTTTCCCAACCAAAGCTTGAGGTCTTTCTGAAAGCATGGATAGGCTGCCTTGATTCATTGTGAAGGTTTAATGGATGCCAAAGCCACACATTAACTTGCTGTGCCATGGTATGAGAGAAAGGCATTTTAGCCTTTGCTTACTGAGTAACTCCAATGTGTCACAAGAGCAATTAAAAACTTTTGTAGTTAACTATTGACAAATCTCATTCCATTCCAACTCCAGCTATAACTGCTGGCTCAAAAATGCAACTTCAGAACAAAGTCTTTTCTTGTTCCCACTACCTGCCCTAAATTTTACATCAAGGGCTTAAGTTTTGCTTTCATTTGCAGAAATATAAGTGGAAGATGCTAAAGACTGAGACCAATAAAAATAAATACAGAGACTAGGCAATACCAAAAGAGATACCCAGTCTTCAGTCATATGAAATAGTTCGATTCTATTCCAAGTACTCAGCACTTCTGAAACCCCTCCCAGATTTGCAAATATGCCATTCTGGCAGCAACTTCTTGCCACTTCTTTGGGCTATGCCAGTTTTGATAAGACAAATTAAAACACATCCATGAAGCTTCACCCAGTACAGATGCTTGCTCTTAATGATTTTAATAAGCTTCATGTGTTTTTCAGTTATGAAGAATTACTACTTCCAGACTTCAAAGGCAGAGATCCTGGTGTTATGAATTGCACATCTCCGTTAAAAGCATCAGTCCTATAGTGCTTGTCACTCTTCTACTTATGTAAGGCCCTTGTGTTTAAAATGCTGAGCACTCGTTAAATTAGGACAGTCCAAATGACTCAAATCAGGATGCTTTACAGAATCTCAAAGCTCCTTTGCCCACTAATTTTTCTTAGGTCTACATTTAACACAGTCACACGAATTTTCAATACATCTATTCCTCCTAATGTGCACAGCCTTTCTTCACAAAGCTTTATTCTAACATGCACACACACACAAAAAAATTGCCACTGTAACCACAAAGGAATCCTTGCTGGCACAAAGCTGGCTGCAAAAGCAAAGCTGAAGCCATGTGAAGTCATCTGCCACAGATAATGTCCAGCTTGTGCTCCACACACAGGAAGCCTGTGACAGGAGCCTATGCTGATTGCAGTGAGATCAGGAGCCAAATATAGCCCAGCAGGCCGTCCCCCTGCTCCCTTCTGTCCTCCTCCCCGACAATACAACAAAATGGCATAGATCCAAATGGATTGCATTAAGATATTAAAGCTTATTGTTGTCTTACGCATCCTGCCTGAACTGCAAGGCAATACAATTGCTGGAAACAAACAGGTTAGAGTGAAAAAAATACAGGTGAGCAGTCAAAGAAGCTACAAGCTAGACCTCTAAACACACAGAAACATGCAGACAGGTGCAGGGTGCACAAAACAACTGAGTTTATCAGTAGGCGTTGGATTTCTAATTACAAAAAACAGCTACAGCAGAAATCATCTCCAACAGCAATCTGCTGGGAATCACAAAAGCACGAACTCTTTCAACATCAGTCCTGCAGATTTAAGCCCCTGTTAGGGAGAAGAAAAAAAGGTGACAGACAAGTTAGCATGGAAATAAGGAGAAAGTAAATTAAGACCAATTAACTCATTTGAATTCCATGACAGAGGCCACGCAGTCCTGATTATGGGAGGAATTAAATAGTGCATGCCAACACAAAGATCACCAGAGCTACAATTATTCCTCGCAAACACTTTTCAGAGCTTGTTTTCCCCATATTTGCAAAGGAGGGCAGGTCTCCCTCAAGCTCAGTCCTATAAATACAAACAGCAAATAATAGAATTGACTTCTGACACTTCAGCTGGAAATAATGGTCTTTGCTCAAGTAACACTGAATGCCATAATTAAACTGATGAGAAACAACAGGCCCCATTTCTCAAAGCAACCTGTCTATTCCTAAAGAAATAAGAGAAGGTGGCATAGCTGAATTAAGTTTATTTAGATACTTCCCCCTTCCACCAAAAGACGTCAATGGAAAAAAAATCTGTATCTTAATGACTTATTTAAAAATAAATAAAGGAAGGAGTCCAGTGAGAATTCCTCAGGTTATCAGCATGGTTCATGCACGGCAAGCTTGAGACCCAGAGTTTACTCTCAATATTTTTTTCATATGAATACAACTCCATACAAGACACGTGACAGATTTGCCCTCATGCAAATAAATGCCAGAACATACTTTTAAGACAGAGCACACCTTCCGTCTGATGGGCTCCTGTGTCAAACAGCATGCCATTGGGGTTTGCACTGATGACACAGATGTTTCCACTCTTGGTTAAACAGTGCCACTTCCATTGCCACTGCTGGTAGCTAGCCATGAGAAGGTGATTTAAGGACAGAAGGAACAATTCCCATGTTCCAGTTCACATTTGTGAATGGCCAGACTTTGTCTGGTTTCAGCAGACTGTGGAAGAAAGGGAAAAGTAATGGTAAACTGCTCTTATAACAAGTAAGGCACGGTGTAAGCTTCTACCTGAGAACAATTTTAAAATTGAAAAAACTGAAAAGCCTGTTTATGTATTTCAAGATTTTCAAAAAGAGCTATTTAAGATACAGATTTTTCATACAGAAGCTTCTCAGTTCCATCTAGCCAGACTTAAGCTTCACCCAGGTAAGGGGACGAAGTACCGGAGTCTCAGGACTTGCATGACCACACCTGCTGAGACAAGTGGAAGGCTCCTTGCCTACCAATCTCAGCTAGGCCCAGCATCTGAAATCTGGATAAAATGAGAATTATCCAAATTGGAAGTAATCTATGAAGCCCAAAGAGGACCTGTTAACACAGTCTATTCCTGACTTCAACCAAATCTTCAGAGGAATTGTTAAAAAAAAAAAAAAAAAGTCTTAAAAAAACACCCAGTAGCAGGCCCTTGTCAGCAGCAATTCAGCAGCAAGCAACAGGAAAATGTCAAAAAAAGAAAAAGGTTTTCTATAGACAGCAGTTTAGCAATGTATGATCATGGACTATTAAAGAGAATCCAGAATTATTTAAAACAGATGACAATGCTAACAGAACTAGAGCCTACTGATCATTTTTGGTAATACCAAAGGTATTACCATATATTTCCATTGTTAATGGAAAATACTATGAAGAAAACTTTTGGCTAAACTGCACCTCAAAAGAAAAGGAAAAAAGTATCTTGGTAGTTAAAAGATGCATCAGAAATTGCAGGATTCAATAAAGAAAAACTAGAATTACCAAACTCTACGGAGAACTGTTCAGACCATGTTTAATATATGCAAAGAGCTATTTAACTACAGTAATAAATAAAATACAGATCCCTACAACAAGTTTTGAGTGTTTTTGAAAACCTGTTTTAGAAATCCAGAACCACACTCTGAAACCTGAAATGACACTGGTGCTACAGAGGCTCCAACAAAGAGTAATAAAATGTTGAAACCGTCTGATGGATTTACACACAAGAAAATGAAAAAAAAAAAAAAAAAACTATACAGGAAATTAGGAGAACCAAGCTTTTGCAGTCTGTTCAAGATTAGCAAAGGCAAGGAAATTGGAATAAACTATGTAGTTATTTTATTCCAAAGATCCAGACATTCAGAAGTAAAAATAAGTAAATAAATAAATTAAATCCATGAATTTTGGAGTCTTCAAAAGCAGACCACAACTAGAGATCCTGGAATAAGTAGCAGAATACATCTGCTTATAGCTAAAATCAAAACAAACATACCTTGTCTTTCATGAAAGAATTAATTGCCAACTAAGGAGACTGAATTCACATGATTTCCCCCCCCCTCCAGACAAATTCAAAAATAATTACATGTGCTTCATCAGTTCAGGAGATAAGAATCTAATTTTTGCTGCCTTGCTCCATGGATAATTGTTTCCAACTATTAGAAATGAAGTGCTATTTATGTAGATGCAGTATGATTGTACATCCACTTTGTAAAGGTGTGCAGAACCCTGTGCTTTGCATGGCAGAAGGTAAATACAGCCAAGATGATAAACACAAAGTCCTGACCACAAATAGCAGACCCCAAATGGCTTGTTAAGCAACAAAAGCCCGAATTTTATATACAAAAACCCCAATAAAAAAGGGAAAGAAAAGGCAACATTCAGGCTCTCTCTTTTGAAGCAGTAGTAAAGAAATGATTGTAAAATACTTCCTTTTTATTTTTATCAATATTTTCTTTCCTCTGAATGAATCCAATTTCTATTTCCTCTTCTCATGAGTTCATCACACCCCTGATTTCAGGCAGGACAGAAGACCACAGGGGTGCTGAGCCGAGCAGCAGGAAGCACAGAGGAATGTTTACATTCCAAAGCAGTGCTCTCACTGACTTTCATACCAACTAGAAAGAAACAAATGTCATTATTAACTTAAAAAAAAAAAAAAAAAAAAAAGCATAAAGGAAACTTCATTTTGGGTTTTGGACATGTGAGGGAACATCAGTTTTTAGTTGCTGCTAGGACCAACTCGAAGGCCACTCTTCATCAACACTGTTCAGTCAGCTTTTCAGTTTTGTTTGTGTTTTTGTTTTTCAATACAAGGGATGTCTGTTAAAGATTTTTAACATATCTTCAGCCAGAGGCTGTTCACATGGGTGCAGTCTGCTTTCTGAATATCTGCTGCAGATGGTAGCTGCTAACTGAAAACTTACTAGAAGTAAGTTCACCTGGAACTTCTGTGAACACATCTTACTCAAGTTTGAGCTCACTTTTAGTGAGAATATAACGCAGTTCTTGTAGCCATTATCATTCCAATGTCTCTATAAAAGCTCTGCTGACTAAGCTCGCCTGCCCAAGGGGGTTACACATTTGAACCCATCTGCCAGCATCCCAAGAACCACCACCAAGTCCTACGTGCTGGCAAGATTCAGCTGTGGAAGGAACTATCTGGTCCTGGAGCCTGTAGCTACATAAACATGCACAGAGCCAAAAAAATAGGTCTGACCTTTAGAGCAGTGTTACAGAGGTTTGTACATCTGTTCATAAGCAAACCACAGAAAAAAATCCTCTATGAGATTCTTTAGAATATGACAGGATTTCAATTCCTGTTGCTGGAATTATCCCACTGAAATTCCCCAGATGATTTTTCCCTAAGGAATTTCTGTATTAAAACATGAAATGAAAGCAGGCTTTCAGATAGATTTTACAACAGCACATTCATTGATGAATGGGACACCAATCTGTGCCTCAGTTCTTGTCCCCCTCCCTCCTTACTACTCAACTGCACTTGTTTGCCTCAAAACCTTTTTAAAAGCAAAACCACATATTTTTAGGCAAACAAACTTTTGACTGCAGCTTGCACTACTGACACAACAGTTAGCCTAAAGAGAGGCACAAAACCCTAGTGTTAACAGTGATCAAAAGGCAGCCCCCTCCTTTCCCGGAGGGTGAAATTTGTTGCATATCATGTTTATTAATCCAGATCAGCAATCCCCAAAGAAAGGTCAAAAGTTAACCCCTCTCCTCACTGATTTATGTTGTAGTGGCAGTGCTGTGTCAAATAACAGTAACTAAAGCAACAGTTTTATGTAGTTGGCCTGATTTAAAACAAACAAACGAAATCCAACCATACTGCCAGGACCGTTTTCTTCAACATATATTTATGCTGTGCATGGCCAGCAGCAGACAAACTCGCTGCTGATATGGGCCCAGCTCACACAGCCAAGGGAAAAGCCTTCTCCAAAATGCCCCATCTCCTTGCCATCACAAGAGCAAAGATAAGACTTCAGCAAGCAAAAACTCACTCCAAGTTTCAAAGAAGAAGCAAGAGGGGTAGTTTGGAAGTGATTCACATCCTTCCCCACGTGCCCCGTAAGAGATTTTTGAGTAGGATCTATACAGGGTAACAGATCAAAAGGTTTGAGTGTGCTCTTGGTAGACAAAGTGTCTGGACCATTGTTACACTGGTGGGTTGGACAGCCGCCCAAACAATAAGCTGTTTTTAGAAAACTGGGGATTCATCCTCTTATGCAGCATGAGGGAGGGATTTAGCCTTAATTTAGCACCATTTAGAAAAGATTACCCTTTAATTGCAATAGGAGCTGGCAGACATGGGCAGCAATGAAAAGCCTTTATCCCACAAAGCTTTCAATGACCAGCGGCCGTGAGGCAGCACGAAGCGACAAGCCACGCTGCCACAGCCGCCTCGGGGCTCCCGGGGACCCCACTGCAGGACAGGGGACCGTGGCTGCTGGCTCCTCTGTGCCGTAAGGGAAGTCCAAGGAAAGACAGAAACCCCTCATTCATCAGCATGCAAATCAGGAAGAGCAAGTCAGAAATCATGGTGTCAAGAGGCAGAGAAGCTGCGACAATGCACAGGGAGGAGCTGCGGCCATTTGAGGGGCTCGGACATAAATAAAGCACAGGGCCAAGACCGGCACTGGCTGAGCGAAGGGCCCGTGCTGGGAGGGGAGAGATCGTACTGTGCATTTCTTCTGCCTGGGTGTCAGTTCCACCACGTATGAAGACCTCAGTTCTCCCTGCTGCTCTGGCATTCCCTGGGGCCAGGAGGCCGAGGCCTTGGGCTGTGTTTTTGGGCAGCGAGTGCTCTGCTGGAGCAGACGCGCAGCATGCCAGAGGTGTAGAGTTGCCAGATCACTGCCAAGATCCAGTAGCTTGTAGCCACTCAGGAGCCCATTGCAAATGTCACCTAAATTGGAGCAAACCTAATGCTCTTCCAGAACAGGGTCCAGGAAAATTGAGTTTGCGTTCAAACATTTTGTTGCATCAGCGAGGCCTGGCTTACATCTGTACTCAAACAATGGACTGGAATAATCCCAGTTTAGGCTGGCATAAGAAATCCCAGAGCCTACTGCAGAGTTTAATTCAACCCATTTTTGTTTTTAGAAGTTCAGTGAAATGTAGTAACTTCGATGTATAGACAAAGCTTGAAGCCAAGGTTAAGCCTTCCTCCCTCCCCAGGGTGCCTGGTATTTCTGGTAGCCCCAGGGCTGAAAGATGATGCTACTGCCCATGCTGGCTGAGCTATCTGAGCATGCTGGGAACCAGAGAAAGGAGGCTGGGAGCAGGAAAAGAAAGCTGTTGGAAGAACTGCTTAGAAGCCACAAGAGCTACTAGTATCATGGGAGAAAGCAGATCTTATATAAGGAGGCAAAGCACATGTGTCTGCCGGGAAAAATGAGAGAAGAGAGAGACACTGAGACAAGATCTCCCTGGTGCCACTGTTGTTCAAGGGAACCAGTGTGGCAGAGACTGCAAGTCAATTAAGGAAAAAAAAAAATGGGATGAGGAACAAAACTAAAGGCTGCAAGAACCAGGAGCTGGAAGAAGAGACGGGATCCTATAGCTATAAGCCCACATTGCCCTTCAGATATGAATTGGCAGCCAGCTGTCCTCATTCTCTTTGTGTGGTAATTGCTTTCAACGTCTCAGCTCATGCCTGTCTCCAAGGTAAAGACCAAAAAGCACGGCCTCCAGCAGCCCTGTGATAGCAGTCCTTAAGAATATCACACATTAACCAAACCTAGATAACCAGAATAAGTTAATAATATCTCTCGCTGTCACAGACACAAGTCTATTCCAGACAGTATTTCAGTCTTAAGTCTTCATATAGGACAGAGAAATCCTAGCTGGGACAAGGAACAGTGCAGTTTTAAACTTACCTGGATATTAGAACTACACTTTGGTCTAGTTTTCACACACAGACAGACCACTTCTTGACCTTCTTCCAGCTGCAGCGACAGCTACAGAAGAGAAAATGGATGACCAGCCTCAAGTCTTAGCAAGTAAACACATACCAGATTGAAGTATCATGTGTTATTTGAAAACAATACCCAACTTGAATAATTGTCATTTACCCAAGGGAAAACTAAACAGTTAAAAGTTCCCTTCAACACTAAGTCTAAATAGCCCAGCATTACACTGGACCCTCAAAACATCTAACTACCTCAGAAGAACAAACAATAGGATTTTGACTTAATTTTTATTTTTTTAATGAGAGATACATTTTGCAGTTACACATTGAGAGTGTTTGTGTAATTTTATCTAACCAAATACACCACTGCAAAGTATCACATTCTTGGCATGTGGATAGAGTTGACTGCTCTACCACTCTCCCCAGGACTGAACAAGACACACTCCCCTTGTGCAATGTTTGGTGCAATGGCCTGGATGCTGAAGTTGCTGCCAACAGATGACCAGCGTCTAACAACATTAGATATGCTAAGAGACATGTGTTACATGTAGGCGGAGAGCAGGCCTGGAGAGAAACCAGACCCCAGATATGCCATCCATATTTAATGCAGCCACATGCCAGTGACACGGGAGACACTGCAATGTTCACAGTGCCATGGAGTGCATACAGCTATGCCTCTGTGTTCAGATCATTTGTTGGTGTAGCACATCTACATCCACACATGGCCTATGTGGCACATGGAAGATATAATTGCTCTAAAGCACACTTTCCCAAATTTCAAAAAACAAGCAAGAGTTCATAACAAAGAGCAAGTCAGGACTGCAGTAACTGCAGGACTGCAGTTTTAAAGCCACGTTCTTCAGACATGCCTTTTGATTTCTCCTTCTGCCTTTCAGAATCAAACACATGGCTCTTCCTAAGGGCACACTCAATAGCACACTGCTTATCCCACCTATTTTTCTTGGATATTGTTACATTTGTTTTCTTTGCATTCACTGCTGCTGCTGCCCTGCTGTTCAATCTCAAAGAAAATTCCTATATATAACTCATTTGTGAAGCGCAATTAATTCAGAAACAAATTGCCATCTAAACTCAGTATTGAGAGAAGCAGAGAGCCTTATTTTGTGCTCAGTGACATACTGGAGCAGATCAATTTTAAGACTTCAAGGAATATTTCTCTGTCTACCCAAGACTTTATTCCAAATTCAGAGCTGGATTTTGAGCCAACTGAGAAGGAGCAGTCTATTTGTTGCATTAGGAATCGATACTGTTTTCAGGAACATGAAGACCTCAAATTTAAGGAAAGTATTCTAGCCGTACTCAAATTCCTCAAATGTAACTTTTCCATTACGGTGCTTTTCTGCATACTGAGAAGCAAAAGTAGCAGCGATTTCATGACAGTGGATGAGTGAGTCCAGTTGGAAACCATTACAGTTACGCTCTGCTACAGTATCAGTTCCCAAGGCAGTATGGAGACTGGTCTTACAAAACAACGGGAAAAGTTAATCCCATACTGTAACACTGGAGAGCATTCATGTGCACACAGACACCAAATAGTGGCCTAGCTTTAGACCCTTACTGAACCAAGACATAATGGAACAAAGCTCAGATCTGGACGAGCTCCTCGTCTTGTGGAGGCTGTATTCCCTTGCACATCAGTGCTTACTGAAGATTAAGGCACATTCTTCATAAAGCCTAATACTGTGTGCAGTAAGGCAAAGCTAATACATGACTAACACAGCGTGGCACCATGTAACAAAGAGTAGCCCAGGGCAAGAGATATACCTCCATAAAACCATCTATTTCTACAGACACGAGCTTGTCACAGAGGAGAACAAGGACAGCAGAATGAGAAAATACATTCCTTATGAAGCACACACAGAAATACTGTGTCAACTTTAGTACTATTTCAGGCCTATTGTGAGTACGTACAGGACAGGCCTGTTCTGAAAATAAGGCTATACACACAGCAATACTGATGAAGGGGAGGCAGAGCATACCACAGGCTGATAGACGTTCTCTGAGGCTGGTTTTCAGTCCCAGAGCAAGGACCTTGAAACCAAACACACGCCCCACAGGGGCTTCACCAGCCCCAAAGCCTCCCCAGATGAGCCAGCCTCCACAAGCCATGCCCCAGCTGCAGCCCCCACACCGTAGGGGTATGAAAGGAATGAATGCCTTACTGTGTTCATACAAACCCGAACAATGGCAAGGTCAGAGGGAACATCAGACCAATTTTGACGTTAACAGGCTCTGTGTCATGCTAAAAAGGTCCTTTTCCTTCACTCCCAATAACTCATTTATATTTTGGGGCACTTGGCCATACAGGCTAGATTAGAGCAACCAGCTACAAACCACTACAGTAGGTAACAAAGATCCACCCGGCTTTCATTCAAAGCAGATATTAGCAGCACTCTCCCACTGTTACATTTCTTCTTGTACTCCTGCTGCTTGGTTTATACTTGTTTCCCAAGTCAAACAAACAGGCAGTGAGGGATCTTTAGAGAAACCTCTCCTCCTCATCTCCTGTAAAGATAATATATATGATCACCTGATTTACTAGTAAATCCTAATTACCAAGGGGAAGGAGATGGATGTCTCAACCATGAAACTAGCTGGAATACTATGATCTCTCAACCCTGCCACATATCCATGAAACATAGCACATTTTGACAGGACAGACTTCCTCCAAACTGCCAGGTCATGCCTATGTTCAAGCCTGGCAGCCCTGATGCACAGCCAGCATCCCAGCCCTCAGAGGCAGCTCACCTTCCTAAAAATCAGGAAGGAGGAGTCACAAGCTAAGATCCAAACTTCCAGCCTGGCTCTGCTGCACACAGACAGTTCTGGGTACAGTTTCTCTCCAAGTCACCACTATACTCTCCTCCGCTGGGGACACAGGAGGACAGGAAAGTATGATCAAACATAGTCAGCATTAATCCAGGATTACTCCAGCAAAATATATTTTTTCCTACTCCAGAACCCCACAGAAGTTAAACACAGTTTGCAAGGACAAAGGGTAAAACAATGCAGAATGCAGGGGGGGGGAAATGACACTTCAAAACTCCTGCAAATAAAAGTTACTAGTAGAATCACTGGAGGAAAAAAAAAAAAAAAAAAAAAAAAAAAGAAAAGAAAAAAAAAAAGTGTGGGAATAAACCTATAAAGCCTGCTTGCTAAAGGCCAGACGCTGACAGAAGACGACCCATCTCTGCATTCCTTTCCTAAGAGGTAAGGCTGCAAGTGTCACAGCAGTCAGCATTCCTTCAGTCCTCCCGAAATCCAGTCAAGCAACTAATATATCTCACATGCTCCGCTTGCTAAAAACTAGATTCAGCTACTTAATCCTTCAGCAAGTATTCACTGCCTAAAAATAAACTGGGGAGTGGGTGGAATCATAAAAATGAGTTCAATCTTTAGAACTGTATCCAAAACTATGGGGTATTTTGTTAAGCACAATATGTAATTAAAAAAAAATATATATATATATATATATATATAAGTAGAACAAGAAGCAGAGTAACAGAATCACAGAATAGTTGAGACTGGAAGGGATCCCTGGAGATCATGTAGTCCAACCCTCCCTCCCCATGCTTGAAGTAGGGGCAGCTAGAGCAGGTTGCTCCAGACAGCATCCAGTTGGGTTCAAATGGCTCCAAAGATGGAGACCCCACCACCTCCGAGCCAAGAAAAGAAACTTAGAAAATAAGTTAAGCATGGCATGTTGGGTTTGTGGTTAATTATGTATGTGCTTTGGTTCAGTCTTTATTTTTTATGGACTGTTCTGTAGCAACACAAATACACTAGAGGCTGGAGCTAAACAACTCCATAGCTGGAATTATTCCAAGTGACTCAAATGTGCTCTTAAAATATTTCTATGATTACTGAAGGATCTTAGAACAAGACTTCATTGTAACTGGGCGGCATGGGGGAGTGTTTAAAAACACCCCCACTCCCCAAACACCGCTCTAATTTAGCCAGCTAAGTGCAAGCAGTCTCATTTCCCAGAGCTTACTTTGGATACTTTGGCTTCAGCCCACCTTTAAATAGCTTCCTGAACTGGACTCTCCATAAAGAACATAGACTGCACTCATGCAAAAAGCACTAATTACCCTTAAAAGAAGAAACTACAAAAATAGCTGCCTTGTATTTCACCTATTGTGTCTCAGTCAAATGTGACTGAAATGAAGCCAGGGGCAAAGCTGCAGGTGGGAGCAAGTAGATGTCATACTTGAAACCCTCGCACACACGCATGTTCCTACCACAGATTTCTTTTCCTAAGCATGTCCTGAGCCCTTTCCACCCATCCTAGCCCACAACCATTGCATGGTGAACCTCACGTATCCTCCCTCCCAAGAGGTGCCTGCTTGCTGCTGTGTGGAACAGGCCCTGCACCGCTGCCACGGCACCCAGCATGCCACCCCTCAGAAACCACCCCACAACCACATACACTCAAGCATCAAGTGATTTATGTGCAAATCTGCTGTAAGGTCAGAGCCAGCAGGCCACCACTGACAAACTTACCTGTCTTGCATGGATAAACTTCCATTTGAAGTTGGCTTTGAGCTAGTTGCAAGTCAGAGAGAGTGCTCTGCCTAGAGGTTACTTACCCTGGGGAGATCACCACTCCTACCCGCGGTCACCGTGCCCTACACATAGCAACCTGGGACAGGCTCACCATCTTCCTTTTAACCTAGCTGTCTATATAGTTGTACGTGTGGCAGTGCCATAATATTAACACAGAGCATACAGAAATGACAGTGTAATGGTTACTTTTATATATATAAATATATATAGGCACATGCACAAATATATACGTACACACAGCTATACACACACACAAACCCTAATGAATACAACAGTTACACATAGTGATGCCTGATGTTTTAAGAGAAATATGACATGTTTGTAACAGAGTGTAACATTAAATTTCAAATAAAATTCCTAGTATCTTATATTTTATTCTAAGCCTTCACTTTTGAAGATCTCTCAGTAGAAATCCTTCATGAGAAAAGAAAGAAGAAACTTTAGGTTATATAAAGTACTCTGCTCTCCAACTTCAGTGATTTCATAATCAACAATAGCAAAAAAAAAAAAAAAAATCCACCCCCCTGTGGGGTTAGAAGGGAACATATGACCTAAGAGGCAGGAGGCTGGAGTTGGCTGGAGCCTGCTGAGCCAAGCAGCTGCAGTTTCTCTTGGTAGGGTGGGAGTAAGGAGCATCGACAGAGCTACCTGCCACCCACCCAGGGTCCAGCTCAGGTCCTCCCCACCCTCAGAAGCTCCCTTTCCTTTTCCAGTCAGTTAAGGCTGTGGCTCTTTCACACACACTACATGTAGGGAAGGACAGGAAGGTGAGAGAGAACACATTTGTTGAAAAAAAAGTGTTTCCTTTAATCTTCTGAAACCAAAGAAATTTTGAGACTGAATTACCAAAAGGATGCATATTAAATTAGGAAATTGAATTCAACAACCATAACCAGAGGGGATCTGAATGAAAGAGCCAGACACTTGTGAAAAGGCAAGCATGCAGACTAAAAGCCAGACGATGAGAGGCAGCTCTAGAACGACCCAACTCCATTTGGGAAAGATGACTTCAAAAAGCCTTTCACAGATCCATTGAATCTCTCAAGGAAAAGTTACTCAGAAAGCAGAAACTAGATCTGTACAGACATCCTTTAAAAAAAAAAATCTAGAAGAGGAAAAAGAAAGAGGAAGCAAAAGCTATCAGACAAGGCTGAACCATTCTCCATCAGCCCAGCTCCAGGAAGGAGGTTTCTGATGAGCACAGGACTGGGCAGCCATGGGGAATGTTTTCTACATGCTCACTGTAACCTAGGTTTTAAAGTTAAAAGTTCATTGCCTAGCTAATGGCTCATTTTCCCCTTCTTACCCTTCTCCCCCCAACTCAACTGGCAGCTGCCAAAGTCTACATAAGAGACTGATTTAGACATCCTTTCATTATACATAAAGAAGTCAGTAATCATAAACATCCCTCAAAATGCATTCTGAAAAAAAAAAAAAAAAGCATACAATGCAGGTCTTTTCTTCTTGTGTTTAGCTACTGTATAAAAAAAAAAAAAAAAAAAAAAAACTCATTTTTTTCAGACTTCTCATAATGCTAGAATTCACCAGATTTCACTGGACACGTGCGTATGTACACAGAGAAGAAACAAAAACACAGGTGGCTGCCTCCTGCTGCTTGCCACTCAATACACATCTATGCTTTATTAACTTCCAGTGTCAAATACAAATTGATATGGTGTTCGTTGTGTGTTGTGGGGAAATTTGTATTTATATTGAATAGGTCTGATGTGTTCAAAAAGATTTCTTAATGCAATTGAGCAGGGTCACATGGAATTAGCCAAGTCCATCCACTTGGTATGTAATTGTCTGCACTGCACCACAAGTGTGAGAGAAAGGGCTCATCCCGTGGACTGCTTTTAAGGGAGTTTTATCAAGAATTGATTAAGTACATAAGTTTCACTTGAAAATAACTTTTAGAATTTCAGGGTGTACTTCCTTTCTCACGAGGGTAAAAAGAATTAGAAATTTAATCTCTAAACAGAACTAAAGGAATGAATTTTAATCCAAGATTAGTCTCTAGTAGTAATACATAAAATCTAAAATCCCTTTCCTTCAGCTTACTTTCTTACAAATTTAATGAGGAAACATCCTTAACAGACTCGTTGACACAGTAAAGAAAACTTGTGATGCTGTAAACTGAGGATATAAGAGGACAGTTCAAAAAAACAAAAACAACACAACTAAGCTTGCTCTTTCAAAAAGCAAACAAGATATTTCACTGCCACAAAGTTTTTGGCTGTTTCCACCCTTCCACTGCTTCAAATTTATTTAAAACAGCTGTGCTCACAGAACAGCCATCTCCATTTCCTGCCCATTAAAACACTCCCAACCCATTTCAAATAAATGGAGGGAGAAAAACAAGACAAAAATCTGATACTGCAACTGCAGAATGAAATCCAAGCATTTCCGAGGGAGTCTCTTGCCTTCTGGGCTGCAACATGCTGGCTCTCCCACCAAACACCGAGCCCCAGCTACAAGGAAATGCTAGCAAATGACTTCCCTCTCGTCAGGGAAGAAAGGTCACTGCTGTCCTGGTCATTATATTTCAGGGTCCACCTGCATTCCCATTAAACCTCCCATTTGGTAAGTAACTGGAGCACAACACAGACTATACTTTTTTGCTGATTTTAGAAAAGTTGCTAAAAAGGCTCTTTGAAAGCATGAGCCTTAACTCACATTAAACTCAAAGCAGCTCCAGAGTTAAGGGCATGATTTGTTGTATGTATTTGTTTATGTTAAGGGGTTAGCAGTACAAACATCTGCACAAGGTTAGTTGCTCAGTTAACACTTCATACATGCGAGTCCAAAACTGTATGAGGAGTATCAGAGGTCTTAAAGTATTTGGCATTTAAAACCCAGCTACCGGAGTCATGGAATTTTTGCTATTCCAGAGATAAGGGGAAAATGCTGGGGCAGGTCAGGGATTTCCTAGCCTTTGTCATTGCACAAAAGAGACAAATCAACCTAATTCTCAATTTCTCCTGCCTCTACCTCCAGCTCTGAAAGACTTCAGGCATGTATATACATATTTTTTTTAAATTATTTTTTTTTTAAGGCACAATTCCTGATGTCTTGACATTTAACTCTTGCAATACTGCCAATATATATTCAGTGCACAAAGCCAAGATTTCGCCTATTTAGGCCACAGCAGCAGCTTTCTCTCTCTTGAATAGGTCTCCAATAGGAGTTAGGGCAGAGATCTCCTCTGTGCATCCAGTGCAAGTCCAGCACATGGCAGAAGACAGACCTTGAATGTTTTATGTCCCTCTCACTTAAGTTAGCTTTTCTGGCAATACTGTCATAACTCACATATGAGTCAGTCATATCAGAATGGTCTCTAACCCCACTGAACTCCCACAGGCTGAATAATCAGATGTGAGAAATATCTTATTAATTAGGACAATAAATTACAATTCTTCCCTCCTCAGCTCTATGCAAGCTTTGCAGTTGATGGGAGGGGACAGACAAATGTCTTCCTGCCCACCCAAAACAGCTCTGAACGCCAAAGTGCCAAGAAGAACACAACCATTATCTCCTAGTGTAAACAGACTAAAAAAGTTATACGATGTTTGCTAAACTGATTGTGGATTGAATCAATGACACAGCAACCCAAGAAGCATAGAAGCATTAAGGTTGGAAAAGACCTCCGAGATGATCTGGTCCAACCAAAGTTTATATTTGAAAGAAAAATCTTATCAAAACTATGGAAGGAAAGAAATTGTGATGCAAAACTAAAAATAAATCCAATGTAATGCTCCAAATTGCAATCCACTTCACCTGCCTTCTTTTTCTCATCAGAAAAGGAAGACCACAAGCAATGCTGAATAAACCTGCCTTAGCAAGGGGATATTCCGATTTAACAAAATGTTGGTGTTTTCATGCACTTGGAGTTAACTCATTTGCACTATTTAAATGCAGATTTAGTGTGGCTACACAGTATGCTAAGGATCCCACTTCCACGCTATACTTACTTGTTATGTACACAGAAGACAGATTTTTACATGACAGGATCTCATTCATCTTGAAAGCCAGCCAGCCATTCAAATTTAAAAACAACCATCCATATTGTTATGAAAGACCAGAGAGCTGGCTGACAAAAGCTAGAGCAGTCAGATTTATTTAAGATTACAAAGCTTATCATTCCATTGTAGCTGGGAGAAAAGAAAATCAGGGTCTTTTTCTGGAGGACAAGGCCAGGACAAAGCCTCCTTAAAGTACTGACGCTGCAGAGGGTGGGCAAAGGCTTGCATTTTCTTACACATTTTGTCACACTAAATATGTCGCTGTATTCAAAATGCAAATGCTTTTTTAAAAGCCTCTGCCTACCACTACAGCTGTAAGATGTAGGAGAATATATCCCAATAGTGTTGAGTGACAGAATGAAAACCATTACTGAGCGTGTAAAATAGATTTCTGCAATGAGAAATGCCAAAGATTGAAGCCAAAAATGTTGGAAGAAGAAAAAAGAACCACGAAGAACAACAGGTATTTGAGGAAGGGAGAAAAATGACACCTCTTGTTGTAGGTCAAGCCTCACTGTCATTGACATTACAGCCATCAAACTATGTACATTTCTATAAGTCTGAAGGGGACAAGAAAATCTGACCTGGAAATGAAGAAATCGATTCCTGTTCCTCACTCCAAGAGAGCTGATTTGTGTTATATATATAAACCTGATTTTTAAACAGTGGAGAAAGCTTGTGTTTAACCATTTCTTGGTCAAAAATCAAATACTTGATAAAAGTGTCACCAGAATGAGCCAAGGGGAAATGCTTACGTAGCTGCTGAACACAGTGAATCAAAGACACATATCAGGCTGGACCCTTATTCACACAGATACAGGCTTCAGGAAGTTACTGGATTAAACTGTGCCATGGAAAAGTTTAAATCGTGAATGCTGCTGAATGGTTCCATCTAAACCAGAGATCAACTTTTTTTTTTAGGAAAGTAAGTTTTGGCAAAATGATCTTTCTTCTTTTGACAGAACGTTCCAAAGCTGAGGGCACACGCTACACAACTATTTTTTCTGCTCAGAGACTCTTGGGAATAGCTGTATTCACCCTACAATAGCTGATTCCTATTTCAAAGGCCAGAATGCCCTCTCCAAATGAAGTCAGAGCAAACCACAGAATAATCACATACTGCCTGCCCAAAAAACGTGTTCTTTCAACTTCCTTCCTGCCACCCCTGTGCCACGAGGTCCCACTCATGCACCAGCAGGGCACCCCAGCAGGCTGTGACGGGGCCACACTTCTCCCTGCATGCCTGCAGCCCTGCACGCAGGGAGCCTGGCAAAATCCCTGTGGGGCTGGAAACATGCAGTGCCCTTCTGCATGCGGCACAGCAAGCTCCCAACAAATGTCTTTCCTTGAGTATCTGAAAAATAAAAAGGGGTTTTGACCTCAAAAGGGTCCTGTTGATGCAACTAAGTCTGCACATAGGAAGTAACAAAACCTGGTTGGTTTGGGCAGGCTGGAGGGCAGTTAAAACATCTGTTTGGTCTGCAGTGATATTGTAGAAATAAGCTTGTTCATCCACTAAGCCAACACGCTGCTTTGCTTAGGAGCCAGTGCTAGACTACCAGGCAGTTCTGTTCAGCACCGACGCAGAGGCTTCCGACTGAATTTACAGCCATAATACTTCACTGCCTGCAGCGCAGCGCTCAGCTGCATGGCTTCACAGGCTCGCTAAGATCCAAGCCGCACGTTGGCAGCAATTAAGGGGTAAAAACAAAGATTAAGGAGACAAAGGACTGCGGCATAGCGGCGGGGCGGGCCGTACAGCCCGCTGCAGCACACCGCCAGACACGCCAGTCATTTCTGCGGGAGCTACACAGGCCCTAATATGGAACGGCTGCTCCCATCCCAAGTGCCAAACATGGCCCTGGGACTGCAGGGAAACCTATTTCTGACTAGGCTTGGGTCAAAATCCCCAGTTCGGCCCACATCCACTCCAGCCACGTGGTTTGCTTGGTCAAGGACTTTCTGGGCACTCCCCCGAGTCTGCCTCGGCCTGCTTTGGCCTGCCTGCTGACAAGACGAGGGACAGAGGGCTTTTGGTCCTGTCAGGCCAGGGACAGAGGGCTTTTGGTCCTGTTGGCGGGCTTTTGGTCATGTTGGGCCAGGGATGGAGGGCTTTTGGTCCTGCCACCACCTGCAGCACAAGCCTAGGGCAAGCTGGGGACAGAGGCAGCATCTGCTGCATGGGGTGCATCCAACCGGGGTAGGTAGAAGAGCTGGGGAGAAAGGAGCAGAGGTAAGGCACAAGATGGAGAGAAGGAAGAAAAGGGCTGGAGAAAAGGGGAAATAATGAAGAGGCACCATTCTGCAGCTTCTCCACTTAAAACCTGCTATTCTCCAAAATGGAGGCTCCTACGTTCATTTGGATGGCAAAATTTATTTATGTCACTTCCCTCTGCTAAGGCTTTTTGGATCATATTTCAAACCCATGTTATACTCCTCTGTTGCTCAGTTACAGATCTGAACAAACCATTCTCTGCAGTCTGCCAATCGCAGAGAAAGAAAGCGAATGAATGCCTGGAGGATGAATCACCCTCTGGAAGTCATCTTATGGCCCCACACTGCTGCAGATTAGTCACAACCTCACATACAGTAGAGTGAAAGAGGAAATGGTGAATCCATTAACTCCAGGGCAGCACACAGCCCTGCTAACTGCTGTTCCCACCCCCTCGCCCCGCTCCTAGGAAAAACAGGCACTTCTCCAAATCATTAGAATTTTCTTTCAGGTTCGAAGAAATATGTTCCTAAATTCAAAGGGATATATTGGGTATTAATACCCCTGAAACTACAGAGTTTGTTCCAGCAGTTTTTGAAACAGCAAGCGAGAATTGTGATTTGAAACGTGTAAACTGCAGGGATCACCACAGCAGAGTCTAAAGAAAACCTCTGCGCAGCCGGACGCTGAGACTTTCAGTTTAGGTGCAGGATGTCTGACGCAGCAGGGCTGCACAAACATCCGCCCCCACCAACGGGATGTGCGGGCACACAGCAGGCAGTCTGGTAGCAGTGCCCACCAGAGCCCCTCCAGCTTCATTCAAGCCCTCAGCAAACCCACAGAAGAAATTTGCCCCTACAGCACCTGGGCAGAAGAGCTGCCAGCATGCGGTAGTTCACACAGCATTCCTCCTGCCAAAGCCGTCTGCATCTCGCTGTACGGGGAGGTGCCCCTGTCTTCACGCTCCCTGAACACCCAGCAGCCCCATCCCACAGCCCACCACCCCAAATCTGAAGAGCCTCAGGTCTGAAGTGCCCGTATCTGGAACTGCATGCCGATGGATGCCCAATTTGAGTGTCTAGTAGGAACAGCCTCTCTGGGTAAAGACATAGTGCTGCAAGAGGGACCCACGAGCACCCTGCGGTACGGGTCATGCTATTCAGGCAGCAGTGTCACAGTGGAGCTCAGCATTAGACCAGCTGCAGGTGCTCCTCTCCATCCACCTGCTGCTGCTGTAACCCAGCCTCAGTGCTGCGGTACCTGCACCACCACTTGCAGCGCACGGGGGTCCCAAATCAGGGAACTGACCTAATCCGAAAGCAAAAGAAACCTGCTAACAAAAACATAAAAAGGGAAATTTGCCTCCGTTCCAGAGCACAGATCACTGCATCCGCCCCACCAGCACAGCCAACACTAGGCGCTGCCATGCTTCCAGGGAAAAGATATGCAGCAGATAGGACTACAGCTGCCAAACTTTTGTTCCGTGAAACCTTGAATTTAATCAAATGTAGAAAATTCAAAACAAACTTATGTTTGTTGGATGGTCAGGGACAGCCCTCATCCCTGGCCAAGGCACAGACAAGCATAAAAAAAAAAAAAAGAAACAGCACAGTTCAAGTCCCAGCTCTCAGCTGAGCCTACAGAAACTTAAGGAAAACCACTACTTCTGATTTTTATTTTTTTAACTACTCTAACCAGCCACCCAAAGGTCTTAACTATTCTACCAAATATTTATCAATGCTCTATTAAATAGTACAAAGTGCATTTTGTAGGAAAAAGCACAAGAAGAAAGTTAGGCATCTCTATGAGGAAATCATTACTTCACTTCTAGAATAACATAATCTTTCTGATTTTTAACAAGGCAAATGAAGCAGCATTGGCAAAGAAAATTAAGTTAAAAACACAAAGACTTACAGGTTACTATTTCCAGTACAGCAGGTAAAACTGGAATGTTTCACTGTTCAGGTTTGTTTTCACAAAAATACAGATATGCAAGAAAGGTAGCTTTTCCAAAACACAGTAGCAGGTGTCCACACTGCTCCAGACGTCAGATTAAATTACAGGTGGCTGTATTCTTAATATAATCCAATCATAATTTATCAAAATATAAGTATTTTAGTTTCCTTGGGGGCTGCTGACCCCCCCCCCACAGGTTTGTCCTGCTTCAGACCAGAGACATCAATTCCATCCTCTCCTTACATTTTAAGCGTGGCAGGTGTTAGAGTCTGTCCAAGTAATAACCACCATTAAATCCATAAGAGAAGTTCACAGAAGTCTAAGTATTTTCTATCAGCACGTGCAAAACTGATCAGTTCCCCAACAACTTGTAGCTGTCCTTTTTTTATTCTACACTTACATACGTACAACCAGAAACAACTTTGGCCTAACAAGGTCTATCTGGGAAAACCAAACCAAACCAGCACACACTTCCCTTATTTTACACACTAACTCCTTTGATTTAACAGTGGTAGATGGCCGGGTGTAACGTCAAACACCAATAGGGTCCTTCCCTTTCAACAGGAATCAACATGACCTCTGAATATTTGTCAGGAGGAGGATGCAGACGTGTACCTAAGGCCTTAGGGGTATTACTACCAAACATCATTACCTACCGTGGAAAGACCTCGTGTCAAGCAAGTGCTGAACTACGGACACAGAGGGTTTAATCCCCGTCCGCCACTGGCTCGTTATGTGACTTTAACCTACCCATTTCTTTCCTCTGCCCTTATGTTCCATCACACAGAACGAGCATAGCAATACAGCAGCACAGTAGGTAAAATGCTTTGAAAGTAAAATCCAATAATGAGCTTTTATGTCAGTAAGGCATTCGGCATTTTTCCCCAACAGGAAAGGGCATGATTTCTTCTCCCCTTCTGAATATACACAGTGCAAATGTTAAACCAGTCCTGCGTCCAAGTAACTGTTACATAGGTAAGTGAATTAACCAAAGCCAAACTTCCCTCCGTGATCAGATAGTGTACACTCCATTTGAGCAGTATATTCAAATAAGAGGCACCAATATTTCAGCCTGGGCATGTATCAGCTCACTAGCAGAACATGCCCCGCTTTATCTTAATGAGAAATGAGGCAGCCCAAGGTTTCACTTGCAGGCTGCCTGAGAGAAACATTCGGGCCTATCCAGGAGTCCTCTACAGAGGGTTCGTGTCACGCAGTGCAGTCAGTACGTAGTCCTGGAAGGCAAAAAGCAGAACCAAGAGCCGCTGCCACCCTACAGAGAACCGAACAGTCATGTGCAGCTCACTGCTCTCTCCCCTGGCATTCCGCAGTCACCTCAAATAACTTTTCATGTTAACTAAAGATTTGGTTAACACTTTCCCTTTGTCTTCCCCTCCCTAAAAAAAAAAAAAATAATTAAAATGTAAAGTTATTTGGCATACTCTTCTGAATTGTTTAACATTTGCAGTACTTTCGTATTGGCTTGCCCATCACAGGTACACCTGGACACTCAGACAGCTACACAACACCCTTACCGTGCACCTGCTTCTGTTACTGGGTGCATTTGATGCTCTCAAGAGCACAACTTCAAGACACCACATGAAAAAGAAAAAAGCGTAAGGGAAACAAAAAAACAAACAAAAAGGCAGGCTATATTTTGATTAAGCCCAAATGATATCAGAGACAACAATAGGATGCTAGTTTTATTGCTGCTCTTCTTTCATTTGTAAGCTTTGCCACCCACCTCTCCCCCTGAAAGCACAAAGGAGGCCTTGTCCTTAGCTGTGATGTACTGACACCTGCTCTCAGGATTTAAGGACAGCCACAGTCTACTTGCACACTTCTACATTATTACAGAAATAAATAATTCATAATATAATCGTGTCCCTGCTTTCTGAAGGTTTAAATGCAAGTCTACCACCACCACAACATACACATCTAATCTGAAAGTACCTTTGGACAGCAGCCAGCTTCATATCTCACCCCACAGTTAGCCATAAATCTAACTGACATCTCAAAAGCAACTCAGAAGTACTGAACAAAGCAATAACACCTCTTCGAAGCCAGCCTTCCCAGCCACATTCTGCTGCAAATCACCAGGACGCCAACAGCCAAATTCCCACACCAAGAGACGATCCTGCACACCTTCCCCACCAGCGTGGAAATTTTGGCTGGGGCAGGTAGGCAGCCCTGGCATTTGTACAATTAGCGCCAACACAGACAAAGGCTCACGGGATGCCTTCTGAGCTGAACACCGCCTGCGGAAACAACTCTTTGTTGCTTCATCTCCTAGCGGGGAGAAAAGGACGATCAAAACCCTAGGCATACAATGTGATGTAGTATTTCACTGGAAGCCAACATCCCATCTCTCTGAACTGGGAAATGTATTTTTAACCTGTGACATTTAATAAGATTTGATATTAATTTCATTTTACAAAGGTAAGGATGGGACCAAAATAGACAGTAAGTATACCTGGGAAGACAGCTTGCATTGTCTTTTCATTTGATATCTCAAATGAAAACTGTAGAAGAAACACAGCACAAATTACCCTGAGAGGGGTTATGTGAGATATAAGCCAGCACGTGAATAGATAAAAGGACAAATACGCTCTCCGAGGACCCCAACTAAAGAGTTTTGTGCGAAGCCTACGTGCAAGGAGAGGACAGCTCCCCAGTTTTATCACAATGATCTGAACTGCAAATACCATACGTACAAAGGTATCTTTGCAAAGTGGGGTACAGCAATGAGGATACCATGTGCACTTACCAGAGAGATAAAGCTGGGGAGTTACGGCTAGGAAGTTCTGCCACAATCAGACAGGGAGGAGAACCTGGCCAGAAAGCCGTGCAAGATCTGACAACCGCAGCCGAAAAGCCTGTACTCTCAACGAGCTACATTATAAAGTTCCAAAGGCCAGAGCTCATTTACCTAAGGTATGAATAGAGCCAGGACACGGGATGCTTCATAATATTAAACAAATTAAAGTATATCCAAATTTACAACAGCCAGCAGGACAGGAAACTTTGATAGCACTCAGCATAACATGGCCTTGTGCTACCCAGCTCTCTAGATGCAGTGGGGGAACAGAACAAGAATTTAAGAGACTGGAATTCTTTTTTAAAGGCTGCATAAAGTCATGATAAGAAGGGACAGAAAGCACCCCTTTTCCAGTCAGACACCCCACCTGCAATTCCCCTGCTTTCCCCAGGAGCAACCTCGTCTAACCCAAGGTGAAAGCCCTTCGAACTGGGGCTTGCTCTGTGGCAAGCCTCGTGTGCAAGGCTCCTCTAAACATGCCTGAGAAAAGCAAGAAGTTGCATAAACAAAAAAGAAGATAAACTCCTCCTCTGAGAACATGCCTCATGCATCTGCTAAAGGTTTACAAGATCTAATGAAGACCAGATTCCTCTGCAGCATCACAAGAGAGCTAGAGGAGCAATGTTTTTCTCCCTGTGTAGGATGACTAGCAGAGTCCTCAAACCGTTCCCAGAATTGTTTGCCTCCCAGGTTTTGACTTAATTACAACAGGACATGCACACACAAAGCAAATCTTCCAGAATATTAAAAGCAAAAAGGGATGAATCATTGCTGATCCTGACTTTTTTTTTTTCCTCCCCAAAATCTCTCTTACAAGCCTCTGAAATGCTGTAGCCCAAAAAGAACAAAACCAAGTTGTCTTCAACCCTTCTCCCACCTGAAGGACTACACACACAATGCCCACGCAGGCACAGCCCAGGGAGTGAAGTGCCACCTGTGGCTGGGACAACCCAGCTTCCACACGCGGGTCAGGTGCTGGCTTGCTGGATGAGGCTGGACCTGTCCGTTCGCCTCTCGCCCAGAGCCACATCTCCCCACCCCACCTACCAAATGTGTTTGCTGATTCCTCCCTCCCCTTAGCACAACCCCATCACTCTCCCCTCCTTTCCGATGCTGTTTCTAGTACCCTGGACTCCCAGGTGGCACAGCCGCTTCCCAGAGGTGGTCACACCAACACATCTGGGCACCTTGACACTCGAACAGTCAGAATTTAGCTGCTTTCAAGTGGCTTTGGCTGCAGCAGTCCCTCAGTTCTGCCTGCATTTGGTTAACAAGTTTATAGCTATTTAATGCAAACTAATTAACCTCCTCTTCTTATACTTGTTTAACATAATAAAAGCAAAATAAAGCCCCATTTAGAAGACCAAAAGACACACAGGATGCAGGAAGTGAGGGCGTTCACAAGTTCAGCTGAATTTCTGCAAATCCATCTGTATTTACTTCCCCTTTGAAATACTGTATTGCAATGTGACATCCATTTCCATCTGACATGAGACGTACCAAAGACCAAGAGGACATAGGCTGCACCAGTCAAATAAATCCACATGCATTTACATCTCAGGCTGTATCAGATATTTTGCAAATAAGGCGAGGCCTAAGTCAACTCAAAAGCAGCACATGGTTTGCCTGCATAGAAGCAGTCACCAAAATAACCAAGAGCTTAGGCAGACAAACGTGTTCCCGTGGGACTCAGGGCACGGCAGACTGGCAGGACATCATCTACCCTCACAAGGAGAGGTAACCGTGGGTCTGCATGTCCCGACATGGCAGTGCCACTCCGTGCAAGGACCCTTCCTGCGGTGGTGCACTTCTGATCTTGCATCAGGAAAACACAGGCATCAGTCGACGCGGTAAAACATAGCACCTCTTCTGACAAAGCTTACTTCATTGCAAGGATTAGATGTCATCCGGGGTTTCTTTAAGAACAAAATTCAAGTAGAATTGCACCGAAGCGGAGCTATGTGAACCAAAGCCCGCTGTATTATTCTCACGGTAGCCGGCGTCAAGTCGTTAGGGGAGAACCCTCACACTGGTGTCAGGCCAGCACAGGAGCAGGTCCGTGACAACCCCTGCCTCGTGCTGCGCTCGGGAGATGCGACCCAGGGCGCCCGTCAGTGCCCCCTGCTCGCCCCGTGCCCCCCCTGCTCCGAGGCGCTGCAGCAGCCGGCGGGGGCACACAGCGGGCCCCGCACGCCCCGCTCGCTGTGGGGGCGCCCAGAGCAGGCGGGGAGCTCCCCTGCAGCGCGGCCCCAGCGCTGACCCCCCGCCAGCTGCTGGGGCCGGCCAACACCCCGCGAGGGGCGGCGAAGCGTCCCCGCGACCCCGGCTCCCCAGCCCCCCCCGGGCCCGTCCCGGAGTCCCCCGGCCGCCCACCTCCTTGAGCTGCTCCATCTCGGCGCGGATGGTCTCGTACTCGAGCTCCAGCTCCTCGTACTGCTGCTTCAGCTGCTGCTTCTCCTCCAGCACGGCCAGCCCGTACTCGGCCGCCTGGATCTTCTGGCGGGTGGTCTCGCCCAGCTCGTGGCAGAGCCGCTTCACCTCGCTGCGCAGCCACTCGGGCTCCGACTCCATCACCAGCCGCCCGTACTCCTCCTCCTCCTCCGCGCCCAGCGACATGTCGGCTCCCCGCGACATGTCGGCAGCCGCCGCCGGCGATCGCCTCCCCGCTCCTAGCAGCCGCGGCCCGCCATGGCCCCCCCGCCGCCGGCAGAGCCCCCCCGGGCGGCCATCCAGGGCCCAGCCGCCCCCCGCGCCCTGCCCGGCTCCGCTCCGCTCCGCGCCGCCGGCCCGGCCCCGAGCGCCCAGCGCAGTGAAATCATTCAAAAGGCACGGCCGGGCCGGCGCCCCGCGGCACGCTGGGGCTTGGAGTCCCCGCCCCGCGCCCGCCCCGCGGGGAGCGCCGCCCGCGGGACTACAGCCCCCACAGTGCACCGCGCGGGGCGGCGGCCGCCCCTCGCACGCGCGGCGCCCGGAGGGAGCGGAGCGGCCCCTGGCGGGCGCGGGGGGGACAGCGCCCGGGGACCCCGGGATGGAAGCTCCCGGGTGGGCGCCCCCGGGGCTGGGCCCGGGCCAGCTCCGGAGCTGGAGCCGGAGCCGAGCCACATCCCAGCCCCTCGGTGTGCCTGCTGAATGCAAGGCGCCGTCAAGGGCTAGCAGCTAGCGTTAGGTTAGCGGTTAGAGCTTGCCTTCCAGCCGCAGAAACGTGCGTGCTGCGAAGGACGAAGTGCAACCTCCAGCAGCCCGGCTGGTCAGGCACAGCCTCACAAGGGAAACCTAACTCAGCCCAGGCAGGGTTGTGGCAGAAAACTGGCCACCAAGCACACGTCCCTGGCGGCTAGCCCCTTGGCAGCGAGTACTTCCAGGGCGGCTGGGAGTCTGCAGGCTTCAGCAAGAGCTGAAAATAAAAAGACAGCTACTTCTTAAAGAGCTAACAGCAGGCAACATCACACGCACTGCTGTCAGCCCCAACAGCTGACGTTCACACCAAAGAACTGACCCTATCTCGTTCTTTACAGTGTTTCACATCTCCAGGCAGTTGCTCCATCAAGCTCGCCATCTGCCCCATGTTCCCCAGCATCAGCACCCTGAGGAGGGCACAGCCACGGCCCAGATGCTCACCTAGCACAGAACTGCCTGAGATGCAGGGAGGAGACCTGCTGCAACAAGCTCTGCTGGCATAAGTAGCCGTGAGTCAGTAATACGCGGGGAGCTTCACCACACCGCTTGAAAAGGGAGCTGCCAAGCAGGCAGGAAAAAGCCATCAGCTGTTGCTACAGGTTGCACCACTGCGCAGGTACAGCGGCAATGGCACGGGAGGTAGGCACAGAAATTGGGATACTCATGGACACTCATTTCTCCACCACAGGTAGAATTAATTCCTACAGCGCACTGAAGGCAGAACAAAGCCAAATACCTCCCTTGGTTGGGCCGCTGTATGTCATAAGTGGCTCTGCAGAGGCGGTGTGAACAGGCCCCAGCTTCACACCCAGGCAGGGGAGGTGATGGCTTCACCCTGCCGGCAGCACCAGAGCAGCCTGGCTCCCTGCTGCTTCACCCTCCTTCAGCACACCCAGCACAGTCTGGAGTTTCTTCCAGTGTCAAAAAGAATTGGTAAAAAACTTGCAAGAGAATGCCAAACACAACACAAACAATTACATGCTTGAGCACTCCACAAGGTCTAGGACACAAAGCACCACCTCTGCTCATAGCTGCAGGGGTTTTTCAAGGTATTTTCAACTTCTGCCTGTGCTCATCATGCTTTTCCCTGGTACATATAAACCCTTATCTCTTTAATAAACTCTTAATGGCTGAATTTTACCTCTTAGCCATGCACCTGCCTTGGTCAGTTCTTCATCAGGGCCTGGAGTTCCACATGCCTCACGTGCAGGGATCTCTGCCGTAAGCACGGATGCAACACTGAAACAGTTGCCTGAGACCTAAGAAGTAGGAATTTGATGTCCTCACCTTATGGCAGGTATATGAAATTCCTTTAGCTTTTTCCCTTCAAAATTCCTCAGGAAAGATCTTATTTGTTAACAACGAGCATCTAGTTTGCCTACACCAGAAAATACTCATGTACTCTGCGTAACCAATACCTCCACAGTGATACAGCGTGAAACCTCCAGGCTGCCCCGTTTTGTGGGAAGCTGACGGCAAGCTCTGCCCCTGCGTTACCTCCTAGGAGAACTCCTGGCCCAGGCAGCCCCAACAGGCCCACCAGCAGCTTGGCTTTGTACTGGCCCACCGATGGGTTGAGGGAGGGGATGACAGGCTGGCAGCCACACGCCGCCTGCCTCCAGACCTGCTGTGTGATTCCACCAGAAACCTGAGACTTCAGCTTTTTTTTTTTTTTTTTTTTTTTTTTCCAAGGAATATGCTGCATTGGTAAATTCTAGTATTACACCCCAGGGGGATCTATTAAAATCCAGGTAGTTACTTCATAACAAATTTTGCAGATTTGGATTTGGACACAGAGAAGTGCCTCTGACAGGTGTCCTCGGTGAAGATGCATCTGATGATGAAAAAAAGGAAAGAGAGGCCGAGAGGTGGGGTGTCACTGAGGTTCACTTAAAGTCAGTAACATTGCCTCAAAGTTACTTTTAATTCCTCAATTTTTGTGTCCCCAGGATTTAATGCGCTTAGCCTACATGCTTAGCATACATACAGCTCTCCCTTTCCAGATGACATGGGTATGAAAACAAAGATTTAGTACCATTTCCATAAAACTAAATCCTCATGTAGAGGCTACTTCACTCTCTTGCACTGGATTTATGCTGCTGTAACACCCTGATGTCACTGCATGACGTAGAACATTTGGGGGGGGGGAGGTTAAGCATTCTGATTCTTTTATAAACCCAAGTGAGGAAAATAAAAGCATTGTCTCTTGGATTCTCCTCCACACCATGTTTTAAAGTATTAGGATTTCTTCTCAAATCTGTGGCATTTCATGTTTTTCTTTTGTCTTCCCCTAATCAGTAGCATTGCTAATCCCATGCACTCACAACTAATTAATCCATAAATATTTATAATAATCCATACTGGGTTGTTCTCTTCTGCCTCATACTTTCTGAGCCTTCATTGTGCTCAGGTTTTACTCTCTAAATCTGGGCTCAAACAAATTAGCTAACCTTTTGTGCTGCTCCTTTCCAGAAGCTGGAATTTGCTTGTAACAACTTACTCTCAGGATGTGGGGCTTCAGTTCCCATCCTGAAAACTGCTGGGTTTATAATTAAATTCTAAGACCTGACTAGTTTTTGAGATTGAGATGAGCGAATCAACTCACAATAGCTCAAGTGACCTCATTTCATATTTATTTCATAGGGCATTCTTAAAACCAAGATTTGTTACTAGGTTTCATACTGTGTTATTTTGCTAAACTACCCTGCCCAGGATGCAAAGGAAAATGTCCAGCAGTAAGTATAGCTATTTCAAAAGCATTTCTGGACAGTTTAGGAAACTGGAGTGGCTTGTCATAGCTTAGGTTCTCGCAATCATTCAAGGCAATGATGCAGTCTAATAAAAGCTTGTAACGACTGTATGAGTACAGCCTGGCCTGTGCCCATAGCCTCCTCCTGGGCACAGCCAGAGGTCAGTGCCCATTGCAGGCTCTGTCTCCAAACTCTGTTAATGCCAAGGCTTAACTGTCACCCCATTCATTCAAGGTGTCATGGCCAAGTGCAGCTGTGGTGCTATAATCGCTGCACAACAGATGGGAAGATAGACTCTCGGTCTTTTCTTCTGCTGAGGTTTTAAAGCTAATAACTGAGCACAAGACGGTAGGATCATACACAAACTATCTTCACTACTAAAAGCAAGCTGGAGAGTGCTTCTTCTTGAGGGAGCTAATCAACATACCCTGTCCTGGTACATAAATCAGCCCTGCAATGCTAATTATTTAACCTGAATCTAAGCCTAAAAGCATATTGGCACTTTAATTCAATGCTGCAAAATGTTTGTGTAACTGGCAGACATGATGAGCTTCAAACAAGCTGATTTTTCTGATAAACCCTGCTGAATGATTGTGGAAAGCCAACCTAACCTGCACCTAAAAGTGGGACAACTGCAGACATGAGAATCCTTTTATAAATAAATAAATATATATAAATAAATAAACTTTCTTTTACATCTTGTGTTGGATTAGTTCAAGCGTACGAAAATAAGGTGGTACAGCACATCATTGTTCATCCTCCTTTTATATACCGCATTTGTTTATTGCTCAGCTTTAGCAAATAGCAGAACAAAAATCTCTACACTGGATCTGAAACGGCCTTAAGTATCTCTGGCGAATAGCGCTCTGAGCAATGTGCACTGTAGCAGACACGCACGTCCACAAGCCCTTTCCAGGCCAGGAATTGCTGTGCGGTGCCCAGATGTGTGCACAGGGGCCACCACGAATTCAAGGCTAGGACTAATCACACAGAGAAAAAAATGAAATGGCTTCAGGGGCAAGAACATTTTGGGGCAGGCTTCCTGTTTGTGTGAGATACAGTAATGTACCTCACTTACACAAAAGACAATTCAAAATAAACACCAGAAAGGCTCAGCTGGCTTGAATATATTTATTCTAGTGACTGAAAAATCCGGATATACATTTATAGCTGATAAGTAGGGGAGAAGTAGGTGAAAACGTTTTACTGGCTGAAAGCTGCCGGAGGTGACGTCTGCATGCAAGAAACAAGCAATTACAAGGAATTACAGACATTGCTTGTCACTAAACTGAATTCTTAAGATGTCTAAGTGTCAGGAGAAAAATATGACTTAACCTTCAACATGTGAGCAATGCCTTGGCTGGATTTGGGGAGCACAGGACACACAAGAGTGTGCTCCTTGACCTGAGCAGTTAGATATCCACGCTGATCAACACTTGGCCCACTGCCAGGAGTTGCAAAGGAGATATGACTGGAGGGTCCAAGCAGCAGTGTCTGGCACACCATCTGCTCGGCGTAGCAGGGAGCAGATGCTCAAGATACTTTCTTACACTGCCAGGGTGGAACAAGCTGGAGAGGAAGGGAAGATTTTTTTTTTTCCCCCAAACATTTCCCTGTTTCCTTCTCCTGCCCTTTACTGCAAGTCTGATGCCTCCTTCAGTCACCTACAGCTTCTCTAGACCACACGGTGCCTCCCCTATTTTTCAGCAGTTTTCTTCTTTTGTCCCATTCACCTGACTTCCAATGCACAAAGATGCACTTAGGTAAGCCAGAGCCAAAGACTTGAAAAGACCACAGTTCTTATGGTTTGGGCCTTTGGATTTGCTCAGAGGTGCTGGGAAGCATGCTGCCACGGGGACTGGCTGGGAGCACATGGGCCCTGCAGAGCGTGTGAACCTGCAGAAGTGAGGAGACAGCAGCCCAACAATGCCTCACCACTCCTGTAGGTCTGTGGGAAGGCTCTGGTCATCCCAAGTAGCCACACTACCTCTTCTCAACTGGACTGCAGGAAGGGACCACGTTTATGCTTCACACTTCTGCTCGTGTGAAGGAAAATGTTCCCTTTTAAACCATCTCTGCAAGCCTGACTGACAAGCAGTAAATGATGTGCCATTACATGGTCGCTTCTGGTGAGGTAAACACAACGGTATTTGGATCTAAACCAAACCTGTCTCTATTTCGATAAATAATTTAGGCACGTGTTTAAACTGACACAAAACGAGTCCACACAGCAGGGAGTACCAAGATAACAGAAAAGATCACTGTAATCCTACTTCTTTTTTTTTTTAATCCATCTTGCTATTGTAGCTTGAAAGGGTCTCAGGTACCAAGGGCCACTTGCAGAGAAGCAATATTGTTGGGCAGTTACACAGAAATGTAGCATGGACTTGGCAGGTACAGATTTTCTTTTTCTCTGTACAAGTAAGAAATATTTCTACTTATTTCCACCAGTGTGAGAAAAGACATTTGTATGTTTTACCTTGTGTGAGACAGGCGTAGCCAGAGCCTGCTTTTGGCTGCTCTGTTGGAAGCAGCAGGAATATCACTGAAGTCAGCTGAATTACTCCAAATCTAGGTGACATGGATAAAATCCATGGATCAGAGTTTTGGCCTCAGAGAGGATGCTGTGATAACACCAATGGGATACAGAAGCTTTGGTGCTGCTAAAGGGTGTCTGTGCAACTCCCTACAAGGTGTTGGAGCCCCAGCATGCCACCAGAACCTCCTGCTACATTTTTCCTGAAAAGCTGATCTAGAAAAAGCAGCTAGGAAGTATTTCTGCAATCAGATAATTCCTCACCACTAGAATATCCTCCTACCAATGCCAGGTTTCCTAACATAAAGCAAGCCTCAGATTACTGTACCGGAGCCTAGGAGTTGCATCAGATCCGCTTTCAATTTAAGACGGCTCATGCTAAAGTCACTTTCGGAAGTCACTCTGCCTCTACTTCTAAGCAAGCACGTCTGTGGCAGCTTAGGTCTCAGCCAGAATTTGATCTATTTCAAATGACTTGGTATCATTCAATAGAGGACACATAAATTTAAAACAAAGTACTTTCCCCCGACTACTGGTACTAGACTGCAAACTACATCTCCTTGATTCACATGCCCATTGCACTGTTGGCCAGATAAACAAGGCATGAAATGGCTGCTGTTCCTTCTCTACTCACTTTGTTTTATTCTAAGCACGCTGTTCCTCATTTCCAAATTTCTAGATTAGATTAAGGAAAACAAATCTGTGGAGTTAATTCCATTAATTATAAAGCTAATCAACTAAATAATTCACAGAAGGTCTGAGCCCATCGTTATTTTCTTCTGAGTATGTTACATAAACATTAATTACAATAGCATTGGGTTTAAATAAAGAAAAATCAGAAGCAAACTCCTCTTGGAAAAAAGAAACAGCTTCTCAGTAGAAGCATTCAGAGAGATCACAGTGTGCATGGGAAGAGCTATCACACAGGCAGCTCACTGACAGCAGCACCATCATAAAGGAAATGGGGTGTGATCCAGCAATAAATTAATCAGTGCTTTTAGCACTGAGCTAATGAGTTATGGAACAGGCAGGTACTTTTTTTTTTTTTTTTTTGAATGTTGTTTCCACTTATGTATTTTGAGTATCCACAGACTTCCCTGACATCTGCTATAATTTTTGCATTAATTACTAATAATTGGAAATCCCATAGAGCTATTTTAAATATAATTGACGTGCTTTATCTAAGAAAAATGTATCATTATGGTCAATTTCTGCACCTGGTAATTGAGGTAGGGTTCAATTTTAGCATTTGGAAGTATTACTCTGTGCATTTAAGATTGTAACAATAGGTTACTATCTTATATATCTGGTTAGAGATAAATAGATTTGTACCTTAGTCTTTGCTCTTTGATGTCTATCCCCCTGCGCTCTAGCCTTCAAATAAAGCTGCCTTTCCATAACTGATTAAAAACACCTGCTATCAAAAGGAGAAAAAAATAATAAAAGAAAACAAAACTGAAGAGAAGGCAATCCCAGACAGCTGAAAAACATCAGACCTATAAAAAAGGGAAAACTCTAAAGTGTTAATATGGGCAGTGGTTTCACTGGATATTATAAAATCCACAATTAAAATGTAGTAAAATCCTCACGGCTCAGTTCAGAACTCCCATGGGTGGGTTCAGGAAAACAAGGAAACAGAGCACAAAGTTGTTAAATGTAACCACTTAAACTAGGCCTTAATGGGGTACTTACTTTCTGTAGCTATTGCAGTTTTATATATCTGAATTATTTTCCAAAGTGACTTGTGTATCTGCAGAGCAGACACAGGGGTGTGTTCTTGCAGAGTGTTCACACACAGGATTCATAGCAAGGGGCTGGTTATGATTTTATTCACATCAGTTATAGATGCATACAGCCATTCTGTTTTCACTGGTTGACACCAAGAGTCAGGTCTCTGCCTTTAAAAAGCAAGCGTGAGCCTACATATACACTGATTTAAAAAAAAAAATGAGGTGTACTACTTTAAAAAGCACATCCTTATGCCCAGCAGAGTCACATTCTTTGCCACTATAAACAAAACTAATTCCATAAAAAGATAAAAGCAGACATGCCACAGATTTCCATAAGCAGTCTTTCTGGGGCCAGACATCTGCAGCTGTAGCATCAGCCCAACGAGGCTGGCCACTAGTACAATGCAGGGGAAATAGTGCACTTTCTTCCCAATTTCTTTTGACAGTTAGTTGGTACTCCCCATGTGATGGTGAGCTGTCAATAACACTTTAAAAGAGAAAACCATCAGCAGTCCAGTCTGAATTCATTTGTAATGAAGGACAGTTTTCTGAGCAAGTCGTCTTGCAGAGATCATAAGCGTGAGCAGGAAGGAAGAAAAGCAAAGAGAGAATTAAAACAGAAAAACAAGAAACAAATTTGAGCAGGGGATTTTACTCTAATTACTCTGCTGCACCACTCTTTTTCTTTTTACCCCCTTCCTTTTGCATCCATCCCTGGCTTGGTGCTGCCATGCCTTCATTCACACGAGACTGGGTCTTTAGAAGAGCTCCCAGTGACAGAGAACTCAGAAGGCACAGGTACTGTGCCACATTCCTCATTCGTATCCAGAGCAATGGTCTTCTGTAAGGGGATTAAAATGGAGCGTGCGTAGGTCAAAAGGTAGACAGGAAAAGAATTGGACTTTTGCTTTCTTCCTGTCAGGAAAGACTATAGGCTGGCCAAAGCATTAAGTCACATCTTTCATCATATCTGGAGAAAGACTTTAGTTGGATGGGAACAGCAGGAAGCCAGGGACAGCCAACTATGAAACGACATCCAAAGAACCACAACCCTCTAACATCCTGTTATAAAGCAAACTCCCAGTATTTTACAGGTAATGTCATTCAATATCTAGCACAAATTTTAAAAACGTAATAGTCCTATACTTGACTGCTATACCTTCTATTATTATAGGTGGTAATGAATGCAAATCATATGGCAATTATAGTTCATCATTACAATGAAAAGGTTCCTGGCAAAGTGCTACGACAAATGAAAACCCACATCACATTCAATAGCAAAAACATAAGCCTGATTCTATTTAAACATACCTACCACAGAAATATCCCACATATGTCCCAGATCTGTCAGTAATTATACTTGAAAAGGATGCACCATGTTAGTTAGCTCAGTGAAACTAGCCGTATTGTGGTCTTTGAGTCGTCATGGCCATTAGCGTTTATCAGTATTCATCACCAGCATATTTTGTTCTTCCAGCTTCTGTTTCTTTCCAGACTTCCCAAGATCACCTTGCTTTCCCATCCTCCCCTGCTCAGCTCAGCACAAAGAGCAGAGGATCAGGTTGCAGTCATCTGGAAAGCACCTCTTTGTCCTCAAGGTACATGGTCCCTGGCACAGTGCAGTGCCACTCACAGCATTTCCAAATCCATAAGCCCCATCTTTATTTGTTAGCGCTGAATATTAAACTAGTACCTCTTTCAGATTTGCAAGTAATTTCACATTGCTTCACATAGACATTCTTGTGGGCAGAAGAGAAATCCAAATGTTTTGCTTGGCCAGCTGATTATATACTGTCACGTAAGATCTTTAAAATGGCAATATATTCTACAGTATAATTCAATGTAAGGGAAATAAACATTTAGGAAACATAAATAAACCAACCAGAATTATCAAACTGGGCTTTGAACCTGTACTTAGGAACAAGGAGAAGTCAGAAATTAGGTCCAAGTTAAGACCAAGGAAAGTAGAGTTTTGACCTGAAGTATCTGTCTCAAACTCCAGAAACGATTAAGAAAACCACAGGCCAATTTCTGCAAACAGTTATGCATTTGAATAACTTCAGAGATCTTATTTGTATGAGTAAAATTCCTTACCTAAGTGTCTGCAGGATCATGCTTCATGATGGGAACCAGCAAGGCTGGAGAAGTGTTTTAAATTGTTCCTTAACTACTGTTAGTCCAGTAAGGAAGGGCATACTCTCTCCCTGTGCAACATAACCAGATAAAAGCACGTTAACCTAACTTCATCATGGCATACAACTTACAGCTAACTAGCCTAAAGGAAATCGTATAACTTGGTGTACATTCTTTTGTTACATAGCACAGACAAATGAAGTGTCACTGTTGGACTGACTTTTTATTGTTTGGGTGCTGACTCTGTGCTCTTCAGAGCACATCCTGTACATTCTGTTTTCTTACATGGTACCTATTTGTAGGGGCTGTTCTTCCTGAAGAGCATAAACGAGTCCCTCCTGCCACACAGGAAATTTGTTTTTGAGAGAGGCCAGTAAGTACATTTTGCCTGTTGTGGAAAAGGTGAGTCAGACCCATGAAATATAAACTGCAGGTAAAAAAGCACTGAAAACAAATAATCTGCTGAAAGGTATGCTTTGCATTTGTGAAACAGTATTCAGATAAGGTTCACAAAGCTAGGTAATGATTATTTGAATATTTGGTATAGATTACTACTATCTAGCTAGCTCAATATCTACATGGTAGCCCTGTAACAACCACGAAGTACAACATCTTTCCCATAGAAGTAGATATGCATTTCTGGGAACAGCTTTGTATTCCAGGTGCTTTGTGTTTTGAATTTCTGCCCTAGCTCTGCATGTCCAGCAGTGCCAGAGTCAGTGGGAGCCACCAACCTAGAGTAAATCCAGCAAATATAGAGACAAGCACCCATAATGTACCAGGTACATAGAATACGCTTTGAAACTCTGGCAGGTAGTCACAACTCACTCAGCTAGGAGGAGGTCCAAAAATCACAATTTCCTATCATAACCACTCCAATACTTTTCCTTGTTTCAGAGACAAGAATAAAAATGTATTTTATTGAATGCCTCACCTACTACATCCTCTATCCTCTGGAACAGTGCGTTTGGTCTGGTGTAAACAAGCAAGGAGTAACTCAAGGTGGTGTCCACCAGAAACTCACTTGTTTGGACATTGCAGCCTGGTTATCTGAGGGCCAAAGCCACAGCTCTGTCACGATTTGTGCCTCGTGACCAGAGACTCCTGGAGTCTGTACAATAAGAAAGAAAGATTTCTGAAGGAGAGGGAGAAAGCAGACCTCACGCAGTACCTTTGAAAATCTCTCCCTAAAGGCATAACTAGAAAAGCCATTAATGGGGCAGAGAGTTTTCATTATTCGAAGCATGTTTATTGCATCTCTTTCCCCCAAGGAAAATAGCACCCGCTGTGAAATGGAAGGCAGTTAATGGATTGCAGCAGCAGGAACTAAATATATTTCCTTCTCTTCCATAAGTACCAAAGAAAGAAGAAAGTGGCCAGCACAGGCATTGCCCACAGAGGCTAACTGCTGCTCCAATTCCCCAGACAAAGCATCAGTTTTAGAGCTTCTCACTGAGCTTTGTATGTAGGCAAAGGCAGATGCTCTGCCCTGGGAGAAAGATTATTCCTCTCTAACTAACACTGGCCAAAAGACTCACACGGAGCTTCCATACACAGAGATGTCTGAACAGCCGTACGGGTCTGCACCCAGCCCCGGGGCAGGGCAGAACAGGGTGGAAGGGCACAGCTGCAGGGACCGGGTCAAGCAGGACTGTTCCCACCACAAGATCAGGTCTCCCATAGTTCAGTCCAGCCACCCCATGCCTCTTGGGGGAATATCTCCCACTTTGCTGCTTTCCCCACTTCAGGCAGCATTGTTAGCATGCTATGGCCCCTCTACTCATTGCTTTACCATGACTGCAGAGCATCTGCCCCTTGTTAAAGGCACCCTCAGACAGCACGTTTCATTTCTTCAACTTACACCATGCAGAGAGCTGCCAGCCCCCCCGGTCTGGCCCCTGAGGTAAGGGAATCCTGCAGCGGCACACAGCAGCCGAGCTCTGCCCATTAACCGAGGCACCCCAGGCTGGAGGCTCACAACAAACCTCGCTTCAGCACCTCCTGCTAGCCAATTCCACTGCTTATTGACCTAACAGAAAAGAGCAAACAGAGGAAAGAAAGCATTTTCCTGAGCCTGGCTCTCTCCTATTGCTCCCTCCTTCCCAAAGCCTCAGAGATGCTCTGCAGAGCACTGAGCTTTCAGTGCCCCTTTGTTGGCTTTGCTTCTACCTGAACAAGAAAGACAGGGGCTCTTCCTGAAGCTTTCCTGCTATCCTATTATCAAGTTGTTAGATTTGTGTTTTTGTTTGTTTGTTTGTTTGTTTTGGTTTGTTAGATCATTCTTCTTTCTTTTCCTCTCCTCTCATTTTCCCTGATATCCTATCAGTATTAGTATTTTTAATATCTCTTCCTCAGGTCTGGGGAATAAAAGCTGTGGTAACTTAGCTGGGGGTTGGCCAGCATGAATAGCTTAGTTGTTAGTCCCACAGGCCCTTCCGAGGTGCAGCCTCGTATTAATGGTAGTTTGCCTTCTCTTTTGCTTTTGTATAGTCTTCCTTGAAAATGCCATGCAGATGGTGTAAATGGTATCAAGATAGATAAAGCAAGGCACATATAATTTCCATATCTTGTTCTCCACAACCTCTTTCCAGCAGAAGGAGCCACGATATCCCCTAAATGAACTACTCACACAAGGGTAGATGTTATCCCGACACTACAGCAGGAGCAAAGCAAACAAGAAGTAAATACACAAGTGGAAATGCAGAAAAGAAAATGGAGACTGGATTCCCCACCACAGCCTTTGGGAAGTAAGGCAAAGCCAGGAGGTTTACTACTTTTAGAAGATTCACATACATTTTCTAACGAACTAGTATATACAGGAACTCTAACTTGGTACCTTGAATTCTTGTGCTGACTTACAAGATAATGACCAACGTGCAAGGAGAGACACTTGCACATATTCCCTTTAGAAAAAGAGCTGAGACAGAATCATGAACATCTTCAGCCTTGAAACTGATGTTGCTCAGAAGGAAATACTGGTGGGTGTGGTAGAAGGAGTCATTTCACAGACAATTTGTTTAAAAATACAAAGCCCACACCTTTTACATGCATTGTTAGAATAAAATAAAAATGGGAACTTAAACTGTATTTATTGCATAGTCCTAACACTTCTCGTGTTGCCTTATTTTCCATGCAGATAAAACATTGGTAGGGTAAAGAGTCTGTCTCTTTCACTGCCTCTGTAAACAAGCAGAAATACATTGACAACTCCAAGCTCCCTGGAATAACGTGCTAGCTGTAGATGCCTATTGTCTGCATATCACCATTACAGATTTCTCTACACCAGTGATTCAGCTTGGGCAGAACTGAAACTTCCCCATTTCCCCAGATATTGATAAAATAAACAGTGAAAGAAAGAAATTATTTTCCACAGCTTTTCCTCTTGGTTTTGCAGCAGGCTTTAGTTAAAAAGTGATTTCCCAATGAGAATGGAAATGAGAAATAAGAAAGTCAATTAGAAAACTGAGATTTGTGAGATACCCTTGGAGAAATCTTAATGAGACTTTGTACCTTCTTTCCCTGGCTTCAAGAGCCTGTACTCTACTAAATTATTTACAGTCTATGTAAACTAAGAATGAGTGGAACCAGAGTGTTTTGAGAAACAGATGCTGAGGTTGCCCTTTCCTTCCTCTCCACTCCTGGCAGATATATTATGTTCACAGTGAGGCTGTGATCCTGTGCAACTTTACTTCTGGGGTTGAATTTCTGTACTGTGCAGTTTTCTGCCATTCACCCGTGCTGCTTGCCTTCCCCTTTTCTTCTGTAAGCACCATCCTGTAACCTTTTAAAAGGCCCCACCCCACCCTGATATTAAACACAGCAGCTGACTACAGCCTCCTTTACTAGAGCTTTGTCATCAAAGCTCTTCATTCAATTCCTGCCGTAATTCTTTCTCCTGCATGGTTACGTTCCTCATATTCCCACTTCAAATGCCTCACCGCATGACCCCTGCTTTGTGACCATACCTAGGCTACATAAATATCTTAGAGAACATTTTTCAGGTTTTCTGTCACCCTGTCACTGGACCAGCAGGAGTGTTCGGGCAAGCAGAGCTTACACACCGCAGCATACTTCCCTGTTGGATCACCCCAGCCACCAAACACCTTGAGATTTTAAAATAAAGCCTCAGTGCTTCAGTTGGGCAGTACAGGGGGAAATGTGAGGTAGGCTGTCTCTTCACCTGATATTTTCCAATCTTGTCTTTGTCTTCTCCTTTCATTATGCTGATGTTACAGTCCAAAAAGACAGAGAAGAGAGAGAGAGAGAAGATTTTTTTTTTCTTTTTTTTTTTTTTTTTTTTTTTTTCTGGGGGGGGGGCCACTAACTTGAGCAATAATTAGATCTACAAAATGTGACAGCTGGTGGTGGGCTCACATCTATTTCCCTTTGTAACTGAGTACCTTGCACAAGTCCCTAAAGCCCTATTGTTGTTAACATTTTTTTTTTGCCAAAGTTTTTTGTATTACACCATTACTCTAGCTAAACCCCACACTTCCACTAGCTTGCCTTTGTTACAATATCCACTTAGATACACAAAGACCAACCAGTTTCTGTCTCCCCAAGACTGGTCAGCCCTAGCTGCCAGGAAAGGTGAAGCTTCAGGGTCATCCAAAGTTTGGTAACGTGGGAAAGCAAAAGTCAAAGAGGACAAATCCCAGTGTTGTGTACTCAGACAGGGAAGCTGCAGTTGCCTCAGAAGACCTATCATCACTGAGGAAATGCAGGTGAGAAGATGGGGACTCAGCAAAGCAGCATGGAAGTGGGAGGACCTGAGCAGTGAGCAACAGCTTCTTTGGAACAGAGATGCCTCCACACCTACTCTGTTGAAAGCAAGTAGGCCTTGTGTCACAACAAACGGGTTTAATCATATGCTGAAGTGCCAATTGATTCCTCCAAATATTTAGCTCTTAAAAAAAAATAAATCCAAGGAAATATAGAAGCTTGTGGGTGCAGGGTACTTTACAGCAAAGTTGCTGCTGTTAATCCTTACCAGCTGTGGTGAGGACAAGCGTTTTTTCCCAGTACACTGTGAGACATCAAAGTGTGTTGCTAACATTTATGCTTAATGCTCCTCTCTCAAACAACTGCATCTGCCCTGCTGATAACTAAAGAAATAGTAGCTTAGAACAATAAGGCTGCCTTAGACTGATGATGATGTCAATTGATTGTGGGTATGGATGGCTCTTGATCCTATCATTTTTTCTATCCATGACACTTAAAATTTACCGTTTCAATCCGTTTTAGCAGTACATGGTGTTCTGTAGTAAAAAATCCAATGTGGCAATGTGCCACAGGCTTTTATTCCTAGAATAAATGCAGCATAAGATTATAAGGGACATATCAAGGGTTTAGACAAAAACCAAGCTTTAAGATAGATTTCTTAAAGATAGCATGTCATATAAGAATTCTTGCCTTTCCATATATCATCAATGATTCAATACATATTCTCCTGGCTTCTTAAGAACACTATTAACTGTAATTTCTACAGAATAATGAGATTTAATCACCCATTTCATAATTACACACACTCCCTAGCCCCAGGCCATTTCCAATTGAAGGTAAACATGATGGGACCTGAGACAAGAGCACAGGAAAAAGAGGGTGTGGAGAGTGTTAACAAGGAGACAAAGGTAAAAGCAATTGCTTAAAGAGCCAAGCTAATCTGGAAGGATTATCAAAAACAAAAAATAATTGAACTGTGGGAACGAAGAACATGCCAGGAGAGCACAGGGCAGTTATGGCTGAAGGAGCAACTGTGCAGGACCCAGAGGTGGTTGGGGCAGGGAAGCTAAAGCCTAGGAAAAAGCCAAAGCCCCATGTAGGTAGCAGTCAGTAATGTTTGTCAGTCCCTTTGCATGCTCCTGCTCCGAGGACCTCCTTGCTGCTAATCCAGAAAACTGCTGCAAAGACACAGCGTGAAGCACAATTATGCGGTTCAGTGCTCTATGTACTTAATGTCCTTCCTCCTTGAGCTCTCAGTTTCTCACTGTGCCTACAAGCACTGCAGCAGTGCTGCTCTTCCCTGTCGTATCTGAGGAGGACTTCTCCCTGAGAACAAGTTTGCTGGCTCAGTGGATTGATATCTGTGGAAGGGAGCATCGGTAAAATAACACAGTGCTTATACAGAACTTGATTTTTTTTTTTTTTTTTTTTAAAGGCATGAAAAAAAGAGGAAAGGAAAAAAGAAACAATTAGGGAGAACATGGCAAAAACAGACAAAAAGGACAGACAAGCAAGGCAGAAACAGACAAAAATGCCTCTTAGGTTTCAGGCAATGACAGTTGCTGGAGAAGCTGAACAAAATATCATCTGCTGGATTTTCATTGAACGTTTTCATTCCCTGGCCTCACTGTTCACGCAGCACTAAGTCTCTGTGCAATTCCTGTGACATAACACACAAAATTCTACGTTGTTTGCCCATGGCATGCTGCAGCACATGTGCCTTACGTGCTGTGTTGGTCCCCTTACTGTGCTGCTCTGCTCAAATGGGACCTGAGGGTGCTGGAAGCAGACAGGAAGGCATTATGAGAAGGACTTTTGCAGGCTCCCGTCTGTGGGACGTTTCTGCCCGTGTTGCAATAGATGATTTGCACACCGCCCACACAGGGACCGGGTAACACTTCCATCTAGTGGACAGTGACAGATCTATGCTATTGTGTGCCAAGGCTTGCTCCTCAGGCTTTGCTTTCTTACTGTTTTAGAAAAAACGTAAAATGGTGATATCAAATTCTTCTACATTAGTATGGTAGAGATGAGCTCATCTGGGAGAAAAGCTCTCAGGTGTCTAGCTGGGCGGGTATCCAAGTTGAAAACAGATCGATTTGATCAGATATGATGCCTTGGGATTTTCCATGCACATTTCATCCAGGAATCCTAGGGTGAGGTTTAGGTAGGCCTGATAGGTTTGAATAGTTTTTTTTATCTTAAACTAGATAGTTTCCAAACCTAATTCCATTTCAACTGAAGCAGATTCAAAACTTAGATCAACAAGTAGACCCAGAAAAATTAGCGATTCATAGGCTATGTAAAAATGAACTGAGAATCATTTACGCTTCTCTGTATTACATAGCTTAATCTGTGGGGAAAGAAGAAAAAGGAGGGCAATGGAAAAACCAAACCAAACCTGTGTTATCACTTTGGAAATACCCAAAGGGGAGTTTAGGAAGGGGGAAAAAAAAAAGCTTCTCCCATCTCTTTTATATAACGACCATAGTAAATCCCAAAGAAAGCCTGTCAGCATCAATACACTTATTGCAGATTGCAAGAACAGGTTGGATGTTTTTCCTCATTTAGCAGAGCAAAAGCGTTAAATTGTATTCTTCACAGCTAGGTACAATATATATTTTTGAAATCCCTTTCTGTTTCAAGCTTCTGTACTCAGATTGTCCAACTAAATTAAAAACAAACAAACAAACAAACAACAACAACGACACACACACACCCCAAACAAAAAGTCTACCACCACCTTGACCACCAACAAAATAATAAATAAATAAATAAATAAATAAATAAATAAACACCCACAAAACTGAAAGCCAAATTCCCAATCCCATCCCGAGGGAAACCAAGTACCCAAATCCCAGCCCCTGAGGAGAACAAATGTCTCCACCCTCTGCTTTCCAAGCAGTCTTTCATCAGAGTCAATCTGGCTGTTGACTCAAGGTGACCTCTATCATCTGCAAGAAAACCTCCTGAACAGCCAGCTGAATGAGCTGATGAATTAGCACAGATGCGCAGATTGCTCTGGTGAGTGAGAGGTCTTCAGACTTCAGCTTCACTCCATTTTCAGATACATCCGTAGTGCTCAAAATTAAAATCAAAAGAGCTGCTACTCCCCTTCATTTTGAACACTGCCATTTTAAATGCTGACCTTTCCTTTACAGACCCCAGCAAGTGGGCAAACATGATGCCATAGACAGGAAAACATCCCAAGCAAGTGGAAGGGACCATGTCTGTGGGCCTGAGCTGGTGGCAGGTGACACAGTGCATAGGGCTGATTCCTACAAGCTAAAATGAAGGTATCATTGTTTGAGACTGGTGGGCTGGTACCACTTTTCAAAAGAAAAACAGCTAGAGCCAAGGCAAATAGTGATAGCAAAGGGTTAGTATGTTCCATGTGGATCTTTGACCCTTATTTATTTAGTATATATAAAGATTGGCCTGCAAGTTACTGTAGGCTTAAGCAGAGTGTTTAGGAGCATCTTATTCTGCCTTTGAAATGTGCCAAGAAATTCTAAGAGGGCAACTCGGGATCATATTGTCCCTAGGCTGGCTTGAGTACCTCACTGGGTGATTCACGCATGCTTAGCCCAGTATCGATACTAATGGGAGAAATAGGAACTGCATATATTTAGCACATCTCTGAAAGGAAGATTCTTTCTCCCAAAATCTTAAATTGATTATTATAATTTGAAAGCTATTTATAAAAGCAAGAATCAGGAACCAGACATTTTAAAGCATGGTCCTAACAGCTCCCGCATCCTCTCGCGGCACAGCAGCTCCCAGGCCCTGCATGTGCAGGATCGGAGCAGTCTGGTGCAGACAACCCACGCAAGTAAGGAGCATCAGCTCAGCAGCAATCCCCCAGAGGCTTCAGGAGGACTAGAAGATAACGAAACAGAGGAAGCAATAAAGCAAAGCATGTTTCAGGAACACTTTAGGTATTGATTGCAACCTCGACTTTTTGCCTACTCTGCAAGGAATGTGTAATTCAGCTGGCATGGATGAGCTTTCAAAATCCAGGCCAGAATTAACTATGCTTAAATGATTCGTAGGAATAAATGACACAAAGATAGTTCTTGCTCCTCTAAACACATACACTCTAAACAGTAAGTAGCTTGGAGAGACACAAATTATGCTTCTCTTTTATAATCTGTGGAGGCAAACAACACTTCCTACTCCAACGAACAGCCATGGAAGGGAGGCTGATGACTCAGTTTTGCAGACCTGGAACAGGGTAGGTATGCCAAAGAGCTGCTAGAGGAATTGCCTGAAAGGAAAAGCTTAACAAGAGGGCCTGGAGGAACTGGCATCGGGCGAAAAGCTGAATGCCTTCCTGGCAGAGATGCATGGGGGTGTTCACTCTCCTCCTAAGAGAGCAGTGGGAGGGACAGTGACAGCCTACCATGGTCTTAAAACTCTAGCCAGAGGCAGCTAAACCTTGATGTCCAAAATGAGGGAGGATTAAGATCTCCCTCTTTGTTCTAGCTCCTTCTCTCTTAACATCTCACCTCTCCACAGGGCTGAAAATAAGATGTGAAGTACTAATGTTGTCACCATGGGTGCTGCAGCCAGAAGGATTCGGTAATTCTCAAAACTCATTGCAGATGTGAGAGGTAAGACTTAAGTCACCCCCTGCTTGAGAAGAAAAACTAAATTAATATTTAGTCACAGAAGCTCATTGCTGCTCCGAGCGAGACAGAACAGCTCTCAGGAATCCTGGAAAGGCATAGCATGCAAATGCCCAACAATTGAAAGACATTCTGGGAAGGAACATTTTGCAAGAGAAGGTACTACAGCTGACACACCTACCCTGCGTTACAGCTTCCAAGGAAACATTGTATACAGCAATTTGGAATGCATATACAACCCTGGGAGCAGCAGGTTTTTTAACAGCTAACGCATTTCCTTCAGCTGTATGAGGTGTCATTTGACATTTATATTCCACAGGGATCTTTTCTGCAGTTATTCGGATATAACTTGGAATATCCTCTTGGAAAGCACACAGCTTGACTGAGAAGTACCAAGGTCTTCTGTACAGTGAGGTGGGAGAGAGGAAACAGAAAACCTGTAGCTATTGCAGAGATGTTGCCATTATAGGGTTAATTAGGCATTAACAACTGAGGCACAGCACGCATTTTTCTGAGGATTAATGACCATCTGGAAGAAACTGATGGCCTAGGAGACCCTGATCATCAGTGTTTAAGGCTTGTCCTTTCTCAAGGTCATTAGCACAGCTACAGGGTAAGGCTGGATCAGAGGCCAAATGCCAGCCCAAAGTGCTCCCTCACACCCCATAGAAGTTTGCACCCGACTTTAGGGGTTTCCAGCCACCTGCTGATACACTGATACTGGTGAGAAGGTTTCAGGAGCATTCAGAAACCTGTCTGACTGATGGGTAAAAGCTTCACCGATCAGGTAGGATTTAATCTGTTCAGTTTATAATATCCCTCAGTTAATTTGTTTTGCAAGCAGAGGTTCTTCCTCTGAAGCTCACAAGCAGGTACTGTGCGAGCATTAGTCCCCAGACACACCAAAACCACAGCGGCTGAGAGTTGTGCCTGCCATACCCAGAAGCACAAAGTGTCCTACAAAAATGTGGGAAATGAAGAATAACCCACGCAAATCAGAGATATTTTCTTGCCTATTCCCTTGGTATGAAATGGGAAGGGTTATATCATCAATATTTTTATACATATATGAGAGCACTCACAACAGTCTCATTACCCACAGAGGTGTGATCATTTTATGCCTTACAAAACTGTTAGATTATCATTTAGCCTGTTGCTTCCCAAGACAGGTGATACATTTTGGCTCTGTGTGGTTTTAAATACACTTGACAAGTAAAAAACATTTCTCCTTATTTGTTTACCTTGCCTCCAATTCTGAATAAAGAAAAACAAAATTCCTCTACCTATTTTCTAAAGTTAGTATTATTTCTTGCTCTCTCACGCACGTATTTCTAAACTCACCTATGAATTGTTTTATCACTCCATCTCCAGTGGACTTCATTTGGCAGAAGGAAATAAAAGTTTTCACAGGGCTACATAGGTTAAGGCCCAAATCTTTTCCCATGTGCCTGCTGGCGTGGGAACTCCTAACATGTGCACACCATTATTGTCCTTGCAACCTGCATCACCAGATGGAAGTCATCTGCCAGTGAGTGCCCAGTTAACGTGGCTGTTTATCTCTTCCTTTCTTCTCTAACCTAGAACTACTTTCAGTTTTATGTCTTTTTGTATCTACATCCTCAGCTCATGGTCAACTAGTGTCAGAGGACCTCTGCTTCAGTATGCAGATGTGGTACAAAGCTGCTGATGCTTTCCCTCTGCTCCTGAGCTCCTCTGCTTTATTAGGATCCCCTAAATAAGTTCTAGAGGTGCTTATAGGGGCAGATGAGTTTTCCCAGCTGCTCTTCCTGTCCTGCTGGAGATTAGGCCTCTTTCTCCCCCTTCTGTAATAGAATTAGCTGGAATGAATATACTCTGGCTTTTCGGCTGCCTCAGTTCATTGCCTGCTGTATTAACCAAGACGCTGAATTAGTTCATCCCAGCAGGACTCTCCAGAGATAACCTGAAATTGCTTTTTACTAGACTACTTTATGTCCCTCAGTTACTTCCAGTAAGGCAATTTTCCAAGTTCTTTTGAAAATCAGAATAAGTGGTTTTTATCCCTTTGCCCTTTATCCTCTATTTTGTCATTCAGAGTTTTATTTCAGAACTGTTTCACCCTGCCTTCCCCCCAGCCAGACACATTACTGGGCACTGCAGCTCTGTACTGCACCAGGGAGTCCTGCAGAAGCAGACCATCTGCAAAAGCCATTAACCAAGGCAGCTGCTGGCCAAGGCCAGCTAGGAAGGTTTGATTCAGAATGGCCTACTTCTTTCCCTCCTGCCCTCAGAGAGCGTGGGAAAGATCCAGCGACTTCACAGTGCTTCATTTTAAAGAACTTTTCAAGTCAAAGCAGTTGCAAAACAGGCTGAGAGCAATGCTGGATTTTCCCATGAAAATTTTGTGGATGAGGTTTGTCTTTCTGCCAGATCAGACTAACGTGAACCAGCCCCTCTTACCCCAATGAGAGCACCTCACCCCGCAGAGAGCTGCAGGAACAGGCCCAAAGACGATGGTATCTGCGGTCTGCAGCTGGGCGCAAGGAGCCAGTTACCAAGAGGACTGTCAGCAGTTAAGCCCTACGAGCTCCTGTCTCCTAGCCCCTGACAAAACCTGCATGTGTAAGTTGAACAATTCCATTTTCCCTACCAGCGAAGAAAGCATGGCTGAGCAATGAGAACAGTAAAAAGGCTCCCCAAAATTTTTACGCTTGCTTTTGCTCAAATTAAGAGCAGCTGGGTAATGACACGTTTTTGGAGTCCATTTGTGCCTGGTCAGTAGCAGGAGGCATTTGACACAGCAAGTTGCTGATAATTGATCACATTGAAAGCAATTCTCCTAAAACCAAACTAGATTTTTTCCCTGGCAGAGTTGGTCAATGTGGTTCAAGTAGCTCTGGACTTGAGCACAGTGTGTATTTATCCATTATTTGCCTGCAGCCTCCAGTTACAGACAAGCCTAGCCTTAAGCACCTGCAGAGCATTCATCTAGCATCTTGCCCATTGCCATTTGCTCCAGCTCTTCTTTTGCTCACCAGCATTTACCCAGACATTGAAAAATTGCTTTATGATTACTTAGCAAAAACACATTGCTTCAAATGTTTAAAACCCAGGAGCTTGCAGTGCATCCCAGCTACCATCACTATTGTCTTCTGCAAAATACATCCCTGTGTCCAGTAAGCCCAGTGTGTGGCAGGCTGTGCTCAGGAGGTGGGGACCGGTGTTCTCACTCCAGAACACTCATTGGCAGGCACCACATGGCAGCAGAGAAATCCCAGAAATGTCTCTCTATAAAATTACATTGCATCCTTCCCCAGTAACCTTTCCCCTCTGACTTTCTTCTGTTCAGCCCTCTCTACTGTTGATCCACTCCTGCTCGGTCTCTGCCACCTCTGTCAGCACAGCTCTGGCAGGGTTGGCAGTGGGTGAGTGAAGCCAGAACTCACCAATGCTCGCTGCACCAGCTTCTGATTTTAAGCCACGGCACCGCTCTGAGCAGCATGAGAACAAGCCTATGAGCAGCCCTCCCAGGACAGCTGTCCCAGACATGAACTGCTGATCCATTACTCCCCAGTAAACACAGAGAACAGGAAAGACAACAACAAGAAATCTACTCTCAAATTGCCAAGACGTAAATTAAAACGATATTGCTGTTTTTCTATTGCCAGCTCTCTAGGGAAGTGTTATTTCCACAGTAAAACAGGTCCATTTGAAACAGTGATGCATATCTCCCCCTCCTAATTGCTCCAGTTCCCCAGAAAATCCCCTGGTCCATGCTCTTAAGAGTTTTTGTTATCAGATAATCTGTGTGTTTGGCATATGTCCATGGGGCCACTTAAGTATCGTCTCCTTTGACATGTAGTGTATGTCCTAAAACCCTTAAAGGCTTAACCAAAACCCTTTGTTCTTATGCTCTGTTTCTCTGAGAGTCTGCTGAACACAAATAGCATTATTGTGTTCTCAGTTGTGGATTTGTTAATCCAAATAAATTATTGTCAATTACCCAAGTGCCGTATCTCCATACCCTGTAAACAGCAAGCCACGGTCTTAGGCGAGTGCCACGAACGTTTTAGAGTCTTTGAGCACTGTGTTTAATTCAACAAAATACAGGAACACAAGGGGGAAGAGATACGGGAAAAAGAGTGAAAGATAAAACTGAGACAGAGCGTGGTGGGTGGGATCTTCAGAAGCTTGGAGTAACCATGGGGCAAATCACGTCTTATAGAACAGTCAATCCCATCACCTCTTTGGGACGGGGGAGATGCTGCCCCATCCACTCCTTCCTCATGGTGCCCTTGTCACTCACCAGGCTCTTTTCTGCATAGCCAAGGCTGCTAAATGGCAGGAAGCCAAACCCAGTACCTGCACAGTTGGCTTTCTGATGCAGCCCCAGGAGCACTGGGTAACAAGGATAGCAGAGCAGCAAGACATCAACCTTTGGAGGGCTGATGTGATGCCTAACCTTGTCCTTGTGTGGGTCTTTGGGGGAAGCAGCACTACTTCAAGTTGTACTGCACCCTGCTTTGTGGGCTTTTGTCCGTAACAGAATCAGGGAGCTGCCTTGGGCTATAAATCATGGAAAAAGAAGGGAAAGAGGGTAACTAACCTGTGGCAGTCAACTGGTCCGATTCACAGGGTGAGCCCGGGGCGCTGCAGCAGCCCAAGCAATGGGGCAGACCAGGGACAGGAGCAAACAGCGGGTCCTGAGGACAGGACCCCATTGCTGTCAGAAGAAACAGAGCACAATTATCTTTCTATTCTTATCGCCTTCACAGGCCTATGTAGCTGTATACTGTTTAATATAATATTTGATTATACACACACACATGGAAACAATTACTTTCAATCCTAAATTATTTAAACCTTTTCTCATTTTTATTTTGATTGTTTGCTAGAGGACCTTGGAAATAAAAGAAGGAAGGAGAAGAAACAGAAAAAAGCAATACAAATAACCAAAACATTCCCCCATCCCTCCTTCCGGGGAGACAGCCAGGCCCCAGCGAAATCCACATCATAAATTCCCATTGTTTCAAATGGATGCTTTTTCAGCATTAGTCTTTATAGGCTGGACCAAATTCTAAGTTTTCAACTAGGCACAGAAAATTGCAGCAAATTCTGTTTTAATTGATGTTGTTTTAAAAACACAAACTAACATATCTAGCACATTTTTTGATTGTGGCAGAAAAAAAAAAAAAGAAAAAAAAAAAAGGATGTTATACCTTGTCTTGTCTACTATGTCAAGGTCTTGGTCATACATGTCAGCCAGATGGTCCTTTTTGTCTGTAACGTCCTAAATTGCACTGACACTCTGTTTCGGGCAGTAAAATTAATTTGTGGTAAATGCAATTGCTCCAACTGAAACAAATAAACAAACAAAAACTCCACCACCCTAATATTTTAGAGTTTACTTGTTTATTTCTTTACTTTGAGCACATTCAAATAACAGTGAAAGCATTGTTACTGTGTTATTGCCTTTGTATTATTGTAACAGAAATAAGAATAGTAAATAACTTTTTTTCCCATTCAATTCTTTCTGTTTGTGCCCCAAGCATCTAGTTATAGGTGCAGCCAACAAAACACACAGCAGCTTGCATATGCTCCTATGGCTGACTGAGTAAATGGCATAAGGACTGCACTAATACTAAATAGCCCAGCACTCATTCCAGAGCATACACCCTGTTATATAGGGGCACAGAATTAAGCAGTTCAAGCCCTGTGTCTAGCTTGTGTTCAGTTAGGAATTCAGAAAGTTTGTAAGCTATAACTGAGGTCTTTCTAAGCAGGTATATTCAAGATGGTAATTGCAGATGACCCATCATTATTATCCAACTCAGGATATTCTATGATTCTATGATTAACTCAAGCCCTTAACCATCGATTGAGCTAACATGATCAGCCACAACAGCTTGAATACAAATCACATAAAACACTCCTTTTCTAGGAGATGCAAAGCTGGTCTTCAAGCACTGAAGTTACTGTTCTTTTGCAAGGTTATTTGCAAGTTTTACAGGGTCTGTGACTCACAAAGCAGAAGAGCACTTTATAATGCCCATGCCTTTGACAAGCTTAGTCTGTGGCTATTGTGGTGTTCTAATTAATTTTTGTCAAGGTTAGTAATCTAGGAACTGTGGTCAAAGGAAAGCATCAGTAATTTAACTACATCCCACAAAAGATACTGTCATTATCACGTCACATGTGACTTTATCTAGCTGGATATAGGTTCTGTTCAGAAGCATGCATACATAAACACTGATTGCCAAGAAATTACCATATTTTATTCATAATATATATATATGTATATATATATATATATATCAAGGGTTTGATATTTTAAGAGAGAAAATCTTATCTACAACAAGTAAGCAAGGAAGCATCCAGCAGATACGCCCGACGTTACCTATCTGACAAAATCACGGTTTCAGCAGAATTGACAAGTGCCTACTCAACAGCACTCTTTAACTATGGCCCTTCATCCATTTCTCACATAATGCACTTTACTCTTTACCACTGTGCATCTTGGAGCTTTCTCCTGAAGTGTAACAAGTGAGGAATAAGCCATTCTTCTGCTGCAGATCTCCACTGCAGGAGCTGCACTGCCTGACTGTACACTTTTACCTCTTGCATATGCCGATTTTGACTTCTGCCTTTCACATGAAATTGCAGAGGCAGTGCAGAACTCAACCCTAGCCCCATGAGTGTGTCACTTAAACCCTCTTAAAGCCCATGTTTCTCCCGATTCAGTTCAAATTTGATCAATTTGACCTTTTCCAGCCATAAAATTCAGTGGTGTACAAAAAGAAAATCACTGAAATTCACAGACATTTTAAAAAAAGTAGAACAAGGGACATATTATTTGGGCTCCTATTTCAGTCACACTGATTTGCATTATAGTAGTTGGAAAAAGAAATCTGTTGAAGCAAAAATAGCTTTCTACAGCCCCTATATTATCCAGTTTTTAATAAATTATCTCAGCTATTTGCATAAGGACACACAGCTGTGTGCAGCACTTGGCAGCACCAGTAGTCTCAGGTTTTTTTGTGTGCTCTTCACTAGCACCAGCGAAATCAGTGATTTGCCTGAGGTTAGGTTACAGCCTTGTTGCTGTTCTGCTTCTGTCTCTTCGCTAAGTGCACAAATGAGTTAGTGACCTCTACACTTAGTGTCATTGATTACCAACAACTCAAACTATAGAGTCTCTGTGTCTTAAAGATAAATTAGGGATTAAGCCCTAAGGACTATAATATATTGCCCCCTCCCCCCGGCTAGCCACCCCTATATATTGTTTAGCATGACGTCAGATGGTATGGAATACCCCTTTGGCTAGTTTGGGTCACCTGTCCTGGGTCTGTCCCCTCCCAGCTCTTACTGCACCCCCCAGCCTGCCCGTTGGCAGGACAGAGCAAAGGCTGAGATGTCCTTGGCTTAGTATAAGCACTGCTCTGCAACAATTAAAGCATCGGGGTGTTATCAGCACTCTTCTCATTCTAAGCCAAAACACAGCATTCCACCAGCTACTAGGAAGAAAATTAATTCTGTGCTAACTGAAACCAGGACATGCAGCAATAAGTTACAGTAAATATGTACTCTGATACTTTCAAAATTGCAAAGCCAGATGATAACCAGACCACCTTACTAAGTCATAATGTCCTTATTAAATCAAGTTGTACCAGTCCCATTTTATGAGCCGGTGAACCCAAACTCAGGAAGCATTTAAAAAAAGTTGAAACCCTGAGTATCAGTCACTTCCCAGCTCTACACACTCATCTCAGCAGAATGTTTTGTTGAACACTAGATGATGGACAAGCCACTGCATGCAGATGTGTACAAGTGTGTACAAGTATTCCCTGCATGTAACACATGCAAGAGGGAATTTTCTTATAGACTGAGAAAGGATGTTCCCCAGAGCTGCTTTAATTTTTGTGCTTTGTGTACATGGTTGATTCTGGCACAACATTTAGGAAAAGGGGGAGGAAAAAGGAAAAAAAGGACAAAAAAAGGGATAATCAGAAAGCACACTTGATTTTCTCAAATAATAAGAAAGCTCGCTGTGATTTACCATGGCATAGACACATCCAGGCAGCAGGACCCCCGAGCTGACTTGGCAGACAGGATACAAGTGCCAGGCTTTGCAGGCTGGGAGGCAGATGACCTGGTCTGGCAACTCTTCTGCTCCCTTGCAGTTCCTATCAACTCTAACAGCTGCTGGCAACAGACCACAATGGCCAAAAAATAAAAGTAACTAATGAGACAAAGCTTTGATACCTGATTTGAGCATACACACAATGAAATACAGATAATAGAAGAAAACATTTAAGGGCTGTAATACTGTTGTTGTTTCACTCTGGTGCACTAGGGACCCACAAAGTTAGAAAGTGGCTTAAAGAAGCCTTAGTAAATCACAATTTAATTTGTGTCTACACTTCTCACTTATCTACAAAGTAAGAACCCAGCAAAGATATTCCCTGTAACAGATTCTTATCAAAGGATTGTATTTCTTGCTGAAGAACTCCCAAGAGAGGGAAAATTGCCCAAGAAAGGAATGCTTTACCAGGTCTTCCTTTTCAGTACATGCAACCTACATGAGACTTCCAATCAAGCCTTGATTAATGCAGCATATCCCACTTCCTACTTAAGCACGCAAAAAGACAAGAGGCTTGTTTTTATTTTTAGTCAGTGACTCATTCTTACCTTGCATATATTTAGAAATCGTGAAAGAGAAAAAGTGGCTCAGACGCCTTTCTGGGGATTTTAAACCAGAAATAAATCACATTTAATCATCTTACCAATTCATACTTCATCTTACTCTGCTTTAGTTTGCCTGAAATGGGTTCCGAACTGCATCTCAAATGCCCCAAGAGCCTCCATGCCCTTTCCTCTCTGTCTTTTGATTTGACTTGTTAATTTCTCAGGAAATAGCCCACATCCTAGAGCAATGCACTGCAGATCCTTTACTGCACTGCATTTTTTCACTGGGATTTGTGCTGCTTCTCTCCTGCCCTAGGGCTTGGTGTGTGCTAGAGGCAAGGCTCCAGCTTCTGCAGCGTCCCAGTAAATCCACATCAGGGAACAAGATACAGTCAGCTGAGAGCAGAATTAGACTCCTAAAACTTTCCAGTGGATAAAACAGAACAGCAGGCATTTTACCACTGCAAGACTGTCTCATTCCTGGGTGAAATTAGCACCATCTGCTCTGTCTTCATCGCATCATTCCTTAAAAGCTCCTGCCTTGTTGCAAAATCATTGCAAACACCAGGGCAAAGAGAGTAGTGGCAAACACCCACTGGGTTTTTCAACACAGTGTTGGACAGTTCTCCTTGCAGCAGGGTTGTCCCTGCAGTTGAAGAAAACCTCAGGAAACTTTTACATGGAAATCCACCACCTTGACACTGGTGACACACCCCAGGATAACGGTAGCCCCAGGTAGGAGTTAGGACCTTTCTGAAGATGTAAATGCTGCGAAGTGAAAAGAGGGCCTTGCCTTCAGAGTGCTGCAGCAAGGCTGTCTGAAACTTTGGGGTACTTTGTAAGGAACCTGTGCTCTGACTAGAAGCTTCCATCTTCACCATTGTTAAGTCAACAGCCCTTACTAGCACCCTGACTTTCTGTGTCTATTTAAATTAAAAACACATCTGGGCCCTTAAGGGGTTCGGACAAGCTTCAGTGCTTACCTGATACTTGGAACAGATAAAAACAGCCTCACCAAGGGATGTAAATGATCACAAAAATTGATCTGACTTAAAGTACCTCTTAGCTTCACGCCGTGAGCCTCATATTCTGTTCCTACTGTGTGATACATGTACATACATACTGCAAAGATACTACTGTCTCTGTCCACAAGCATGTAAAAGGCTTCTGCTCCAGGAGTTTTTCTGTCAGGAACTATTAAATACAGAACCGCCTCTAGCTCAATAAATTGGCTCTGTAGATCTCAAGGACCCAGAAGAGCATACATGGGAATCATCACATGCTCGCCTTGCTCAAGGACGTCATCCTGGGCTCTATCTGCAGACATGGGTTAACCCTAGGTTAGACAGACTTTTGGTCTGATCCAGCAGGGCTCTAGCTTTTTTCCCCCACATTTGTCACAGACTCATTGCAAGTGCCCTAACTCTGGGCATCTGAGCTCCACACCTGCAGGGCTTGCATGACCATGGGCAGGCTCCTCCACAAGGCAGTGCTCTTGCCCTAAGAAAGGGACATGAAACAGTCATAAGATTTGCACCCTAGGAGGGCCTCACTGAGCACAAAGGAGGAGTGAAACAACCATACTGAATGTAGGTACCTGCCTCGGGAGTGTCTAACATCAGATTACATGAATCCTGGGCACTGTATAATCATCTCTTGGTCTCTATTCCTCTATGATATGAATACCTAACCCCCACTGTGATGCTCATATTAATTTGAGAAAAATTAATTGAGATTGCAAATTAAAGGAAATAAAGAAAGGCATGCAGTGCAAGTGCTCTTCAGGGCTCAAACACACCAACAGCCTCCGCTGCTTCATTAGGCACATGGAACAGCACTTCTGCAATTATGGGATGTCCCTGAGACTACAGCTGCCAAATCTGGCCTGATACATTTCCCTCCTTGAAAAGTAGAAAGAGAGCATTACGAGAACAGGTGGTTTGTCAGTGGCAAGCCTCAAGATCCAGGCTCAGCTGATGCACAGTGAGGCAGCTGGCTACTGCCTCGCCGCCTGGCAGCGCGCTGGAGCGTGTTTCAGGATTACTGAGCTCCCTTCTTTTGTTTGTTGTAGCTGAGCTTTAGCGTCATATAGCATCATCTCATATAGCATTCACATATAATTGTGAAAAGATTTTTAAATATCCCACACCAGAGCATGCCAGACATTTCATAACCAACCCAGAAGTGCTGCATCAGTACCAGCTCTATATTTAGTGATGACTGCAGGAACTGGATTGGAATAATTCAGCTCTCCTCCTCTCTCCAGCCTACATTATTAGCATCCATCCTGCAGCATATTAGCATCTGATCGATCAGTTAGGAGAAGCTGGGGGAATGAAGATTACATACTGGATGTCTTTGAGTGCCATGTATGCCTTTGAACATTTTTTAATTTGTCCACTGTCAGGGAAAAGAAAGAAGTGAAACAGTCCATGAATCTGCTTCACTACAGCAGTTACTCTTCTCCTGTATGACCAGAAAGCAAGTACCACCACAGCTCCTGACTCAGAGCCCTAACCAAACCCCAAGCACAAAGCCACAGGTTGTCTTTGTGTTTTAGATAGAGGTCTGGAAAAGAAATAGCTCATTTTGCCAGCAAGTGAACCAGGTCCATTTTCTTTCTTTCCCAGACCAGTCTGGGTTTACATTTCAGACATGTTTCAACTATGAGAGAAACAGAAACTCAAACATAATAGCAGCCTTGGTCAGCCAGGGTTTGCAGCCTGGAGGGTTGTGCTTTTGGAGGGACAGTGATGTTAGTGTTGTCACTTTCCTGTCTCTGGGCTTTAGGAGAGGCTAGCGTTTAAGGTGCTGAACTTCTGTGCTAAGAAACAACACATTTCTACAGAAAGTCTAAGCTGCAAAATGACATTTTTGCTTTGCTGGCCATTAATCTGAAACTAGCTTTCAGTTCTGCTTTATTACAACCATGTACACAAAAAGCCAGAGCATCTCATTTTATAACATGGCAACAAAAAAAATGCAGTTTGGCTGGCAAGGGCTTGTTCCAGCGTGCTGCAGCCTCAGTCCCTGTGGCAGGCTGGGCATCAGCAGAGACGAGGAAAATGGAAAAACATCCCTGGAGACGGATAAGGAAGGTAGGGTGTGAGCAAGGCCTCTTGCACACCGTCCCCACGGATGGGAGCAAGGCCACACGATGGCAGCCTTTCTGCACAAATGCTTCAGTACAAAACACCACCTGGGAGCACAGGGCAGCCAGCGACAATACCTGCAAAGGGGTTTGGCAGGGCAGTAGAGCTCGTGTCTTCTTCCCCTAACCTCTGACCACACAGGATGGTGGATGTCAAAATGTTGATCACTACTAGGCAGAAAAAAAAAAAATCTTTCTTGGAAGTTAAAGAAACTTGGAGCACTTGGCCTCCGCCAAACTGGGAACTGTATTTGGAAGACACAGCCACCTTCAGAGCTTTGCAAAATATTAGAGAGCTTATTTATATACCTGCGACACACATCTTCAACATTCACCGTGACATAACTGGACTGCTGGTGGCTCAATAGCTGCTCGCACAGCTCTGGACCAGCTGTAGCAAGATGTGGTGCTCATTCAGTTCAAGGTCTGTAAGCACTCAGCTTGCCAGCAAAGGTACGGGACAGCTGCTTAACATCTCCATGACACCTGGCCAGAAGAATAAGAATTGTGAGACTCGAGAATCTACACAGTAGTCCATTATTACCAATTATGATATTGCCAATAAGGAGAGTCAATAAAGTAGAGGAAGCAAACATTCTTCTGGAATCTGTCAACAGGCTCTGGAATATGCACAGATTTCATCTGCATCTTCAGCTGCTATCACCAATATCTTAGCAATTAGAAATTGGAGATTTTTGATGTAAATGATTGAATTTTACTATTAAGAAATAACTAGTGCACATTGATCCACTTTCAACAACACATATTAGAAAGCTTGTAATGAGTTTGAAGAAAACATGACTTTGACCAGACATAGAAGTTTGAGGAAATAGAATGAGGAAAAAAAAGTCAGAGGTCAGCACAGTGCCCTCCTTGGCTCTCACTACGATTGAGATGCTGAAGGTATTGTACCAAACAAGAAACTCCTATTTCTAGATCACCATTAAATAAAACTATGCCTAATCCTTAAATTTCAAGAGGCTTTAACAGAAGTTTTACTTCCGTTTGAGATGTTTGTACCATGAATTAGTAATCGCGGTAAATTATTTTGTAGAAGGGTACAGAATAAGAAAAATCTCCTAAAAGTCTCAACAAGGTACAATGTGACCCACTCTCCCATGATTCTGTGAAAACTTTCATGGCTGAACGTCAGACCTCCTGTCAGCCCAGGCAAAGTAGGACAGGTACTTTCTCACGTCCACCTCCCAGCATCAGAGCATGTTATTAGATCAGTGATAGTCTGGAGGATTAGGGGAGCGGGTTGTGCTTATTACTTGTTGCTTCTCTTTTCTCTCTGCCTCTCAAAAGTGTTCACAGTTTAAAAACAGAAAGGTATTCGTAGATCAGCTGTACCCTGCAAAATACAACTGATACTGAAACATAGTGCTCCCTCAATTACTAGTACTTTGCTGTTTCACGATTGTTTAAGCAGGATTAAAATAAATAAGTAGCATCTGCGCAAATAGGAGGGACTAGTTTAATCAGCCCTTTGAAAGTCAGGCTAGAGCAAGAGATCACAAGAATGTCTTAATCCATCAGAAATGTGATGACTAAATGAGTAATTACTACTCTGAATATGTACCATCACCGGGCCCCTCCTGCACTGACTTAAGAGAATATTTCTGCATTTCTCTTGCAATGTATCTGTGTGACAGATCTGTGCGCAAGCTGTATCCAATTAGTGTTAAGTTTAAGAGCTCCTTAGCATGTGTCTTGTGTCTACAAACGCCTCCTGGAAGTAATTTTCCCAGTGAACAAAGAGCAAATCACCTTTTCTCCTAACACTCTCAGAAGATATTTCCCAAATATGGGCAAAATAAACACATGTAACACACAATAAAGAATTAATTAGGTAATTTTCTCTCAGTGCTTTGAAGGTGCAGCATATTATCTGTTTTAAGTACTAAACATTACATGCAATTAAATATGTCAGGCTAGGTGAGACAAGGCACTTGAACGATGTGGAAAACTAATGATGCAGCCTCTATCTCAGCAGGCTCTGGAGAAAAGGGATTTTCTTTTATTTAGAAGACCTGGTCCCAAAGTCTCCCCAGGTATTTAATCCTGCTCCCATGTGTATCAATAGAAAAATTCTCATCAGCTTGGTTGAAAGGAGGTGTAGATTGTAAACACCATGAAGTAGCAGCATTTTGCATGCATTACCCTCTGCTTCAGCTAAGAGAAGTCTCATCTGGCTGCCCTCAGGAAGGAGATGAGCACCCTTCCTGCGCAGGAGGCACGAGTCAGGGCATGACAGCACTGCACCCACCTGGAGACACACAGCTCACGCCAAGCCCCATGCCTCTGAACGCTCCAGCCAGCAGCTGATTGCTTTGCTTGCACGTGTAGGAGAAGCATTTCATAAACCCTGAGATTAAATCCACAGGGTTGTTAATCTCTTGCATGCTCCATTTGCAATCAAAGGCTAAACCTGGTGAATAAGCAAACATGATAGAAGAAATCATTATGGTATAGCCAGGTTAAACACACACACACACACACACACACACACAAATCTTGTTCCCGAATCACATGCAATTAGTTCTTTTTCCATTAAAGTTACAATTTTACCAAAATTTTGAATATATTTCACATGTACAACATGAACACAGCTAGTTTTAACGCTTTGGTAATTGTGTGTGAAAGCCTAAGTGCCAGCAGGTGTTTTGTTTGAACACATTTAACCGAACCTGGAAACCTTTCACTTTGCAGTCCCAGTCTTTGATTTTCTCTTGCTAAGTGTACCGATCTTCTGAGAATTATGCTTAACATGAAATTTGTGACAAGTATAAGGAACCCATGCCATGTTTCAATTTTAAAATGAATTCTTTTTCATTTTTAAAATGAGTTCTGTTCAGTTTAACCTTTCTCTCACATTTCTAACAAGGATTTCAGTCTTTTCCTGACCGAAGAGGATTGCTCCCTAGAAACTGTGACACAGGTAACAGCTATGTCGCTACTATCCCATGTGATGTAACATATGAACAAGCAGCACATCCTATTTCCTCAGTGCTACAGTTAAGCTTATGAACTAAGGCTTGACTAGTTCTCTCATAAAAATCTGACAGCATAGCCAGTGGCTGTGTTAGGAGCCCAACATGCCTTCCAAAGTCAGCTGGGGCTGCCTACAGCCACTTGGCGCAGACTTCCCTAAGCTCTGCTCTCTAACGTTCCTCTCCCTTCAACATCTCAGGCTCTGGAATCCAAAACCATAAAACAACAACAACAAACTCTCAGAATTTATCTGCATTCCAGTCTCTCCAGAAACATCAATATGTGAAAAGGAGAGCAGAGGGTACATTACCTGCTCTGCACACCCCTTCCTCTGGCACCAGTTGCATCAGGGTGAAACTGTTAGCTTAATTTGACAAATGACTTAACATAACCACACCTTGCATAATCAATAGACACACTACTTTATGGGAATGTCCCTAGAAGCCTCCCATTATTACCAGCAATCACAGAATCATCTAGGTTGATTTGTCACCCAATGGATGCACCGTTTCAAGTGACCAAACATAGTCAAAAGCAATACCTTCTGAGAAAAAGAAACTCTTTACAACAGGACAGTAACAAGAATGATGCTGAAAGGAAGTCAAACCCAGAAACATATTTTAATCCAGAGACCAAAATAGGAGATTACCTCTGTGCAGGCACAGAAGTAGCTCAGAATCAATAGGAGCTGGAGTATTTCCTTAGATGAGAATTTTAAGGGCCAAAGACAAGAGACTAGCCTAAGAAAGGCATCATAATTAGTTAATTATTTAGCCAGAGACAGCTGTAGTGGGAAACACCAAGGTGAAAATGCCAGAGTGTAGCTGTTATATGCCCAGTGTTAAGCCTCTGAACTGGGCTCTCTTTGCTCTCATGCACAGAAGGGGTCTCCCCCCCCCTCCCCCTTTCTTGCTGTCTTGTTCCCTTCTGCTGAGGGCTGACTGGGTCATCTTTCATCTGCTAGTGAAGGAGGAGCTCTCACAAACAGAATACAACACTTGGATGATTTCAGTTTAATGTTGTGCTAAAAATGTTATATGCATCAGAGGTAAACAGGAAGGCTTTGAGAAGAACATTGATTAGCTGTACTGCAGGTACAGCAGAAGAAAAAAAGCCAAACAAAAGGTGCTTTGTTTCCAGTTATTCTAAAAGAGGCAGGACAGACTACAAGGAAACGGTTTGCGTCTCTTCCTCCTGCTCAAAGACAGAATGTTAAACCCATGAGCAATATGAATTGGTACTCTGGGTGACTGGGCAACAGCCTACGCAGAGCCAGAGCTGAGGTACTGCATGGCCAGCCAGGGAGGATGAGCTAGCAGTGGCAGGGAAATTGCCTGTGAAGGATGCCAGGACCTGGAAGATGACTGACCATCCTGATCTCTGTTGCTTGCTGTTATCAGAACTCAAGAGTCTGCCAAGAGTTACTAATAGCAAAACATATTGCTGGAAAAGGGCAAAGAGAAACTCCCTGCTTTACCTGAGCATAATCAGAGACTGGAAGCTGCACACAGCTTGGGCTGCTCCCTGTTGCTTTCTAAGAGCAAGCAAACAATGCACAGTGAATGACACAGCAAATGGAGGATTTGCACCCACTCACTTAAACTACATGCCTTGCTATAAAATCACACCTAATTTGATAAAAATCTAACTTCCAGCTATGAAACCCAGAGAAGTTTTGTACCTGGCAAAGACTCTGGCACAAATCTATTGTACTATGTGTGAAGAGACCTGGACATCCATTTGCCATAGTGAAAATGTGCTAGGCTGGGGAGGAAATATTTTCTTTGCCTCAGCTGACTGAGGTGCCTGGATTCCTGTCAGGCATGTTGCAGGTTAACCTGGTGAAGGTTACTGGGGAATTGATCACAGCTGGGGGCAGGCAGGGTGACCAGTCTGGGAGTAAGTGTTACCAGAACAGCTCCTCACTCCCCAGTCTGGCTTCTGGCAATCTCGTTAGTACAGGCTGCTGCGTCATTTGTATCCCAGGCACTTGCAAACACAGCAGGCCAAGGAGCTGTGCTTGTGGTGTTTTCCAGCTTATTACTTGGGCAGGGCAGCGTGGTCTCTCATCCCAGAAGCGTGGCTTCACCTCTTACCTACGTACAAGCCTTCAGTGACTTAAGGTGCAGAGCTTTGCTTGTGGCAAAAGCTGCCCTACTTTGCTGAGCACGCCCGTACCCCAGCGGCGTCCCCACTCTGCTCGCTGGAGACAGGGGTCGGGGACCCCTTTCCCTTCCCCGCCAGCCCCCCAGCTCCTCAGCACAGGACCCGGCGGCCCTGGGGTGCAGGAGTAAGGGCAGGGGCTCTACCTGCCTGGGCCCTGCTCCCGAGAAGCGCACGGGACAAAGCCCGCCCGCCTCGCTGCTCCCCTCACGCCCTTCCCTCCACACAGCCACCGCGGGACGTGGGGCCTTTCCCTCGCAGCGTGGCCGCCGGCCCCACGGGGCGCCCCAGAACGGCTGTCTGGGGGTCTCCGGCCCGCCCAGACCCGTTCACAGCCCCCCGGCCCCGGCCCTCCTCGGCGGCCCCGCCCCCTGAGTCAGCGCCGAGGGGCGGCCCCGGGAGCTGCGCCGGGCTCCTGAGGCGCCGTGCGGCGGGGTTGTCCCGCACCAAGGCGGCCTTAGGGCGGGCTGCCGGACGGGCACGGGCCCCTCGTGGGTGTATATATATATATATATATATACACACACGCATATGCTTACATATATACACACAAATATATATTATAGACACGCACATTTATAAACACACACATACATATATATACACATACGTATACATATAATCCTCTGGGCAACCCTTGCCCCCACTTCCCCTTTTTACCCGTTTCACGCCAAGGAGACTCGTTTTGACTTTACTCAGAGGACAAGCACCAGCTCATCCAGTTTCTGAGGCGTTCGCCGTCTCCCCTTGGGGCTGCAGGAGAAGCACACGCCAGGTGAGATTGGAGCGCACAGTGGGTATGAGGGCACGGCCCCAGAGGCTGTGGGGATGCCTGTCGGGTCCCCGTACCAGTGTCCCGCTGGCGGCACTGGCTGGAGCCGCTTCAGGCTGAAGGGACAGGAGGTTTGGGCTCACCTGCTGAGGCCTCGCTGCCACCAGTTTCCATGGAACTAGCCTGAGGCATACAGGGGTACTGCGTGGGGTCTCGTGGGACTGGTGTGGGGGAGTGGATGTTCAAAAGCAAACTTGAGCAGGATTTGGTATCTGCGTGTAATTTAAAAGGAATTATAGGGGTAGTTCCAAAGTGAACAGTTTTAGTATTAGATGGTCTTTGTCTTGAGGTGTTCCTGTGTTATTGTAGTCACAATTTCTGCTATACCAGTGAACAATTTCACTCCTATATTTCAGCAATTAAACAGAAAAAAGTTGTTGCATCTGGCAGATAACTTTCTCTCTCGGTATCAGGGAGCATGATGCTGCACACAAATTTTACTCTTAACTCATCAAAAAGACCTCGCTGCAGTTAACTCCCCATGGGCTCTGGGGAAAGCCAGGTGAGGTCTGTTGGTCACAGTGTTCCCTGGGGAGCTGGTGGCCAGGCTGCAAGGCCAGTATGGTGTGCCATAATCCTGCTTTTGGTGTCAGGTATAATCAACTGCATTGCTTTTAATACACACAATAATTAAATGGCAAGCCTTCTTCTTTCTTTAGATCTGATTTTCTTTCCAGAAGAGCCACAGGGGTATTAATTGCCCTCAGCCTAACATAAATTAGGCACCTGACTCCCTCAGTCCCACAGTGTGATGGGCAGCTGGGCTCAGCATGCTGGAGGCGTACAAGGGGAGCCTGCGTCAGGCTGTGGCTGCTCCCGGACCCTGTCCCGGCATCCAGCCGCCTGGACAGGGGCATGTATGTGTCTGCCCGCCAAATGCATTTCTGCTGTGGGTACAGCTGGGCAGTTATGTCATTTGGGTCAACAAACAAATAGTTCTATTGGAAGTTAGTCTGGCAGCACATGAAGCTGACCGTGCCTCCTCTGCCTTCGGTGTTGTTATCTGCTCTTCCTTTGTGTATGGCAGCACAGACCTGTCAGTGCCTACCCCCTCCCTTTGTCTTTGCAGTGACACAAAGCCAGTGAGAGGCGGCCGCTATGAGAGGCTTGTGGCACAGGAAGGGCAACATGCCTTGAATGTGCCAATGAAAGTGGCCGTAACGAGATGTTGAGAGCCCCAAAGTCAATCCCCCTCAGTCTCACTCTACAGTAAAACTGTGGATAGTTATAAATACAAAATGCACTTCATAGTCATAAAGGCAATGTTCATACTGTAAGTCATTTTGTTCCTTTAGGCCTAGTGTTTCAACCCCACAGTCCACAAACAGATCTAGTGAACAAAAGCAGACACTTCCAGCATTTAAGCTGACTAAATAAGAAGGCAGGAAAGATACTGAAAAAGGCTGAAAAACATTTCTGGAGATACATAACTGCACAGAAATTATGTTCCTTGTAGTGTGGCTGAGAACGAGTTTGTCCAGGGTGTGGTATGCTGGGTTCCGGTATTTCAGCATCAGCTGTTGCTTCACCGCACAGTGAGGACAGATGAGTTTCCTGCATTCTCTATCGGGTGCTCACAGTCTTACAGCGCCAGCCACTGTCACACAGTGCTGCTCCACAGCTCAGGCAGCGGAGGCTATCAGTCAGGCAAGGTTTGTAGGAGAGGTAATAACTTTTATTAGATTAATGGATGGAGTTCAAAGCTTGTTTTTCCAAAAAAAACAGACAAGTTTTTCCAGGTATATTAGGTGGTTTAATAAAAGGTATTATCTACCCTTGTAAACGTTGTTTTGCACAGACTTCTCATTAGGAATAATTTTGAAGTGTCCTTAAAATATTAAGTGTTTGTTTCCTCACAGTACACCTGGCAGGTAGGTAAGCAGTTTTTTGGGCTTAGGCTTTTAAAGTGATTGAAGAGGTTATGAAGCTTTCCCAGAGCCAAACGGCAAACCAATGGCTAAAAAGAGTATCCAACTAAGGAACTGTTCATTTGAAAAACACTAGCAGTCTAGGAAAGAAGGAAGCTCCCACAATTGCAAACATACCAAAAATTGGAGACCCTAGCCCTGGTTCTAAAGAAGGGATTGCTTTTATGGCTACTTTGGAATCTGTTAGTGTTTGATGTCCTCTGTCTAAGAACTAACACTCTAGCAACCCGTTCTATTTAGAAAATTAAGATGTTTTTGTGTGTTTTATGCCACCCTTCTCAAGATATCAACTGAACCTGTTTTAGATTTTGTATTGGAATGTTTTTATGATTGATGGTGGTAATTGAAACTGGCCATAGAAAAACATCAGTTTTCCATCTGGAAAATTTAACGGAAAGACTTTGTTTTTAAACTTGTTGATTTAAAGTGTTTTGTTGAATGGACCCGAAAGTCATAGTGTAAGAAAATGTGAGGGTGTACACACAGTGTTTTCCTATTGTGCCTTACATAGTGGAAACTGTGTTTTAGGCTTGCGAAAAGTCTTCTTTCACATCTCTCAATATAACAGCTGTTACAGCTGAAACGGGGAGATGGAGTTAGTGCAGGATGCCTGGACCACAGTAGGTGGAGGCAACTGTGTTCAGAACCCCAAGCACGACAAAAAATACATCATCAGAATAAAGCAGCTTCAAAACAAAATTTCCAAGGTGAGTTTAGCAAACAAAAAGGAAACATTGCATTTTGGGGATGTCAGAATACTTTGTTTCTATGGTCAACAAGAAACTTTCTGGGATGGACACTTAATTTTCAATTCATAAATCTAAAATTAGTGGAAATTTCCTTTCATGACAATTGGGAAGAACAGACGTTGAAGTATCAAAGTCTTCTGTGAGACAAGAATTCAAAATCTTGCTGGGTTCTCATATGAACTATTTTTTACTATTGTCCCTGACTGTCATATTTTAAGTATGAAGATGTCAGAGGTAATAAATAATTGTTCTGTTTTGTGAATGGAATAGTGCCTACCTATTAAGTTACTCACATCATTGGCAAAAAGTTAATTAGATACCTTGGTAGTTTAAAAAAAAAAAAAGTGAAGGATCGAGTCAGGCTTCTTTCGGTTTTACTCATGATGATGAGACTTTTGTTCTTTCTTAACAACCAAGGGCCAGCTCAGCAAGACTCATTCAGGATTTGAGAATGGGTCCTGGGAGGGTAAATGAGTCATGACATGAAACTTGCACTGCAACAAGTGATTTCAAAACTGAGTGCCTAGAGACAGAGATGTTTGTAGGAAATCAAGTGTAAGACAGAAAAATAGACAAGGTCAGACTGATCAGTTTCCAAATAACATCTGCTTTTTCTTCCTTTTGGAACAGGTACAGCAATGGAGAACTTGAATGGCCCATTCCCAGAACTTACTGAAGAACAGCAAGGTAGGGGTAACATGCCAAGGTCAAAGCATCTGCTCGTTTACACTATGCAACATTTTTTGCTAGACTGACAATGAGTCAGTGAGACTAGTTTGTTCTGAAAACATGCTCCATACATCTTCTCCTTGCTTGCAAGCAGACCAGCAGTCAGTTCCCTGTCCATTGCATGTCCATTTTCCACAGGCTTCTCATCTGACCTTGCCACATCCTTATGTGAATTTAGATGCATGAAGGGGATTTTGCTGTGCATTAAACGCCTAACAATATGTAGAAAACCGTAGGTCTTAGGTATCCATCCCTTTGTATTATTGTGCCTCAATTCCTTATTTGTCAAATTGCATAAACAGGATAAACACCTGCTAAATAAATAGTTAGTAATACTTCCCCTGCTTCTTTTACTGAGGCAGCAGCACCACACCCATTTGTATGGACTATTGACATTTTTCTACCAGTTTCTGGTAGACCATGTTGCTTTATGTGATACAGCACTACTCTCTTTCCTATAAGACAACATGCTGCGGAGTCTGTCTGTCACCACGCCTACACTGAGCTGGAGGGGAACGCTACCACACAACCCACCTCCACTTCTGTGCAGTAACTTACTTGTTTCTCCTCCAGACGTTTTCCAGGGGGCTTTCACTGCTGATGATGATTACTTGGAGAATCATGAGAAAATGAACCAGTCTTTCTGGGAATCCCTTGTAAAATGTTTAGCCACCACTGACCCACCTATCCTGAATACTGAAGAAAAGAACAATGTAAGTTAATGAAGAAATGTGCATTCTTTTTTTGTAAGGCATAGTTCTACAGATACACTTCTCTGATATATTTTGGAGAGAAGGAACATAAAGCCCATTTTCTGATATGTTTAAAAAGATATCTAAAATACACTAAATGGCATAAAAGAGCACTTACATAAATTAGACTTTCACCTCATCGTTTTCCACATGGAAAAAATAACTTTCCAGCAGAGTTGGTTTTATATGTATTCCTCAGGACCTGTCCAGCTCCCTTTTTTCCTAGGCAGGCCTGTTAGAGGAGTTTTGCTGTAAGATACTGTAGAGATTGCACGTCCATTTTCAGGTCCTATACCTGTATTTCTCCAGCTCTTTAAATAGTTAGCTATTGAACACCCCAGTTCTTTCGCAGTTGACACAGTTCTTCTCATCTTTGACTTTAGCCTTTATTCCTGATTTTCCCCTTGTATAGCAGGGGCAGATAACATTTCCCACAGATGGAGTGAGCTACATTCATTTCCATAGCAGGATCTGTTCACACATGCTGTGTTTTATTGGAAGGACTATTTACTATTTACTCATCTTTCTCTCAGCTCCTCAAGAGATGCAGTGTCCTGCCTGGGGGCTGTGCAGCCTGCCTAAAAGCCATACGGACAAAAGGCGTCAGGGCAATGGTTGTTCTTTACCTCTTGCTGAAGAGTACCAACCCATCTGTGTATCGGCAGCTGCCCAGTTCCAAGAGAAATGGTGAGTTCTACCTGGTTGCCCTTCACCTGTTTGTTAAAATCACTGCAGTGCTTGTGGGACGTGACACCAGTTGCAAAACTGATATACTCTTGGCTGTGATTATTAGTGAAAGATTAAAATGTCTAGAAATACATCCTAGAAAACACAGGTATGGTGATAATGGGAGCCACAGATAGACAGAACTTTAGTTTGAGTTCACTTCTTAAGGGGGGAGATAAAAACAAACTTGTTCACTTAAAGAGAAAGGAAACCTCGTCTGGGGTGATGATTCCTAAGAAATTTCTGTGACTTAAAGTGGTCCCCCAGTTTTTCCTAACTGGATTAGTGACAGTCAGTATGCTTTTTTGCCTGAACAGTTACCAAGGCAGTCTGGACCTCTCTGAGCTTCCACAGTGGTAAGAAATCTGAGTTGAGATACTGTCAATATTGTTGCAAATTTCCCTAGCAGGATGTGCAGCACTAAGTAAAGGAGCAGATGGAAGATACAAATCAGGGTGCTGAGCCTGGCATCAAGATACAAACAGCTTCTGCTACACTTCTCATTTGCCCTGTTGTGGAACTGCACTTTTTTAATGCACAGGGCTCATGGTATCATTAATTGTCTTTAATACATCATAAAGCAGCACTCACTTAAGATGACCCCAAATTTAACTGGGCAGTCTCAAGGAAATCCTTCTCCTGTTTCTGCCATGTTGAAATGTGGTCATGAAGGGGTAGACTCTGCACAGCCTGGAGGACAACCTTGTTTTGAGCATGTGTTAAAGAGCAGGAGTGGTTGTCATGGCAGGGACCCCTTCCCACCCTTGTAGTTAGCTGCACCAACGGCTGGGGGGAATTGTGTTACTGTGTATGTCCAAACTAATAATGGAGAGACGCACAGAGGTGAATATGAAGCTGCTAAGAATCACCTACAATTGCAGCCACACGAGCCAGGAGCAATTTACTGCCTGGCCCAGGAGTCAGCATCCTCCAAATTTCTCCTCCCAGGTGAACTGGCCTAACTGACTTCAAGAGTTCTACTTTTATGCCACAAGAGGGTGCTGGCACTGCAGCATAACCCCAGGGAACCCCGCAGAAATCACAATGGTGGAGGGAGAAGTAGCCCAGGAAGTGGTGAGCAGCTATTCTTCAGCTAAAGCACCTTTCAGCTGCAGATGCTGTTGCTTCAGGGAGTGGGAAATTTCACCGGGGTAGCATTATCAGTAAATTAAAACCTAGAATATGAGACCATAGGCACCTGCTGCAGCCATTTAAGAAAGTTTAACATTGTCATGATGTTTACATTTGTAATGCTTTGTACTACGAAAAGCACAGCTGAAATAAATCTAATTTCCTGACAGACAACCTTTAAATACAGCATCTTGAAACACTGGTAGTCTATGATTGTAAAAGAGAGAAAATGGAAGTAATTGTTTCAAATATGTATATATTTTCTCTACCTATCACATCAGATGAGAAATTAAAACTCCTGAAGAGACTGGAAAGAAATCTCATGCTTTCACAAGGGGATAAGAAGGCTGACGACTCATCCCACGAGTCCGTAGATGAAGATCCACGAGGTAAAAAAGATTTTATTTTTCCCTTACACATATTTTAGTCTGATTATGTGTTCAAAGGAGATTCACACAGGAGACTTGCAGCAATTCAGTAGCAATTCTGTATAACTCAGAAAAAAGTAAGAAACTGCAAAACAGATGACAAAATAATTACTGTCTCTAGATTCATTATAAACAAAACAGTGGCTGCCTCCTGCTGTTGTGGAAGTTGGGGGTTTCAGAAATGTTGAAAGCTGCTTCAAGATTCATTTCCAAATATAAGATCATAATTGTTACGATCTTCGTGGGGTTTATGTTCTAGCCAAAGCCTGTGCTACAGCAGGAAGCAATAATATTCAACATACAGCAGTAGCTGGCAATGCTGTACCACTTCCTAGCATTTCTTTCCTTAATAGCAATCATGAACAGTGTTATCAAAAGTCATGGTTTTGGTTGCCATGAGTCTATTTCATTCATGGAAAATCAGAGGCTAAGGAAATGATACACAACATGGAAGAGAGAATGCTAATATGCTGATACTGGCTTGTTCTGTCACAGAAAGCCAAAAGACGATTAGAAAGAAATGAATTGTAATTAGAAATAAAAATTTAAAACTAGTTAGCAGTGTTAGTGATGTATCTGTGTTTAAAATAAGAAATTTCTTGCTACACCTTTCTATACAATTCATTCCATCATCAGATTTTATTGTTTTTCTCCTATTCAGCCAGGCTTAGAGAGAGCTGTGAGGCAAAAGCAACTAATAATGATGCTTGCATTTCAAAGCCTTCATTTTTACTTACACATCTCACAGCCATTCATATATGAGCAAAAGACTATAGTGCTGTTATTTTTGATATTGCTGGCACATTTTTCTTTAATCTGATAAAAAAAAAAACACTTTCTCTATCCAGACAGTGATGGTGAAGATTTAGGAAGACAGAAGACTGAAGGCCAATTACTTGGAGGTGGGACAAAATGACAACAGCATTATTTTTTTTTTTTTCCTAGGGACAACCAATGTAAAACAGAAAATGAATAATTTCTGGCATTCTATGGTTTGACTTCTAAACAGAGGTACACGAACACTCCATAGGCAGTTTTAGACGTAAGAAAATGACCAGTTAAAATCTGGCTATAGGAAAGGTGTTTCCTACAAAAAGAAGCTAGCTAGGGCATTGCTTAACTATGCCCTACGGCTACAGTTGAACCACAACAGCAAAATCTACCATTGTAGGAGAACTGCTGCTGCCTGGGTTTGCACAGACAGCTGCCACTGAAATGCAACAAGACTTTTTGAAAGCATTTGTCACAGCCACTACTTACAGGGTTTGCTTTCCACCCTTGGCAAACAGTGGAGGTCATCGATTGGGACCACTCCTTGGATCTCAGTGCTGAGGCTTTTCCTTTCCTTCCAAAGGAAAAACTGGAATATAAGTACAATGCAGATAAAGAGAGGTGTTGTGTCAACACACAGCTATCAGCTTGTGGTATAGAACCATGGATTTAAAAAAAAAAAAAACAAAAACCTTAGGGGTTTAATCATTTAATTTGTATATTTAATTGATCTCACCCCAGATATAAGAGCAGCTCATTTAAATTAACATTAGGAGATCTGATTTTTCCTGACTCCACCTATTGTTTGAGATGAAATATGTGGGGTTAATACTCCATATTTCCCTTAGATACTGAACTGCATAACCCACAACAGACCGACCTGCTGTTCCTAAAGAGTAGGAGTTAGTATCTCCCTTGTCACATCTACAACCCCACTAGCTTCAGTATGGTTGCATGGGTTAGGGCTGGCAGCAAGATAAGCACATTCATTACAGATATCAATCTATATCATCTTCACATAATGTTTTAGGTATGCCATCAGAGGTTGCTCCCTACAGAGATTCAGGTAAGTGTTCCCAGATAATAACCTCATCCTGCAGCAAGTAAGACCTTATAACTGCATTTTTTTCTTTCTGACATTCTTAGTATATTAAAAATAAGTTTTTGGCTGTAACTCCATCAGGTTTTCTGTTCGCCTGGTAGAGGATCTGGGCATGGTATACATGTTTTGTTGCAAGCTTGTGATAGCATGTGATTTGTAAAAAGGAGTTCTAGCAGATTAGCTCCCCCCCCCTTTTTTTTTCTTGTAGGCCTGCTGACATAGGATCAGCTCACAGGAGTTGTCATCCTTTTTAGTGGAAAACCCAGCAATGCTATTGGGAAACCCTTCAGTCTTGCTCAAGACAGCGAGGCAGTTTTCAGTATTCCTTTCAGCCCTCTGCACCCTGCTGAATGGGGATGCAAGATTGTGCGGGAGCTGGAACCTCGTTTCTGGCAGCTGGTGATACTCAGTTCTGAAAGTCTCCCTCAGTTTGCTCAGAGTGCAGAGCACACTCCAACAGTGATGCTAGCTGAAGGCCAAGTGATAGGCAACACAAACAGTGCCAGTTGAGAGGCTTGAACAGACTGCCACACTCTGAAGACATGTTGCTTTCTATCAGGAACTACTGAGCAGCAGCAAAACAGATGTAAAGAGCCCCTAGGAGGAAATCTGCAATAGCTTGATCGAATTATCAACCTCATCCCTCCCGCTCCCAGGCAAATTCTACCTTTGTTAGCTAGGAGAGGCAGAGAACCAAGCAGACTGGTCTTTCTGAGAGGAGACCTGTTCAACCATTTTTTTCCTGTGAAGTGGGGAAGAGCTGTTGTAACTTGGTCCATTTCAGATGAGGAAAGAATTGGGAAGAAGGTGCAAGTTGCAGCATAATCCCTAGAGGAGATTTTTTGAGTTAACTGTCACCAAGGAGCTATATAAAGCCTCAGGGAGTGTATGTAATACACTATTCTCCCCGCAGGTGCAGAAGGGATCACAGTGATTTTCCAGTTGGCATGTCCCACCTCTCACCCTGGCCTTTGTTGCTTCAGTTCTAGATTAGTTCAGTACACTAGACCAAGCCACTGAAAATATTTAGCTAGTGTGGGACACCGTGTCTACTGTATTGGAAATGTTTAGGCGACTTGCAAACATAGCTCCTGGTTCTGGCTCTGCCTGGTACCAACTTCAGTTTTAGCAATTAAATATTAACAGAGAGGCCATCAGGCACATACTGCCCAGCTATTTCACCTGGTATTACTGTAAATAGGTGTTCTTACTGGTAGTTGTTCTTCGGCTTCTTTTTAATGTCATCACTTTCCTAGCACTTTCTAGCATTGTTTTGTCTAAACTAAGTCACAAAATGGAATACTTACCCTGCTTACTAATCCTGCTAATGGTGTTAAACAGCATGTGAGAGTTGTTACCATCAGAAATAATAAAACTATGCTTCTTTTCAGAAATTACCAGAAGAGAAGATTCAATTGCAGATGGTAAATACAAACAAGCAAACAAGTTTTTCTTGTGACTGCTGTCTTTTGGTATTCAGTTCTACTTAGTGATGGTAGCTATACCAGCTCCTTATTGCCTAGATATTTTGTAAACAAAAAGTAGAAATTTAAGAATAGATATTAAAATGCATTTGTAATGCTGTGATAAAAGAAACACCGCAAGTCATTCCATGATACAAAGTTACAGTGGGACTATTGCCTTTAGGAGGCAGTGTAATACAGAACAAACACATGGTAGGTATGAACTGATGTTCTGATAAATTCTATGACTATAGATCTTCCTACACACAGACAGAGGAACAATTGCAAGTCAGAATAGTGCCATACTACGTTAACATTAATAATCAAATTACTGAGTTTGTCCCCAAACCAGAACTTATCAATCCAGAATTCTCAAAGAATCAAAAGCTAGAATGGGTCCAGTATCAGGTAACCCAAGACAGATTTCTTCTGCAAAGTTGAGTTGCTACATGGTTCAGAAGCACAACGACAGAATTTTGTAGCTCACTTTAGAGTTTTAAGGTTATTTTTCATTACTCTCCTGTTACATCATTAGATAAAATGAAATTTACTGCCAGGCAGTGGTTGCGTGGATGCACAGCCTAATGCAAGTGAAATCAGCATCTAAAACTTGTGGTGAATAAACTCCCTTATACGCTGCAGACTGCCTAGAGGTCTTCTCAAGCACTCAGCAAACAAAAAAAATCCTTCTGCTTTGAACATGTCATTAGAAATCTGGTAAAATACTCAACTCTGACTTTCAATGAGACAATTGGAGAAAACAGAATTTGATAATTCTGCTCACAACAAGACTAGCACAAAAAGCCTTGCCTTGTATTTAGACCTCTAAAAATATTGAGCTGGTTCTTATGCTTTTTTTCCTCTATCAATATATTTAGGTACCTATAAGGGTCAGCTACTGCAGTTCTTAATTTGGGGGATGCAGAAATACTTCAACATCAGACTTCAGTAGATAGACTGACAGTACTGTAGCTGTGACATCAAGAATCAAACTGAAGCTCCCTTGTACTACTGCTTTACTTCCCTACTGCATTTCTGAGACTAGATTGCCCCAGACTCAATAGAAAAGACCCGGAGTGCTTTAAAAGCAATTGTGTGTTGTTAATTCAACTATCCAATGATGCTATTTTTTACAGCTGCTACAGGCTATTTGGAAAGTAGTTTGAGGAACACTTTTAAAATTGCTAATTTGATCTTTCTGAAAGGTTTACATCTCTTTCCTCTGAACAATTCTTAATATATTCCGCTCTGAGAATCGATTTTGGATACAAAGAGGGAAAGAAACATAAAACCTTTTAATTTCAGAGTTGCATGGCAATAAAAGACATTTCTTTCTTGTAGAACATGAGAACGAAAATACTCACCCTCATTGGACAGTACGGTGGATGGGCATACGAAAGGATGGTAATTGTTTTCTTTTTAATTTCAGCTGATAGTGAAACCCATTGAGCCTTAGACCAAGAATAAGATCTATGGCTCCAAAACTCTTTTTTCCCCAATATGAGTAGTTTGTAGATGTTCATCAAGCCTTCTCAGTGAAGGTCACCAAGTGTATGAGTCATCTAGCTTATGAGACATCTCTCATGGAAGTACAGTTTATTCAATGATACACTGTAACTTAATGTGTCTTAGGGGAGCCTTGTGTGCAGTTGTGACCTAATTTCCCGTCTGTATTTCAGATGAGTTTTTTCATTTTGTCATTCTTTGCTTTGGAATTGGAGCTTTACTAATTTGCTACTACTACTACAAAGGTAAGGCAAGATTTCAGCAGAAGGATAAAGTGGTGTTTGCCAGAAAATGAGCAAAGCCAAACTCTTATTTCGTTGCCTTAGATTGGACAATTTCTCTTGGAATTGGTTTAATCACCTTTGCCTCCCTGGAAACCACTGGGATATACTTTGGTCTAGGTAAGTATCTACAGCAGCCAGCTCTGTACCAACACTAAGGACACAAGTTCACATAGTCACTTAACCACACAAGTCTAAAACATGGCTAGTGCTGAGACCCTTTAAATCACCCCTTCGATGTCCTGCAATTCACCATTACATGGTGTAGTGGGAGACAAATGCGCCTCTGTGACGCTGAAGGGAGATGTTGACTCATTTTTCATTCTCAATGATCACAAGACCCTGAGTCACCTCTTTCTGCAGCAGTGGCTGAATGCTAAGTTGCCATGACAACATACAATTTTAGCAGCAAGGCAGTCTTCACAGATAAGCCCTTTCAGGTGCTGTGCGCTCAGGCTGCCATTTGTTCCCCCGGGACAGAGGCTGCTGAGTGCCCTGAGGACCAGATCTCAGCAGAACCCGGATGATGGCAGCTACTAAGAATTATATAAAATGGAGATTCTTGGCACTCCATAGGGCTCTCAAAGGAAAGAGACAGCAAGTCATGGCTTTTGAACTGAGGAAAAAAGGCTACTTAAGCTTGTGCCTGCTGTGCTTGATATGTTGTGGACAGTTCTGTCTGGAGTCACCCTTGTCACTGTTAATGATAGCATAGAAACACTTTGTTTAAACAGTAATCTTAGTTCTTTAATAGTGCTAGTGTCAGGGTTTGGCTTTTACTGTTTTTCTGGAGTTTGTGTATTATTTTTATATCTGACTTACCTTGAAAATGTGTGTTTTCACCATTAGTGTACCGAATTCGGAGCATACTTCACAGTTTTATTCCTCTGCTTGAGAGATTCAGGCTAACAGGTAATAGTGATCTTGTTACTAACTGCATGTATATTTCCCTAAACCTTCCCAGGTACTTGATTTTGGCTAACTCTTAAGATTACCTTCTCTAAATTACAATTTCCAGTCTTTGTAATTAAAAAAGAATATTTTAACTACAGTCCATTACAGCTGCTAGGGTTTAGAAATTATTATTGACTCTTGCTGTGTGGCAGAGCATTTTCACATTTTTAATGCTCTTCCCAATATGGGGCATTAATTATTTCCTGAAAATGCCTGAATGAGAATACTATAGCTCAATTTAATATTAAGGGGAGTTGGCTTCTCTTCCCTGGTTTTCAAACAGGCTCCAGGCTCATATCTATCTGTGTTCATGAGGACACAATATGAACGTTGATGTGAAGTTGCATCAGGGGATAAGTCAACACGACACTTAATGTGAATGCAGTAGTCCTGACAGTCTTCTTTTTCATCATCCTGCAGGTATGAGGAAAGCTGCCTAGGAGGAGTATTTCAGGAGAGTTCCACAAAACCCCGCTGTTTGAATTTATAGTACTAAAAGAATTGTTTTGTAAGGCAGTCATAAATGCATAATGGCCAACACAAAATATTGAAAGTGTTAAACAATAGAAACATATCATTGTCTGCTCAAAAATGAAGCTGAAACAAGCACTTTTTAGCTCAGGATTGCTTGTAAGACAATGTAGATCCTGGTTTATATTTAATTTCATGGAATATGAACCCATTCTCCTTCCCTCCATTTAACCATGTTAATCTGGCTACAATATATCAAAAATCAACAAAGACCAATACTATCCTCAGCTGGGTCTGGATGTTACAATAGGAATCTTGGCACCTACAAATCCACCTCCTCTTCACCCCTTGTGATGCTGCAAACCAGGCAAACACCAGCTGCTTGCTTACATAGCTGAGCCCCAACACTGCAATAGCACTGAAGCAGATTAATTTATTGTGGCAGAACTCAATATAGTGGACATACAACGATTTCACCCAGTGGAAGCTGGTTGAGATTGATATGCACTGACATAGTGGTGCATTAATGAGATAGTTAACAGCAGCAAATTTCATCTCTGAGGAAGAAAGGAATAAAATGCTTGGTTTGGACCATCTACCAACTTTTTTTTTTCCTTCTGGTAAAATAAAGTGCAATTTTGCCATTCCTTCAAGCATGCTATACATTAGATATAATATGTAGTATTTTAATTATGATTTTTAGTTTTTCATCAATTATACATAAAATTGCAGATTAAGGCTAATGAGAAAAACAGGATGCCTTCAAATCTTTAGCAGAAATGTAAGGTCATCATAACCATAGAAGGATGAAGGCATCAAGTGAGACAAGAGGACAATAAAACATGAGACTTTAACGAAACATATACCTAAAAACCATTAGCCCAAACAGCTCAGTTTTAGTTCAGTGAAACAATTTCAAGCCTTGCTCTGAAAAAAAAAAAAAAACTTTTTAGAAGTTGTACTTAATTTTAAGCATTGGTGTTTATCATTCACACGTATTGCAGTTCTGTTTGCACATCCAGAAATACCAATAATCATGTGCAGACCTGTACCAACACAGGGCAGCAGTTACCTAACATGTCAGGGGTTAAATTAAGCAATAAAGATAAATGCAAGTTATTTTGTAATATTTATATTCTCATTTACATTTACTGTTTACATATCTTTATGGAAATATTTTCTCATATGAAAATACTGTATATTTTGTTCTTATTCTGCAAATAAAGTCTTGCTGAGACCAGTGTAGCATTGTTTAATGTCCAATAGCTTTTGGGTGAACTGAAAACTACATATAGTCAACCTGCTCTCATGACTATTTTTTAAAAAACTCTTGTGCTGTGGCACAGTAAGGATGAGAAGCATATTTTGGTACTAAATATGATTTCAGATTTTTAAATTTGGCACTCTGCAGACAAGAGAATGAAAACAACCAGTTCATGGGTAAAGTAGAAGTGGAAAAATACTTAAAAATGACAGTGGACCCCATCATGTGGGATGAACAGCTACCCACAACATAAAGCAGATCATGTGAGAGAAGTCAGTTCTATGGAAAAAGCAACTTACCTGTTTTCATTGCATCCTCTTTGGTACCTGGAAATTTCCTGATGTTCTTTCAGATCCTCCTTCTCAAGTCCACCTCAGCATTTAACACATTTCTGCCTCTTGCCCAAAGAGGTTGCTGTCATTCTGGTCTCCTCTATCACCCTTGCTGCAACACTGCCAAACACTCAAAAATATGATATGAATTCTATGAAGAGTTTCAAACTCCTTAGAAGAGCTTGTGCTCCTGTCAGCTATAACTCTCCAAGTCCAGCAAGTCCCTCCTGAGCCCACAGCTCATCACTCAATGCTACAGCTCTGCTGGGCCTCTACCTCCCTCTGTTGGTTCCTCAGGACCAGCTCCGTCTCCCTCCACTAGGCTCCCATTATCCAGCACTCAGGGTCCTTCCTTCTTTCCTAAATGTTTGTGGGGCAATGCACAGAGGAGAAATCAAAGAAAAGGTACTAGTCACCTTCCTGGTGCAATACATGTTCCTACTTTTCATCATCCAGTGAATAACATTTCTATCCAGAAGAGGGGCTGATGAACTCTCCTGGCAGCAAGGGAAGAATTATGTCCTTCTGCCCAACTCTCTTCAACAGGATTTTAATCTTCAGTAGTAAATTCAAGCAAAAACAAAACAAAACAAAACAAAACAAACAAACAAAAAAAACAAGTTACGTGATTCACTCTAGGTTACTACACCCACTACTCAATTTCCCTGCTGAAGCACAGCCCACTTAGACGGTCAGTGAACATGCAACCGTTCCCACCCCAGAGCTCCCAGAGGAGAGGTTAGCTGCAGAGCAGAAAACCCTGCTGCTGTGCCACAGGTACACAAAGGGCTGCTGCCCACCATTTGTTAAATAACTGGAAGCTTTTAGCAGCTAAAGATATTGAGATTTTAACCATACTGGAGAAATCCCTCGGGAAAAAACATATTGAAATACAGAAGGTTTTTTTAAGCTGGTATTTTTATTAGAACTCTACATAAAGCACCTTTGCCTGCCTTAAACTTACAGTACTTCTCTGAACACTGCTTTTGTGTAACATAGCACAAGATGCTTCAAGCTACTCCGCATTTCTTGATTTGGACACTGCCACCTTAACAGCTTGCACAATGGCATCTTTGTCAATGCCAAACATCTTCAGGAGCTCAGCTGACTTCCCGCTTCGTGGTACGTGAGATACAGCCAGGCGGTTCACTGTGATACCGGGCTCACCCACTACTGTAGCGCACACCGCTTCTCCAATGCCACCTATGAAAAAAAAGGTCTGTCTGAAGTGTATGCTTCAATGGGCAACATACAGATTGCTTTTAAATCAAAATCAGAAAATCAGAGATCACTTTTTTTTTTTTTGTCTTTCTGTTTACAAGCTCAGTGCTGTAATTGCTCTCTTGGAGGGCACACTGGTACCAAGAGGATCTAGACAGAAGAAATGAGGCTAGGATACCTGTCAGACAATCAGAGAAGAAGTTCAATAAGCCTGCTCTAACACATTTTCTCTTGAGCCCACGGTCAAGTAAATAAAATTTTAAAGGCATTTAGAAATTTAAATATGATCAGGTCTGCACAATTCATATACTTACAAGAAACGTCACAATATCTATCCAAGTCCTCCAGTTATGCAACAAAACCAATTCAGTATTTTAAAGACGTTCCAAGGACAACCAGCCTAACATTTCTGAAGTACTTACCAACTGGCAGTAAGAAATATACCTCTAATGGGCATAGGGTCACGAATCCCTCACCACTTCAGCATCAGCCAACTGAGGGCCAGGTTTAAGATGTATTTAGACTGGAGAACGTTTACAAATATACCTGATGTGCTTAAATTCCCACCAAGCTCAACCAAATTTATGTGCTCCATCTTTTCATAATGCCTGTAAATGCCACTAGGCAGCTGAGTTGTGTAATAAATACACTCACTACCTTTGCTTAGTGCTCAGTGTGACTGCCAGTCACAACGACAAAGGGTGCAATGGGGAACTGCGTGGCAGCAGGAGAGATGTTGGAAGCGGGAATACTAGTGAACAAGAAAGCACAGGGCTGCATGTGCTCCAAAGCCTGACAGTAGAGACATCCTGGGGCTGCGTTACAATTAGGGTGTATCCAGGAACATGCAGGGCTTGTCCCAGCTATGGGTACACTGTGCTTTAACCAAACAGCCTCCAGCCAGAGGCACCCACGGCTGCTAAGATCAGCATGATGTGGGTTTGCAATGCATTCAGGCTTGTGATGTGTGTACACCTGACCTTCCTTGATTGCATCATATACAGAAAGCTGTGCCAGTGTAAATCACAGATTCATTACCTCAGTGGGATTTTGCCATTTTGCAAATCTGCAGTAAAATATTCATTAAAAGTTGAAAGATAAGCTAGAATTGACGAGGCTCAGTAACACAAATACCCTCTATGATCTGGAACAGAAGTATGGCGTAATTAGTACTTACAGAAATACCAGCTCACTTCAGAGATCTGGCAAGAGAGGCACTCACCTTGAAGGAGGATAACGTTCTCCTAATATCTATTAGTAAATATCTTCAGTATCTACTAATGCTCTTTTTCCCCCCTAATTTCTTTAGCTCCCCCAGTAGAGGAAAGCCTGACATGCTGTTCACAGCAGCTGTTCTATCTGCGTGCAGGCTCACCCTCACAGGACATGTGTGCACAGGCCCCTGAAAACCTGTGCACAAAGTCATGTCAAAGAGCAAGAGGCAGCAGAGCAGCTGAACAGATGATCAGCTCCCGAGCAGCTGATCAACTCTTAAACCAAGGTCCTGCAGAATTCTCACAGAGATCATCAGAAGTGGAAAGGAACTGTTTTACTCATGCAAATAAGAACCCAGTGCAGAAGCTGAGGGAGTCTTATAGAGACTACTCTGCTTTTCCCAAGCAGCTTTTTATCTGAAGATTATTTGGGAATCATCTTCTTGCATGCATATGTGCACATTTTGCTCTCAGGTGAAGAACACTACCATATGCCAGTGACAGATTCTGAGCCAGCCTGCAGGCGGTTTGTAATGCAGGAACAAAACAGCTCCAGCAAGTATGCACACTGCTCTGGTTCTTCACAGACCCTGATCCATTCTTTTACAGTGGTGAAGGAGCAAGAGACAAATTTCTCCCAGTGACTGCTGAAACTGACAAAACCATCTGATTTCAAAAAAAAACAAAACAGCTGGAATCAAGCTATTGGACAAATGGAAAGCTTAAGAAATGTGCATAGCAAAGGTCTCTCTTACAGAACAGCTGCTGTAAAAGGTATTCTGAGGCTGTTCTGTGCAGTCACTGCACCACAGCAGGAATTTACACTCTCACTGGGAACAAAGGAATGAAGACTTCACTTGCATCATGTGTACAGAAGGACACAAAGCTAAGTAAACCATAAATGCAATTCTGATTAACCCATTACCTTAGAAAGCGTTCAGCCCTGTCAACATACAGTCATAACAGCAATGCGAAAAGGCTGAAACCTCTCTTGTTTTAACTGAATGAACCACAGCAGTGGGCCTCACACTTCTCTTTTTCATCAGAAGCTGCCCTGGGGGCCTGTGGTGTGCACTCTGACCTCTGGGACCCAGCTCACCTTCATGGTAATGGTCCTCAACAGTGATGATTCTGCCTTTGGTTGCTCTTGCATTTTCAAGTATTGTCTTCTTATCCAGGGGCTTTATAGTGAAGGGGTCAATCACCCGGATGAAGATTTTTTCTGCAGAAATACAATTAAGTTATTTGCAACTTGGCCTTGGACTACGTAAGACAACAAAAGCAGCACAGGCCTGTAATCTTCTAGAGCTATTCTGAAAGCTGCCTACACTAACTCCCAGGTATTTGTAATAATGGCTTGCCTAACAGAACCCAACCAACCTTCATCTTTGTATGTATTCTTTCTTGGTGCTCCTTGTGATATAGCAATATCCAACTATTCCACAGATCAAACGGAGACAGAAAGGCCTTGGATAAGCGACTCAGGGTCAATATGAGTGCCTATTAGCAAAGCAGTAACTGAACTGGCCTTCCCAAATGTAAGAGCAGGATCCATCCACCACAAAATCCTTCTTATTCAGATTGTTGCATTTATTTTTTTTTCCTCCAGACCTTTATTTTACCTTTAATTTTACTGTCAAGCCAAGCACAACTTCTTCCTGCTTCTTCAATCTGTAAGCATTCCGAATTCTCCATTGCAGGCTGCCCACCTCACAGGTATACTTATTTGAGCTGCCCCAGCCCTGATTACAGCACCCTTAAATTAGCACAAAAATCAGCATTGGTCCTGCTCTGACAGGCAGGCCAGATTACTCACTGAAGATGCATACAGAACAGCAATCACTACATTGACCCTTACTGATGTAAGGAACTGGCGTAGTGCACAGAAACCCTCTGCTACACTATGGTGACAGTTTTGTGACTGAAGGCTCTTTTGTGGCCACTATATTTTAGGCATTAGATGCTGCCTCTACAGTAAGGGAGTATCTCTCCATTGTCAGAGATTTCATGGTCAGCAGTGCATTGCGAAGCATGGAAAATGCAGCAAAATAACAGATCTAAAAATAACACTTTCAAAGTGTCCTAAGCCTGGTGGTTCAAGGACATGACAATATCTGTACAAATACAAAGCTACCCCTAAGCCAGAGGCAGCATTAATTGTATTATCTCTTACTATTTGTAGTCTCTTCCTGGGCATAGGCCACTGACTCACAGGTGGATTTTCATGGTTTCTTTCTCTTCTTATTTCACAGGATTTTTATTTTCTTTGTCAGATAATGTCAGTGTATTTGAGCACTATCACAGGATCTTCACCTCCTACTCTAGCTAAATGCTGATATGTTCATTCAAAAAATCAAGTTAGCAGTGAACCGTATCTACACATATGCACTGTGTATTGACAGCACTGTGTGAGAGCACACACCATTGCTGTGGCTCAGCTGGCAAGCTGCGCGTTAACTGGCCCCAGTCTGATTGCATTCGATCATGTTGGTGCACTAGCCCACCCAAGCAGAGACCACTCCTGCTTCTTATACACTTCTCCAAATTCTGTCTAAGAGCGCATTCAGACAGGACAGCAATTTTAAGGAGACCTTTGATCTGACCAGTCCAGCAACTTTCATTGCTACTAATGCTGCTAACTAAAACCTACTCCATTAGGCAAGATTGGCATATATATACACCATATTGCACTTTATCAGCTAGCTGGTGACCAGCTGTCTGTAACATTTTGGTAGTTGATATTTAACCAGTACAAAGGGTGAGCAGTTAGGTTGACCAGTATTGATTTCTTTGCTGTAGTAAATGATAAAGTAAAAAAAAAAAAAAAAAAAAAAAAAAAAAAAAAAAAAAAAAGATCACCTTTTCTCAGCTGCTCAGCTGCAGCCAGAGCCTCATGCAGCGTGACTCCTGCTCCTATCACAGTCACTTGGTCATCCTTGCTCTTCAGGACCACCTACAAGAAAATGTTTCCATGCATTTTTCATAAGTCTTGTTGTTTCTACCATTTCTGGAAATTTTATTAAGAGATCAAAGCTTTGGCTTTAGAATGCTTTAGAAGGAAAGAGGCTTTTACAGAAAATAACTTGGCATATTTTTTTCTAATTTTCTGATTCCCTAGACAATATTTACCTTTGCCTGTCCAATATGGAACTCCTCATTGTTGTTGTAAATGACAGGATTTTCAGGACGACTAGTTCTTATGAAGCAAATGCCCTGTTTCCAAAGAAAGGATGAGTTATAAAAACAGAAAGGCACTGACATTCTGAATGAAAAAAAATGCAGCAAAATGACTTTTTCTAATTGTCTGTTCTTCACTCTTCAGTTTTCCCTCACCTCTTCTTAGAACATGCCAGTAACTTACTGTCTTCTTTCTGATTCAAAGATCTTAATTTCTTTTCTGTTCTCTCGTGGAAATGGAGAATCCTACTTGAGTTAATTAGAATCTGAGATCTTTTCCATACACGTGCATATTTTACTCTAGCAGCTTTAAAGCAAAGGAAGAAATGCTCATCTGAAAGCAAGGAAATACACTTTTCATTAGTTAATATTCAGATGTCCTTCCAAAAGGAAGTAATAAACCACTACTCAGATCTAATCTCTCCCTCATACTGCTCTACAATTCTTTACCTTTTTTTCACTCATCTTTTTTCCCACAGCCCACTCAACACATGTGTTACATGTCACATTTCCACACTACTCCCCTTAAAAGCTGTACCAGCATGACTGAAATTTTTCAGATTCCTTGCTCAAGGTAAGTTGCTATGGAAGCAAAGAGAAGTAACAATCAAGGAGATCTGACCCAGTGCTACCAATGATGTTTGCACGTTACTATGACAAATTAGCTGAAATAAATATGAGAAATCAGGCACCCAGCCATGGCCATATAGGAACTGTTGGTCCTCTTTAGCCATCTCCCAGTTTAACTACAATCCATTGTTATCAAAGGAGAAAAAGATGACCAGTAAGATTGTCAACTAGTGTCAGTACCAGTTCTCAACAGCTCCAAAAACATTGAGTGTGAGATGGCAGTAGAGGACCTGACTCCTGAGCTTTCATAGGCACTTGATGATCAAACTCCTCAAGACAAATTTATCTTTCCTTATCCAGCTTCAGTTTCGATGCCAGAGATATCTTTTTAAGAGTGTACAATTTCTAAGTTTGCTAAAGACCAACATGAGTTAACGCTTGCCCTTATTTCTGAGCCAATTTAGACCCAAGCTGCAATCACTGTGTAATCATTTACATCTCCCCAGATATGGCCCACAGCATTCCACACTGTTCATTCAGCACTAGCCAGAGCAGAATGTTTGCAACTTTCCATAAAAAGAAAACATCCCACTGCCACGCTGGAGCCTTTGAAGCAATTTAAGTGGACAGAGAAATTGAAAAAACATGCCAGCAGCAACAAGAAAGTACAGATAAAATATTATTCTCTGACTCAAATTGTCTGATGCAAACCTTGGTGTTGGCAGCTATTTCCACTGCTTTTTCAGTGGCTACAGCATCACTAGGGTAAAAGACAGTAGCATTGGGAACAGCTCGGAACATGGACAGATCCTCCAGTCCCATCTGAGAGGGCCCATCCTCACCTAAAAACAATTAACCAGGGTTACAGAAAGATAAGTGCAGTTTGACAATCACTCAATATGAGGTTCAGTGCAAACCAGTACTATGCATATGTGTATGTAAAAATAAAATCAGGCACACACAGGACATGCAAATCTACCTGCTTGAGAAAAGAATCATCTTCTCCTTAAACTTGGAACCGTCTAAACAGTAAATAAAGATAGAAAGACTAAAAGGAAAGAGAACTGGGGTTATAAAGAAAAAATGGAAAATAAAGTGCAACAATAAAACAACCCAAAGGGCAGACAACCAAAATGAGAAGGATACAGACATAGAAAGTGGGTCACAGGATATTTAAGTATCTTCAGATTTACATGTACTGAAGCCTTACAAGCAAAATTTGCAGTTGTCAGTGATGTTACTCTAGATTTCATCTGCTGGAAATGTGAAAGGAGAATTGCATGTGTACCACCAGAAAGGGAGAGTCCACTTTGCTACAACTACACACTACACCAATTCTTAGGCTTACTTCAAGATTAAACGCAGGATACGTATTTTAATACTTTAGAATGTCTTTTGGAAGAGCAATGAGGTGCCTGTGTTGTTGAAGTATTCAAGCATCTTATGGCTTGAATTGCAAATCTATGACAAGGACTGTTAGACAGAGCATGCTGGATGCCATCAATTCCCTTAAAGAAACAACCCCCACAACCCCCTCCCAAGGGCCTTTGGGAACGGCACTGTTCCAAAGTAACCATGCAGAGTTCTGAATCCAGTCATGTCACAGCCTGCAAAGCAGAAGCAGGGCAAGAAGCCTTCCCACATGCGCCCACTACCTGTGACTCAAGAAGGCCAAGCCCATGAGGAAAGAGAATTTTAACAAGAGCAGCACAAAACTCTGAAGAGCTTCAAAGATGTTAAGGAAATCAGTCACTGAATTCTGACACTATATAATACTAATAATGTATGCATGAACCAGAAAAAGAGTCTCGTCGTTCAGTCACAAAAGAAGTATCTCCAGCATCACAGTCCTTAAATCTATATGCACTCTGACAAACAAATTGAAATTCAAGGGGATTTTTCTTTCCTGAAATGCATTCAAATGCATACATAGAAAAAAAAGTGAAATTACAAAGAACAAAATGAACAGGTACCTTACCTGAAGTGATATTCCACTCATGCTTGTCTGTTCCACTTTTGCTATTACAGTGCCAACAATAATAGCATTCACCGTTCATACCAGTAATTCACAAACTAGCACTAGGTTGAGTTCTGCCCCACATGTGTCTTGACAAAAATCCCAATTTAATAATTTTGAGAGTAATGAAGCTCAAAAATAATAATTTTTCAATTATATCCTCAAAACATATATTTACAGCTTAAGCAAAACCTGAGTGCGTACTATGAACAGTATCAAACAACTAGAATGTAAAGCTGGCAGTCTAAACAAGTTTTTTTGTTAAGGTCGTTGTGGTAATTCTCTCTGATTAATTTCATGGGTCAAATTTCAAAGCACCAAAAGCCCTAGAACTGCATTAAAAAATCTTCAATTTTCACCACAGCTCTAGTTAGGATCCTGAAATCCATGCAGGCCCGAAGTTCTAATAGGAATTACACTTAACTCATACCCTTCCATTTAAAATTGAATTTTCTAACAGTTAAAAGATTTCTCTGTAGTATTGTCTTTTAGAATTCCATTGCAACACTTTGGGTTTTTGGAAGCTGGAGTTGAGGCCAAAATCAGGTTTGTTACTCAAACAGCTTTATAAATTTAAGCGTGCACTTCCCAATCACAGCTCCCAGCAAAACATTTCAAACATTGAAAATTCAAAGTTGGAAGTGTAGTTCTAGGAGACAATCCAGGTAACCCAAAGCAGTTTCATCTTCTTAAATGAAGAAAGATAGAAGCTAATTGGCTTGTGCACCAACACCCTTTGCTGCTTAAAAGACTTAAACTGGATTGAACTCGACTGTGAAGAGGTGGGAGGACTGATTTTAAAAAGAAAAGAGGCTTGTAATAGAATCCCTCCCTTAATGACATATAGAAGCCATAATCTGATATACTCTACTTACAGCTTCCTTCACTAAAGCATATTCTACACCACTGCAAGTTAAGCTTGAAGTTCTGGATGAGACTACACATATTAATAGCATCTTTAAATCCGTATAGCTTTACCAATATTACAGGCCAGGCTAGCTAATTTGCTTCAAACAAACAAGCAAGAACAACAAAACCACCCCTTGTGCAAGCCATACTGCTAGCCAAAACCATTAAATCAACTACAAAAATGGATGTATGCAAAGAACACCACCCTCATTAGCTCTCTCCCTCTTTCTTTTTCTCCACGAATACCTTGTAATATTTCAAGCATGAAAGTTTATTGGCACTTTCCTTCTTGGTTTGTAAGTCTGGTCTTATTTTCATGGGTGATCTTTACAGGTTTCTTTAAAAAAAAAAAAAAAAAAAAAAAAAGCCTTCCCTTCATCAAACCAAAAGCAAACCCTAACATGACCTAACATGCATTAAACAGTTATAACAGGAAGGCAAAGACCAGAGAAGGTAACGCCAATTTCCTGCATTACATAACAGATTCACAGTTCCTGTTTTATTAGCATTTTAAGTTCTGTTTGGTTGGAATGTTTTTACATTTTTTTAATAAATACATTTACTGCTCCAGTATTATGAAATACTGAGAAAGACTGAAGCAATTATTTAAAACTGGTGATGTTAAAAGGCAGAATAATACAAAAATATTTTTTTTTGTAAAGTGTTTTTGAGATCTGAGGGCAAGACTATCTGTGCAAAACCAAATACCCTTAGTTTCTCATTTTAAGAGGTATAACCACGTGACTATTCCCATCACAGAGGAAGTCCACTGCAAAGATGGAACGGAACCAAAGCTCCTCGCTTTCAACCGACTCCTTTGTATTGCTTTGCACTTCAGGCTTGTAGGGAAAAGTCCTACTTTTACCAAGCCAAGCTGATAGAAGAGGAAAAAAAGACAAGTTAAGGCAGACTTGAAATTTCTCATTCTTTCCAAATGCAGCATTGTGCTTGATATAAAATTACAAATATTACTGCTTCCCAAAAATGGCTCTACTGCTAGCTTTATGAATGATGAATCTTTAAAAAAGCTTTAGCACTCAGCTTTGACCACTGAACAAATCATTAAACGAATGGGAAGCGCTAGCAAGTAACTCCAGGATGTCCTTACCAATAGAAACACCGCAGTGTGACCCACAGAGGTTGATGTTACTCTCAGAGATGGCAGCCATGCGGATCTGGTCAAATGCCCGTGTGAAGAAGGTTGCAAAGGTGCTGGCGAAAGCAACAGTTCTGTCACGTGTGGCACAACCAACTGCAATGCTCACCTGAAAAGAGGGAGATCATACAGGAACACTGAATTCCTAATTTATCAAGTTTTATTAGTTTCCAAGAGATCATCCATGGGACTTTAGCAAGAAGCCCTCAACGCACTTAAAAAACCTCTCTCCAGTTCTCCTCCTAATCACTGACCTTTCCAAAAAGGAAAGAGAAGCAACTCACTCTTCTCAGCATCTGTTCTGCAGCATTTCTACTCCTTGCCTTAGTTGCTACCTGGTATTGTTGATCCTTACTGGCAGCAGCTTCTCTTCATCTGCAGCAAGCAGCCATTCAGAGTTTTAAAACTTATCCATCCTCCTCCTGGATCAAGGACTTACGCTGCCAGTCCAAAGTACATGGTATTGACTATCTCCAGCAGATGAAAAACATCATTATTAAATGGGGAATGGATTCACCCATATCACTTAGATTGGTGTTTACTAGAAGGACCCTTCTTCAGCAGGATGGAAAGTAGAACCATGTTATTAAATCATTTATTTCTACAGTTACCCCATGCATTTATTTTACACATGTTCCTTCACAGCCAGATTTTTCTCAGCCTGATGTAAATACAAAATGCCTGACTCACGCTCATGAAACTGCCCTAGCATAAAATCTGCAAGAGACAGTCCACGGGTTCTTGAGTTATAAACCATTAAAGACAGCAACCCATTTCTGCCTGAATTTACGTCTCTAATTTCATTTGCTTCAGTGAACCATATAGAGGCAACTGACTCAGTCCAACAGATTATCAAATATTAGTCCTTTCTGTACAAATTACATGAGGCCAACTTTTATTAACTACTTCTCTGTCCTCACCTTCAAACCCCAGTCTAGCATAGAGCTCACTGTCATGTTGTGTTGTGGTATTCCATTTCCTGTGAAGAAAAAAAAGCCTAAAAAGTCTCTTCAGAATTGACCCTCTGCAAATCACACCGCAGGAAATATTACTATAATTTACGTGTTGCTATCTCCATGCACTCTGCCGAATTGCAGACAGTGTGACCACAAAAATAAGAAAGACAATGGAAGACTTAGAACAGGCTGATTAGAAGCACTCCTTTTGTATTACATTTGTAAGCTTCTGCCACAGCCTAGGTTTTCCATACGCATTAAGTAAAATTCAGTATCCATGAGCACACATATGAAAAAACTGAAACCTCACTTTCTGAAGAGTCAGACTAAACGGTTCCAGATCCTGCTGTGTAATAGCAGTACTTCACGAAAACAAGAGACCAGTTACCATGTTCTGTTCAGCAATGTAGCATTCAATGTAGCGACTGGGATGATCTTTCTTGAAAAGCTCTGAGAAAGTAGAGTTCTTTGTGTCTCCATCCAAAGCAATCACTCGATCATTAGCATGGCCCAGTTTTGCAAGTGCAACACCATAAGCTTTGCGGGTAGCCCACTAGGAAAAGAAAAGTATAGCAGTACTGTTACAAGTTTCTGGTTTTAGAAGCTTTTGTTTACTCATTTTTCTCATCTTTCCTTGAATGTATGCACATAAAATTAAAACAAAACAAAAACTCATTTTAAGTGTTAACACTATGATAACTACATTTGAGAAGCGTGCCTCAGGAGAGTAAATAAAGGAAAATAGTGAAGCATAAGGACACGTATCTATGCTGAAACCAGCAACTCCCTACCAGTCCAGCTAGAAATTTTTGAAAACCTTACCCAGATAGGTCTCTATCAACCAGGTCTACAAAATCAACAAACCAATATTTTTGCTCCTGCTTTCCAACCAGGGAGATTGAACAAACCTTGCAGTGCTTCTTCAGTTTTATTTACACATAAAATAGTTCGGATAACTGACAATGATCACAAATTCACAGAGTGATCTGAATCTATTTTAAAATATCCTTTCAATACCTGGCAAGTAGAATGTTTGTGTGTCACACCACATAGGTATGTACGTACCAGGATACTAAAAACTGGATGGGAAGATTTGAATAGTAGAAATCGTGGCAAAGGATACCATGGGAAACAAGTTCTCTCGTCACCCACTAAACAGTCTTATGCTTCAGACATCTGTCAAACTTTGAGAAAAGAAGGGAGTACCTTTTCTCCCACTTTATAACTTGGTGGAGATGGCATCTTAATGTTTCTAATATTTACTACAGGTGCATCTTCTTCTGGGAGAGCAGGAGAAAGTTTTTTCTTGTTCTGGATTTTCTCATCTATTTCCAGAATTACTTGTTCAGCCATGTTTTTTGGAAGTGGCTTTCCATGCCAGCTTTCCTTATCTTCAACACCTGCACATTTTATTACAAATAAGAAAAATATTTAATCTTTTAGTTACAGATTTTACCATGACAAAAGAGCAGTGGACTATGACACTCTAATATCATTTCCAAAGAATTTCCTTATTCCTACTGTAAGCAGTTACAATAGTATTCAACTGCATTAATAAAAACATGTTCAAACACATCAGAGAAAGAGTCAAATTCCAAACATTCCAGACTAGTGACCATTCTTGACAACAAACTTCCAGTGTCTTCTAGTGAAACTATTTTTTAAATTGGTACCTAAAATATCCAGTCCATCAATGTGAATAGTTAACATGAAATTGCAGCAGTTAGTACTACAAAAACTAAGTTTTAAACAACAATTAACCAAGCTGTCTAATTCAAACAAGCCCTGCAGTTTTACAGCTTTAATAGCTTCTGCTGACTCATGTTTGTGCACCTAGCACTAACAGTAAAATCACCTCTCAGGCTGATATGTTTTTCACTAAGTGACTAGGAATAACAGCTTTTGCTTGCTTGCTTAATTAAAAGTATGGAAGAGATTCACCCTTGCTATTAATAATTTTTAGCTGATTAGAAAGAAGAATCCACACTGTGCTGCTAAATCCTGTAGCTGAACAGAATCATGGTGATGTCTGACAGGTTGAATATGCATAGAGTCCATTTTATTGTAGCTAGCATAGATCTCCTCACCTCCAAGAGCCAAAATCATTTTTAAGCACTAATGCTGTTAAGAAGTATAGTTTGAAAGACTTCTTACACACTGTTGCTCAAATGCATAATCGTTTGTCCACTGGAATATCACATTTACTTAAGACTCATAACACATGAAAACTATGAAAGGATCTCAGAGGACCCATGAATTCCAAAATGTAGAGCTGCTAACCTATGAAATCATCTCTTTGAAGTGCTGTGTTCTGTGTCTGTCAAAATTACACATCAGATCGTATGAAATAACCTACAATATGATGAGATGTCTTATGTACCACATCTCATGAAGTTTTATCAAAACTGCAAACGTGACATCCCTCATTCTCTGTGCATTTTATACTGCCAGGCTGGTAACTAGCAGACTCATTATCTGCAACGGGGAGCATGGAGCTTTTGTGACCAAGTTACTCTCTTCTCTGTCTCACAGCAGTCTCTGCATACAAGTACAGCTGACAGCAGAGGAAATCCTACTCTATAACTGGAGATCTATAAAAGCCCAATTAACACAGCTGGCTGATGTTAAGATCTGAGTCACATCTTTGCCTGGTTCCAATGAAGGGCCAATCTAATGTCCTTTATAAAAAAAAAAAAAAGAAAAACCAATAGAGTAGAATTATGATTTTTCAGAATGCATTGTAATATAACCAAGTGATAAAAGTGCTAGTATTATAACCATTTGCAAATCTATGAGATATTAGACTTCAATTTATTTTTTTAAACAATTGCATCATTATTGCAGTACACGTATTATACACAAAACAGTGGATGGTTTATTACCTGATATGCCTTTGCCTTTAAAAGTTTTTGCAATGATAGCTGTTGGCTGATGTTTGGCCTGCCCAAAGGCTTTGCAAAGTTCTTCCACACTGTGTCCATCAACAATGATAGCATGCCAGCTAAGAACACAAACAGATCAACTGTTTCTAAATGGTGTTAGCATATGACACCCTCTGGTAGCTAGCAACAATAACGAATACTAACTTCATTCCAATGCAGTGTCTTTTTAAGAGACCCGAAACACGCCAGAAATGTAAACTAGCATTCATTTGCGAAGATAAAATATCTTTTTTTTTTTTTAAATAAGGCCATATGACTCACAAACAGATTAACAGCTACTGGCAAAATCCATTAAGTTATCCTACATTTCTTCAAAAATAAAACCAATTTTTACATACAAGATCAAATTACACATCTAGCAATCAAAAAACTAACAATGAAAATTGATTAAAACCATTAAAATGCTCCATCATAATTTGTACGGTTGATATTTTATCTGACTGTTTTTTGTCATGGATTTTTGCATCTGCATAAAAAATAAACATTTCTAAACTACAGAAAGCCCATACAAAGAATTCTATTGGGAATAACATTTTTTATGCCCGTTTTTCTGATCTAGTTGCTAAGACAGTACCCGTGGTCACAGATAGTTATATCTGTATTCATTGTCATTAGAACTAGATCCTCTTAACAAACTTATCTGAGTATCTTGTATTTTTCCTCTAAACAACAATTCTGACACTTCTAGTGTTCCTGCTGCACAAATATAGCCTACTAGTACCAGCAACCATGAAAGACCATCTTTCTTGGTGTTGGTTCCCTTTAGAGCTGAAAGTGCATTTTAAAAATTTTAAAAAAGGCAAATAAAATGTGGTTTCAAACGGAAGAGCATACTGAATTTCTTCCAATCACATACCCAAAGGCCTCACAACGTTTTTGGTAGATTTCAACATGATGCTGCAGAGGTGCAGGGTCACTTTGTCCAAGACGGTTAACATCAAATATAGCAACTAGATTATCAAGCTTGTAAAACCCAGCAAAGGCCATTGCCTCCCAAACAGAGCCTTCAGATAACTCTCCGTCTCCGAGCAGACAATACACTCGATAGCTGGAAAAAGAAATTAAAAACAAACAAACAAACAAACATGGTTTGACACATAAGCAGAACTAAATCAAAAGCAAAATCTCTCTTAACAATTCCTGGTGAGAGGTTTTTTGTTTATTCCAAATATTGGTCAATTGATTCACTTCAGATTACCTTATGTAACCTTAGACAAATCAAAGTACTTCTGAGCTGTTACACACAAGAAAATATTTAAGATGAGAGATACTTTTTCAAACTTTTCTCTCTAAGAAAATTAGGTTTTAAGCCTCCTATTACAAGGCTTGAATGAACAGGGCCGTTCAACACTGTCACTGTGACTCAGCAAGGCCACTGACAATGCATGAAAGGTAAACGCCTGCTTCCTCATTCCTAGTATATATTCCCTGGAAGGTCAGTCAGTAATTTCATTTCAGGAAACTATAAATCGGGAGTTAATCTAGCTACATATTAACACCTGTCACGTAACCAAATTGAGGAAAGAGAAAACCAAATGATACTATTTTGTATACTACTTTTGTGTACAATGAAGCTGTTTATTTAGGCAAAACTCTGCAGGATTACTGTCTGATCTCCTCTACGGCATTCAGTCCTGAGTTTTAATTCTGTTCTCACTATCTTTTTGGATGACAAAGCTATTATTTATTAAAATTAAAATGGAATAGTATGTTAGGCTTCAAAGATTTCTTTTTTAAAACCAAATATAAGATAGCCATTAGTGATTTTTTTTTTTTACTAGACACTAAGCTCTTACAGACTTCTGATCCAAATCCCACCTGCCTTTAGCTAGATCTGAACTCTGTCCACACAAGCTTCTCCCCATTACTGCATGCAACATCACCTTTTTCTTCCATCAAGTAACCACTGGTTAATTTTTTCCCCACACGTAGCATCTGCTAAATTCAATTAAAATCAGCAAGTCATCTTTCACACAAATGATTTCAAGCTAGTGAAGTGTAGGGCACATTAACTGGGCAGCCTACGTTTGAATGTACTAGAACTGTCACATAAAATAAATCAACTACATGAGGCTACTTTCCTCCTCATACAGATTTGACTTTAGACATCTACTTTTCTTGTCCACAAAACAAATGGCAGAAGCAGTCATTTTTGCCTCTATGGAATCAAGTGGTTTTCAGGTAACATTTTTAAGCCTGACTTTATGATTCAGTAATGCTATTATTGACCGTAACAGTTCCTCATCCAGATCCATGTTGTCCATTATTTGTCATCTGACTTTGAACAAATGCATCCCCACTTTATTCCTTCCCTCTAAGGGGAGGCATACGAGTCTCAAAATTGCTATCAATTACTCTCTGTAAGTTAGAGGCTGCTCCAGCAACTTACTGCCTTCTCTGTGCAGGAACATCACCTTGCTGACAGGTTACAAAATGAATGAGCAGATGCACCAATTCTTGATAACCTCCAAATCTTTCCCAGTTTCACTAGTGATGGATCCATAATTACCAGGGTGTATTTTTATTATTTTAAACCTGAATTAAGACTTAAGTTAAGACTTGGGAAAGGAGAAAAACAAAATAAAGGATTCCCCGTTCCCTTCCCCCTCCAAGGTAAAAATAAATTTATATTTTCACAAAACATTCCCACTGAACGCCTATAATGATGAAATAAGAAGATGGAATTACCTGGCTCTGTCAAAGAATTTGCCAGTGTATGCCATTCCACATGCAGCACCAAGACCCTGCCCAAGGGATCCAGTAGCCACATCAGTGAATGCTTGTCTCTGATAATAAAAATACAATCATTATTTTACAGCCAAGAAACAGAAAAGCAAGAGATGGTTCAACATATACCAAAATTCAACATCTCAGGCATGACAGTATAGTGCAAGTCCCTCCATACCTCACCCTCTTCCCCTCTCCCAGCTATGCACGTACTTCAGTGGTCAGTGTCACAGGCTAACTAGTTTCTCTGAGAGGGAGTATTACCTATAGCTCAGGGATTTCTAAACTGTGCCTGGGATGGCAACAGTTAAGAACTGATAATTTTGAATAAAAAAATAATTGAAAAAACTGATTGGAAATGGAAAGTCAACCAAATGGGATATAAACCCTTAAAATACCTCAAAACTTCTTATAGAGCAAAACCAGACATATTTTATACAACCCTTTATAAACAGATAATATTGTCATACAGGACTGCAGAAGAAGTTTACTAGAACACTAAAGGTTATTTTTGCACACTCATTTGAACCTGACTCAATTGTGAAGCCACAAATATCAACATAAACCTGCATGGAAATCTTTATCTTTCCTGCACTGTAACTGGCAACCAAGACTTGCAGCAATATATATATTTTATTATTATTATTATTTTATTTTTTAAGAAAACACCATGTTGTATCAAAGGTTACAAGCACTCACTGGTACTGGGTGTCCTTCTAAGACAGAATCAATTTTCCTCAAGTTCAGTAAATCTGTTTCTTGTAGAAAGCCGGCCTCTGCCCAAACAGAATATAAAATCGGTGCTGCATGACCCTAGAGGGAAACACAAATTTTAAGCAAAAGAAGTTTCACAATATCCTATTAACAAGATAAACGTCTACAAAGCAGAAGAGGTCTATAATCAGCTTCTTGGGTCCACCAAAACGGGTTCAAATTCTAAACCATTCTTACGATACAACATACACTCTGATGCTTCCTACCATGTGCTCAGTGCCCATGCTTAAAGTAGCCCAAATATCTGACTGCAGTTAAGGTACAGAGAATGCTGCACTCAAGGGCCATTTAGGACATCCTCAAGAAAATTAACTTTGAAGAATAAGGAAGTCTCTCAGTCATGTGGGTCCAATTGCAAAAATCAGTTTTGATATCAAAATGAAACACCTTGATTGATTCAATTTGCTTAGGTAGCACTTTCAAGAACAGAGCGCTGGTCATTCAGTCAGTAAGCAGATGGCTGAGAAAGTGTTTTCCCACTAAAACTTCCACAGTACCCAAGTGTGCAAGGCAAGATGCAGGGCATGCCAATCAGCAAAATGTGAAGCTTTATACAATCAGATCCCTGTGGCTAGATTAATCTGGACAATTACAACGTAGCAGCCACATTTCACCACAGAGCCATTAGGAGTCAGCAGAAGCACGCACAGTTTTGAAGCCATTTAGCAACTCTGGGCAGAAATCCTGTTTAATCTGAGGGGGTAAAAGAGATGAAGCTATCCTGTCTTATCGTTTTAGCTCCTCAACATTAGCTATGGGCTTCTCACCCAGTTACTTCATTTGGAAAGGCAGTCAGAAGTGGCAACAGCTATAACCGACATAACAGACAGGCACCATCAGCTATGCAGTATTACTGCAAGCCACCATGTGAGGGGCTCTGACTGAGCAGAGAACTGCTTCAGCTGCTGGGAGCTTTCCTGAAGGCCCCTCAGCCGCCCTTAAGGCACACAATCAAAATGTCCCCATGATGCACAAGGGCACAAAGCAAAAGGCAACAAGAAATTATTCAGGGGCAGTCAGGGTTGTGCTTGCATGTGTTTTCTGAACTAGAGTGGCTTCAGAAGTACTGCTGACTTTAACACCATATTGGCAGAGCAGGAATGCAAGCGACTCACTAACCCACCACAGCTACTTCCTACAACACTTCTGAAGAGCTGACAGTAATTAGAGCACTAATAACAGTATGGCTGCATTTAACAAGTGGAGCCCAAAAGCTAACTGTGACTTACTGGTGAGAAAATTAGCTATGCCAAGATAAAGCAGACTTGAATTTCCTGATAGGTTTTATAGACAACATGATAACATTTATTATTTAATATCAGAACAACTTAACATAGTGAAATTCAGGCAAGCCAAGACACAATGCAGAGATACTTTTTAATGATTTTTGAGTTATGCTACAACTTAACTCTACCAACTTTTATATTTCTGTAGTAAACACATTCCAAGCTCTCAAACATTTGCAATAGACTTGTCAGTGGATGCAAGCATAAATAAGTGCAAGTCATGGAAGACAGATCAATGTGATTTACAGACAGCTCTTTACTAGCAACCATATAGCATAACAGTTAGGATTTTACCTTTGAGAGAACAAAACGGTCGTTGCTGGCATTTCTGGGATCTTGCACTTTGTACTTCATGGTATGGAAAAACAGCACAGACATAATCTCTGCCGCACTGCAACATGATGTAGGGTGGCTACAAGTCAAGACAGACCCAAGATTACCACTTCTCATTATTGTTTTAAAGATGTGATCCTAAGAAAACATCACTTTACCTGTCCTCTACCCCTCAGCGTTAAAACACACAGCCTAAAAGCATCTGTGATAACCCATCCCATCTACCATTACCCCAATGCCAATCACTTGCACTTTAAGACAAAGGAGCCTTGTTATCTAGTTAAAGTGGATGTTAAATATAGATGCCAGTGACGGATCAAGGACATCTTTTAGAGCTCTCTGTTCTTCATGACAAAGGACAGCACCTGAATCAGTGACCAGGGAGCACAGGAAGCAGCACACACCCCGTGCCCCAAATCATACCCTGCTGACTTGTCTGAGGCAAGAATTCACCTTGACGCAGAGGTACTTTGGCCACTCGCTGAATGAAGGAATTAAACACGTGACACCATGACATGTTCAGGCCTCGGTGCACAGGCAGGAACTGGTAACGTAAGATGAACTGGGGTTGAATGTTCTGGAACATTTGGAACTGTATAACTTTTTTTTTTTTTAAATGATTCATTATTTCGCTGTTTGAAGTGTTTGAACCAGAATTTTGACTTCTAGAGAAGGCACTAGATAATACACAGTTCATCTGTTGACACTGAACACAGATATCTACTATCTCCAGCTTGTTATTAAAATAATAAACATCCAGATACACATTATAAAATACCAATTTGGTTAATCTTAGGCAAAAAGAAGGACCACCATTTTCCAAATTTATATCTAGATAAGTTTGAAAAATTAAACTAATTGGTTTAAAGATTTAGAAATAGCTGGACAGTCTCTCTTCTACTGAGCAATCTGAGACAACTTTTGCAACAGTTTTTAGCAGCAACACAAATGAATACTTCAACTGTAGCCTGCCTCTGAAATACACTGGCCCCCTTCAGAAGCGGATATGCCATACAACAGCAAACAAATAAAAATAAAATTATATGATGAGTTTTTCCCATGTGGCAAATACTAAGTTATTCCAACACAATGTATATATTTCATTTAAGTGTATCAGAAGGGCATACAATTTTTTTTTTTATCTACGTTACTGTAAGTTAAATAATGATTGCTGTGGTTCTTTTTTACCTTGAAGATGGTCCCTACTTGACCTATTCAGTATATCAGCCTTGGGTTTTCACTTACTTTGAATAGAACTCTAAAGCAACACAGAGAGTTATTGCTTTTTTGTTTGTTTTTTAATCTTTTTTTAATGTGAAAGGAGCATTTTTTTCTTCAGATTTTCCTGGTGTAAACAGGATCATTCTAAAGTACAGGAAAGTAAGTGATGAACAGTTGGAGAGTTATGGCTCCAGAAACCAACAACAGCTTTGATACCAAAACACTCTCGCCCCACTTTTCTCTTCTGCCAACATTTATTTTTTTATCTTTAACATGATACTCTTTGAAATATTAGACCCTTTTTGTAATATAGGACAATTTTACTATGAAAAAGTCACACTTCATTTTTCTTTACACATGTACATTTTACCATGCATGTTAGGATTAGACAACACTTTCTAGAACTAGAACTTTAATGACAATACTCTCTTCTGGTAGTAATAAACCTTCCCTCCCAACATCCCCAACAGTGCTAATAATAAGAGAATAAAAACATGCAAAACACTAGCAAAATATAAATTATGGTTAGTGTCCATCCCTTAGTAAGTACTCACACACAGGGAACCACAATAATTAGCTTTAAACCATGGTTCAAACATATTAGTAAATATGTATTCGAGTTAATCAATAAGCCTTACATGCTTGTTTAAAGCTTTCATTCCTTGAATTTTATTAACTTTATACTTAACCATACTTCTATGAACTCCTGGTCTTGGTAAAAAAAGTTTTAAACAACCTAAAATGGTAGCACGTGGAAAAAAAAAAAAAAGTAGAAAATTTATTAAATGATGTGAAAATTAAAAAAAAAAAAAACAAAAAAACTTGTTAAAACTAATAGTTAATTAAATGAATTCCTACTAACAGAAGTTACCTAAAATTTAATGACATAACAGACCATAAATCACTCTAAAACCAGCTATATAATTTTGCTAAATATAGCCATCCTAACTAGATCAACTGCTCCAATTTTAATTCATAATTTCCTAACAAATTCTGTTAAAAATTCCTTGTTAAGCCTAACAAAGTGTATCTGGCATACTCATACTGGGCAGAAAAATACAGCAACTCATCACCACTATTCTCACACTATCTTGCGCATATATTCTTGACTAACCAACAACCTAGAACTTTGTGGCAATGGTCTGATGAGTACATTTCTCTGCCCAATAGGTTCTACCATAGAACTTTCTTAGATTTGAAATACAGCCCTTCTATAGGAAACAAAAAAAATAATTAAAATCCTGAAATTTTGGATCCACAGAAATAAAGAGTAAAATAATTACACAATAGAACTTTTTTTCCACTTAACATCAATTTATATTATCTCCACATACACATGTCTAGTCATTTCATCTGAGGAGAACTGTAGTAGAATGTTAAAATGGAATATCGAGTAAAAGACAAAGATAAAATATGCAAGAAAATCTGCAACAAGTGATCATACCACATGTTATGAAATTTAACTGCTTCTTAAGAAACTCTGGCAGCTTCCACTTTCAAGAGTTTAGCCATCTAATTCTAGGAAGCAGACACTGTTTCAAAACTGCAGAAGTTTATCATTAGCTACAAAAGGTACTCTACCAGTTTTGATCAAAATGTCCGCACTGCTTATCTAAAAGGAAAGCTCGGCCACACCCAAAAGCAAGTATGTTCAATCTTTACAATTAAATTAATAAAGTTTTTTCCCCACCTAAGGCATTTTAGGCACTTGTTTCCAGTTTACCGGATTTTTCCACTACAGCTAATAAGGGACTCATCACAGTTAATTACATATTTGAGCATCTTAAGGACCATATTCCCTGGTATCTTAGCCCTTGTCCAGACAAAGGCTATACTTTCTTTAATGAAACACAACTAAAGACTGCAAGAACTGGCTTGTCCTACCTACCACTGAACCACTTTTCCAGCAACACATGCCACAGTTTACAGAAATTACTTCTGTGACAGAAGTTGGCAGGTTCTCTTTCATTTGAAGTGTTTCTATTGCAAGTATTTCTGTCACTTTTACAAACTACGCCTTTAACAAATACTAGTTTCCTTGAAAAAGTCAATGCAAGCATGACACGGCTTTTTTTTTTTTCCTTTTTAAGAGTAAGCCTCTATTTAAACGTAACTTGCAATCAAACTTCTCTGTCTACATTCTTACACTATGCTAGCACTTCAAACAAAGCTCACTGTCTATTTGGAAAACACATTCATAATGCTTAATTGCTTTAGAAATGTATGTCATTTGCCTAATGCTCCCACAGATTCTGAAATTCTTTTCCTTTTAGGCGCAATAAGACACCATCTTGGTAAGCAAATCTTACATTTATTAATAAAAAATATAACTTGCCAGCATTATCTTTCCTCCAGAGCCCATCTTTTGTAACTTGCTCATTATCAGGTTGTGTAATAATTTCAGACTCTACACAACTCTAAGTAGAGCTAGAATAAACTGTAGTGATTAATGAAATATCCCTATGCACGGAGTACTCAGTATTGTACAACACAGGAATAAATAGCTCAAGCAAAGCTATTTTAACCATTTCTTCATCAGTACTGGGAGAATGGCGCTAATACCAGATTTCTGAATTTTGTGAACCACAGAAGAAAAGCAAATGGTGTGGCAAGATCCTCATTCTTTATTTTCACATCAGGCTACATGGAGATAATTTTACCTGTAGATAAGAGAATCAGTAACACACACATCTGTGGCCTGCATACAATACATAGTAGAACCACAAGACTGAAGCCTCAGCTATATTAATCAGATGTATCACAATTTTTCTTACCAGTAATTTCACATAAGCTTGTATAATATCCACTATACATTGGAGCTTTGAATCAAATCAAGAATCAAAGAGCAATTGTTGGGTGTCCTGCACTTCCCTCTCCAGACTGGACCAACCAAGTTTTTATTGCTTGGTAAAAACCCACTCCTATGGCTTGCTGAGAGGCTCCTCGTGCACCAACACCCCATTTTACACAGTGAACCAAAGCACTATTGTCACTTGCTGCATGGAAAAGGAATGAGTAAGTTCAGATTCTGCATGCTTTGAGAACAAGCCACGTGAGGCAGCCCATGCCCAACACAGAATGGAAAGTGTAAGGCAATTCAAAGAGAAAGCTTGGAAATGTTTCCCAGGCCACCTTTCTCCACAGAAACCTCGGTGTCCAAAGGATTCCTTCAGCTATGTAGAGAAGAAAAAAAAAAAAAGGGGGGAGGGGGGGAGAAGAAAAAAAAAAAACCCACACACTACAGCCAGTTTCAAAGACATCCAAAGGGGGGAAATTGCCACAAGATGGAATATGAAAGGCCCACATTCTACGTGAAAGCACTCAAATGCATTATTCAAGCAGAAAAAATGGCTTTAATTTTACATGAGTCAAAGTGGATTGTCTGCAGATATTTTTTTTCCATAGGTAAAGCACGATCAAAGGAAGGATAACCCTGGAATCTGCACACATCAGAGACTCGGCTAAATCCTGTCCAGAGGCCTGAATAAACCGCCCGCTGGAGACCGCGGGCATTTCACAGATAATCCCACTCGGGCTCACTTGAAATTCTGTGGAGAATTACTTCCAACTGACGGGCACGAAATGAAAAAGAAACTGTTTGCGCCCGGGGCACGAATTCTTTGGTGCTCAGTCCTGCACCGGCTCGGCACGGCCACAGCGCCGCCGCCCGGGGCGGGGCCGGGCCGGGGCCGCTCCGCTCCGCGCCTCGCCCGCCGCCATTTCCTGACGGAGCATCCCGCGGGGCCCCCGCCGGCACGGCCACGCGGGCTGCGGGACACACGGGGCTTGTGGCCGCGGCTGCCCTGCGTGGAGGCTGCCCGCCCCCGCCGCGGGGTGCTCCATCCCCCCACCCCCCGCTCAGTGCTGTGCGGGAAACAGGGCGAGAAAGGGAGAGCCCCCAGCAGCCCCTCTCGGGGCTCGCACCGCCCGCCCCACTCACCCCGAACCGGCCGCGGTCGTGGCCTTGATGGAGCTGATGCGGAGCCGGTTGGCCGTGTCCTTCAGGGCCTGCAGCGTCTGCTGGTCGGGCTTGTGGTAGTCCTCCATGGGGGCCAAGCAGCAATCGGCGGCGGCAGCGGGGGTCGTGTGGCGGCGGCACCTGGGGCCGGGCAGGGGCGGCGGCGCTCGGTGAGGACCGTGAGCAGCGCGCCTCGACGGGGCTGTGCGGGGAGGGCGGAGAGAAAGAGCAGGCGAGGGAGGGACGGGCGGAGGGCAGGAGACAGTGAGGGAGGCTCGGCCCCCACCGGAGAGGCGGGCCCGGTCCGGCCTCGGGGCCCGCCGGCTCCCCCTGCCGATAGGAGGCGGCTCGGGGGGCAGCGCGCAGGTGCCCCGGGCGCCATTTCGCTGCCTCGCGGCCTCTCACAGCCGCTCGGAGCAGAGGTGGGTCTCCAACTCGCGCTCTTCCATCGTTCAAACCCCATCAGGCGAAGCTATTTCTGTGGGTTTCCACCTCGAGCCTGTCCTTGCCTGTTAAAGAACGTCACTGCACCGCGTGTAGTCGTTTGCAGCGAGAAGAAACTGTTGTGGAATTGCTGTCTGCCCTTTGCTTTCAAGAAAGAATCAACATTTCAGTCACACGCGTTCAAAACGCAGAGCTCTCCCAGCTCTCCTCATTTAACAAGCACAGAGAGTTTAGCTCAATAGGCTGAATTCATCAGTCCTCAAGCAGAAAACACAGTTTCTTTAGCAATTCTGAACACTAGGATGTTAAAGTCATTAAAGCTACAAACTTAACTAGGCACGCTAAAAATGTAATGTTTGTTCTGGAAAACTCCAGTAGTACTTGAAGCCACAATCTTTATATATATATATATTAAACCCACAGAAAACACACATAAGAATCAAAACCTTCATGCCTTGCTTATGAAGGCTGCTATTAGTGCACTCCGCTCTCCATGTTTTTCAACGTTGTGTCCACTCATAGCATGTCTTCATTACATTGTTTAAAAAAGTGATATATGTTTTAAATGTAAACAGTTACTCATAGTGAATATTAGTGCTACTGTTATCTCTCTTCTGAAGGCATTACTGATGTGTACCATTCAAGAAAACTGCACCTTTGTCTTCAGCTGTCTGAAGACTCTGGGTTTCAGCAGTAAGGGAAACCAGCTGTATTTATAAAGTAGCCATGCTCACTTGGCAAATCCCAGCTAATAAGTAACATGTGAAACTCTTACCACAGGAAGGCTACACTTTCTTCCACAAACTATTCAGTTTATTGTTACAAATAAAAGTAGGCTGGACTCTGCTAGCTTACCTGTTTCCTTCAGTTGTCTTTTCAAAAACATTTTTAATTAAAAAAAAAAAAAAAACTCAGAAGAAATACTAAACTAGAAATAGGCTATATGCCAAGAAGAAGGAAAAAATGGAGTCAAACAACCAAACCCGACAGTAGCAAAGTGCAGAGTTCATTTTAGAGAGCACTGTGTAAAGGTTGTTTGCTGCAACTGCCATTTTCTGTGCTCCAATCTATCTACTTTAAAATAATTAGATAAGTCATCTACTTTATTTTCTTCTTGCAGAAGCAGTTACACAAATCTTTTTATTTTAGTATGACACTTATAAGTGTTATGGACAATAAAATTGGGATATTGAAGTGCCTGATGAGAATCACATAGATGTTAATTTAAGTTTAGGAACTCTAAAAACATGGTCTAGATTGTCAAGAGCTTCCCAGAGCAGAGCAATGGCCCATTAGAGCAAAGCACCAAAAACTTAATTTGTTAATTCAATTCAAGGGTCACTGTGCAGATCTGCTAGTGTCTCAAGGTACAGAATAACATGTCATTTATCCTGTAATGTGCTATGTCTGAACCGCAACCTGGAAGTGAAGCAATACTTGATAGCTAATCTCTGTTGCATAGGAAGTCGTAACTGAGGAGGCACAGAAAAAGGACTGACCGTTGATTGTATCCACCATATATGGCATTCTTAACAGCAATTTCACACACAAACACACACACCCAATAGTTCTGCTGAAATCTGCTTTGGTTCAACAATAGGCTTTTTTGTTCCTTTGTTTGTTCTCCTGGAGCTGGGGTACTCAAAGGGATCAGGTCAGTAGGGAGACCATGTGAACTCTAAGGAGTGACAGTAGTATCTATAAAGTAATTACTGTTTTAGGGCTCCTTTTCAGATTATAAAACCTACCTTAACTATTTGAAAAGTGACAGTAAATTCAAACCTTAAATTCCCCATATCAAGTTAGGGTCCCATTTGAGATCTTTCATCAAACTTTATACCTGTTATATAGCAGCAAGTATCTTGTTAGTAATTTGGCTGTGCCATAAAACAGGCCTGAAATTACTATAATCTTGTTGTAGAGTGAGGATCACCAAACTCTAAGCAAGTTTCGCAGCTTTTTTCCAGAAGGTAAATCTAAAGCTGCTTGAGCCAGAAGGATGCTCCTGGAGCAAATCTCGTGACCATTCCTCCTTACTGTGCTTGGCTTGCCCTGCAGAGCAGTCTCTGTGAACTGGATCCCTTTCAAATAAAGATAAAACAGAAGATTCAGTCTGAGAAAGCAGCTGGTATGCCCCAGTCACTGATGTGTATTCAGGACAGACAAGCTAATCTGGAACAGAACTCAAAAACGCATGTTTTGTAGATGTTGATTCCTCAGCACTGTTCTGTGCTCTATAGACCTGCTACACTGGGGTCTCCTACCTGCTGGCGTAGATGAAGCCAGAGAACCAAGTTACAAGCACCAGCAGCATTTATTAGTTTGAGTTCTGCTCCATGCTTAAGAGTAGTTGTTAAAACTGGTTGTCCTATGGAAGTGAAAGACATTTTTTTCTGTCACAGCTGCTGTTTAAACACTGCTCTTCAGACAGCTGTTGACATCTAGCTCAATTGTACCTCAGTGACATAGATAACCATGTCAGGTGAGCGAGGGCAGACAGCAGAGCTGGGCCTGCTGTAATCCAGAAGCAGTGCTTGAACTGCATTCTTCAGGTGAGGCCAGGCACAAGTGGACAAATAGCTATGATTCAAGACTCCACCGTATCTTAGCATCTGAAGGTACATTAAGAAAACATGGCTGTACACCCCTCCAATTTCAGCTGTAGATATTAAATTTCCCAAAACCAGATGTTTGCTTCATGAAAAAAAAATAAAAATAAAAAAAAAAAATCTCTTTTTAGGTATATGGGTACTCCATCCTTTTGGGCTGCTAGTAGAAAAAGATGGCAATGGAAGCAGGTAGCATGGGCACAATCAAACAAGCTCTTTCTACACTATGTTTTTCCTTCTAATTAATTCATTTACTCCATGTTTTATGCATAGACAGTACAATTAAACTGTGAACATTGCAAGGCTGTTACTACTTCTTTCTGCAGACATCGTTGGATGTGGCAAAGTGAGCCAGCACTCAGCTGAAATAGGGCTCAGTCCCTCCCTACTCCTTAGTCAACCTACTGCATTTTTCTTAGTTCTTTTAAGTACACCCCGACTAGATCATAGCCTCAAATTTGGCTTTATTGGTCTGGGGCTGGTTGTAGCCTTTGGCTGAGGAGTAAGGCCTGTGATCAAACCTCTGTGATTACAGTGAAGATGTGCTCTGGAACCTTCCCTGTACCAAAGGTTCCCTACCAAACAGGCTCCTAAGCATACTGCAGCAATAGCCATCTTAACTGCCTCATCAGACTGGACATATGGTGCTTTCTTTTTTCCCTCCTGTAAGAAACTAAAGGGGATGATCTGGATAAGACTGGTATTACTGTGGCTCACAACTTGGTTTCCTCCATTGTTATCTGGATGGTAGAAAAGTTTTAAGATAGACTTAGCTTAGATAATGTCATAGGGAGATTACTGCCTGCAACTCACCCTTCTTTTCCTGAATCCTCATGCTGCACTGAGTGCTTATTTATGGTATTGTGTTTTTAAAACAGCAGCTCAAGCATACAGAGGATGAAATTCCACCTTGTGTCAGTGCCTCCACTTTGATCTACTGAAGTGCATGTTATTTCTGCAACTTTGATCTAGTGTGATGGACTGTAAAGCAATAGCTAAAGTCACGGTATACATTGTGTACAACAGTCAACATTTCTTCCACATTCTTGCATTTGCCTCTGAAACCATGTACAATATGATTAAAACAAGGATGCAAACGTATGAACAGTCTTGCTTCAGTATATACAATCACATCTCATTAGCTTCAGCATAAGCTACTAGACAGCTTCTTAAATACATATGCAGGACAATTGGATTTTTCCATTCCCGCCTCCACACAGTTCACAGTCAGGGCATTATGTGCAGTAGAAGCAGGAAAGCCGAGCTATGGTTGTCATTTGCTGAGATACTGCAAAAATGCATTGCTGACATAAGTGGATACAACTCTGTTTTACCAGAGCAGGAACTGTGTGTACTCAGCGTGCTGAAATTCAGGCCACTTAGGTACTATGGGCCTACGTCCCCCAGCTTTGCCTTAAAAACTGGGCTCAAAAGAAATTCCCAAATCAAAGTCCAGTAATAATGCTGAATAGTTAGCTACCTCATCACCTACAAAATCCAAACAATAACAAGGAAAGAAAACAAGTAAAGGCATGGGAGGATCCCAACAGGCTGTGCACCTGCTGTTTAAGCACTGTGCAGATTCCAGACTGTGCTGTGATCTGCCAGTCGTTGTTGGCATGGATTGTAATCTGGCTAGTCCTGAACATCTGTGTATGGTATATCGGGCTTCATTTCATTTAAAAATAAATAAATAAATAAATAAAATAAAAGACAAGTTACACAGTGGAATTCCAATCCTTGTAGTCTAATGTATAGCAATATACTATATTCTCAAATCAAATCTGGTTCTGCAAATTTTCCATAGACTCAGTTCATACCCTCATACCTTACTTAAAAAATATATATATTTTTTTTTTTATCAGTGATAACAAGTGGATTTAGTTCAGCACAGGTGAACATTCAAGTAAATACCCCACAAAAAGAATATTCATCAGCCTGTGACATTATGATCAGCTCTGCAATTCCCATTGGAGCATGAAATCACTTTAAACATCCTTTAGTTTCTATAGGACAGCAGTTGTCTATGCTAGAGGCCACATCCAGCAACCTAGAGAACACAAAATTATCATGCAGCTGCTGATACAGACATATCCGGACAAGGAGATAATTCACCCTTGAAGTCCAGAAGAGCAAGATAAAAGCAAAAGACACACACATACAGAATATATTCTTAGTTTGACTCAACAACAGTCTTTTTCTCAGATACAGCTGACAAAATAATCTGCAAAAAGAAAGTGTTCTACGGAAAACTTCATAACAGAAGTTTTAACATTTTTGAGTTACAGGCAGACAAATACTGGATGAAAATAGTTTAAAAGTTACAGTAATTTTCACATCACCACTAATTAAAACATCATTTAGTAAAAAAAAGATAAAATTTGTAAAAATGTATCTATATCTAACACACAACCTATCAGAGGAAAAAAAACGTTGTGTATCTTACACAGTTAAAATAAATTCACTATGACTTGTTTTGCTAATTGCTCTGCTGTTTTAGGCTATTTAGGGAAATATTTCTGTTAGCACTGCGAGGAAATTACACAATTTAAATTCAAGTGTGTAACACTAATGCAGCAACAGTTGGAGGTGTTTGGCTTAGTTTAATTTAACCAATTGCTAGTATTAATACTACATACATTTTTAAAATTTGCTGTAAAAATGAGTTTGCCCTGTTCCAATTTTTCCATATTTATCTGTTAATATAACTGTGAGTAGAAAGAGTTTGAGGCATGTGCCTTCATCTCTGCTTAGAAGACCTCGAATATGTAAATACTCCACTGTTGCTTTATTAGGTTTGCTTTCCCCATTTGAGTCTTAATAATTCAGCTTCCCTAGGACATATGCTTCAAATAAGCTTGGAAGTTGCTCTGTATAAAGATACAGGAATATCTATATTCAAACAACTAACTAATAAAGTTAAAAGAATAAAATTATCATCAGCAACTTACTCTAAAAGAAATTTTATGCAGCAGCACTTTCACAGGTTATGTAAGTTTAGAAGAGAGGAGTCTTCTGTAATGATCACAGAAAGAAGGATTCATTTGTTTTGTAATACATATGGAAACAAGGAAACAAAGATTTTTTTCTTCATTTTGTCCCCTGCAACACTACAGGTTTTGACTATTCTTCTTGCCCTTCAAGAGAACAGCTGCATTAGAAACCCTTCAAAACTGGAACCGTTCAACAGTGACTGAGATGGATTTGTACCAAAGTGCTCTTTATTTATGTCGACCATTATGCATCACCAGCACATCACTTTACATGTACAAAACTGCAGTCTTCAGTTATATATGGAAGAGATTGTTCAGCTAGTCTTCAGTAATAACATTATTAATCAGTTGCTAATTAATTTGAAGTGGAAAAACATTGTAAAAGACCACGTCCCCAGTTTCTCTGCAACCTAGCATCAAGAATAGCAGGAATTAGTGATACATACTGCATGAGAATAGGTATGGGTGTAGTGGTATGATCAGGTTGTGTTTTTTTTTTCTTTTTTTCTTTAAATCTAAAATAAAGCTACACATGGAGCTATAAGTCATGCCCAGGCTCAGTCACTATGCAGTATGTAATCTACAAAACTTTCGTATCTTATCTTATGAGTTTTGTTCAGACAGCCTCATACCTGCAGAATACTGACCTATGTCCATTCCAATTCCTTGTTAAAAGCACTGCATGTGTTTTTGACCAAGCCTTTGGGCTTCACAATGTGCCCAACATCGAGTTATGCCAAGGGGGGAGGAAGGAAGAAGCTTTACGTTTAAGCCTTCAGAGCATCGCTCCATCAGAAGATCGATTTGCAGCCACCATGGCATGCCAATGGAGATCTTTCTGTGCCAAAAGAAGTGCTTTGTCCTCTAGATATCGAAGGTAGCCACCTATAGTTACAGAAAGGATGCACAAGCCCTTAACTCTGACCAGCAGGGAAATTTAGGACAACTGAGTGCAGATCCTGCCAATTTCTACCAGTTCGAACTGTGCTTTAAGTCTCATTGCAAAGCCTCAGTTAGAAAAAGGATCACTTCGGGGTATCCAACAAGAAGAACAGTTTTAATTTTTTTTTTTTTTTTAAATATACCATAGGACTACACAGTTCAACTGTCAATCATCTCAATCATGGACCCTAAAATTCAGGCCTCGGCTCCTAGCGTGAAGATTTGGGAATTTGAAAGCAGGGGTCTTCCTCTCACATAAGGCCTCGTGTCGTGGTTTAACCCGGCTGGCAGCTAAACACCACACAGCCGTTCGCTCACCCTCCCCCCTCCCTCTCTGGGACGGGGGAGAGAAATGGAAAGTGAAGCCCGTGAGTTGAGATAAAGACAGTTTAATAAGACAGGAAAATAATAATAATAATAATAATAATACAATGATGATAATAGTACTACTACTAATAATATGTACAAACAAGTGATGCACAATGCAATTGCTCACCACCCGCTGACCGATGCCCAGCTTAACCCCGAGCAGTCCGGCCCCCCTCCCCCGGCTAGCCACCCCTATATATTGTTTAGCATGACGTCAGATGGTATGGAATACCCCTTTGGCTAGTTCGGGTCACCTGTCCTGGGTCTGTCCCCTCCCAGCTCTTACTGCACCCCCAGCCTGCCCGTTGGCAGGACAGAGCGAAAGGCTGAGATGTCCTTGGCTTGGTATAAGCACGGCTCTGCAACAATTAAAACATCGGGGTGTTATCAGCACTCTTCTCATCCTAAGCCAAAACACAGCATTCCACCAGCTACTACGAAGAAAATTAATTCTGTTCTAACTGAAACCAGGACATCTATCCACCCCTTATTCCATACCATTTATGTCATGCTCAGGTTACACTTTTTTCCATACATTCTAATTAGTCACCTATAGTAGTCATGGTAGTGGTAACATACAGTATTATATAGCAATTAACATGGTACAATTCAGTTCATGGGCTATTCTCACCCAGTATTAAATCTCCTTGAGGTACACACCGGACCTCTCCGTTCTTTTGCATCACCCACCAAGTGTATCCAGGTCCCTGAGCGAAAACAATTCCACGAATGGGTTTGCCTTTTCCTGAGGCAGGAGTAGCCCAGACTGTTTTACCCAGCATATTTTTTACATGCACTACAGGAACTTTATCCCCATCTACAGTACGTAACAGGTTTGATTGGGCAGGCCCAGCTCGGTTGGCAGATCCCCTAGTATTGACTAACCAGGTGGCCTTTGCCAAATGCGTATCCCAGTTTTTGAATGTCCCAGCGCCCATTGCTTTCAATGTAGTCTTTAACAGTCCGTTGTATCGTTCAACTTTCCCGGAGGCTGGTGCATGATAGGGGATGTGATACACCCACTCAATACCATGTTCTTTGACCCAAGTGTCTATAAGGTTGTTTTGGAAATGAGTTCCATTGTCTGACTCTATTCTTTCTGGGGTACCATGTCGCCATAGGACTTGCTTTTCAAGGCCCAGGATGGTGTTCCGGGCGGTAGCATGAGGCACAGGATATGTTTCCAGCCATCCGGTGGTTGCTTCCACCATTGTAAGTACGTGGCGCTTGCCATTGCGAGTTTGAGGGAGTGTGATGTAATCAATCTGCCAGGCCTCTCCATATTTATATTTCAGCCATCGTCCTCCATACCACAGAGGCTTTGACCGTTTGGCTTGCTTGATTGCAGCACATGTTTCACAGTCATGAATAACCTGTGCTATAGCGTCCATGGTCAGGTCCACCCCTCGATCACGAGCCCATCTGTATGTTGCATCTCTACCTTGATGGCCTGAGGTGTCATGGGCCCATCGGGCTATAAATAATTCACCTTTATGCTGCCAATCCAGATCCACCTGAGCTACTTCAATCTTAGCAGCCTGATCCACCTGCTGGTTGTTCTGATGTTCCTCAGTAGCCCGATTCTTGGGCACATGAGCATCTACGTGACGTACTTTCACAGCCAGGTTCTCTACCCGAGCAGCAATATCTTGCCACAATGCAGCAGCCCAGATAGGTTTGCCCCTACGCTGCCAGTTGTTTTGCTTCCATTGCTGTAACCATCCCCACAGGGCATTTGCTACCATCCATGAATCGGTGTAGAGATAGAGAACTGGCCATTTTTCTCGTTCAGCAATGTCTAAAGCCAGCTGAATGGCCTTCACTTCTGCAAACTGACTCGATTCACCTTCTCCCTCAGCAGCTTCTGCAACTCGTCGTGTAGGACTCCATACAGCAGCCTTCCATCTTCGATGCTTCCCCACAATACGACAGGACCCATCAGTGAACAGGGCATATTTCTTTTCATTTTCTGGTAACTGGTTGTACAGTGGGGCTTCTTCAGCACGACCCACCTCCTCCTCTGATGATATCCCAAAGTATTTGCCTTCTGGCCAGTCCATAATCACTTCCAATATTCCTGGGCGACTGGGGTTTCCTATTCGAGCCCGCTGAGTAATCAGTGCAACCCACTTGCTCCATGTAGCATCAGTTGCATGATGCGTAGAAGAGACCCTTCCCTTGAACATCCAGCCTAGTACCGGCAATCGGGGTGCTAGGAGGAGCTGCGCTTCAGTACCGACCACCTCCGAAGCAGATCGAACTCCTTCATATGCTGCCAGTATCTCCTTTTCAGTTGGAGTATAGCGGGCCTCAGACCCTCTGTATCCCCGGCTCCAAAACCCCAGGGGCCGACCTCGAGTTTCCCCAGGTTCTTTCTGCCAGAGGCTCCAGGTGGGGCCGTTCTCCCCGGCTGCAGTGTAGAGCACATTCTTTACATCTGGTCCTGTTCGAACTGGCCCAAGGGCTACTGCATGGACTATTTCCTGCTTAATTTGTTCAAAGGCTTGTCGTTGTTCAGGGCCCCATTCAAATTCATTCTTCTTACGGGTTACTTGGTAGAGTGGGTTTACAATCAGACTGTAATTTGGGATGTGCATTCTCCAAAACCCCACAACCCCTAAGAAAGTCTGTGTTTCTTTTTTGTTAGTTGGTGGAGACATAGCTGTTATTTTGTTGATCACATCCATTGGGATTTGACGACGTCCATCTTGCCATTTTATTCCTAAAAACTGGATCTCTCGTGCAGGTCCTTTGACTTTATTTTGTTTTATGGCAAAACCGGCTTTCAGAAGGATTTGGACTATTTTCTTCCCTTTCTCGAAAACTTCCTCTGCTGTGTCACCCCACACAATAATGTCATCGATGTACTGCAGGTGTTCAGGAGCTTCCCCCTGCTCCAGTGCAGACTGGATCAGCCCATTGTAAATGGTAGGGCTGTGTTTCCACCCCTGGGGCAGTCGATTCCAAGTATATTGGACTCCCCTCCAAGTGAAAGCAAACTGTGGCCTGCACTCTGCTGCTAGAGGGATGGAGAAAAATGCATTAGCGATATCAATTGTGGCATACCACTTGGCTGCCTTCGATTCAAGTTCGTACTGAAGTTCCAGCATGTCCGGCACTGCAGCACTCAGTGGTGGCGTCACTTCGTTCAGGCCGCGATAGTCCACTGTTAGTCTCCACTCGCCATTAGACTTTCGCACTGGCCATATGGGACTATTGAAAGGTGAATGAGTCTTGCTGATCACTCCTTGGCTCTCCAATTGACGAATTAGCTTATGGATGGGAATCAGGGAGTCCCGGTTAGTGCGATATTGCCGCCGGTGCACAGTTGTGGTAGCGGCACTTGCTGTTCTTCGACCCTCAGCAACCCCACAACAGAGGGGTCCTCTGAGAGACCAGGCAAGGTAGATAATTGTTTAATGCCCTCTGTCTCTAAGGCAGCTATACCAAAAGCCCACCGGAACCCTTTTGGGTCCTTGCAATATCCTCTTCTGAGATAGTCTATGCCAAGGATACATGGAGCATCCGGGCCAGTCACAATACGGTGCTTTTCCCACTCATTCCCAGTCAGACTCACTTCAGCCTCCAATACAGTCAACTGCTGAGATCCCCCTGTCACTCCACAAATATAGATGGGCTCTGGTCCTTTATAGCTCGATGGCATTATAGTGCATTGTGCACCGGTGTCTACTAAAGCCTTATACTTCTGTGCGTCTGATGTGCCAGGCCATCGAATCCACACAGTCCAATAAACTCGATTATCCCTTTCCTCCCCCTGGCTGGAGGCAGGGCCTCCCTAATCCTGGTCGGAATCTTCTTCGTTTCTGTGTTTGAAGGACTGTCTGCTGGAAGTTGGAGCAGCAAACTTTTCAGAGAATCCCTTCTTCCTGATTGTTTTCTTTTGCAACTCACGTACCCGTGCCTCTAGGGTCGCGGTAGATTTTCCATCCCATTTTCTCATGTCCTCTCCATGGTCTCGTAAGTAAAACCACAGGGTGGCACGGGGTGAGTACCCACCATATCGTCTTCCTTGTGTGGATGAACGACTACCCCTAATAGCTGAGACACTGCTCTGTACAGGTACGGAGGAGAATAATCTCTCTTCAAGTTGGTGAACCTTTTCAGAAAGCTTCTCCACAGTGTTCTCTTTCGATCGGTGGACACTGGTTGGTTCAGGTGGGGATGAAGATAGATTCTCTTTAAGTTGGTGGAACTCTTCAGAAAGTTTCTCCACAGCAGAGACGCAGGCCTGTAAGGAAGAGGAGAGACTTTCTTCGTACTGCCGGAGTTGTTGAGCCACTTCATCCACTGTGGGTTCCTCATCCTCTTTCCAGGCCATTATTGCCAATGAGCTGGCATATGATGATGGTGCACTCCATACAAACTTCCGCCACATGGGTCGCGTACACCTGACTTCATCTGGATCTTTGGATGTTTGTCTGAGGTCTGGATCCTCATAAATCACTTCCCGTACGGCTAATTCCCTCAGATACTGGATTCCCTTCTCCATAGTGGTCCACTTGCCTGGTAGACATAAAAGTTCTTCCTTGAAGGGATACCTTTCCCTCACAGCTGAGAGGAGACGCCTCCAGAGGCTGTGAGATTGTGCTCCATCTGCAATTGCTTTGTCAATGCCTGCATCTCTAGCAAGGGATCCCAGTCGCTTGGCTTCCCTGCCATCTAATTCCACACAATTGGCTCCAGTGTCCCAGCATCGGAGCAGCCAGGTGACAAGCTGCTCACCTATACAGCGACCAAAATCTTTTCGCACATCTCGTAACTCACGCTCGTTTAGGCTTCGGGTAGTTACTGTTGATTTTTCGGCATCCTCATCTTCCTCCTCCTGAACCCTTGATGGCCCAGCGTCGTCGTCATCTCCGTCGTCTCTATACCTAGATTTGGCAGAAGATTCTCTGCGTTCTAAACGACCTGAATCTCTATACCATTTTTTCACCTTCTCTACAGGGGCAGCTTGCACTGCTACTGCTCGTTTCTCTGACCTTGTTACAGGGTCTGCCACAGAGGTTGGAATACCCTCCGCAGGGTCAACTTGCACTGCTACAGCTCGTTTCTCTGACCCAGCTACAGGAGCTGGAGCGGCTGCAGGGGCTGAAGCAGCTGCAGGAACCGGAGCTGGAGCAGCTGCAGGAGCTGGAACTGGAGCGGCTGCAGGAACTGGAGCTGGAGCGGCTGCAGGAACCGGAGCTGGAGCGGCTGCAGGAGCTGGAACTGGAGCGGCTGCAGGAGCTGGAACTGGAGCGGCTGCAGGAACTGGAGCTGGAGCGGCTGCAGGAACCAGAGCTGGAGCGGCTGCAGGAACCGGAGCTGGGGCGGCTTCAGGAGCTGGGACTGGGGCGGCTTCAGGAGCTGGGACTGGAGCGGCTGCAGGAGCTGGGACTGGAGCGGCTGCAGGAGCTGGGACTGGAGCGGCTGCAGGAGTTGGGACTGGAGCGGCTGCAGGAACTGGGACTGGAGTGGCTGCAGGAGCTGGGATTGGAGCATCTGCAGAAGCTGGGACTGGAGCGGCTGCAGAGTCCACCGTAGGGGTCACAGTGGCCGTTGGATCTGTCACGGGACTTGGAGTGGCCGCAGGGTCTGTCACTAAGTTGATAGCAGTATCCATGGCAGCTCGATAGGCATGAGCCAGGCCCCAGCATGTTACAATGATTTGTGTTACTTTGGAACTTCCCGAATCGCGACACCTTTTATTCAAGCATTCTGCCAGTTTTTGAGGATTTTGCACTTGTTCAGGGGTGAATTTCCAAAACACTGGGGGTGCCAACTGCTCTAGATGCCTGCCCATATCCTCCCATACTCCCTGCCACCCACAACTATACTGCCTCCGGGCAGATCTCCGGATGAGCTTCCTAAGTAGTTGTTTAACTTTAAGCAGAACCTGAAGTGCATTCAGGAGGCAGAACAACAGGACTATGCTGGTCTGAGTATCCCAAGGATATTCAATATCTTGGAGAGCTATTGTAATAAACTCGGAGGATAAGAGGGTGGTGAAGGAGGAAGGGAGAGTGATCAAGGAGGGTACAGGGGTGGTGAAGGAGAAAGGGAGAGTGATCAAGTAAGAAAAATTATCTTCCCCTTTCCCCTCCACAGATTGACTCCCTAATGAAAAAAGGCAACAGATACAATTGCTAATAGTTTCCAAAATACAGTTTCCAAAGTGTAGAATCGAAGATGTTACTGAGTACAAATACCAGGTTAGAGTCACGGCCAGATATTTCATCATCTCATAAGCCACTGATACAACACACAGTACCATAATGGTCTGAAACCAGGGCCCGGAGAGGATAAACAACATGACAGAGAGCACATATGGAAAATAACGTGCTATAATACTCAATTTGGAAAACAGGCGCAGCAGAGTTGAGATTAAAGCAATCAGCATTATGACAAGTGACTGTTAAGCAGGTCTAATACTTATTCCAATTTTAGTTTAACACACTCTGGTCAGATCTGCCGTTATCTCAACCTTTCGAGCCCCACGTTGGGCGCCAAAAATACTGTCGTGGTTTAACCCGGCTGGCAGCTAAACACCACACAGCCGTTCGCTCACCCTCCCCCTTCCCTCTCTGGGACGGGGGAGAGAAATGGAAAGTGAAGCCCGTGAGTTGAGATAAAGACAGTTTAATAAGACAGGAAAATAATAATAATAATAATAATAATAATAATAATAATAATAATAATAATAATAATAATAATAATAATACAATGATGATAATAGTACTACTACTAATAATATGTACAAACAAGTGATGCACAATGCAATTGCTCACCACCCGCTGACCGATGCCCAGCTTAACCCCGAGCAGTCCGGCCCCCTCCCCCGGCTAGCCACCCCTATATATTGTTTAGCATGACGTCAGATGGTATGGAATACCCCTTTGGCTAGTTCGGGTCACCTGTCCTGGGTCTGTCCCCTCCCAGCTCTTACTGCACCCCCCAGCCTGCCCGTTGGCAGGACAGAGCGAAAGGCTGAGATGTCCTTGGCTTGGTATAAGCACTGCTCTGCAACAATTAAAACATCGGGGTGTTATCAGCACTCTTCTCATCCTAAGCCAAAACACAGCATTCCACCAGCTACTACGAAGAAAATTAATTCTGTTCTAACTGAAACCAGGACACCTCGCCATCTAAGAAGGCCACGTTGCATCTTATAATAAAATTGTGGATCCTAAAAATAGGGAATTGTTCCTTGGAAATGGCAGCCTGCTCTGTAGGACTGACGTATAAGCAAGAACAATCCTGTAAAAAGGAGGGTTTATCCTTTCAATCAAGGCCTTGGAGCCCAAGGAAGAGGCTTTCTGCCCTAATACGTCACGCTGAGGCCTAAGAAGAATGCTTTGGGCCCTGATAATGAGAGCCTGGGTCCAAAAACAGAGGGTGTAGGTGATAAAAAGGCAGCTTTGGATCCCAACTATAGGCTCTCTTGTCCTGAAAACGTCCTGAAAGCTGGGTGCTTAAGAACAAAGCTGTGGTCTATAAAGAGGAGCCTTGGTGCCATGCCTGTATGCTTCTTAGCTGCAAGGAAAAGGTGAGAAAAAGGTTTTGGATCCGCAAAAGATGCTCTTAGCCCTGATGTGAAGGGATTATAGGGGGAAAATGAGACATTAGGCCCTAAAAATGAGGTTTTGTTTCCTCAGATATGGGCTTTTCTGTGTGCCCAGAGCATCCCAAAGGCCCTGCTGGCTGCTGGCAGCTGGTCACAGGTTTGGTGGCTCCAATGGGGCCTCCTGGGGCTGAATAGCTGCTGGGGGAAACTGCTGTCGGCCGCTGTGCTTCAGAAGAGCTGGCCTCTGGAGGGAAGCCACTTGGAGACTCTCTCCCCAGTGCTACAGCGCCTGGCTGTCCTCGTGCAGCCTGGCAGCATCCCAAAAGGACGCTCAGTGCTGGCCAGAGTCAGAGGGGGCAGATCCTTCCTTCCTCCGGGCAAATGGTGAAGTGGAGAAAGGCAGCACTCCAGCACGCCCCTGCTGTCCCAACAGGGTGCTGGTTTTCCTCAGGTGGGCAGCCGAGTTCCAGCACGGCGGCTCTCTCCCTGCCCCTCCTCCAAGAGGCAGGGGAAGAAAATACGACAGACACATGGAGCTCAAGGGTTGAGATAAGCATGGTTTAATTAAAGGGAAAAGGGAGAGGGAGGAAAAAAATGAAGGGACGGGCAGGGCAGGGCAGGGCAGGGCAGGGCAGGGCAGGGAAGGGAAGGGAAGGGAAGGGAAGGGAAGGGAAGGGAAGGGAAGGGAAGGGAAGGGAAGGGAAGGGAAGGGAAGGGAAGGGAAGGGAAGGGAAGGGAAGGGAAGGGAAGAAAATGGGGGAGACTGCGTGAAAAGCCAGAGAGAGGGCAAAAGAGCGAGGCCCCCAGGCGTGGGGCGTGTGCGCAGAGCTGCGCTCCAGGGAGGGCTGCACAGTGCCCCTGGGGCTGGGGAGGCACAGCCTGCGTGTAGCTGAGGATGCTGCTGGCCAGCTCTGATGGCAACGAGGAGGAGGAGGCCACTTTCCGCGCTGAGGGCGGGTGGCCCAGTGGAGCTGCGGCTGTGCCATCCCTGGCAGCGTCCCAGGCCGAAGCGGAGAGTTCAAGGAGGAGGTCATCCTCGTCCTTCCCTGGGTCTAAGTCGATTTCAGCTTCCAGTCTGCCTCCTGAGATTTCCCAAAGTAGCTTCTCAAAATCTTCATCTGCAGATAAGGGCGCGTTCCCTGTGGAACTCAGCCGGCGTGTCCGTGCCTCTTCTAGCTGGGAAGAAGCTGAGGTTGAGGTCTCGAGATCGATCTCCATCTGCTCCTCAAATCTTTCCGGGCTTCCAAGACGCACTTCAGGTCTTGGGAGAGCAAGAAAGAACAATCAGGATATGCCATTTCTTAACAGGAAATCCCTTTTCTGCAAACCGGCTCTTAAAACTGTAGGCAAGCCCTCCTACGCTTCAATCTTACACAGGGATTGTTATCAGTCAACCCAGGGCTACATTTAGAGCCTGATGTGTTACCAGGTACATTTTTCAGTCTGGGGGTTTATCTGTGAAGCCAGGGCACCTGGAGTTGAGGTGGCATTCTTGAGGACCAAAAGGCAGAGGACACTACTCATCATCTATCACCTCACGAGGAAGTAGAACTTCACCTCATCCTTGTTCAGGTATTCAGACAACCCAAGAAGTCACTGGAAAGCTGCGCTGACTTGCAGCATTTAAAGAAAGCCTAATTAAGCAATCCTGCTAGCTGCTAGAAAGTGGTTTCAGGTGACTTATTCCTTTGATGGATTTTGGCTTTAATTATCTCAGAACCCTCATTTTTTCCCACATGTGACAGAACTTATGTTTCCCTGGGGATATACACTGATTGAGAAAAAGAACAAGTTGGGGTTGTCACCTGTTTGGGGGATTTTCTTCAAGTCTGATGGCTGGGACGTGCTCCAGCACATCTGAAACACCCTAGAAAGCAGCAAAACAGTATTTATGACACATGGGTAAAAGATTCCTTAATAGCTTTTTCCTCCACACTGCTTCTCCTCTGGCATTGCGGAGCCGTGGCCAAAATACAAAACCAAGGTGCTCCTGAAGAAAGTTCACATTCACCTGGAGGTTACTCATGATCTTGTGTCTTTTAAGAACATGGCATTAATGGACAAAATCCCCCCCACCAGAGAAATCACAGCATCAGAGTACCGGTTACAGAGTGCCATTCATCTCATAAATACAGAAGGGTTCTACAAGCATCCTGTAGACAGCTACTGGATTTAAAAGGAAACAGAAGGCCTGCAGAACATTTGAGTTTTCCACCTTTTCTCCTAGAGGAGGGTAGAAATTTAACAAGGGATCCATCTCTGCATTAGCCCCTGGCCTTACCATGGCTGCTGTTTTGGCTGGAGGTCCCATCATGTCAGCATCAAAGGCAGTCCCTAGTTCCACAGCTGCTATGGCAGAGGGATAACTCCCAGGTGCCTTACGTTTCAGTGCCTTCTTCTTGGGGAAAGTGACTTTCCCACCCGAAGGCTTCGCAGATGTCAAAGTTGGCTAGAGTAAAAGGAAGAGAGAACTGATACAGTCTTGCTCTGCCTCAGGAAAAATCCAGGTTCTCTTAATCATTTCCACAGTCCTTCTACACAGTTAAATGCATTTGGCCAGCAGAATTACACCGCCGTTGCCTGGATTCTCAGGAATGTTTTCCACATAGTAAACTCTGTCTACCAACAATCCATACAAAGGAACAAAGAAACCGAATAGCTACAGTAAATAATAATCCAGGACAAGGGAAACCTCAGACACATAGCAATCCTAAGCGCAAGCTAGGTTCACAAATATAGACAGCTTTTATATTTAAAGTCCTGCTCCCTCTAGGAAAGGAAAAAGCAGCAGTTATAGTAGGACAAGAGTGTATGCAACTGTTGTACCAGCTTCCTCTCCCTTGCAGCGATGTCCCACAGTTAAGTTGTTCTACAAAGTCCACATTTGTAGTGTCATTTTCTAGTCTCCCGTTCCTTACCTAACATCTGGCTGGCAGGAAAAGAAACAAACTAAGAAAAAGAAAGTACACCCTTCGCTTCGTAGCATTGCGTGGCAAAATGCACCCAGCCAGAGTTACAGCATGAGAATTGTCATCTTCTGTCTGTATTTCAGAAGACAACCTAAGTAACTCTTAACCTTCAACACTTACTTTTAGCTTCCTGGCCCTGAAATTGAGCTGCCACTTTCCCTGCTGGTTCAGTATTAAAGAAGCCAGCAGTAGATTTGACAGCAGCTTCCTCCTGCCGAAGCTTCTCTTGTTGTTCTCTCTGTTGCCACTTCTCCCACCGTCTCTCTTCAAAGCTCTTCTCTGGACATTTACGAGTTCCACGCTGCTGAGTGGGCTAGAAGGAAAGAAAAGTAGTGCATGAATAGGACAAAAAAAAAAAATAAATCCTTGGAGATTTCGTTAAGAAAATCTGATCAGCAATCCCTCCAAAATGGTCTTGATGTGGAACGGCATATTAATATCGTTCAGGTTACTGTTGTTTTTGGTTTTTTTTTTTTCCATAAAATTCTGCCTGTAACAAGAGCCATGCTTTACTATGGACACAGTCTCACATATCTGCAATATCCACTATGGCAAGCTTCTTTAAACAGCTAGGGTGTTCTGCTGTACATCTATTTATCACATTCTTTTTAAGCAGCAGAAAGTCATACAAGTTCCCCTATATAGTGTCCACTGACAGATTGATTTCCTTGAACACAGAACTCTGGCCTTCTGTATTAAATCCTTCATGTCTGACAGATCAAATCAGTAAGAACAAAAAGAATTCCCTCCACGTTAACTGTGTAGATTTCAGCTGGTGCTAACAGGGTTTCTTTGTTGCTGTGGTATAAACAGACTGATTCCAAGTTTGAGGATTACAGAGTTGTCTGGAAATGCTGCTGGCGATAGGATTTAGACTGCACTGCAGCTCCTACCAGGTGCTGAAGGGTAAGAACACACTCAAGAGGGTGGCACACGGTGAGTAACAAAACTTGTCAGAATTATCAGAAATTGTACGAATGTATGTGTGTCTTCACAGAGGACTCATCTGTACATCAGGTACAGAGGAAAGTTTAGGAAAAGGCCGGTTCAATTCCACTGCCTTCTTTTCTTCTTTTTCAGGTGCTTTAAAAGAAGACAAAAAAAAGTGTTGTAAACGGCAGAAATAAAGAAAGCTGGGTACTTGTTTCCTTTGTGCATTTATTTCCTTGTGTCCCATGCGAGAGAGAGAGAAAGGCTACAATGTGCAAGCCATTCAGCATTTATCCATGAAGCAGATCCTGAGCAAACTGAACTTGCTCAATATGGGAAGCACCTCACTGGGGCAGGCATTAAAGCATCTTATTACCTGTTAGTTTTGTGCTCCATAAAGATTTCTGCTCTGCTGGGGCAGGTCCGGGTTGTGCTGAGGGAGCTGGCACATTTCCTTCACTCTGCTGCATCCGCAGAGCTTTCTCACGCTTTATTTCTTCCAAGGTTTTAACACGCACTTCTCCTTCTGGCTTGACTTTTCCTGCCGGCTCCTTCGCCTGCCCTTTGCTGGGCCCGGACAGAGCGAGCTGCTTCTTGGACTCACCCTGAATTTTCATAGAATCATAGAATCATAGAATATCCTGAGTTGGAAGGGACCCTTAAGGATCATCAAGTCCAACTCTTGACACCGCACAGGTCTACCCAAAAGTTCAGACCATGTGCCTAAGTTCACAGTCCAATCTCTTCTTAAATTCAGACAGGCTCGGTGCAGTGACCACTTCCCTGGGGAGCCTGTTCCAGTGTGCAACCACCCTCTCTGTGAAGAACCCCCTCCTGACATCAAGCCTAAATTTCCCCTGCCTCAGCTTAACCCCGTTCCCGCGGGTCCTGTCACTAGTGTTAATGGAGAAAAGGTCTCCTGCCTCTTGACACCCCCTTACGAGGAAGTTGTAGACTGTGATGAGGTCCCCCCTCAGCCTCCTCTTCTCCAGGCTGAACAGGCCCAGTGACCTCAGCCGTTCCTCGTACGTCTTCCCCTCAAGGCCTTTCACCATCTTCGTAGCCCTCCTCTGGACACTTTCCAACAGTTTCATGTCCTTTTTATACTGTGGTGCCCAGAACTGCACACAGTACTCGAGGTGAGGCCGCACCAGCGCAGAGTAGAGTGGGACAATCACCTCCCTTGACCTACTAGCGATGCTGTGCTTGATGCACCCCAGGACACGGTTGGCCCTCCTGGCTGCCAGGGCACACTGCTGGCTCATATTCAACTTGCTGTCTACCACGACCCCCAGATCCCTCTCTTCTAGGCTGCTTTCCAGCGTCTCATCGCCCAGTCTGTACATGCAGCCAGGGTTTCCCCGTCCCAGGTGCAGGACCCGGCACTTGCTCTTATTGAACTTCATGCGGTTGGTGATCGCCCAGCTCTCCAACCTATCCAGATCCCTCTGCAAGGCCTTTCCACCCTCATTCGAGTCCACAACTCCTCCAAGTTTGGTGTCATCAGCAAACTTGCTCAAAATACCTTCTATTCCTACATCCAGATCGTTTATAAAAATATTGAAAAGTACAGGCCCTAAAATGGAGCCTTGAGGGACCCCACTGGTGACCGCCCGCCAGCCTGACGCAGCCCCATTTACCATAACCCTTTGGGCCCTGCCCGTTAGCCAATTGCTCACCCATCGTATGATGTTTTTATTTAGCTGTATGGTGGACATTTTGTCCAGTAGGATCCTATGGGAAACCGTGTCAAAAGCCTTGCTGAAGTCCAAAAAAATCACATCAGCTGGTTTCCCTTGGTCCACCATACGGGTGATCTTATCATAAAAGGAAATCAGGTTAGTTAGGCAGGACCTACCCTTCACAAACCCATGCTGGCTGGGACCAATGACTGCTTTGTCCCCCAGGTGCGCCTCAATAAGTCCGAGAACCAACTTCTCCATGATTTTACCAGGCACTGACGTGAGACTGACAGGCCTGTAATTGCTAGGGTCTTCTTTCTGACCCTTCTTGAAAATCGGCACAACATTTGCCAGCTTCCAGTCTACCGGGACCTCTCCAAATTCCCAGGATCGTTGAAAAATAATTGAGAGAGGTTCCGCGATGACATCCGCCAGCTCTTTCAGCACCCGGGGATGAATCCCATCCGGACCCATGGACTTGTAGGGATCCAGATGGAGCAGCAAATCCCGCACACGTTCAGGGTCAGTTGGGAGTTTGTCATCCCCACCGTCCCGGCCCTCCAGCTCAGGGCACCCTGGGTCCCGAAGCCCATCATCGGCATTGAAGACAGAGGCAAAGAAGGCGTTAAGCGTCTCTGCTTTGCCTATGTCATCGTCTGTGAGGAGACCTTCCCTATCAAGGAGCGGCCCTATGTATTCTTTAGTTCTCCTTTTTCCATTTACATATCTAAAAAAAACCTTTTTATTTTCTCTCACAGACGCAGCCAGCTTCAACTCTAGCTGTGCTTTGGCCACTCGAACTTTCTCCCTACAAACACGAACAGCATCCCTGTATTCTTTCCATGACGCCTGGCCCTCCTTCCAGTAGCGAAACACTCTCTGTTTCCGCCTAATCTCCATTAGAACATTCCTGGTTAGCCACGCCGGCCTCCTGCCCCGCCTGCCTGACTTGCGATATTTTGGAATTGCCTTATCTTGTGCTTCTAGGAGGCATCGCTTAAAGAGTGACCAGCACTGGTGGACATCAAGGCCTTCAAGAGCAGTTTCCCAGGGGACCTTTCTGACTAGTTCCCTGAGCAGCCTGAAGTCCGCTTTCCCCATATCTAGGGATGAGGTTTTGGTGGCACTTTTCCTTCTGTCACCATAAATTTTGAACTCAACCACTTCATGGTCGCTATGACCGAGGCGGCCACCAATCACCACATCTCCCACCAGACCCTCTCTGTTTTCTAGAAACAGGTCTAGGAGGGCACCTTTCCTAGTTGGCTCCGTAATTTTGCTCTTGCTATGGCATTCTCCTGCTTTTTTCTTCTCTTCTACCAAGCGATTATTCTTTTTTTCAGACAAGGCTTCAGAGAAAGTTTGGATGCGACCTGCACGAGCAGCTCTTGCCCCTGCGCTGGAATCTTCAGTTTTACCATGCCCTTCAGCCTCAGCTTTGGCTTGAGTTTCGCGTCTCTGAAGAGCTTTCTCACGACGGATTTCCTCCAGTGTTTTCACATGGATCTCTCCCATCGGCTTAGCAGCCTTCCCTGTCATCATCAAGAAATGAGGAGAAGCACCAACATTTAAAGAGAGTCCAGCAATATTTTAAGTCTCCAAAATTTGTTAGAGCACTAAGGAAAACTAATCTTGAGTGTTCCCAATAATGCATCTTAGAACAATATCCTTAGAACAACATTCTCCTCCTCCTCTGAGCCACTTGTATTTTGAAGACCAGCCCTATCCAGAGAGAACTGCTACACAGAAATGCTGCTTTACTTTATTACTTTTTCAGACTGCATTTCAAATTCCTGCTCCTGGCAGTGGTTCTATTCTAATTGTACGTAACGGTTCACAGAAGCAGCTAAAAACCTTGACAAGGCACAAGTAGAAAATAAACACACACCTAGAGCCAGATTTCTGATAGTGGCTGTCAGAAGAGCTTCAGCACTCAAGCAAGAGGCGTCAGTTCTTTGTTTTCGTTTAAATTAGTTTTTAGGGATGTATGAAAGCAGTCCAAGTTCATGGAAAGGAAGGAGGAGAAAGCATATTTAATATCTAGCTGTTACCTCTCTCAGTACTGGTCTGTTTAGGAGGTAATCCCAGCCTGTCCTTCAGAGACTTGGGAACTTGAACTGCAAAACAGAAAAAGAACGAATTAGGGAGGCTGCATAATGTCAACTTCAGGTACACATTTCAAAACAAGACAGGAAAGGTAACTTTGAATCCGAGTGATTACGACCTCAGCCAACATGCAAAAAGAAACATCACTGGAAAAGGACAAACAGAAAGACTAAATACAAAACCCAGGAATCCAATCCAGATGCCCGTTTAGTACCTGTATCTCTCTTGGGTGCTTTGTCAGCATTTCCCGGAGCCTCTACCTTCTTCCCCAGCCTTTCAGCAAGGCTGCGCTTCACTGGAAGGGTGCTTACATCATCTTCAGAGAAAACAAGGAATATTGTAAGAACTTTTCTTTGCAGGAAGGTTTGAGAACAGTCAACAATAAGCTTCTATTTTTCAAGCATATTTTCATAGAATTGCCTTTCAGCTGCTAAATGATTTTTTTTTTTTGCCATTTCTGCAGTCAACACAGATCTCCACTGCAATGTATTTTCCTTTCATACATCACAAATACTCTTTAATGCAGTCATATATAGAAGGCAGCACCTATGTAACAGCTCATAAAAAGTTCTTACCCGCGGAGGCTTTCCGTTTTCCTTGTCTATCAGCAAGATCTAGTCGAACCACAGGTTCCTCCCCTAAAACAAAAGGGATTTTTTTTTTCTATTTCACAGAAACCAGTAACCAACAGAAATATTATCCTGTTAGCCCATGTCCAAAAAACCCCAGTCAGACACTGTTTTGACAGCTAAACCACATAAACTCATATTTTAACTATAATTAACATAGAAAAAAAATATTAATAGTCTCAGTGCTTGCTTCAAATTCCAGCTGAGATAGTAGAGAGTGAATCTGAGTCTGCTTGACAGCTATGCTTTGTGCAGAACAAAGCTGCATAAGCAAGCAGAATATTATTAGGTACATATGCTGAGAAATATTCCTTTCTAAGGTGAATGTCTACGAGTAAAAGTACTTCCACACTTTTTTCCCTTTAAAAGGCATTTGAACAGCTCTAAACAATTTATACACAAACTCCTGTCATACTGTGTCCACACCTGCCACTGTCAGCCTCTTTAATGCTTCAGAAATTGCTTCTTATATAGCACTGTCTTCTACAGCTCTTTCTTCTCGTTACTCTTCTGTTTTTCAGTTACCCCCCTATTTGCATACTGACACTTTTTTTTTTCTCCTGCCACTGCACTTAACCTGAGCACCAAATCTTTCCAGTACAACCAGGGACTTTAAGCATAAAAGCACGTTTTGAACAGAAGGCAGCACCAGAAGGCTAACATGGGTGAATTGTTTTAATTATTGCTTAACCCTCCAGTTTAGGAGTAATGAAATCAAAACAAAAGCATTCATTATTACCTTTCTTGGAAGACAGTGTCACAGTTCTCACCACCGTCCGGACATTTTCCTTTTCTGGAGCAGGAAAAATCATAGAATCAACGGGACAAAGAGAAGATCTTGAAAAACCTTCTGTTCAGAGCAACCAAAACATAAGGAAGTTTACCCAACATAAAAAACTATCACAAAGAACAAAAAACTTTAAATTATTTGTTACTGTCAAAAATACAGCAAGCAGAGCATGTAAATAAGAGAGGTGACTAATTTGCCTCTGGTTGCCCTTTGAACTCCCATTTAGAATACCAGCTGGCTGAGAATCAGGTTGCTTTATGCCCCCAGCTAAAAATGGAAGTCTGTCCCTCAAGCAGCTCCCAGTCACCATCACCTGCCGTGAACAGGATAAGAAAGTAGGGAATATTAACTCACCACCGTGTCTCTTATTTTTTTCCTTCATCTTCTGCGGTTTGATTTCCTCAAGTGTTTTTATTCCAAAATTCAGATTGCCCTCTGAAAACAGGAAACAGTTAATGAGACAGGCTTAGAGGCACTCACTGAGGACCACAGGTCCTCAGGCTTCTTAGCACTCAGGAACTTTCTGAAGTATTTAGAATAAAGCCTGTCAACACTCCTCACAAGTGAAAGAGCCATAGAACCAATGGCATTTTGCCCCTCCTTTCATCCTTCAGGGTTAAAAATGTAGTTTTAATTTTAATCCATTTACACGATATTAGATCCCTCTATCATTAGATATGGCTTATCAACAGTGGTTGCAAGGCTGCACGTGCAGCCATTTAAACTCCATGCTGTGGCCCTGTTTTGTTCTCCAAAAGTAAAGAAAAGGAGTTCACCTTTCTCACCCAATGGGCACATGATGGTATTAATGGCAGAAATGAGATCATGGAAATAACCGAGTCCATTCAGCACCCCTACATTTTGTTGTGTTTTTACACCACACTGCTTTTGAGTTAACTGTCAAGTTCTTCTGATTTATCCTACTAACGTGCTGGAATACCTTGTTTAGTAGTAGTAGAACTGCCTTTCCGAGTGGAAATCACCCGTAATCCATTTTTGCCTTCCACAGCTGGTTGCTGGACAGGAGTTTTAGTTTCTTCTCCTTCCTCAGAAAGTTGGTCTGAAGGGGAAAAATCTATTCAGTTATGCATAGACCAGGTTGTTCATGATTACGTAGCTCATGCAGTGACACTTCAGCCCATGGTTTTGGCTTAGAATGAGAAGAGTGCTGATAACACCCCGATGCTTTAATTGTTGCAGAGCAGTGCTTATACTAAGCCAAGGACATCTCAGCCTTTGCTCTGTCCTGCCAACGGGCAGGCTGGGGGGTGCAGTAAGAGCTGGGAGGGGACAGACCCAGGACAGGTGACCCAAACTAGCCAAAGGGGTATTCCATACCATCTGACGTCATGCTAAACAATATATAGGGGTGGCTAGCCGGGGGGAGGGGGCCGGACTGCTCGGGGTTAGGCTGGGCATCGGTCAGCGGGTGGTGAGCAATAGCATTGTGCATCACTTGTTTGTACATACTATTATTACTTTCGTATTATCACCATTGTATCATCATTATTATTATTGTTATTATTATTTTGTTATTTTTTTTTTTTCTGTCTTATTAAACTGTCTTTATCTCAACTCACGGGCTTCACTTTCCATTTCTCTCCCCCGTCCCAGAGAGGGAGGGGGGAGGGTGAGCGAACGGCTGTGTGGTGTTTAGCTGCCGGTCGGGTTAAACCACGACAGCCTTTTTGGCGCCCGACGTGGGGCCCGAAAGGTTGAGATAACGGCAGATCTGATCAGAGTGTGTTAAACTAAAATTGGTGTAAGGATTAGACCTGCTTAATAGTCACTTGTCATGATGCTGATTGCTTTAATCACAACTCTGCTGCGCCTGTTTTCTAAATTGAGTATTATAGTACATTATTTTCCGTATTTGCTCTCTGTAGTGTTGTTTCTCCTCTCCGGGCCCTGGTTTCAGACCATTATGGTACTAAGTGTTATAGCAATGGCTTATGAGACGATAAGATATCTGGTCATGACTCTAACTTGGTATTTATACTCAGTAACATCGTGGACTCTGTACTTTGGAAACAGCATCTTGGGAACTATTAGCAATTATACCTATTGTTTTTCTCCATTAGAGAGTCAATCTGTGGAGGGGAAAGGGGAGGATATTTTTCCTTACTTGCTTACTCTCCCTTTCTCCTTCACCACCCCTGTATCCTCCTGGGTCACTCTGCCTTCCTCCTTCACCACCCTCTTATCCCCTGAGCTTGTCACAATAGCTCTCCAAGATATTGAATATTTCTGGAATACTCAGAATACCATAGTCTTGTTGTTCTGCCTCATGAATGCACTTCAGATTCTGCTTAAAGTTAAACAACTACTTATGAAGCTCATCCGGAGATCTGCCCGGAGGCAGTATAGTTGTGGGTGGCAGGGAGTATGGGTGGATATGGGCAGGCATCTAGAGCAGTTGGCACCCCCAGTGTGTTGGAAATTCACCCCTGAACAATGGCAAAATCCTCAAAAACTGGCAGAATGCTTGAAAAAAAGGTGTAATGATTCTGGCAGTTCCAAAGTAACACAAATCATTGTAACGTGCTGGGGCCTGGCTCATGCCTATCGAGCTGCCATTGATACTGCTGTCAACTTAGTGACAGACCCTGCGGCCACTCCAAACCCTGTGACAGATCCAACGGCCACTGTGACCCCTACGGTGGATTCTGCAGCCGCTCCAGTCCCAACTCCTGCAGCCGCTCCAGTCCCAGCTCCTGCAGCTGCTCCAGTCCCAGTTCCTGCAGTCGCTCCAGTTCCAGCTCCGGCCGCTACTCCAGTCCCAGTTCCTGCAACTGCTCCAGTCCCAGCTCCTGAAGCTGCTCCAGCTCCAGCTCCTGAAGCCGCTCCAGCTCCAGCTCCTGCAGCTGCTCCAGTCCCAGTTCCTGCAGTCGCTCCAGTTCCAGCTCCGGCCGCTACTCCAGTCCCAGTTCCTGCAACTGCTCCAGTCCCAGCTCCTGAAGCCGCTCCAGCTCCAGCTCCTGAAGCCGCTCCAGCTCCAGCTCCTACTGCTGCTCCAGTCCCAGCTCCTGCAACTGCTCCAGCTCCAGCTCCAGCTCCTGTAGCCGCTACAGCTCCGGTTCCTGCAACTGCTCCAGCTCCTGTAGCCGCTCCAGCTCCTGTGGCCGTGTCAGAGAAACGAGCTGTAGCAGTGCAAGTTGACCCTGCAGAGGGCATTCCAACCCCTGTGGCAGACCCTGTAACAAAGTCAGAGAAACGAGCAGTAGCAGTGCAAGCTGCCCCTGTAGAGAAGGTGAAAATATGGTATAGAAATTCAAGTCGTTTAGAACGCAGAGAGTCTTCTGCCAATCCAGGTAAGGCTTCTGCCAAAACTAAGTATAGAGATGACGAAGATGATGACGACGCTGGGCCGTCAAGGATTCAGGAGGAGGAAGATGAGGATGCCGAAAGAGCAACAGTAACTACCCGAAGCCTAAACGAGCGCGAGCTACGAGATGTGCGAAAAGATTTTGGTCGCTGTATAGGTGAGCAGCTTGTCACCTGGCTGCTCCGGTGCTGGGACTCTGGAGCCAATTGTGTGGAATTAGACGGCAGGGAAGCCAAGCGGCTGGGATCCCTTGCTCGAGACGCCGGCATTGACAAAGCAATTGCAGATGGAGCACGACCCACCAGCCTCTGGAGGCGTCTCCTCTCAGCTGTGAGGGAAAGGTATCCCTTCAAGGAAGATATTTTATGTCTACCAGGCAAGTGGACCACTATGGAGAAGGGAATCCAGTACCTGAGGGAATTAGCCGTACGGGAAGTGATTTATGAGGATCCAGACCTCAAACAAACATCCACAGATCCAGATGAAGTCAAGTGTACACGACCCATGTGGCGGAAGTTTGTACGGAGTGCACCATCATCATATGCCAGCTCATTGGCAATAATGGCCTGGAAAGAGGATGAGGAACCCACAGTGGGTGAAGTGGCTAAACAACTCCGGCAGTACGAAGAAAGTCTCTCCCCTTCCTTACAGGCCTGCGTCTCAGCTGTGGAGAAACTTTCTGAAAAGGTTCACCAACTTGAAGAGAATCTATTGTCCTCCCCACCTGAACCAACCAGTGCCCACCGACCAAAGGAGAACACTTGGGAGAAACTTTCTGAAAAGGTTCACCAACTTGAAGAGAGATTATTCTCCTTCGCACCTGTACAAAGCAGTGTCTCAGCTGTCAGGGGTAGGCGTTCACCCACACAAGGAAGACGATATGGTGGGTACTCACCCCGTGCCACCCTGTGGTTTTACTTACGAGACCATGGAGAGGACATGAGAAAGTGGGATGGAAAATCTACCGCGACCCTAGAGGCACGGGTACGTGAGTTGCAAAAGAAAACAATCAGGAAGAAGGGATTCTCCGAAAAGTTTGCTGCTCCAACTTCCAGCAGACAGTCCTTCAAACACAGAAACGAGGAAGATTCTGACCAGGATTAGGGGGGCCCTGCCTCCAGCCAGGGGGAGGAAAGGGACAATCGAGTTTATTGGACTGTGTGGATTCGATGGCCTGGCACATCACGCGCACAGAAGTATAAGGCTTTAGTAGACACCGGTGCACAATGTACTATAATGCCATCGAGCTATAAAGGACCAGAGCCCATCTATATTTGTGGAGTGACAGGGGGATCTCAGCAGTTGACTGTATTGGAGGCTGAAGTGAGTCTGACTGGGAATGAGTGGGAAAAGCACCGCATTGTGACTGGTCCGGATGCTCCATGTATCCTTGGCATAGACTATCTTAGAAGAGGATACTGCAAGGACCCAAAAGGGTTCCGGTGGGCTTTTGGTATAGCTGCCTTAGAGACAGAGGGCATTAAACAATTATCTACCTTGCCTGGTCTCTCAGAGGACCCCTCTGTTGTGGGGTTGCTGAGGGTCGAAGAACAGCAAGTGCCAATTGCTACCACAACTGTGCACCGGCGGCAATATCGCACCAACCGAGACTCCCTGATTCCCATCCATAAGCTAATTCGTCAATTGGAGAGCCAAGGAGTGATCAGCAAGACTCATTCACCTTTCAATAGTCCCATATGGCCAGTGCGAAAGTCTAATGGCGAGTGGAGACTAACAGTGGACTATCGCGGCCTGAACGAAGTCACGCCACCACTGAGTGCTGCAGTGCCGGACATGCTGGAACTTCAGTATGAACTTGAATCGAAGGCAGCCAAGTGGTACGCCACAATTGATATCGCTAATGCATTTTTCTCCATCCCTCTAGCAGCAGAGTGCAGGCCACAATTTGCCTTCACTTGGAGGGGAGTCCAATATACTTGGAATAGGCTGCCCCAGGGGTGGAAACACAGCCCTACCATTTGTCATGGGCTGATCCAGTCTGCACTAGAGCAGGGGGAAGCTCCTGAACACCTGCAGTACATCGATGACATTATTGTGTGGGGTGACACAGCAGAGGAAGTTTTCGAGAAAGGGAAGAAAATAGTCCAAATCCTTCTGAAAGCCGGTTTTGCCATAAAACAAAATAAAGTCAAAGGACCTGCACGAGAGATCCAGTTTTTAGGAATAAAATGGCAAGATGGACGTCGTCAAATCCCAATGGATGTGATCAACAAAATAACAGCTATGTCTCCACCAACTAACAAAAAAGAAACACAGACTTTCCTAGGTGTTGTGGGGTTTTGGAGAATGCACATCCCAAATTACAGTCTGATTGTAAACCCACTCTACCAAGTAACCCGTAAGAAGAATGAATTTGAATGGGGCCCTGAACAACGACAAGCCTTTGAACAAATTAAGCAGGAAATAGTCCATGCAGTAGCCCTTGGGCCAGTTCGAACAGGACCAGATGTAAAGAATGTGCTCTACACTGCAGCCGGGGAGAACGGCCCCACCTGGAGCCTCTGGCAGAAAGAACCTGGGGAAACTCGAGGTCGGCCTCTGGGGTTTTGGAGTCGGGGATACAGAGGGTCTGAGGCCCGCTATACTCCAACTGAAAAGGAGATATTGGCAGCATATGAAGGAGTTCGATCTGCTTCGGAGGTGGTCGGTACTGAAGCGCAGCTCCTCCTAGCACCCCGATTACCGGTACTAGGCTGGATGTTCAAGGGAAGGGTCCCCTCTACGCATCATGCAACTGATGCTACATGGAGCAAGTGGGTTGCACTGATTACTCAGCGGGCTCGAATAGGAAACCCCAGTTGCCCAGGAATATTGGAAGTAATCATGGACTGGCCAGAAGGCAAATACTTTGGGATATCATCAGAGGAGGAGGTGGGTCGTGCTGAAGAAGCCCCACTGTACAACCAGTTGCCAGAGAATGAAAAGAAATATGCCCTGTTCACTGATGGGTCCTGTCGTATTGTGGGGAAGCATCGGAGATGGAAGGCTGCTGTATGGAGTCCTACGCGACGAGTTGCAGAAGCTGCTGAGGGAGAAGGTGAATCGAGTCAGTTTGCAGAAGTGAAGGCCATTCAGCTGGCTTTAGACATTGCTGAACGAGAAAAATGGCCAGTTCTCTATCTCTACACCGATTCATGGATGGTAGCAAATGCCCTGTGGGGATGGTTACAGCAATGGAAGCAAAACAACTGGCAGCGTAGGGGCAAACCTATCTGGGCTGCTGCATTGTGGCAAGATATTGCTGCTCGGGTAGAGAACCTGGCTGTGAAAGTACGCCACGTAGATGCTCATGTGCCCAAGAATCGGGCTACTGAAGAACATCAAAACAACCAGCAGGTGGATCAGGCTGCTAAGATTGAAGTAGCTCAGGTGGACCTGGATTGGCAGCATAAAGGTGAATTATTTATAGCCCGATGGGCCCATGACACCTCAGGCCATCAAGGTAGAGATGCAACATACAAATGGGCTCGTGATCGAGGGGTGGACCTGACCATGGACGCTATAGCACAGGTTATTCATGACTGTGAAACATGTGCTGCAATCAAGCAAGCCAAACGGTCAAAGCCTCTTTGGTATGGAGGACGATGGCTGAAATATAAATATGGAGAGGCCTGGCAGATTGATTACATCACACTCCCTCAAACTCGCAATGGCAAGCGCCACGTACTTACAATGGTGGAAGCAACCACCGGATGGCTGGAAACATATCCTGTGCCTCATGCTACCGCCCGGAACACCATCCTGGGCCTTGAAAAGCAAGTCCTATGGCGACATGGTACCCCAGAAAGAATAGAATCAGACAATGGGACTCACTTCCGAAACAACCTTATAGACACTTGGGTCAAAGAACATGGTATTGAATGGGTGTATCACATCCCCTATCATGCACCAGCCTCTGGGAAAGTTGAACGATACAATGGCCTGTTAAAGACTACCTTGAAAGCAATGGGCGCTGGGACGTTCAAAAACTGGGATACGCATTTGGCAAAGGCCACCTGGTTAGTCAATACTAGGGGATCTACCAACCGAGCTGGACCTGCCCAATCAAACCTGTTACGTACTGTAGATGGGGATAAAGTTCCTGTAGTGCATGTAAAAAATATGCTGGGTAAAACAGTCTGGGCTACTCCTGCCTCAGGAAAAGGCAAACCTATTCGTGGAATTGTTTTCGCTCAGGGACCTGGATATACTTGGTGGGTGATGCAAAAGAACGGAGAGGTCCGGTGTGTACCTCAAGGAGATTTAATACAGGGTGAGAATAGCCCATGAACTGAATTGCACCATGTTAAATAGTATATTATACTGTATGTTATCACTACCATGATTACTAAAGGTGACTAATTAGAATGTATGGAAAAGAGTGTAACCTGAGCATGACATAAATGGTATGGAATAAGGGGTGGATAGATGTCCTGGTTTCAGTTAGCACAGAATTAATTTTCTTCCTAGTAGCTGGTGGAATGCTGTGTTTTGGCTTAGAATGAGAAGAGTGCTGATAACACCCCGATGCTTTAATTGTTGCAGAGCAGTGCTTATACTAAGCCAAGGACATCTCAGCCTTTGCTCTGTCCTGCCAACGGGCAGGCTGGGGGGTGCAGTAAGAGCTGGGAGGGGACAGACCCAGGACAGGTGACCCAAACTAGCCAAAGGGGTATTCCATACCATCTGACGTCATGCTAAACAATATATAGGGGTGGCTAGCCGGGGGGAGGGGGCCGGACTGCTCGGGGTTAGGCTGGGCATCGGTCAGCGGGTGGTGAGCAATAGCATTGTGCATCACTTGTTTGTACATACTATTATTACTTTCGTATTATCACCATTGTATCATCATTATTATTATTGTTATTATTATTTTGTTATTTTTTTTTTTTCTGTCTTATTAAACTGTCTTTATCTCAACTCACGGGCTTCACTTTCCATTTCTCTCCCCCGTCCCAGAGAGGGAGGGGGGAGGGTGAGCGAACGGCTGCGTGGTGTTTAGCTGCCGGTCGGGTTAAACCACGACAATATAAAAAACTTTGTTGCTGTTTTTTTTTTGTTGTTGTTGTTTTTGTTTTGTTTTGTTTTGTTTGTTTTGTTTTTTTTAAACAGCTACACAGACCTGATGAACTCCTAAGTAGAATACACTAGGACAAAACATCTAGGACTCTAGATTCTCTCTGCAGCTTTAACTACTACACAACACATTGCTCTTCAGACAGAAAAAAGAAATTTCCTTCCTAGTTTCACATAGAACTTTACACAACAGACCAGCTAAAGCCAGGAGTGGTTCTAAACTTTCCTCCAACGTTTCAGCTTCTGTCCACTGACTGCCAGACAAAGCCACCAGTGACCTGGCCAGACTGCCTGCCCTATCGCTAGTCAGACCTCAGGTCATCTGTGATTTATACATTCATTTACAGCACAGATTCCTTCAAGAACCAAAGATTTAACACATTCATTTACAGCACAAATTCCTTCAAGAACCAAAGATTTAACACATTCATTTACAGCACAGATTACTTCAAGAACCAAAGATTTAACACATTCATTTACAGCACAAATTCCTTCAAGAACCAAAGATTTACACAATCATTTACAGCACAAATTCCTTCCAAGAACCAAAACATGCTCACCATCATCATCTTCATCATCATCTGCAGCATTGATTACAACTGGAGGGTGTGTAGGGCTTGGGACATTTTCAGAGTTTTCCACTTTCGTCACCCCCTTAGCTGTGGAGAGGGATTTGACTGGACAGAAAGTTTGTTTTGCTGCAGTGACATCTGAGCCACTTTCAAATCATCGTCTGCGGACTCAGGTGGACTTGGCAGTGTAGCTAGAGGAAGAGGAGGATCATCGGTAATATGGCAGTTTAAAACTTTGACCACAATGCAAAGAGATGGTAGGAAAGGCAGATAACCCACACAGACAACGAATTCAGCATCTCCTTTTGCCCATCCCATCACTGCTTACACCGTGAACAATGACTTCCCTTCGAACAACAACACATCTCCCTACCACCCAGCAAAAGATGAAACAACAGGAAGCAAACTGCAAGGCAAACATCACACAAAGCAAAGAGGAGCTGAGCACGAAAGCAGAAAACAAACACCAGCAGTACACTCGGTGCAGTACACCTATGACTGCAGACCTTTTCCTGCACTCACAAATGAACAGTTACCTCATGCCCCCTACAGGATTGGTACCCACTAAGTAATACTCAAAATTCTTCAGCGCTTTAAGACAAAGGACCTAAACTCACTCTTGCTTGGTGGTAAGAATTGTCCATTCATGTAACGTCCCTTTGCATGATGAAAAGCACAGTTGGCTTTCTGACAGCCTCCCGGCTGGTTCTCCCAGTAGCAAGGAATCTCACTGCGCTTTTTTTGAAGACAGAAAGAAAGAAAAGCTCGTGATAACATGCACCTGAGGCTTGCAAAGAGATGCACAGCTCCAGATCATGACAGCTGTCACAACACAGTGCTGAAACATCATTCCAAAGGTCAGTTTCTCAGTTAAGTGTAGTATTTCTGGGCATATTCACAAAGTTTGCATAAGCTGTAACCACTATGCACATTTAGATTTGTCATCATTCAGTTTGAGAAGACAGGCACACTCAGACAGCAGTTGAGGGTGGGTTAAACTAATACACCTAGGATTATACTAGGATTATTCAGAGGGAAAAAGAACATCTGAAATTGCCTAGGTTAACCCTGTCTAGAACTACTTCTTGGAGACTTAGTTCTTCTGCACCTTTAACTTTCCCCACTTCCTACCCCAGGCAGCTAGAACAGCGTTATCTGAAGGACTGTGGGTCAGAAGAGACCTGATAGTTCATTAGAACAGCCTGTTTATTACCCCCCTGCTCCAGCAGGTTTTAGCAGTCTATTTAACAGCTGTTCTGCATCTGTTGAGAAAACTGTCAGCATCTAATAAAACAAAAATAAAAATATCTTGCTAAGACATACCTAAGGCATTGATTTTATTTCCCTCTGCTTCTTCCCACCCCCTCTCTTGGTAACAGAAAACAGTATGATTTTGAAGCAAACGAATCTATCCTGCAAAAGCACAATCAGTACACCTACGGCACTGAAAAATGCTTTTGTTGATTTATTTTGAGAACACATCATTAGGCACTCACGTCAATTTCCAGGTGTCTGAATCGGCAGACATTCCTGAAACAACCACCCTCCTGCCACAGCTTGCAGACCGTCTCATTGCCCAGAGCAGCTTCGCAGTGGCGGTAGGCACATTTGTCTCCCTGGAACCAAAAGGAAACCAACAAGGAAAATATAGTACAGCCTCAAAAATGGCCATGCTGCTGCCTAATGTTGCTACAGCTGAATTCAGAATCTATCTGGTTCTCAAGTTAACCAAAGACCAGTGTGCTTCCTCCTCCTAATCTACTCCTTCCTGAAAAAAAGGGGAAAAAAAAGCAAAGCAAAGGAAAGCCAGCCATACCTTGGTACAGGTAGAATAGAAATAGAAGTAGCAATCGTCTCCTTGTTTAGACATGCCGACGAGTTCTGGTAACAAGCTCGGGTTCTCTCCACAGGGACTTCCTCTGCTCTTTGAGAGAGCTGTCTTCACCCTTGCTTGGGCTGAAAGTCTTCTACTGGCTTGTGATCAGTGAAATCTTTTTAAAAGTAACCCTAAAGAAAGTAACAAGTGAAAAATAATGAGGAACGAACATTTTTCCAGCTTTCTTCAGTTAATCAAATCAAGTTATCAGTCTCTCGAAGAGAGCAAAGCCTTGAAATCAGCTGTTACATGAACTAACTAAATATTAAAGTTCTGTAAATCTGCCAGGAGCTTTGTCAGCAAGCGTTCTCTTCCACATCCTCAATAATATGACTTGGAGCACATCTGGAAGCCTGAAAACGGAGTCACTCCTTAAAAAACCACCTGATGATACATACAAGTCAATAATCAACTATGGCTACAAATAACTTCTCTAGAACACAGTTAGGACGCATTAAACAGCACGTTCCAGGCCCTGTGGTTCTTCGATTTCACCTTCCTGGACAACCTCAGCAAAGTTATCGATCTTCAAAGACTTCCAGTTAACTGCTCCTGTAGGCCGAACCAAGACTGAATCCGTGAATTAATAATAAAGGGGTAGGAAGAATTTTCCTCCTCACTTTGCCAAGGGAACCTCTCATCCACAATTCAAACATAGGATGCGCTTTTAAACAGCTTATAACTAATAGAGGAAGCAAGTCCATTTGAATGCTCTCTCAGACTGGAGGCAGCCAGGGTTAGTCGGCTCTTCAAAAAAATAAAAACCAAAAAACAAAACAAAACAAAAACAAAAAACCCAGCGCATTTAGAGATGAACTCGTGATTCAAAGTGGCTGCAAAAATGAGGCTTCATCTTCCACAGCCGGACAATTTAACTTTTTTTTTTTTTTTTAAATTTAAAATTCAGTATGTTCCAATCTCTGGTCTTCAAGATTTCTTCACCTATTAAGAAAACACAAAAACCTTTCCCCGACTTTATTACCTGTACAGCAAAAAACATACCAGTGCATATAAATCCACAGATGTGCATACGCATACACACATCTGTGTTTATACACACACGAGGAGGGAGTGAGAGAAAGTTAGCGAGAGCGACAGTGAAAAGAATTTTTGCCTTTTCAACACAGAGAGCACGTAAAAATTCTCTCATTTTGAGGGAACTAGAAAAAAATGGAGGCTCTACAAAAGATTTTGATGAGTATGCCTTCGAGGCCGATGCTTTGTAACATGAGTGATCTGGGGGCCAGCACACAAATATGCATACGGATGTACATGCATACAGGATAAACATATCTATACACACAAGCGTGCACAGTATATGTTGTATGATCTCCATATCGAGAACAACTCGTAGCCCTGACACGTAGAGTTGCAATCAATTAACAGCAGGAAGACAGCAGATCAAGGGTACAGCAAGCTTTGAGAGGCAGGGGAATGCTCACTTTGCCAGTGGCATGGCTGCATGATACCAAGGATTTTGAATTAGTTTGATTTTTTGGAAGCAATTTGGTTTTTCTTTCTGCGCTGTAGCAAATACCACAGGTTTGCCATCACGTGCTGTTCCCTAATCCATATATCCATCATCATCCATTGCTGCAGGATCATGAAAGGTTAGAGAAGACGACTTAGGTCCAATTTAACAGCCAATGATTTTTCGATGAGCAGAGCTGCAACAGATTTTATTTAGCCACAAGCATTTTTTTTTCTTTTTTTCTGATATGAAGTCAGAAATTTTGATTTTTTTTTTTTTCTAAAGACACTAAATGTCACAAAACCTGCAACCAGACCAGATAAAGTTCAAATTAGAGTGATTCTGAATCCTTTCATTAAAACGCTGCACATTTCTGTGCAAATTATTTCTGACTCTTCTGGACAAAAGTGGATGAAATAGTTCTTATAAATTAATAATAAAAGATTGGAACCTTTTACTCACACAAACACTAGTGAATTTTCCAGGAAATATTTTTTTGGCAGGGAATTTTCCCAAATCTAAAATAAAGAGAGGAAAAGTTGGGTTCTCATATTAGTTACTGCTTTTGACTGCTGGACAAAGGGAATAAAAACAGTAGTTAAGTGCAAGGTTTCCTTCTCTTCTTTAGTATGGATAGGAATCATCACTTCGGACCTTTAGCACCTTCAGAAACACACCCAGTGCCATGCAGGTTCCTCTGCATCTACTTCTAACAATTACTGGTGCTCCTTAGCATGGAAGTTTGACTCAAAACACTCTCCAGATTTAGCTCTTTTGACTGCCCACGGAGCTCATCATTTTGCTTGTTGCCTTCCATCTTCCTGAACAGACCGGGAACGCTGTTCAGAATCTGAATGGATCTGGTCTAAGGAATGGGAAGAAAGCAAAACCAAGGATACCTTGCAGCCCTACATTCCAAAAAGGCAGTCTCATTTTAAAAAGGACCTCAAAAGCTTTTTTTTTTTTTTAAACTGACATCTGCTAACATAGCAATCCAAGCGCTAAACCAACTGAAGTTGCCCCTGAAAGCCTGAATAAAAACGAGTAACTCTGGTGCACTCAGCAGGTCTGTAATAGAAGTTGGTAAGATTTTTAGATTTCTTTTTTTTTTCTCCAGGGTGCTGGTAAAATTTTTGCATTAAGAGATTTTGAACCTTTTGTACCAAAGAATTAGAGATGCGCTACAGTGCCAGTAGCTGGGGGTCTGGAAATACACACCAACAAGTGTCATAAGCTTTGCCTTTGCTGAAGGAAGATAAATACCATCCCAAGGACCAAAGGCCACAGCGAGGCCTTGCGCAATCCCCGGGGGCTCGATCCTTTCTCCCTTTGCCCCATTTCCTCTCTTTTTCACCCCAAAACGCCAGGCGGGGGCTGCACGGGGGGCCCTGGCGGCGCGCCCCCCCCCGGCGCGCGATTTCGTGGAGGAGGGGGCGAGGCTGTGCCGGCCCCGGGCCCTGCGGCTCTGCGACGGCTCCGAGGAGGAGGGAAGGGAGCTGCTCAGGGGGCTGCAGGAGGACGGGACGCTGCTGCCCCTCCCCAAGTATGAGAACTGGTGAGTTTTGGGGCCGAAATTTGGGGAAAATCCGGGGGAATTTGGGAAAGATGGCACGGGAAGGTTTGGGGGAAGTCTGACGAAGTTTGGGCGAGATATGATGAAGTCTTGGGGAAGATCCTATAAAAATTAGGGGAAAATCCTATTAAAGTTTGGGGATGATTCTGTAAAGGTTTGGGAAAAATCCTATAAAGTTTAGGGGAAAATCCCATAAAGTTTTGGGGGCAATCCTATAAGAATTGGGAGAAAATTCTATAAAAAGTTTGGGGAAGATCCTATAATATATTGGGGAAACCCTATAAAAGGTCTGGAGAAGATGCTATAAAAATTTGGGGGAAATCCTATAAAGGTTTGGGGAAGATCCTATAAAAGTTTGGGGAAAATCCTATAAAATTTTGGGGATGATTCTATGAAGTTTGGGAGAAATCCTATAAAGGTTTGGGAGCGATCCTACAAAAATTGGGGGATGATCCTATAAAGGTTTGGAGAAAAATCCTATAAAAGTTTGGGGATGATCCTATAAAGGTTTGGGGAAGATCCTATAAAAATTTGGGGAAAGAAACTAGGAAATTTGGGGAAGATCCTATAAAAATTCAGGGGCAATCCTATAAAAATTGGGGAAAATCCTATAAAAGTTTGGGGGAAGAAACAAGAAAATTTGGGGATGATCCTACAAAAATCGGGGGAAGAAACTGGGAAGTTTGGGGGGATCCTATAAAAGTTTGGGGGCAGGGAGCTGCTCAGGGGGCTGCAGGAGGATGGGACGCTGCTGCCCCTCCCCAAGTATGAGAACTGGTGAGTTTTGGGGGAAAAACGGGGGAATTTGGGGCAGAGAGCATAAAAAAAATTTGGGGGAAGTCTGACCAAGTTTGGCCGAGATATGATGAAGTTTTGGGGGAAATCCTATAAAATATCGGGGAAACCCTATTAAAGGTTTGGGGAAAATCCTATAAAAATTGGGAGAAAATCCTATAAAGTTTGGGGATGATCCTATAAAAATTGGGGGGAAATCCTATAAAAGCTTGGGGATGATCCTATAAAGTTTGAGAGATGATCCTACAAAAATTGGGGGAAAGTCCTAAAAAGTTTGGGGAAAATCCTACAAAATTTGAGGATGATCCTATAAAGGTTTGGGGAAAATCCTATAAAAATTGGGAGAAAATCCTATAAAGTTTGGGGGAAAATCCTACAAAAATTGGGGGGTGATCTTATAAAGTTTGGGGGAAAATCCCATAAAAATCAGGGGAGGATCCCATAATGGTTTGGGGAAGATTCTATAAAAATTGGGGGGAAATCCTATAAAAGTTTGGAGATGATCCTATAAAAATTAGAAGAAAATCCTATAAAGTTTGGGGGACAATCCTATAAAGGTTTGGGGGTGATCATATAAAAATTGTGGAAAATCCTATAAAAATTCGGGGGAAGAAACTAGGAAATTTGGGGAAGATCCTATAACAGCTTGGGGATGATCCTACAAAAATTGGGGAAAAATCCTATAAAGGTTTGGGGGCGATCCTACAAAAATTGGGGGAAGAAACTGGGAGGTTTTGGGGTGATCCTATAAAGGTTTGGGGGCAGGGAGCTGCTCAGGGGGCTGCAGGAGGAGGGGACGCTGCTGCCCCTCCCCAAGTATGAGAACTGGGGAGTTTTGGGGCCAAAATTTGGGGGAAATCTGGTAAAATTTGGGGGGGGGGGGGAGGTCCTACAAAAATTTGGGGGAAGTCTGACCAAGTTTGGGCAAGATATGATGAAGTTTTGGGGAAGATCCTATAAAATATTGGGGAAATCCTGTAAAGTTTGGGGGATGTTCCTACAGAAATTGGGGGAAAATCCTATAAAAATTTGGGGAAGATCCTATAAAAATTAGGGGAAAATCCTATTAAGGTTTGGGGATGATTCTGTAAAGGTTTGGGAAAAATCCTATAAAGTTTAGGGGAAGATCCCATAAAGTTTTGGGGGCAATCCTATAAGAATTGGGAGAAACTTCTATAAAGTTTGGGGAAGATCCTATAATATATTGGGGAAACCCTATAAAAGGTCTGGAGAAGATGCTATAAAAATTTGGGGGAAATCCTATAAAGGTTTGGGGAAGATCCTATAAAAGTTTGGGGAAAATCCTATAAAATTTTGGGGATGATTCTATGAAGTTTGGGAGAAATCCTATAAAGGTTTGGGAGCAATCCTACAAAAATTGGGGGATGATCCTATAAAAGTTTGGGGAAAATCCTATAAAAGTTTGGGAGAAATCCTATAAAGTTTTGGGGGAAATACTATAAAAGTTTGGGGGCGATCCTATAAGAATTGGGGGAAAATCCTATAAAGTTTGGGGGAAAATCCCATAAAAATCGGGGGAGGATCCTATAAAGGTTTGGGGAAAATCCTATAAAAATGAGGGGGAAATCCTATAAAGTTTGGGGGAAAATCCTATAAAATTTTGGGAACGATCTTACAAAAATTGGAGGATGATCCCTTAAGGTCTGGGGGAAATCCTATAAATATTTGGGGGTGATCCTACAAATTTTGGGGGAAGAAATTAGGAAATTTGGGGATGATCCTATGAAAATTGGGGGAAGATCCTATAAAAGTTTGGGGGTGATCCTATAAAGGTTTGGGAGAAATCCTATAAAGTTTTGGGGACAATCCTATACAATTTTGGGGACAATCCCATAAACATTTGAGGGAAATCCTATGAAAATTTGGGGGCGATCCTATAAAGTTTGGGGGTGATCCTATAAAAATTGGGGGAAAATCCTATAAAGGTTTGGGGACGATCCTATAAAAATTGGGGTCTCCTTTTGGGGTCGGGCTCCCCTTTGGGTTTGTGTTCCTCGTTGGGGTCTTTGGGGTCTCATTTGGGTTTTGGGGCCTGATTTGGGGTTTTGGGGTCCCTTTTGGGATTTGGGGTTTTTGGGGTCCCTTTAGGATTTTGGAGCCTGATTTGGGGTCTTTGGGTTCCCTTTAGGGTTTTGGGGTTTTTGTGTTCCCATTTGGGTTTTTGGGCCCTGCTTTGGGGTTCTGGGGTCGATTTGGGGTCTTTGGGTTCCCTTTAGGGTTTTGGGTTTCCCTTTAGGGTTTTGGGGTTTTCGGTTTCCTGTTTGGGTTTTGGGGCCCTGCTTTGTGTTTTGGGGCCCTGATTTGGGATTTTGGGGTCTGATTTGGGGTTTTTGTGTCCCGTCCCACAGCTGGCTGGCCCGCATGGACCCCCGGGACATGGCGCGGGTGGAGAGCCACACGGTGCTGGTGACGGAGCGGGAGCGGGACGCCGTGCCCCCCCGACCCCAAAACAGGACCCCGCAGCTGGGCAACTGGATGAGCCCCCAGCAGCTGGAGCAGGCCCTACAGCAGCGCTTCCCAAGCTGCATGGAAGGTCAGACCCCAAAACAGGGAGAAATCCTATAAAAATGGGGAGGGAGAAAGTCCTATAAGAAACGGGAAAAAAATCCCATAGAAAAGGGGACAAATCCTACAAAAAAAGGGGGAAATCCTACAGAAAAGGGGAGAAATCCTATAGAAAAGGGGGAAATCCTACAAAAAAAGGGGGTAAATCCTATAAAAACCAGGGAAATCCTATAAAGAAAGGGGGGAAAATCCTATAAAAATGGGGAAATCCTATAAGGGAAGGGAAATCCTATAAGGGAGGGGAGAGAAATCCTATAAAAAAGGGGCAAATCCTATAAAGGTAGAGGGAAAAATCGTATAAAAATGGGGAAAAATCCTATAAAAATGGATGAAAAATCCTAAAAAAAATGGGAGGGAGAAAGTCCTAAAAGAAACGGGAAAAAAATCCTATTAAAAAGGGAGAAATCCTATCGAAAAGGGGGAAAATCCTATAAAGGAGGGTGGGAGAGTCCTATAAAGGAAGGGGAGGGGGAAATCCTATAAAAAAGGGGAAAATCCTATAAAGAAGGAGGAGAAATCCTATAAAGGAAGGGGAAAATACTATAAAAATGGGGACAAATCCTATAAAAAGGGGGGAACCCAACTGGATGAGCCCCCAGCAGCTGGAGCAGGCCCTACAGCAGTGCTTCCCGGGCTGCATGGAAGGTCAGACCCCAAAACGGGGAGAAATCCTATAAAAAGGGGGGAAAAATCCTAAAAAATAATGGGGAGGGAGAAAGTCCTAAAAGAAACGGAAAAAAAAATCCCATAAAAAAGGGGGAAATCCTATAGAAAAAGGAAAAAATCCTATGAAAAGGGGGTAAATCCTATAAAAAAGGTGGAGAAATCCTATAAAAAGGGTGAAAATCCTATAAAAAGGGGAGAAATCCTATAAGGGAGGGGGAAAATCCTATATGGAGAGTGAAAATCCTATAAAAATAGGGAGAAATCCTATAGAAAAGGGGGAAATCCTGTAAATAAGGGGGAAATCCTATAAAGGAAGGTGGAAAAATCCTATAAAAATGGGGAGGGGAATCCTATAAAAATGGGAGGGGGAAAAATCCTATAAAAAAGGGGTAAAATCCTATAAAAAACAGGTAAATCCTATAAAAAGGGGGGAAGATCCTATAAAGGAGGAGAAATCCTATAATGGAAGGGGAAAATCCTATAAAATGGGGGAAAATCCTATAAAAAGGGTGAGAAATCCTATAAAAAGGGGGGAACCCAACTGGATGAGCCCCCAGCAGCTGGAGCAGGCCCTACAGCAGCGCTTCCCGGGCTGCATGGAAGGTCAGACCCCAAAACGGGGAGAAATCCTATAAAAAGGGGGGAAAAATCCTAAAAAAATGGGGAGGGAGAAAGTCCTAAAAGAAACGGGAAAAAAATCCCATAAAAAAGGGGGAAATCCTATAGAAAAAGGAAAAAATCCTATGAAAAGGGGGTAAATCCTATAAAAAAGGTGGAGAAATCCTATAAAAAGGGTGAAAATCCTATAAAAAGGGGAGAAATCCTATAGAAAAGGGGGAAATCCTGTAAAGAAGGGGGAAATCCTATAAAGGAAGGGGGAAAAATCCTATAAAAATGGGGAGGGGAATCCTATAAGGGAAGGGAGAAATCATAAAAGAGCGGGGAAGAAATCCTATAAAAAGGGGGCAAAATCCTATAAAAAGGGGGCAAAATCCTATAAAAGGATTCTTTCTTCCTCAACCTTTTTGGGGTCTTCCTCAAATCTTTTTGGGTTCTCCACATCTCCTTTTTCAACCTTTTTTGAGGTCTTCTCCCTCAACCCTTTTTTGGGGTTTTCTTCAACCTTTTTTTTGGGGTCTCCCCCTTCAACTCAACCGTTTTTGGGGTTTTCTTCCTCAACCCTTTTTAGGCTCTCCTTTTTGGGGTCTCTTCTTCATCCTTTTTTGGGGTCTCCCTCACCCTTTTTGGGATCTTCACATTTTCTCCTTCCTCAACCCCTTTTTGGGGTCTCAATTTCTTCTCCCTTAGCCCTTTTTTGGGGTCTTCTTCAACCTTTTTGGGGTCTCCTTTTTGGGGTCTTCATGTCTCCTTCCTCACCCCCTTTTTGGGGTCTTCCTCACCCTTTTTGGGGTCTTCCACTCAACCTTTTTTGGGGTCTTCTTCAACCTTTTTTGAGCTCTCCTTCTTTGGGGTCTTCTCTAACCTTTTTTGGGGTCTCCAACCTTTTTTTGGGGTCTCCAACCCGTTTTGGGGTCTTCATGTCTCCTCTCTCAACCTTTTTTGGGGTCTTCCACTCAACCTTTTTTGGGGTCTTCTTCAACCTTTTTTGAGCTCTCCTTCTTTGGGGTCTTCTCTAACCTTCTTTGGGGTCTCCAACCTTTCTTTGGGGTCTCCAATCCTTTTTGGGGTCTTCTTCCTCAGCCTTTTTTGGGGTTTCCTTCTCCAACCCTTTTTTGGGGTCTTCTCCAATCCTTTTTTGGGGTCTCCTTCCTCACCCTTTTTGGGGTCTCCAACCCTTTTTGGAGTCTTCATGTCTCCTCTCTCAACATTTTTTGGGGTCTTCTTCATCCTTTTTTGGGGTCTTCTTCATCCTTTTTTGAGCTCTCCTTTTTGGGGTCTTCTCCAACCCTTTTTGGGGTCTTCCTCACCCTTTTTGGGGTCTTCATGTCTCCTTCCTCAACCCTTTTTGGGGTCTTCTTCTTCAACCTTTTTTTTGGGGTCTTCTCCAACCTTTTTTGGGGTCTTCCTCACCCATTTTAGGGTCTCAAACCCTTTTTGGGGTCTCCTTTTTGGGGTCTCCTCCCTCAATCCTTTTAGGGCCTCCATGCCTTCAATTCTATGTTTTTTTGGGGTCTTCTTCACCCTTTTTGGGGTCTCCTTTTTAGGGTCTCCTTCCTCACCCTTTTTGGGGTCTTCATGTCTCCTTCCTCAACTCTTTTTGGGGTTTTCTTCCTCAGCCTTTTTTGGGGTCTTTTCCATCCTTTTTTGGGGTCTTCTTCAACCTTTTTGGGTTCTCCACATCTCCTCCTTCTCCAACCCTTTTTTGGGGTCTCCTTCTTCACCTTTTTTGGTGTCTCTTCTTCAACCTTTTTTGGGGTCTTCCTCACCCTTTTTGGGGTCTCCTTTTTGGGGTCTTCCTCACCCTTTTTTGGGTCTCCTTTTTGGGGTCTTCCTCACCCTTTTTTGGGGTCTTCTCCAACCCTTTTTGGGGTCTCCATGTCTCCTCTCTCAACCCTTTTTGGGGTCTTTTTCAACCCTTTTTGGGGTCTTCTTCAACCCTTTTTGGGGTTTCCTTCTCCAACGCTTTTTTGGGGTCTTCTCCAACCCTTTTATGGGGTCTCCTCCCTCACGCTTTTTGGGGTCTTCACGTCTCCTTCCTGAACCCTTTTTTGGGGATCATCTTCAACCCTTTTTAGGGTCTCCTTCCTCAACCTCTTTGGGGTCGTCTTCTTCAACCTTTTTTTAGGGTCTCCTTCCTCACCCTTTTTGGGGTCTTCTCCAACCCTTTTTGGGGTCTTCAACTCAACCTTTTTTGGGGTCTTCTTCTCCAACCTTTTTTGGGGGACTTCCTCACCCTTTTTGGGGTCTCCTTTTTAGGGTCTCCTTCCTCACCCTATTTGGGGTCTTCAACCTTTCTTTGGGGTCTCCAACCCTTTTTGGGGTCTCCTTTTTGGGGTCTCCAACCCTCTTTTTGGGGTCCTTCAGGCCGCACCATGTACATCATCCCCTTCAGCGTGGGCCCCCCCCTTGTTACCCCTGGCCAAGGCGGGCGTGCAGCTCACCGACTCGCCTTACGTCGTGGCCTCCATGCGCATCATGACCCGCGTGGGCCACCAGATCTTCCCCTTGCTGGCCACCGGGGACTTCGTCCGCTGCCTCCACTCCGTCGGCTGGCCTCTGCCGCTGCGAGGTGAGCCCAAAAAAACCCAAAATGCCCAAAAAATGCCCCAAAACAGGCAAAAACACCCCAAAAACGCCCAAGCAACGCCCAAAAACACCCATGAAACGCCCAAGAAACACGCAAAAACGCCCCAAAAAGTGCAGAAACGCCCAAGAAACACCCAAAAACACGCAAAAACGCTCAAGAATTGCCCAAAACCACACTAAAATGCTCAAGAAATGCCCCAAAACACGCAAAAACGCTCAAGAAACGCCCCAAAACGCGCAAAAACGCCCCAAAAACACCCATGAACGCTCAAAAACGCCCAAGAAATGCCCAATAAAAATGCAAAAATGCCCCAAAACCGCCCCAAAACAGGCAAAACTGCCCCCAAAACACGACAAAACAAGCAAAAACACCCAACCCCCCCCCAAAACAAGCAAGTAGACACACAAAAAAAGCCAAAAAATAAACAAAAAAAAAAAAAAAAAAAACACAAAAAGCCCCTAAAACCCCTAAATTCACCCCAAAAACTGTTGTCTTTTTTCGCAGAGCCCCTGGTGAACGGGTGGCCCTGTGACCCCAAGCGCACCCTGGTGACCCATGTCCCCACCGAGCGCCGCATCGCATCCTTCGGCAGCGGCTACGGGGGCAACTTGCTGCTGGGCAAGAAGTGCTTCGCCCTGCGCATTGCCTCCCGCATGGCCCGCGACGAGGGCTGGCTGGCCGAGCACATGCTGTTGGGGGGCTCTTTTGCAATGAAATCCCCCTTTTTTGTTGTTTTTTTAGGATCTGGGTTGATTTTGGGGTTGTTTTGAGGTGTTTTGGGGTCTTCGTTGGGTTTTCTTGGGTTTTCTTGGGTTTTGTGGAGGATGGGAGTGGATTGTGAATTTTGGAGAACATCAGGTAGGTTTAGGGGGACTTTTGGGGTGGATTCATCGTTTTTGGGGTTTTCTTCTGTTTTTTTGGGGTGATCCTGTTCTTTTTTGGGGTCTTTTTGACATGTTTTGGGGTCTCCGTTGGGTTTTGTTGGGTTTTCCGTGGTCATCATGGTGGAAAAGGGTAAATTGTGTGGGATTTGGAGAACATCAGGTAGGTTTAGGGGGACTTTTGGGGCAGATTCATGGTATTTGGGGTTTTCTTCTGTTTTTTTGGGGGTGATTTTGTTCTTTTTTGGGGTGTTTTTGACGTGTTTTGGGGTCTCCGTTGGGTTTCGTTGGGATTTCCATGGTCATCATGGTGGAAAGGGGTAAATTGCGAGTTTTGGAGAACATCAGGTAGGTTTAGGGGGACTTTTGGGGTGGATCTGTGCTTTTTGGGGTTTTCTTCCGTTTTTTAGGGTTTTCTTCTGTTTCTTGGGGTGATCCTGTTCTTTTTTGGGGTGTTTTTGACGTGTTTTGGGGTCTCCGTTGGTTTTCCTTGGGTTCTTGTTGGTCATCATGGTGAATGGGAGTGAAATGTGGGATTTGGAGAAGATCAGGTGAGTTTAGGGTGGTTTTTGGGGGAAATTCATGTTTTTGTTGTGTTTTTTTCTTCACGTCTACTTCTGTTTTGGGGTGTTTTTGATGTGTTTTGGGGTCTCCATTGGGTTTTGTTGGGTTTCCATTGGGTTTTATGGTGGTTGGGAGTGGATTGTACATTTAGGAGAACATCAGGTAGGTTTAAGTGTTTTTTGGGGGTTAAATCACGTTTTTTCTTCTGATCCGGTTTGCTTTTGGGGTGGTTTTGATGTGTTTTGGGGTTTCCTGTTGCGTTTTGTTGAGTTCCTAATGGGTTTTATGGTGGTTGGGAGTGGACTTTGCGATTTGGAGAAGATCAGGTAGGTTTAGGGTGGTTTTGGGATTGGATCCATGCTTTTTGGGGATTTTCTTCCAGTTTTGGGGGTGATGCCCGTTCTTTTTTGGGGTGTTTTTGACATGTTTTGATGTCTCATGTTGGGTTTTGTTGGGTTTTCATGTTGGCATCATTGGTGGAAAAGGGTAAATTGTGGGTTTTGGAGAACTTCAGGTAGGTTTAGGGGGACTTTTGGGGTGGATTCATGGTATTTGGGGTTTTCTTCTGTTTTTTGGGGTGATCTTGTTCTTTTTTGGGGTGTTTTTGACGTGTTTTGGGGTCTCCGTTGGGTTTTAGTTGGGTTCTTCGTTGGTCATCATTGTGAAAAAGGGTAAATTGTGGGTTTTGGAGAACATCAGGTAGGCTTAGGGGGACTTTTGGGGCAGATCTATGGCTTTTGGGGTTTTCTTTCATTTTTGGGATTGTCCTGTTCTTTTTTGGGAAGTTTTTGAGGTGTTTTGGGGTCTCCATTGGGTTTTGTTGGGTTCTCGTTGGTCATCATGGTGGAAAATGGTAAATTGTGGGTTTTAGAGAACATCAGGTGAGTTTTAAGGTTTTTTTGGGGGTGAATCTATGGTTTTGGGGGATTTCTTCTGTTTTTTAGGGTTTTCTTCTGTTTTTGGGGTGGTCCTGTTCTTTTTTGGGGTGTTTTTGACGTGTTTTGGGGTCTCCGTTGGGTTTTGTTGGATTCTTGTTGGTCAGTATGTTAAATAGGAGTGGATTGTGGGTTTTGGAGAACATCAGGTAGGTTTAGGGTGATTTTGGGGTGAAATCATGGCTTTTTTTTTTTCTTCAAGTCTAGTTCTTTTTTGGGGTGTTTTTGACGTGTTTTGGGGTCTCTGTTGGGTTTTGTTGGGTTTCCATTGGGTTTTCTGGTGGTTGGGAGTGGACTTTGGGATTTGGAGAACATCAGGTAGGTTTATGGTGGTTTTGGGGTGAAATCATGGCATTTTGTTTTTTTTTGAGGATCTGGGTTGATTTCAGGGTGGTTTTGAGGTGTTTTGGGTCCTCTGTTGGGTTTCGTTGGGTTCTTGTTGGTCATATTCATGGAAGGGAGTGATGGTGGATTCATGCTTTTTTGGGGTTTTTTCTTCTGATCCCATTCTTTATCTGCACATCGCCTCCCGCATGGCCCGCGACGAAGGGTGGCTGGCCGAGCACATGCTGGTAGGGGGCTCTTTTGGGGTGAAATCAGGGTTTTTTTTTTTTTTTTTTTGTGGATCCGGGTTGATTTTGGGGCGGTTTTGATGTCATTTGGGATCTCCGTTGGGTTGCGTTGGGTTCTCCTTGGTCGTTAACGGTGAATGGGAGTGGATTGCGGATTCTGGAGAACATCAGGTGAGTATAGGGTCTTTTTGGGGTCAGATTCATGGTTTTGGGAGTATTCTTCTGTTTTTTAGGGTTATCTTTTGTTTTTTTGGGGGGTGATCCTGTTCTTTTTTGGGGTGTTTTTGACGTGTTTTGGGGTCTCCGTTGGGTTTCGTTGGGTTTTCCATGGTCATCATGGTGGAAAAGGGTAAATTGCGGGTTTTGGAGAACTTCAGGTAGGTTTAGGGCGTTTTTGGGGTGGATCTATGGTTTTGGGGGTTTTCTTTCGTTTTTGGGGGTGATCCTGTTCTTGTTTGGGGTGTTTTTGACATGTTTTGGAGTCTCCATTGGGTTTTGTTGGGTTTTCCGTGGTCATCGTGGTGGAAAAGGGAAAATTGCGGGTTTTGGAGAACTTCAGGTAGGTTTAGGGGGACTTTTGGGGTGGATTCATGGTATTTGGGGTTTTCTTTCATTTTGGGGTTGATCCTGTTCTTTTTTGGGGTGTTTTTGACGTGTTTTGGGGTCTCCGTTGGGTTTCGTTGGGTTCTCATTGGTCCTTAAGGTGGTATGGGAGTGGACTTTGGGATTTGGAGAAGATCAGGTAGTTTAGGGTGGTTTTGGATTGGATCCGTGCTTTTTGGGGATTTTCTTCCAGTTTTGGGGGTGATGTCGTTTTTGGGGTGTTTTTGACGTGTTTTGGGGTCTCCATTGGGTTTCGTTGGGTTTTCCGTGGTCATCAGTGATGGAAAAGGGTAAATTGTGGAATTTGGAGAACATCAGGTAGGTTTAGGGTGGTTTTTGGGTGGATCTATGGTTTCTGGGGTTTTCTTTCTTTTTTTTTTTTTTTTTTTTCTCCCAAGAACCATATAATTACATGCAAAACATTGTACATAGAGATTAATATCAAAATGCAATACACATCACGTGCACTTTAAGCTGGACTCTAGTATATGGCAAACACACCAGGGTACATATTGCTTTGAAACCACCATTTTTTTTTAATGTCATGCATACCACTTAATATTCAGTCTTTTGTTTTGTATTTCTCTGATTTTATACAAATATACCAGTGCTTATTATACTATTTACTGGAAAAGAATAAAAAAATCAGATCTGTGTGCCCTCTTCAAATCAAAATTTTGTTGTGAGAGCACTGGATAAATATATATACACACACCAACAAGTGTCATAAGCTTTGCCTTTGCTGACGGAAGATAAATAGTACAAAGAAAGTCTGTCTAGTTTGTTTTACAGACTTGTCTTTCTCAGTACGGAACAAACTGACCTCCCTGGTCTAACTTTGCAGTTGCCTATTCTGCCTTTGTCCTGCAGAGAAGAGCAAGAAAGGAACAAATCTATTTTTGCACCCCAAAAACGCATTAGAGGAGGATTATCACACCCACCTAAGGGTACTTCCTTGTTTGTTTATAAAGCACAAAGCATTTCTCTTGGACAGTCTCTGTTGCTGGCCTCTTTTGTGCCTTCCATTTATAATAAAGATATTAAGATGCTTACCCCTTGCTTGTTTTTTTTTTTTTTGTTTGTTTGTTTGTTTTTGTTTTTTTTAAAGAACAGTGGAAGTGGAGAGTCGGATGACAAGCAAGAACAAACACTAGAAACTCCTTGTTCTGCCCCTGCTTTTTAATCACCCAGCATCACCCCGGCTGCAAAACAGCCTCTGCTGATTTACCTGCTTGTTAAAGCACCCCACAGGCTGCAAGTGCGGTGTGCTAGGTGTCAAGTTATATTTAACGGTGCACACGTAACCATTCATCTTCCCACAGTCGAAGCACAGAACAGCCTCTTGCTAACACAACTCATCCCTGCTGCTGCAAGAAACCTCATGGCCTGCAGGAAAACCTCAAGCTAAGAGTTCCAAAGCAAAAGCAGAAAACGCATCATTTGTACTCTTTCTATTTGAGGGAATTCTAGCTGCTAAACGCTGCCTACATCTGAGGGCACGTTCTGAGGCTGCCGGGAAGGACACTCAACACCCACTGACAGCAGGAGTGCAAAGATGCCAGCCAAGAAGGCAAAGGTTAGAGCTGAACGCTGCCTCAGCTTCCTCCAGCAGCCAGCTGGGGGTCACCTTTCACCACGCTCTCTGAGACTCGGAGCCCCGAGTTACCGCAGCCGCCACGTACAGCTGCTCCTTGCTGGCCCAAACTATTTGAAGAGTCTTCAAACTTCAGGGACCTGTTTTACGACAGCCTCAAGATCAAATTCATCTGTTCCTGAAGGCGCTGATCGTCCTGCTGTTTCTGTAGCTGTCAAAGAACAATCCTGAACTGAGGCACTCGTCTGATCAAACAGTGCTTCGGCACAGATTTGTCTTTAGCTTGACACATCAAGGTGAAGAGGAATCGATTCTTGCAAGCAACCTCTCAAGCAGGGATCTAATAAGGTGACCAAAACGACAGATCTGTTGTGCAGATCTGAGCACGTCACTCTGCAGGGAATCACTTTCAAGCCTAAGATGTTTCACCCATCTCCCTGCCCCAGAGCGACACAAGGAAAGCTCTTAAGCAATTGCTAGCCTCTCCTCAGTGCTCACGAGTCCCAAATCACTAATTTTACAATATATAAACCATGGCAGCTGGCACCTAGTTGGCACACGGTGACACTGCACACGTTGGCAGTGCTGTCAGGAGCTGGAAAGTCAGGGGTGAGGGGGTTAAGGGAAAACCACACATCAGTTTAGCAACTTGGCTCCCGTAGGATACTTCCTACGGCAGGAGTTTTAGCAAAGTCCCTCCCTCAGAGGGACCTGCTGGCTAATTAAAACAGGACTTCTGCTGGAGCAGTCAGAAGGCAGCAGGGTATCAGGAGATATCCAGTGGGCATCACCGTCAGTCTGTGGCAGTTTGGGGTCCAGGTATCAGTGGTTATGCGTGGTTTTCTCTGCTTCACTTTCTCCAAAGCTGTGAAAAAATAGTTCTTTTACAGCACTGTACAGTCACACGTTACGGATGGAACCAGCTGCATCAACTTCCAGTACGACGGTGTTGGAAAAAGGTGCCTTTGGTGGTCAGGAGCACAACAGCTCTGGTGAGGTGTTATTTAAGTGTGTTCTTACATCTGAGTTTCCTCATAGCAGTATGTAGCTGAGGGGGTCCAGGTTTCCCAGGTAAGATTGATGTTTTTTCTCCTACCAAGCACCAGCTCAGTATACAAAGCTCTGTTAATAACACCCAAGCGTGTAGATGTTAAACTGAAACTGCTTTTAAACCTATTTGTTGTTACGAAAATAGCTTAATACACCATCTTCACAGGGTAAAAATTCACATGGAAGGACAAAAAAACCCAGAAGCGCTTCCTGAGCTTCAGTTTACCAACAGCACCATCGGATTTAGATCCTGGCCTGGCAGCCAGGATGCAGGGTCTGTAAGCATTGCTGCGATGTGCAAGTGCCAAGGCAGGTTTCTGGCCTGCCCTGAATAAAATACCTTTTTTTTTTTAATACAAACAGCGTGCCAGGTACGCTGTAATGCCAATGTGCCAGCTCAATAGAGGATGTCAAACAACAGAGGCGTTTATCCTAATTTCTGGCATGAAAACACTTTTAACAGCATTCTTTTCATGAAGAAAACCCTCTCTATCTTCTCCAATGCTCCAGGATCTGCTGCAGCTGCAGCAGCCGCGCTGGTACAACCCACATCTTTGCCAAATCTTTTCAATAATTGTGCTTTACCTCGGCAATGTTGAGGTCACTCCTCTTCCTCCTCCAGCTGAGCAAGCAGCTCGCTGGCTCTGCCACACCGCAGGTGCGGAAGCGAAAGCTGGGAACACAGGAGTCAAACTCTCAGTGCTCACAAAGCCACCAGGGCAGAGGGCTGACACAGAGGCACCCCGGATCCGCTCTCCCTCCCCGCTGCGAGGCTCGCAGCAGCCCCAACCCGAAGCACACACAATGCTTCGCATGGTGATGTCACCGCTGATTCTGAGTCCCCACGTGAGGATCTGCTTCACCACTCTCAACGTTGGTGTTGGTTTTTGATTTTTTTTTTTTTTTTTCTTTTAAACATTCTCAGCTTATGGGAAACCATCAGGTAAACCACAGATCGCTAGGGAAGAAGGCCCACACGAGGGAAGTCCGTGCTTTTCTTCCAGGCAGTGGCACGTGCTTTAACACGCCGCGTTCGACAAAGCAGCTCTCCCCGTTTTGCTCAGTGGCAACAGGCACGACTGCAACGCACACAGGTGTAGGCAGCACCTGCAGGTCCCAAACCCTTAACCCGTTTTTAGAGAGCACCAATTTTTTAAGTAGTGCTTTTCCCTTAATCCATGACCCCTTCTTTCCTTTATTTCTATCGGGTGGCTCTCCTCCATTTTCCTCCTCAGTGTCTGAGCAGACACTGGGAATCGTTTCCGGAGGAAGGGCACGGCTGAAGCTCCTCCATCTACTCTCCGAGAAAAGAGAGTATGTTAAAGAATACATCTTTCCTTTCTTTTCCCTTTTTTAAATACAATTTCTGAAATCAACGCTGCGGCCTGGCAGCAAATACCTACGGGACTAAAGATGATTCCTCATCCTCACTGTAACGTTGTAGTTAACCTCCCAACGAACCCATCTCCCCAGGAAGCGGCCATTTGAGATGGGAAGGGGCAGAGCAAGAGGAAGCTCTCCTTAGCCTAGCTCTTCCCCCAACACCACCTCGCCACCCAGCACCAAATTCAACTCACCTGCTCCGCCCGATCACTCGAACGGGCGTCCGACGCTGGCACACGCCGCAGCGGTGGTTCTGACGTGCCTTAAATCACCTCTCCGCAGAATATCTCGGGTCTGTACGCTCAAATAACGCAGTATTTGAGAAATAACGCCCAGAGCTCACACTCTGAGTGCAGCCCAACAGCACCGAAGCACCGGTAGGCTAAACATTCCAAACCTGGCAACAAGGCTGACCCAAGCAACAGCACGGAACCCTTCTGCACCTTCAGCGTGGACATCAGCGTAAGGAAACACAGACCTCCTCGATCCAAATTTTAAGCGAGAAACGCAAAAGGTCACCCAACCGGCTTGTTTTCAGCAAGCTAAAGGAGAAATTAAGGCGACAACCGGGTGCATCCAGAGTTAGTCAGATCCTGAAGGCAGTTCCTTGGGGGAACGGAGGAGCAACGCGCCAGATGAGGGCTGCCTTACAGCGCACCCCTTAGAGGCACTGCTACGGAAGGAAGGCAGAAGGTTGGAACTCGAAAGAACTCGCAAGGCGCCCGTTAAGGGGGAAATCTTTCATTTTTTTCTCAGCAGAACCTCCCCTCTCCCCTCCCCTTCCCCCCATGAAGGCAGCCTGGGGACTCTTTGCTTCCTTAGGGAGAGGGCAGGGACGGGGCAGGGTGGTGGGACAGATGGCCAGAGGGTCAGATGCACGGACAGACAGACAGCCGGACAGAGGGCCCAGCAAGGCCCGACGAAGGGCTCAGGAGCGGGAGGGAAGGGCAGGGCAAGGGGAAGGGCGGCCCCGGGCCTGACAGGGGACCTTGGGCCTAACCCCGGGCAGCAGCTCCGCGTCTCACAGGGCCCAGAAGGGGCTGATACAGGGGGAGGGAACACCCCAGCCCCCAGCCCTGCCTCCAGGCCCTGCGGCCTGCACCCCCCCCCCTCCCCTCAGGGCACCCCGACCCACAGGGCCCGGGACGCAGCCTGCTCCCCCTCAGGGCAGCAGAGGGGAGCCGGGCCAGGCAGGAGGCCTTTCCCCCGCCCCCCGCTGGTCTATGAAGGGCTCTAGTTACCGGCGAGCAGGGATTTTTACCGATCCTGGCCGGACAACGAAGACCACTTATTAGAGAAGTACAATTCTTTTTTTCCTTGTGATAACTTTTCTTGACCAAAAAACAGGATTGTGAATGAGGGAAAATGAAAGATGTAACATGGGGACGTGCGGATACTCACGATGATGCAGCCTTCTATCCGCATGTTCACCTGCTCATAGAGCCACACCTGGATCCTCGACCTCTGCAGAACAAAGGAGGAGAGTAAGTCGGGCCACAAACACTGAGTAGTTTTGTTCTCTCATGTGTTCAGAAATACCTGCTAGCCACAGCCACGACAGCTCCCAGACGCTCCAAGGAGCAACTCTCAGGGGCAGTTTCAATGAGCAATCTGACATTTGAGCGTTATACCATCGGGTGAATACTACACGTTTGGTGAAGAACACGTTTCCAGTCACAAGGGAACACCCCTGCATGCCCGGCTACACGAGGGGGAAACGCCGGGCTCCTTGTGCCCACTGTAATACGCAATAAATGTTTGTTCATTGTCTTTTGTATTATAAAAACAAGGAGTTCTGTTTGAGGAACAGGAGTTGCAAAAGCTCCCTGCTGAAGTAAGGAGCTGTATAATACTTGGCTAGACACTATGAAAATTCTTTTGCTTAATGTAACAAAAAAAGAGAACCCCCTCCCCTTCTCTCCTTCTGCATCTCAGTTGCCTCTTTTGTTCAAAGACACTGCTGCAAAGTTCATGTAACCATCTCCTGATAAGTTGCTAAACTAGTGTATCAACAGGAATCTCACGCTGGGCCAACATGACCAAATAAAAAAAAGAAGTTGAACCACAATGCCGAGGAAGACTACAGCCTTCATCTTCACGACCACCAGAGGGACAGAGATGACCCCCTAGCAACAGTGCGCGCAGTCGCAGAATATACCAGGATGTGCTGCATAATCCCGGAATTACCAAGATATAAAAAGGGACCCTGGTGGGGGTGAGGTGCGTTCTGTTAGCGGAGCTGAGACTCACGGCCGCCCAGCGCTGTTTTGCTTGCTGTTGCTTACTCAATAAATTCTATTATTAATGCAGTGCTCTCTGAAAATTAATTAGGGGGGCAACTTATAACACCCACCAGCACGCTGCACAGCTCTCCATCCCCCACAGACCCGTCCCGGGACACGGCCAGGAGCCGAAAACTCAGCGAGGGTGTTAGAAATGGCTCAGGATTCAAATTAGGATTAAATAAAAAATAGGATTTATTAAAAGAATATAGAAGAATAGAGGTAAGCAATCAGTGCTGGGTTCACCGGGAGTCTCCGCTCCACCAGGACGCACACCAGCCACATCAAGTAGCTGATTTTTATGCTCCTAGATTAATACATATTCATTACTACTTCTAAAAAAAAAACAGGTTATTATAATTAGCTTCCAGGGTCCAGTCCCTCCTACTGGAGCATGCGCATCAGTCTCCTCTGGGGGTCTCTAGGGGTCTTTCATGCTGAAGGCTCGTAGTCTTCCTCTCCAAGTCCTTCCCCTTTGTACTCCTTTGGCACCGTACCAAGTTTATAGAACATTTTCTGCAGGTCTTGTCTCCCAGCCGTCCTTCAGCTTCTTTTTTTCTTCTTCTTAATCTCTTGGCCACCTGGCCAGATACCAGGGGTTTGCATAGTATCCCATAACAGTCAGTAGTTGTTATCAGTTGTTCTGAAACCCCCGAACATCAAAGACTTCATACAAATACAAATAACTTTCTTATTGACGCTTCACCAGTAATTAAAACATTCTTCACCAGCCATTCACAGGGACAGTCACACCTATAGCAGTGTTAAGTTAATCTCGAAGAAGACAAAAAAAAAAGGCTGTAACTGTTAGAAATAGAAGTCCGGAATAACAAAAGCAAACAGGTTGATAAATTTGAGGAGTATTTTCTGAAGACTTGATAAATTGACTAGAATGAGGGGGAGACTGGGACACACTGCATCTGTGGTTCAAGAATTAAATTGCCAGTGCAGGGCCCAGAGGCAGACAGGACTGTTCTTTATGGACATGAATTGTTAACACATAAAAAGAGGCGAAGGCTGATGGTAGAACAGGGCTTGGGGTGAAGGGAAAGCGAGGGCAGGTGGGCGCAAGTCTTTGAGCTCTCCTCATCCTGATTTTGGTTTTTCTCCCCCATTTCTGGCTGCGTGCGAGCACCCGGAGCCAGCAGAAGTCCCCGTGAAGTCCTTCGGCACGATGAAGGCCTGCGTGAGCTCCAGCAGCAGTTTCGTCGGCGGAGGTTTTCCCTGGTGGGGCCGGGGCGTCACAGCACACACACACACACACACACACACAGAGATGCGTGGTTTTGTCCAAACATTAAGTATTTACAACAAATTCGACAAGCGCTTTTCCTCTGCCAGCAGCAAATGCCTGAGGGCCCCCACAGCTTCACAAATCATAGCGGGAAGAGCCTACTGTGCCACGAAAAGTTCGGAAAATAATTCAAAATTGATCTGCTAGGGGAAAAAAAACGATGGCTGGTGGCAGGGTACACAATACACCCGAATCTCAGCCCTGTCCTCCGCAGGGTCAGTGCCCACGCCCAAGCGCGATGCTGATTGTGAGAAACACTCTGTAGCCAATAACTTAGGCTCAGGCTAGGATCTCAGTGAAGTAGTAATTTATTCACGATTGCAATGGCGGGCGCCCCACAAGCAGGAGAGAGCGCATCTACTAGTTCCAAAACACAGTTTATATACCTTTTGATGGCAGGACCCTCCCCTGTTTCCCCACTGAGTGGGTAATCCAGGTTCACAATCTATCTGATGCTTCACAAACAATGCATGGCCTTCAGTCGCCGGCCTGTTAAATTTCAAATTTCTTTTGACATTTTTACTGCTTGAAGTGGTAATGTTTCTTCACTTATCTGACTTGACACCATGATTTTCACCTAATTGTCCTAAGGAGTCTGATTGTCTGCATTTTACAAGGTCGCCTGCTAAACTTTCTTATCACTGTAAGCATATCTCAGTACCACATTCCCTCCTTCTAAACAATGTAACTCTGCAAAAACAACATTTCTATTCCCACACTGATGGCACCCGAACATTTGCTGTAGCAGGCAGCAGAGCCAGCAGCTCAGGGGAGCAATTTTTAAAACCAAGAGGCACTTAAACAACCCTTCATCGACCCCGTGACTGCGGCAGAGTCCCGACTGCTCGCCCCGGAGTCCTCACACCAGCAAAAAGCACCAACCAAAGCCTGGGGGAAGTTTGGTATAGCACAAGAGAAGGGAGTGGGGGTAGCGGAGCCGCATGGCAGAGCTGCTGCTTTTCACCATTTGATCCTCCCTGATAATTGAAAGGAAGGCTGGGTGGGCTGACCCCCACCCCCATTCCTGGCAGCAAGTTTGGTCCACAACACACTGGAATAACGATTCTGCTCCCTCCCACCCCTACAGCTTCATCATCTGACACGGGTACAGTCAAAACAATGGCATACACGAGTAAAAGTCAAGAGTTGACATAGTAACTCCAGGATTTGGCTATCAACTAGTCCTGAGAAATCAGAAGGCTTCTCTTGTGACAGGGCCTTCCTTTTCTCTTTATAATAGGTGTCTTAACTCTTTCATCTTGAAGATTACACCAGGAGCAGGGCTTGCTATAAATCCAACAGATTCTACAAATATCTGATTTGTGTAAGCTTTAATTTTAGCTTCTATCTCACTTCTTGTGGTAAATTTAAAATATCAGAATATTCCTTCCCAGCAATTGTTACATAGGAAAACTCCAACCCTAGAGAGCAGAAACTAACTTGATGCGTACTAAGTAAACTAGGGAAGGCCATTAGCATTACCCATAAATCTCAGTCGACATGAAAAAGCCAGGTGGATGACCTGCTAAGCCTTTCCCATCCCTCTTACGAACCACAAGTAGTAAAGCAGGATATGCAAGCCATATGCTCTCTAAATTAAGATCACATAGAGCTCTGCATACATGAGGCAGTCTGGAGGATCTTTACTTTGTTGATACTCTCAAAGCTTCTTGACTTATTTATGAGGAAAAAAGAAACAACTTGTGCATTTACATCACATACCTGCATGGTTCTAAGTGAGGCCAAGGGCAAGTGATTTCATTTCAGTCAGCATATAAAGGAAGCTTATTCCTTTATGGTTTAATTTTCCCAAAGCTTATTTTGAAAATGGTGCATCTTGAATTTTAAAGAATAGGTTATGATAAAAATATTTTAAGAGGTTTATTTTAAATGAACAAAGAAGGGCTAGATATGAAAAGCCATGTTCTAAACAGCAGATTTTAAGATATGAGGCCATAAAGCAAAGACGAATTATGTACTGCCATGAAACAGACAACTCCATTATGATGCTTCAGGATACCTGAAGAGTAAAGAAACCCATAGACCTGGCAAATTATATATTGCTACATCATTAGAGTAGGGAAATTGTGCCTAACCCAGCCTGTTTATGAATACATTCTGAAATATTTGTGATTCTTAGAGGCAAGCCTCATTTGAGGTTTGGAAGTACCTGAGGAAGGCATACAGCAGTACAGAAACAAAGCTGACTTCAGTTCTTCTGTGCTTTAGGAAACCTCTTCACAGGCCGTACTCATCGCCCTACAATATTGTCTTTCACATTTACTTATATGCCTTTGATATTCCTTCCCCTTCTCAGGATTCCTTTCACTTCCCAGGAGCCTCCCACTCACTGTTTCTCTCCCTTTCATTTTATCACAAGGATTCTTTCAAGAATGCAGCAACTGCCCTCTTTTCCAATGTTTTTTGAGCCTATCTAGGAGTCGCACATGAAGAAGGATTGAGAGAAGGGTTTTTTTTGTTGCAAAACTGTCAAGGACAAACTTCACTGTTAATAACCATATTGCAGTTACAGGTCTATCACTGGAGTGTAACCCTCTGAGAACAGCAGGACGGTTGATTTAAAGTACCTCCCTTACAATCAAAATTTGGAACAGTGAAAAGCCAATTCGCGCTTCAACTTATGTTAAAATGAGACAAAACATTTTACTATCAGGCACTGAAAATAACTTTAAAAACTGATGAACATACCAGTTGAGCTGTTATAATTCATAATCTTCTGAACTTCCAGTGAGGACACTAAACTTTTAAAAAGCAAAGTATCTCTACTATACTAGATACTACATTTAGTAATTTGACTGCATCTTGTTCATAAACGTCAAAAAAATTGTTTGAAGGATAACAGTTACTTATCCTCTAAAAATGACAGAGTGCTAATCCCAGCCCAGTGTTCTGTATATTGAGAATGAAGTATAGCTGAATCTTGACAAATACAGGACTTCCCTAACTTTGATTAACTTGGCCCATGAACATGAGCTACAGAGCTGTCTCCAATTTGTTTGAAAAGCCAGTTGTGTCGTTTCATTCTGCAAGTCTCCAAATGAAATTTGAACAACGTTTAGTGGATGAGTTTTAGGAAGCTTCACACTTACTAGTTGGTTCTACCCCAGTGTTGTGTGTCACCGCTGTATTAGAGATAGACTTTCTGCTCTGAGGTACTCTCCAAAAACACTACTGTTGAGCACACACTAGCAGGGAAAAGGCCCAAAATACTTATGGTTACATGAAGCAAGTCACAATTATTAACTTAATTTCAAAAATAAAATGGGAGTTCTTCGACAGAATAATAGTACACAGTAACACCTAGATTCAGGAAAACACAAGGTTAACAGCACCAACAATAAAACAACAACAACCTTTCTCAGTACTGATCCAACAGACAACATCTAACAGAATTTAATGCTGGATGTTAGGCCATTTCCATTTTTTCCTCAGTTCTGTTTAAAAAAATCCCTGATTTGTGTACGTGTTTTATATAGCAGCCTTCTGTCAGAAGAGGCTCCTGTATAGAGCACAGAAGCCAGCTCAGTGTGACCCAGCAGAGCAGCAAAGGCTGTTCCCCAGTGACCTCTCATGATGCTGGGTACACCTCCCAGTCCGATTCCTAGGGGAACATTGTTCCTATTTCAAATGGTTGTAAGCAGCCAGGTACAATTTAGGGACTTCAGTGCAAGATTTTGTTTAATTTCAAAATCTGTTCCAACAGAACTTCTGCTATGGTTTTTCTCCTTAACAGCCTCCACTTAACTGTGAAGTTTGGATAGAACAGTTGCATGACAGCAACCAGGTATGGTAACTAATTCCTCTCCCAAGTTGATCAATGACCAGCATTGGATTCATCAAGTATCATGTGCCATGTCTAGATTGATGAGAGGGGGAATACATTAAAAATGTGGTAAGGAAAAGCACTAAAACCAGTTACAGCTGCTCTTACAAAACAGTGAACCTGCAACTGCCTTTCTTAATGTGGAAGGAAATTAGTTTATCAAATTCAAAATGCAAGCTCACTTACAGCCATGCAGAAGAAGGCCAGATGCTATTACATGTGACAGATGCTATTCTGAACCATCCTTCAAGCAGGCATACTACATCCTCTTTCATAAAGAAATGCCATTTGTTTTTGCCCCCAGAAACTGAGACGTTTGAATTTCTTGTTTGGAAAACACTAACCCCAAGTCAAATCTGAATTTACCCTCCTAGCAGGCTACTAGCTCTAGAAACAAAAGGAAACATTGGAAGACTTTAGGAGGTGCTGAAACATTTGTTTTGAGGTTTTATTACAAAAATATATTTGCAAACATACAAAATTTTGGATGAAAAATGCTCATTCTTAAACATTTATGCAATAACTTAATAACTGCAAACATACATAGGTGCTATAAAATCCATACCATACTAAAAATGTTAATGATGCAGTATCTACATTTATTGACTTAAAATTGTTTGGGTTCCGTTTCCAGAAATCTGTCCTGAAGCCTCCCTTCCCCATGGTTTTCATGCTTAAAGAACATGCAAATGAGTATGTAACTGGTGCATCCACCGAAGTGGTAAAACTCAGAAATTGCTAAAAGCACATAATGTACATTAAAAAACACAAAACAACCATATGCCCATACACTGAATAGATAAATATAAATAGACAACCAAATTAAAGATACTGCAATTTTTCCAACTTGAAGTAAAGATATTGCATCTTAACATTTCCGTAACATTGCCAGACAAAACTGAGGTGATATATATTGCACACATTCCTCCTGTTAAGATACGCTGTACAAAGCAACCAAAATAGCTGGCAAAAAGGTGGGTGATTTGTTTAGAATACTATTTAAAACAAAAAGTCCCAAATTAACATTGGCTTTTAAAAATGTTTCAGAAAGTACATCAGTGACTACACATGGCATAATGGGTTTCAGAAATATACCAAAATGAAGCAACTAGAAATGTAAGCAAAAGTGAGATACATCCAGCAGTGAGTTTTTAAATATTATATTGAGTATCTATACACAGTTAAACATATATAAGAAATCAAAATGAAGTACTTAAATTTTTTAAACTTTATTCATTCTGCAAATCTTGTTTAATTTGGAAAGATATACATCTTCTAAGTTAACAGATGTTAGGCACCTTTTATATAAACTTTGCATTATTAAATAACAGCAGATAAAGTCTAACTACAAAACTGAGAATTCCAATTTTCCTGAATAGTTCAGCAGCTGTAGGTTTTTAAACTGTCTTTGATCAGGCTTTATTTTTTTGTTTTTAAATTAAAGTGACTTTAACATTAGCCACAAAAAATCATGCTTAGATAATGAAATTAATTTGGGGAGTATGGTCTAAACTAACTTTTTCACTCTCATAAATAGTAAGTATAATCCCATTAACCCAGTAGTTCTATTAAAAACCTCCACACACTTGAAAATTGTCAAAATAATTTGCTGTGTTGATCCATGGTAACTTGCTATACCCTAGTTATAGCTACATGCTGCTAACACGAATCAAGCATGTCAACAAACTGGTAGTTTTAGGTTTATGCAAAAAGTTTAAAAAAAAAATCAGGAATAAAAGTTTTTAAATAGCACAGTCTACATTAAAAAATTCCAAGTTTTACACTGTAGTTAAGCTTGTGTATTACAACGCAACTTATCTTTAAAGAGATTTGTCTGTTAAATCTACTACAGAGTGCTACTCTGGCACTCATAAATCAATCTCTGCAGTGTATTGGAGGACACCTACATTCATTCCAGTGTCTGCTGGCCATACATATAGAGGCCAGGCCAGACCAGACATGTTCAAGATGAACAGGTCTGCTTGTACTACAAATGATTTCACTGTTTCCTTTCCAATTCATTTTAAAAGTTGGGGGAAACAAACCAATAACATATTGCTACTAATACATTAAATAAAAACAAATGAAGGATATTCAGGTGTCAGAATAGAGTCAAACTCTCAAAGCAGCATTGCTGCTCAAAACAGTATTACTTTTGTCAACTGCACACAATTTAAGAACTCAAAATATAACTCCTTCCATTGTTCCTATAGATCTTTGGATACGACTGTATTTAGCAACCAGTATAAATATTCATAATTAGCTTCCAATATCTCTGTTCTTCGAAACTCATTAAAACTTCCTCCAAAGGAGCTGGAAGTTGTACATAAAAAGCCAGGAGTTAGGAACTTCATCTTTGCAAAAGGACCTCTGTATTTGGTTTATACCTAATTTGAGTCTCATTGTTTATGCACATATGCAGTATCATAACTCTAGAATTTGTGTAGGAAGCTCCCATTTTCCTTAACAAGGCTCAGTGTCTATATTGCTGAATTCAAATGCTACCATTAAAGCCAATACAGTTCTTCATGAATGTGCATGATATTAGCATCATTCCCTGAATCTTCCAATTTTTTTTTAAATTTTTTTTATTTAGCAAAATACTATATATTTTAAACAGAAACATTGAACTCAAAGGCGGAGAAGAGCTCTTCAGAAGGCAGATAGTGCTAAAGAAGATATATTTTTTCCACTAAAAAAATATGAAAAAATAAAATAGATCGAATACATAAAATGTAAATATTTGTTTTATCTAAAACATACCAATTTGTGAAAACTCACAATTAAAGCTCAATTAGTTTCCAATGAAATGGCCTTGACTACGTCAACATGTACTAATCCTTAGGATACATATACATACGTATGTTTTTTTGCAAGGATCCAAACAATTTTTTTTCTTCAATTTCAACAGTGCTTGGGGGCATCATAACTCAATACAGATCATCTTTCTGCTCAATAAACCAAAACTTTTCTACTGCAAAAGCATCCTTTAAAACTACTATTGCTGGAAAAAGTTGAGACCTGAAGTCTTATTAACTACCTTTGTATGACTTCAAGAAACAAATGCAAGCTATGGGCTAACCAATACAGCAGCATAGGAAAATATAATTACAAATTTTTCTGACTTCAAATGGGAAAGTATGAGATTAAACTCTTACATTACTGAATTATAAAATCACATAAGAAACACTAACAGGTTAACTATATAAACTTCATAAACAAGTATGAAGTTTTTACTACATAAACATACTTCAGACTATGAAGTATGCATTAACAATCTGGGAAGAGGGCAAGAGAAACGCATGCATTTGTTCCCTATCTGCATAGTTTTCAACACCGCAGTTCCAACACAACTGAGGAATGAAACCCAACTAAGATATGGTCCATCCTTAAGCTAAAAGGGAAACCAAGTAATTAAAACTATTTCAGTCAAACACTACTCAATGGGAAAATAGTCTTTCAGTGGTGGTTTCTTAACTATACATTTAAACCGAAATAACTTCAACATACAACAGAATTATTCCATTGCTTAAAAACAATACAATCACTGAAGTTTGCATATTTCAAATTCCACCTTTTTAGAGAAAATGGCCTTAATCACTTGAATACCTGTTTAATGTCAGGGATGGAGAAGCAGTACAATTAATGGAATATATAACAGATGAATTGATGTGCATTAGCTAGAGACTGTTAATGTATTGAGCAAATCACATTTTTAAACATTTTGCTAAAGATTTAGCTCTGAAGGCCTGGCGTCCAGATCCCACTCTTCCCCACAACTGCCAACTTAATCACTTAGTATTTTGCTCTCACCTTAAAACTGGAACTAGGTTCCCACAACAAAGTTTTGTCTGGTGTGGTGTAGTGTACTGTACTATGTATTTGCTAGTTTAGAGAGTATGAGTCTGTAATCCTTGAAAACTGAATACAGCTAGGAATGAAAGCCAGCACAAACACCTGCATATTCCATTAATGTGAATGAAAGATCATATGCAACTTAACTCCCTTCCCCAATAAAAACAAAGGTTTGCTGGTGATGATCACAGTGAAAACCTAGATCGCTTCTGAGAACATTACTTTCGTAAATATTTAAGGAATAGTCTTTCCTAACAGGTTGAAATTCAAGACATTGAAAACTAAATATTCTTTTAAAAAAATAGTAGTTTTATAGATGAGGCATAATTGTTTCTAAAGTGGTAATATTCTAAGTAGATTTAGCTTCGATTATAGCTTAATGTTGTCTGTATTCTTGGTTAGGACTTGCAAGTAGACTTCGTGAATAGTGCTGAGAAAGCGGGAATCATTCTGCAAAAAAAAAAAAAAAAAAACAAAAAACAGAAACAAAACATCAGAAACATTAGTAAAAAGATACCAGAAAAAGTATAATTTAAGTCCATTTAAGTTATGCACAAAGATTCCTACTTACGTTGCTATCTACCTGAGGGCTAAGGCAAGGGAACTGGGGCAACTTGATCTGGTGGGTGGTATCCCTGCCCACAGCAGGGGGTTGGAACCAGACAGCCTTGAAGGTCCCTTCCAACTCAAGCTTTCTATACATTTATATTAATTCTATGATTTAAAAATTCCTGTCAAAGCATTACCAGGAAGTGAAATTGTTTAACTGATAGACAACATTTAGAGAGATTTCCTGAGTCCTACTCCTTCAAATGGTATATATTTCTCTAGGCTGAAGATGTAGTACTCTTTCTACAAAAATCTACAGAGCAAATTTATGCATCTTGCTTGGAACATTCTGTAAGTAATCCCATGCTACAGGGTATGTCCATTATGGCTTATGTTCAGCTGTCTCTGTAAGTAAAATGAAGATTAGAAAGCTGGCTGGAATATTTGTCTCTAAAATCACTACAGTGATTCAGACTACTGGGGGGAGATTCTCTAATGAGAATAAGACTTCTGGCAATCGAGCTCAGTTGCAAGTCTTACAAGTAAGCTAGTTTAAGTCTTTAAATAAAAAATACCAATATGCAAATTGTGCAAAAATAAACAACATAGATAAGTCAGGCAATCTAGCTGATGTTGGGATCTGGCAGTGGCCCTTTTGATCACAGCTTTTTCACTAGGAAGATATTGTTTGCTATTTTAGACCTGTGTTTTGGGTGTAAAACCTAACATTAGCATGTACAGAGCAAGAGAATCCTGAGTTAACACAGTACAGCTGTCACAGCAACTTCTACTGGTTACCTACAAATCTCACTATGGCTACTCCCAGCATTACACATTTAAATCAGCTAAATATTTTAGTCACTAGGGATAGCAACACTAGAGCTTTGTAAATTCCATTTCAAAGACACATACTTTGGTTAAAGTACAAGAACAGTTCTAGGTAAGTGGAAACAGGAAAGCTTTCCCAAGGAAAGCAGAAACACCTACAAGGACAGTAAAAACAGTCCCCAACCCCCATACAAAGGCTTCTACAAGTGTAACTTTTTCCTCAGGTGTCCACAAGTTCATATGGATGTAAAAGGACATCTGAAGCAGAGTTGTTCTTCTAAGTCTTCCTTCCGTTTCACAACCAAAGTCTGGCTAGTCTACTTGGAACCCCATCCCTCAGATATGGAGTTCTTTAAGGACAGACCTTTATTAGATGTATCAGTGCTTCTTGAAGCTGGGACCTACTGAGAACAGTAGGAGGTATAGTCTGAATTTCTGTTGTTCCAAGTGTTAAAGGTGAAGAAGAATTGGCTTTATTTTCCACTTCAATAGCTTTTGTAGCTGACTGTTGGAAAACACTAGGAGACAAGAGTATTGAAGGAGCTACTGTAGTTGTGGCTGTAACAAACTGTGGAGGTGTGACCTGTAAAAGAACAGAAAGTCAGTGAGCACCACCTCCAGTAGGAACAAATGCTTTATTAACAGACAGAGATAAGCATAAAAAAAATTAAAAAAAAACACGCTATTACTACAGGTCAGTTCGGTATTACAGAACAGTTATTCATAATGAGGAGGTATCTGCCTATGAAGGGTACCTGCTCAAGGGCAGTTCCAATAACTTTAAATTTGTATCTAGATCACCAGATCTTGCTATTACAAAAAGTTTCGTAGTGGTAAATTCTGTTAGTCTTTTCTTCCTCTACCTGCCATTTTACTGTCCTGATATCTTTTTCATGAAACACAAAGTATTTCAAGAACACTGAAAGATGGCAAGGCAAGGATTACATTTTATGCCTCTTGGGTGCTTAATGCTCAACTGAGGATAATATACACCACAACAATATAGGATAAATACTTAAAAACAAAAACTAGTTCTAATGGTGTTAACGCAAGACTGCAGAGCCAAAAATGTACTTAAATTTCTGCATTCACACCAACAGTAAGAGGTACTGTAATGTATGACTGACTGATCTTCTGTCCTAATCTTCCTCACTTCAGTACAGCTTGTTTCTGCTCCATCAACAGCATTTTAAATATGGTCAAAGTGGACAATATGACTGTATGATATGGCAATGATTACCATCCTTTAAAACGTCTTAAATTTTATTTTAAAATCAAACTCAATTTGTTGAAGGGTTTATTCACCTTACCTGACTTGTTTTAGATAAAGTCTTTGTCTGTGGAAATACTTCTGATTCCTTGTTTTGTTGTACAGTCTAATTTAAAAAAAATATATATATACATAAATTACAAGTGAGTATCCGCAGCTCAATTTTTATATAAAGCTGCAAAAATCTAAGTACCAACAGATTTTAGATGTAGTTCATTCCAGTTTGTAACAGTTGGAATTTGTGGTTTATGCTTTCAGTATTACAGCAAACTCTTAACACAGTTATTAAGAAAGTCTACCACAGTTCAAAAAAAAAATACTAAACATCGAACAGGAATCAAATGCATACAAAATGAAGAGTTTAATTAGAGTGTAATCAGTATGGCAAACTGACAGGATGCTAAATTCAGTGTTTTTTCCTAGAAGGTTTTTCTAATTCCCTCCACAGAAATGAAATACTGTTGTCTACTAGATCTCTGTACTTTATATCTTTACAAATGACATCCAGGTATCTCTTTAGTCAGATTTCAAGACTGTAATATAATAAAATTATAGGATTATAAAAGCTTAGAAAACAAACAAACAAAAAGCACGTAGATAAGGTACTTGAATAAATTCACCTTGCATTCTTGGAAAGGCTTGTTATAGCCATTTGGAAAACCTCAACAGAGAAAAAAAACATCCTCAGGTAACTGATAACCTGTATCTATAATGACAGAAGTCAAATGAGCTTTCTGAAGTGGTTACAATGACAAGATCAAATTGCTAAGACCTAATTAGGCAAGAGTTAGGAAGTCTTCCTAGTTTGGGAGAACATATTTGGAGTATGAAGAACTTTGTCTAACAAAAATACATACACACAATGGACCTCATCAAAGAACAAAAGGGTGCAAGACTAGCACATGAATTGGAATTCATAAGGTTATCAAAGCAGACATTGAATAAATCTAGTAAGAGCAGTTACAGATACACCTCGACAGCTTTTCTAGATGCTTAAAAACATCACAATCCCAAGTCAAATCTTTACCAAGGTTCACTAGTACATGGAAGAAAGACACTGCTCAGAATGTACAGTTCTTCAACACTAGATCCAGACCGCTGCTCAGTGTTGTACTCTGACCTCCTCCTCTCTGGGCAAAACATCTCAGCCCAAACATCTCAACAAGGTGATGGCTTGCAAAATAACCCTAGCATACAGCGCTCAAGGCCTTCTTGAAAGTTTTCAAGAGCAGCAGTAGGTTATAAATGGGGTAATTAGAAAGACAGCCCAATGAGAGCACGCCCATTTCCTAAAAAAAAATTAAAAAAATTAAAAAAAATAAAAAAAAATAAAAAAAAGGTAATAATTCTTCTAAAGACAGAAGAGCCACATGTGAAAAATACAGGGCATTTACTGCTTAGGGTGTTACAGGCAGAAGCTTGTAATATATAAAAATATAAATACATGTATATATATATATATATAAAAATATATATATTACATATATATAATATAATATATATATAATATATATAATACATAATACATAATATATAATATATATATATATAATATATATATAATATATATAAAAAATATAAAAATACAGAGTTGAGCTGTTTGTTAGATCTGTGTTATGAGTAAGTCATCACTATTATCACAACAAAAAATAGTAGTATCAGCTGACCCAGACAAGACTGTTGAAGATTTTGCTGAAACCCAGTGGGAAGCACTGGATAATAATAAAAAAAAAAAAATAGGAAATTCATACAGGTATAGCTGTAAGTAGTTCTGTGTGATAATTTTTTTTCTTGCATTCTCACTGTCCCTAAGATGCAACACTAAGTGACAGAAAATTTAAAACACAAAGCACGAGCATTAATCTTACAGAGTAGCAGTAATATTTCCATCTAGTCTCTCAAAACAAGCTTATTTATTTGGGTTATATCGAGGCACAGACAGTAGATTCGCCTGCAAGAAACAAGTTTAGAAGGTCCTTTAGAAGTGATACTGGGACAAAAGAAACCAAGGGGGTCAATTAGACAGAATAAATCAGTTGATGATCCACGTTGACAAATAACAAACAACATCTCAAGGTAGCCCAGAGGGATTCCCAACAGAAGCGGTCAGTATCAAAGTGTTATGAAACACCCAAAGCTATATAATCTGAATCAGCAGACAATTTCATACTTTCAAATAAAGTACAGGCTATATTTCCACAGTAGCAACACTCCTAACACCATCTGACCTGTAACCTTCAGTCCTTTCTCAGATCAGACTCAGCAGCACTTCTCTAAGCCAAGTATAGGCAAATTCCTGAGGATACATTCATCCACTAATAGCACCAGCCTGAAAAAATTCCTCCTCTGCAGACAAGTCTGTCACTGATAGCAGATGCTAATGACCAAAATTAGATTTTGAAGTTTGCAATTCAGTCACACACATTAGAAGTCCTTATTTTATTTATTTTTTTTTTTTAGGAGCAATATATAGAAGCACATTTTCAAATGGAAATATTTGAAATATTTGTAGCCAATAATAGCTTAAAGCTTTATAGGTATAAAAAGCCACAGAATACCTGCAGAGAAGGGATTATCTTGTTGTTCAAGGTTGATGGTTTACTGTGCGATTCTTTGAAGCTTTCTGGTGTTGCAAGCTGGCCAACCGAGGCAGAGGTGTTTGGTGTTAAGGAAGTCTTAGTGAGAGACTGCTGCTGCATTTGGTCATGCTGTGGGGTCAACCTGAGTTTCTGGAGAAGATCAACGCCTGTATGGGATGTATTTGAGACAGTTCCCGTATTTGTTGATGTCAAGGGTGCTATAAGCTGACTTTGGCCAGCCATTAGATTTTGTGGAGCGTGGTTCACTTCGGATGGTGGCTGATTCACTAGTGGGGATATCTGCTTGGCAGCTTGCTGCATGACTTGCATTAAATTGTTGTTTTGCTTTAGGCCAGGAAGCCTCTGAGCAGGGGCAGCTTCCATTGTTGAGGCTGAATTAAGAATAGGGCTTAAACGAACTGAATAGCTGGAAATGCTTTTTACATCAGGCTGGGAAACTGAAGCTGGAGGTATTAGCATAGGTGTTAAACATTCCTGCTGATTCAAAGGATTGGCACTGGTTTTAACGTTTGGACTTTCTGATTTCCCTAGTGGTTGCTGTATTACTGTTGACTGGTCAAAGGAAAAAGGCAAGAGCAAGTTTTGCTGCTCTCTGGCAGAGGTCTCAGTCTGCAACTTCTCCCTTCTCTCTGCATTGGGATACGGAGGTGCAGGCTGTTCCTTTGGGACAGAAGTCCCAAACAGTTCTTCCAAAGTCAGATGCTTTGGCCTCGACTGAAATGTCTACAAAGAAAGGAAAAGGAAGGTTACAGAGTCAATTTAGGAATACCCAAACTGTGAGAAGTACAGTGATGTGTTACAAATTCAAGAAAAGTATGAATACAACTAGGTCAGATACATTTAAAAGACACCAAATTTTCTGTCACTTTTTTTTTTTTTTTTTTTTTTAAACAATCACAGTCTCAGGCTAAGCTTGAAGCCAATTCGTCGCTTGTCACTGGACTCTACCTCCCCCTCCCCCAAATTGCACACTCTTCCCCTTCAGCTTGCATTATTTTTCTATTCCAAACACCTCCAACTCTATCTTTAAAAACTTCCACTGCAGTAAGTGTTTACATTCCACCACTTGGCTGGAGTACTTGGGACTGGGGGAGAATATTCACATTTCTTCAAGCATGACGTTAAAACTTGAAATAACCCATAGCAATCATACGGCAGTGGCACGAGGGCAGGATGCAGCCACAGTAGAGATGACACCTTCACAGCACTTTCTGTCTCTACATCCTTCTATAGACAGACTGCACTACTAGCACAGAAGGGGGACAGCTATGGTTTCTGCTATTAAGGTGATGCCTGCCATCACTGATCAACCTTAACTACACAGCACACTTGGTTGGGGGGGGGGAGAGGGGCCGAGGAACAACATATGTTTTGAACCAATGCCATGCAGAATTTACAGTACTGTAACTAATTAAATGGTCTGAAGGATGGGAAATAAAAAGAGAAGCCTGAAGGTAAACAGTTTATCTAGCAGTACATGCCTAGACAGTTCTCCCATTTTCATCAATATTGCAGTGGATGTCACCATAAGTAAAAGAATCTGTAAAAACCTAAAAGTATGTATTAATTTCCTTGAAAAGCATGCACATGTACACATGAACACATTGACCCTTGAGTCTCTTACACAAATATACATCTAGCCTACAGCACTGACATTGCTAGAAAAATCTTAAGGACTTCCTATTCCTAATATTTTGCCTTACTAAACAGCATTCCCTACATTAAAAGTCAACACAAGGTTAGCAAAGAATGGCTGTCTACTAGGAGTTTGTGTAGTATTGTTTCCCCCCCCTCCCAACCAAGTTATCTTGTGAAAAACAGTCACCCTTTAACCATCAAAATAGATGTTGGCTTAACAGATGGAAAAAATGCTTCTTTCCTTATTTGAGAAGAATCCATAGAAAAACAGGATTCCTTGCTGAACAGGAAAAATAGCGGAAGTCCTAACAAGGCAACCAAGGTAACACACAGTAATAAAAATAACCCAAGTGACTCGTCCTCACTTTCTCCTTCAAAGGAAAACAATAACTATCGACAGAATGAGAAAGCAAATTGATAGAAAAAAAAAGTAGGGTTGGCTAGGTCTCCTTGCGTTTCAGGTGTTGAAGAGGCAATACAACACAGTTCTGAATTACTTAACAGATCGCAAACATTTTTAAAATGCCTTAATAAAAAGAGATGATCACAGCTAATTAACCACAGGCTCCTGTATACCATTTTGCAAGGGAAAATAATGCATTTTCTTCAGCAGTATAATGAGAGAGTCTGAGTTAACCCCTTATGATACACCTGCCAGTTCTACCATGAATTACTCACAGTTTATTCCAAGCCAGCTATTTTACAGCAGGTATTTTAGCTGAATTAGTTTAAAACGCATTTTTCTAGTGAGAAAAACAGCTACTAACACCCTTATGTTAAATTTTTCCTGCTTTTTTAGGTTGTGCAGGAAGTTACATAAAACAGCTGGACTAAAACATGACATTCTGTTCAGAAGAGTGAATGGCCCGCAGCGAAATTCCAGTGCCTTGTGATGGTATGTCTAAACAAAGACACTATTTCACAATGACAATTACTGCACCTCGACATTGCTCTGCTCGTTCCAGTGTTACTAACATTGGTAAGGGCAACGAAGGAATGGCAGCACAGGTAGCATGCAAGCTGCCTGGCAGTCTCAAGCTTGAAATCACATTGACTTCTGCCAAGGTTACTAACTTGTGCTGCTGACACTGCTGATTTATTATTATTATTATTATTATGTTAAGAGAAAATGACTACTCTGCATCAACTCTGCTTTTCACCTCCATTTGAGTAACTGACTGGCTTTCTTTTATTAATACATTAAAATTTTCACCTAATGAACATGAATCTCTGCCGTGCTCTGATCGCAGTCAGATTAGCCCCTTACACATAACACACGACACATACAGCTTGAAACATGAAGTTCATTCCCAACCTGAGGGATAAAACACATCTTGTGCTTGACTCATCTCTGGCTGAGGTGTATTTTGGACATGTCAGCAACTCACTGTGTTATGGACACCCTTCTCCGCATGGGGTTGGAAAAAAGGCAACACAATCCATTTACTTGACAGGAATGGAGTGCTGCCCAAAGGGTTTCTCCGGGAATTATTTCAGATATATCGAGGCATGGGAATTAGCAGTCATAGCTGGCACATGACATTTCACTGTTCTAGTTATATTTTTGTGTTGGTGATGAGCAAAATTAATTTTATAATACAGCTTGTTTTCTTTTTGAACTGCCAGGGTACAGAACTTGAACTTCAGAATATCATACAACATTTATTTTTTATTCCCAAATCTGTGATGTCTTTAGCATGAAGTGAAGGTAATCAATCAACATACAGTTATGACATTTTGGAAGGGTTTCAGCATCTCACAGTAATTATCAAATATATACTAGTTTTTAATTTCAATGGTTATCTGTTTTAATTAGATGAAAAATGTATTCTTACAGTTCAAATAACATTTTTTCCAGTTCTCTTCTAGTAGTACACATTATTAAAAATGAAATTATGAACAAACACCTTGGTGCTGTATTTGAACCCAGCTAGCTTTACACAAGTAAATTACCACTTAGATAACATAACTTTTTCCTGCATCTCCACAACAATTATTTTAAATAGCTCAACAGAAGAGACACTAGAACACCACTTCACCTGCTCTGTAAAACTGTACTTTCCCTTGAATTACTTTAAAGTAATGTATTACAATCTTAGAATTTTTAGAAATTTAAACATCAGAATTTATAGATCTTTTTTCAAGAAAAACTTTGAAATTAGAATTTTTCCTTAGCTAGTTTCTACTGCTCTGCAAGCTCATGCACTGTCAGGCTGGTCACTTCAGCTGATCACACATGCACAGCCAAAAAGAAGATTTCTTCTTTTAAAAGCAAGACACAACCCTGTTGCCAGGCCTCAAGATCAAGCATGCAGCAAGCACAACTGGCTGCCAGGGGTCAGTCTATCACTTGTGCTGGTCCAAAACCAGAGGTGCTGCTGAGAGGGCAGAAGATGCCATGAGAGCCAATAATCCTTGCAAGTTTCCCCTCACCCCATTTTAACCCACTGATTGTTATTACCCCAGCCCCTTAAACAGGTTTCTGCTACTCATACCGTAGCCCTAACCTGTACTAGAAATTATTTATTTTTACTTAAAAATAAGTATGTTGTTTACAATTACTAAATGCAGTGTTGCACGCATTTTCCTAGGGCATTTTCCAGAGGCAGTGCTTTATTGCATCCAAAACACAACAATAAGCTAGGACAAGGAGCTGGAGGCACACACTGTGGGGCATTTTCTGGAGAGGACCACTACTGACCTTTCTGTCCCCACTGGGTGGCACTGTAAGCAGGCACAAGTTACTGATGTGTTAGAAAGCATTTAATTGTTGCAAAAATTATTAGTATTTTTTTAAAAACGAACCTCCAAGAAGCACTGTATGAAGCTACACATCCCTTGTGCATAAAGGCTTATTAGGAAATGGAGCCAATTATTGAACTATCACTGCCTATATTCCAACCACTCCAGTGATGATGCTAATTATTTTTATAACAAGTTTCCCATGGTTCATCAACAACATTTACATGAAGCATGTTATTTTCACTAGCATTTTTACAGTAGTTTAATCTTTAATTACAGAAGTAATACTAGGCTTTAGAATTTGTAGGTATCTGGATACATGCTGATTGAACACGTATCTAATAATTATCTGACAGACATCTAAGCACTGTATGTGCACTAGAATTACCATAAATTTGAGCAACATCCCTCACTAACATCACTGAAACAATTCTGGAAGATACTGCTTAACGCAGAGGAAGGAATACACTGTCAAAAAAAGTCTAAACAAAACCGAACAGCAACACAACACCTCTCCCATGATATATATTAATCAGGCAAGTTGAATTTGATCATACAAGCAAAGGTTAAACACAAGCTACAGAAGTATGGGAGAAGACGGGTATGCACACATTCAGTAACTCCAAAGAGAATTTAGTGCTCCGTGACAGAAGTACTTTCCATTTCTTGTCTAGCAACTGACTGATGATTTCATTTAGCAGGACTGTAGCTACAGCTTTAAATGCAGCACTGACAAACTAAGTAAACGTCTCAGACACAGGAAGACAGTGCTTCAGTTGCTGTTTGAAAGACTGCAACACAGTGTACAGTGAACAAATGCCATATTCTCTCTGTCAATTCAACAGGGGTAATTTTTATTTGCTCCCTTACTCAGAAGTCATCCTGCACAGGTGTCTCTATACTATCATGGACTGACTTACAGAATCTGAGTTAGCCCATTTAAACACACTTTTATATTGACAGGAGTGTGGATACAGCCTCATATTTAAACATTACGGAAAAAAAAAAAACAGAATTTAGGCTCTTTAGAGTCTTCAGACCCATTAGTTTATCTGAGGGGGGTGTGGGCAGCAGGAAACATACCAGCTGATCTTCAACAAGCATAGTGAAGAGAAATGAGAGTAGATACTAAAACCAATTCTAAACTGCAGTTAAACTTACAAATTTATTTTCACGATGAAGCATAATACATTCAGCAAGATGATACTTCTATTCCAAGAAAATATTTTGGTACCAAAACAAAGTGCTAAATGAAGTAACACACTATTTAGATTTGTATGACACTTACCTGATCTAGCACTTGTATCGAAGGTTTTTGCTCTGAAGCCTCTGTGCTTTCTGACTTCAGGAAATTTGCATTTTGTTGCATTCCAGAACTTGACATAATACTTAAGTCACTGATCTGATTCTGGGGGGGAAAAAATAAAATTAAAAAAATTACATAGCCACAGGAGCTCAGCCACTACTATAGTTCTGCTTAGGTAGCACTTGGGCTGATATCCAGAGGATGTACAGGTTAGTAATTTTCCTGTCAGACACTGTAAAATTCACAAGTTTCAGGAAAAAATATACCAAGTAATACAATATCTGGTAAGTGTTCACAATACTTTTACTCTGTATTATCAAAAAAAGACAACTGGTTTTATACTTTTTTCCACTGATAAATAAATAAAGGTAGACTTTTCACATTTTGTATTAGCTGCTAACAAGGCCATTAAATTAAGAATTCATGCTAGAAACAACTTAGCATGCTAGAAACAACTTAGCATGCTAGAAACAACTTCGAAAAAAGTCCTGTCAGAAATTCTTCTAAAGTGACTGGAAGAAGAGCTTGTCACTGACTTATTTCCACCAGATTTAAATAACCACGTGCATGTACTTCCACTAGGCATTAATTGGTTTTTCTGTGAATAAGGCAAACTAGCCAAGGAAGTTGTAGTAATAGACCATACGTTTATGGTTTGAATTGACTTCCTTCTTTACTAAATATATACATTAACAAAAATAAAAACTGTATTAAATTTTAAAGCATTAGTGAAAAAGTGTAGAACCAGTCTAGCATAAAATAGGTAAACTATGTTTATGATACAGCTGAACATCAGCACATCAGATGATCTCTCCTCACTTACCTGACAACTACAAAATATGAGAAACTGTAGCAGTAAGTTAGAAACAATCTCAGCTTTATTATTGTTTTGTTTTAAATTTCAAATTGCAAGTGATATAAACAACATCAGGACCATATGTTGTGATTTAGGGACAGAAGGGAGAGAAACAATGGCTGCCTTTCTGTAGTTTAGCCATTAATTCAAAAGGTTAAAACTCTTTGAGCCTGAAATGGTTGACTGCCTTGCAGCTACAAAATCAAAGCCTAGTTTTTCCTTTTCACTAGAGGATAAGCTGCTACGTTTTCTCAGACTGAAACACACACACACGAACACTATAAAAAACATCCATTCACTTCATTAAAAAAATATCTCCATTCATTTTCACATATGGACTTTATGGAGCGAGTACTTGAAGGATTAAGCTGATTTGGAATCCTAGATTAAATCACTCAGACTTCCATAAATCTCTTTTTCACTCTCTCTGCCCCCTTCTCATGCTGACACTCTGCCAATCTCATGTGGGCTGCACACAAGGATTACTGTATGATCCATCTGGAACATACCAGGCAGATGAGTACTTTCGGCTCCTAAATACAAATTCATGCATAATTACTGAACACCATAAAATAGTAATAAAAAAAAATCAGACAAGAAAGGTCTCTCAAGAAGCCACCATCCAAGTTGGTTACCTAATCGTATTAGCTTTGATGTGTGCTGGCCACAAGGACTTCCAAAATCAATGTGCCTGAGGTTTGTTGCTAAAGGTGAGGTGGCCAACAGAACATCCTGCAGGAAGTTTGCCTGAATCACAACTAGCATTGTTCATTTCTGTTTACTGAGCAATTTCTACAACACTACACTCGTAGCAGATTAAGTGGGGTAGATTCAGTTTATTGCTCATCTACATGCACACAAAATGAAATAACGTCTCTAATAATATAGGTGATCTAAAAGCATCAAGAAGCAAAATCAAGACAGAGAGGCAAAAAAGCTAATTTGTGTAGTATCTTTACTGTAGCCTAGTCCATGCCCCATGTATTTTCACACTGTATGACAGCTGCCACGGCCCAGTTATCAGTACTTGTCTACACAGATGCAATCATGACACTTCTGAACTTTGTTTCTAGCGAAAGGTTTTCATTACTCTCACACACAGACCTCAAAATTCAGAGAGAAGCTGGAATATCCTGAGTCATTTTTAAGAACCATCTGTTGGAAGTGTGTATCATCCGATATTGCAAGAACAAAGAAGGAGAAAGACTTCATTACACCCTAACAGGCCCCTACCAGAACAATTTCTGATTTTTTGTTCTGTTTTTTTTTCAAGCCTTCCATTTCTCCAGATCTGTCTCAATTGATATAACATTGAAAGATGAATCATTCAGCTTTCGATGCTTCTTTCTGTGCTCTCACAAAAGCTGCCACTTTCCCAATGTTGGCCTTCATACAAAGACACGTTCTCCTCAAACAGGATTAATGTGCTGAGAATTAGCTTTTATTTGGACCTATATTAAAACATTCTGAAAATACATTACTGATTTTCCGAAACTAGAATATAGGCTCAAATATATTGTAAGGTCTGTCACTTTCACCTGTCCTTTATGTCAGAAAGCGACAAGATAAGCAGGTTCATCATACATAGCTTAGCCCACGTGTTCATTCCTTCCTCCTCATCCCACATGGTACCAACCTAGAATCCTACAAAGACTCAAAACACAATTATTCCAAGGAACTCCAGTGTCCCACTATACAAGTTCAAGAAGAAATGAAGCACTCTAGTGATGTGCTAACCCTTCTCCCACCAGTATAGCTGCAAACCATATTGTATCTCTGCGATATTATAGCTACACATTACTATTGTACATCCTTGTGTTATTGCACTCACAAAGAATCTTTGTTGCCTTTTTTTTTTTTTTTTTTTTTTTATCTCCCACGGACTTCTCTTACATTTGTCTTCCATGTATGAATTTGGTTCTCAGGACTATGTAAAGTAATGCCTTCCCAAGAGATCTAATACTTTCCTTCATCATGTAAACTTATGAATTTAGTACTGGCAAAAGACACCAGACTCACCATTCCGGTATCAGCTTATTAAAAGAACAGACACACAATAGACAGGATTGAGTAGTACACCAGGGAACAGAAGGAAAATGTTATATGCTCATCTACAGCAATTAAAAATATGGTTCACTGAGTTTACATGTACTGAATGACTAAATCTCTACCCTCTAACACCACGTCTTTTTTTTTTTTTTTTTTTTTTTTTTTTTACAATAACTGAATGCTGACACTGTTGGGTACAATTTTTGTTATTCCTAGAGACAAAATTTTCCTCACAGCAGTAGAAACTGTTGTAGAATTGGTCTATCAAGCTCCATTTTCAAGTTGGATCACAGAGTTGATATTGGACTTCTTCCTCCTACAGTGTACTTGAGGGAAGGAACAGCAGCATTCTGAAAACAAGACCACTGGAACAATGGCAGAGAATGCCTTCTCTTTAAACAAAACACAGTTACGTTAAAAACTACTTACCATATAGGCTTTCTTAAGAATGAAAAAAATGAACAGTTTGGCAGAGTTACCTACTAAGCTAAAAATTATGGAAATAAAGCTTATGAACTTATCCAACAAGCAAACTCCACACTTCTTAAAAATATTTCCCTACAAAACCTGTTCCCCATAAGTCACTGTACATCTGTGCTTTTATCACAGACATGGGAGAGTTTACAGCTTCAGGGCTTTTATAATATTATTTAAGATGCCAAAGCATTTTGGTATGCAACCCAGTGAATGCTGTTGATTATGCCATGAATCATAGCCGACCTCCTCCAGTGACTTTCAGTACAATGGAAAAAAAAAGAAAACCTGAAGTGTTAGCTACTATAACAAATGTTTACGGAAGTGGAACTTCAGAATCACAGAAACAGACACATTCTTCTGCAGTGTTACATTCTGTTCATCTTTCCTTTGCTAATGATCTCACAAAATAGGACAATGATTGAATACTGAGATTAAGCAGCCCATGCACCTGTTTTAGAACACCGTATTTATTGTGTTTGCATTTCTAGGTACCCATTTTTAAAACTCTACTTCTTTCCCCTCAAGAGGCAGCAATTCAAACATACAAAGTTTCAGGCCCATTGAATTATGGATTAGGTGCGCTGCTTTGTGATCTTGGGTTAGAGTATACTCAATTGTCATGTGGAGCACATGAGGATCCTTCTCCATCACGGCTCTCAGAAGCCACAAGGCATGCCATTTCAGCAGACTCCGTGAGGCCCCGACCACCTCACTGAGAAGGGAAAGCAGTGTTTTTATTCATTCATAGCAGAATAAAATTAAGACATTTCCTTACTCGTTCATATTCATCCTTGGCTTTACTAAGCATTTCCAGGATGTCAATAGGCCTGTTTTTACTGCAGCCATTTGTTCTGCTGGGACTTTTTCTGTCCTGGGAAACTTGCTGTGATCTCTGAGCTTCTTGTTCTACCACTCTGCAACAGGAAAGGAGAAATGGTTTTTCACAATTTTTATCTAGCATGAACATTTTACAAAAAGCAGGAAGGAAAAACATTCTCCAAGCATATAAACATGTTTTGTTCTGCTTGAATGAAAACCTAACACTGAGCTGACCAAAGCTATACAAGTTTTAATTTGCTACAAGGTTTAGGCAAGTCAAGCTGTCAAATGGTCTGTATGATTTACCTCTAATCCAGACAGCACTGGTCTATATCTCAAAATTTGCCTGCAGTAAGCCCTACTTCTGTAGACCTGTCACATTTAGACATTTTTTACAATATAGCATACAACACGCATTTGGATGTCCGCATAAGCAGCACGTGTACTATACCACAGACTGAGCAAACTGTGTATTTTTATCGTTTACTTTGTAACATGCAGTTTTTTCCATTATTTAACCATATCAAGCCATGTTGTTCAACTAATCGAATACAAACCAGTTCTTATTTAGGACGAGACCTACCATTAGAAAACAAAAGGAGTAAAGGCAGCATACATTTCTACTCCTAATCCACGTACAGTTCACAAGATGTACATGGCTGTGCAATGCACTAAAGCTTATTCTCTTGAATAAAACAACACCAGCCTGTAATCCCCTCTTTTTTAAGCCTGCATTAATCAAATATGTTAAGAAAAAACAAGCACTGTAAGCAGGGCAGAGCTCTACAGCTGGCACATCACTTGAAAACTCTCATGCTGTGGAGCTGATGGAGGAGTTGAGGTGCCATCAGAGCAGTCACAGAAAGAGTCAATCATCCAGCCTCCAGCTTCTTCTGGTCACTTAGGACTCAGGAATAAATCTAGATTTTAGACTGTTCACTAAATAGATATTTCTATGTACCTCTATGTTATCATTCCTGAGGAAAAAAATAGAGCAAGCGTTAGAAGATTCCTCCCATTTTCCTAGCTGCCAAGACCCTTTACTTCACTAGAGTTCAGCTGTGTTTATTTGAAGAAATATTAGACAGTGCGTTTTTTTTTAAAAAAAGAGAAAGAAAAAAGATAGCTTTTAACAGTACAGCATTGTCCAGGAAAATGAGTTTCAAAACTTTTAATTATACAAGATGATTATTGAAGTAGCTTCTCATTATTCTTTGAATACTATACAGCTTCCTCTGTTTGCAGGCAAGCACTCACCTGCGAGCATAACTCAGGATCTGCAGGCCAATCTACTCTGTCAGTTTCTATGAACTGCAGCATGTGCTGCTTTGGATGAAGCAGCTCAATACTGTACAAATGTTTCTATGGTGACACCATGAGAGAACATTTTGTTCTAGCACCCCACATGGTCATACAGCCCTGACTTAGGACTTGTCTATACTCAAATCCAAAACTAGGGATGAGAAAAGGCAAGATGAAAGAACCAGAAGGCTTTGCTCAGATTTAAGTGTCAGCATGGCTGCATCAGGAAACATAAATACTTTGGCTAAAGGGCAATTTCTGGGCAGCTGAAGTCATGCATGTGCTGCCCTGTAGACAAAGGGACGGCTTGAGTCTCCCAGCCCTCTTTCTGTTCATTAAAAACAGTTCCAGAAGATTTCAACAAAATATCTTTCCATTGGAAGTAGTTCTAATGGTCTCATAGCGAAATATTTTCAATGAGTAAATCCATTTCACAGAAGTGCTTCAGAAGTATTTCCACAGAACATCTCTATTTTCTTCTGCACATTATCAGGGGTATGCTACCTTTGTAATAGTTTACTTTTTGTTAAAGAATGAAAATGAAATTATCTCACGTAGATAAGTGCCTAATGGCTCTTCCTCCATTTCCTGTCTTATGCAGGTTACATTCAGATGATGGCAGTAGGGTAAATGTGAAGCAGCACCCCTTCCAAACTGTCCCAGATAAAGGCAAAACATCTGGAAGCGGGAGACTATCTCAGAGCCCAGCTGAGGTCTGACAGTTAAAATAGGGTAGAACAAGCCAATAAACCAACTTCAAAATAAGAAAATTACAATGTACACATCAGAATACAATAAAGTCTCCCAAAGACTTATGTCCTACTACTTCTAGGAAGCTTATCCTTCATGAACAAGTATTTTAACTTGACCCAAATTTATTTCTCCTCAAGTTAGCAGTTTGAACACTTGTATAGTCTTTTCATTAGTATAGAATCTTTTCATTGTATAGAATTTTCATTCCAGAAAATTCTAGATTTCGTTTTTAAAATAAAAAATTCTATAGATCAAATGCCTTTTCCTGGGGTAAAAAGTCAAAAGAAAAAAACCTCTACTAATGCAAATCTGTAAACCAAGCGTGCTCTGTATGCAATCAGGATTAAATCTTTTTTAAGCAAAGCCTGCTTTTTCTTTCCATTATATCAGACAGTGGAAGAGGCACACATTCCTTCAGGGACACAGAAGTGGCTGTGACAGTTTGTTCAAGAATATCTGCAGTTACAGCATTGAAAATATACCTGGCACAACCTCACAGAAGAGCAGGGAAGGGGTGGGGAGAGAGAGAGACAGAGAGAATGTGAGAAGTGAAGTTGTGTGATTACAAAGCCTATGAAGAGTAATTTACTTTTCTTTTGAAAGATAAGCCACCAAAATATAAATGGATGGCCTGCAATCTTGTTAACTCAATCTGGCACAATAAGGTCAACTCAAACAGCAGGAAAGAAAAAAAAAAAAAGCTTGGGAAAAAAAAAAAAAAAAAAAAAACTTGAAACCTTTTATGGTTATGTTTTTGAAGCTCTGAGATACTCTAAATGCAGTCCTCTTTCCTGTAAGTGATACAGGACACCCCACCTAAGTAAAACGGCACCAACAGGCAAAATACAAGTTTCTGCTGCTAACAACAAAAAACGTGAAACTAAATTGATACTCAAAGATAAACAACCACTGGAAAATCCACTGAACTAAGCCTGGTGGGGCCCACAACCATGTGACAAAGCTCATTCTCTAAAAAGGATTATTGTTATTATTATTTAATTAAAGGGCATACTTTATTTTTTTGAAATACATTTTTCATCCCAGGCTGAAACAATCCCTGTAGTTTGAAAAGAAAGGACACGTAAGCATCAGCACTTTTCTTCTCACTGCTTTCTACCCATTTGCAGGGAGAGGAAGCTTGATGTTTGTAGAAACTCATGTCAGCAAAATAGTTTCAATCCACTTTTCATCAAGTTTGTAACAACAGCCTCAGAAGTGCAATTTTGCCCTTCTACAGCAACGTGCAACTACAATGCCTTCATTCCAGTTTCCCTAGTATTCATCTTTAGATTCTCAGAAGCTCTAAGACACATGGTACCAAATGAAGTATGCTTTCATTCTACAGGACTTTTAAAAATATTCAATTTGATATACTTGCACTAAATGCTTCTAAGTATAGTAATGGCTTCAGCAAACTCTTTTGTTACCCCTACATCTATACACAGCTATTAAGAAAAAGAGAGCCAAGAGTATTTAGACATTCTACATACTAGTAATGGGGAAAGGCTTTATGAAATATACTCTCAGGTAATCAAAGACTTATTACCAGCAATATGCAGGCTAGTGAATATCACATCCTTTTTGACCATGTTAATAGCAGCAACAACTAAAAACCATTCTGAAGTGAGGTCCTAGGAAAGCTCAGAAAAACTTAACTGTATTCTGTCAATATCCAATCAATTACTTTTTCTATCTACATGTTTGATTTCTGTAGTTTCACTTGCCTAAGACTGAAGAAGTAACTATGGTCCAGACACATTCCCAAAATCTGCTTGATATGTTAAGCCGTTTCCAAGATATGCTTAATCCACAGTCATGCCAACACCTAAATTAGCGATTTGGTTTAAAATGATGTTCATCCTATGTCTACTTTACATATTATTAAGTTCTGCCTGCCTTTAAGATGTCATGACTTACAAGACATGATGTGCTGATTAGAGCACACAGAGAAGGTGCAGGAAAGTAAATAGTGATGGTGCAGAAAAACAAAGCAGAGAACACAGGAAGAGAAAATACCCTGAGGAATACATCTGCGTTTTGCAATTTTGCAATTTTTGCTAGCATATGAACACACTGCCACACACTTTAAACTTTCCTTTCACAAAGAACATAGAAGACTCACTTAAATGAATTCTCATCCTCTTCTATAAGCAAGGCTTAATCAGCAACACACCTCACCTGAAGGAACAGAAGCAAGAATACTCTCTCTACCCTACACTCACTACATTTTAAGTACCTCAGCTTTCCTTGACCTCTTCTGTTCACCCAAACTACTGAAGCCATGCCAGTGCAACCACGTACAGCACAGATAGGCTAACTGTGCTGCTACACGGATAGTATTTTAACAACTAACAATGCCATGTGTCTGCAAACACAACTTGAAGGTTTCTTTAAACAGACATCATTTCCAAAGTACTCCCGCTGCATGGCCTCCACACTTCTAAGAACCTCAGGAACCATAAAACAAGAGCAAGTGACATGTCAATTTTATAAACTGATTTATCTCTTGAGAAAGAAGAAAAGCATTAATAAAAGTTGAATAACAATCTAGAAGTTTAGCAACAAGTTCCTTTTATTTCATAGTTCAGTCTACACTCCTAACACAGAATCTTGCAGAATGAAAAACTATATCCTTCTCCCACTTTCCTTCTTTTTTTTTTTTTTTTTTTTTTTTTGACTTTAGTCAGGAATAATAATCAAGCTTTTAGAACAGGAAATGACCCACCACCAAACCAACCACAAAAAACACAGCCCTTATTTATTTGCCTTACACTTTCTGCTTCAGAGAATCTTCTACCAGGGTATTACTCTCCATTAAGCATCTCAATACTAAATACAAGTATAAGATAATAAACAGGGCTTATGTTTGCACTCTTCAGAGAAGGCCAATTAATACTTCAACTGAATTCTTTATTACTTAAAAAAGCCTTAGTGCTATAGTTTTGATTATTAACAGACCCCAACAGCAGCAAGAACTTTGTATCTCTCAATTTAAGGAGAGAAAAAAACATGCATGTAATAGGTTCAATTTTTGCCTGAAGAAGAATTCTGAAAAAGAATTACAGAGTAACAATCAGGAGTACTTACTTAGCCATGAGTTTTGCTATTCGATGACAGTCATTCTTGTCGTAAAACCAGATACTGTAAATTGACACTTGAAAAGAAAAAAGGGAAGTGTAAGACAAGGGTTGAAAGAATAAAAATAAATCAGTAGAAAGGAAGCAAAAACCAACAGCCCATTAGCCTAGTAATGTATGAGTTAACATCAATTTCCACTCAAATATTCTCTGCATGACCAAGTACCATTTATAAAGTAATTATAAACAGCATGTGGGTAAACACAAATACAACGTAAAACAAATTAAATGGACAGACTACAAAATGCCGATCCTTGTTCACGGGTAGAAGAGGCAAGCAAGTGAAGTTTCACATTCCAGATGACTTCCCACTATGGTTGCAACCTTCTATTTAGAATGGCAGATCTTACCATTACACTAGGCTGAAGAATATCCACATCGTTTTTGAACACTCATTTTCAACACTGCCAGGTTTTGAAGTTCAACAGAAGCGTTCAAGTTTGAGTTGCAGTATGACAATTCAGTCACAGGCTCTCTCTAAAGGTTCCCTCTCCTAATTCTTTTCATGAGAAGCAGTTGTACAGGAAGGGAGTGATAACAACGCTCCAGCTGTACTGTCACATTCACAGAGCAGCTTAAACACAGATTCATACTGAACCCTGCTCTTCGAAGGCAGCAATGACAAACCAGCAAGGGCAAAAAGCTTCCAGCTCTGCAAGACACCCAGGACAACTCTGGTTTTCAGGGCAAGTACAATTCCACTGAAACTTGGCGAAGTTCGAGCCTGATCACTCAGTGAAAGACATGGCAGAGCAAGAAACATGGTCAGCAGTGCTACATACTATTTCTTCATCAGCAGCCCCACTTTAAAGATGCCATTTTCACCCAAATACATCCTCATCTCCTCATTGTCCCCACAGTTGTGCCAACACAACAAATCTACAAACTATTCTCACAATTGTATTTGATCCAATTCACACAGCAGGTGATTTTAAATCCTGGTTCATCTATGAAATTTACCAGTGCAGAGTGTGCAAGTACCTCAAAGGCGATTAGACACCTGGCATATGTTACCACTGAAATATTTTCATTCCTGAAGGGATATTTTCAGCCTTTTAAAATTCAGCTTTATAGCACAGTTCATGCCAATGTTTTTATTAAGTTGAAATCCTTACAGAAAAGTAAAGAGTTAAAAACAAACACACTACCTTTCCTAGCTGGATTTACATTTAATTTTGTTTTTTGTTGTTGTTGTTGTTGTTGTTTTAAAAGACAAAAAACACACCCCCCAAAAAAACTCAAAGTCTCAACAAAGGCCTACTCAAGGTTATTTAAGCCACAGCAAAGACTGTGATTATTTACCAAACATAATTTTCTAAAACTTCCAGTTACCCTAGCCTTGCTGTGTTGGACCAAAGAAGTCATGCCCATACCTCACTTCTATAACAAGATCTTAAGACAAGCTGAAGTTGTACTTTGCTTCTTATGTTTTTTTCTTTTTCCTTAAGTAACTATTATCTTTGCAAGTTCCAGATGAAGTAATAGCCAATAAAGATTTTCTAGCCATAAAGAAATAAATAACAACTTAAATAGCTTAACAATTTAAGCTATTTTCTCCTTGCAAAACACATAAGCCAATTGACATTGCCAACATTTACGAAATATTTATGAAAATTTATCACCTCATACAACTGGACTGTTTACTGCATTGAGACTCGACAGCATTTCAGTGCGAGATGTTTCTCTAGTCACGTAGGATATTTTAACACTAAAGAAAAGCTCTTTCCCTTCCCTGACTCCTGTATCAGTCGAACTACTAAAGGAAGAAAGCTTCTTCAAAAGCATACTTGCTGAAGAAATTAAGATAAGGAACCTATAACGATATCTTAATGGGATAAGTGATAAGAGTCACACACTATTCTGCCAGACACAGGCCTACATAAGACCTGAAGCTGATTGAAATCTCAGCTCTGACTACAGAGTATCATTTTTCTCTTTACTTTGTACTACTGGCAAACAATCACAGGGAGTCACCACAAAACTTCAGCAGTATCACAAACTTCTAAAGCAGATTATGAACAAGTGAACTTGGGCATTAAGTTTGATATGGTCTGACGGACTGGAACAATTACCTCCCTCTTTTCAGAAGAGGACTCATCGGTACCCTCAGTTCAGCTCCCTTGCCCCAGATATCTCCAAACTTTCTGCCACAACTGCCTTACTACATTTGATGTGTTTAACATGCATGCAACCTCAGCTACGAACATCCTTGCATTAGGAGTTGGTACTTCCCAATTCTTTTGCTATCCGTGATCTTACTACACCCAGCAGAAACATCAGCTGAACGTTTGTATGCCTAATGGCACACCTTTCTACTGCAGCTCTCTAATATTAGTTTCAGATAAATTGGCTCATTTTTCCAACTACTTTAATACTTTCACTCTAGCTTTTCTACACCAAACGCTGGGCAGCATCTTCAGTAATCAAGTAGAGACAGAGTGTAGTCATCGTAATCCTTCGGTGGCATTCACATTACACTGACACACATGAAGTCGTAAGTAATCCTTAACCGCGGCCAAACCAGACTTGATAAAATTAAAATAAGTCAGTTATCTTAATCTAAATTCTTCTCGGACATTAGATACCTGGGCAAGTTAATTACATCACTTTTATTAAAAGCAGTGACTCATAAGTGTTAATCAAAATGTGTAATGCCAGTTTCTCATGCTGGCTCCTTCTCTGTTGTGCTTCCACTGCTTCAAGGAGCAGTCAGATCCAGCTCCAGCACTGCCCAGCTACCAGAGCTGAATTTGGAGTGGAGATAGCCAAGTGCTACAGCAGGACAGAGGCCATACTCTGGCAACTTAAAGTAAGGCTTCATGCCACAGCTGCAGCTGCACTTCAGGTTTCATTTCAAGTTAGGGGAAATAAACAGTGTCGCCACCCTTACATTCTCACAACTTTGCCATGACTCAATTTACCCCAATCCACCCTCTCCCTTATGTCAGCCGGGTATGCCAGACCAGTTCCCCGATATTGTTTGCAGATCAGCTCGACAAACATGCCATCTGGTACCAGAGAAACGACAGAAACAAGAAGCTGAGGGCTGCACAGTAAGGCAAAATGGTTAAAACGTTCATATAATACCATGCCAAAAGGAAAGTATACGGGATGCGTCAGCAGCACCACTTTGAGAGATTACAAACTACCACTCTCTTGCTTCAACCAGGTTACCATTTCTGCAGATACAGCTTCACCTCATCCAAAACAATGGTAAGTTGTAAAATGGATCATAACTAGCTGGAAGAGCTGATGGGAAGAGAGAAAAAAAATACAGTTTTAATTCAGATGTTATCCTACAACAACTGGAAGACAATATCCCTTCCAGCTCCCTCTGCAAAAAAATGGGTTCATGTTGAAACCACCCTAAAAAGAAATCACGAAAGATAACCAAATCTCACTCCCATTAAAACAAAAAACTGATACATACATCATTTTACACCTCAAATAGAAGACAGGTGTATAATCTCTCTCAGTGCTCATATTTCTTTCAGGAGTAAGATTAGCTGAAATGCCACGCCCCCCCCAGCCACTGTGCTCTGATCTCTTCCTCATTCACAACTCTTTATTTTTTTCAATTTAAATATTAGACTGTCACACAGATTTATAAGTCATTACAAATCATTTTAAAACATCCCTCCCCTTCTTATTGCTTTGAATATCAAAAGCTACTTCACAAACAGCGTTCACAGCACAACCCCACCAGCAGCTGCACTGGAGTAATTCAGCAGGTGTCAAACAGCAGCCACGTCCAGGATCAGGAACACTGGAACAAACTCCCATCTGACAAAGCACGACACAGAACGAGAGGGATTACCACTACACAACACTGAACTAGAGCAGAAAACTCCTACTAGTTCGAATGCCATTTTTCAGGTCAAACAAAATATTTTTAGCACTGCTTAGCAGCTTTCAATGGTTCTTCCCCTCCCCCTTGCTCGCATTGCTGCTTCTGCTGTAAAGGTATCAAGAACAGGCTCCTTCCTTATCTCGGACTAAAGCACTGGGTTAATGCGCTTGCTGGAGAGCCCTTCAGCTGCGCCAGCTGCAGAGATGTGTTACGTTCACTGCCTCATGAGTTGGGCGGGAGGAGAGGGGGAGAATATGATGAGATACTTTCCTTAACCGTTAAGATTCCCTGATTCGAAACCAATCAGAAGCTCCTGCAAAGAATTTAAAAAGCCATTTGAAATCAAGCAACTCACTTTTGGTTTGCTGTTCTGAATACAAGCGTTTATCATTAATGATAATGCAGGATGACAACACTTTGTACCCAACTTTTACATTTCAAAGTATAAACCTCCCCAGATCTATTACTTTTGTTTCACTAACTCTTACTTTTGGATAAAGAATAAGAAGGGGAATAAACCTATCAAACAATGACCATTTATTTTACTTTTTAAGTTTTACACTTGGCATCTGCCCTTTCAGAACCATGGAAATACATCTGCCTGACCTTCCAAAAGAACTAGCTTGGATTAAAAAGCCTTTTAATCAAGACCAACACCACCAATACAGAGGGAAAGTTATAAACGAGAAGGACTTAGAAGAATACTTCTTGCAGACCTTCAGAGGTAAGACGGTCATTGTCTAATTTTTTTTTTTTAACTTATTTTCCTCTATAATTTAGCAAAGTATAGACTTGTAAAAAAAAAAAAAAACACACACACAAAAAAAACAACCAACCAAACAAACAAAAAAACACACAAACTGCTGCACAGGAGCCACCACACTCCAATTTCTCACATTACAGACTGAAAAAAAGTAGAGAACTTTTAGACTAGACTATTATTAATGTTATGGACGGAGCCTCATCCATTTTTTAAAACAGATTTTAACGTACTTTTTCTCAAAATACAACGAAGAGGAAAGTTGATGGAGATATATCAGTGGTATTCAATGCTTCAGGAACAAATGCTCTGAACACTCTAAAGAACATGTACGTCTCCAGACAGAAAGCTAGACAAGGATCTCATGTACACAGCAACATACATTCTCGATGAAGCAATAATAAATAACATATTAAGTATGAAGCATAATCTAAAAAGTCTAACTTTTGAGAATTCTAAAAGCAAAATCTGTTACGTTACCAAACAAGAAAGTGATAGATTGCATTTTTGGATTCATCCTTATTTGGAAATATTAGCTTTCTTTAATTCTATCTAACATAGAAAAGTAGAATGTTTTTTTTTTTTTTTTTTAATTTCACTGCTGTAACTGGTACAATGCTTAACAGCTTCTTAGTCAACGCATTCTGTCATTTTTGCTTTAGGATCTGATACTACTGAATAAGTGGTCTAAGTTTTCAAACCGCATTATATACAAATTTTAAAGTAAATATATATTGCCTCGAATTTTTAGATTTAAATATTGTTTTGGGGTTTTAATCTTATGATACTGTCAGAATTATTTTGAGAAAAAAACAAGTTGGGAAGGATTTCAGTTACCTGCAAAAGTATTGAGAAGGTATTATTTTCTGAAAAAAAGCTTCTGCATGTCTTAGATCTAACCAAAATAGCACCTAATACTTTGACCCAAATGTTTTTCATGTTACTCAGTGAACACAAGAGAAGGTAGGTGTACAAAAGATATTTTATCATTTGATCTGTTGCGCTAGTAGTATAACCATAAAAGACACTTTCTTATCACATCCTGCAAAAAACAGAAAAAAAATACAAAACAGCCAAAGAGAAGTGAGGCCTCCTTTCCCATGGGAATAATATAGCAATTCCCTGTTATTCTAAGAGCATGAAAAAGTCTTTGTGCAATTACATTAGCTATAAACTTGAGATCCTTTAACAATAATTAAGTTCAATTATGCAGCAAACTATAAATTCCATTGTAATGAAAAATGTATTTGCACAAATCGAACTACAAAAGAATGGTAAATCCACTGAGAACATGATTATCTAGCATGACAGGCAAATTCTTCTTGTAGCCTCCAGCCAAACAGAAATGTTTATATATGGATTGCAAAATTTTGCTTATAACTTGTTAGTGACTCTGCACAGACTGGTGTACGTCACTCAATAGCATCAGAACTGTTCTCAAAGAAAAATGTCAGAGGTCTGAACTGGTGCACATGACAGACTTTGCCCTTATTATCTTCTTAAGGCAGAATCCCAGAGCAAAGTGAAGATACAAAGTTTATAAAACAGTGATATAAATATTGAAATCACTTATAAATATTGTCACCATGTATTCAAGAGAGGCTCCATAATTTAGCTGTGATCATCTTCTATTTCTACTGTGCCCTGAAGGAGCATCAAGCACCATTTGTCATTGATCTTGTTACAACCTAAATATACAGGCACACTGCTGTTAGGCAGAGACAAGCAGCAGTATTAACAAAAAGGAGTTTTGGAAAGCTAAGGAACCAAAATAGTCAGTTCAATAATTCAGCAATTTGAGCAGGACAACTTAATTTTGAACGACCACAGCAGATCTTCCTCAAACAGGATACAGAAAACAGTGCAAGAGAAACAGGACTGTTGCCAACACCCTGCTAACGAGGTATTTTTCCATGCCCAATCTAGCAGTCCATCCTCTTTCTGTCATTGTAAGATCTCAGACGAACTTCACGTTAAGTCCTTAGAGATACACACCACAAATCCCTTAGGGATGAGCATTATATTATCTATGGCCTTACAGCTCCTATTTGAATTGGTCTCAAAAATGCAAAGGTTTTTCATGACAGCAGGCAGCTGAGCAGAAGCAGACACTTTTCTGCATGAAGAGAACTCCGAAATAATTGCCTCACCTACCCGTATAACTAGAACATACACATGTTGAAGTCTGTCTGTAAATACGGATCAGTCCTGGAAGTAGCTTTGCTTATTTAGGTTTCTAGAACAGTATGCAGATACAGGCAAATGGAAACTTTTTAGTTGTATATATACATTTTTTTCCCAACAAATTCAATGGATGGAGATCAGGCAACTAAGGAAACTGCAGGAAAGTAAGAAAATCCCAAACCCAACAACTAAAAGCACAATATAATGGAGTTAACATGCTGAAATGATAAGGACTAAGAAGCTTACACAGAATTTTCCATACTGCTAAGTTTGTTCTTGAACAAAGCAAACACTAACAGAGTGCATGAAGTGATCTGCTGCCTATTTGTAGCACTCAGGGCAATAACTAACAGCACACTAACTGAACTTTACATCTCCAATTTGCATTAAGCACAGACTGGTTCTGGACACGCTCTTTCTAGGGGACAGAATGGAATGATGAAATAGGATAGTTTCCAACCAATGCCTTTTGGTCAGAATGACAGTGGCACTGACAAAAATACAGGTAATAAAGGTACCCTCCAAAATACAATTATTTCCAGTATCAAGTCTATCATGTTCTCCTTGCACACTTTTGTCTAAATTTCTTTCTTCCTCATACTTTTCTGTCATCTCTGTCCTAAGTGCCAGGAGCCTCCCACAGATTTTACACAGTTGTGTCCCATAGGAAAATGAGGGCTTTCGTCAATGAGAGGAAAGCACATAATTAGCTTTAGGGGTTTCTAATGAACTTACAGCCAGCCTACCTTCTCTGACTACTTCCATTAAGTGATCCTCTGTCACTCCCACTAGCATACAATATGGTAATTCCACAGTAGCTCCTGATACCATCATAAGCTCCAAACAACAAATGAATCATCAGCTTCCTGTTTCCCTTGTATCACCAGCCTCACATTTGCAATCATTTCCTCTGCTGACACCTCAACAGCCACCCTGTACCTACAACCATCCTCTACAGTTCCTCTTCCTTCCAAACCAAGTGACCTGCTTAAAGACCCAACTCAGTGCAGCATTTCCACACACACCCCTCACAATTTCTCATGAATCTTTTCCTTTCCTGATCTCCTAGACTCGTCAATTCACTGACAAAGTTTGACTCGTTCCCCTCTCAGAGGCTTACAGAAGGAGGATTGCTAAACCCATTAAAAACAGAAACCTCCCACCTTAATTTGTTCTCTGTCAACTTAATGGAAACTATCCTATGCCCCACAGACCCTGAAGGCTTTCCAAGGGGGAAAAACAAGATGGGATTAACAACTGATTGGTCTTCTAGGTACACTGAAGTGCAGCCAAAACAGTGTTCCTGTCTGTAATTCAAGGAGACATTAGATGATAAGAAGAGATTGTGTCGAGGAAGTACTTTTTCCAGACAGTACTTGGGTTCTCTAAGTAATTCAGTAAGAACCTGTCACCAGATAGCAAACTAATTTCAAGGATGTAGCCTAAATAACAGGATATAAAGTGATAGTTTTGTATCATGAGGACACTGCTCTGTGGGACACCTTTTATATCATCTCCTTAACCTCACAATAGTTTCATATACACATATAATCCCTTGTTCCTTCAAAGAGCTACCTAAGTTATAGTTTGTGCTCTTTGCAGTAATAAGATTTTTACTGTGTGCCAAACTGGAATCCTAACTCACCTGACGACCCCAAATTGGTATTAGAGATAAACTGCAGCATGAAGATAGGGCTACTATTTTACCACTCATCTCAAAGCACTCCAGACTTGCTGAAGCCTAGATTCAAAGAAATTTAGCAGACACATTTGTCTCCAGACTCCAAATCCTGTTCTGGAGAAAGAAACCATCACTGAGAGCTGTGCGATTTTCACAACCCAGGCAGCTACTGATTAATATTTAATTTTCCTCTTGCAAAAGAAAAAAAAAAAATAGAAGTTTCACAATCTGACTTTTGAAGCCCTTAGAACTTCTCTCACTGTTAAATATTCTCAATAGGTATACATCTTCACTTGTCTTTAATAACGCTATAGCCCTGTGCATATGTTTATATTAAACCTGTAAGCTCATTAGTTAAAAAGCATGTAACTTTTTCTATCGGATACTTTGTCTATCTTGTTTTTACTGAAAGCAGGTGATCAAAGTAAAAACATTCTCAGCTACTTAAGCATATCTAGTACTGTAGACAGAGACATCAAACAAAGCACTGGAACCCAGCCCACTGCATTACACTGGAACACAGCACGGTAACTGGAAGTGGTCTGGGTTATAAAGCAGAATCTGAGGGTTAAATGGATTAAAGGATGTTATACTCACAGCTAGCATTTCTGTAAAGAAGAAAAGGCTCATGGAGCTGAAACTCCAAGTCTTTATTTACTGGCTCAACCAGGTTGTGCATGTTCAGTCGATTCACTATCGTAAAACCATGATAAGGAGAAGCCGACCTATTGTTTTAATTAAAATAAAATCATGGATTAATACCTTGATCAACATATACAAACAATTTTCTGAAACACGTTTACGTATTAATCCTCAAATCTCCATTACTTCATGAACTAAAGCTTTCGCAGTCCTGAATATCTAATAGCTGTTCTTCTACGCCATTTCTGGGTGAGCCAACTCATTTCAATTTAAAATCATGCTTACCTCAAATATGGTTAGGATTAGTGTTACAGTTCTGAACTGCTGAATCAAAGATATGCCTCAAAAAAAACCACAAAACTATTCAAAAAACCTAGGGCAGGCCCAGGATTAATTTTCAAGTGTACTTAATACTTCAAATAAGACAGCTTTAAAGCTTTTTAGAATCTTTAGTTAGAGGAGAAAAAACATCAAACCATACTATTCAGCAATACTGACTTTATTGCAAATAGATGTGACGATAAAAAAAAAAAAAAAAGATGGCTTAAATAACACAAAATTCACTTAGAGGGGAACCAGAAGCAGTAATTTCTTCCTAAAGGGATACTCTGAAAATAAAGATTTTACCCAGTATCTTCAAAGTAGTTATTAAAATATTTACAATTGTACTGCTTAGTGAAAGAATTTTTAATATCCACATTTTTGGTAGACACCATGTGGAAAAAGAAAGCAGCAAGCTAGCACACACTGAAAATTCAAGATGGTTTTGTTTCAGGTGTATTTTCTCTTGCTGCATGAATATCATGTCACCATACTGAGCTGTGCCCGTAAGCACTCATATAATCAACAAAGCAGCATGATGAAGGCCTTTGGGGGAAGAGGAGGCTTGTTTTAGATCATTCATTATCTGAGAAAAATAACTAGCTAAGCAAAGGCACTAGGGTAAAGAAACTGATAGAATTAGCTAGTAAGCATTAACATCTTTATAGCAACATGGACACCTCTAAACAATGTCCAACAACAAAACCTGCCAAGAGTTTCTATGAAGGTGGCAAACAGTCCTTACTGTCACGGGTTACTCATTTAATGCTCTTAACAGACCTTTTGTGAAATAATCAGAAACTTTGTTTATTTTTTTTTTTAATTTGGTTGGTTTCTTACACTGTGTATTTCCAAACTTGGAGCTCAAGCAAAGTTAACAGCAAAAGATGACATGTATTCCTTTACAGTGCCAAGATACAACAGCTGGAATAACCTACTCCCTGACAGTCTGTTTCAGGATGGGTTGATTAAGTCTGCATTATTCACACTTCTTACATTCAGCACTGTTATTTCATTGTTAAATTTCTGACATGCTGGCAACTTAAAACTTAAATCCATAATTGGTTTTGCTGCTTCCATCAAGAATATCAGGCCCTTTTCCCCATGCCACGTAACTGTGAATTCCTTTCATTATTTTAACAAGGAAATCAAGTAGCCCTCAAGCGACTTAAGTGTCATCATCCATTTTTAGAACTAGACAGGATATGACAGAAGTTAAGAACATTATTTAATTTGATTTGAAATTCATATTGTTTTCATGATCAACTTCACATATTTTAGGAGACGTGGGGTGGCTATGCATTTATCAACCCCAATACATTAACAGATGATATTGTTACCAACAAAATAATGTTAATAAACTAGGTTTTTGTGTGGATACATAGGTAGCATTTATCAGGCCCTAAGATTTTTCAGCAGTATTTCTGTGTGTTATCACTAGGGTTATTCACTCATGCGCAGAGTTTATTCCTCTCAAAGAATATATAACACATATGTTACCAGCTAGACAAATAAGTAATTATGAACTGTATGCAATAAATCCAGTATGGAGCTGCACATGTAGCCACCTTCTTTGTCTTTTTCATAGTGAAAAAGAAAACAAAAAAATAACCCTTACCTTTTGTACACAAATAAGGTACCTTCTATATCAGTTTTCTCCTACAAAAGAGAGCAGATGTGTTTAAGAAATACACTTGTTCACAGAGATAGCTTTTATAGAACATTCCAATTACAAAGACTATTTGTATTTTTTTTTTAAATAAGGATATTGTGATCTGTTATTTTCTGGCACTTGTTATTTTTTCTTAGGGAAGTTCAGAAATTAAACACACTTCCAGAAGATTTCCTTCATGGTGCTAACTTACTGATGGATATAACGTATCCCACAACTTTCTCATGCTCAGCTTCAACAGTCAGAGCTGAACACCTTTCTTACAACTCCCGCTTTAAATAAGGGCTACACTTAATTACCTACAAATAGTTTTTCACAGTTGTTACTTAAAACAAGTAGAGTGCCAGCACACAGAACAACGAAACAACCTAACTATGTGCCCCAGCTCTGTTTTGTCCTTCAGTTTTCCAAGCAGCCCTCACCGTACGCTTGAGGGTCTCCAGCACAGCTCCAGCGCTGCCCACAGCGCTGAACTTCCACACGTTCACATCTCGCGGTTCTGTGACTAAACTACAACAGGCAGGGACAGCCCGAAGGAGGCACAGGACAGCTCTGAACCTAAATCAGGCGTTTTCCTTAAACCGTACCTCCAGAGACGCCTTTTTACCGTAGGACCGGCAGCCATACGCAAACCACTGAGGACAACCAGCTGAGGTGAAAGCTATATTTTAACGCGCAGACGAGTATTATTCCCCAAGCCCCACTGCTCCCGAATTAGGGCTACGAACAACAAACCACACTTTAAAATGTCAGAGCTGTAGCAGCCCTCCAGCCCCACAGCACCGATACGATAACGAGGGCCCGGCCGGCGGCGAGGGAAGAGCCCCGGCCCCGCTGCCCGTCACTTACCCACTCGTTGGCCTTGGGGCTGAAGCTGTAGAGCGCTACCTGGCCGGTCACGTCGGCGATGCTGGTGATGTAGGGGTCGTGGCGCTGCAGGGCCGCCAGGCTGATCTCCTGCCCCGCCCGGCCCGCCGCCGCCTCCTCCATCTTGCGGCCCGGCGCGAAGCGGCCGCGCGGTGTCACGGCGCGCCCGTCCCCGCCGCCCGCCGGAACGCTGAGCCCCGCGCCTTCCGTTCCGCCCCGCCTCACGGCCCACCCCGCCGCCCTACCTTACCCCCCCCCCCCCCCCCATAAATAAATAAATAAATAAAAACGGATACATAAATAAATGTGCCCTTGACTGTGTTGCGGGACTGCTGCCCTCAGACTGTAGTGGCCACTTGGTGAAATGGCCAGTGATGGAAGGGTAAAGGCAGTGTTGACCATGAGACAACACTGACCCTACCTCTGTGAGGCAAAAGGGCACGACCTGTGTAAAAATAAATGAAGATCTTGAAGTATTGCTTTTCGAGATTGAAAATTCAGATTCAGCTGTCACCTGAATTTGGTGGGTATCTTCCCATTTTCCCATACGTCTGTCCAAGCACAGTGGATATTTCTGTTATCCAACATTTTCAGTTTCGTTCCGAATTGTCTCTCCACATCTGGGCATGTCATGAAGAGAAATAGCTTCTTTATTTCTCATGATCAGATCAAGCTAAAGATCTGTGTATTGCTTACATTGTAAGAAGTAATTATGTTTTTACCATAATTTGTTTCCTGACATGAGTAGTACAAAGGCTTCAGAGTTTGCCCCGGGCTGGCCTGTGACATGCTGTGAGCTGGGTCCCAGGACGGAGGAGTCACCTCCCAGGATTTTGGGGCCAATGTTGCTCGTTCCCTTGGGTTCCCCCTGCCTCAGGGGTGCGAGATGTGCCTGCAGCGTGTCCGTCTCTCGTGCTGCTGGGGGAGCAGACGGTGCAGTCAGGGCTGCAACTGCACGGCGCAGTGCGTAGTGCCTCAGCCTCTGCCTCCATGGTTCCACACACCCCCTGCAGATGCTCACATGTTCATCATTATCTGGTATTTGGTTCACACTCTGCAGTGGGATATGGAATTCCCAATACTTCAGAAGAATGTTGGAATTAAATACTTCGTTTTTCTAATATATGGATTTTAGGAAAAAGTACAGCATACATATTATGAACAAGACATGAAGGAATTCCAAAATAACATCATATTTGTAAAATTTTGTGAAATCTGCCACGAAAAAAAAAAAACAAAAACACAAAAACAAAACAAAACAAAACAAAAAAAAACTTGAGGCTAGCAAACTTAAATAAAACTATGTTTGCGGCGAGCTTATGACCCTTCTGAGAATGTAAGGAATTTCCTTTACCATTTGTATTACCACAGATCATGTTCTCCGTTGCAGGTGAACATACTTCTGATTTTAATACAATTAGCTTTACAGTTTAATCCTCCCCCCAAAAGGTCGATGTTTCATGCAAAAGCATAAGCAAGGATCCAGCAATTGTGTGGCTCCATAAAAAGTCTTCCTGACAAGCAGCAGAAACGCCAAGTTCCAGTAAGATACCAATTTATTTATTTATTTAAAAGTAAAGCTTTTTGGAGTGAACATTAATTTACCTGTTTCAATGTCAAACAGCTCTAGCATAAAGTAAAAAGACATTTCATATACATAAAAAAAGGTAATCTGGACACAAGTTCCCATGTACCTTCATCATATAACTCACTCCTGAATCCCAAAGCCTAACTACCTGTCAAAAAAACATAAAAGCATAGAGAATGTCATAGAGAGCTCCATAAATCTTCCATCCCTTGAGTCCTTCCTGTTTTGTCACAAGGGGGGTCCAATCTAATCAACAAAATTTGGGGTTTTATTGGTTCTGTATGTAAAGTGTGAAAACCCATTTCCATAAAGGGCAAACAATCACACTTAATTTGATGTGAAAAATACTTTGCTATAAAATAGCTAGTTACTATTCAGTAACACTCTAAATTAGGTAATAACAATATGAAGAAGTTCATGTTTAAAAGCAATCTTTTGAAAGACATTCTAAGGGCTCAAATGAAGCAAACAAAATGACAAAAACTCTTTAAACAGTTGGTTTTAAATGGCATTTGAAACACCTGCACCAAGCTGTTCCTTTCTTCAAGACTACTATAAGCAAAGGTATTTTTTAATGTAAAAAACTTCTTGACAAAGGGCAGCTTTCTGCTGTGCCAGACCTTCTCAAGTGTGAAAACTCCTTGGCTGCATCTTGAATTTAAAGTGAAACATGAAGAGCATTGATTAAAAGAAGAAGAAGAAGGAGAAGAAGGAGAAGAAGGAGAAGAAGGAGAAGAAGCTGTGTTTTCCAGTTACGGGTTGTATTCCTCCTTTATCTGCTAATTCCTGTTCTTCGTTTTAGTGAATTCTCTCTGACCTTCACTGTTGTTGCCTTGGAATAATATATTTTATATCAGAAATGAGTCATATGACCTGCCATCTGCTTCATCAACCTTGAAGTACACTGAAACACACGGTATACTTAGACTCAAGCTGTGACCTCTGCAAACTGAAATGTTAGTTGTATCCATTCAGGCTTGTTCCTTGATTATTGTATATTGCAAATTTCTTTGTCCTCCTCTAAAGCTATGCAGCAGCTACTGCTGGGGAAAAGTTCATCCATTGCTCTCTATTTCTGGTTCTTGCACTGTACCAGACAGAAGTGGGATGCTGTACATAATGCCCTTTTGATGTTTGCTCTGTGAGTGGGACAGATTCCATTTGTGTTTCAACAAGTGAAGAGAACGTTATGTTCTGTATTTCAGTTATTCAGCTGAGGTTTTGTAGGACAGAATTTGATGATTTATTACCCTCTGTACTGTTATCTACTTGATATGTGTTAAGATAGGTGAAATAATAAAGACCCTCTTTTACCCCTTCAGATACTTGTGACAGCATGGCTGTGTCTTTCCACTGATGTCTGCTCTGCTATTTGCAGTTGTACTAACTCTCTGGCCCTTGTTTTTCACACAGCAAATTACTTACGTAATTTCAAAGCTTATTTGGGATCCTTTCAAACTTCATACAGAAAAAATGTTCTTCAGTCTGCAATACCTTTGTTTATCCCCTGTTAGCTGAATATCATCAGGAAAGAATATATTGCTGATGTTACGATGGTGGAGAAATGCAGTCAGCATTCCCAGTCACTGCATTTGCCATTACTGCTAAAAGTTGAATTAGGGTCCAGTGGATTTCAGAAAACCTGAGTGACTCACAGAGCTAGTGTTCTGTCATCCACACTGTTTTCCACCTGAAGCAATTTTCAGAAGTTGCTGGTATCATGAGATATTTTGGAAATAGCACACTTTTTATTGGTTTGCTTACTGATTTCCTTGAATTTCAATAGCAGGTAATTCTTGTTTTATTTATTAGTAATTGCATTGGTATTTGTGCCTTAAATTTCAGTGATAATGGCTGTTATTCAACAGAATTTATTTATTTGGGCTTATTTCTAGCTAGGGTAAATTGCCCTGATGATGACTTCCTTAATCAATAAGTTACCAGACTTTTAGTTTGCAGTTTAATTCCCTAGACAAGCCTGCAAGCCTAATTGTGTGTGTGTTGTTTTTTGTGTGTGTGTGTGTGTTCGTGAGAGATGTCAGTTTCTAGGTGCTAAAGTGGTTAAAACAAGGGGGGAGGATGCTAGAATTTTGATAGGTCTGCCATTTTGTTCGGAAAATAATTTTATTTCACAAGAAGCGTTACTTGGACATTTTTATTTGCTTATTATTTATTACAATGTTTACTTCAGTTGCATTGTTCATCCTACTATGAAGGCACACTTGATCTTTGCCATTAGTGAGGCTGACAGTTCCTGGCATTCAGTCTCATCACTATACTTTACTGTACAAATAATTCTTCATGGGATGATTCTTCAGGCTGATAAAGGATAACTGAACACAGCTACAGTTGGAGATAAAGACCTCTCTCTTTGTAAATGACATCTGTAAAAATCATACTTTCTGAGACTTAGCGCAGAAACAGGCTTTTACGGTACTCACCAGCAGTTTATGCAGTTTTTATGTACATAAAGAAAAATTTTCTTTCCTGGCAATCATTCTGCAGTGCTGAGTGAATTACAAGCCTTTCATAAGTCTTCCAATTTGCAGTATGTTCTTTCTGCACTAATGTTGCATCCATAGGTACCTTATTGAAAATTCATGGTCATAGATATTTATTTTTAGCTATGAAAAATCTATTCCCACCTTTAGATGAGGGTTTTCTAAATGGTTACACATTACAGTGTTATAGGGTAGCAGCACTTTTTTTTTCCCTGCAAATTCTGCAGTATCCCTTGGTCACCAGATCCATTTCCTTTTATCCTTCTTCCCTTGGTTACAGAACTAAACTTGTTAAAGAAGTCATTTCTCCACACCTACTGGCAAAAGGACCAAATGAAATCTGGTTAATGTGCCACAGAAGTCGTTAGGCTGGGTCCCTAACAATTCCAATTAGTTTATTGAAGGTTGTTACAGTGTTTTCTTCACTGTTGTGTTTTAAGATCAGATGATATAGTATCTGGCAGGGTTGATTCTTGCATACTCAGTTCTTACATCTGTACAGAGCCTTATAATTAAGTTAATTATTCAATTTTGCTATCGTATCATTTCTGACCTGCCTTTCCAAGAAGGTTTGTATCCCTTCCCTTCTGCCATGTCAAATCCTTATGTCAGATTTGTGAAATAAGCCAACTTTATATTTCCACAAATCTCCACATCAAAAGTGACAGTTTCTGACCTAGGTTTTGTCAACAGGGTTATTTTTGACTGTGTGACTACTAAATGCAGTGTGGATGGACAAAGCATAGTGATAATCTAAACAGTAAAAATCTGTGCGATTGCTTGATGTGTAAATCTACTCCTGTCATTTCAAAGTGACAAGGTAGAGGAAAACAGTGCTTGGACTCCAGACTTACTCAGATGTACGTATGGGATTTTTACTATTTCTGTGCTGTACCTAAAACAGGGATAATATATAACAATTTTGTAGGGTATCTGAGTTTCCCAGATCTTGCAGTATTGAAATCTGATTTTAACTATAAATTACCTTGGTCTCATTTTGTCATGTAATAGTAGCAGTCATGATTCTGTAACAGAAATGGATGATATTTTCTTTCTCTTTTTTTTTCTTCTTCTTTTTCTTCTTCTTCTTTTTTTTTTTTTTTTCTTCTCCTTGTGCAATTGGCAAAATGGTCTAGCAAATCTGAAGCAGGAAGCATAAAAAAACAACTGTGAATTATTGAAATAATATAATTTAATAAAGTACAAGTAAAATGATATAAAAATGTTCGTTCACCTACGAGTTCACAACCATATCGGACATGATTGTCATCAACAGTTATTGTCCTTAAAACAGATGCTAAAAAAACATGAATCATAGAGCGGGGAATAAATTACAATTACAATTCAGTAAAACTAAGAGAATGAAAATACTCAATTCCAGAAAAGCTGTTCCCACAACAACAGTGTTGAAATAGGTTGAAATAGGTCACAGGCAGTGCTCCTTACATTGCTCAAGAACATTAGAAGGATTAATCATTTATGGATTATCTCCTAGAAACAATGATCTGGCACAGACAGGTAATCCAATCTCCTCTATCTTTCTAACCTGGTTTGCCATTTCACAGGGGATTGTAAAAGGGTGGCAATTTTTTCTAGGAAGACATTGTCTGCCTGCCAGCTTGAAACATGTAAATTGCTGGAATTTGCATGAAAAATATGACAGCTCTTCTCTGACAAAGGTAGGTAGTGAAACTAGATTGGTAAAACTAATTTTTTTTTTAACTGAAGCAGGGAGGTTTGGCTTAGAAATTTTATCATTTTCACCTTTAGTTATAATGTCACTGAACAGAGTAAAGAGAGAATTTTGTCATTGACATCAATAAGAACTAGAGAGAAAATGTTGTTTCTGGGACTCTGTATTTTGCACAGATGTCTGGTAATCTTTTCTTCCAGACAAAATTTGTCCAAAAATGTATATACATCTTACTTTTGAATACAAACCTTTCAATGATCATAGCCTCTATAACTACATTAGAAGTAGGTATACAGCCTTGCTTTTACTGATTTGTATGTTTAATGTAATATGTAGGGATTTGAACACATCTCTAGCCAGTGGCGTCGTATTTTAACCAATGATAGGTGCAGGGCCTGCTGCTGAATATATTAGAACTATACTAATTTCATTAATGGAAATGAACTCTATTGCAAATCGCCACTGGGGCAAATTAGCAATTGGACAAGAACAATGCAGAAGGAAAGGTGCGCTGTCAGGGATTTTCTATTGCTCATTTCATTTTACATGTAGTTTCTGTTTTATTGGTATAATAACATTAAAAACAATATGCAGTTACTATCACAAGGCTCAGAGTAGCCTGTTCCAAGTTTTCTTCTCCAGATTACAGACTGCACAGATCAAAACCCAACAATTAGATTAGCAAGGTTCTGCTTTGTAGAGAACTGAGAAATACAGCAGGAATAATTGTGCATCAGATGCCTTAAGCCTTGAGCAAGCTACTTTAGCAGAACAAAGTCAGTTTTTAAACTCAATTTAACATCACTTTTTAAATTATCGAGTTATTGACCTTAAATGTACTGTATCAGTTTTATAGCATTACCACATGCTTACGTTTTTGTTTTCTTGTAGCCATCCTTCTGTATTCTTTAAGGTTCTTGAACCTCTTTGAACATCTCTGTGTACCTACCCCTTTAAAACAGATTATCATGCAAATCTTAAAATGTGGATTTACATTCTTTGTAATCTCAGAAGCCTTTCTGTAAAATAGCAAATCAGAAATTCTTTTTTAATATTTATATTCCTTTTAATATTAATAGAGCTGGTCCTCTTAGAAAATATACATGTATTAGAGCAATTGGCTTTAACATAGGTTAGTTATATTTTTAAGATATAAATGTTAGTTATATTTTTAAGATATAAAATGTATGTATTTCAAAGGGCTTTTCTTGATGTGGTATAGTAATAAGAAAGCATATGCAACAAAATTTTGAGAGTAAGTAGCTTTTAGAGCTTTTCAAACATGACTGGGAACAAATACAACACAAAACAGCCTAGTGATTTGGGCTTGTTTTGGTGTTATTTAGATTGTCCAGTGCCAGAGGAATGGGAATCGGTAAACCTACGTTTGGGTCAAACCAGTGTCATTTTGTACACTATTAAACAACTTCAGCTCTCTGTACCTTTGTTTTCCCATTGTAGAATGAGTATCGTGGCTTTACTCATCACTGTTCTTTTCACTGAAATACTTTTCTGAAGAGTGATATAGACAGTAGGTGTGAGGAGGATACTTCTGGGGGGAATACTTTCTGGGAAGGGCTGGTGGCTGCTGGTCCATCACAGGGCCTGGTCAGAAGGTGAGGGCAGCAGCTGCTTGACTGCTGGGATCCTAATGCTGCTCTCACAGCAAAGGAGCCATGTCAGCATTTTCAGCCTCTTTTCTCTTTCGGGGTGGTTTCCTCAGGCCCCTTGCTGCCCTCTGTGCCTGCCTGCATGCTGGTGTTGGGCTGCTGTCTGAAAGACACACACCTATAACCAGGCACCTAAGGCATAGTCATTTAACGCTCAGTGTAAGCACATGTACCTCCTGCTTGTCTCCGTTAGCTCTGTCGAGGCTGCATAATGCCCGGGACAGTTCAGTGACATAACCATGTGGACTTAAATGTCCATCCCGTGACGTGTTCTGCCCCTAGCAGTTGCAGCCAGGGACACAGGTTTCAGAAACATGTTCCTGTCTAGAACCCAGAGGCCGGGGCCAAGCCACCCAGTATGGGCCTGCAGCCTGCTGCTGGGGTGGGTGGCAGGGAGTCTGCACCTTCCTGGAGCTGCAGCGGGAGGCTAGGTGAGGAGGAGTCATCTACTGGCAAAAAGGAAGCTTAATTACATCGTGACTAAGTAAATTAACTGGATGAGGTCCTAACTTCTTATTTGGCTTCTTTTCACCAGTTAAGTTCTGGCTGACAGAGGATTTCTTTGCTGTAGTCAGGCAGAAGAAAGCCATAAAGCTGCCTGCAGAAGGTCCTGTGGGGATCACCATGGCACAGATGCGCCAGTCATGGCAGGGGAAGGGAATTTCAGGAGGAAAGTGTTAAGTTTTCTTGTGCAGAAAAACTGGAAGGTTGCAGCCAAACTGTGGCACAGTGCTAAGCACAGGAAACTGCTTAGTTCAGGCAGGCCTGTGGTGGGAGTGCAAGCCTTTAGTTTGGGGACCTCATGTCCCTTGACTGTGGTGCTAGAACATGAGTGATCAGGTACTAGTGAATTATTTAAGAACAAAACCAGTAACATCTTCTTTAAATAATTTCAAATGGGTCGTGTGCAGTTATGTGTGCAATCAAAATGGCAGTCACCTAGTGAAATATTTTCTGCAAGATATGGAGTACAAATTTACTGAATTTTCATTTTGAAAATGAATGTAATTTTAGAGATTAGTCTACGAATTGGATTGCTTACTTTGGCACATTTTCAAAGGAAAAAGGGCTAACTAATATATTTTACACTGAAACCATCCACTTCATTCATATAGTAATTTTTCCACAGCAGTATTTCACAATAAAATTACTTTTATGATGTGGAGTTAGTATACTGAAATGATGAATCCAAAGACCTTATGTTGACGTGGTACATTTTGTCAGGAAAATGGCTGAAGAGTTGCTAAGCATCTCTCCAATAAATTTATTTATAATAATCACAAATACTTATTTAACACCTCCAGAGTACCCATTTATATGGCAGGCTCTAACAGGGTCTTTCAAAACTCTCATGGTCAATATGGTGAGTACTTCTTATTTTTAAAAATGATTACCTCTTCTAAAGCTTGAATTAGTTACGTGATTTCCAAAACAACTAACTTTAACAGGCATTGATAGTTGCAATGTGAATAAATACACACAAGTGAAAATAGCCCAGGGCCAAATCTCTTTCTTTTCCTTCTTGGCCTTGATGTCTCTCTGAGCTGGCGAGCTCCGCCAAGCTCAGATGTCCTGGAGGTCTGAGTCCAGTGTTGCATAACTGCCCAGCTCCTCTGCTACCCACAAGTGAAATCTGGGGGGATGGTAACAACTGGTGTAGAAATTGGTGATAGGTAGGTCAGACTTACTGTGTTTGCCTTTCCCATATCCCTGTGTGCCTGTGTACTTGGCATCGGTCAGGCAGAGAAGGGGTGTTTTCAGGAGGGCTCGCACTTCATTACGGACAGACTTACCAACCAAGGGAAATTAATTCCAGCAGTGCTGAGCTATTCTTCAGGGCAGGAATGACCAAAGTCCACTACTTACTGTAACTGAAATTAGTTTAAAGCCAGTTACCAAAAAATAGAGCAAAAAATTACTTCTAGAAAATATTTTCACTGTGCAATAAGGTATTTTTGCCTTTTCTGGATTAAGAAAAATTCCGATCAGCTCCGTTTTCAGGACAGACTTGTGACCTGAATAATTCATGAGCGGCTATGTCTAGGAGGTAAGCTGAAGCAGGAGTAAGCTGTTGGAGTACCTGCGGCACATGGAGGAGGAGTGGGGAACGAGTCGGGGGAAGGCAGGCTGCTCCTCCTGATGCTTGCTTTAATTCTCATAAAAGCATCTGTGCAAGAGGCACTCAGCCTGAAGGATGTCTTAGCTTGGAAAGACAGCACTGCTTTTACAATGTGTCTGTCTGGGAAGGGGCATATTTGAATTTGTTAATACTTCGGTCATATATTTTCGATAAAATTCTCCAGTTAAAGTCTGTTTTATTATTATTTTTGGTTGGTTAGTGGCCAAGTAGGCTGTGCAAACCTCTAAGATTTAGCACTGTAGGGCTACCATGTGATTCATGAGCTTCTGTGACACAAGAGCTAGGCAGTGCTGTTGGTTTACAAGCCTCCACGGGGAATGCTTAAGAATGATAATCAGTTATTCTTGCTCCTTCAGAAAATCTCCCAAGTATTACTGTGTAATATCAGGTTTTGTACATTCATTTTACTTCAGATGTTCCTGTTCGAGGCCCTAGCCTACTTGGTGGTGCTTGTTCATGCTCACACTTTGGCAAAGTGTTCTCCATGGCTGAGTGGCACCAGGCCAACTGCTGAGGTATTTAAGGATAGAAAGTGTTTGTTTGTTTTCAGACAGCGAGAGGCCTGTTAAGTGAAATTCCCTGCAAGTGAAAGCTGGTAATTGAAACACTGACTTTACCAGGTGGGCTTGGCTGCCACAGTAAGGGCACTTCATCAAGCACTTCAATAAAGAGAAAAATCAAAGTGTAATAATTAAGGTACCCCTATGAGTGTATTTAATTTATTACCATCATGTCTAGAATCCCTGTTAGTTCTTTATAAACTCAATAAAATAAAATAAAATAAAATTAAATTAAATTAAATTAAAGCAGAGAGCAAGACAAAAAAAAATTATCTCTTTAAGTTAGCTCTTCATTTGCATATCTATTCAGAATTTAATTATTCATGCTTGCAAAAACATATTCTGGTCAATGGACTATTTGCAAACTGTTCACTGAGATTATTATTTAAGATATCTCTTACCTGTAGTTTATCAAGTACCTAAGCAACCTTGCATTGGTTCTTGAAAGGTTCCCAAAGCCATAAAGTGATCTCCAGAGGGTATGGTAATGAGGCATGCAATGGGACGTAAAGATGCATTGGTTAGTTTAATTTATACATAAAAAGGTCATTTGGGGTCTTTTTGTTACCCGTTTCTCATTAGAAATATGAAAAAATAAACAATTTCTAGTACTAGATTCAACTACTAGGAAATGTTTACCCCAGAAAGTAATCCAGAGAGTATTTTGATCATTTGTATCTGGCTGAAGGACTGCAGTAGCAGCAGGGCTTGTATGAACAAGACTGTTATAATCAGCAAAGTGGTAACAGAAGAAAAAGATTTCTAAAATGTAGGAGATTCATAGTAACATCTTCTGCTGGCTCATAGGTTTTTGAGGTTTCTACATTCTCTTTGGGGTACAGGTTTTTCTTGTATTTTAGCTGGAGTTACCTTTTAAATTTGTGCTTCCACCAAGCTTACAGCAATGAGGAATCTCCCCAAACCTCCATAACTGGTTTTTCCGATGGAGAATTTGGCAGATTGTGTGTGCTGCAGCTGGGCGTTCCCTGGCCTCTGCACTGGGGCTGCTCCAGCCACAGGCTGGGCTCACCCTTGAAGCACGGCCTCGGTCACGATGACTGCGGTCACCCTGTGAGTGCTCACTGGTAACACTACAGCTGTTTTGGGGGGGCATAGGAACGAGTTTTCTGGCTAGTGAGTACCTGAGGTGTGGGGCTATTTGAAAAGGCTCTTTTTGTGATCTTCGGCTTGCATCCAGGACCTATTTCAGTTCCAGCCTCTGGCTTGTCTCTTGGTTTCTGACTCAGGCTCGTGACCTTTGGCGCTTAGCCTGATTGCTGGTCTTTGGGTGCCAGGCTGCTTGTTGTCCGAGGCTTGGACTCGGCTTTCAGATAGTAGCTCTAGCTGCTTCTTGCAGCCTGGCACTTCAGTCTCATTTGTGCTTTTTAGGTTTTCCCCTTAGGTCCACAGTGGTACTTCTTACATTTCTTTTACAGCCTTTACAAAAATGATTCCTAACTCTTGTAATCCCAACAGCTCTGTTCTGCTCATTTCTAAATGCATCCTTCCTCCAGTGTGTCACTGAAGCAAGGATGCAGAGCAGCTTGGATGCTTTTCCAGGAACCCTTGCTTCAAACTGAATGTGGGGAGCCCCTGGGTTGCCTTTGCCCCTCGCTTGTCTGTTCGGTCATCTCCTGTGGGCTCCGTGCAGGTGGCTGGGTGCCCCTTGGCCAAGCCTCACCCCAGTGGCTGCAGGAAGGTCCAAAACCAGGACATGAACAAGCCTGCTGGATGCTGGCATCCCGTTTGCTAGAAATCTGTTGCTGAGACAACAACCTGTAAATTGGTTTGTTTCATCAGATGTCTCAGAAAGAAAAACTCCATAAATTAAAAATGAAATCAATTAATTTTCTAAGTCATTTGATATGAAGTGACAGTAAGATCTTATTTATGAAAAATAAAAGCAACCCCCAACAACCTTGTAGTATTTTCCATAAAATCACCAAAAAATTGTGTCATTTTTGAAGGTCAGATGGCAGGCTTTACGCTCACAGTTGTGACTACATGCTCACATGCGTTTGTTTCCCTGGCTTTACTGTGAGTGTTCGCATGAATAACTATTCCTGCAGAGTGAATAAAGGCATTTGCAATCTGGTCCCAGCTGGAAACTTATTTCTGAAGTCTGTTCACTCCCTTCATAAAACATAGATTCTTTATTTTATCCTGTTTTATAATTACTTCAAATGATTGGAGATCGTTGTGTTGAGTGCTCCTCCATTCCAAACCATTTTCTTGTGGAGGAGACATATGTTTCAGAGCTTATTTCTTTCTGGGTACCTATTTGGAAAAGAGATATTTTTTTTTTGTCTGGGAGGGGAAGGATAATTGCTGCCTGCCTGGATATCGGTTAATTAGCAGTCTCCTCACCAGTGGATGCCTGGCTAAATTCATTCCTCTGCCAAGTGATTTATTAAATAACTACAAGACCATTCAGGCAGTCCCAATAGTATTTTATAGGAAAGCACTAATTGCTTGGTATACTTAGTGGGAAGAAGGGATATAAGGAAATACACGGCATATATTTTCAATTGCTTATCAACGTTTCTGTCAACCCTTCCTCTGGGATCTCAGAGCTCAGTGCGTTAGGTCCAGTTGTTCCTCAAGTGAGGATGCCATATAATTTCAGAGGAGATTGACTCTCCTTTTCTTCCACAGTTAACACAGTCTGGGCCTGCTCAGGAATGCAGACCAACATTTCAAACAGGAATCGCTGTCACAGCCTCAGCGGGGCTGCCTAGATAGGGAGAATCAGCTCCACTAAGTGCTGCTGGTTGTGTGGCAGCTTAGGAATGGCAGAAGGGAAGCGCGTGATAAACCTTGCACTCGGGTCCCCATCACTTCTTCTGCCATGCGGCTGGCCATTAACGTGCCGCTGGCTTGGGCAGAGGGCTGAGGTCTGCCCAGATCACTTGGTAGCTGTCAGGTGGATTAGACAAGCTTCCTGGGGAATGCACGAAGATAATTACAGGGAGGTGACGTTAAATCACATACATGTGCTGCGCTCTGCTCGGAGCATAGGAGGCTTTATCCTGCCGTACAGGACCAGATGGACTCGGTGGCTGTTCTCTCGATTTCTGGGGGAGAATTCGGTACATATGGTCTGGGATCAGCACCTTGTTCTGTCAGCTCGAGTCACAGCACCCCACTCCCACCCCCCGTAATAACCTTTTTTGTTTTATAAACAGAAAATCCACTGGTGAGGTGTGTGTTAGAGCAGCCTTTTGAATTGTGCCAGCTCTTTTATCTCTTCTGCTGACCCCCCTACTTCAAATCCAAAAGCCCAAGCTCTTTTCTCTTTCCTGCAGGGTAGAGACAGCTGCTATTTTGCAGAGGTAGGCTATGCACCATAGTCATTCTTCTCAGCAATTCAAAAAATGTACAAGATGTCTGTTACTCTCATGCCTTACCAGGTGATTAGCTGTTTATATGTATAATATACTGTATAAATTGTTCAAATGGAAGGTCACTGCATTCAGTGGTTAGATTTAATCCTGCTCTTTTAGGAACACTGATCCTTGCAGCATAACTATGATATGTATGTTTACACATGTATTTCCTAGTCTGAGTAATACCAAGGGTCAGTTTTAATGCTGGGATATACTAAGCAGGAAGGAAGGGCACTCCAGTTTTTCAGGTTCTCCTTTCCAATATGTGGTTCGTGTAAAACTGAACACATCACTGTTAAAACATTGTTCTACACAGCATTGTAGTTCATATGGTACAGCCATTCTTCAGGAAAAACAAGGATTATCTCCATAGCTTCATCTACTGAGTAATTTAATGTGCTGCAGAAGACAAATTAGAAGAGCCCATTTTGCAAAGTAGTGGGTTAACAACCAAACAACAAAACTGGGGAACTGCCATGGTAACGGTAGTCATATATACATGTATGACTGTACTTCATGGTACTGGTCATAGAAAAATAAAAAATGGTAGTCTGTTTGTTAAATTAATTCACATTTTAATTTTATTGAGAACTTTTCTGCCACATTTTGAATTTATGTGCAGTCTTGAAGCTTAGTTTTTAATGAAATGTGTATGATACAGAAAAAGAAACTATCATGTTAGATTTTCATATCTAATAGGCAGAGAGCTGAATTATATGTCTTGATATTTATTACTTCTTCCTTGAGTGGACATTCTTGAGAAGTGTCTGTGGTAAGGCAGCTTTGCTGTTGTTTCTTCCCAAAATTTTAGAATATTAGTGCAGTAAAGGGCACAGAATATAATTTTATTATTATTATTATCTTTTTTTTTTTTTTTTTTTTGCATAGGGGAGGTAGTCTTACAGGTAAAGGATAAGCAGGATCTTGTGGTCCTCTATTTATATTTTTAAAGAAGTAGTTAAGTTTTCAGGGAAAATTGGGTTAATAGTAATATTTTAAAACAATGATGGTTCAAATTTTATTAAAAAAAAAAAAAAAAGCAAACAGAATGTTCTTGTTTTAATTAAACTCTTAAGTGGAATTAGATGAGGAATTGAACTGAATTCAGAAAACTTTCAGATGGTGGTGCCAGTTTGCTCTTTCTGAGGATGAGGATTGCCATCAGAACGGCTCCTGTTGCAGCCCATGTTTCTCTCGGACAGCTGGAGCTGCTGTCTTTTGTTTTTGCAAAACTAGCTGCAGTTTTATTTCATCCTGACTGACTTGACACATACTTTGAAGTTGTTCAGCAGCATATATGAAGATCATTACTTTGAGAGAGACATTATCTCTGTATTCCTCATATTTGGTGTCACATAAGACTTATAACTTGCATTGTGGACTCTAATTCAGTTTTATTTCTGATATTTCACACCTACAACTTGCAAGATAAAAAAAAAGTCATCAAAGCTGTCATTGCCCACTGCACTCAGGCTTTGTCTTTTCCTTTGTGATTCCCATTATTCAGTAATGATGACATGTTGACTGATCTTGCTCACATTTTATGATGCACAGTCACTCCATGCATATTATGAAGACCGGCCAAAGCTGAGAGGCTTTTGTTTTTTTTTTCTTCTTCTCTCCATTAAATCTATTGCATTCAAAGTCTGGCCCCATCTTTTTTATTTTATTTTATTTTATTTTATTTTATTTTATTTTATTTTATTTTATTTTATTTTATTTTATTTTATTTTATTTTATTTTATTTTATTTTTATTTTATTTTTTTATTTTTTTAAATTATTTTTTTCTAAAAGATCTACATGGCAGGCAGGGTGGAGAGGGATCAAGGGTGCCTCTAACCTGGTTGGGTTCCCCAGCTGAGATCAGCTTTAGGATTACGTTGGTGTAGGATGTGCTGGAGGATTGAATGTGAGAGGTTTTACCACTACACAAACTCCTAATTTTTGGTTTCAATATTTTTTACCCACTTGGAATGAAAATTGATTTTGAAATATCTGAATTTCCCAAAGGAGGGATAATTTGTCACTCTAACTAAAAAGGGTTTTGCCACACATTTCTCTAAAACAGGATCTGTATCCTTATACACTAAGCAGGGTGCTTCCTTTCTCAGTCTTGACTATTAAAGAATGAGAGCTGTCAGATGAGAAAAAATATGCAGCTCACATGTACTGCCTATACACATTGTTTAAAATCAAAAGAAATTAAGACCAGAAAGTCTCGTTTCTTCTCACCTTAAAACTAAATCAAACTGAAGTTAATTAACCTTCAGAGACAGCTATAACTTCAGAAAATAATGGCTTCTCCAGGATTTTTCTCAGTGGGAAACCTTTGGTCTCCAAATATATTGCACAGAAGTGTTCTTAAAGTTCCAAGGGATTACTTAAAAAAAAAAAAAAAAAAGTTGCATCAAGATTTTTCGTCTCACTAAAGTCCATGAGCATTGGATTAGGTCCTTAGATCCAGTTACGTAAACATTTCTGTAACATTTTTAGACTGCAGTGTTTGGGCTGTTACTAGAGAGCACTGCAGTGCTTTTCAAAGCTCAGTGTTTTAATACCTGCTTTTGAAGAGCTTATGTTTTATTTTCCACCTCATACATCCTCTTCTCTTGTTAACACATACACTGATATTTAAGAGTATGTGTTTCTCTTAAAAGCACTCTTTGCTTTCTGTACTCATTGACATATGTGAAACGGCTGCCTGAGGTCTGACAAAACATGAGAAGGTTGCTGAGTCTCGGTGATCACTAATTTGAACAAGAGCAGAAGATATCCTTCGCATTTTATCTTGCAGCTATTTCCTGTTTACTTGTGGATAAGAGGTTTTATAATCCACTGTCTTTGCTCTTCATGACTATTCGGTTGGTAAATGTGGCCACCCATGTAAATGGTGCCTCAAAGACTTTCAGTTTCAATCCATTTTATCTTTTTCTTACACTTTGTTGGATTAGATTTATCCTTGTATAAAGAGCCAGCGCAAAGTCTCAGGTCCTTGCCCAGGAATGCTTAACTTCACTTAACTTTGCTTCAGGTGTTAGCTGGGGCTTCAGTGGCATGGAAAGATTGTGCTGGAATTTGCAGGGGGAAGTGGAGACAGAGGACCAGGAATCACTTGCTTTTGATTCAGGGAGCTGTGTGAACGTGTAAGGTAAAGACAACACAGCATTCTGGGGTCCCATTAGATGTGAATAAGAACCTCAGGTTTAAGAATATCAGACTCTTCTCCCATTAATTCCACATACTGCAGTGACTTCTAACCTTTTTTTTTTTTTTTTTTTTACAAACATGTATCTCATTATTAATGGGGTTATGTTAAACAGAGGGAGCATGTTGATCAAAAAAGACTAAATAATAGATGCCTTGCACCAGAACTGCTGAAACATGCTGGCAAAACTGAAACGCAGTCCCTTGTTCATTGTTTATTCATTCTGTGCTCTTGTGACATCTGTTACGCTAGCACAGTGACACACTAAATTGTTGCATCTTGAAAGCATCAGTATTTTGCACAAAGGAAGCGGGCTAAGAGCATCAGGAAAATGTTTTTGAATGTGTGACCTGTATCTTGCAGAAACGCCATGCCATTCCCTGACAATGCAGGCAAGCAGGGAAGTGGACTTCCACCTCTTCTCTGTGATAAATGACATTAGCTTCAGCATCAACATGTATGTGTGTCCTAACAACTTATGACAGAGTGGCTGTTCGTAAGCAACAGCACTGATAATTACTCTGCTACCAAATTAAACTGATGTCATGTGGACTTGTTTTTGGTTTAGGATTACCTTTGATTCCCTCTTTCTTACAACCATCAGAGCTCTCAGACGATGAGCACAATATAATTTTTTCTTTGTTCAGTAGTTGCACTGCTTTTTGGTGGCAGAAATCAAACCTGTTAAAAATTGATAAAATATATTTAAAAGAATAACTAATAATGTGGTTCTACACACTCTCCAACCTAGCATTATCTAGATCTGTTACTGCAAGAAGTGGTCCCAAGCCTCTCTGACCTTGGCCACCATCTGGTCCATAGGAAGGAGAGGATCTCCGAGGTGGTAAGGGGACTTGGGAAGTCACCCTGTCCGGCCTCCTGCTCGAAGCAGGCATCACGGCTGATCTCAGACTGGGTTGCTCAGGACCTTGTCTGAGTTAAAACTAATCCACCACGACAACTTAGAGTTGATCCAGCTCAGTCCCTTCCTCTGGGTCATTCTGCATCCACCTGGATGCCAGAACTTAGGCTGACACAGCACCTGAGGGGATGAAGAAAAGGGGCAAGTGAGAGCATTCATTTTAATGGCAGTAGTCTTTCACACTACCCTGCAATGTAAGACTTACTATCGGAGTATTAGAATAAAAGAGAGATTCTCAGTCCTGCTTTCTTCTTGTATTTAGGCATTTGTTGGAATGACAGCCTCAAAAGGAAGAAGGCAGATAGACACACTGTGTTTCGTGAGAGAAATCCCCCATAGTAGTGGCACTTTCTAGCCCCCAAAGCAGGCCAAGCAGATATATTTTCATACATCCGTAAATGAAGTCTGATATCAACTGTTCAGTTGTAATACATATTTGTGGCCTGTCTCCTCTTTCTAGCTTATTTGTTTCTGTTGTACGGTAGCACAAATTTACCTTATATTACCATCTTAATGTTTAGCCTTCTGGATCTGCTAAGCCATTCATAGTAGTTTAATGACAACAGATCTCCCTGAGCTTTCAGTGCAATTCCCTCTCTATTGCACCATGTTAATGAGGGAAGGGGCAGTTCTCCTGGCTTAACTTCCTGCATTATACTTTGTAAGATAATGTTTGTTCCTGACATGTGAGGTATCTTTGAATGCCGTCCTTGAAGCCTTTGCTTTCCTTTTCACTGCGTTCTTATTGTGTCTGTCTATGCTGTAAGCTTTATGCTCTGCTAAATTTTAGCCTGGAGTGACAGCAGAGAAATAAGCATTATAATGAAAGTGCTGACAAACCCCTAGCTGTAATGACGGAATGGTGCAGCTATCATTTGAGTTTGCTGCGTTCGTTATTTTAAATCTTTAATGCTATTTTCTCTTTTTTTCCTGTGCTGAGCAGTGGGATTACTCAAGTGGTTTATGGCTTAGAAGTTGTGCAGTTAAGTGAGTTTTTTGGTAGGGTGGAAGGGCACCTCTCGGGGCTGCCTCCTTCATTTTAGAGGTGTGGAAAAGTTTAAGACTGTGGAGGAAAGCCACCATTAGCAAGGTGCTGCATTGCCATTGCAGCACTGCTGCCACCCTTGCCCCCTGTGAGCACTCACTGTGATGATGCCTGATTTTATACACACCTGACTGAGGCAAGGTCAGGATCCTCTCAGGTGGAAGGGCATTCTGTACTGCGAAGGGGGAGAGAGTGAAGCATTAAGAGTGAGGAAGTGTAGCTCATATTAAAAAAAAAATAATTCGTTGATGATGTAGGCATTAATATTTTAGACCGTAAGTCATTTGAAGCAGGGTGTCTGCATTTCTGTGTATGTGGATGCTGTCCAATACATTTCTGACATTACCACAGCACAAATAATGCATGGACTAGATATGAATCGGTACCGAAGTGCCTACTCTCTGCCGGCATGTAGCTGATGCTGCAGCAATGAAAGTAATGATCCTGTGGAGTTTCCCATTGATTTCAGTGAAAGCAGAGGCAAGGTTTAAAGAGGCCTTTTGGATTAGATCTCTAGCTTTTCTAAAATGATAGAAGTCCTTTCATCTTGAATATGTCCTGTTTGTTTATGCTGGAGCAGGATTTAGCATCTGAGAAGTTACTTGGCCAGTGCGTGCCTGATTCCAGGTGGATGCAGTTACTGTGTGGATGCGTGGCTTTTGCTCTGCCATGCGATCAGGTAATACTAAGGAAGAGTTGAACTGTAATCCTTTTAGCTCTATCATATACCTACCTCCCCGTGGTGACTGAGATTAACACTGTATTAATTTGAACAAAATACATATGATAAGAAAATGTTAGAGAAGATTTTAAAAGGTATATGTGCAGAGGGATGCTAGCAGCCTAGAGACATGGACTGACTCGGAGCTCATGAAGCTCAGCCCCATTTCCCTGTTAGGGAAATGAAATCCTCATCTTTGGAGATGGAGAAGAGCTGGCTGGGCAAGGCCATGAGCAGCTTGCTCACAATGGTCCTATTCTGAGTGGGGGATTGGGCCAGATGACCTTCAGAGGTCCTTTCCAGTGTACATCATCCTACAAACCTAGTCTATTAAAAGAAAAATTAGCAGTTAAATCATTGTCCTTTGTGCTGTGAATCTGACTAAACTATGAAACCAGTGGGTGCTTAGAACTGCCTAGAGAGACATGAATAGTTCTCTCAGGATCAGCACCATTGAAGAAAGACCCTTCAAGTGTGATGTACCAGCAACAGATAAGCTCGTTGCTGTCAGCAAAGTTAGCGTACGAACTCTGATTTGATTTCTTGTGGTTCTCTGTCACTACGAGATCTGTATTTTTCTCACTCTTCATTATGATTATCAAATCAGAGTGCTTATGTCTCAAGAATTCACCTGCTTAGTCAGAAATCATCACACTTTTCCTTTGCTTTACTGTCTGAAAATTATGTTGATTCACGGAGGAGGGATTACTGTGCATCCTCCCTGCCTTTGATCTCATTTCCTCTCCTGCGTCTCACATGTGGCAGCACAGTATCGCAAGGCTCATACCCACTTCCCAGGCTCTCTGGGGTATGGCCTGGAGACTCCTTGGGACTACATCACAAAGATGTGGCTGCCCCAGGGAGCACCTCTGCCAGCTGCTTCCCATGAGGAACTGCACAAATTCTTCAGATCCTCGTCTCTCTTTTACTCTCCTTGGTCTGTCAAGATTTTGCTACCTAAAGAAGGCACATGCAGACGCGCTGTCCGTACACCTGGCTGTAACACTGATTTTCTTGAGCTGACAGCTAGCACCAGTTCTTCATTAACAGCCTTTTGAGAGACAATGCTAATAGGAACAGCAGCAGTGGGGGTGGTATCATGCTTCTCTGAGTCAGGATTGATTAAAGAAGGTAAAAAAAACATCAGAAAAAGCTTGTGAGTATCAGGTTTGCAAAATAGTTGATAACAGCTTTCTGAGTTTCACCTCTCATTGCCTCGCCTTACCTCCACATAAAAGGAGGATTTTTGACTAAGATTAGAAAGGAGGATTAGAAGATTAACCCATTCATCCTTGTAAAATATTTTGAAGTATTTAGAGAATGACACGTGAGTCCAAAGTTTCGCTGTGTAGGAACTGCTGTGTGGGTAGCAATGGCAATAAAGTCTAGATATGTTTTTTTTTTTTTTTTTTTGTGAATGCTTTTGTGACCTCCTGTTTTGTGGTATGACAGAAAGAGTTCCTAAAGGAACCCTTGCAGAAAACACAGTTACACAGCACCTCCAAAACAGATACTTGATGGTCTCAGCCACTCCTGGGCTGGGAATGTAGGTACAAGAGGCAGATACCCAAAATAGCCATATCTTCTTGAGTGTACAACAGAAATTATTCAATAATTAGTAAGACTTGGGTATTAAGCATGATGCCGATTTCATTGTGATTGTTCTTTGAGACACAGATATGAGCTGACATTAAAAAAAAAAAAAGTGATTTGCTGAGTGTCTAGTAAACTTTGAGAAACCTTCCAAAAACACTAGCATAATTGTAAGTGTAATGAGCTCTTGGCTTTTTGTCCTTTGCATCACTTTTCCGAATACCTTATGGGAAGTCCAGTGTGTCAAGTCAACAGAAAAGCTTTCAAAAACCAAATATATATATTCTGCCCTAGAAGCCACACAGTTATCCATCCCTGAAAGCAGAGCCAATGTTTAAGACAGAGACATTCTGGTACGGCAGCATGTGGCAGCATGTAAACCCATGTCAGTCCATCCTGACCCAGTATATATGGTTCGTTGGAGAGCTGTGCAGAGCCACCTTTTTCTGACAGCCTTCTTTTCACTGGATGCCAAAACTAGAATTTCATCCTCAGAGGGGCTATGGCAGAGACCTTAGGAGACAACAGTCCCTGTCTTGGGCCTTCCTCACCGACTTTGATAAATGCTGCTAAAACTCATCCTAACTGGTTTAGCTTGTTTTCTTTTTCCCCGCTTAAACGTATGTTACATCACCAGCAAGTTTGCATGCTAATCAGAGGATTGCTTTCCTGCTGATTTCCCTATGGAGAACTAGAGATTATCTTGCGGGGAGAAAAAGTGTGTAGATGTCTGACACATTACATTTTCTTCTATATTTGCCCTTTGTTCATATACGACAAGAGGCTAAAACTTGCCAAGGCTATTTGTTGCTCATCACTCCTATTTGTACATGAACATATACATATGGCCTTATGCAGAGACATAGAAACTTTGAATTTTAAAACAGTGTGAAAAGGTTTTATGTCCTTATTTATCCTCTAAGCACTGTGCTCTCACTTCTCTTTTGATGATGATGGGAAAGAGGCTTATTAATGGGCTGGTTCAATAGATTTGTTATAAGATTTTCTTTATAATAAAGGAAAAGAAATCTCTTTGGAATTCCATCATTTAATGAAATTACCTCACTGATTTAGTCTTTATTTTCCAAATGACTAAGCACCTCATTTTTATACAGAATAAGAATTCTTGTCAAGAAAAATTGGTCACAGTTCAGATATTTTCTAACAAGGAATCAGCTGCATCATTATTATGTTTTTCTTTTCTAAGCTGTACATTGGCTCCTATGAGAATGAAGTGATAGGCTGAACTCCATATTCTTCCTCCCCTCTCTGATCTGCATATCGTGCTCCACTGCCGCGGTACGTTAATTCTCTTGTGATCTTGCCATTCATAAATAGCTCTCAACATCATTACCAAAAGCACAGTTTTTGAGAAGGAAAGATCTTTTATGTCAGCCCGCACCATTTCCTCACCTGTACATGGTTGTGCTGTAATACCTAGAGACTACATGTGCAATGCCACTAGTATAGGAAAGCTAAGTGTGTGAACTTGGAAGAAATGAGAGAAGCAAGAAAGATGTGCTTGTGAAGGCATGGGTGGAAAGAGTGGCTCTAGGTTTCCAGGGGCAAAGTGGGAAAGTCACCACTGAGATACTTATTTTCTTCTCCCCAAACAGTCCGAGATTCTTCTTCTGCCTCTTTAGTGAGGACCTGGTATCCCCCTATTTAGAAGTATTTGTTCTGAGAAACACCCACCCCATCTTTTTCACACATATTTCAGTGATAAGAGATGGGAAAAGGATTCCTATTGTTCAACACATTTAAATTCACTAAATATAAATGTATTTGATATGTGAAAAAAAAAAAGCTGTATATTAGTTCTGTATACCTTGAGTTGAAATACTTGAATGTTGACCCAAACGTTCTAAAGTTAAATATAGATATTTGGCAAATTTTGTTTTTAGGATATTTTTCTGGTTTATGAGAATCAGTCTCCTACAAATTCTATTTGCTTTGGTTTTAAACCCAATCTTGCTTACATTTTTTCTGTACAAAGCCTTAGGGCATCATGACAGCTAGTGTATTTGCAAACACATACCCTTCCCAGAAGATGTAGTCAGCTGAAAATAATGTGAGTTGAGGATGTATCTTATAGAAGTAAATCTTCACAAAATTATTTGTCATGGAGTCTCTGCCATAGAATCCACTGTAGTCTTTCCTTTACTTTTCATATATAGAACGTTGTTTTATAAATTATTTGTTGATCTCTGTTCTTACAGCTGTTAGATCCACTTTTGCACCATGCCTTGTACACACTGTGCAAGAGACTTCAGAACACTGTGTTGCATTCATGCAAACAGTATGCAATTTTTTGGCTCCAGTTTAAAGGAATAAACCCACGTCATTCTCCTAATGTCATCATTCTTTAATATAAAGGCTTAGTGCTTTGTGTTTGAGACAACGTGAAGGCTTAAACTCAGGTTTTACACCCGTTCTGCAGTATGCAGACTGAAAACTTCACAGGAACACGGCAGTTCAGCTTGCAAGTCACTCGTTTGCTCTTGGGCTGTAAGGGTGAAAATGTATTTTGACAAGACCATCAAGCTCAACATCTAGCCAATTTACAAAGAACTATTGATCTGCAGAGATTTAATTTCTCTTTGGGACTTGGCTTTACTAATCTGTGCTAATGGGTGGGCATACAAATATATTCTATCAGGATCCTGTTGTAAAAAAATATTTTTCACATTTATTTTTTACATCCAATGGCCTTTCAGCTTCATTGTTTACAGTGATGGGTGGCGGTTACTGTACTACTGAAGTCATAGTCAGTCTCCTGGAAGGTACAATTCTTAATGAGTCTAGCATTTTCTTAATTATGAACAACTGTGGTGGTTTTACCGTGCTGGGCAGCTAAACCCCACAACCGCTCTCTCACTCCCCCTCCTTTAGATGAGGAGGGGGAGAAGTAAAGCAAAGAACAACTCACGGGTTGAGATAAGGATAATTTAATTAAAGGGAAATAATTATAATAATTAAATAAAGGCTACCATGAACTAAACAATTTAACTAAGGGGAAATAAAAGGGAAAGGGGAAAAAAGGGAGGAAAACAAACAAACAAAATAAATGAAAGCTATATGGAAGTGCAGAGGAAAGAAATTACTTTCTACTTCCCACAAATGAGCGATGATTGACCACGTCCTTGAAGCAAGGCCTCAATGCACGCAGCCGGTGTTCGAGAGGAGGACCGACGTCTTCTCAACGAGAGCCCACCCCTCCCCTCTTCTTCCTGTTTCCACCTTTTCTTGCTGAGTGTGACACCACATGGTATGGAATATCCCTTTGATTGGTTTAGGTCAGCTGCCCTAGTGATGTTTCTCTCCTCACTTTTTTGCCCACCCCCTAGGAGGGTTAGAGAAAGGCCCAATGCTGTGCCACTGCTGCTCAGCAGTAGACACAACACTGGTGTGATAACACTGCTGTTCCAGCTATAAGTACAGAGTACGGCACTGTATGGGCTGCTGCCGGGAAAGTTAACATTCCAGCCAGACCCAGTACAACAACTCCTTTAAACAGGTCAGGTAATTATTTCATCAGCTGAGCTCAAAACCATCTCACAGAACATTTTGAGATACTTCTTTAAAGAAATTAAGAAAAGTTTTATTCTTATGAATGCCGTACAGCTTTGCACATTGTATTTCCATTTGGGATGAATCTGCAGGGTGAACCAGAAGTCAGATACTCTCTGAGATTTTAAGCTTGCTTTTTAACCCAATTCAGAAAATGATAAATGAAAATAACCAGTTCAACAACTTCTTTAATGGGTGTTGTACTGAATGGGAAGTTTCTGCATGAATTCCTATTTGAGATGAAACTTGGTAGGGACTGTACTAAGCAAGAACACTGAGTTTCTTCAAGAAAGTCTGCTCTTTATGGGCATGATGCAGTGTTCACAGAAGCAAATGGAAAAAAAAAATTCCTTGTGACAACCAAGCATCAAAGTCCCACACACTGAAATTCAGAATGTACCTGCTGTTGTGAATGCAATTTGAGGAATGACTTAGCAAAGAGCCACAATGACTAGAGAGGGATTGAGGAGCAGTAAGAATACAGAAATAGTTATTTAATGATTCTGAGACCATTTCATTGCTAACAAAAATTCAGTCATACATGTGCCTTTAGCTGGGAGACATTTTTCTGTTGAGATTTGGCTACACAATAATTTGGATTATCATCTCCCTTTACACCCATTAATGTCAAATATACGAAGACTGAATCTTGTAGAAACAGAGGAGGGAAAACACATTGACATTGTTTATTTTAGTAATACTCTAGAATTATTAGATATGATGGTAATTAACAGCTGATGGAAAACTTAAACCCTGCAATTTTGAGTTAACTCCTGGGTTTAAAGAGCTACAGTCAATGGGAAAAAATTGGTGATGTATCCAGATTACAGAGATTGCTTGGTGGGATGTTCCTGTGTTAGAAAAAAGTAAAAAATGCAGCCACAACAATTCAGAAGTTAAAAGATAGTCTACTGATCAGCACTATTTTGGCATCCACTTCATTAACCCCAATTCACACTGAGTGGCTCTTTAACATAAATGAAATTACTTCCTGGGGAAAGGAGAATTCATTGTGTGTAAAATTGCCAAAAAGAAAACCGAAGGAATAGTTAAGTAAAATGAAATTCTTCCTGTCCATATTTAATTGCTTTCTGCCTTAGCCTATTTCTAAGTTTATATTACTTCAGCTTTTCAGTACTAACTAATGTTTATGAAGAAATGGAAAATTCAAATAGTTGCTTCTTTTTCCAGATTTTTTACTAGTTTTGTGCAGGGAAAAGCTTTTTGTAAAATATGTCTTCAGGGAAATGTTTTTTACTTCTGCAAATGTGGCTATGACCACTAAAATATGAGTTTGGAAATGAGAGTAGCCAGTGGCAGATGAGGTACTATTACTGCTGCTTTGGGAACTGGAAAAAAGATGTGATCACAAAGTGACAATTCCCTACTTTTTAGAAGTCTAGTCACCGTGTTCTCCTGGCTCTGGCAGCTTCAAGAGTAAAGGGAATTGAAATCATGTCATGGTTATATACGAAGAAGCTGTTTCTAGTCAGTTTTGCACTTACAATTTTGGTATTATTATATTTGGATATTATTTTAAGAAAAGTAAAAAAACATAATATTTTGTGCAGTCTTTTAAAAATCATTTTAATTTAGCTCAGCATGGATGTGCACAGATGTATTTGTATCTTCAGCATTGAGTGAAGCAGCCAATTTAAGCGTGAATGAAATGATGTCTGTCTGAGGCGTGTGCTTCCTGTTGTTCCCTGAACTGTGAGCTTCTGCAGACATGTTTAAATTACTTTGAATAGTTTCTTATGCTGTCATATATGCTTGGCTTTGCTAATGGGTAGCTGTTGTTCTACCAAAGGCTCACAGACTGAGACAGATATTTGATTGCTTAGCTGAAATGAATTGATTAAATGTAAAGGTGAAAGAATTTATTGCAGCTTTCTAGGAGGTGCTCTGGTCAAAAGCTGACCTCCTTGTTTCCCTAGACATTTTTGAATACTTTACATGAAATCTTACAGAATTCAGGATTAGTGCTTTCTGGAAGGCAAATATTTCTGCTTGTTATGAAACGTAAGGACTTTGTTGAGATACTGATGCATTAATATCATGCAAAGGATGGTCTCTAGGTCTATCAGACCTCTATTGCATTTCCTAGACTGATCTATAACAAAAGATTCCTGATTTTCCTGTTTGAATTCATGACATCTCTGTTTTTATTTATCCTTTGAAACTCAAAACACAAATCAAATGAATTAATATTCAGTTTAAAGAAGAACTTTCAGTGTCTTATAAAAATCCACAATCCCACCTACCCACTAACACTCTTCCCTGGTTTCAGGAATAGCTTTTGAACATGTGGAGATATATGAACCATTAATTTGTGTCTTGGAAAGATCTTGAAAGAATGATCTTCACTTAACACTGATCCTACATGACACTATATAAAGTATAGAGCTGTAGATTTTAAAACCGTAAGAGACCATTGTAACTGTCTATTTCAATCTATGTAATTTTATGAATGAGTCATTGTATCACATCCAACAACTATGACTGAAGGAGAACTGATCTTTCAGAAAAACATCCAACTTTGATTTAAAGATTTTCCATGATGGAAAGTCCTTTGCAAGGCTGAAAAACACAACTTCACAATAAGGTACATCAGCCAACTTTTATACATTGTATACCACACTGATATCATCATCCTGTTTTATTAATCAAAAGGACAAGTCAAATACCATAGGCAAGCCTAAATATATTCCATTAATGAAGTAATTTTATCAAAACATCTTAGTCTTAACAGAAAAATAGGAGCAAGGTGGTCTGAAAGATTTATTTTCCATTACATTGTGCTGAATGGCATGAAATATATTACCTTCCTTTAATTTTTTGTTACTTAAAAATTCTTGTGCTGCTTTTTCTGCTATTTTGTCCAGGATCCCTATTATGCTGACAGTCCTGTAATCACTTTGGTCCTTCCATTTACTCTGTTTAAATTTGGCACGATTTAGCTTTTTTCCTGTCAAACTGAATTTTAGTATTGAACTCTCCTTCCAAGGTAGAAAATTGTCCTTGGAATTTTTAAAAACAATAACTGACACTATATTGTTCACATCATGAGACAACCAGTATATGTCAGAGACACAAAACTCTTCTAAATAGCTAAGTACTATATCTCAACAGAAAACATCTAGAAGTGGAGGACAACTTAAAAATGTTACTTTTTTACCTAAAATAATTCACTTTTATAGAATAATGATCTGAATGTTCTCTTGAAGTGTTTAATTCATGGTCACCAAGCATAGGGTATTTTTGCAACACTGGAATTCCTGCACACAAGTGCAAGGTGGGATGATAGGTTGTATTGCTACTTAAACATTTATGATAGTTTATTTAGAGGTCAAATGCTGACAAGTTAAAATAGAGAAGAACCATCTTGCTAGTTATTAAGTAATTTACAAGAACAAATTACTCTTCAGGAGAGCTCAGGACCATCATGAGTTGATTATGAATTCAGTGTGTGTGTCCTTCAAGAGAGCATTCCTCTTTCACAAAGTATTGAACTACAATTTTAAATATCAAAAAAGTCAGTCTCAAGGGTTTTTCTGGAATGGCCACATTCATTCTTACTGTGTTGCAGACACAAAATCAAAATAAAATGTTAATTTTAGTAGAGCTTAAAATATCTGTATCATTATCAAATTACTGTGCTAATTTTCATGTTTCTCTGTAGACTTCCAGATTTATTACTTTAATACTTTACACCCTTTACAAAACAGTAGATGATGATTAAAACTAAGTTGTAATGTTTCTCCTGGCTGCTACTTTGCCAAAATACCATGATTTGGAAGCAGTTCTCCATTAAAAACGATTACCCTATTCAATACAAAGCACTTCCCTGAAGATTTGTTGTTTTATCTTTACAAATTTGGTTCTATATATGTCCGTTCTACTTCAGTGCCCACTTTAGTGGCACTATAAATTATTGTTACTTAAACGGTATTAAATATTTTCTTACAATTTTATTCTGTGATAAAATTGTTTAACTTTTTCCTTCTTCTTTTCCATAAAAGATCAATTAATATTAAAATATCACATTTTCAGATCCTTTTTTTTTTTGGACATAGTTTACTTTATTTACAATTATTTTTAGTAATGATTTTATTGCAAGCCAGGGGATCAATGTATATTTTATAATGTGTTGAATCTATTGTGACAAGTCTAATGTAACAAGTTCTTTGATATAAAGGAGAGTATTAAACATATGGACGTGATTTCTGCCTGCTGATACACTGATTTTATTGCACTGACACTGGCTTGCTATCTAACATCAGAGAGTTTTGTTCCACTTAACCTTCATAACATTGCCTGCATAGTTTCTGCAGCAGAAAGTTAAACCCTAACCCTATAGAACCATTATAGTGAACACTCTGCTGATACACTAACAGCAGAGCTCCCACTGGTTTCAGTAATTCCATTGTGTTACCCTAAATGAATAACCTTTCCTGATATTGATAAAATTGATGAAGCCTATTGTATGGGGTGGCCATAAATCATCAGACTTATAATTTTAGATTATAATTTTAGGCAAATGGAGCTGTGCTATGTGGGATGCAAACCTATTGAAACTTTACTCGTTGGTTTCATAACCATGTACAGAAACCTTGGAGCTGGCTGTCATTGCAAGGGTGAATTTCAGCCTGATGGAGTAGATGTCTTCAGCAGCATTTGGCCTGCTTCTTCCAGCAATACACTTGGCTCTGTGTTGCCTGTGATTGCTCTGTAAAGCAATTAGCTAACTAGCCTTGTTCTCAATGCTGCGCTGACATCAGCAATGATGGTGGTGGCCAAAGAGTTTCAGCATGAATCTCTTTAATGTAATGTCATTTAATAGAGCATCCATAGCAGTTTCAGTACAGCCTAAAACACAGGATAGCATACACTATTAGGGAAAGGTCAGTAAGCAGAAACAAAGCATATTTACAAATATTTAAACTAAACAGTATTCAATGACATAAAGGTTGTTTGCATGTGCATTCAGAATGGTAAGTATCTACAGTAAGAGATACAAATTGCGCAGTAGTGAGCTAAATTAGTGTGCAAAATCTGGGCAGAACTATTAGGAATCTGATGAAGACAATAGTTGGATAAAATTTATTTTGCCACCTACTTTGGCAGTTCATACTAGGCTTCAGATAACTCTTCAATAACCTCTCCAGAGCAGAGTAGTCTCTCTTTCCTGTGGTTAGCAGATGACTTACTTGATACAACAGGTTGAAACTAAATTTAAATTACAAAAAAAAAAGTTTAAGTTCTTTAATTTTGTCTGGTAATATCCTTAGAATCTAAGATGGTCAGTGAGTTCCATCCTTCATGCTGCTAAATAGGAGGCCAGTGATTTGATGCTGGATGGGCTTGCTGACCTTTTTTACAAAGAGGTAGTAGAATATAAGTGCTCTGGTATGATGGTCTTCCAGCTTCAGGGTTATTCTGCAGTGCTGAAATAGGGCTTGTAGCTGATCATGCAATGCCCCTTCTTTTAGATCTGCAATCAGGTTTTAACAGAATCAGCCTGAAGGTTTCCCTGACATTGTGAATATGGATGCTACTAAGCAGTAAGCCACTGGTTTCTGTGAAAAAAACAAGGATAGAAATTGTGTGTGTGTGTGTGAAGACTGTTATCAGATTGATTTCACTTTGGAGTAATGAAAAATGAAGTTGCAAGCATGCTTCATTTGCAAAGGTTGTCCCACTGTGGATTGACATGGAATGCATTGTAGTTCTTCCCAATGCCATACCTGGTTCCTGGCCTCATGCTTTTATGTTGGTAGGATCACGATGACCACTCAGGTCATAGTGAGCCAACTCTGCTTTCCTAGCTCTTTCATTTTTGGTTTCTGCAGGCTGGAGTAACATTCGCTTGGTTTTGTGTTCATCTTGAGCTCTTTCTGCAAAATCACCATTAAGGGGTCACAACTGTTTGAAAATTTCTTTCAAGTATATTTGCCACAAATAATCTAGCCTCCCATCTTCTGTGTTCCTGGTTATTCTAGACTGTGCAAAGTTGGTGCGTATTGTATTGCTCTCTAAGTTGTGTTCTCTTTTCTAGCATTTTGCTTCTCTTTACTGCATCGATATTGGATAGAAGTTCACATTAACATTTCTAGCTTTGTTGTGCTGTTTTGCTAAGTCTTCTCTTGCACAGGTTCTGTTAACAGCTCAGGAGCTAATTCTTTGTTGATCTTCACATCACTTAAATATTTTGAGATCCTGCATTGTTTTTCATCCCCCTCTGAGCAATCTTCTCGCTTTGTCAATTCTGGCAGCCTTAAACAGTGCTGTTGTTGGGTTTGCGGTTTTTTGTACAGCCTTTCTGTTTCACTACATAATTCCCTTAATCCTTTTCAGATTTCATGTTCTTATATATGTCATATAACCTCTATTTTTCCTCAAGTGCTCTTCTGACATTCTTAGTCATCCATATCAGTCTTATTCTTCTTTTATAACTAGAAGAGCCAATCTTTCTTCATGCTCTCACTTTCTCTTGACCTCCTCCCTTGTCCCAACTCCTATTTTGTTCATTATTTAGCACTGGATGTGACTGGATTGAAAGAAATACCATATCTCATGGAAGTCAATGATATTGAAGTGTCTGCCTATTTAGGGGAAACATTGATGTTTAGCTTCAGTGGTTCTGAGTCAGCCTTTGCCCCCAGGCCACTGCTGCATTGCTGGCTCATTTGGACAGCAGAGAAGGTGGTGCTTGGTGGTGCAACAGGCACGGACTGAATAGACACAGATTTTGCTTTCCAGAAAGTAAATTTGTCTGTAAGCAGGATGCTTAGGCAGAGGGAAAAACAAAGCAAAGCAAAACAAAACAAAACAAAGAAAAACAAAACAAAACAAAACAAAACAAAAAATGAATCAAAACAAAATAAAAAAAAAGGAAGATATTAAATTACTGTGTTTGTATGATAGCGGCTGGACAGTGCTGTGCTGAATTTCGGGGAAGTCAGAAAAAGTCCTTATAGAGTGAAATTGCCTACCGGTTATCTGCAGGGTGTATCAGCTAATGGCATACATGTGCATACGTGGCATCTGATCTTAGAGTGGCCACCTGTGTATCACAAACCAGATCAAATCCATCTACTGTACACATACTCCATCTCCGAGCCTTCATAATTTAAGTAGTGTTTCCAATGAAGTTATGGCGTTGAAATGATATATCTAAAACCAGAATTAGAATTGAAAGATGGAGAAAAAGAATATTTCACATGGGTTTACATTGTAGAATATTTGACAAAAATCCAGCCTACTGAAGAAGTATTCTTGTCTATTTTTAAATAGCTTGATTCCTAATGTTTTCTAAGTGGTTTAACAGCTTATTATGCTAAAATATAGGTTCACAACTAATGATTTAAAAAGTCTCTATTACATTTGCTTTCTCTATAGCTCTGAAGCAGTACCTTTGAGGCACCTCAGCACCATGCCTCACCTCCGTCAATGAGGAACATTTTATGCCTCATTATAATAAGCTGCTTCCTAACGAGGGTGAGTGTTCATGTGTGGGCATATGTGTGCCTCGGTATTTGCCTGCAGTGCATTTCCAGATGAAGTCTATGGCTGGCCAGCATGAAAGTCAGCATTAGCCTTCTCCTTTCCTTGTGTCAGACATAAAAATTCATAAAAAATATGCAGTCTTCTTTTTTTTTTTTTTTTTTTTTTTGTCAACACTTCCTGAAATATTTGAGCTCTTTCTCCTTTCCACTGAAAGAAAACATTCAGCTACAGCTTGTTCTCCAAATTAAGGCTGCTCTGTGGAGAGATGGCACTGATGGAAAGAGGTACTGTGCAGATGTCTTTACATTCTGGCAGCCCAGGACTACAGCTAGTGACTAGTCTAATAACTGACATACATTAATTTGCCTTGCAGACTCTTCTAATATATGCCTGACTGCAAGATGCTAAGGAACTGTATCTTTAGCCTGGGATCTCCTTGGCAAAGGTCACAATCATTTTTACTTCCATTGAGAACACCATGTACTGAGGGCTAAGGCAGTTCTGAGGTTCCTCTGAGACATCAAAACTTCAAAAATAGTGATGGCTGAGACAGTCTTTGCTAGGATTTTTTAATAATAGCGTTTGGGCTCTTTTCACTTTGTTTAAAACTTGAATTTGTTATCAAAATTTCCAAGAGCCTGTGTAACACACCAGGTGCGGCTGTACCATGCCAGCTTTGTGTGACACTAGAATATGATTTTGTATGTGTGGGGCACTGAAATGTGTTTCATATTGCTAGGTACCTTTATTACACCTCAGGAGGCACATCATTTCTCCCTCAAGTGTTGTTTTACCCATTGTATGGTATACAAAGTAGGTCAAAATGTGATATGGTTAAGCAGAGCCTTTAAACCTAAATCAACTTAATCTAAATTGAACTTCTAAGTGAAATTCACCATTTGGTTTGTTTACAATTTGCTAAATTCAGTATGAGACAAGAGGAAGCAATCTGTATCTTTAGAGAATTAAAATGTGCCCATAAATAAGCTCAATCACTGGCCTTTCCACAGAACAAAGCCAAAAAAACATACTAAATCAGCTAGAGGCTGAAAATAAATGTTGAGATTGTACTCTGTGTTGCTGTTTGTATTTTTTTAACTGTGTATTTATATGGAATGGCAAACACAGATTATGCCTTAGTAATTTTTATGGCTTCTGCATTTGTCCTTTTGCTTTTACTCACATATTTTCATAGCCATAATCTCTAGTTTCTTATTTGATGATGCAAACCTTTCAGATGCAGAAATGGATAAAAATCTTGCTGAGTTTAGTGAGAGTCATTTTCAGAAATAGTCTTTTTATTTGACAGGAAATAAAGGCCCTGGGGGGGGAAGGAAAGAAAAAAAAAAAAAAAAAAAAAAAAAAAAGAAGCATGAATATTAAATGACTGAAGATATTAGTGTCCAATGTTTTCATTACCAGCTTGCTGCATAAAGAAATGCTTGGAGAATTACTTTACAATAGCAAACTGGAAAAGCCCCAAGCCATAATCCACCTGAGCCTAAGTTTTATTTTGCATGAATAATAGAGCTTTATTATGTTTGAAATTGCAGACTATGTTGACAGGTCTGTCAGCTATCTCAGGCTATTTCCATTATGGGAGATACCCCCTTCATCTGGAGCTGGCACCAGACATTGAGATGCCAGCTCCGTGGTCGTTAACAGGAGCTTTACACATATGTTCAAAGCTGTAAGCAAACTGTGTCAACATGCCAATTGTGTGAGGCCAGTGATTATTTTATTTCAATATTATAGAGTATTGAAGTTTGGCTACATTTACTGATTTTCGGTTGGTTTCAAGGGCATGCAAAAGGAAGCAACAGTGTAACAGAATTTGCTAGTTTTTTAGAAATACTAATCTGATGCAAATCTGGAACATTTCCATTAATTTAAACACATCATAGCACATCCTCATTTGATGTGCTTGGGCAGCACTGTCTGTATCTGATGAAAGCAAAACAAACCCCAAACCCTCTAGATGACAAACCTTACTCTACAAACATCTTTTGATAATTGCACCTGCTAACTGAAAAACACAAAGAGAGAGTCCACTGTGTCCTAAAGCAGTTTTATTTACAGCTACTCTATTACAGATTGAAAGTTCCTCTATTGCCTTGTCTACTACTGGCGTGATCCCTCGGTGCTTTTCTATAGGGATTTGCTTCCCTAATATATTGAGCTGGTCTTTGTGTTGTCAAGAGCTATGCACTGAAGTCTTATGATATGGAAGGATATTTACTTTATTTCCATAGTTATACTTTCGTCCATTCAAACTCCTTGAACTCCAGTGAAAGCATGGCTGTCAGAGTTTTGACCTAACGTGGTTCTGCATTTTGTTAGATGTAATCATAAAGGTAGGAAGGAGAAAGATTTTTGGCAGGGTATCCTTCAGCATTCAAAGAGACAAGGAATGCAACTAGTAGATGTATTTAGGTATCCATAAAAACAGAGACTGAATATATATATATGAGATGTTCATGTTAAAGCCAGATACTGGATCTTTACATGAATTCTACCTAGCGAGCCACTTTAAAAGGGATTGTCATATCATCTACTGCTGAGATTATACCACACTTCCTAAAGCATTTAATAATGGCAATCCTTTACTTCAGTGAGTAATGCATCTCAGTGGATCTGCTTGTAAGAGTGTCAAATTATAAAAAAAAAAAAAGACCTTAAAATCTTGCTCCAAATCTGAAAATCTTGCTTTTTCTTCAGTGGCATTTTATTTTATTTTATTTTATTTTATTTTATTTTATTTTATTTTATTTTATTTTATTTTATTTTATTTTATTTTATTTTATTTTATTTTATTTTATTTTATTTTATTTTATTTTATTCCCTTTCTAATGCAATTACTGTGATTCCTCCCTCTTTTTCTAGAGCTCTGATTTTCTGATCTGTGGTTCCTCTTTCAGTGTGGGGTGCCAACACCAACAAAGAGACAGGGCTACATTTCCTCCAGCAGGTATCAATTAGCACAGACAGAAATCTTTCTGTTTACAGGTGTTGTTAGCTCCTGCATACTAAAAAAATTCTGCTTGTGGTTACTGCTAACCTTACTTATTGTGAAATGTGTATGGGCAAATACACATGGGCAAGTCTTTGCTACAGTAGAATTTTGTCTTCCAGCAAAATAAGTTTGGAATGCATGTAGTGTTTTATCCATTGCTGAATACATAAATTAATTAATCAGATGAAAGATAAATATTTACTGTCAGTTTCATGCTTTAAGTGCAAGGTGTCTCACACAGTATGTGGTGTGTATTCCTGTAAAAGGAAGAACAGCTCATGTGAAACTGTGTCATGATGCAGCCACAGAATAAAGTAGGACATTTCTTGACCTTGGTGTACTCAACCATGCAGCTGTTGCCTTCTTCAAGAGATGCTTTTTACAAGGAATGTCTTTGAAAGTCATTAAAAAAAATCTGTTTGGGAAAAATTCTGCAGAGAAGTTTGGCAAGTTCATTTTTCCTGTATCTGGTGAGAAAAGAACATTTTTTTTTTTTTTTTTTGAAACAAACATACAAACAAAAAAAAAACACACACAGGTAATGTGTTGTGTTTAGCATGTGGAGCAGGGACTGGTAGATCTGAGAATATGATTTCACTCTGTACTCTGCTGTGTGTTAAGAAACATGAATTTTCACTTCTTCCCTGACCTCTATAAGTGTCAGTTTCTTAATATTTAATACAGAGCTAATGAATTTTACTTGTCCTGGCAAAAATACTCTCAGATCCCAGAGCAGAAAAAGTTGTTTTAAAAGTGCAAAGTAAGTTCACATTTGAAAGGTCGTCTTTGTGCTTTCCTAGGAGAAAGCAAAAGGACTTTGTATGACGGGCAAGGAATTGTGTCCGAAAGTCTTTGTTTGGGCTGGGCTCAGCGTGGAGCGCACTGGGGCAGTGCCTTGGTGCCTCCTGTTGGGTGCCATGGGAGAGGCTTCCGAGGCCAGGATTCCCACCGGAGGCTGTCAGGCCTCCTCCTCTCCCTCCCCAGCTCCTGAGGTCTGCTCCTGAGGTCTGCTGAGGTCTGCTGCTGCCTGGCTCTTGTCTCCCACAGCCACCGTGGGAGAACCCCCACTCAGATGCGCTTGCTTCTGTCTAAAGCCCGTGCGGTTTTTAGCAGTCTTCCAGCCTCCAGAGTGGGGTTTTCAAGCTCCATCAGAAGCCACCGCCAGAATATCCTGCAGAAGCTGGAGTGTGCCTTGTATTTATAAAAGTTATTTGTTTGCACGAGGCACATGTGCTGATACTGTGAGTCATCCGTCCATTTTGCTGTGACATTTTCGAGCACAATTATGTGTAGTGGAATTTTTTTGGTAGCTGGCTATGTTGCCCATCTGTGAAATCATCATTCTACTGAGCACTAAAAATAGAAGTGAAACTCTTCTGAGAAAATTCTGAATCTACTTAAATGACAGTTTGAAATGTGTTCATGCAGTCAACAGTTTAAATATTTTCTACCCTAAATATGGGTACTCAAATTTAAGGTGATGTAGTCCTGCTGTCACCACTTCAGTTCACCTTGCTAACACAGCGATACAGTTAGAAATAATTTCTGGCTAGGAACCTGGTCTAATGCCCACCAAAGCAAATTCACCTGGGCCTCAGATGTCCAGGACTGGCATAGGAATGTAAGCATTCTGGAAGGTGGAAAACACGCAGGGTGGAAAATATTTAGTAGTAATGGGGAATCACTGGAGAAAAATGTGAAGAGAGTCCATAGCAGTAGATAAGAAGGGCAGAGAGAGAAGACTATTAGGAAATTAAGCTTCCAGATAAGGAATAACAGAATATGTGGTAACTTCAAAAAGGCTTTATTTCTGGTCAAATACTCAAAGCAAGTTAGTGTGGAGATATGGTAAGCCCTAAAAATAGTGAAGAAGAAGAGCTAGAGCTAAGAGAAAGAAATGATGGACGAACATAAACTGTGTTGAGTAATTGCATCATAATTGAAGCCACAGAAAGCCAAAGAATCTAATTAGTCAGAAAAACACATTTCATTACATTCTTAGTAATTTGTTTTGAAAAAGTCCAACTGGATTTTAAATTTAACAGATCCTGAATATGTTTAGAGCACACTACACTTTTTACTTGCATATAGCAAAAAGTAAAAATATAGTTTCAGAGACATATTCATGGATTGTTTCATTCAAAATCAAGTTTGCAGTTGTCCCTTAGTATCTGGGTATCATTACATGATGTCTTGTGAGAGGATGGGAAAAATTAATTTTGTTGAGTTGATAAGCATTAATAGAGACCACCAGCCACTTCTTTAATTCACAGGCAATGAGACATACTTGAGGCTGTTGTTCAGCCAAACAAATTAAAAGAGCATTGGCAGCGCAACTCCCTGCCTTTCCTCTTTCCTGTCCTCCCTCCCTCCATCCCTATTTGTTTACAAATTTTCACAGTGATATTTTTTTTTCACAATACATACAGCTAGATCTCCCGCTAGACAGAATTAGTGTAACACTCTTCATTTACATTTTTCTTTCAAAAATTTGTATTTTTTGGTGAGCTTATATGGAAATGGTAAGGCTTCAGTGTGGTAGGCTTTTTATATCTTGAATTATTTTTTGTTACACTCTAAATAGGAGAATAGAAAATCAGAATTATACTTCATATTAGGATATTCTCCTCATCCACATTAATAAAAAACAATTATGTGAAGATGTAAAAGGCTATTTTGTAGAGGGAAAATCAAAATTTGGTGCTGTTTCCTCATGGAAGATATTTTAGACATTAAATCTAGAGTATGGATAAGGTCAATAAAATGGATAGTTACTCCTTCTCATCATCTTTATTCTGTAGTGGATTCTTATATTTTAAAATCCTTACATGCACATTTTTGTCTATTTTTGAGATCTCAGTTAGTAGGCTTTTAGAAGCATGTGCTTTCTATAGTTTTCCACATAAACTACACTCATAATAACAAAGTGCTATTTTAAGTGCTTTAGCTCTTACTTGTTACTTGTACTGACATCAGAAAGATGATATTCACTGATCTGACAGGCAATATAAGGACATCCTTAAGTTTCATTATGATCATTTTTAGATAAAAATGTGAAAAACATCTTCAAACTCAAACTAGCTCTATCATCCTTCAGGCGAGAAGAATGAAAATAGATGTCTTCAGGCAAAAAGAAAAAGTGAATGCATATGAAAGTGTATGCAAAGTTAGACAGAAACACATAAGGTGGAAGAGAATGAATTCTGCAAGTCCTTGCTCTCAGCATGGCCATATTTCATTAAAATATTCTTTCTGTGTGTAAGGGTAGTGATAGGTTAGTGTATGTTTGTATACTAATAACTTCAACTGAACTAATAGGGTAATGGATTAACACACGAGTGAGAATTGCCTGCTTGTTAATGGACTAGGCTAGTTCTGTTGCTTCACATTTTATAAAATTATGTATTTGTTACATGACTGCCTCCCACACTTGCGGCTGTATTACAATAGGACCTGTTCCTTCTTCATGCAATGAACGGCTGTGCAGTTTTGAGGCACACTGCTCCACAAGTTCATAGGTGGCCGAGGTTTTGCTTAAGTGGGTTTAGCCTTGAACACATCGCTCTTGAATTCTTTATGGGCTTCGTTGTGCTTCTAAGATGTGCTTAAGAGGATGCTTCTTTGGTTACCTGTTTCTGTTACAGAGAACAAGTCCCTGAAAAGCAATGAATGTTACCAAGAGGAAAATGATAATAAGTGAGTGGCAACTCTGCAACAAATAAATGGTAATAGTGACCATATTAATTTCCCATCCTGTTCCTTAACATATAAAGAAAATACACTGACAATGGCATAGCGCTGAGCGTATGACAGATGAGGACATTCATCCTTATTTTTTCTCTGAATATGGGTTGTTTTCATTCAAAATCTCATCACTTATTATGGTAGCTGGTACACATTCTAAAGCATGAACATAAAGCCAGCAGTTTCATTCAGGAATGAGTAACTAATATCTAAGTGACATAAAAGTGAAGCAATGTTAGTGAAGTAATTAGACACTAGTTTGTAGAAGAGGGCAAAGAGCTGTTTAGATAATTAATGGCTTCAGTAATTAGCACTTTTGTGACTAAACAGTATCAGTATTCTTGAATACTTTCTTGAAACTCTCTGAAAGGACTTGCATTTCTTTTTTTAAACTGTAATTTTGATTTTGGAAATATAGTTGATAATTTGATTTGAAAAAAAAAAAAAAGCCAGATAGCTTTGAAATAAGCAGAAATACATGCATATGGTTTTGGACCAACTAGGAAACAGTGTTTCTTCATTTCACTGGAAGGCTCACAAAGTTTATTTTTGGGGAGTATTTGGCAGCTTCCACTACATAGTGCTATGCACCATCACAAGGACTGGGGATTAGAAAAGCAGCACTGGCAAGGCCAAAATCCAGGAGTTTCATGGACTTCTGCAAGGGAAACAGCCTTTTTCTTTAGGATGTTTTTTGCTTATGTTAGATCCAGGCCTTATTAGTTATGAATTTGTTAATAGCATCTCAGTGCTGAGCTTCATAAGCCTTATTCAAAAAAAAAAAAAAAAAAAAAGAGTGAGATACCTGAATCTATACTTATAAAAGTACTAAGCAACTAAGCAGGTTGGGCACCTCACTTCCTGTAAGTGATTTAGGTGCCTGCTTCCAGTGCTTCAGCCTTCAGTTAGGTACTTTTGAAGATTCACCAAGCATCTTTGCCACCTAAATACCTGACTGTCAAGACCAAACATTGCCCTGACTTTTACGGATCGTTAAGGCAGTAACCCAGGTACACAGACTGCTAAGTTTTCATCAGGAAACACGTGCTCTAATGATAGGAGCCTCTCAACTGGCAGTGGTACCTTCCTGGCTAAACCAACCTTCTGAGCAGCAGGTTGGCTGATGAGTCAGATCAGAAGGTCAGAAAAAGGGAAGTCCTCGGACAGAGGCTGAGAAGTGGCAGGGAGGTGGAAGATTTCTTCTTGTTGGAGGACTTGTCTGTGGGTACTCCTGAATAAATTTTAGTATTTTTTTTTTTTTTAAATTTTAACTCACAAAGATAACACCAAGTGGGATAGACTCCACCAAGCAGAACTTCTTATAAAACTGGAGGATGCCTGCAATGCCAAGGTTTTATTGCTCTTCTTCTAATGCTGGTGTGTAGTTGTTGTTTCTTAATTAGATGAAACTAATTGTGGATGAAGGATATCTAGAAGAGAGGATAGGGACATAGATAAAGCAGTAGAAGAAAAAGGGCTAGTGCTCGTTTTGCTGAAATGTTTTCTTAACAGAAAACCCATTTGCCAAAGGTTCAAAGCCACTGTGATGATGGCTTGGAAAAAAAAAATAAATTGAAATACACTTGACAAATCAGAAAGAATTTATTGCAGAGAAGTACAAGTTTAGCTTTCCAGTATTAATTTAGTTTTGAGTGTGTATAGTTCTTAGTTGTTTCGTTAATTACTTTTCCCAGTGGCTGCAGTCCCTTCCTTCAGTAACTGAGGGCAGCTGCCGCCGTTGGCACGACTTCTCTCCTTCCTACCACACCTCCGGCTGCTCCAGTCCTGCGCACCGGCACGCAGGGCTTCTGCGCTTCGAGACCAATAAAACAAAAACGAAATCACAGGCTTCGGCTTTTTGTAGTGAAAGCTGACGCCGAAAACGAAATATTTTCAAAAAGATTTGTTGGAAGTATCCAGGTAACGATCTGAAAAGGTCGGGGTCGGCTGGGAGACGCTTCAACAGGTTGACCAGCCCGAGCGGAGCTGAGGGGCGGTGCGGGGACACGGAGGGGGCGACACCGCTGTGCTGGGCCGTCCCGGGAGGCTCCCCCGGCACCTGCCGCCCGGCCGGGGGCCGAGATGGCGCCGGGGCTCCTGAGGGGCCGCGGCACCTGAGGTAGGGCTGAGGGGCGGGGAGCAGGCGAGGCGGGATCGCGGCCGGCTCGAGGCGGCGGCGGCGGCTCCGTTCGCCCTGCCGGAGCTCCGGGAGATTAAGGAGCAGCTCCGCGCCCCCGCCCGGCCCGGCCCGGCCCAGGGAGCAGCAGGTGGCGGCAGCGGCAGCAGCGAGGGAGTTAACGGCGTGGCGGCGGCGGGAGGGCGCTGAGGAGGAGCGGCACCGGGAGGAGGGGGACCGGGGAGCGGGCGGCAGCGGCAGGAGGGGGACTGAGGAGCTGGCGGCGGCAGCAGCGGGGTTGCTAGGGATGGAGAGATCCCGTGTCACCCGGATGTGAGTGTCATGTTGGCCCAAACTCGGAGGGATTTGGCAGCGGCAAAGCAGCGGCGGCAGCAGCAGCAGGAGGAGGAAAAGCCCCTCGCGCGTCGCTAGTCACTACCATGGGGGTCGGGTAGCGGGACCGCAGGGGCAGCGCACACCTGGCTCGGGGTGGGTGGGGGGCGTCTCGGCCCTTTTTTTTTTTTTTTTTTTTTTTTTCTTTCTTTTTCCTCTCATACGCTGGAGAAAGTGAGAATAATGCACCACCACCAGCAGCAGCCGCCGGAGCAGCACCCAGAAGGTAAGAGCCAGCAAGGGCAGCGGCAGCAGAATGCCCGGGGCTGAGGGGAGGGGGGGGCAGCGGGGGAGGATTTGTGAGGGATTTGGGAGACGGGGATTAGGGAGGGAGAGGAGGGGTGAGGATGGGGCAGGTTTGGGGTGGGGAGAGGACCGGGAGACGGGGGGGAGGGGGCAGGGGGCGAAGACGGGAGGGATCGGGGTGCCGTCGGGGCTGGGGGGGATGCGGCTGTTGGGGGCTCCGGCACATCCCCCGCAGCTGGGTGTAAGGTTTAATTTACTACCCCGGGGTAGTAATGTGGAGGTGGCAAGGATGCAGCGGGACACGAAAGAACCCGAGGGATGGCTGCGCGGATCGGGGAGTTGTTTGCGCCGAGCCACGTTTCGTAGCATCCCGGGAGGCAGGCGGGGGGAGATGTCTGTGCCGTTGCGCTTTTTTTTTTTTTTTTTTTTTTTTTTAAAAAAAAAAAAAAAAAAAAAAAAGAAAAGAAAAGGACTCCAGTGAAAAACGCCGCGATGGACACCGCCGCCCCCGAGGAGCCGCGCTGCCTTCGGGCAGCCCCAGGTGCGGGCGGGCAGCTCTGCCCCGCTGCCGCCGGCTGAGCTCCGGCCGGGAGCCATCTTAGCGCGCCCCCCGCGGCCGCCCCTCGCGCAGGCAGCGGCCGAGGCCGAGGCCGAGGCCGAGCCTGGGACCGGCGGCGTGTGAGGGGCTGAGGCAGCCCCGGTCTGCGCTGCCCCCGCCGGGGAGGCGGCGGGAGGTGACCGGAGGGCTGGGCTGGCGAGCCCCGAGGCTCCGCTGCTCGGCGAGCGGCGGTCGCTGGGGAGGTGTTTTCCCCTCCTGCCCGGGTAGCTGGATGCGTGTCGCTGCCGTTCCGCCCGTCAGCCCCGGTTCCCTGCGCGGATGCTGTGCCGTTCTTCCATTTTTTCCCCACCCAGGCATCTTCAAGTTTTGGGTTTGACTTAGGAGCGTCTCCTTCCTACAGGTGCATGTAGGAGGAGGCTCTGCTGCTCTAGTCAGGGAGCTTGCGAGGAAAGAGCTGTGCGAGGAGGTGTTGTTTTGCCTGCTTTGCTGTCATCCGGGATAAAAAAAGGCCTTAAAATATTATTTGGAAGGTGCGATTTATTTTGTGACACCTTGTGAAAAAGCAGAAATAAAATAAAATTCCTTTACAGTAGTTTGACGGGTGTAATTTCTGGCGTGCAAGATAGCAGAGCTTTATGAACCTATTTACCACCAGACAATATTATGTTTTCCTGTGTGGGAGGCATTTTTCTTTGAGAATACAGAACAGTGCGAAATTTAACTTGCTTACAGGACTTCTGGGGTTTTATGTTTTGGGGGAAGAGGTGTACACTTGGTTGTTCTCGATTGAAAAATGTGCAAGGATTTTAAATGACTACTCCTTCGATCAGGATGAGGTGAGGAAATAGTAAATGCTGAGGCACCACAGCCCAATCGGTCATTAGGAGGAGGTGTGTTTTACTGCATTATCGTGCTGACAGAAGAGCTGCCATCCAGTTTGTGAAGGAAAAAAAAAAGGAAGAATTAAAATGTCAAGTGTTGGTGTAGCACTTGCCTTGACACTTAGGTTAAACTTGAAATAAATGCTGGTTCCTGAGACCTTTTGGCTACTGTTGAATCACATATATACACTCATACCTGTATATTCAATCATGTATGTATGTACGCATACATACATACACATGTGCATATACTTATGCTCTATAGTATACATAATATAAGCATCACACCAGCAAGAGGTCTTAAAATAATCTTTTAATCAAAAACACTGTGACACATTCTAGCATAAAAAGTTATAAACAAGTACTTTTTTTTTTTCCGTTTCTCTCACAGAGGCGAACTATGCAAGTAGCACCAGAATTCCTCTCCCTGGTGACGGACCAACTACTCAGTCAAACAGTTCAGCACCATCCAAGCAAACTGTTCTGTCTTGGCAAGCTGCAATTGATGCTGCTAGACAAGCAAAGGCTGCCCAAAATATGAGTACCACCACAACCCAGCCTGTAGGATCTCTGTCCCAAAGAAAACGTCAGCAATATGCCAAGAGCAAAAAACAGGGTAATACGTCTAATAGTCGGCCACCCCGTGCCCTTTTCTGTTTATCCCTCAACAATCCAATACGAAGAGCCTGCATTAGTCTAGTAGAATGGAAGTATCCTTTGATGCAGTTTCATTTTACCATCTGTTCCTTGAGTTTTCCAGATAGATCAGAGGAATTGTATTGCCATGTCTGATAGTGTCACAGCTAGTGACAGTTAGTTCACTTAACTCTGTGCGGGTAACACTCATTAACGTTAATGGTAGTTAATTTTGTGTAAATTGCTGTTAATGATAGCCTCTTAATCCGTGTCATAATGATGTAGAGTATTGTTTCATTAAAGTAAGTACTTCAAAGACAGGGAAGAGTTCATAGTGGTTCGTTTTTTCTTAGGGGGAGAGGGGAACACATTCTGAACTTAACTTTTGGCATTTGCAAGCTTATGTTATGTTCCATCAAATCTCAATATTGAATTCATTGCTCTTCCAAATAAGGCTGAATAGACAGGAATACATCTAGTGGTTTTAATTGGGAGATGACCTTTGACCTAAGATGTCAAACCTGTATCTTCTATATAGTGATGAGGTGTTAGGGCCAATGTATGTAGATGTAGAATGAATGTAGAAGTTATTTCAAAATGATGTTTTCCAATTGCTAAATGCAAGGAAGGCTTTTAGCTAAAATACAGATTCACTGTAATTACATATGAATGACTGAACATTTACAACATACATGTATGTCTGCCACCAAACATTTGGAAGCTCATCCAGCTGTAGATTCAGGATCAGGTATACTGGCATGTGTTCATGATTTGAGTGCTTGGAAGAATTGCTTTATCTTCAGGTCAGTGGTTCTGATTTGGAAGAATGTGGATTTCCTTGGAAGAACAAAGAGCATGTAGATTTGGTATATTTTTTAATTCTCAAGAAAAAGTTTGAAATAGAGAATGAAGCTTTGTTGAAGTACAAGGATAAAAACACATGCCTGTTAGTTGTGGCAATATCCCTGTAGCAGGAGAGAGCTATTTACGAGAGTAGACTAACAAAGTAAAATTCATTTTGTTATTTTAAGCAGCACACCCAACCGCTTTCAGTAGGAAATATTTCTCATTTATAGGGCTTTTTTTTTTTTTCCCAATTCTTTGAACTTAATTAAAGATAATGAAACAGATTCCACTTTCATTTACACTGGTAGAAGTCCAACTAATTTCAGTAAATTGGCATCTCCTTGGCTAAGGTCAGTGAAATGAAATTACTATGGGTCTAGAGTGGAATAACTCGGGGCAGAATTTGTCCTGCTAGCACTGTATCATAAAACAAGCTTGTCAGTCTTGCACTGATATTGTCCATTTCAGTCTGGAGAACACTGCTTGTTGAGATGTGTATTCTAACTTTATTTTGTAATGACTGTTGATGTTGATGGGCTTTTGTGAAGGTAAACTCAGACCTTGAGTTTACAAACTGAGATGTCAACAAACGAAATTTACAAGATCTTAAAGGGCATATGAGCTTAATAGTTTTTTTCATCGTAAAAAGTCTATTCTAAATTGAAAAAATTGTTTTTGAGGAAACAAAATTATATGCAGTGCTCTTTGCTCAATCTTTTATGGAAATTTTATGGACATATATGAGGAAGCTGTGCACTGAAATGGGGGGGGAAAAAGTCAAGTCCCAAATACTTTGTTTACAAACTTCCAAAAGTAGTTTTATCTGAGTACCCCCATATTTTTAATTAGAAGAAGATAATTAAATATTATTCAGTGAAAGGCAAATTGATGATAAGCTGGAGAATAAACTTCATAAGGCTGAATTTTAAGAAATACCTTTCTTTTCCTGGAGGAAAAATATCTCCAGATTTCAACTGTATTCATCTAGACATGTTGTTAAAAGTGTAGCTGTAGTTCCTGCCATCCCATGTGAAAGCCTAAAGCCTCCCAGTATGTATGGCTGCCAAGCCAGCAATGACATTCTCTTAGCCAGTCTACTCGCCTAAACTTTCATTGGTTCTGGCCAAAGCAAAACTGTTCAGGTGTTCAGCTGTCCAAGACATGAAAGGGGCTCAGAGTTTTCTGTGTGCATTACACAACATTCCAGCTCTCTACAGGAGAACAGTTGTGATTTGTTGGGAATCATTCTCATCTTACTATGAACTAGATACCAAATGATTTTCTTCCTTTGGATAAACACATTTCTGTTAGTTAATGAGACTTAATGTTAGCATATGAAGACAAAATAGCTCCATAAATATTCCTTATCTAGCATGTTAACCTGCATATTGATTTAAGAGTATGTAATTAAATTAATCTGTAGAACTTCATAAAAAGCGCTCTGTGGCAGCAACAGTAAGTCTTCTCCCCTTTGCAGAAAAGAGCAGCACATTGAAACATCAGTGTGATGGAAAATAATTTGGTGTAGTGATATAGTTGGAGGTGATTGAGTGTTTGTCACAGTTATCAGTCAAAAGATTGCCTGAGACCTAAGACCTGTTTGAGTGTTAGAACTGAAAAAAGAGCTAGGCTTGAAAGTTAGTAGGCACTTAGAATTCATGGATTCCTTAACAGGATTTTCCAGACCATTTGACATATTTATACTACTGTCTATTTTTGCCAATTGTGTGGCCTTAGCTGTTTACATCCCATTCCCAGAAGATGATTCTAATTCAACTAATCATAATTTGGTAAGTACTCTTGTATTTTTATTTTATAATGATGTTCTTTTATCTTGATGGTCAAGATTAGTTGCTAGTGTTTGAGACCGTATTAAGTGTAACAATTTCAGTCAAAAAACTGGTATGCAGTGATACTTTGGAATAAAATATATCCAGAATGTGGAATTGTTTTATTTTTATTTTTAATGTGTTCCCTTATGTCATATGTTTAAAACCAGATATTTTTCAGCAGTAAAATTATTTGGAAGAGAATGTAAATTAATGTTATACTGTGCGTGTATAGAGGTATGGTATTAAAAACCTTGATTTAAATTTCTGTTGTTTTAGACATGCCTTTTTCAGTCCTTCTGAAGTTTTACTGTCTTTCCTAGTATGCTTATCTAATCTATTTTCAATTTTTAATGGTGTTATTTAGCTGTATATATTATTAGATGAGAAGAGAATGGTGGGAAACTTTGCAGCAATACATTTTGAACTTGTAAGAATAGCAATGTGAATTTTAAAAGCAGTTACTTCTAAGTGTTTTTTAAAGAGGATGATATTGCTGTACTTTGTAGAGCTGTATTTCTTCCATTAAAAATAGTATACCTGTGTTGTACTTGAAAATATTATGTAAAATATTTTCCTTTTAGTTGCTATTTTATTAATACTTTGGGAGGCTATCACTCTTAAAGGTGATTTGAATTTACGTTAGAGTAGTTCCATCGTTTACATTAAAAGATATTTTGAAATAGTAATTAGACCTCAGCAAACCTTTGAGTTTTCAAAGTCTATGGGACTTACTTTTTTTGAGCGGTGGTTGGGAGGGTGTCTTCAGAACAAAAATTGGATGCCAGATCAGTAAGTAGGTAATTTTGGACTACTTTGGATGGAAAATTTAGGCTGATACTAGGCTTTCTATTTTTAGAGATGTTTGTGCATTGTGTGGTGTGTAAGATTAATTACTTTCGGGGGGGGTGGAGGGGTGGGAAGGGGGGAACCAACCACATTCGATTCATATGATCTGTTTAATATATTTTTGTTCATCAAGATTAAGCATCTATGGATGACAAAAAAAATATGCTAGCGAAAGGCAGAATAATTCAGGTCAATGTAAAGAATTATTTATGCAGCTGTGTATCTAGCCAGCCAACAGTCTTATCTCTCTTCATTTTCTCCCCTCTGTGAGAAATTGAGGGCACAGATCTCAATAACTGCCAATCCAACAAGAGATTTGGTAATAACAACTTTCAAAAAGCATTACATGAAAAAGGTAATATAATTACTTGTGTTAGAGGCTAATCATTTTGAAATAAATGTTTTTAGCATTAGTTTTGTTAGGCTGGTATCTGACCTAATTCTGCAATGTGTTAGCATTTAGAAAGCAATGTACGTTTTTGTCCCTGATGTTATTTTAACTAATGTGAACAGGTTGGTCTAAGCAAAAATACGTTACCTTTTTATTTTTTTGTTATTTTTATTGTTATTTTATTTTTTAATAAGAGTTCCCTATCTATTTTAGGAAAAGAGGTCTTGAAGACCTCTAAGTGTACATATGGTTTAGAATTTGGCCATTTAAATTTGCCTTTTGTTAATTTTGAGTAATTCCACTAGGCTTGCTCAAGTACTGCCATGTGCTGGGGCAGACTTGAGCCAGAAAAGGGAATGTACTGACACATCCTGTCTACCTGATGTAATAAATTACTCTGGCAGAAGCAGTGTTGTCTTTCCTTATGACTAGGGTTATACATCATGAAATGCACTAACCATTGATCTGTGTCCTTGTATCTTTCTCAGGTATTTTGCTGACATTTTTCTCAACTAGTGTAGCCCAACTTCCTATGTTAAGCCGGTACTTTGGATTCAAGTATGATGTGAAGCACTATCGTATAAGATAACTTAGAAATCTTCAAGCTTAATTGGGAACCAGTTTGAGCATGTTTCCTGATGTGTGTGGATCAGAAATGTGGAGTTATATTCTGAATGGACTGTGCTTGGCCACTTACTGGTGTGACAGTTCTGTGTTCTGTGGGAAAATGTATCCAGAAAGCAGTCAGAAACACTTTGATGTGTTTCTTCTGTGTTCTGGGAGAGGCAGGAGAAAGAGATCTTCTATTCCTTGAATGGAGCAGTTCTGTCATTATGGTCTGTTGTGCACAGAGTACTATACAGACTAATGAGCTTCCAAGAGTTATTAAGCTTGGTCCCTTATTCTACTTAAGTGAGTAAGCACTGACCAATTGACATTTTCACAAGTTGGTACAGTTCTTCTGCAAGTAGTTTGGAGAAACTATTATTGATCCGGGAAAGTTTTTCTTTTGCTGCAGCAGGAGGATAGGGCCAGTATACTCTGGGCTGAATCCTCATAAGCCCACTATTTCATTCGGAGTTAGATGTAGTTTTTTTTGATCTGCCTTGAAGTTTCAGGTGATCTGAACTTTTCATGTTTGATTCAGCTCTTCTTTTGGCAGTGTCTCTTGTCTGCACTTGATAAGAAGCTGTTTCTGTCAGGATGAATTTCCTGTATATTTCTTCTATTTCTGCCTTTTCTGCTTTTTTTTTTTTTTTTTTTTTTTTTTTTCCCCTCATCTGTTTTATTTATTTTCATGTCTTTTGTCTTCAACTTCCTGCTTATTTCTGTTTCTCATTATCTTTTGTCTCTGCCCTCTGTCTTCCTTCTGTCTTTACTCTTCCACTTGGCCTCTTCTGCAGCATGCTTTGCTCTATCTCACTCTCCTACCTCATTTTTTTCTTGTATCATCCTGCTGTACCATGTTCTGTTCTCTCAGACTGTCTTGTGCTTTGCCTCCTACTTACTTGGGTAGGAGGCAATCTAACCCATGGGTTAGATTAGCACCATATTTTACTCTGCAGTATGCAGGCAGACTGGCACAGCACAGGTAGGGATTTCTCCTGTGATCAAGACATTGAGACATCTTTGGTTATTATTATTTTTTTTGAAGTGTGAACAATAAGGCGTCCATGCTGAGTCTATGAAAAATAGAGCACTGAAGTTTGAGTTGTTTGCATCTCTTGTGTCTAGACTCCAAGAGTTTTCACTGGTGAGACTGTTCTACTTGAAGAGATTCAAGGCTCCCATTTTGAGGGACTTGCATATATTGCAGCAAATTGGCAAGTGCGAAGTCACATACACAAGGGGCTAACGGGAGTCTGTGAGGTCCCCATGAGGGACCCTAACGAGAACTGAAGACTCTATGCCCCTGATAACAGGTTCTTCAGCCTTGTTTCTGATTATGGTTGTCAGTGGGGAACTCTCTTGAAAGGTGAAGTTCTGCATTAAAAGGTCTCCCCAGCCTGTGCTTACAGGGCTGGTGAGCTGATGGCCCACAACACCTCCTTTTCTTTCTCCAAACTTTTCAAGGCAGCTGGGACCAGGAGAGCCTTAGTGGGGGGACCCTGCTATGGAAAGCTACTGTTTGTATTCTGTCTTTCAGGCAAACATTTCCCCTGTAAGTAGATTTAGGTGAATCTTTCAGTGACCTCCAACAGGAAAGCCTGTGTTGTCCCTGCACTGTTACTTGTGCCTTCAATCTAGGTCACAGCAGGAGAGTGCTCTGAGAAGAACCAGTGAACTCCTGACATAAGGTGTCAGGCTTCCTATCCTTATCTCATTAGCAACCCCATGACTCATTCAGTCCTCAGGCCACATGACTGACTAATCCATCCATTGACAAGGTTTTGGGATTCTACCTTGCACCTAGTTATCCTCTACTTGTAGTTTATCTGACAATATTTGTGTAGAATGTCGTTGGTTTTAAACACACAGTAAATAATAAATTGTTTAATTAACAAATATTCTGTGATGTATTTTAGAAAGATTTCTACTTGTATTTATTTGCTGTGTTTTTCAGCTGAGGGAGCTTTGGGGCTTGGGTCTCTTTTTCTGTACCTCGATTACGCTGGTATCTCATTTAAAAAAACAACTCGAAGTAACTGTTGTAGCAGCCTGACTTATTTTGCTCAAAATAAGTAATAAAGCTGTTGTGTTTTTAGCTGAGACTGCACATTGGCAAGTAACCTTTGTACAGCTGCAATAATTCCTTACTGGATGACGCTTTGGCAAGGGGATCATTTAAAAATGCTCCACTCAGCCCTATCTTCACATTTCAATTTTCTTCTATTACTGCCAGCCCAAGCTTCCGATAGTACGCATTAATAAATAGTTATGGATTATTTTGACTTGTTATCAGTGCAGATCCTAGTTTTTTGAACTTTTCTTTTGCTTTGTAATGGACATCCCTGCAAAGTAAAATGAAAAATTCTACATTGGTAGAATTTTGCACCCACTTTGTCCTGCAGTCACTTCTTAGGCTCTGCACTGTGCTAGTAGCATCCAACAGTGAGGTCTTCCTCATTCTTGGTAAAGAGTTGCTATATGTCAAGTCCATTTTTAATGGTAAATGAAGAAAGCTTTTACTTCATTCTCTGGCTCAGGAAAAGGGACATTTCTGGAAGAAGGATGTGAGCAAGATGACTGGCAATTTCCAGCTGGTAGAAGGGTCACCTGGGTCTGTAGCAGTTTGTCAATAACAGACTAGTCTCTGCTACCCTTTTATTTTTGCAATTTTTGCAAGCCCCGATACAGCTGAGGATCTGGCTACTTCAACACAGATTAAAAAAAAAGTCTATTCAGTTTGCAAGGGTAGGAAAAGGAGCTCCACAATTTAGTTTTAAAGGTTTTAGTTAAAGACATTGGAAAAAAAATTATATATATATATATATATATATATATATATATTTTTAAATACAGGAGATAACCATCAAATTATCCAAACCAGAAGGTCCCCCAAAAGATGTACTTAATCATTCCCATTTGAAATAAAGTGTTTGTTTTTTTTTTTTTTCCATGTTCAAAGTTGCAAGCTTGTTCCTGTGGGGAATTCCTGCTAAGGGCTTGTCTTCTTAAAAAGATTTGCTGGTAGTGCTTTACTGGCAAAATGCCTAGGGAGATGAGCATATACCAGAAAGTTCTTTTTCTATTATAGCCTAAAGTCAGTCTCCCAGACAGAATAGTACCGCACTGGTAGATGATGGTTTTGTTAGTTTAATTGTTCTGGGAAGAGCTGTGAGGTTTTATTGCCTTTCCCTTTGCCCTTACCCCATGCATGATAAAGGTGTGCCTGCAAAACTTTCAAGTGTCTGGTCCTAATAAATATAAATGTGCGTCCTTCCAAATCTACCAGCTAGTCTTATTATATACTGTAACAGTTGAACTGTTGGTGGGGAAGTAGTTAGGTCTGACACTAATATTGTTGTCATTAAAGTTTAAAAGTAAACATATAAGATGAATGGGAGAAGTTTGTACTTATGCAAACTACTGGAATAGTGAGAATACAAGATGACTTTTAAATGCTCTGAAAAAAATACAAACACACCGAGGTTATAAAAACAGTAATTAAGATGGTTTAAATAGACAGTAAACTAATTTACTACAATTACTAGTATGTGAATTTAACACAATTATAATCCATAGTTTTATTCATTGACAATAGTTTTTACAGTAAAGGAAACCCTGAAAATTATGATTCTGGAAAGTACTCAGTGAATGAACATGTAGAGAACCTTTACATGTTGCTAGGTATCAGTGCCATGCCAAAAGTAGATAGTCAAAATATTATTTAGATTTGCTTTACAGAAGCTGTTTTAAAAACTCCAGAGTTCTAAACTTAACAGAATCATGTTATGTGCTGAGACCTGTTTTTGTGTTTTTTTTTTTTTTTTTTTTTTTTTTTGTGTGTGTGTGTGTGTGTGTGTGTGTGTGTGTGTGTCTCTGTCTGTCTTGAAATCTGACAGAGTTTGGTTCCATGGCTTTTAGAAGCATTGGTCACGACCTGTTTGCTTGCTTCATTTCAGCAGAAATGGAGAAGTTCTGAGTGGCTTTGAAAAGCCAGTCCCTGGTTGCTTCAAAAGACACATGCATCTTAGTTAAGATAAACTATAATGTATTTTCTAATCTGGTGAGGTTTAATTACAAACTATTTTCTGGGTTGGTTAATTGAATATGTGATTTGTTTTATCATTCATTTTGCATGAGTTCATATTTGCTTATCCTGCTGTCAGGCACCAAAACCTTTCACTTCTGGTGGACCATCTAAAAGGACAGGGACATAAAGAAAGGTTAAGTGAATTTACTGAGATAGTGGGAGAATATTACTTAGGATGGATTTGCTTTTCAGTGCTAGTCTTTTTTTTTTTTTTGGTTACTGTGCAATACTCTGCAATAAAATCTACATTTAATGGATTACAATTAAAATACCCTCCCTCACCCCTGCCTTTCAATGAAGATTGAGAGGATGCCCTTAGTAATTGCTGGTATAAAATTCACTTGGTAGTGCTGATTTAGCAACTTGATGTTGATGTTGTTTCTTATTTTTTTTTTAGACTTCCATTCCTGAAGAACGCCTTGATTAAACAGTGCGATTCTTCTCAGAAATCTTGGTGCTTGCTTTTAGCATTTAAAGCTAAGCTTTAAATAAAGAAGTGAGATTTATGTTCAAAACTTAACTATGAAAATTATGTTTTCAATGAAATCAACACAGCTGGACAGGATGCATCATTTACATATTCAAGGTTAGTAGGGAGTGTAAGATAGTGGTTGATAATACAAAACTGAAATGATGAGCAGATTGAGCAGACTGACTTGTTTGCATGGATATACTTACAGAGTCCTGAAATAGTATTTTTTTTTCTTAGTTACTATTAAAAGGTATTTGATAATATTAAAAAAATATTAAAAATATATAAATATATAAATTTTTACTTTTGCATGACTAAAAATTCAAGCAGTGTTTAACTCCTCAGTTACTGTTGCCTGTTGTCAGTGTGGTCTCTATTCATGTGGGTAGAGAGCTGCTTGCAATTTTGAAGGCTTATGTTATAATAACATCATCATCAAAGATCTGAACCTTGATATTTGTTAATGTGGTAAACAACGTATAATACAGTGTTGGACAGTATAGTGGATAGGATGATGCTAGACAAGGAGCTTGCAGAAGACCAGAATTGATTCTTTCTATAGTTATTGCGTATTTTGTAAGGGACTAACATTTTATATCTTAATTGAGGACAGCAGTTCAGCTCACAAAGTCATTTGACCAATTGTTTTAGATATGCCTTTCTCACGTGATGCAAAGCTAAGTATTACCCATTTAAGTATATTGTACTGAGATATCCTTTCGGGTTTCAGTGAATTTTTGCAGAAGACCAAGTGATGCAAAAGTGCACAGAGTCAGTTGAATTTGTAAATTTGTATGGCATAATGACAAGAAAGCTGTTTCCAATATAAGAATATAAATCGTTAATCGTTACACTTGTCTGTATTGGCTGACAGTGACTACAGTTGCTTTCCAGTGGTGTAGCAGCCTCCAGCAACATTGCATCTTATGCCACTCAGCTAATCAGAAAAATGCAGTCCTTCCTAGGAACTGAGTGGCGAACACCCCGAAGCTCTATTATGTTTATCAGAGTTTTGCTAGTGCAGTTTTCTGCATGGATTTATTAGGGTCCCATTCCTTTTTTTTTTTTTTTTTTTTTCCCTCCATCCAGAGCCCTTTAAAACACATACAGATGGAGTGTGGCAAAAGTAAGTTATTCCTCCTAATTTGGTATTGAAATAGCTGTATGCTTAGCTTCATCCCAAGAAGACCCAACAGTTGCAAATTCAGGTAGCTTCTCTTCAATAATTTCTTTCTTTGGTATAGCAAAGGAAAAAGCTGAGAGGAAAAAAAAAAAAAAAAACCTACAAAATTATTTCTATCTTGTTCTGGTCTTTAAGATGAGGATGCTATCTCTTGATGCCACTGACCGAAGAAAAAATAAATGGAAAAATCAGTATTGAAATACAATATTTAACTTACTAGAGACTTCCAGATATAGTTATTAAATTATGCTTACTACAGTTTGTATTCTGATCTACTGCTAGAGCAAAGATGAATACTTCAAGATAAGAAGTGTGTGTGACTGGCCTGATTTAGCCCAACAGAGCAAGTTTTGTCTTCTGACTTTAGAACTACCTCAGCTTCCATCACTCTTGAAGTGCAATACAGAACAGAAAGCTCCTGTATGTTCTGGTACTGAGTTGAATTGTACTTGAAATTTTTCAGATATTGTCTTAATGATAATGAAACAGTAACAAACTTAAAAGAAATGCCCTAAAATGTAGTTTCTGCAGAGGCCATGCTATTTTACTGGTTGCCCATTCTATTTTGTTTGTGTTGTCTTGGATGTGTTGGTGTAAGCCCGTCTTAAGACCAGACATGCCTGCCATCTGTATGCTTAATACAATAAGAAGACTGAAACTCACTGGAGGCTTTGCGAGCTTAACACTCCTACAGTTAATGCAGATTGAACACAGGTAGACTGAGCACACACCGACCTTGTCTGTCAGCACTTGTGAGGTATTTGAGGACTTTGTCGTCTCTAGTAGTAAAATACTGCTAGCTGCTTCTCACATCCAGTTTCCTTAAGCACTGTATGGCTATGAGAATGTTATTAAGGGTGAAAAATATGTGGATCACAAACTGTGATGTAGCAAAGGCTGATCTCACAAGATCTTCCTGTTAAAAAAGAAAAGACCCCCCCCCCCCCCCCAACAAAACAAAACAAAACAAACACAAAAAACCTCTTGCAGTAATATGCTATATGTGTATACCTCTTTAAGCCCTAAAACTATGCTGGTTGAGGAAAGATGATAGTTTGGAGCCATAATGGAGAGGGCAAGAAAAAAGGGGGGTAAGGCAGTAGCCAAAAAATTCAGCAGTGAACACTTTTTTTGGAGCTTGCTCCCAACTTCTTGTGTGTTCTTTGACGGGCTATTTATGTTGTTAGTATTTTACTTTTCTACCTATAAACCTTTTTCTGCTATAAAAGGGCATCAAAAGAAAGAGTAAGATTGAGGCTATAAAATGTTCAGATATGGTGACAGGGTTTGTATAATCGCTAGAATGTGGTCTGAGGTGTTCTCTTAAAACAGTTTGTTACTTTTTCTTTAATTGGAGATTACTTAGCTAACAGTGGTGAACATGAGAAACTCGGCATTAATTTTGTTGTCAGAGGCTATATTTCAAGGTTGAACGTAGAAATTTTGGCAGTGAATTTTGGTGAAGAGAAAGTGATTGGTAGTGGCAATACAGGAACAGAAGGAACCGCCGCTGTTCCCATAGTGATACAGCAAAAGCAGTGACATTTAGGTAAATAGCAGTAGGAAAGGAAATTCGGGGGAGTTAATGTTAGATGTCTCAGAGGATACAGCAAGCTTCCATGTGTTTTGTGTGTATCTAAAAACGCTAATGTTAGTCTCCTGTTTGGTATATTAGTAACACAAGCACCCCTCAGGGTTTGGTGGGAAGTTCGGTGACTTCCTTGAACAGGTGATCTGTGAATGAACCCAGGCAGTATCCCACTCAGCAGGAACTGCACAGAGCAGAAGAAAGCATGATATATGGAGTATTCACAAACATGGTTGTATGAACTATCCAGCCGGTGGGATGGTGCCACAGGAGGTGTTTTTAGCATGGTCATGTGACATGCAGATGGCAAATCTATTTTTAGAAACACTTGCAGAAATATTGCTGTTGATCTAAATATTAGATACCTATTGTGCCCAAATAATTATTTTAAATATTTGTATGGAAGCTCAAACCCGGGACCTAAGTATTCATTTTCATTCAGTGAGTGCTAGAGCTGAGGTATTGGGTGGGGTTGTATGTACCCCTTTATTGGGCAGTGCAAATTCTGCAATCATGTGAGGACTTCTGCTTGAGGATCAAGCAAATTAAAAGGAAGCAAGTTTCTTTTTTTTGAATAGTTACTAGGGCATTAAGTGCAGGATTGGAAATTAACGCCAGATAAAAGGTGTAGGTGAAATAAGATTCAAGACATTTTTTTAATGGAAACTTTCAGGAAAGTTAGCTCATCAGCTAAAACTTGGATTAGAGAAATTGTCATCTGAAGCACACATTTTTTAAATTTTTTTAATTTTTTTTGTCATCTGAACCCACTTATTGAGTGGGTTTCTTGTCCCCTTTTCCATGTTTGTGAATGAGGGTGTTTCAGAAGGTATCAAGAGAAGTAACAACTGCAAAGGCTAATGGGGAGAAAACCAACTTAAAGAGCAACTGCACAAAGACAGTGCATTTTAATCTTGCACCTTGCTTTAATAAATGATCTGAATTTGTTCTTTGAACAAATATATGGCTATGTTAGATTGCTTTGAATGTGCTTTGTTCACTTCCAGTGAAAACAGGGTGAAGCTTTACAGGTGATTTGGAGGCCTTGATGCTAGCATGTGTTCAGTGAATAGAAACTTCCATTGAAGGGTTAAGTAATGTGAATCATAAACACACTAGAATTGTCTTTTTCTTGCCTTTGAACAAGTGTAGAGGAAACAAAATACAGGTGTTTTAGTAGATAACCTTCAGGCAAATGAAACACTACAACTGAGTTAGTTATAGATTTCTGGGCTGAGGATGCTGGAAGTATTTGAAGAGATGGTTTAAAGTTCTGCGCTTGAGGGCTTCTGTCCTGTAGCTATTTTTTATTGTTTAAGAAGTGATAATCTTTTCAACTGTCAAGGATGTGTCAATAGCCTTCATATAACATTATCAATATAAATGTATTTTCTAAGGAATAGAGCGAAACATCAGAAAAGATGCATTATTTTGTAGCTACACTGCTTTGTGGAAGTATGAAAATATGAATTCTGCCTATGAAGTAGGTATATTTAAGTCAAGATGGTGATGTTGAGAAATGGTGAACTGTGTCAGCCTCCTGTAGCAATAGCTGGAGCAGCATGCTTTCTGGATAGCAAGATTCTGTTTTCGGGAATGTTAGTTGAAATTCTGTACTCCAGCACTTTGTATTAAAAGATAAATAGTGATGTTATCTTTCTCTTTGATATGCAACTGTGAAATACTACTGAAACCATAAAATATCTCTGAATTTGCTTTTGCAGAAGTACAAGATACTTAACATTATTACTCAAAGATTTCATCTGTAATAAAGAATTAATGTTACTTTTAGTTCATTACTTAGAATTGGCATCTTCATAGTGCAGATTTTTTTGTTATTTTTTAAAATTTTGTTTATAAGTCAGGGAAAAGAAAAGTTTACCCAAGTGCATGCCAGAAGATATAACTGAAGATATAAGAAGATATCAGCTGGACTGGGCTCCACATTGGTGACTTTTTTTTTTTTCTTCATGATAACAATGTAACTTTTATCTTGGCAAGTAGTGGAAGCTCATCTATTCTTCCGTGAGCTGAAGAGAATTTTGGGAAGGATATGAACTGATGAGTAACCTCATCAGGTATCAATGACCTTAAAAATTTGTGTTTCTTCATTATTGGCTGCATACTCATAGCCTGCATAATTGTAGGGTATAGTGCTGATGCTTGCTCTTCACTAAATTATTGAAGGCCATGTAGAATCAAGACACTTGAGTTTTCTTGGCCAGGGGCACGTGTGTACTTGTGTTTATCTAGAGGAGGCATTTCCTTAACGGGCAAGCACCATTCAGTGCCCTGGGTGATCCAACACAGGGTCACACTCAGTATGCAAGGTGAGCCTGAAACATTAGCTTCATATTATAATACTTTTTGAGGACGTGAAGGGAAAACAGGGAATTCTCAGGATATAAGAGCCTAAGTTATCCTGTCCTTTCTCCTCTAAACATATACCAGTACACTAATTAGTTCTATAATACCCCCTTCACAGTAGCTGAAATTCTTTCAACTTGGGAAACTGTATATTTTCTAGTGGTCATATGGAGTTCTCTATAGAGAATGAAAAACTACCGAAAATAGGTTTTTCTCAGTCGTCTTTCATAGATCTAATAAGTACACAGACTACTACAGGGCTGATGCCAATGAACAAGTGATTATTGCCTTAATACAAAATACTAAAGGCTATGCTCCCAAGAAGGTCGAAGAATTCATTCACCTTTGCAGGCGTATAGAGAAGTACATGTTAGAGCAAAATTATGTAAAAGTGAGAGAGGCAAAACTTGAGCTGATGAGTTTTTAAGAAGTATTAAGGCTTCAAAACAGTATATACTGTCAGTAACCATGTTATGTTTGTAAAAATGTTGAGGAATAATTCTATAATTTGTAAATTAGGTATTACGTGCATATTGAGCTTTACCAAAGTAGCTAGAATCAAGAATGTTTTATATATATATATATATTTTTTTTTTTTCCTAGTAGGTTTTTTCATCCCATACTAAGATTTTTTTAATAAATGGTGAGATTTCAATAATGAAAAATAACATTTCAAAATACATCAAAATTGGTGAATAGTTTCCCTTTATTTCAGCAGTATCTGGATGATGCTGTATTTGCCACTAATGTATGTGATGTTTTGATGATTACTCAAGAACTTGGTGTTATATCTATGCAAATGTACTATACCTAAGGAAAAAAATGACATTTTAGCTTATATGTGCTAGCTGTGATTTTGCATAGGAGGTAACCCACAGTCTAATGTGTGCTATGTGGTTTGTGGTAACGTTCATTGCTGGGAATAACTGAAAGAAAAATCAAAGATGTACTTAGAAATTCTTTGTTTGGAGGGCTAATCTGCTGTCCTAATTGTGCATAGTGACTGCAGAGACCTTTTCAGCTTGGACAGACACAGATCTTCCAAAGGGCAGAATCAAGCACTCAGTTTTCTTTTTATATCAAAATACTGCATGTATGTATCTGCCTAAAATAGACCAACATGTTTGTACTGAGCTATTGACTTCTAGTCTACATAAGTTTTTTTATGTAAATGCAGAAAGTATTCATGTCTCTAAAAAGGACTCACAGGTTATTTTTATCAATAATTTAACCACTGTGATTAGTTGAGGAAGTTAAATGTCAAGATTTTACTTTCTATGTGGATGTGCCAGAAAATGAACTTGGTATTGCTGGAAACAACAGTGTTTCAGCAAGATTTTACCTTAGTGGAGGATCAGCGCCTTACAGCAGCTGTACTGGGTTACAGTTAAGCCCCAAAACTTAGCTCTGACATTGACTAATAGGGGATGTTTAGGGAATGAAATTAATACATAGTACTGCATCCAGCACTCCTCATCTTCAGAAATTCCTGAGACAAGTAAGGTTTCTGTATGTAATGGTTTTAAATGAGATTGTACGCATCACTGTTAATAGCTCAACAATTTCCAGCTATGTTTTTTTAGAAGTTTTTGAGAGGAAAATTATCTAGTCATGATGTTTTCATTCTTACTCATTTGGTCTGATTTTTTTTTTCTAACTATTTCAGTTGAGACTGAAATTTTTCTGATAAGTAACCCATAAGCTTCCATTTTGAAGCAGTCTCCTCCTAACCTGCATTTTTAAAATACTTTTTCTATTGCTTGTTTAACAAGCTTTTTTTCATTCTCCATGTCACTGTGGTAGATACTTCTATTAATAGGAGAGTTGCTTTTCTATACTGCCACTACTCCGCTGCCCCAGTGTCTGGTTTTCTGTATTTCTGAGATCTTGTACTATATATTATTTCTTTGGTAATGAAAGGGGGAATTAAGAAAAAAAAAATCATCTTGATAAAGTAACAGCTTTATATCTGCTTCTTCTATATCACAAGTAAACAGAATATCCACATGGAATTTACAATATTTAGGGCTTTGTCAGCTATGCCTTTCAGCAGATTTCACAATGTCACAAGTTTCTCATTTTAAATGTATCATTTCACTGTAATACTACTATTGCTCAGTAACTTTATTTGCAGAAGGTAAAAACAGTAATTCCTGGACAAATGCTAATAATGACTTTACATCAGATGATCTCTAGATATTTAAATACTATTTGTGCATATTGTTGCTAATCATACTGCATTACATACACCTACATGTAGTAATGGTTCAGAACACAGTTCCTGACTATAGGCCATTCTTGCAGTATTTCCCATGAAAGTATATTATAGTAGTATGGAATGCCTTTCTAGCTTGCTTGTTAGTAAAGAGAAACACATTCCATATCGTACCATCATAAATTTATTCATGTTTGCTGGTCTTTTTGTAAAGAAGGCCATTAGTCATGAAGTAAGCTACAGAATATTAAAACACTTGTCTGTGAATCAAAATGTTATACAATTTAACAACTATTTCTTCCTTTATTTTCTTGTCCCAAGACTTCAGTCTAATTTGGTATCTTTGGTAACTTACTGATCAGTGCATAGTTCTCCTCTCTTGAATAAAAGCAATGATCTATTTTGAGGTTGCCAAACTAACATATGCATACAAACAGCCAACAGCATATTCTTGGTATTAAAAGATACTGAAAGAAGCTGGTGATTCCAGCTGAAAGAAGGAGGAGGACTGAAACTGGTCAACAATAGCTAACAGCTTTTAAAAGAAAAATCAAGTGTTCTGTTGGTTTCAACATCACCTGATAAGTGATAAATTAGTCAGCATAACAGTATCTAAGGGAAGATGAGACACTGTAGAGAAACAATAGAAAACAGTTAAGTTAGAATTGAATTGTGCCTCAGTGTTTGTTTTTGTCTAGTTTAGAAATCTCTTCCCTCTTTTCTTCCTAAAAATAGTCTTCTAGAAGTCCTGAAGGGCAGTACTCCAAGCCTGATTGACAAGCTTGTCTTTCAGCCGGATAATGGCCATCCCATCACTTCCTTGCTTTCCAGTGGGACTGACCAAAGCCTTTGTCTGAGAACAAGATTGATACAACCTTCTTAATTATGCATAGAAAGAGCTGCGCGATTATATTCAGACAAGCTTTTCATGACTGATGATGCTAAATTCTCTATTAGGGGCACTGCTTGGGAAGAAGACATGAGCAAGATGCTTCTGGGGAGCAGCCTTCATTAGGTTCTTCTTTTGGTCTCTGGACCAAACCTTTGTTTTCAACATTGCAGTGGTTCTAAGCTGAGGCAGGCTAAGCCTAGCTAAGCTAATCCATGTCTAGGCAAGACATGAAAAAGATTGCCCTGTTAGTGAAGACATACGATTCCCCTCAAACTTTTCCCAGCTTTTCAAGCAGTTGGTGTTACCTGCTTACCTGTCAACTGTCCTGGCCTTCGTTGCAATATGACGTAAGGAGGAGTGAACTGCAGGTTATTTCTCCCAAGTTTTCTCTTTTATGCAGAATCTTTTCATGTTCTGTGTGAGACGGGTAGTTACAACAAAGTAGGAATGATGAATAACAAACAAGCGTTACAATGATCCCAGAAGATCCATGCCTTATCTGTAAAACTAATAACTTCAAAGTCTCACAGTCTTTCAAACTCAGAAGCTAAACCTGGGATTCTGTTCGGCACTTGGTGTACAGGCTTCATGCCTGTGTACTCTACTGCTCCTCTTCCCCTCCCCCCCCCAAAAAAAAAATAAATAAATGCCTGCACCTCCCTTTCTCTGCCATTTTTTTTTTGTTTGTTTAATCAATGTAACACCTTAAAAATAATTTGAAAATTGCCTAGATTATGGAAGCTTCTTGGACTCTACCATGCGAAGTGTCCAGAATAAAGTAAATACTTTCCATTTATATAGGGATGTTGCACTGTAATTTCATTGTTATTTAGGGTAAATGTTAAGTTTTCATACAGCGTCAAAGTTAGAAATGAAGATAAGTCAGGTTAAAAAGCTCAGAAAAATCTCTTCATTTTACAGTGCTGTTAAAGAAAAAATCCTAGCACTTATAAATGCCTTATTTGCCACGAGCATCTCTGGTTGCTTGGAGATAAAAGAAATGGATCCTGTTTTATGTTCAGCGGTTTGTAAATCAGTATAATGTGTAGAAGGCCCTCAGTGGAGATCTTTAGAAGTACTGCTTTGGAAGTCTGCCACTTTTTTTCAGGAAACAGTTCTCAGTGAGACTGATGCTGTTTCAATAGAGTGTGTGTGTGTGTGTGTGCACGCATATTTATGTATATACTACAAGCTTCTAGGAGAATTATACAGATGATACCATATCAGTCCAGAATTATTCCCTAGTATGAGATGAGAGCAGTGGATTTTTATTTTTATTTTTAAACTCAACTAGGCTATTCAGCATTGGCACTCATTCTAAACTATTATTGGGATGGTAGTCCAGGTGGTAAAATTTCTTTTTTTGCTCATTTCTTTCCATTGCCTTGATTGTTGAATGTAGCTCAAATCTGCTGGGAGGTAGCTGTGCTTCCTTGAAAAAACATCTCTTTAGCAGCTACTGCTTAAGTATATAGTAATCAGTACAGTAATGATGAAAATGGTACAGAAATTCCTTTTTCCATTAAGATGTTTTCTATCACTGATAGTAGCTTTTATGAGTTCTTGAAGGAGATTTTCACTCTAGGTGATAGTGATTAATAAGTTAGAAGCCATCTTAGAAGCAACTACATCCCTTGTCTGGGGCTCACAGAGTCAGTGAAGAGCTTCGCTTACTATTTGTTTCAGGTGCACCTTGTGCCTTTGTCTGTAAATTTACATCTCTTAGGAGGCTGGACCAGGCAGGAACCAAGAAGCTAATGGGGTCTGTTTTGTATACCCGTACTGCTTGGTTCTGGGACACTGGTAATTTGCTAGTGGCATGCCACAGCTTCAAAGAAAGTGCCCCTGTGGGATGCTGCCAGGTTTGTCACCCTTGCAGTACACAATGTTGGGGTCTATCTAGGAAAGCCCCTGTGCTGATCTGCCCATAGGGCACATGGGAGCAACTGGTTGCTGTCTTCCCATCCTTCCGGCCACAGGACTGCACTTGGAATGTGGTGGAGAGTGGGAGCCTGACGGTGCGTTCCTGTCCTCTGTCAGCACTGTCTTCTGTCCCTGTAACATGGGGATAAAATGAACTTGGGCTCAGGTGCCAAATGGTGCCTAAGGGATCTATGGATATTTTCTTACACTCCTGCTGGCAGCACTATATACTATTAACAATGATCTCTCATCCTCTCAATCAGAAATTACATTACTAGAAGAAAGCAAAATATGTTGTGAAACATGCATTATTTTCCAATCTTTATGAAATTGTGTTTTATAGTACTTTTGTAATTGTATTCTGTATTTTTTGTCTTCCCCCCAAATGCCAGTTAATGTATCTTTTGACATTGTTACTGTAATTATTTTTATGGTATAACACTGTGTTTTTTTTGAACAAGGCAGTTATTCTGTGCTGGAAGTTGATGTCTGTAAAAGTTGTGCTTGTGAAAAGAAGTAACTTTCATTTTTACCTTCAGATGTAGACAACTGTTGTTAGAGGAGTGTTCTGGGTTGTTGTCAGTGTTGATAAATACTTCAAAAATCATTAAATAGAAGTCTCTTTCATGCTGAGGAAAAATACTGCTTCTTTGTCTATCCTTTCATGCAAATGTAGACAATTTTGTGTGTTTCATTAATATTAATGTTATCTGTTACAAATTTGCCATCTACCTCTAGAAGAATAAGCCTGCAATTTTCAAGTGTTTTTCTCAGCTGTTGTAATGTTTTTTTTATCCCACATCAGCATCTTGCAAACAGCATCTTAGACAGTGAGCTTGTAACTCTAACTGGACGTTAATCCAGTTTTGGTTGGGGACAGGAGAAGGGAAGGTATAAACAACTCCTTATTGAAGACTTGGCATGAAATTAGTGCAAAGGTTATACCTAATAAAAAATGCAGAGAATATAAAATTAAGTTGAGATTATAATATAAAAGCTTTTTCCTTTGGGCTAGAACTTTTTGAAATTTTAGTTTGTGTCAAAACTTTTGGCCATAAATGGATATCCTAGATAGCTTGTAAATAAAGGTCAAGTTTCTACAGCCAAATGTCTGTTTTGCAGTGTCAAAACCTATTAAATGCCAAGTTGTACAAGTTAAGATGCTTATGTTTAATCTCTGATTCTTTGTGTGAGTTTTCTAAAATTACTTTTTGATAATTACACATGTAATTAATTGATACTAGTGTTAGAGTTTGCCCATTTCCTTTGTTGCTTTATGGAGAGTTTTAAATGTACTGTGAAATTATGATTTATTTATATTTTACAGTGACAACACTGAGAAAAGACAATGTTTTTTTTTTTTTAACATAAAGTTTAGCAGTTTTCAGGGAGGAGCTCATGACTGGAAGTTCATGGAGCAAATGCTTTCCTATTTTAGTCTTTATTCTAAAACTCAGTTACATGATTGAAGATTAACAAGTCATTAGTGAATGCATATCTGAAATATTTGTGTTTGCCAGAGTCTTCAAGTTGCAAGCTGATTTAAGATGCGTAGCTGTGATAAGAATTTGGCCCATCAGTTTACCAGCAGTCAAAGACCTACAAGTTGCTCGGTGGTTTTTGGTCCTGAAGCCTGTGGTTATGGTGGAGGGTTTAGAAGGACTCTGGAGCGGGGATATTCACAACCGAGCCAATGCACAGGAATGATGTCTTGCCTGTAGTTTATTTAGAATAGATAGATTTCTAAACTGGCCCACAACTTAGATGTGGTTGCTTTGTAATTATGCTATTGAATTTGCTTTTGGATTTATTTGATTTTATTTTATTTCAAGATCATGCAATTCCTTACATTTCTGGTGTCAGACTGTGCCATGTAGTGTAAATTTATATGCATGTGAGTTTTAGACTTCAGTGTCTGTTTTACTTCAAAATGTCTATCACTTTCTTGACAATCTTCTAATGACGGTCCTGCACTATATTGGCTCTGTGGTTAATGTATTCACTAATTCCTTTCCTAACTACAAATAAATTTGTGTATATGAGGAAGCTGCAGGATTTATTCCTGGAGCAGGGGGGAGCCCCACAACCAAAGCTGCAAAGCACAGAAGCGGTATAGAGAAGTTCTGGATCCTGTACTGCATGTGGTGCACTTTATCGTAGCACTATTTTTTCTTCTCTAAACATAAGACTCTGGATCTGAAATCAAAGTGATGTTAAACTCTCTTTAATGTTTCTTGAAAATCCCAGACTTCATTCACAGTATCTGTCTTGATTTTTCAAAGAGTACACCACACACTGTGGTGGAAACTAAGTAGTAGACTTCTGAGAAAAAGAAATAAAAAATAATAATAATAAATAAATATATATATATTTGGAGTATTTTTCTCATAATTAAACATGGAGCACTGTAAGAACAAATAGCTGAAGTGGTAAAAATCTTGCAGATAAGTAGGAACTTCAAAAAAATAACACTTTTGTTTTTTCACTGTGAGACTTGGTCAAAATACTGGAATTCTGTTAGCTAAATTCTCAACAAATTCTGCCATGGTGCCTGAATATATGATCTTCAGCGTTAATTTTCTAGCTCGTTAAATAGGAGTTTATTGAACAAGAGACTAGGCGATGGATGAGCAAGCATCTAGCTGACTTAACCTATTGATTCCAATGAATGTTTTGGTAAGCATTCACAGTGTCGCTTTGGGTATTCTAATGGAGCTAGAGCTGTTAGTAATTTTTAAGTAATGTTTAACTTTACATGTAAGTTATGAAAATTTCTGTACTGGTTTCCATTTAAAAAAGGGTTAAGTGGACAAATTTAAATTCATCTCTGGCATTGATTCTCTTTATGTTAATTCCTTGTTTATTTATCTTTAGTTTGTCTTCTGCTGGAGGGGGAGTGGGACAAAAGGGAGGAGGGAAAGAAAGAAAGAAAACAAATCTTAGAAAATGATAAGCATTTCCAAAATGTTCAGAGTTGTCAACAAGGTTAGAAGGGATTTATTTGAATCATCAATATTATAAATACAAAGATTATGTAAAGTGTTAGGTTGCATATTCAGAAGGTCTTTCTTAGAGCCTTACCTCTTTTTTTCTTAAAATCTTACCTGTTTTTCTTAAATCCAAGCTCTTGTAAAATTTAATGTTGGCAAAGGTGGAATAAATATGTTTGGGGCACATTTGTGGACGGGTTTTATAAACCTGTTAAGTGTTATCTTAAAACTGACTTTCAAATATAAAATCAAGTTGAATTTTTTATATAAAAGGTGTTACGAATCGTTTTTAGTGTAGTAAAAATGTATTAAAACCCAGACTCACTGTTGGCTCTTGTTTCTTCGTCTCTGCCAGAGGAAACCATTGTCTCATCTGCCAGCTGAACTGTTGCTGTGGTTGTTCAGTACCCCAGTGTTTCAGTCAAAATGAGTTAACTAAAGCAGTTTAAACAATAAGGCTCACTTTTCTTTCCAAACTAAGGAGTGATGAACAGCTAAGAATAGATTGAGTGGGGTTCTCCTTTCTGCGCTACAGCTGCATCCAGAAGAGGATGTCTGCCCACAGTGTCATTTCGAAGTTTGACACGTAATCTTTAGTTGATGAAGCTTCCTCTCTGTGAGGTTTGCAAATAGAATTTCCTTCCTTTATTTATTTATTTATTCATTTTATTAGAAGTTCAGGAGGTGTCAGAGGGTGAGAACTTTCTGATATTACACAGCAGCAATGATTGGAGGAAAGCACCTGGTTTGAGCACTTCTTGTGCCAGGTGCTTGCATGAAATTGCCTGTGGTGGATTTAGAGTCTATATTCCATTGTATCCAGTAAGTTTCTGGCAGACTTGAATTCTGTGATGCTTCCTTCAAATTTATGCAGGCATGCAGTTTCAGTGTCAGTGAAGAAAACCTGAAATTCTCCAAATGGAAACCTGGATATTTTATTTTGTTTCTTTGTCCTCTGTGGACCATTTCTGTTTTGCAGATAAATGGTACTTATATTAGCATACGGTGAAGATGTTCATTGTACTAGTTCAGGTAATACAGAATTCATGTTTTTTTTTTTTTTTTTTAATGCTTCAATGCATATGCAGTGGGGAAGCTTTAATACATGAGCATAAAACACTTGGTAATGAGAAATCATCAATTTAAGTACTCAGATTGTACCTTTAATGCTATACAAGGCATGAAGAGACATGTTGCCAAATTCTTCTTTTAGTTGTACTCTTGTTAACTATAATGCTGCAGTTCTAGAGTTATATCTGATTTTAGTCCTGGCTTTGGGAAGGGAAAAAAAAAGGGAAAAACAAAAACACATTATATGAAAATAGTTACAGTGCATTTTTTAGATACTAACATAAACAGATGACTTAAGTATTGCATTTAACTTACTCTGTAGTGGGAAATTTCTTGTGATGCATACATGCAATGAAGAGAGCTCAGGTCTACTCTTGGGGGTTTTGATTATTTTTCTTGATTTCTACATTATTGAATATGTACAGTTTTCAGTTAAGAGCAGCTTCTCTACTGCCATATTTTTAAGGTAATCTGACAAATGCCTTTAGCAGTCTACATACTTACATATTAAATGCATAGATATTATTTAAAGCAAGCTGTGGGAGGCTGCCTGCCCTTACCTTAAGAAACTAAACTATGTGCTTCCCAGTAATGTATTAGAGCATCTGCTCTGTGTTGACACTAAATCAGAGGTCAGTAATGGTATTATGGTCTGCTGTGTACTTAGCAAAGACCAGAGTAAAGCTTTTCTGTTTCCAGCATTTTGTGAACTGTGTTTGCCTCTATACTGCCTGTAGCTTCCTTAACGTGCATTTGTGTGTTGATTTTACAATGTTCTTGAAGATGTGAGAAGCTGCTAGTTTTCTGATCTGATCATAAAATATGAAACAGTGTTGTCAGAAGCACTCTTCTGGTGAATTTAAAGTCTTTGATCATCAGGATAATTCTCATCTGTGTAAGACATCTTCTGAATCTTGGAATAAGGATCATGCTCAGAAAGATTATATTGCAACAAAGCTGACAGCATTGGATGCTCTTGAGTGATTATGAGGGCTTAGATGGCATCAGTGACAGCTATTAAGGGTAATGGGGAGGAAAGGGGGTATAGTGTAGGTGATCTGAATACAACCCTTTGTGTCACCAGAGACAGCAGAGAAAGGATACATGACCAACAGTTGCTGTTACTATATTTTTAGTGACATTCTGCTGATGCGACAAAGTTGTGGCCAGAGCAAATCATAAGCCAAAAAGATATTTTCCTAGGCACTTTTTGCTGATGCTTCTGGAGGAAAAGGCACCCAAGAGATGTTTGTGTACCAGTAAAAACATTGTGTGTCATACTCTACCAGAAATTAATGTTGCATGCATCTTTTCTGAAAAGCATGGGAAATAGATTTTTTTTTCTCTAACGTGAAATTGTCACTGGAGTCTGTTTTGGCCTTATAATCTTTTGGTTCAACAGTGAACCAAAAGAGCTTCTTCATTATCTCGATGGCATTTCAGATTTTTTCCTCATTAAATGTTTACAAAAAATAGGACAAGAACTTTATTTTTAATTAAAATTCTAATTCATAATTATGGGAGGTACATGATCTTAAATTGCTGTGATTTAATCACTTTCTTGTCATATCTCAATTCTAAGTAGTATAATAGCATTAGCATTTCTTGTAAGAGTGGTTGGTTTCAGTGATCAGCTGCAGCTCCAGCACAACACAGTGCTCTCTGGCCAGTAACGTGTTAAGTACCAAGATTGTTTTTACCCTGGATCCTATGCCTCCTCTTCTCCAGGCTGAAGAGTCCCAAAGACATACCTGTGACCCAGGGGGTGGTTTGATGGTTTAATCTTTTTAATGAAAATGTTAAAATCAGACCATTACTGGCTGTTAGACAGAAATGCAGCTACAACTAAGCCAGGTGGAAAGAAAGCTTTGGGTAGCTAAGACGAGTTCAGACAGAGTGTGCCAGGCAAGCCTTGATCCTGAAACTGTGCAGCCTGAGTGCTGAGCCTGTGGGTTGTTACTGGCAATGGCGCTGCTGTATGGACAGGGCTACTGCTTCTCTGTGATATGACAGAAGAGGTCACAGTAGTCCAGAAAAGTTGGTAGCTGAGAATGGATTGCTATCATCAGAGTAATTAACACATTGTCTTGGTTTTTGGTTGCAAACCTGAATAAGCTTCTAAGACATCTCTCTGAAAAGGCAGTTATGAGGGAGCTGCGTAAATTATTTTGGGTGCAGCTGCATTCCCAAAACACTCATTAATCAGAGACCATTTGGGACTGGTGAAGGATATGAATGTGTTGAGGTGCACATATTTAGAGATACTTGCAGAAATTACAGGTTTGCTATATGCATTTGGCTTGGCAGGTCTGCACGATGCAGGTCTGTTCATTCAGCTGCAGCCTTCCCCTGTCACTGGCAAAGGATGTGGCAGCCAGTCAGGCTGCCAAAGTGAATACTGCTGGTATCGTCGCTATGGTTGAAAATACTGTCAAGTACTGTACCCCTAGGCTGCAAGATGAGATAGTGAGTCCAGGTTTCATTAGATGAAGCCCTTTCTCTAGGAAGCTTGAACCACTCTTTAGTTTCTCTAGAAGTCAGAAGTCAGCAACTTTTCACAGTACGAGTAAAGAGTGCATAAAATCATTTAATGCAGAAGTGAGATTCTTGGATCATAGGGCGGTAATTGACCTAGCAAGGATGTAGAAAATTACATAATGGCTTACAGCAATCATGCAATGAACAAGACTGTGGCCTTGGAGAAATATGGTATCAGAAACGAAGTGGACTAGATGCAATATTGGTCAAAACTGTGTGTTATCTTTTAATACGTGTACTTTGTTGGAATGTGAACTTTCAGTTTCATTTGTAGTTTGTCTTTGCATTTCAATAACACACTGCTTACAGACTCACCTTTTGGAGAAAATATAAGGGCTCTTTTCCCCTGAAATGAAATTAATTCACACTACAAAGTTCTTTGGGCTGGCTTTGACCTTGAAGCACAGTTTTGTATCAACATTGTCCCTCAGTCAGAAAACGAACAGTTCACAGCTGTATTTAGTTACAGAGAAAGTGATTTTTCTGGTTTTCTAAACCAGAAAAGAATGTGGAACACTTCAGGTGTCTGGAGAGAGTTTTGAATAGAAACAAAATTATTTTGAGAGGAAAATAAAAAGAATGCATTTCTATAATAACAATATATATGTGTATAATATATAATGTTATATTTTATATATATACATAAATATATATATATATAAAATAATAATAATTCTCACTTGTTGAGGTGACTGGCGGAGCCAGCAGTGCCCCCTGTGCCCTGATGATCAGAAGCAGCCCCTGGGAGCGCGGCGAGCAGGGCGGGCACACAGGGCGGGGCAGGGTGGGGCAGGGCGGGGCAGGGCAGAGCATCCCGCCCTGCTCAGGAGCAGCTCGGCTGTCAGCTGTCTGCCTGGAGCTGAACCGCCATGGTCTGCACGAGGCAGAAAGCTCTTTCTAGAAAGTCTGTGATGACCCAGACTGAGTGCCCGCTCAAACATGCGGCAGTTCAGGTCTCTGGATGCAGGGAGTGCCTGAGCCTGTTGTTGCCCTCAGAGGGCACCGTGTGTGTGAGGTGCGAGCAGGTGGATGACCTGGTCCGCCTGGTGGCGGAGCTCAAGGAGGAGGTGGAGAGGCTGAGGGCTATCTGGGAGTGCAAGCGGGAGACAGACTGGTGGGGCAACTCCCTGCCAGGCCTGAAGGAGAGGTACCGGGCTGAGACACCCCAAATGGGGGTGGACCCCCTGCCCTGTCGCAGTCGGGCAGAGGGAGGGGACCTGGGAGTTGAGGGATGGAGACAGGTCCCTGATCGACCTCGCAGGCAATGCCCCCCCTACCGGCCCCACCTTCCCAGGTGCCCTTACACAACAGGTTTGAGGCCCTGGAGCTTGAGAGACTGGTGGGTGAGGATGAGGTAGCAGGTCTACCCAGGAGGATGCCTAGGGCGAGAAAGTTGACTCCACACCTCAGGACTGCCTCCACCAAGAAAGACAGGAGGGTAATCGTTGTAGGCGACTCACTTCTGACGTGGGAAAAGGATGAGGTTGAGGGTCTGGACAGTAGTCCGAACCTGGGAAGCAAACCTGCAAAGCATGTCAAGACTGGGGAAAGTACTGATCATAATGATTGGGGCCGGATGGATCACTGCATCACAAACAGTGCCACAAAAAAAAGAATGGAGAGTCTTAGTGATCAGAGATTCCTTGCTGAGGGGCACTGAGGCTCCTGGTTGTTGCCCAGATAACCTATCCAGAGAGGTGTGCTGTCTTCCTGGGGCATGTGTCAGAGATGTTAGGAAGACTCTACCACAGCTCATTAAACCAGAGGATTACTATCCTCTTGTCATTCAGGTTGGATCCCAGGAAGCTGCAACTAGAAAAATGAGGAATATTAGAAAGGACTTTGCATCCCTGGGAAGGTTGTTGAAGGGATCAGGGGTGCAGGTAGTGTTCTCCTCTGACCTCCCTCTGGGTGACCGGGACCCAGAAAGAAGAACGGGACAGGTGAACGACTGGCTGAGGGGGTGGTGTCTGGACCAAGGATTTGGGTATTTCGATCTTGGGCAGCCCTTTGAGAAGCCAGGTATGTGGGCTGCTGACTGACTTCAACTCATTAAGTGGTGCACAAGTGTGTTAGGGAGCAAGCTCTCTGGGCCAATTACCAGGGCTTTAAATTAGGTTTGACGGGAGAAGGGAGGGGAGATAAAAGTGACAGAAGGGCTGGGTGAAGTTGTCACTGCTGACACTGTTGAAGATAGTAGGGAAAAACCTCTGAGCTGTCCCATAGGATCATCCAAGGACTCCTTAGAGAAGGTTATGATCCCGATACCCTGTCCAGAATTTTCTTCTTCTTGCATCCCTCCAGGGGTAACTGTGCCTGCTGCTTCCCTAAAGTGCCTGTACACCAATGCACGGAGTATGGGAAATAAACAGAATGAGCTCTAGATCTGTGTTCGGTCACAGGGCCATGATTTCATTGCAGTCACAGAGACGTGGTGGGACAGCTCGCATGACTGGAACGCAATCATGGAGGGCTATGTCCTTGTTAGGAAAGACAGGCTGGGGAAGTGAGGGGGTGGGGTTGCCCTTTGTGTGAGGGAGCAATTAGAGTGTACCCAGCTCCACCTGGGAGAGGGTGATGAACAAGTGGAGAGCTTGTGGGTGAGAATTAAGGGGTGGGCTGGTATGGGGAACACTGTTGTGGGGGTGTACTACAGGTCACCAAATCAGGAGGAGGAGGTTGATGAGGCCTTCTACAAGCAGCTGGAAGTAGCCTCATGATCACGGGTGCTGGTTCTCATGAGGGACTTCAATTTTCCAGACATCTATTCTGTAAGCAACTTGGCTAGGCACATGTAGTCCAAACAGTTCCTACAATGCGTTGAAGACAATTTTCTGACGCAGGTGGTGGAGGAGCCAGTGAGGAGGGGGGTGTTCCTGGACCTTGTCATTACCAATAGGGATGGCCTTGTTAGGGATGTGAAGGTCAGGGGCAGCTTGGGATGCAGCGACCATCAGATGGTGGAGTTCAAGATGGAACAATGTAAACAGTAAAAGGAAGACTCGGGATAATGTGGGTCCCTTGCAGAATGAATGTCCTGGTAACAGGAGACGCTGAGAAAGCAGAGATACTGAATGCTTTCTTTGCTTCAGTCTTTGCTTCAAGGACTCCCCTCTGGGACTCCTCAACCCTGGAGGGAGGAGAAAGAGTCTGGAAGTGGAGATCTCCCCATTGTTGACAAGGGAGTGGTTTGGAGTGTATGAGTGGGCTCAATGCACATAAGTCCATGGGTCCTGATGGGATGCATCCACATGTGCTAAGGGAGTTGGCAGAGGTGATTGCTGAACCTCTCTCTATCATCTTTGAAAGGCCCTGGAGAACAGGAGAGGTGCCTGAAGATTGGAGGATAGCAAATGTCACTCTGGTCTTCAAGAAGGGCAAGGAGGATCCAGGAAACTACAGGCCAGTCAGTCTCACCTCTGTCCCTGGAAAGGTGTTGGAACAGCTTGTTCTGGATGCCATCTCCAAGCAATTGGAAGAGAAGAAGGTTATGGGGAGTAGTCAGCATGGATTCACCAAGGGGAAGTCATTCTTGACCAACCTCATGCTTTCCATGATGGCATCACCAGCTGGGTAGATGAGGGGAGAGCAGTGGATGTCATCTACCTTGACTTTAGCAAGACTTTCGATACTGTCTCCCATGACATCCTGATAGCAAAGCTGAGAAAGTGTGGGATAGAGGAGTGGACGGCAAGGTGGGTTGAGAACTGGCTGACTGGCTGAGCTCAGAGGGTGGTGATCGGTGGCACAGAGTCTGGCTGGAGACTTGTGACAAGCAGTGTTTCCCAGGGGTTGGTGCTGGGTCCAGTCTTGTTCAACATCTTCATCGACAAGCTTGATGAGGGAATAGTGTCTGCCCTCAGCAAGTAGGCAGATGACACAAAGCTGGGAGACGTGTCTGACACGCCAGAAGGCTGTGCTGCCATTCAGCGAGACCTGGACCAGCTGGAGAGATGGGCAGGAAGAAAGCAAATGAGGTTTAACAAGAGTAAGTGTAGAGTCTTGTACCTGGGAACTGCATGGATCAGTACAGGCTGGTGGATGACCTGCTGGAGGGAAGCTCTGAGGAGAAGGACCTGGGGGTCCTGGTGTACGACAGGTTGACCATGATCCAGCACTGTGCCCTCATGGCCAAGAGGGCCAATGGGATCCTGGCGTGCATTAAAAGGAGTGTGGCCAGCAGGTCAAGGGAGGTGATCCTCCCCCTCTACTCTGCCCTGGTCAGGCCTTACCTGGAGTACTGTGTCCAGTTCTGGGCTCTCCAGTACAAAATAGATAGGGATCTCGTGGAAAGAGTCCTGCGGAGGGCCACAAAAATGATACGGGGCCTGGAGCATCTCCCTTATGAGGAAAGGCTGAGAGATCTGGGCTTGTTCAGCATGGAGAAGAGATGACTGAGAGGGGAGCTCATCAATATTTTTAAGTACCTGAGGTGTGGGAGACAGAGGGATTTGGCCAACCTCTTTTCAGTAGTTCGCAGGGACAGGACAAGAAATAATGGTTACAAGATAGAACACTGGAAGTTCCACACCAACACGTGAAAGAACTTCTTCATGGTGAGGGTGATGGAGCACTGGAAGAGTCTGCCCAGGGAAGTTGTGGAGTCTCCTCTGGAGATGCTTAAGGCCTGTCTGGATGCCTACCTGGGCAGCCTGTTCCAAGGAACCTGCTTTGGCAGGGGAGTTGGACCCAATGATCTTTCGAGGTCCCTTCCAACCCCTTCAATCCTGTGATTCTGTGATAATATTCTGTAACAACTTTGTATACGTTATATGAACTCTTTGGATTTGGTTGTACATTGAAGGGAAGGAAGGGGAGGAAGCAATTTGTTTATGAATAACTGTAATCTGTTTTAATCAGAAGACCTGTAAAAACTTGCAATTGATGAGAGGCTATTTATTGGCAGAAGCCACAGAACCACCTCTGAACACCTACAGGAGTGGAAATTGAGCTGGAGGGCCTTAAAAGCATAGTAATTTTGTTTTACAAAGATGCACAGATCTGTGCAACCACATGCAGCTGGCAGAAATCCATAGAAGGGCAGAGGAAATGTTGCAAAAAGAAGCTTGTATATGATTTCTACGTAGACTACTTGAATAAGATGAATTTGGAGCTGCTGTTTAGGTTCAGTGTAACTTCTGCTCCTTTATATTTTTCAGTTCCTATGGGATTTCTTTTTCCATGAGTCTTTGCCTTCTTTGTTTTTAATGAGTGTGTCCTCAGGTTTGGATTTTGGAGATCTTTATGGATCTTCTGTCTGGGGAGAATGTAGTTAAGTGCTTCATGCATACAGCTTGAAGCTTTGTAGTGTGTCCAGCAATTACACGTTTTGGACTCAGATTGAGGGAGGGGCTTTGCAAGGTCATCTTTCACTCTTCACTGTTGTAACTATCTGGATAATCTTGGGGAAAAATATAGGCTGTAACCATTATAAAATTTGTATTTTGAAGATATTTGGTATTGTTTTAAGTTAAACTCTTACTGATTGAGTGACGTGCTTTGTTAATTATTGCTGCTAACATTTATTTCTAAATTTCTAATGAATTTCTAATTAGAAATTTGTAATAAATTTCTAATTTCTTGTATTTTGAACTGCAGTTTGGTATGTTTTGCAGTACAATACAATAGCTAGATCTAATGTTAGAAGTGAATGCAAGTACTTGACTATTTGATTTTTTTTTTTTCTTTCTCCTTAGAATTCCTATTTTTTGATAAACTAGCATAGGAGCTATATCAGTCAGCTGCCAATCATTACATGGAGTATGATGCTTTTAAAGACTCCCAAAATACCACTTAGAAGACAACATTGTAAATTCGTTACAAATTATAACGCACCAGTGTGAACTGCGAAGTCTAAAATCAATCAAGTAAGATTGTAACTGTTGTTCCAAAGGTGTACTGTGGGACTTTGCAGACAACATTTTCTTGGGTCCATACCTTTGGGGACATTAATTATGGGGGAAATGTTGATTGACTTACATTGACACGCTAATGCTGTGGCAATAAAAGAGTGTCATAATATGAAATTTCAATAGAGAGTGAATCTTTGCAAGTGTACCTTGCACATGATAATGCCATCACTTGCTCTCTTCCTGTGTCCTGTTTCCTTGTGTTTGTAGACATATCCTCATGGCTATTAGAGCTATTTCTGTGGGAGATATTATCAACCATAGCAGTGAAAATGCAATGATACAACTGCTTTCTAGTTAACTAATCCATTTAAATATTAACCTGGAACAAACTACCTAGGTCAGTGCAACCTTAACTTATCCATGCTACCTGTTTTCAGTTACAGGGTAGTTTGTAGAATAAAAAGAATGCAGTTAGCTGAAGGATAACCTGAGGGCAGGTTATCTGTCATGATAGATTTAAAGCAATAACCTTGATTTTTTTTTTCCTTCAGAGAATTCCTGAGATTAATGTAACATTTGTTCAGTTTAGTCTTAGGTCTTGATCTCAGATTCCTTATTTGCACATAGAGCTAACAACTTTATAATGGCAGCATTACTGAACAACTCTATACTTTCTCAATGGCAGTGCAACAATGTCCTAAATTAAAATTGGTAATAGTCATAATTGTTTAATGTGATGATGATGAACTAGACAGGTTTTAAAGATGAACTAGAATGCACATAACATGACAAGAAAAGAGAACTTCATTGTTGTTGCTCATGGGATTAGATTTTCAGATGTTCACTAACAAAAATTAGAGAACAAGAAATTAAGATGAGAAATCAACCACAGTTCTTCTATGCAGTTACATTTTATTCATCAAATTCTGTTTACTCTTTTATTGTGTTCAGATTTTGAATGGGCATGTAGAACAGAAGAACTAAAGACTATTGTGATTTCTGTAACAGAAGAAGGAATGCATCATCTTTATCAGTGTATTCAAGTAATGTGATTGTCTATACAGTTTTTGTCCATGGACAAAGACTTGTTGAAGTGATCATGGTTTATATCATCTTGCATATTGTGTCTTGCTAGTAGTTGTTTTGAGTACCAGGTACAAAGACTACCTATCAAACTCTATTCCTTTACAAAAAGCATAATCTTTAAAGTAAGAATAGTCAGGATGGAAAGAACGTTTTGCCAGGCTAGCATACAGTTTGAATGGCAGAAAGCTTTCTTTCCTGAAAGCTAATTCCTTCTTTTTTATTGACCTTCTGTTCAGGTTAACTTTCTGATGAGGTAAATTGCACTTCTGGTAATATCATAAAAAGCACAAAACAGTGAAATTCCCCTCTTTAAATAACAAATCTTGTGTATGAGCATAGTTAGAATATATAACTATAAATTTAAAACAAAACAACCCAACAAGAAAAAACAACCTACCTACCAAACCAAACAAAACAAACAGAAAAAGACACACACACAAAAAAAAAAAAAAAAAAAAAAAAACACACAACCAAAAAACCCAAAATGTACATTGTAACTAGAAATGCAATTGATCTTGGTTAGTTCTATTTCCTCACCTAGTACTACTAAACTTCTTGTAGAGGTCCAAAACATGAGGGATTACAGCTTTTAAATGTTAACTACTCCCTTTAATTTAAAATGAAAAAAGGAAGTGTTTGCAATTCTACGCAGCACATAAGAATCTCTATGGGAAGTTTGAGCAGTTCAAAGACAGCAGCTGTTCCAGCACTATATGTTGCTGTCAATGGAAAGTACTAGTTTTACTGGTATTTTTGTGGATGGCTTTGCAAGTGAGTTACCAGGAGCTCAATTATATAATCCTGGTTTAATCATACACTAGTGTAGATTGAAAGAGTACTTAATGGAGAAAGTCAAAGTGATCTGGCTCAATGGCAAAGACCTGAATTTGCAGGAAAAAATGGTTTTGGTTAATAAAACTGTGGTAGCACAGCACACTTAGAAGCTTTCTGAGAAAAGAGCTTGCTGTGTGGATCATAGATGTTTGAAATTGTCATCTCTTCTATGGTAACGTAATTATGTAACATTTTGGATTGAGTTATTTTAAAATGTAGTGGAAGAATATAAAACAGGAGTCTGTTGGCAGTATTCATGTCTGAAATCACAAAACTATGAACTGTGTTCCAAGCACAGAGGGGAGAAGAGTTTTCTATCTTAAATAGGAGTGCTAATTCCATTTAAGGTATTACAGGGCTTAGGCATTGCCTGGGCTTCTGATAAGGGAAGTGCAATGCAAGTGCAAACTATTAATAATCACTCACTTGAGAGAAAGGATGGTAGGTTGCTAATCTAAAAGGAAGATTATTCTAACGTATGCCTGTTTCATTTTATGGTACATTCTTTTTTTTTTTTTTTTTTTTTGCTATATGCACTTGAAAAGCTGGCTTTGGAACACGTGCAACTCAGTGTTTCTGAGTGTTTTAAGATGTATAGTTAGAAATTGCTAGAATATCATGTTTGTCTTTCATACCAAACGTCTCTTGGAGAGAGACTTAAAATTATTTTATCTACTGATAAGGTAAATTAGAGGGAGTTTAAATATATTTCTGGTCGGACTTATTTTGCATTTCTCCTTCAATGGTTACTTTGTTAGAAGTTTTCCTTGTAGAGGAATAAAAAATAATGAATGCCAAAGTCACATGCCGTGGAAACCTCCTGAGCTTTCCTGCAATCTGTAATGAAAGCGCCACGCTAATCTAGGAAGTAAGCCTATATCAATTTTATAAGGGCAGTTTCTTTAGATGCAATTTCTAAATTTTACTTTGTTGCAGATGACTGTAATGTTACAGACAGCTCTTTACTCCTGAAGTAACATTGCATTGAGTAATATGCTAAGGAACTAAATTGGCTTTGTCAAAAATAAGTAATGTATTTTGTTTTCTTATAACAGCAGAAGGACTTACGTAAAATCTCATTTTTCATATTTTGGTCCAGCTCAAGCTAGGAGAAGTCTTTGAATTGATCTGCTTACTATCCGTCAGTTTTTCAAAGCTAGTTTTACACTTCTCATTTGTATAAAAATGGTTTCAAGTCAAATGAGTAGAGCTTCTGCACCAAATGATTAAAAATGTAAAGTAAAGAAATTCCGTGGAAAGGGCAAGTATATGGGTTGTGTAGAACTGTGAAGTAGGAGTATACTTAATGAAATCCTTACTAATTTCATAATACTATGATCCATATATAATTACAAACTTATTTTTATTCCCTTTTCCCTATATTTTAAGTTATAATTATGATATTTAGGCTTATTTACTATTGTACTAATTTAAAATGAGAGAAGGGGTCAGCAAAAACAACACACATCAAATATTCTCTCAAGCCTGATGTGAACCAAATTGGCTGAGATATTTAACATAAAAATAATTTATAATTTTGGTGCTCAAGCACATTAATTTAGCCTTATTTAACTGCTCAGCATTGTATTTGGTCGGAAGAAGCACAGGTATCTTTTTGCAGTAGCTGAGCTAAGAAAACTCTGTGCCTGGACTGGCAATTTTTACTACCATAGTTCTGACTTATTCCTTGCATAAAAGAGCTAAAGTAAGGGTAAGGATATTCTTGGTAGAGGAGAATTTAAAATACTAGCTATCTTATCTGCAATATCTGTCATACTCAGGTGATACACAATGATCGTCTAAGGCTTTATCATAACTTATTTTGCCCAGTATCATAAATTGCAAACATAGAAAATAACAAGTATTCACAATTAGAACTGCATTTATTTAATATAGAAGCTTCTGTAGTAATTTACTTGAGTATCAGGACAGAAATTCAAGTGTAAATGAGTTCAAATGTACAGTGTATGAATACATACTGTCACGAGAATGAAGCTCAGCTAGTTTTATGCTAAAGATTCACTCATAGTGCTGCAGAGACTTACTGTAATAAATAATAGCTTCCATGAAGCTAATGAGCATGCGAACCTTGTCAATGACAAGCTAAATGTACAAACTTCTTTTTTTCTCCTGTTTGTTCTGAATTCTCATTTAAATTGAGGTTGCTGAGAACATTTTTGACATGAAAAAGAAAAGAAAATTATGATCTGGACAAAAAATGTTAACTGCTAATCATAGTGATTTCACAACTGCATCATTGCATCTGGACAGTTTTTCATTGCTATTGAATGATTTAAAAAAAATCTCTTGTATGGATACTATGGTAAACAAGTTTAATGATTGATATACTACATTAACATTTTAGGCAAGTCTTTTTTTTTTTTTTTTTTTTTTTACAGATGTTTTTATTTTGCTGATTTCAAATATTGTGAATAATGGAAAATGTCCAGGAAACCATTTATACTTTGGGTAAGCCCCATATAAATATCCCATGTGTTTTTCTTTCTTCTGAAAAAGGATGTCTTGTTTCACCTGAATATACGTATTAGAAACAATTATATAGAGGAAATTATAATTTGATTCCCTCTTGGGAGTTTTGGTAACATGTTCAATATCCTTTTGCTCATCAGCATGGCAGTTCTGTTTGAGGAGGAGCTCCTCCAAAGTGAAGCATCCTGCTCTGTGAAGCCCTCAGGTACAGCTAGGTTGTGGAGACTCATTAAACCTTCATACAGCATTCTCAAACTACATTCTTCTGTAGGCATGTGTTTCTTGAAACCTGTGATTTATTTCATAAATTTCGTGTACCTGTGACTGTACCTGATTTATTTCTTGTACCTGTGATTTAGTTCATAAAGCTCACAAGTGAGTGCTATTATTTAGTGTCTGAAACTGTGGTGCCCCAGATTTAACATTTTTCTGAAAACTTACTTGGAAATAGAAATGCTCTTCATTAAGGACTAGATTTGTCGCACTGAGTTAAAACAAACAAAAACAAACAAACAACAACAACAACAAAAAAAAAAAACACTAGCTTTTCAGTCTTGTATGGGAGTAAAAGGCAATCAGAGCCACCTTTTTAGTATTATTCTGTATGTCCTCATGGCTCCCCAGAATAGTTTGGTCTCATGATTAAGTTATACCTGGCAGTTCCAATAAATGAAAAAAACAAAACCAACCCTCCAAAAAAAAAACAAAACTGAAAAACAATACAAAACAACAACAACAAAAAACTACTACCAACAGACTAACAGAAAATGAAGACCAACCTCCTTTTGAGTTGTGCCATATCAGTCACTGTTTGCCTCCAACAGACAAGGTCTAACCCGTCTAGGGGGCATGGGGTATTAATTGGAGAGATTTATGATTTGAGTAATTCTGCTGGCATGTTTATTCCCTAATCTGAAGCACAAAATACTTGCCGAACTACCCTATGCACTTGCATAAGTAAAGGTCAAAGAAAACTTTGGCCATTTTTTTTTCAGTTCATAATGTACAGCAAGTGAGTTGTGATGAGTGGTTTCTTCAGCAAAATTTCATTAAGTTGATGTTCCACACATATTCTGATTCATTTCCAAAAGTGAGAACCAATATTTTAAACCGTATCATGCATAATCCATTTTAAGTTGTGAAATAATTTATATACATGATGTTTATATACCCTTAAAATTTAGGGTATGATTCAGCTATTCTTGCATTAGATAGATAGTACTTACTTAACCTGTAATTCAATTTGTTTTGATTAACTTTGTATTGATTATTAGCTGGTTATTGTAACACTTGATCAGAATCACTCCAGTTTTAATTAGCCTCCAAGGACACGATGTGACTCATCCTCATGCTGAACTATTTTTAGTAAATGTTTATATTCTTACTTTGTACTGAAAGGAAATGTACCCTAGTATGTTGACAAAGGAAAAAGTCCCTACTCTGGAGGTGTTGTAAAGTGTAGACTAAATAGCACTTTTCCCCATGACTAGCCTCTGTGAAATTAATAGGATTTTCTAGATCAAATTATGAACAAGAATGAAAGAGTTGAACATAAGAAATGAAATCTAAAGAAATTACATATTAATCTTGTTTCAGGTTCGCACTAACCTTCTGTATTTTCTGAATGTGACCATGGTCAGGGTTTGTCAGATACACTAGATATAGGTGGAGAGATGAAATCATTTGTTGTTCAGGTTCTGGTACAAGGCAAAAGAAGAGTGTGAAAAATGTAGAAATACAAAGATGAAACTACTGTATTGGGTATGCAGAGGTTTTTTTATTTATTATTAGTTTAATGAATATGGATATATTTCTATGAATACTTGCCTTATAAACAATATACAGGTATATTGTTTGGTTTCCACTGGGTTGGTAGGAGTATTTTTCTCTGCACTACCATTAACCTTTATGCATAGGATTTTGGGCACTTTTTCACAGCCTGGTGTTACACTAACTTCTATTGATGTTATTCAGAAGGGTGAAGCTTTTACTTTATCTTAGCCTGTCATCATGCTGTATATTAAAGATTGTATCATAATAAGTAGTGAAAGAATATTCAGCATTTACCTGCCAACTCCATTCTGTAGGATTTATGAGCTTTTTTCCTGGTTAAGATTTTGATCTTGGCATTCCCAAATAAGGTAGTATTTGAAAATTGGAAGGAAGTCATACTGTAAAACATACTCACAGAAATAGTAAAGTTGTCAGCAGCAACTTCTAAATACATTCTGGTTAAATATTTAGGATTCCATCATGTTCTCAATCATTTCCTTAGAAGGGACTATGATCACAGTGGAGAATCTGTTACTTTTCTTTGAGCAAGCTGAGGTCTGTAGTCAACAATAAATAGTTTGAGGCTGACCTTCTAAAATCCTTCTGGAATTCTGGATAGAAAGTTACTTTGTGGCTGTAAGGAGGGAATTAAGAATCCTGATGCATGGCAATACAGGTCTGTGTGAGCAGAAAGTGATTTACATGTACATTTTTTTTCCCCAGGAGGGCTCTGCTAGTCTGCTGCCTAGCTTAAAAAAAACAAGTTTTAAAATAAGATGCATATAATTTCTGGGGATGGCTAATTTGCATATTTTTCTACAGACTTCACTGTTAGGCAAAGCCTTCAGTGATATTTATTATTTCATTGCACCAAGCTGCCAGGTGTTCTGATTGTATATGTGAGCAGATCTTTATAGGAAGAAACACCATTAGAGGCTTGATATTAGAATGGTGTGGAGGTATGAGTGAAAATCATTTGGATAAATTTTGATTTTTATATTTTCAAATCTTTTACATAGTCACCTATTTTACTGAAAATCACTACATTAAAAATTGCAATAGGCTTTTAGATGTAACTAGAAAAACTTCATTAAGCTGTAGTAAAGATGAATAAAATTTAATCCAGTAACTGAAGCATTTCATGTGATTTGAATAAAGCTAAATATTGAACAAAAGCTATACTTTCTTCATGGTGTTTGAAACAAATATTGATACATCAGTATATGCAGTTAAAATGAATTTAGTTGTGTGTTATTAAACTCCCCTTTCCAATCTCCATGAATCTAATAGTTGTCCGTACAGATTTTGCTGGGCTTAAAAAACTTCCAGTAAACTTAAGCAAGCTGCAAGTTAATTCTTGGTGTGCTAGAAACGTGTGATTATTTCATCATGTGTTCTAAAGTTTATTACAGCAAAATAATCTAGTGCAAAATTAGTTAGGAATGAGATCATGCAGCACGATGCTGATTTTTTTTTTTTAGTGCAATTTTAATGAATCTAGTGCAATTTTAATGAATAAGAGACAGAACTTAGTGTTTGAGGAGAGTGAAATTTATGCTTAGCTCTGCCTTGTGAGACCAGAGGATTGGACATAGGGATACTTCCATAAGCTACAGATATACCTGTAGGAAAAAAGAGAACCTGAGGGAGTGGTGTTTTTTTGTTTGTTTGTTTGTTTTGTTTTGTTTTGTTTTGTTTTTTGTTTTGTTTTGTTTTGTTTGGGGGGGGGATGGGGGCGGAGAAAACACAATTTGAAGAAGTACACATTTGGTCAAAATCTTTTTATCTAATCTTTTCTTTCTGGGCTATAAAAATCTTTCCCATCGTGTAATGTTCTTTCAGAAATACAGTTAAAAGACTTCCTAAAAAATACTCCTCGCTTTCCTCTGTCCAAAGTAGAAAGCTTTTTTTAAATGTAAAACTGTTGAAATTCACTTCCATTTCAGTTACTGAAACAAATCGAATTAATTTCAAATCATAGTCCATGAAGACACTTTAGATGTCTTTCTTTTCTTTTCTTTTTTTTTTTTCTTTACTTCGAGTACACTGCATTTCATTGCTATGCAGTTGGTGCTAATCCAATTCGTTCCTATTATGGATTAGATCACATCGCTTTGCCTAGTGCAAATTACTGTCTGTGAAATCATGTTAGACTTGCTCAGTTTTTACAAACTTCATTTTGTGTAGGCTGACATAGTTATGTTAAATGTGTTAACTCTTTAAATTTTGTTTTGCAAGTTGTTTTTATATCCTAGCTTATATACTCTTTAACATTATTATATCACCTTCACTTTAATATTCAACCATTTGCTAATCTTGTACTTGTCTTGCATGTGTTGTTTGTCTCATTTTTTTAGGTGGGTTATTGTGCATTGCTCCCCTTCAGACTAATCTGCTTTAGAGGCTCTAATGACATCTTAGCAAGTTACATCATTGCTTGTAAATAATAGGACTGAAAGAGTTCCGGGTACACCATGAAACACTTGGGCTGTAGCAGTACCTTTTTCAATATAAATTCTAAACCTATCTGATGCATTGATCCTAAATGTCTTAATGCTGGAAATTGAAGCTGTATAAATTCTGACAAGATGTAAAGTGAAAACTTCAAACAATTAGTATAGATAACCACTGTCAGAGAGTTGTAGTGTTATAGCAGCCGCTCCGCATGCTGACCATTCTAGAAATCCACATGGGATACTCTTTGCTGATCGCTATCATGCTCAAATAGGGCTGAGGTGAACTGATCTTTTGGAATTGTGTATGAACTTCTTTTTAGGGACTGGTTAGAACTTCTGACCCTGCTCTCTGATGAACAACATGAGGCTTGAGCAATTCCCTCCAAATACCTACATGTTTTTCCAAGTGTTGTGGTTTTCTTCCAATAGGTTTACATTGGGTCTCAGCCAAGAAGGAGTGGAGAAGATCAGCCTGTGTTTTGAGAGCAGAATGGATTTATTAACTATGATTTAATAAAGGGGGTCATCTTTATTCATAGGTGAATTTTTCCTCTGTGTTGATTGAGGGGCACTGATTTTCAGCCTGAAGGAAGGGAGATGCTTTTGTTCACCAAGCTGAGTTACTCTGGTCTTGTAGCTATGAAGTGAGGTCTGATAAAAACCTCTTTCCTGTATTGCTCTCGCTGTTGTTTCAGACTGGCAAGAGGAAAATAAAATGTACTTTTTTTTTCATATGGGGAACTGGGTAAGAATGATTTTGGCTTCAATATCTTTATTGCCCATGTTGGTAACTTCTGTGGTCCCATCTTCGAACTTCTGGAAGATGAAACCTGATATCATGCTGCTTTGCTTTCTTCTCTGTGTTGAAGTTACTTAAAGGGTCTGACTCCTGATACTTTTTAAACAATTTCCCTGCTAGATGATGTCTTCATTTAGTGTCCTATGCCACTTTTTAATTTCTATATGGACTTTTTATCTTCTAAAACATAGTGGGTTTTTTTGTTTGTTTGTTTTTTGAAAGAACACTTAACTGTTCATCAAGATAAAACCTTTTCAGTTGAAAGCATGATGGTAAGATGGGGGGAAAATGCTCAGTTTAATCCAGGATATCTGCTGGAAAAAATGGTTCATTGGTGTCCTTTCTTGCATTTCTTATCCTGCAGAAAGGTTACAAGCTGGACATAAAACCATGGGTGTTTCAATGTATGTACAACTAAATTAAAATGAGAAACTGTAGGAAACCTAGTTTTTAAGACTGAAGTTCATTAAAATTGAACTGTTCAGTCTGGCTCAAAGGATTATTTTCATAATCCTTTTCATAAAATGCCATAGATATGTGGTATTGCGTTATGAACTCATGCAAGTCCATTTGACTGTTACGAGTTTGCTAAATCTCTTTTTCAGTGGATCAACTTTATACTGACGGATGTCCTGCAGTGCAGATACCGTCTCGCTGGCTTTCTAGGTCTCATGCTGAATTAGGGATCTTCTGACCTACTACAGCCATCAAAAACTTCTATAAACTCTATATTATGTGCTGTGAATATTGAAGAGATATGTGATCAGGGCACGTCTGACGTGTATCAAAATTTTTGCTGCTGGGTGAATTAACACACACACACTATGAACTCACAGCCACAGTTTCCAGACTTATTTTAGTTTTGAATCCTCTGAGTAGAATTTTAGGGAAAGAATGCCTTTCATCAAACTATGGGGTTTCTGGACCTTCCAGTTGTGGATTTCTGAAGTTTGAGTGAATACATGCTAAATGGTGACAAAAATATTCCCTAACACTATAGTAAAAATGTATTTCAAAGAGCCATAACATCTTGAGGAGTATTTCTGAAGGGCTCAGTGAATTAATACATCTGTTTCAGTTTTCCTCTTTGAACTGCTGTAAAACCCTGTTTTCTTCTCTGTGTCTTTAAGTCTAGCCAGAAAGTGATTTTCCATTTGGAACTAATTTTTGTGTTGGGTAGTTTGGTTAGAAATGAATTATCATTGTCTTGCTTAACTTTAAGGTATTGGTTCTATCACCAGAAGTACATCTATTAAGTGCAGTTCTCAAGTGGCTCCAAGTATTGTGACATCTACAGAAGTCAGCTGCAGATCATACACCATTTTGGCAGTTGTAACGTTTTACTGGAAATTGTTGAGAGAAAAGAGTACTAGCTTCATGGATTTTTTTTTTTTTTTTTTTATTGTATTATATTAGAACGGATGTAATGCCATCCATTGTACAAAAACTTAAGGACATGGTCTTGGTACGCGTTGTAGCTGAGCTTTGGCTGTTCTGGGACAGTCTTAAACCTTGCATTTTTAAATGTTGGCTTGGTTTCATGACTGATTATTGTTAATGCACTGGTGTTGCTAAAACTGAGGTGATTTGGCGTACAAACATAAAACCACAATAAAATATTTGCCATATGATGCCATACTAATAAATATTCTCCTGCAAATTAACTTTAAATGCTAAATTGAATTTCTTTCATATCTGACAAACAGAATAGCTGCTTGCTTACATCTTACATGGAAGGTTTGTATGGCATTAATCAGACTGTTATCTAGCCATCTGCATTCTTTATAGAAGGTGAATTTATTGCTTGAAGCAAACAACTTTATCTACAAAAAGATGCTGTCCAGATAGTCTTCGTGAAAGTTGTCAGATGCTTCATTGTGAGCCCTAAATACTTTAGTTGCTCTATCTACTTAGAACTTGATCTAGTTGGGCAAGTGATTGAAGACAGGTATTAGGATGCATTCTAAAGAACTTGACCTAAACTTCATTAAATTGATATGCTAACATTTTTCAAATAGTCAGAATATGAGGACCATAAGGTTTGTGCAATATAATCTGTAATTTGGGACAGACTTGGATCAGCATAGCAAAAGAATTAATCTCTTTTTCATTAACTTTTCTGGTCAACCCCTTGGTAGAATAACAGGAAATAGAAAAAGTACAAGAGATAGATTTACAACATTATCTCTTTCTGTAAGTGTACAAATGCTAACTCCTTGATGCCAAGAGTTGGACCAGATACTTGTAATGTCATCACACATGCTAGGATCTGCTGTGAGTGGACCAGTTAATTGTATTGTAGGCAACGGAACATTCAAAGAATCCACTTCCAACTGCTGTGAACCGAAACTGATCTTGAACAAGTGATTGGTGGGTAAAAGTGTTTATTTACTGTTATAATCTGCTCTTCAGTTATGTTCTAAAGTTTATTTGTCCTCTGCTAATCTTACTTAAACTTTGTTCATATAGGATTTTCAGACTTTGTGTCTTACTCTCATTTTCCTGATGAAAAACAAACCTTAAGGCAAATCTGAATAAAAAGAGTGCGTGATACAGTTCTAATAGTAATAGCATCTGGAACTTGCCATCTGACACAAGGAGGGAAAAAGGCTATGTTTTTGCCTTTTGCTTTTAAAGTACAAATATAATTAGAATGGTTGGAAGCAAAAATTAAGGAACTGTAATATATATATATATATTTTTTTTTTACAGAAACATTCAACTGCATTAAGTTGGTATACCAAGGAAAGATTTTTCTAGATTAGGGTTGGGGCATGAATAATTTAGATGCAAATAAATAAAATGTCTTTATTTACTTTTTTTTTTATTTTTTTACCTCTACTTACTTCCTCTGGCTGTACACATAACAGTATAGCAAACACATGAAAGAGTTTCTGATGGATATATATTTTAATTTTCTTCCTTGCAATCCACAGTAGTTGGCCTGCATAAAAATGTCAGGAAGTACAGCTGGGTCATAATGACCTACTTTCTTCATTTTTGAAGGCAGCGGTGATGGTGGGAATACACTACTTCCCTTGTGCTGCACTTTCGATGCGTTTGGTAATATGCCCAAATCGTGAAGCTTGGTCTGAAATCTCCTTTTCTCTGCTTCACAGAATATGGTATAGGGAATCGCTACCACTTACAATATCTAAAAAGTGTCGCGCTTCCTATTTTTTTGTTGTACCGGTAGTCTGTATATTAGAAATATTTACCTAAGCTACCATTACAATGTTGAAGAAAAATAGGTAAATGCAGTATCTGTGTATAGCAAGCTTGTAGCTGTCCCAACTCCAACAGAGTGGTGTTGGGCCAGGTTCCAGCTCTTACTTTGCAGTGCCTGGTTTCATCACTGCTCTGCATGCTAGTAGTAGGTGGAGGGTACATAATTCTCTATACAAATCTTAGATGCTGGAATAGAGATCCTAAACTGCCAGGATGCTAGACTAAATTTGTTAGCCAATATATGGTTTTATGGTGCTGTCAAACTCTCCAGGTGGTATGCACTGCAGTCAGAGGTTCAGTTAATGAATACATGGGGCAGATGTCAAGGTTGCTAGCTTGAGCATGGAGATGGGTGCAGCTGCAGTCAGACTTCACTCTACAGATTTTAGGTGACAAACCTGTGCTGATGTTTTGCTGCTAAAACTTTAAGGCTGTTTGTACTCGGGTTCAGCTGATGTTGGCCTGCCTTATATATACTACAGTCACTTCTCTGCTAGCACTGTTGGTAAATTCTTATGTATATAAAAAATAGAATACATCCCAATATATCAGTCCTTGATACACTCAAGTTTACAGCACATCTGTTAATTAGTTTTGACTCAGTTAAACTAATTGAGCAAATATGATCGAAGCATAATATTAGTTTAGAACTAAAATGTCTGTTGTGATAGACAATCTAAAGTAATGAGACACAAGCTGAATATGAAGTATGTCTAGTTCAGAGAAAACCTACACAGTAATGTGAGAAAGACAGGAGAATGCAATAAATGTAAGCACATATAATGTATTTTCTCTTTCCTTGTTGCCCACTTGAAGCATACTTTCTGTGGAATTTTGTGAATTTTCACATCCAGGGAGGTAAGCAAGCTTTGTCCTGAAGACAGCACAGCATATCAAATTGATTTCACTGTTTATGGTGTGCCATCGTTGCAGTATTATTTTGCTGCCTGAGCTGCAGCTTCTCAGGTCCTTTAAAAAAGTGTTCTACACAACCAGCAACGGACCTGAGACTGAATTTTTGTCTGGAAAATTTTCTGAATTAGGCAGCAGCTGAGCTAAATTATCCTAAATTGGCCTTTTCTTGAGACATGTATGCTTTTCTGGAGGGAGTGTGGATGGTGTCTCAACACAATTCTTCAGAAATTAAAATTTGCCCTGTAATTTTATTCTGTCATTTGATGAAATGTCTGTACTGCACTTGCTTATGTAATGAGCTGAAACCTATCCGAGGCATAAAGAATTTAGTCCTCCAGTATTCTTTGTTGTTAGAGGTGGGGTAATAGTTGCAATAATCTAGAGGCTAGTTGTCAAAACATATTCTCTCAGTTTGGCTAAGTTGTATTAGAATGGCCCTTTCTGTAATATTTTTATAATCCTTTGGGAAAGCAAGCTCATATGAAAGGATACGCTCATTCAAAAGATAGAGAAAACATAAATGACAGCATTTTAAATGTTCTATGTCAGTATGCAGTAGAGAAAATATAATACGAAAATAAACAGCTACATAGCATAGTCCCTGAAAGTCTTGCTTCTAGAAGATGGCAAATAAAAGTAAACGTCCTTCTGCCCTCTAATGTTACTTTTTTTAAAACAAACAAACAAACAAACAAACAAAAAAAAACAGAAATGTGGATTTTTTTTTCCAGTAATATCAGGGGCTGATTGCCTGGCTAGCTTGTCTCTGCTTTTATCACCGCCACAATCTAAATGACAAGTATATATAGCCTGAATACCTGATCCAAACTCGTTTTGTAACAATACAAAAAAGGCTTTGTATTAGTCCAATATCTTTCATCCAAACAAAACATTATTACAATGAAGTGTCACTGGATATCTTCCAAGTTCTAGGTTCACTACTATTCCTTTTAACTTAGATGATAATATTGTCTAACTTTAGAGAAGATAAATACATAACAGTGCAGACATCATCAAGGCTTGTGTAACATCGGAAAAGACAACTTAAGGCAAAATAAACAATCATTTTTTCTTCTAAGAAAGTTTGTATACATTTTGAGGAACCTCACGCAAAGAACTCCAACATGTTCAATGTTATAAAGCTCTGTAAATTTTGTAGAGGGGGAAAACAGATAAGGTACCCTAGCTGAAATGTCAGCCTATGGTGTCTCAAAAAATAGTGTAAGAAATATTGATCAAAGGTGGTGGAAAAAACTAGAGATGATTCTTTGGTGGAGTTCAAGTGGGGACAGTTTTGACCCTGAAGTAAGGATCTGAAGTTTAGAAATGTTCACTAAATTAGAGACATGTAAATAGACGTGTGTTTTAAAATTACAGATTTATGTGCTTACTCTGACACTGTTGAAATTGCTTTCTGACAGAAGGTAAATTCATAACCCTCTATTGGATCAATTAATTAGGATAATAGGATGATTGTGGAAAGATTTTATTTTTTATTTTATTTTTTATTTTATTTTATTTTATTTTATTTTATTTTATTTTATTTTATTTTATTTTATTTTATTTTTTGTAAGAGTGAACTGTAACAGCTTGACATTTTTCAGCTAGGAAAATTAAAGAATGTGGGAGAATTTCATTGGGGGAATATGATGGAGAGAGAAGCTGCTTAAGTTAAACTATAATGTTGGCTCAAGAACAATTGGTATCAACTAGCTTTGAGTAAAGTTATATTGGAGATCAGAAATCTTTCTAAACACCAGAGGGGTGAGATAGAGGAACAGACTTCCTGTGGGTGTGAACAAGACATTCATGTTTGGAGGATTGGGCCCCCAAAACTGGGACAACTTCACATATTGAAATGCTGTCATCTGTGCTGGGAAAGAGTGCGGTGAAGAATCAAGAAATAAAATAGGAGAAACTCAGAAATATGATGAGTTTACTGACATTTTAATAAAATCTCTCTTGAACAACTCCCAAACCTAATAAAGTACTAGACTGTTTTGTTAGTGAATATTATTGTACAAAAATAAGCCTTAGAATATCTGCAAAAAGATAAAATCGTTTATTCAGGACTTAACTGGTGTTGCTGCTGGTTCTCTGCATAGCCTTTAAAAGTGGTGAATAATGAGTTGCTGAATCACCCAGAGTACTAAGCAAGCACCTGGTTCACACAGTGGTAGTCTCTTAGACTTCAATAATATTGCACTTCTTATACAAATGCATTTTTTTTTTTTTTAATTTTGGCTTATTCTTAGTAAAACAATAAAGATGGTCTTTGTAAACCAAAAATCTCATTGGTTAGGAGGGCCTATAGGTATTTATTTATATTTTCTGTAACGATGAGGCAGTAATGGCATGATGATTTATTGGAATATAGTTTCACTCATTCTTGAGCTCTTTTCCTGAAGGATAATATCTTGGCACTATACAGGATTAATGACAATCTGTGAAATTAGGAATAAATGTAGTACTTGGACTGAAGTGCCTCATACAGAGAAACCAATAGAATTACAGTTCAGGTGAGAAAACCAAAGCTGGAGAACCATTTTAAAATATGATACATTTACATTCCTACGTTTGGCACAAGAACCTTCTTACAGAGTATTGTAGATAGTGGCCCAAGAAAAATGTGATAGTGTGGAAACATTCAAATGTGAAGTGGGTACCTGTTTCAAACCAAAACCTAGGTTTGTTTTTGAAGTGTTGAGTGATGTTGTTAAAAATGTAAGGATAATTAACAAAAAATAACAGGAATAGTCCATGGCATTATTCTGCTAGAAAATAATCATACAGCAAATATTCTTACACGGCTCTATGACCATTTTAAATAATTGTTTTAGATCTAAACTGCCTTCCAAAAATAACAATTTATTGTAACATACAGTATTGTAGAACTGAAGCTGCCTTTGTGTTCCTATTTTGTTCTTCACTGGTTTAATACTTAATTCTGAGAGTCGTCAGTGAGTCTATGTCTAATAAACATTTGCTCATGTGAAGAAATGAGAACTTATATTTTGCGTTTCTATGAATGAATGTTGGGGGGGTGGGCGGGAACAACAAACAGGCTTTTAAGTCTGAGCTAACATGCTGATTGTCAGTTATTGCTCCACCCAACAGCAATCAAACCAAAAAATGAAGGTTATTCTCTGGTCAACAAGTACATCATACTATCTCCAATGCATTTTTGCATGCCATTTAAAATTCTTCAGCAACTTCAACCTTTTAACTCTATTTCCAGGATAAACTAAGCATACAGAATTAAAAGCTTGTCACTTTCTGTAAACTGTATTAATTATACATGGAGCACGTTTTCCGTGCTTTCAAGAGCTTTCTTCAGTCATGTGGCTCTGTCAAACAAAACAAAAGGTTTAGTCTTATATGTAGTAAAAAAGCAAGTAACTTGTTCATATTTCAGAAAGGAAAAGCTATCATAATTTAAATAACAGTCTTGAAATATATAAACATGTTGAGAATAGAGATTCATGTCCAGGCATGCTGGATACATATTTATTGTTCAAAAAGAAATACATTTGTTATGTGATCTTAGCATTCCGCAATTGTACTGTCTTTCATTACTAGTAAAAGATTAATGTATGCAGTCCACTTGGTGGTTATGTAGTATGTTGCATTTTTAACTACTGCTTTTGAACATGGCATGTATGCATGTGTTATTTAGAGACTGTTTGTGCTCCCACCCAGAATAGACAGATTGTAAATCATTATTTTTAGTCATCTGTGGGAATTTTGGAGATCAGTGTAATTGTATTTATCATGTGCTTTTCTGCGAGATAACTGTATAATGTACAAGGCACAATTCATTGCTGTTATTTTGCTTATTTTTAAACAAACAAATAAATAAGCAGACCCCCCACCCCACCCCCAAATAACCTCTTCCCTCACCCTCCCCCTTTTCCCCAGAAAACAGAAAGAAGTTCAGATGCTTAAAAAGGATGTGAGCTAAGCCTTGTAATATGGCTGAATTTCCCTGAAGGAGGAGGGAGGTGTCAGTTACGATTAATGTGAACAACATTTATGGCCCTTGAGATGTGACCTCTCGTTACAGTAAATGTGACAACATGAATTATTTTCAATTACGGTGAACTACATACAGCTACATTAGTTCTGACACACCTCGCTAGGAGATTGCTGCTTTGATACCTTTAACCAAAGGAAAACAGCAAAACTTTTGAGTGCAAATGTGCATGTCACTTAAGGAAAAACATTGGATTTTGACTATGATGTATTATTGCCTCAGGTTTTACCCACTTGTATTACATCATTTGTTCTTTCCACTGCCTTGGGCACTAGAAAATATGAAAACTACCTTTTTAATATGCCATGTATAATAAATGCAAATGATGAAATTTATTAAAAAAAAACAATTAGGGGAATTATCTATTTTTTGTTGATAGTAACCTGCCCCTTTACTTGGAGCCATATAAGCAGGGTTTACCAACTATCAGAATGTTTATTAACACCATCAATTTAATCTGAAAAATTAAATAACTCAATACAAAATATTTATCGCTTCATGCAAACAGTTGTTATAATGTCACTACTTTTTTCTTCAAGGTTCAATTATCATGCTTCAGTTTCTACCTCTAAGCTTTCATAGAAAATAAAAAATGCCCTAGGCATAAGTCAACCTTTCACTTTTGCTAAGGAGGAGATGCCATCTATTTCACGCTTGCTAAGTATTCCATTGAAACACGAGTAAAACAATGCCTTTGGCAAATCCTAAGTTAGAAATAGCACTGAGCAAAAGAAAAAGTTTTAATTAAAGCATTTTGTTCATCTTTGAAGACTTCATATTGCAGAGTATTGAATGTCTCATCTTGCAGAGTTGAACATCTTTTCTGCAAAGATGAAGACCCTCAACTCTTTCCAGATTCAGAGGATTGGTGTTTGTTATGGAATTATACAGTAGAAAATTTGCAATGTAAAATGTCCCATTAACAAAAGAGTATAAAATGGTATTTGCCTATGCTAAAGTAATTTTGATTTAAGGACTTGCAGAGGAACTTCCTTTTAGCTTTTATCCTGGGTTAAGAGTTTCAAACCTCAGTTTTTCCAGTATTTATACTGGCCATTGCATATTGTAGTACTGGATTGTGAGAATATATGTCAATGCGTCAAATAGCTATTTCAAAGATCAAAGGATAATATAAATTTATTTCCATGTCTTAATGCCTTTCCAGACTGTTAAGATGGAGAGATTTTTATCTTAGTTATTACACTTACTAAAACTTAAAATAGAATAATAAAATTTCATAAGAGCTTTCTTCGATCTTCAAATCACTCAAACAGTGGGAGTCATAACATTTTGAATTCAACTTTTCTGGCTGTAAAATGTTCTCACTTAGACACTCACATTCATTAGAGGTGATGAAGTTTCTTATTTTTTTGTATGTTTATGTGACAGCAGAATTCTCTGCTGTTGTAATCTGAATTTCTCCTGTGTTGTAAACAGTTTCATACTTGAGAGATAACATAAAACTTTCAAAATCAAAGGAGGACATTGTGGCCCTAATCCATCCTGCATGGACAATGAGTGATAAGTTAACAAATGACACCTCAGATTTAGAGTATAATGGGTTATCTCCTTCTTCTGGAGGTGATGAATGCTATTAATAATACAGTAGTTTTTCTGATATTTTTAACAAATGATGGTGATTCATTCTGTCCAGCCAAATAGTTTTACATCAAGATTTTAGCTACAGTTTAACACAGTCCCATAAGCACTGGTACCATAATATGCCTGTTCATTGCTAATGTTTGTATATTCTTAAACCAAAGAACCAACTCTCTTGATTTTTGTTCTGCCTTTTTCATGTATTTGAATCCTCACTTAAATGTACTAAGTGCCCTTTTTTAACTATAATACATAGACTTTGACTTTTTGGCTGTACATACTCTTACTCTCTCATTGGCAAAATGACAGTTGGGATGGACTGTCCAGGTGGGCCAGACAGGCTGTGTGTCATTAGAAAACACATACAAATGTCTCATATGAATTTATGAGCACTTTTCTATAGAATATATGAGATCAAATTAGCCAAGCTGTGGCTGAATTCCTAATGATCATTTTTTCATCTTCCCAAGTATGGAAGTAGAAGTTGGAAAAATGCAGGACTGACTCCACATAAACATCTTGAGCAAAGGAGTGTTGATGAAATTCTGTGCATACAACTGAAGAATGCATTCTATGTCTCTGTGATTTGTATCTAATAAAAGTAATCATTTTTCTTGCCTACTTGAAAGTAGTTTTGGTAGACCTGGTTACAGTTCCTGAGGTGTAAAAAGGTATTTTCCAAAAGGGAAGTATCTCCTTCCATATAATTACTTGTGAGAACACAACTTGTAAATATGCTTTAGGGGCTATTTCACTAAGTAGCTGCGAGAAAGTTACAGGGACTGGGTTAGTTTACATCACCTGGAGAGCTGTTTTATGGGTGAGGATAAAGCAGGTGTTGGTATACTCAAACTGCCTTATAGAGATACTAGAAGTGAACTTGAAACTGTGACAGAGTACTTACAAATATATAGTCCCAGACAGGGTGTTCTCTGGAAATCAAGACTGATCTCTGAAATAAGTGAAAAAAGCTTAGATGCAGTTCAGATAGGAATAATAAAAACAAGACAATCTTCCTGATAAATATTGCTCTGTGTGGGGAAGTGGAAAATGGAATAAGAAATTCAACCTAAATTAATCTCCTGTGCTACTAAATGGTGTTGGAATGAAAGGAACAAAATTACTTTGTGTTATAACTGAAATTGCAAGGATACTCTTAGAAGTGTGAGATTTTCTGAGCACTGCTTACTGCCTTTAATATTAAGGCTAGCTAGGTGATTAAAAAAACAAACAAGCCTAGTCACTTGCAGAATCAGGAGCTGTAATTGCAGCAGCTACTGGAGGAGTACTAATTAATGTTAGTAGCATTTGACAAGAGAGAATAAAAACTGATTCATCTGTAGAGAAGAAAGAAATTTGGCTTCAGGGCAGGCAGTTTCATATTTTTCTTTCTATCAGAAGTTGCAGACTATCACTAAGGTTTGATTTGTAGATCACAGGAATTGATATAGTTATTTTAGGCCATGTCTAATACATTGCCTTTGAGTAGTTTTTAAAGATTTTTTTGGGGGGAGGGACTACTATGTAAGAAATCTTTTTTATTTGAATTAAAAGGTATAAGAGATGACAAACAAACAAACATTTTTTTTCAACTTCATTCAATTTCTTTCAATTTAGTTTTTTAATTCTGTAAGTATTTCTAGCATTTCAGCAATGACTATAGGTAGTATTCCAGATGTTTATTTCTTTCTAAGCTAGTACACTTATCGTTACTTCTGCTGAACACTTTGCTAGTGTGGCATATAGGTTAAAATAAAGAAAATAGTAAGTCTTCAACATGGTGCCATTTCTAGAAACTAGGTAAATAAGTTCTTCATTTTTAATATTAATTTTCAGAAGAGTCTACAAGTGTCTGAGCACAGTACGAATTTGGTGTTTTAACTGTGCTATTTTTTCTCTCTTGGAGCTCCTCGATGTGTACAGAGAACCATTCCACCTCTTAATTCTTTTCCTTGTGGTCCACATCTGCAAGGAATGTACGGGCTAATACCTTTTATTTTAGGGAGCAAAGGGTTTCCATTGAAAACTATTATGGCAAAGGAGTACAGTTCTCCTTGCAACTGTTTGCTCCAGAAATCAGCATTTTCGTGATTATGGAATGGCCAGAACAATCTGACACTGACTAGTCTGATGAATAAAGAAAATGCACTTCTCATGTTCATTGAACCTTCTGTTCCAGTTGAAAGAAATATAGAGGTCTTTCCTTTCATCATTATCCAAATAGTTAATTACTGGCCACATGAAATGGGAATCATCCTGCATTGTTTTCCTGCAGGAAAATGCCAGTTTCTTCAGTCAATTTAAATTTTGCATATCTGGAATTTACTACAAAGTATTAACTCATCAATATCTTGTCAGGAGAAAAGCTTGGGTTTTTTTTGATGACTGAGGAGTAAAGTTTTTATTAGACACTTCAGCTATTTGGTACAGAGACAATCGTAGGTGAGGATAAGCAGTAGAAGTTGTTCAGCAAACTGAGGAAATCAAGGATAAAGTTTTGCTTTGCATTTTCATGGGTATTGCAGACCATTCTACTGTCAGTTCAGATAAACTCTATTTCTGTTCTTCACATCTTTGTTTTGAACAATGTCTATAAGAAGTATTCTATGCTGCCCTGTCCTATAGGTAAAAGTTTATTTCATTAACATCATTGCTGTTGACATTTTTGTAGTTTATGATTCCTAATGCTCTGGCAGGCTGTCTGCTCATAGGTAATGCAGTCTTCCCAGAACTACTCTGAGAGTTATTTTTTATAGTGCAATACTGCATACTACCTTCTAACAAATACAATGTAAATTAATGTATATCTAACTATATAAGAAATTCTTCATAGAAAAAAAAAAAAAAAACAACCAAAAAACGAAGAGGCTATAGAACATGTAGAACTTGTAGCATGTCATTACCAGAAAGCCATTAGATTTTTTCACAATTGAACGTGTTATCTACCTACCATACTTCGCAGTATACAAGCATCATATCCACAACATGCATTGCATTCGGTACCATCCATGTGAAATTCTAATGTTGGTCTGATGTTGGGAAACATTAAACAAGAAACAAAGAGCTACATACACATTTCTTTGATCAAACTTCTTTGTTATTATCCCAGTCTAGAGGATTTTTATCCTCTAGCATTCTAAACCACTTACTGATTTTTAAAAATGCTTCACTTCTGTAGCCTGTCCTGCTTTATTTCTCTGCTCTGTTTCAACATGTACAAAGGAAAGAAAAAATGAAATAAATACAATGAATCTTGTAGACTGTTATGTTTGAAGACACTTGCTGGGGAGGGGAAAAGAAAGTGAAAAGGACAAGGAAATAGGTGGCAGACTGAACTGCCTTATTTTGAAATATTTTTTTAGTGTATTTTAGAATATTTGAAATTAAAGCCATTTTCATTCATAGTTCATATAAAAAATTAAATCCTACTGCTAGCTTATGAAAAGACTTAAAGACTAAAATTATTAGCTTGTTTAATTTTCCAAATAAAATAAATGAAAGTAACAACAGTAAATCATATCCTTAAATCCTTCTTAAAGTGAACGTAGGGAGCACTGCTTTCCCACAAAAAAGAAAAAAAAAAAAAAAAAAAAAAAGCAGGGAGGTGAAAGGGAGGGGAAAAGACCAGAAGAGAGAATATATAAGCATAGTAAGCATAGTAGATTGAAGACAATGACAAGTATGTCATCTTTGTTGGTAGTCATTAATATATTTCTATTTTGTAAATGAAATGTATGCTGAAATGCATTTTTTTTAACCCACCTTGCCCTTTTTTTTGATTTCACTTCGAACATTCTGGGAAGCCTGTTTTAAAGAAATACTAGTTAAACATAAAATGTGGGCTTGTTACTAGTCTCAGAACATTTGAAAGTTTTCTATGTTCTAACATAAGTTTACAAAGTACTGGATTTGTTGCTGTCAGTGCACCTGTTTGTTTTCTGCTTGTTGGTTTCTGTACGGTCAGAGGCGAATTTACAGGGATTAAAAGGTTCTCTTGGTTTAAAAATTCTCTGAGAATTTGAGTATGTTCCCTCCCTCCCCACAGTGTTTAGCCAAAATCTGCTTCCTTATAAACAAAATTTCTGGAGAGTACCAAAATATATTTAAGATTACTTTAATGCTATTTTCTGACTAGATACAAGTTTAATTAATCTCTCGACACTGACTCTAGTCAACTGCATAAGGTAAAAATATGTGACAGTATACATAAGCATTGTTTCCTACTTTCTTACTTTGCTGAGTTTAGTTTCCTGAATATTATCAATTAAATAAGAGGGCAACAGAAATGTGCCCAAGTAATTTGTGTTCTATATGAGTTATATTCTTTAGTGCTTGCTTGACCTGCTTTCTGTTGTGCAATTCAGATCCTTTGGCAAGCTGTGCTTAATCCTCAGTAGGAGTTAGTATGGATTTAGGGTTGAAACTTGCATGCCGATACCTATTGGCATTTCTACAACTTGCCTTTCACACTTTGTAAGTATAGTTATTGCTAAGTGATGTACTGTACTCAGAAGAACTCAAATTTTCCTTTTCATGGAGAAATACTTTATTGATTTTTTTTTTGATATTTTTCAGTAGATGGTAAATTGGTGGGTCAGTTACATATTTAGTCACTCATGAGTACTTTTCCAAAATCATGCCATTTACCTTGTTCCTTCAGAACAATATGAATCAGAAAAAGCCAGTGCTGTAAAACGGAATGTAGGAGAGTAGGAATAGTGTGTGTAATAACATACACATAGAAAATGCAAAAATTTTGTACAGCATGTATAAAAATAGAATGTGTCTACACAGAGGCTTGTTTAAACATGAAAACTTGTCATCTGGATGTACCATTTTCCTGTCTGTACAAATCATTCTTTATAGAACTGAGGTATGTAACTACATCTCCATAATTGTGTTATTTACAAGGTAAAATGGGAAAAAAAAACCCACATGATTAAATGTATAAGAAGCAATCACATTCAAAGGTGAAATGCAGGTTTACAGTACATTTAGGGGAAGTGACTGCAGGAAATAAAAAAAGTAATCAGTGTTAAACATGATCTGCTTAGTCATCTATCTGTGGCTGCCAGCATCTGGCAGATGAAAGCATGGGCATTAGTGCAACCTAAAACTGTTTTTGAAAATTGAGATACTGTTTTGGTGACTTAAGTTATTCAAATTTTAGATCAGATTACATTGGTCAAAAAGCAGAATTTAATTGCACTTGAATTTAATTACATTTTAGCATATGGCTTACAAATCCATTTTGCTCATCGGCCGTGCCCAGTATTTCTGATCTGTCCCATTGCACATTCTTTTCTTGCATGCATACATGCCTGCTTGAGGTCTAGAGAGTGGAACTGTTAATTGTGGCTGTACCAAACCATTGTGAATTCACAGTTCAAATGAGATGAAAACGTTTGTATCCTCTTTGGAAACAGTGATGATTCTGGTGAGTGAGATTTGTCATTCAGCGGTGCTATTAAGAACATGACATCCCTTCAGTTTTATATAAACTGGTTTAAAAAATGCTCACAGTGTGTAGCAATTACTTAGTGTCAGCAGTACCTCCTGAATATAGAATGCATGTTTCGTAATGACTCTTAAATATCACATTGCTAGTGGATGTACCAGTAGTAAGAGCCAAAATGTGGATCTCTGGTAGTATGGTTGTGTCCTATGAAAAGCTACAAAAGGCTGAAGAGATTTCTTAAAAATTCCTGCCCACAGCTGCCCTCGATTTTACCACTGAGCAAAAACATTCATTTCTTTCTTATTCTTCAAGACTTTCACAACTGTGGCAGAAGCTATATATATTTTTTTTTACTTGTAGTAGAAATTTTTGTAAAATTAAAGACTGTGTTTAGACTTTGACTTCTGGATAGATTTCCCCCAAATAGACTTCTGAACGCATAAAGACACATTACAAGTTGACATCTGAAAGTAGATTAGCCACCTCTACTTTTCCTGCTACTGCCTGTTGAATTTTGGAGAAAAAAAACAAAACAAAAAAACTCTCAGATTTTTGTCCACACATATGCAAAAATGTTTTTTCTTTAGTATGTATTTCTAGATGGAGTGTCTTTTTAATGGAGTTGTTCAGCAGTTACTATGTAAGGAGGACCGCTACTACTCAATTAAAACTGTACAGAAAATTTAGCTACCGAAAGTGGAGTCCATGTGAGCATTTAACTGATTCCTTGTGGTATATTGGCTACACAAGCTCTGCACTTGTTTTCCAGGGAGAATCCTAGTCCTCAGGAATATGAAATCTGTTTAAACCTTTATTCTCTGAGATGTGGGGAAGAAGGTGCCCTAGGAGCAATTAAAAGTGAGGAACCATTGCTGTTCAAATATAAACATAAAATGATATCTGTATCTGGTTTTCTGCATGGCTGATCTGCAGAAGGGCGATCAGTTCAATTACTTCCCTTAAATGGAGTCACTTCATCTGATAAGCAGTTTTTATTCTGATACATGCATTTACTTTGGATGCAAAAATACATTTCCACAGTTAAGAATTAATCCAAATCTTTGATGCCCAGGGAGTAGGAATTAATATGAGAAGACTCTTAATTATATAACATACTAAGGTTTTGCAAACCAAGGACTTTTATTTGAAGCAATTTTCTTGTGAGACATCTTAAGTTATATGCTGAGATTCAGTGTGTCATGTTCAAATATGTAGCAGTAGCTTTGCCTGTTTTGTTCAGAGATTTTGAAAATATGAGGATAATAAATGATGACTAATGTATGCCATCTGGCAAGGGTGGAAAAAAAAGATTTCTTCCTGAGCAACAGGGTTTCTGCTAAGCTGATTTACTTAAAATAAGAATGCAAACATTTCTTTGCTGAGAAAATGTTCTAATGACTTCACTGAAACTCAGTGGATAAAGGTAGCCTTTTTTGGTGCTAAATTATTGATATCAAAGTGGAGGGTGATGGTCTGTTGCATTATGAGAATGGCCATGTATCTAACCAGTCCTGTTGTTGCATCACATATTTCTAAAGAGATTTCTGTGACTCCAAGGGTTTGAGCAACATTGACAGAAGTGTTAGACAGCCTGGCAGGAGTTGGCCCCCTGAGAAGATAGAGGACCTAGCTCTGCTTGGAATCAAGTCAGTGAACAAACTGCTTAATCTGTATTGCAATACAATTAGATCCTCCGTAACACATTTTTGTGCTCCTTAACATCTTTAGATTTACAGCTATCAGTTTTTAATCCAATACTTTTGTGATGCAATCTAGGACTAAGTGCTATAATAGATGTCAGTAATTGTATACAATTTCTAATTGAGCCTGTAGAAGCAAAGTGGTCTTTTCAGTTGCTTGTCAATACAGATATTTTTCAGGGACTCAGTCATACAGATATCCTTAGTTTCAGTTCAGTTGTCTTATTTCTTAGTGTTCCTACTTCCATTTTTTAATGGAATAAATTATTCGCTTAGATCTCAGCTAATATGAACAAAATAAAAAAGTGCAGGGATGGTTTTCTCCACCATAGAGAAAAATAAGAGATGCGTTCCTCATAATCCATTAGAACTGCACTCTTCCATCTGTATTCTTAAATTATCACTTACTGCTTTACATAAAAAACCTGCCTCTGCAGCCCTTGCAGTAATACTGAAAATGGGATGATTACACTTTGAGTACTTTTGAGTGATGCACTAGATGCACTAGGTGGTGGTATGGCATGTAAGTCTACCTAGGTTGCAGAGGTAAAGATGGACGATATCCCTAGTGACTGGAAGGTGGTGACAGAAGTGTGAGGAGGGACCGCCAGTACCTTCCTGAGGGTGAGCAGGTTGTCAGCTTTGCAGTTTGTGTAAGAACATCTGTTGGCTGGCCCACTTACTGAAAAACAGTCTGTAAAGAAAGCGAGCTTGTATACTTTGGATACTGGTGTTAACTTGTGGGCCAAATCACTCCTCTGGACCCCATGGAAGACACAATGTGATTTAAAAAAAAGTGTGAGAGCATGAAGGCAGGGAGGAAAATGAAAATACAAAAGGAAGAAAGAAAAAAAAGAAGAGAGTAAGGAAGAAGGAGGAAACAAAGAAACAGCATTGAGAATAATTTACCTCTTTAGTTGCCAATGTATACAAATGTTTTCCTTTTTAACAGGGTTTTCAAGAAATCGGGTCTTAGAATGCCCAATGGCTATTCTGTTAAAAAGCATCCTTCCTTTGTGCCATTGGCTCAGTTAATAGCATCATCTCCAATTCTATCTTGTATCCATTATGAATACAAATATCTCAGGGCAAACTCTGGAACCAGGACACACATTTCCATTTTCCACAGAAAAGAAGGAAAACTGTTGTACAATGCTCAACACTGTGTAGACTGCAGGGGCGTATATTGAATGTGTAGTGGATGTAGGTAGTTGTGCTTGTCCTGATTCTGTCTGTACTTTTCCCTGTGCTCATGTGAGAATTATTTGAAATGTATCAAAATAACAGGAATATTACTGGAAGAAACCTCTAGAGGTTATCTAGACCTTCATCTCTTAGCAGAACTGTTGCCAGCACTAGATCAGATCATCTGTGCCTTTGTCTAGCTGCATCTTCAAAATCTCAACTGCTTTGAGGCCACCTGTTCCAGTGACACATTGCCCTATTGGCAAAGAAGTTTTTCTTATCTCCATGGAGCTTGTGGCTGTTTCCCCTTATTTTACTGTCTGCTGTTACAAAGCATTTGATTTCATCATCTTTGTAACTCCCCTGCAGATAGTCCACTGTTCTTCTATATAGTCACTGTCCTTCTCTTAACCTCCTTTTTGAGGGAGAGGAGATCTTTTATTTGCTGGAGTTTGCAGTTTCTCAACATGGCTTTTGAACTAAGAGGCCCCAAAGTGCAGTAGCAGTGCAGCCTCACAGCACGGTGTAGAGTTAATTTCCCACAATTTGATGACCATGCTCTTCCCAATGCAGCCCAGTGTGCAATTTGTCTTACAATGAACACATATTTAACTTGGTGTCCACTGTGACTTTTGGGTCCTTTCTCACCCTGTGTTGAAGAATAAAATTATTCTACCCAAGGTTCAGAACTTTACACTTCTTTCTGAAATTCATGAATTTCTGTTGGTCCAGCTGTCAACGTTTCATATGGCTCCTCTGCTTTGGCACACACTGACTTCTCAGTTTTATTCATGCACTGCAATTAAGAATGCTCTGAGTGCAGAACTCAAGCTGCTGTTCAGATGTGGACATCCTGCGGTCTTGATCCGCACTAAATTTGTATTAGGTAGAACTACCCTGTGAACTTAGGGAGGCAGGGTGCCAGTATGTATTTCTTCCTTTCATTCTTTCTTTTTTGTTTTTAGGACTCTTTATAACCTTTTCTAAAACTTCTGAGATTCTATCTACCCTGCATGAGATTAATAATACCATTGTATGAACTAATTAAAACAAAATGACTAATAATGAAAATTATCATAATGCCTTGCAAAAGCAAAGTTACATCTTTTTTTTCCATGTTAGTCTTTTAAGAACTAGATAAGCACAAAATAGTTAAGAATTTACTCATGAAAATAACTACCAAAAGTAAAATCACAGAATCACAGAATTTCTAGGTTGGAAGAGACCTCAAGGTCGTCGAGTCCAACCTCTGACCTAACACTAACAGTCCCCACTAAACCATATCCCTAAGCTCTACATCTAAACATCTTTTAAAGACTTCCAGGGATGGTGACTCCACCACTTCCCTGGGCAGCCTGTTCTAATGTCTAACAAAAGCACGTGCAGGGCTTTCCACTATCGTTAAACTAACAGAACTCTGCAGGAGAATATGCATGGTAAAATAGAATTGATTTTCATCTCACTATATTTTTATGATATCGTTTTACAGAGATTGAAGCTTAGTTTCAGGGAAATACAATTTCAGATAGAAATAGCATAAACTGTAAGAACCCGTTCCTATGATTCCCACCTAAAAGCAGTCCTTTGTTTGTTAAAGATGGAGTTTGCAGGATCAGCTCATTGTTGGGAAATAACTGTTAAATGAAAGTTTTCAATTCTCTTTAAAACAAACAAACAAACAACAACAAACTGAAATGAGTAGAGTCTTCCAATTCACATTGTTGAAGACAACAAGAGAGAAGAGAGAAGTAGCTTTTCTACCTTCTGGTAACAGATCTTGTGGAGGAGTCACAAGGGACTTGTCTGTGGCTGGTTAATTTCCTATCCAGAGCTCTGGCTTGCTTTGGAGTAGCCGTACTAATGCCTGTTTCCTTTCCGATTAGTGCCAACTGATACGGGTCTTCAGTGGGCCAGAACCCAGGACTTATCTTGGTCACACGCCGTAGCTGTTTTTCTTTCATATTCCAGCATACTTTAAAAGAAAATAGCATAGGAAGGAGAAGTAGGATCCTGTTATGTTGACTCTAGACAGATAGAACTTAAAAAAATAGTAGGATGAAAATAATATTCAATAATCATCTTTGGGTCTACAGGCTAGAGGAAGATTTGAAAAATTGGAAGATAGGTGATGAACATGACTAAAAATGTGTATTCCACATGCCATATTATCCATAACAAAAATGGTTCTTACTGTGCTAAATGTGATTTCCTTTTGTCTTGGCTGCTCTAAAATGCTTGTTTTCATAGTTTAACATTTTCCACCTCACTTGGAAGGTACACCTTCACAGTAATGGCACTGAAATTGCAATAGCGTTTTTCTCCCTGATCTGTTACCGGAATTGTAAGCCAGTGAAAATAGACTTTTGGGTTTAAAAAAATGAGCTTGCCATGTATCACATATTGCTTGAACAAATGTTTGCAATGCTGGTTAAGAACTAGGAAACAGTCCTGCTTCCACAGAAGGGAAATAAAATGTGCAGGAAGATGAGTGCTAAATGGATAGGATAGAGTTGTTAGATGTGAACTGTAATTCAAATGAACTGCTAGGGTACATGACTATTAGCAAGTTTCACTGGACTAGGACTGGTTCCTAGCCAAATAACTGTAGAGCATTAAGACGTTCCAGGAAGGGGAGCAGTGAAGGGCAAGATGGTTATTAGGGTGGAATCTGGTATGTTCATGGGCAGTATTAAATTGCATATTTCCTTATAATAACAATAGACTGGTTGTGGTGGCCCAGAAGGGTTGGTCCAGTCCTGCATTCCTTTCATGGTAAGAAGCTGGTGAAATTTGCATATATGAAGCTTCCTCACTTTTGTTTCATGTTGGTTTTTACTACTATGACTACTGATATGTATTCTGCCTATAGCAAATGCCAACCTAATATTTTGTCTTCCTTATGTTGTCTTATATTATTTATCTTTCTATACTCGAGTTACAGACTCGTATGCAGGCAGATAGAAATAGCTGTTATTGTGGAATATATACATGGTAGGACTTGGTTGAATTTCAGCGTTTTTGCAGTATGGTTCTCAGACATGCTGATAATTCATATTATTGTATCATTGTAATTCATATTATTGTAGCATAGAAGGCACCTTGTGGTGCCTTCTAGCTAAAAAATTGTGATGGCTCTTGGTGCACAGAGCATTCACACTTCTGTGAGGCCACCTCACTCTTATCCTGTAATTGCTCCAGTTTATCAGTAATAAATTAATAGGTAAGTGGAAGGGACGATTTTGAAATACAAATTATGAAAACTAACTGGAGAAGGGTATCCATTAGTATCACTGGGCCAGAAGAACTCATGCAAAACAACATAGCTGAGGAGAAACTGCTTTGGGTGAAGATCTATAATGTTTATAAGCAGTATTTGGAGGGAAAAATGCAGACATACGTGATTGAGATGAGCAGATCTTAGCTTCACATTAGGGAAACCCTTACCTCTCATAGTGATTCCAGGTTGCCACTTACTAGAAGTGGACTGGATTATGTGATTTATGGATAAGCTTCTACCATTTATTAATTCACTAATGTCAGATTTATAAAAGGATATATCATGTCCTGTACATAACCAACACTAAATGCCCTTTTCATGAGGAAAAGAAATCTGGCCCCTCGAATTCAGACTTGCACATGAGTTTATAAAAACTTCCTTTTAAATTGTGAATGGACCGTGTTTGTTCTTTATTTGATTGTGTGTGAAAGTGTCAGGATGTATAACCAATAGGCAAACACATAATTTTGTGTGTAATGTCTTTGCTGCATAGATGTTTGTAGTCCTTACTGAGCATTATGGTCCATGTAATTAATGCTGTGTGTGTAATAGTGAGCAACAGCCATGATGCTTGAACAAATAAAATAAAAATAAAATAAAATAAAATCATTCTGTCTTGTATTCTTAGCTCTAATATTTACATAACAACAGGTAACAAAAACAAATATTATACAAAGCAATGAAGTGATGAAAGTAAAAAGAAAAAAATGTGTCAATTGACCTGTTTTGATAGCAGTGATTTTTACAGTTTATCCAAATCAAATATGCTATTACTCTAGAAAGAAAAAGCCACAAAAATATTATCCAACTAGCTCTGAAAAGAGATTCAACGTAATATGCTGGTTTAAAATGGTGATCTTTGGTAAAAAATGAAGATACTAATAATATTGTAAAAAAGTATTGAAGCAAATGTGAAGTTGGAATGTCATGATGCAGAGTGGTGATATATTAAACTAAAATTTCTTCAACCATATTTGGATATTTAAAGCAATAGTAGGATGTGGAAGGAAGAAATAGTCGTATAAAACTTCCATGTAAAAAAGAAAAAAGACGTAAGACAGTAGAATTAAATTAAGATCCTGCTAGATAGATACAATAATTTGTTGAAGTTCCATAGTACATATGACACTGTCTCAAACTCCCTTATTAGGTGAAACTCTGTCCTAGTTAAATAAAGGCTGATGTGAAGAATAGTGAAAGTATACTTCTGTGTACCTTTAAGGATGTTTCCAGGACCCTATTCTACAGAATTTTCTGGTTTTAATGAATATAAGAATACTATTGATTGGGTAATAGGAGTGGACTATTTACATAAGTAGAGGCTCAGAGTGCTTCCATGTTTTGCAGAACTGGAGTCTTTTTCTCATCGTGGAATGTAAAAACAGGAATATCCCATGCAATTATTGATTATAACCTTGTCAGTGCAGCTATCATTAAATTCTGTGCAATTAAACCCACAAATAAACTGCCATGAAGAACTATATCTCCGTAGTCCTGATCAATACGTTTACCCTCTTACTGCAAATTGTAACTAGTAAAAGAGTTGCTAAATTACATGTCTTTTATTGTACTTTGTCTTTTACAGGAAAAAGTAGAATATTCCTTCCTGCTAATTTTACAGTTGAAACATTTTGAAGATTATAGCAGATGGATTATTATTACACCCCAATGCGTATGTTAGAAATGGATGGAATTTACTGGATTTTGTAATAGTGGTAGTAGGGTAAGTAACTTATACTTTGTTATAAAAAGGCTTTAAAATCTTCTTTACGTAAAATTATATATAGGGGGTTTGTTTGGCTGTGTATAGGGCCTGAGATTGATATTATTCTTTAAAACTATCACTGATAGGAGTGAAGATTCAAAACAAGTTGTAAAAGTTTTCAGTGCTGTATTGGCTGTAGGCTGTATGCACCATCACTTTATAGTAATGTACCCATGGAATTCTGAGTTCTGTCAAAACAGTTTGACCAGATGTTGTCAACCTTAGTTGTCCTGCAGAATCTTTTCCATCTGATTTTTTCCTAGGTAAAACTCCTGGTGTCTTTCATATGATAGAGGGTTTATTCATTTAGGTCCATGCACTGTTAATTCTTTATTCATTTATACCTACACTGAGGTTACATGGAGTTCATTTATTCACCAAAGACCTCTGGGTGAACCCCATGTTCCTGAGTGAATGATAGCGTGAGGGGAGTCGGAGTAACTGAGTGCTTCATTGAACTTCCTGGAATATGAGGAAAAACTGATGCTTCACTACTTGGTGTGCTGGACATTAGGCCCCAGATGTATTTGAGACTTGCCTGGGGAAGAATATGCATTAAAAATTCCTTTTTTTTTTTTTTCTTTTTTTTTTTTTTTTTTTTTTTTTTCCCCAGTGCCTCTGTTATATCGAGAAACTCTGAAGAGTTTGTTCCACTCCTCTGATAAGATGCTGCTCAGGCCTTGTTTCAGGTTACACAAAAGTGGGGAGTGGAATGTCCCACATTCACATTATGCACCAAGCTTAGGATATAGGAAGCACTGGGGGTGTTTTGTGTCAACAGTTGCGCTAGTTCAGTAGAAGAGCCTACCTTCAGCTATCTAGGGAATTAATCTTGAGGCATATATTGTAATTATCTAAATAATGACAGGATAATATTGTAAAAGGGAATTTCCGGTATTGTAGGTTTACTAAAAATGTTTATTGAAATGGAGAACATTATCTGTGTATAATTTTGGTAGGTTGGGGCTGGCTAGCAAAGATGACCTTGGCATGCAATATGCCATTCTAACTTCATTTTAAGTTCAGACTGCATCAAGGCTTGCCTGTAATTGAAAAGGCTCAAGAGTTCATGAGCATACTGTTCTTATTCATGCCATTGCATTAAGTAAATTGATGCTAAGTAAAGAAATACGTGGTAAAGCACTATTAAATTTGGGGAAGTATTATGAATGTGTGAATGATTTATAAACTATTTGTTTCGAGATAGTAAAAAAAAAAAAAAAAGTGTTGAGAAAATTGTATTTTGGGCCAGCTGCTTGGCATTAAGGCAGTTTTGGTTAAGGACTAAAATTTGTATATAAATAGATTCTTCATCAGGCTAGGTCATTCTCACAGATCGGCCTCTGTGCCTGAAGGGGAAGCTTGGTGGGCAGGTGTGGAGACTATCACAGACAAAAAACTTAATTCTCTTGCCAGGCGTCACTTGAATAGACCTCTTCTCTTTTGTCAAGTGACCACAGAGCTACAGTAACCCTGGAGCAGTCTAATTAACATGAACCTCTATCTTTGGCTCTGTCCTAAATACATGATAACTGAAAAATTTCCATTAACTCATAAAATATTCAGTGTTGAAGCTAAATCTAGTTAGGTCAAATACACTGAACCCAGGGGAAAAATAAAAGAAGCAAAAAGGACTACATCTTACCAATGCCTAAAAATCCTACTAAGATTTAAATTATAGCTCAAAACCCAAAACTTTCGCAGTATAAATTACTATGTACACTGCCGTCAGTCTACCTGGAAACAAGATGGACCCTTCATAACATGTCAGGCACTGACAAAACAGTTTTAAGACAATTAGTTAAAAACCAAAACAGAAACAAACAAAACAAAACAAAACAACAAAAAGATAAAATAACCCCCCCCAAAACAAGCAAATTAAATAGCAAACAAGAATGAATCCATTTATCTAACAGATACTTAAAATAAAAGCCTAGTGAGAAGTTGGTATTCATATATAATCCAAGATGGATATGGAATCACTTTTGGATGTGATTCTATTTGACTATTTCATCATGCAATTTCATTAGTATTTTAATAGCTTTGAAAGAGTTGCTGTTATGTCCTATATTCAACATATAAGATGAAACATGCTTCATGTTCTTTTTCAGCAGAAACTGAAGCAGTCGTAATGGCATAAATCTTAACAGTACCCTAAGAAACCTCTACTGGCTAAAGAGAAAGCATGCATACAGGCTTTTTCTCCAACATCAAATTTGGCATCTAAACTTTGATAAACTGTACAGGAGAATAACTGTATTTTTTAAGAGTAATAAAGGAGCTTGTTCCTTTATACCTTAATGGCTTTAGACAATGGATATAAAATGACAGAGCAGTAGATACAGCTGGTGAATGTCATGATTTCTCCTGTCTTGTCATTCTCTGAAACCAGTCAGAGTATGAAGTACTTTCTGAGCAGTCTACTATTGCCTGTATTCTTTGCGGCATAAATTATCAATGGATTTAAGTGAAAGAATAAGGGCCTAGTAGAAAGCTTTCATAGCGCTTTTGTTGTCCCTTACCCCTTAATCTTCTGAATGAATACAAGGACTGACAGGCTGAAAACAGCTTCTCTTAATTTGGGATTTGATTCAGAAGTCTGTTGAAACCAGGTCCACCTTTGGAGCATGAACAGTCACTCTGCAGTCATTGATATGACTCATTTTCTTAGAAGTGTTCTGTTTAAATTATGGGGCTGAATTAGGACCTGAAATATTAAACTTCAGGATTCTCTAGGTGTTACAATAGATAGGTTGCTGGAAATGGTGCTCACTCAAGACTGTATGACGCTCTTTGTATGGGTTTCATTTGGGAAGAGAATAAGCAGAGTAGAGGTGGGAATGAACCTGTACAGGTCAGTTGCTTACTGGAAGAGGAGGAAGTCCTCATTTCTCTGCTTTGGTGTTGTGGTTTGACCTGGCAGGCAACTAACTATCCCACAGCTGTTCATTCACCCTCTGACCACCAGTGGGATGGGGAGAGATTTGAGGAGAAAAAAAAAAAAGTAAAAATCTTGTGGGTTGAGAATCAAAGACAGTTTCGTACGACAGAAAAGAAAGAGAAATAATAATATCATAGTAATATAATAATTTGTACAAAGCAGGTGATTCACAATGCAATTGCTCACCACCTGCTAACTGATGGCCAGCCTGTCCCTGAGAGTGATTCCCTCCCCACTCCCTCCCTGCCTCAGTTGAATAATTCTCATCCTAATCTAAAACTGAGCACCATACCAGCTACTGTGAGGAAAATTAACTCTATCCTATCTGAAACCAGGACATTTTGGTCAGTTATTAAATATTACATGTTTACTAGCAACTATCCAGCATAACAACATTGTGAACTTTTCCTGATAAAGCCAAAAACCTACATATTGTCAGGAGTCCTTTCTGAATGTGAAAGAAATTTTCAGATTACAAGACTATTGCCTTGAAAATCCATTTAGGAGAAGTGTGGTTTGCAAGTACTGGACTATAGACCCTGCAAAGTATTGTTATGGCTTGCCTGGTCCATACTTGCAGTCTAGAAAACTATGGATCTGAATGCAGGGTCCAAACTAAAATAAGCCTAAGATTACTTTGCACTTCAAACAGTGCATCGGTTTGAATTTTTGCTGGAAAATGGGAAGGAAAACTGTTCTATGAATGACTAGCTCATTTCTGCTGTGAGAAATACAATATAATAAATGACTCATCTGGGATATTTTTATACTCAAAGTTATTATGAGTAGAAACAAATCAGTTTTGGTGTTATTAAATGTTAGACTCATTTTCAATATTTTTGTTATTGTTTTTTAATATATGCAGCTTTTGCTGACTGTATTTAGAATATTGAATTGCAGTGTCACTTGGAGTTCGTATATTCCACCAAAATTAAAACAGATGGTTTCTTGTGATTATCTATTTCATCTTCTAAAGAGAAGAGTACTTTTCCAAACCTTACAGCTATAAAATGTTGGAACAAAGAAAAATGCAAAGGTAGCTTCTTTTTAAAAATAACAGAGGGTGTATACAAGCAGATTGCTAATTTATTGGATACTGTCATCATTATCTCAAGGGATTAGAAACTTTTGCACTTCATAACTCTTCCTGTCATGATTTAATGCATAATATACCTCTCATTTTGACAGTTGAATGGCTTTTCAGAATTATTGGCAGTTCACGTAATTACCTTTGATTGCATGGTAAATGGATGGTGATGACCTAACCTTTCATCTCATTTTCTAGATTATTTAGTGTATATTGGAACAATTAACCAAAGAAAACAGAAGGTGGCAGCCACTCAGGTGGCAAACCTGGTGGTTTTGAATGTCAAAGCCCCTAAGAGCCTTTCGTGTATTGCGACTCTCCGGCTTGTATCAGGAGTGCCCAGTAAGCACTTTTCCTTTAATTCCATTGGAATGAGTGTTGTAACTGATCTGATTATTTAACTTTCATGTTCCAGACACTAACATAAATGAGATAATATTAAGTTGATTTTGTTGTCTGGTTATATGTATAGAGTTAGCTTCAAGATGGATGATACACTATTTCAGTTTGAACAAAGGGTTGTGAATTCATTCAGTGGGTGATCTTCTTACACAGATCATAAGCAGACGGGGAATACACTTCCCTTTTAGAAACTTTTATATAAGAAATGAACTTACATGTTTAAAATGCAAAATATACTAGGAAATATATATATATATATATATATATATATATAGATAATTCCAAAGTCCTACACATCTGAAAATGTAGGTGGTCCTAAAATAGTTTATAAATGGTAAGTGTATGCAAAAGCACATTACACATTTCATATTTCCTGCCCCCTCCAATGCACATGAATGCCTTCTGTTTATCTCAATATAACAGGAGAAATTAGGAAACTTGAAAAGTAGAACAAATTACTTAAAGAAAGCAATTGAATTTTATAACAATCCTTTCTGCTTTCTCTTCATGCATTATTAATTAGTGTAGCTATTTGGGTCTGAATAAGAGGTTCATGACTTACAACTCAACTCTTCCCAGTAAATTCAAATGAAGAAACCTAACGCTGTGTTTTATTATTATCTCATACTCTGTTACATGTAAATGATTGTGATTGTATATTTTGGGCCAAAAGAGCTTTACTGAAGAAAGAAGCAGTCTTATGAGATGCCAGAAGGAAGTATTTTGAAATTAAAATGAGCCATATTTATTCTTACCAGTACTGTAGCAACCTCAGTAGTCTGGCATTTACTCTTTTATAAGAACAAAATCTGGCTAAATTAAGGAGAAAAAAACAAAAAAATGAAATAGTTCTGAAGTGATGCAAGGGATGAATAACTAAAAAGTAAGATTCTTCAAAGTGAAAAATATGTTTTCCCAGATAGCTATATGTTATCTCTCCGGACCAAAAATACAGTTCTGCAACTGCCTGTGTACAATTTCTCTGGACTTGTCACAAAGTTGTGGTTGTAGCACAGGACTTTAAAGGTCATATAAAATAAGCCACATGCTGACTACAAGCCTTTTCTTTCAGAAAAAAAAAAAAAAAAAAAAGTGGAGCAAACAAAAAAAAAATCATGTAAATTATTGAATATCAAGCATTGGCTTCAGTGATATAACCTTTGTTAACAGAATAAATAAGTTAGGCTTTGACACAAAACTTTAGATTCTTATGGAGTAAATTATGTTGCAGTAATGTTTTGTAGTTCTGAGCAGAAGATTTTTTTTAACTGATGGTCTACATGCCTGTATCATTATTTCTAATAATGTATAATTATAGAAGTTTTGGTAAGGCAAGGCATAGAAATCTGGCTCATATCTTGTATCTTCTTTTCTTTAGGTTACAAGTTGTTCCTGAACTCCATTATAAAAAGCCATGGTTCCCCTGCTCCATATTGCCCTTTTGGTATTGTTTGTAATCATAATCTATGCTATTATAGGATTGGAACTTTTTATTGGAAAAATGCACAAATCTTGTTTTCTTATTGATTCAGGTAAGTCATGAAACTGCTGACTAAAATAAGGGATCAGTTCTGTTCTCTTTCAAGTCTGTGGGATTTCAGTTTGAAATAGAATGGGCCAAAGTACTAAAACTGTTTCAACCCTGATTTTTAGTGATCAAATAATTTTAGGAAAAGTTCCTTAAATTTAAAAAACAACAGCAGCAACAACAACAAAATAAATCACCAACAAAACAACTAAACAAAAAACAAACCTAACACTACCTCCACCACCAATATGCAAAACAGTTAGAGACAAGAACATGTTCTGAATAGTATTTTGTGTCTGAAATGTCTAACTGAAATGTCATTATTGAAATAGTAAGGGTGACTATCCACAAGGGACAACTTATAGTAGATTCTGAGCCTTTGATTACTACAAGCTATCTAGTCCCAGGGAAGAGTACCCTCTTGAGATGACAATCTGGCAGTGTCTCTCCTTCAGAATTTTGGGTGGAGTGACAAGAAGCGCAGTTCTAAGAATAATAGATAAAAGAAAATAGTGTTCCTCCACTGCGTGTGGATTGAATGATGCAATGAAAGTGTTTCTTAGGAGTTTTAAAGGACTGACCTGGGACTCCTGGTGGAAAGTAGATTAACCATGAGTTGGCAATGTGCACTTGTGGCCAAGAAGGCAATGGTATCCTGGGCTGCATTAGAAAGAGTGTTGCCAACAGGTTGAGGGTAATCTCCTTCTCTGGAGATATTCAAAACCTGCATGAATGGGATCCTGTGCAGTGTGCTCTGGTGACACTGCTTGGCAGGGGGTTGGACCAGATGATCATCAGAGGTCACTTTCATCCTCACCATTCTGTGATTCTGTGATCATCATGAGGGAGAGATGCATCTGATGGCTAAGGGTATGTTTTGTTACCTAAGCAATGAAGTAAACTATATGTAGAAATTAGTCCAGGATGTGTCCTTGGTGGTACATGTGTTAGTAGGAAGGGAAGAAAGAGTAAAGATGATGGAAAAAAAACATCACTATGGTGAGATTCAAAAAAGATATAGTGCATTTGTACAACTGTAAATATGAACATGCATTATTTTTTTCCTATTGCTAAATGGCTTGAGCTATGTTTATGTGTTCAGTTTTTATTAAACTATTTTAAGAGCCCATATGTGAGAGCAACTAACAGCTCTAAAGTTTCCATGGGCTCACTTTCTCAACATTTTATATCTGCATTTACCAATCTAACAGGATTGATACTGCTTCACATAGAATTAATTCAAAAAACTTTGAGAACTTCTGATTTTAACCTTAGCTTCTGAAATATCTTTTTTTTTTTTTTCTTTTTTTTGGGGGGGGTCAATTTTCAGATATACTAGTTGAAGAAGATCCAGCACCTTGTGCATTCTCAGGGAATGGACGTCAGTGTGTCATGAATGGCACTGAATGTAAGGGTGGATGGGTTGGACCAAATGGAGGCATAACAAACTTTGATAATTTTGCATTTGCAATGTTGACTGTATTCCAGTGTATAACCATGGAAGGATGGACTGATGTATTATACTGGGTAAGTAGCTTCATAAATCAAATGAGAAATAAGCGTTTACAATACCACAAGCAAGAAATTTTTGAGAGTTTACAGGAGAGGAGCTTAGCTGCATACTTCTTAAAGTCACAGAACCATGTTGGATTCCTCAGTCTAAGAAGACATTTTAGAAATGAATTTATTCATTGCTTGTTTGATCGTTTTTCCTATTCCATTTGTATAAATGTAATATCCCATTTATGTCCTTTGGACTAACATTTTTTCATGCAAGTCTGCAGTTTTTAAGCATGTCTTTTCTGATTAAGCTTAAGAGCTCTCTTTTTGCAGTATTTCTGCAAAGTATTTTGCAATATTAACATAAATTAGACCAAAACAAGCTCTCAGCTGTCATTGCTTGCTTTGGGGACTGCAAACCATTTGATAACATTCAAAAACAACAAATCACAAGAATTGTGAGCCTGACATTGTCTCTGTGGAAGCAGCAAAAGGTATTCAAAATCATAGCTTTGTAAAGTCCCACCTTTAAATGCTACTCTAACATTAAATATGGAAGCTCTGCAATTTTAGAACATAAATAGGCATCTGGACACAGACTAGAAAATGAGATACTCTTTTTCCAAATTTCATAGATGAGAATGGAGAAAAAAAAAAAACACACATTTTTTTAAATGAATAGGGTCAGGTAGTGTTTCTCTGCCTCAACCCTATTCCAGTCAAAGAACATTATGTTCCTATGTGAATATGTAGCATCTACATATTTGGCATGAATGACTTGTCTCAAGGTCATTCAAAAGTCTGTGACAGAACCTGCCTACCCATAGGTGCTGAAAATCATTGAGAGTATTCTGTAGTTCTTGATACTCAGCAGTAAGTCTTTGCAGCAATTAGGACCTTGTGGCAACTTTAAACAGTTTGAATATCGGAAATTTTCATGAATGAAGAAAACTGAGTGCTAATAAGGATCATTATTAGAAAGCTGTTGAAAACAGACAAGCTATCTCAAGACGTATATTTTTGGAACTTTATTCTGTGTTATTTTGTTCACAGCAGCCCTAAAATTCGGATTGCCCTAAAATTTGGCCAAAAGGGGGTTATTTACTAATAGAGAATCTTCTGTGGAGTATCGGATGCAATTAAGGATAAAGCATTACTCAGTGAATGAAAACTTTGTGGTCATTTGGTTGGCAAATCAAGGTGAAATACATTGTTGCAAAAGAACACCTGTGTGTGTTGTCTCAGATGACAATTTGTGATACAAGAATCTATAAAGAAAGAATGTTTTTAAGATGTTGTCACTGTTAAAAATAATTAAGATGGTAAGATGGCATTCTTTTTGGACGGCAAGGCAAACAAGTTGACCAAATAGGAATCTATGCTTTCACTATCATTGTCAGGGATATAAAGTTGGCTATAAACGTGCAAGCTTTCAGTAGTAAAGAGCCTAACAATAATGCAGAACTATACATGGGCTAATTTATTGTTTCTCATGGTGTAGATATATGCTTTTTGGGTTTTGCTCTCCAACTCTTAATTTTCTGAGAGACTGTGTCAGTGTAGAGTTAGTATGTGCTTTATACGATCTGTGTTCATGATGATGATAGTTATTTTTATCCCTCCTGAGAGAAAAGGGAAGGTTTGCTATGATTTTCTATTAAAAAAATAGACATTTACCATTATTCAAGCAAAAGTATGCTTGCATTTTCATACTTGATAATTACACTGTCATCATTTTTTTCAAAGAAAATTAGCAATAAAAGTAATGGAGTTTACTGTATTTGGACTATGATTGTTAAGAAAAAAAAAAAAAGATATAGAAAAGAATTTAAGCTGAGTGGCCTATTAAATTTTCCCCTGAGAATTAATGAGCTAATTGATCAGATGTATCCTAAGATTTTTTTTTAAAGTCTCCATTGACAGCACAAAAACCCTATAACACGAAAATAGGATGCTGTGAAAGTTGTCATGGTCAGACAATTTCAAAATCAAAGCATAAGAAAAATTGAAATTCAAAAAAAAAGAAAACTGCACGTTATTTTTTTTGTTTCTCCATAATGACTTCCCAAAGCCAAAGTTATTTACACGAATCATAAATCTCAGTTTTAATTTTATTACAAATGATACTGGGGTTGTTAGCAAGAGAAGCAAACATTTGATCTAGTGGAATACAATCAAAGCCAGATATTCAGATGGCTTTGGAATCTGTCTTAACTGTTGTTTTATATAATTAAATTATAGATCTAGGTTCTTTCTATCTGTATATTAATGAATTGTGCAATGTCAAGCTGAAATTATTTGTTGCAGACAGAAGAAATGACCATTTACATGTTTTACTCTTACCACTTGATTAGCCTGATTTAGCTGTTATTAGCTAAAAATTCAAAAATATTTTGTTTTAATCACAAAATGAAAACAAGATTACACGAGGTTGTGCTAAAAATGTCCAAACAGTTTAAGGAAAGCACTACTGATACAAGTGTACATGTTTAAGAGGTTAGTTTTTGCTTAGAAATCTATTGATAAGAGCCAGACTGAATGAGTTTTATACAAAACATAAACACAATAAAATAAAATAAAATAAAAACACAAATATTAGAAACTGCACAAAATTCTGATTTCCACTTGTTCACTGTGTGAACTGTAAACTTAACTATGTAGGGTTATCTTGCTAGCATGTGTAAGCTGAGTGGGTGAAATATGTGCAGTATTTTGCATCATGTTATGTGGCATTCTGTTAGCAAAAATGACAGCTGAAAATGACAGCTTCCAGTAACACTCACTAGCACAGCTCGTTATCACCTGGTTAACAACAGTAAACTCTGCTTAAAAATTCCCCATGCAACGACAGTGATTTTTCTCTTACACATATTTATTATAAAATAAGGGTTTGATCCTGCTACTGCTAGGCATTCTTCCCATCGGGTTGAGTCACCTGGACATCCTGCTGCTCACCAGTTTTCCATCTGACTACTATTTTTACAGTTTTTTGGCCACTTAGTTTTCTCTAGCTTATGTGTGACCCACTGGCTGGCATATATTACCTACTTCATCCACTAAAACCGTGACTCCTTAGTGCCAAATTCTAGTCTGAACTGTAAAGGTTAAGGGGTAGTGTCCTTTTTTATACCAGCCACTGCAGCATGTTTTCCCAAATTATGTAATGTGTTTGTGGCTGCACATCTGTACATCTTCTCCATTTGCTCTCCAGCTCAAGTTAAGGCTTACTCTATTAGATTTGGATCCCTGTGCAGTCCTTGTTATTGGCAAAGTGGCAGCTTCTGTCTGCACAAGATTTTAATGCCCTGGCTCACGTTCTAAAGCTGAGAGCACAGTATTCTTTGCCCCAGCTTCAATTTATGTCAGTAAGCACTCAATAATTACAAAATCCAAGTCTGCATTTGCCTAACTGGCTCAAGACTTTTTTTGCATGTCTTTGGAGCATCCAGATTTTTAGTCTATTAATGGAAAACATGTATTTTGTAAATTGCTTTTTTGTTTTTAACTCTTTCACTTGATTTTTAGGAATACACATAATGAGCAGTGATACTTGCCAGTACAATCCCCAATTTTCCTGTCAATACCAAAATTGTCACGTTTAATAAAGTGATCTTCATGTTTTTACCATAGCAAAGTTAGGTGAGCTACTACACTTCAACAATCTACACTGATACTACTGTAAATTGAACTAGAGCAGGGCATGGACTCTGTGAAACAAACTGCTTTGCGTGGTGGGTTGCCAGCACAGGTCATTCAATCATGGAGCAACTGCATTAGCAACTATTGAACTTTACTAAGTCAACCTTATGGACAGGATTGGAATTGGTAGCTCAAATATTAACACCTCATCAGTGCTCTGGCACATAGCTAGCACCATTCACACTGACCTAAAGATTTTTGGGACTGAAGCTTGGATACAGTGTAAACTTAAATTGCTGAATAATGGTATGTATCTTTTTTTTTTTTTTTTTTTTTTTTGCATATTAATACAAGTACTGATATTTTAACAAGGTATTCTCTCACAGTTTCATGTTTAAAATGAACAATTCATTAACTGAATATCTAAGCATTCTAAAATATATCTAAAACTTTGATCAGGTTAAAGGAAAGGGATGCCAGGGTATTTTTTTAACATGCCCTTTACTAACATGTCAACTTTTAGAAACTATATCCTTTACTAATGTTTGACAATAACATCAAATAATATTTCATAATTCCTCTGCTTTTATAACAAAAAGAAGTGTGCACTTAATTTCTAAAGGAAGAAACAGGTTTCTAAGTTTTATATTCCCTAACATCCTCCTTGAAGCGTACTGGGACACTTGAAGAAAACCAATCATTTTTGCAATATGGTCTGTTTAGGCTGCACTGCACTTTTGTGTATGTCTAGTGTTCAGATGTCTACATGGCCGTTGCACTAATATAACTGGGAGTAACATACCTTGAGACAGAAAAAAAATAATCAATATTTCTTTAAATATATTTCCATTACAAAGTAAAATCAGGCAATCTTCTAATCATGCCACTTTTTATAATGTTCCTAGTTCAAGAATCTTAGAGGATAACTTACTGAGAGGTATTATAAGAGGATATAACATACTTGAGACCACTTGGTGTACAACCAAAGATTTTTCTGGAACACAACAAAATATCTTGTAAATGTATCTCACAAGAGAATCCCTTGGCTCTGGCACAAAATGTATTATTAGTTCATAAACAAAAAGTCACAGTGTGTTTGAGGTATTATCAAAACTGTCATCAGAGTGCTGAGAAGGAATCTGTTAAAAAATAAAATTTTGGCCAACAGTCAAGTAAGCAATGATACTCTAGAGCTTTGAATCGGATAATATAATAAACCATTGGGAAAGAACTACATAGGGTGATTGAAGTCATACTAGTTACATTACCGCTGCAGATATGGAAGGCACATTTTAGCATCCAAACAATACTTGGCAGCGACAAATTTCAGCTTAGTATGAGAAGTAAAAGGATGCTTGACAGCTTTTTGTCCTTTGTATGTGAGCTGCAAATATTTGGCAGTGTTAAAAACTGTGAGGAATAAGCAAGAAAAATCTTTAAAAAACTTTATTTCACCCTTTTATTTGCCTTAAATGTACTAAAGATAGCTTAATGCTGTTTTCCTAGCATCATTCAGCACCACTCACAGGTCATCTAAGGGAGACGCTTCAGTGAAACAAGGCAGTTCATCCCCAAAGACATCGATGTGCTGGCTGCAGAGTGCTCCCGGCATTTGATGACTACATAGCCAGAAATTTAACACATGATATCCAGCTGGAGAGAGAATGGTAGAAATTTTGGATGACAATATTAATATACTGCACAAATCGTACTTAAGAGCCAAGGATGGCAGGCAGGATTTTTTTGAATTCATGTGTTAATCACTTGAATCCAATTTCCTGTCAAAATCTAGCTTAACACTTTTTCCCCTTGCCCTGCCCTTTTAGGTAATGATTTGGACTACTTGATCATGTCATTTAGGTGTAAGAAAGCTCAGAATCAACCAATTTTAGATAGCAAAGAGATGTGGTTTAAATAACGAGTAAGTTAGAAACCTCAGAAAGAAAATGGAATGATCAAATTCAGACCTACAGAGATACCAAGCCAGGGAATATGTGTATTAACAAGTTTGAATTAGCATTAAAAGGGATGATCATATAATTTTTCTCAAACGAACAGCTTATCACAACCCACCTGAGGAGGATTTTAAACTACCTCCAATGGAAATATTGTTCCCATGCATTGAACCTGATTTACTTTGACAAGACATCTAGTATCTCAGTCTTAGCTGACTGCTGACCAGTACTGCAGTCAAAGCATGGAACTAATTTCTTGTCACACATCATTGCAAATACTCAAAAGAACATATTTCTTCTCCCCAGACAGTTTAAATTAAACAGAGAGAACTGGATTAGAAGTAGGCTTTACTTTAGGTAGTGCTGAGGACTCCACTGATTGAGGCTACAATTTCCTCAAAAGAATTGCTACCAGAAGCAAAAAATCATTTTAAAACAATCCCAGTTCCCAGACTGTCCCAGGATAACAGTTAAGTTGATAAATTCAGATCTACTGTGAGTACTGTTTATTTGTTCATATGTTCACTACATTAACTAAGGTAACAGTTACACATCATTAATCCAAATAATACATGCTATTATGCTTATTATGCTTGCATTTTTTTTTAATTTTTTTTTTTGCACTTAGCATATAGGAAAATACTAAATACATGCAATTATTTTATCACATTTTATGGATTAAATGTTGCTAGCATAGCAGATTTGAAAATAAGAAAGATATTTGGTACCTACCTCCAAAGTAGACACCACTACCCTTCGTATTTTAATACATTGCAGCTTAAAATTGAAAAATAAATAATTTTCATCACATTCATTCATCCATTCAAAAAACAAAACTAAACAAACAAACAAACAAACAAATACACGTTTTTTTATCCCTTAGGTTTAACAAAATACATCAGTAGATAGGTTTTACAAAATTATGTGAAATTAGTCTGGGCAATATGGATAAATATATAGAAGCAGTAATGAATTTTGTTAATCTTAAATTAATATGCTGCTGCAACCAATGAAAGAATCATATCCTTCTGTTTTGCTATACCTGGAAAATATGGATTTTGTTAAACCTGGTAGAATCATAGTTTTATTTCCACTGATCCAATAAGAAAACTTCTCTGGATTACTAAAATGGAGAGAGGCAGTACTCTCCATTTTGTTACAGTGATGTGAATCTGCTCTGCCACCGATGGAGTCTGCTGCAAAAGTGTTTCAACTTGGGTTAGCTACCTGAAAAAAGAAGTAATTTCTTAGCAAACAATCACATTTGACATCTAGGCTTTTTCTTCTTGCTCCCCAGCCAAAGACAGTAAGCTGATTAATGAAATACCATCAACAGTAATTAGCTAAAAATAGTATTAGGTGCTGAATGAAAAAAAAAAAAAAAAAAGACTCACATCTAAACTTATTTCTAACCAATATTAGTATTAGAAAAAATAGTTTTTAGCAATTAGCTTTGAATAATAGATGCTTTATGTGACTACCTAACCTATACACTTCAATAGCTAATAATAAATAAAAATTAACAAAAGGTAGAACCTGAGATCTGTTCAGACAGATCAAAGCAAATCAAGTTGGGGTTAACTTGAAAGGGTCACCTATGTATGTACTGTAGGGTAACTTTATAGAATGGTTTACATACAGAAGATGGAGGCCAAATTTAGAGGTGATAAAGTAATTATAAGGCTGTCTGGGTGCTGTAACAACTTTTTGTCCCTTCCAGGAGATATATTTCTTTTTAGCCTGCCTTAATGCCTGAGCCATGGAATTCTGTTTTCCAGTTGTTCTTGTGCTGAGATGCTTAACAGTGCAGTGGTCTCTGATTTCACACCCCACATGCATCACTCAGCATGTATCTGTGTCAGTGGTGTACCAAAGCTGAGTCTGTCCAACCAGGAGAATGTCAGGGAAATCTATGCTTTAATGGCAGAACCCAGGGAAGATTGAAGATAAAATTACATGCTTCACAAGCCAGCCTGGAGGCTGCTATGCTTGAGCACAGCCTGTTTTAAGTAAGCTTTAAGTTAACTCCACTTCAGCCAAGAATACCCTGGACACAACCTTTGAAGCTAGTAGGCTTTGAAAATATGTCTGGTGTGCTTTAAAAATGAGTAGAATAAATAGTTTGTGATATGAGATTTGTGAACCTACAGTGTATGCTTCAGAGAAGTCAAGATTAGTCGCATTCACAAAACACTAATTTCTGAGGTATTTTTACACCCTTCAAGAGACTTAATAGTTTTCAAGATGATTAGATAGGTTCTAGGTAACAATAAATAAACACACTGATTGTGTCCATTAGAATGTTATGAAAGGAGAAAAGTAAAATTGGAAATAAGATACTTAAGAAATTAAATGAGTCTGAAACATAATGGAAAATAATTCAAAATAGCTTCATGCTTCAGCGCAATGCATTTTTAATGGTATAAATGCAGAATTAGAGGCATTACTGCACAGCTTTATCAGTATCCTCCAGTTAGGGCTTCGATTAATCAATAATACAAAAAGCTTGCCACATTTTTGGTAAACTAGTGAAGCTTTTCAGGAAATTAAGGCCTTGATTGCATATGGGGATTTTACTTATAATTACCACAGATAGGGGATAGATGAGATATTTTAATGATTTCTAATTTATGTTATAGATTGGGGTGTGCCATCTGCTGCTATGTATGTTTTTTTCTGTGCTGGTAAATTTGGCATGCTCCTGGTATCACTTCAGAAACTTTGTCCCTGACATCTACACTGCATTGTATGGACAGCTGACTCCAACTACAGCACAACTAACAGATAATTCACCCCCATGGACAGATGAGGCAGTTTCAGATGGTACCAGTTTGTCTCATCAGATCAATTGTTCAAGACTTTGTAGGCATATGCTCACAAATATATGCATATGAATCACGGAATCACAGAATTTCTAGTTGGAAGAGACCTCAGATCATCGAGTCCAACCTCTGACCTAACGCTAACAGTCCCCACTAAACCATATTCCTAAGCTCTACATCTAAACGTCTTTTGAAGACTTCCAGGGATGGTGACTCCACCACTTCCTGGGCAGCCTGTTCCAATGGGCCTAACAACCCTTTCGGTAAAGTTCTTCCTAACATCTAACCTAAAACTCCCTGGCGCAACTTAAGCCCATTCCCCCTCGTCCTGTCACCAGGCACGTGGGAGAACAGACCAACCCCCGCCTCGGCTACATGCCTCCCTTGAGGGAGGTACCTATAGAGAGCGATAAGGTCGCCCCTGAGCCTCCTCTTCTCCAGGCTGAACAAGCCCAGCTCCCTCAGCCGCTCCCTCGTAGGACTTGTTCTCCAGGCCCCTCACCAGCTTCGTCCGCCCTTCTCTGCACCCGCTCAAGCACCTCCATGTCCTTCCTGTAGCGAGGGGCCCAAACTGAAACAGTACTTCGAGGTGCGGCCTCACCAGAGCCAAGTATCAGGGGGACGATCACCTCCCCAGCCCTGCTAGCCACACTGTTTCTTATGCAAGCCATGATGCTGTTGGCCTTCTTGGCCACCTGAGCACACTGCTGGCTCATATTCAGCTGACTATCCACCATCATTCCCAGGTCCTTCTCTGCCTGGCAGCTCTCCAACTATTCCTCTCCCAGCCTGTAGCTCTGCTTGGGGTTATTGCGCCCCAGGTGCAGGACCTGGCACTTGGCCTTGTTGAACTTCATGCAGTTGACCTCAGCCCATCGGTGCAGCCTATCCAGATCCTCCTGCAGAGTTTTCCTACCCTCAAGCAGATCGACACACGCACCTAACTTGGTGTCATCTGCGAACTTACTGAATGTAATATGAATATATGACTATATGAATATGAATATATGAATATATAATGTAATATTAATATATTAATTTAGTGTAATATATATATATAATATTTTATCCTCTACCAATTTGACTTGCACAGAGTAACTTGTCTCCAGATCTGGTAGTATCAACAGATCAAGTATCAAAATGGTTCCTTTTACAGGGACTTTAAGCAGTAGTTCCTGCGTCACCATGAAAAGGATTGGGAGAGCTTCAGAGTTTAGTTCAAATGTTATTTTCAAAGCTGTTCAGCATACAACATAAGAATTCTAATGTAGTGTCTGTATGAAAGGCTGAAAATGTCAGAATGTAGCCAAAAAAAGCATCTCTGGTTAAAAAAAAAAAAAAAAAAAGGGCATTTTTAAACAGTTATCTAACTGAATAGTAATGCATCTACCATTATAGTGAAATGTAATTAAGTTATAAGAAAAACACTCACTTTGTCATTCATATCGTCCTTCATCTTGTCTGTCCTCTGGATGATGTGATGGACAAATTAATTAGAGCTAAAATCAAAACATTATGTCTAGATCTGGAAAATGGTACAAAGAAGGGCAGGAAGAATGGCACTTGGCAAGTGTCTTTGTGATAGGTTTTATGGATGCTAAAAGCTTAATGGCTCCAAAAAGAGATGGGACAAGTCCATTGAGAGCCACTAGGTTTGATTGGCTGCTCTAGGCGGCTATATTTCGGAGCCCAGAGAGTGGGGTCTTGTAAGACTTTTTGCTAAGGATTTGAGATCTGATAGCTCCTGGATTTCCTGATGCCGTTGTAGCATTATTTAGGGGCATTTATGTTTCTTAGTGCAACTTCCAATAGGTCTGGAATTTGTGTGCTTTTAACTCCTATATCTGGGACTTTGTGTGAGAATTTAGTATCAATGCTTTCAATGAAAAAAAAAATTATTTCAGAGGATGGAGATTCTTTTGTGTATATATTACCAAGACTCTGCCTCCATCATTAGTCAGAGTACAAATTGACTCTTCTAATCTTTCTGTAATTGAAAGTTATGAAAATGCCACTTGACATGCACGAAATGAGCAGTAAAGTTTTCCAGATGGAAGGTCTTCTTTACACGCTTTCATCTCTGGTATTATGCAATCGGAAATATTATTTCATGAATAGAAATTACAGTATGTTACTTAAAGAGTTTGTTTCTAGATTAAATGGTAAAATTGTATAGAAGCAGTTTCATGCTGTTGATTTTAGGAATTAGTACAACCTGTTCTAGTGGAATATGGGTTCCTGACTAAGGATTGCTTTTGGATTAGTTCAGCATCTGCCCAAACCAAAACATTTCTTCTGGTGCTGGTTAACTGCAGTTTCCAGGTTTCATATCACAGGGACATTAGTCCTAGATAGATTAGCCTGAAATACTGGGTTTAGAATCAAACTGCATAAATTAGAAGGATTTTCTTTTTATACATTGCTCTAAGTGAATGAAGGATATGCAAATCACAGCTGTGTGTGCTAATAGGAGCCTTTATGACAGACCATGGAAATTTAAGCTTTGTATATGGGTTACTAAGCTAGCACAATGCCTGGCTTCTTGGATACATCCTCCCTAGCAAAAAGAATGTATCAGGTTAGGTTACAATGATTACCAGAGCACTTCTTTTCCTCATATCTTTTGTTATCTTTTATCTTTCTTAAAATGTAATTGCAATTTCAGGTTTTTCAAAATGATTTATAGCAGGAAAACATTGACATCAGCACCAGATGAATTTATGCCCTCACTCTGAACTCTGGTAACTTGCAAAATACTGTGTGCAAATGGTATAGTTAAGTTGGATACAAAACTCATTTGCAAGTACTTGAAGTTCAGACAAAATGTTGGCTCTTACACACTCTTGTTAGAAACCATCTTTGCCTGATCTGTATTATGTGAATCATTTCTATGAAGGAAACTCAATTCTGAAGTAATAAAATAATTACTAAGTATGCAATTAAAAAATAAAATAAAATAACTGAGTACATTTGATTCCTAAACTTCAAGGCCAGATGCTTATAGTTGAAAGAAGGTGCAAAGGGCAACACACACTGGAACAAAGAAGAAATTCAGTATCAGCAGTAGGGCATTTTCTTAAATACTTAGCTCTCTTTTGCTGCTAAGACTGCTCAAAGGAGCGGACTCACACTGAGGAAACAGGCACAGATGATAAACTATCAGTCCCCTTAGCTTAGGTGCCTACCATGCTAAGTATTGCTAAAAGTACTGCACAGAAAAGTATTGCACAGGAGATTGAGTTGAAGTAGGTCAGTGTAATGGCAGCATTATGAAAGATTTTATTTCCCACATGAATAAGATGTAGCAGAACTGGACCATGGAAACTTGAAATCTTTTAAAATTGAAGCCAAAGATCCTAGCCTTTCAGAATGGCTGTAACTCTTCTCCATTTTAATTTCTCTAAAATATTGCTTTATTGAAATTAAAAGGAAAAAAAATCCAAATCAAATATATAACTTGCATTTTTAAATCTTTTTTTTTACATATACTATCAAGTAAGTGATTGTATATTACTCTTTTGGTAATTTTGGAAGTTCCAGTTAGTATAAAATGGTATTACTGCAGATCACTAGTGAAGAAAAGTGCCTGTGGGCCTTAACCTGCAAAGACTTAATGCATGTGCTTGCATCTAGCTATCCATTGGAGTGCCTTGCAGAAACTTAGACTACAACAAATTTTTAAAAGATAGAGAAAAAAAAAGAAAAAAAAAAAAAAGCAAAGTACACCTTGAAAACCTTTTGTTCCCATGCTTTATATGGGATTGTGTCCATTCCAACAGAGATGTTAGTGACGTGATTTAAAATGGACTGTCTATAGAGCTCAAAGCCTAATCACAAGTTTCAGATGCGACAGACAGACATACAACAGCATTCACAAAGAGAAAAAGGTTTGCCCAAAAATCGTTATACATTGCCATATCTAGTCCTGAATCCTCATGGATTTTTATTTTGTCTGATGAATCTTTATGGCCAAAAAGCATCTCAAGAAGAACGTAGTGCAAACCTGTCAGTATACACAAAAAAGCCAGAATAATTCTTCTCCCATAAGAGAAATTTCCAAGAAGCTGCAAGTCAGAATTGCTTTTTTATAACTTAATGTCTCTTTACACCTGAATGATAGATAAAATAAGCATTTCCCTGTGTTTTAAAGTATCTTTTATTTTCTGAACAGTTCTTAGTTTTCCCTGGATATGTTTCTTGAATCCATCTCATAGGATTGCTAAAAATAACAATGGAAAAGATAGATTTGTAGAAAAATTTGTGTGTACCTATAAATAGTGTGTCTGAAGTTCAGTAACTTCAACCTTATTGTTTCTGGAATATTTCCATGTTTCTGCTATGTTTTAAAATTTGATTTCAGGTTTTAATTTTCATAAAGTGTTCACGTTTTTTCAAGTATCTGACTGCATCCAGCTGTAGTATTTCAGGGAAAAAAGTATTGAAATTCAATTTTGCAGAAAAAAATAATATTGCTTGTCCTGCTGAGATACATGTTACTGTTTACTTTCTCAGAGGATCATTCATGTAGCTTAGGATATATATGAATTAAAAATCCTAGTATTTCAATGCACTTTGTAAACATCTTTTAATTTAGTGAGATCTGAAATTTACCATTTTAGGTATTAAAGAATTAATGTTATTAATGTTATAGTGCTCTATTTGTATGTTTGATAGTATTTTTGATCTGAAGGCTAGGTCACTCAGTACTTTCTCCTAGAATATGTATTATGACTGCAAATTGATGTGGCCAGTGCCTTTTTCTTATATTATTCTCCTTTGATAATTGCTGCAGGAATGCATAGAATGCTGTCTCATCTGAATGACTGAATTCTGTTTAGAATGCCTGTCTCATCTGAATGATTAAATTCTGTTTCTCGGACTCTTCATTGCTATTACTATAGTGATCTACTCTATAAGATCATCTTATTTCTTGCAGATGAATGATGCTATGGGATTTGAATTGCCATGGGTGTATTTTGTCAGTCTCGTCATCTTTGGGTCATTTTTCGTACTAAATCTTGTTCTTGGTGTATTGAGCGGGTAAGCATACACCTTTTTTATCATGAAGGCAGAGTCCTGAATTCAGTTGCCATGAACACACAGGTTATCTTATACAGGTGAGACTTCAGTTGCAATGACATTTTATTTTTTTCAATTAAATTTCTATTTTTGTCTCTTCTAATTTTGAACAGAAGGAGGTTTCTGTAGCTTTTCATAAAAATACCACATAAAAAATCAGAATTCAGACATAACCAGTAATATCTATGTATATGTCCATATTTGTGGCAGAAAGTATGAGAAGCACTAAAAATTCTCCTGCATTATTTAAATATTGTTATTTTAATTCCAGCTCTCTGCAGCATCACATTTGCAATATAATTTGGGTAAGGTAAATAAATTAAAACAAAAAGTTTCTGCTTTTAAGAACTGAATAGCCCCTAAACTTTCAGTGTTAACACCATACGTGATCTGGCAGCTGCTAACAAGTACTCTGCTGTTTAATGAATGACTGGAATCATAACTGATTTCCTGGCATTTTTACAGTTTAAATGATGCAATAGGATGTGAATGGCCATGGATCTATTTGTTAGTCTACTCACATCCTTGCTCATTTTTCGTACTTAACCTGGTTCTTGGTGTACTTAGTGGGTAAGCAGTTGAGTTAACATTGTGTATGCTACTGTTACTTGTAAGATGGCCTCTGCATTTACTCAAGCTTCTCAGCAATGGCTTTTCTGCATGCACTTAAGATTCTTATGTCATCCTACCAGTGTTTGCTCTCTTGACTAAAGTGTGATCCTAGTGCCTGTATCTGTCTGACATCATGTTCACCATGCTTGCCAAAAGTATCTTTTAGATGAGGCACCGAACTTCTCATTCTCTAATAGTTCAGCAGGGAGAAACATTTTTCACACAGAGATGGGTGACACTTGTACAAACGTTTTCCCCTATAATTATAGCCAAGTGTCTCTCTGGAAAATCGTTTATTATTATTATTATTATTATTATTATTATTATTATTATTATTATTATTATTATTATTAAACTAGCTATAAAGTAATTGGAGTGTTCTTTGCATTTACCAGTCATGTAGCAAATTTTATTTTAATGGGGTACTTGAAGATCTGTCTGATAGAAAGAGTATGACTAGTGTACTATGACACAAAATGTTTAATGCTTCCTGTATCATTGAGGTGTGTACTGCTGTGACATCCCACAGCAGAAATCTGATATTTTTATCAATAATCAAATAAAAAGTTAATATGGTTGTCAGTGGGAGGTTGTCACAGCACTTTGTTGCTCTGTATATTCCAGACTCCAGCTAAGAACTAAAGTGTCATCAGTTTTAGATGTATAATGTGGTTTAAAACTGTAATTTATGGCAACAGTTTGCAAAGTTTTCTTCTTACAAAGCCCAAGATATTTTTTCATAAAGAAAGAAAAGGTCCTGCTGGCATCTGAATCCAAATACAATTATAACACACATTATTTTGTATGTTAGCTACGAGTTACACAACAAATGATGTTGTTTTGGCAGCCTTGGGCTAGCTGTGCCGTCTTTGTTACCCAGCAGAAAAATGTGTCTTGTACTGAACACAGCCTTATAGTTGATGGTGTCATCAGGCTGCTGAGTGTGTATGCAGCCATGTTACAGTTTTGCTGTGCTGCGTATTAGGTTTGAAAGGAATTATAGGATGTTATATACAGAACATTCATGGAAATCAGGGAATCAGAAGCAATTTCCAATTGATAATGTGATAATTATGTTACTAAGGCATTTTTTGTTTTAAATTAAACAATGTGTTTTTAAAAATCATTTATCTGTGATAGATTACTGTTGCACACAGGAAACTGTGGAAAGCATGGGTTTTTTTACATTCCTTTCAGAATCAATTTACAAAGCAGATGTTTAAAAGTAAAGAGTAGTGTGCTAAAAACACATTGATGATTTTTTGATTTAATTTCTTCTTTCCAAGACCCACCCTGTAGTGGCTGACTTATGCTATCATATAGTCTTTGTTTTTTCAGGGACAAGTATGTAAACTGTTGCAAAACTAAGGGCCTAGCTTTTGCTATCACAGCCACGCTGGTCAAATAAGAAAGAAAAGAACAGACAGAAAACTGAGAGTATGATTTATTTCTCTGTTTGATACTGTTACCTAATGTCGCTGTGCGACCAGACTTCCCACTAAAGCCATTAGGTTTCCACGGTTCCTTTCACTGGCCCTTAAGAAGGTCATAAGCAGCAATTAATTTTCTTCCCGTTGTGTGAAGGTGTGCTATGGGAACAGTTAATTATTATTTCCCTTTTCCCTTGCTTGACTCAAACGAAGTGCTATTGGTTTCATTGTTTTTTTAATTTTATATAATCTCTATATATATTAAATTTTATTTTTATTATTTATTATTATGATTATTATTATTATATTTATTATCAATTATTTTAATATATATAATTTTATATATTTTTAATAAGGAGTGGAGAAAGTAATGCCAGATTTGGTGTGTTGATACCCCTGTTCATTTCTTCCACTGAAGCCAAAGAAATTCAGAGATTTACACTAGTTTTTTATTGATTTAGTACAGTCAAAATATTTTATAAGGCTTGCAACATTATGATGTGTTAGCTTTTTTTTTTTTTTTTTCTGCATGATGTGTACGTTTAAATAAGGTAGTTTTTCAAAGCTAGTAAAAATTTGTTGGGTAAGTCAGATAAATCATTGTATTTTTTATTGTACCCCACTTATATTCTCTTATATTTGTGACTCAGATATCTTTAATATCTACTTTGTTGGCATCAGTGTTGGTACTCTTTCAGCAGCTTTCCTTTATTCTGTTGTAATGAGACAGCTTTGTTGAGGAAATTTTGCTGGAATATGAAGTTGTTCTATAGCCACTGTAACAATATAGAGGAAAAGGTGTCCCTTTGTCCTTGGGTTCCATTCTACAGACAAGAACTCACCACTGATTTCTTGATCCTAAGAGCTCTAATGCTCTTTAGAGTCCTTACCCACTTGCCTTTGATTTCCAGTGAACTGAACTGGCAGTGGTAAGTGTCACATGAGCTCACCTGAAATTTATAAATTCATTCATTATTCCTAAACTTATTTTCTGCTGGGGTGTCACTAACTGCAGCATCACTTAAAAGTCCAGAGTGCTTGATGGATTCCCTGTATCAATGTTTGCTCAAAACATGTGAAAGAGAAATCCTAGCACTCTGGTTGTTCACAATTCTGTGCTGAAGGAAATGATATAAATAGATTGAGATTTGTGATGTATGAATATCACTAATATTGACATTGAGAAGGAGAGGAGAAAGGAGAAGATATCTATTATACCAAACTGATACAAAAGTGAAGAAAATGTCCTGGCATACTTGTTTGAAACTGTGAAAAAGGCTAGTGTGTAGCACTGTTACACTGATTTATTTTGGTTGATTAATTCCGTTATACTTAATAGCAAATATTTTCCATGTATTTTCTATTTAGACATGTCTGCTTAAATCTTAGGGGGCACTCTGTACATCCTTTGGATGTATTTATATTAATTAGCAGAAAGCTATATATATATTTCATCCTGAGCCAGGCATTGAATGAGTAACACTTGCATTCTTTTTTTTTTTTTTTTTTTTAAGAGTTAGCTTTTATGTTTTATGTTCTTCAAACCATAGCATGAAACTTGTTCACTATAAATCTACAAAGAAAATTAAATTTTACTAAACCAGTCAGGGAATGCAAAAATGATGCCAACTGACTTGAAAAGCATGGCTTTGCATACAGATTTTGGAAGTGGAATCTGAATGCCTAATACAACTTTTCTGTATGAAAGTGTTAGTTCTTGTAATATCAACTTCTTCTGTGTCCATTTAAATCTGCTGGTTTGCAGTTTTAAAACATTCATTCACTCTCTTTGTATACCTTTGTTACACTGTGACCATCTGCCCCTTTGTATTTCTCTACTGGCTCTTGTGCACTGCATGTTTGATGTATTTAGATACTGCACAAGTGGATGAGAATGATGATTTCGAAGATCTTTTATTTTACATCTAGCATTTTCTGAAGGTGAGTATTTACTGGTGATCCATGTCTGTTTTGCGTGCTGAAGGTAATAATCATAAAAACTCAGTTTGTGCTATTAATAGCAGATATGTAAATTAATAGAAGTAATGTGTGTGTAGGAAATATGGTAAATATTTTAAATTTTGGAAGGAAGTTGCCTATAGAGGATTTTTTCTAGTCAATTGAATAACAAGGATGGAAGATTTCATAGGCTTAATTATATAATTGTTTTTGGTAGTTTTGTCTTTTTCAAAATACTTGCCTTTTTCATACTCCATAATCAGACAAGTGCTCTAGAAATGCTTTTGGAGACTGCTATAGATGTGGCTCTAGGAAAGGGTCCTAGTGCCGGCTCCAGGGTGCAACACCAGCAGAGGGCTCTGAAGAAGACTAGCTTCTGGCCTGAGAACAGACTTGACAGACAGCTCCTCCCTAAATACACAAGAAAAACTGGTGGTAGATCTGGCTCCTGAAAGTTATCTGGAAATGTTTGGAACTGTGATTCAGAATGTGGGCGTGTTGGGAATTCCTTTCAAAGTGGTGAATTTAGTTAAGGGGAATCTAGGTGGCCACCTCGAACCTTTACCTGATCTTTCACAAAAAGGTTGCGAGATTGAATTCATATACAATTTGGAATCTAGATCAAAATACTTGTTGCAGGTCTGAAAAGCTGCAAATAAATGCATTTTTCAGATAGCTTTGAATTTTCTTTCTCATTGGCTGGTCTGCATTTTGCCAGTTCACATTAGAAATGTAAGGCTGCAATGTGGTTCCAAGTAATTGTTTTAGCAATTAGAAATCACAGGGTTGTCATGACACAAGTGCACTCTATTTTGATTGCTGTGTCCTCTGAGCTACCAGCATGGTGGTGTTTCGGTCTGCAAAAGATATCAGAGTACACTTTTTTTTTTTTTTTTCCCCTTTGTAAAGATCCCTCTGGTTATGACCCAAGGACTGGGCAGTGCAGCTTTAGGGCAACTTGACACTTGATGAAATAGCACAGAAATTGCAACTGAGGAGCTGCTCAGCAATGCAAGTTCTGTAAAGGGTGGTGGACTGCTTCAGGAGCCTGCTTTTATGTGTAGCTTTGTTATACACAGTTTGTGTATCTGGCATAAACAGGACCCGTATTCTCCAACTCATGAAATACCAGACAGAAACTGGGACCTGAGGGCAGGCCTCCAAATATTCCAGGATAAAAGACCTGAGTGTGTCATGACCAGCAGTGCAAGAGACAGAAACCTGAAACTAGAAAGTTAAGTTAGACATTATAAAGTTAGAGGCTACCTTTAAAAAGTAAGGGGCAGAAATTGAGAGGAACTCATCAACCCTGAAAGTCTGTTTAAAAAGTGTGCTGAAATAAATATGCCGGTATTTCAGCATGCATTCAACTGTTTTACTATTAGCAGAGAAAATAATAAATGATAAAACTTCGTAATTTATTTATCAAGAGTCATGGCTTTTAATGATGCATGATAATCTATTCCTTGAGATATTCCTTGTCATTAGGGGATGGTTTCTGCTGATGGCATCTTCTGCTCAAGGCATTAGTATTTCATTGGGTAGCCATGGGAACAAATAAGACCTTTCAAACACACTTTAATAAATCTCTCTGAGTTGAATTTATTGCTTTCCTAAAGGACACCAAAGCGTAAGCTTTGACATCCTCCTACATGTAAGTTTGCAGGTTACTAAGAGAATGTTTATTTTTTTTTCCATTTCTTTCCCACAGTATTATTTGCAATGTATGTAGTGATTCTAAAAGCTAAGGGCACATACTTATCCATGCTAATCTCACTGGTAATATCTGTCAATTCATATAATAGAAATTATGTTCACACAGAGAAGCTTATACACCTAAGAACTGTTGTCTACAGTATATATGGAAAAAAACATGTAGAAGATGAAAATTTGAATAATGATGCACAAAATAGAAAACAGCAGTGAACTGTCATCCATAGTCTTTCAGCAAAAGGGAAATGAACTGGTTTTGATAGCATTCTTTTTCACATCAGAGGGAAAGCTTCATAGAAAAGGAGACTTACAGATAAAAATTTAACTCCCTCACACAATATATATTAATAAAAAGGAAAGGAACTTCAGCTCCAGATCTCAGCCGGTTGCTTTTGATTGCTGTGTGGCTAGTAAAAATAAAACTCAAATACACAAATAAATACATTTAAAAAAATCAAAAGGTAAAGGGAATATCCTTGGTTGATCAATTGAATATACAACAATAATTAGAAAATTCTTTCAGCTATATACAGTGGTAACTTACACAACTGCTTTAAACAGAGACCAATAAAAAAACTATGGAGTAATCCAGTATCCTTTAACAAAAGAGCATGAATGGGAGTGATTTTATTTCCATGCCCTGTCTTGTCAGAACTCATCACACTGTCTTATTAGGTGTTGGTCCTGTGAAATGAGCTCCTCACAGTTAACAAACCATTGTCTGTTTCAAAAGCTTTGCACAGTGCTCATCATGATGGTTGGGTGAACCACACTATGAGGAATGGTCCTACCCTCAATGGTACGAGTTCTTCCTCTAAAAAAATCCAGCATAGTGGAGCCCAAACAAGTCCTCTACTCAGGACAGAATGAGCCAATCTTAAAGTGCAAATATAATTAGTCTGAAAAAATTCAATCTCAATTTTGTGGTCCGGTACCACCACTATCAAACTGTTCCCAATCTTGCTGTTCCCACAGCTGATTCCATCACCTTCATGTGCACTCTTTGGCATAATAATGCTATCCAGGCCTTGGACACAGTGTAAATAGACTTTTGCTGTTGAGTGTACATTTTCTCAATTGTTGGCCAGCTATACAGAAAAAAATATAGCTAGGTATTAATAGTTTGCATTTCCACATCAATTCTCCTTGCTCAAGCAAAATTCCTGATTGATATATATACATATATATATACATAGTTCCTGCAGAAATAATTCTGCAGTGTTCAGCATATGAGTTATTATTTCTAACAAGAGGAGTAATAATATAAAAAAAAATCTCAAGTAATTAAAGATGTGATGTCACACACCTTTTTTTCATATCTTGTTACATCTCGTTACACAATAGGCCTGGCTGTGAGCTGCTGTCCATGCTTTTTTTTTTTTTTTTTTTTTTTTTTTTTAAGCAGTTTGAGTTCTCTGATTTGATTCTGCTAATTTGTTGGTTGGTATGGTTACAGCCATGTGAAACCTATGCTGTGGCCAACACTGTACTCCTCGTGAACACCCTTTTTGCTATTGCATGACTCTTCTCTGTGAACAAACAAGAGTCTGTGATGTCTGGGTAACAGCTCTACATATGGCATTCACCACAGCGCTTTCCACATACTGGAACCCGGTGTGCACTATGTTACATACAGGAGATGCAGGAGATGAATTCTTGCTCTCATTCTGTCTGCAGAGACTTGCAGTGACAAAAGGTCTGTAATATGGCCAGCCAAGAATTAGTCCTGGTTTATGCTTAGAGGTGGAAGGCAATTGTTTGTTTCCTATCATCATTGTCTAAGTGATGGACAGGAGATAGAGCAGCACTCCTGTTGCCAGATTTTCAATTCACATGTACTGGTGTGCCAAATCAGAGTAGCTTGTTGGGATATTTTTCAGTTTACAACAACTTGGGTGGACTGATTTAAATCATATTTTTAGGGGGGAGACCCTTATGAATGAGAGCGTAACTCGTTGGAATGCAATTTTTTGTCAGGTTAGTCAAAGAACAACAACAACAAAACAACACTAATTACCCTTTTCACACACCAGATCCAGGTCATTTTTATCAAATAGAATGAAATTATTTTGAACTTAGCCCTTAGAAAAGGCATTTGTGAAAACAAACGTTTACATATTTGTACATGTAAATAAATAAAGTCCAATTACCACAATTAACATACAGCTTCCTAAGCCTGTCAGCTTCGTAAGCTTTCTGGACTGAGTTCTGGCTTGAACACAATGAGGGAGGCCAGTTCAGGCCATTGAGTGGCCTGAATGACATTTAGACCTAATTTGGCCTAATGACAGTTAGACTAATGATGCCAACATATCCAAAAGCTTTTTTTTTTCTACCTGGACCTAGCCTACACTCTTCATAGCCATTAAATGCTACACAAGCAGCTGTCTTATTCCTCCTTCCAGGAGAACAACCAATCTATACCTATCTATACATGCCAAATATCTTGTTGTCTAAATGTCTTTGTCAGCAGTTTTAAAGAGCCAACATCTCTCCTTCACCTCACCCCTAGCAACTTTTTCAATTAACTTCTTGTTACTTGGAAAAAAAGGAACTTTTTCTGTGCTAACAGATTACTAATTACACTTCTAATTCCATTTAATTCCACTCTTACATGAGGCATTTCAGTGAAAGGAATGTGTACATGCATTCATATGAGGGATGTCACTTCATGTGGCTGTCATTGAAAAAAATACCATAGATCCAGATTCATCCCTCCTTTGAAGAAATGCAGTCTTCTCAGGTCGTGTTATATTTCCTACAAACAGTTTTTTAAATAAAAGGAAATCTTTTAAACATTATGGAAATTAAGTACCACTGCATACTACTGATAAATTGCTGCAGCATTTAACAAGACAATATCTGGATTCTGTGCTGTATGAAGGGAAAGGTTCGTAGTTAGCTGTGTGTATAAAAACTGTGTTTAATTCTCTGCATGCAGCTATTGTAATATAAAGTCCAAAGTTTAAAAGGTGGTTCAGTCATGGGTGAAGTGCAGTTCAAAGTTGCAATCTTGCCAACTGTTTCATTTTAAAATGACTTCTTTCTCTTCATATAATAGCAGCCGCTTTCATTTTGCTTTACCCACACAGATCACAAATCCTTCACTCTATTAAAAAACACCCAAAAGACTTAATTGAACAAAACAAGAGTACTTAGTAAAAGCTAACAAAGGTTATTACTTCTGATTTCACAGTATGCTACAGTAGCTCTTTTTTCCAAGTTACTGCCTATGAAATGAGTCATGAGTATGTTGCCCTAGTCAGATGTAATGGACAGCCTCTTTGAGATAATCCTAACCCAGTCTTCTGTATACAAAAAAAATAAAAATAATAATGTTACAGGCTTTTGACATCTTCTACCAAAACATTTAAATCTGTATTTATTTTTTAAATAAAGCAGTTATCCTTCATAGAGCTGCTAGGTGTTGTCACTTTCACAAGCATTTTTGCGAAGAGAAGGGTTTTTGAAAGACCTTTTCCATAGATGTTAGATGAAGGGTAGCAATTGCAAAGCAAGCACCGGCATTCTTCAGCTTCATTAAGGTGCCATCAGATAGAACAGGATGATCTTCTCCACGTGCCAACTGTAATTTTGTTGAATTAAGACTTAAACTGTAAAAGGTGTAGTGTCTGCCTCATAGGTTTTGCAACGGAAGTCTTTCAGCTTCTGCAACATAACATAAAAAATAATAATAATAAAAAATAAATAAATATCTGAATGATTGCTTGTAAAGAGCTTAACTTAAAATTACTAATGGCAAAGCAGAAAGTTAGTATTTAGAAGACATTTGAAGACTGCAAATAAAATAGTAACAAAACCAGATTATATGTTTGCAATTCCAGATAAGTAATGTCTGTCACTGAACTGAAATATATTGAAAAAATAGGAGACTATTATTTTACTATATTTTGTTCTCAGGGAACCACTAATACCGCTAATTGTGTTCACCTTGTTAAAATATTTTTGCAAGTCTTACCTGTTTGAATCTGGGAAACTTCCTAATATGTTTTTCTATTTGAAAGAAGATACCTTCAGTGCTTCAATAAATTTCCCCTTGAGAGTATGTTAATTAGGGGAAATTTTATAAAGTAAAGTTCACAAAAATTAAAGGGGTTGCAAATCCATGGTATTTGGAAGTACTGTAGCCATTTCCTAGGTTTAATTTCAGCCCCGTTGTAATATAACAGTCTAGGAGAAGCTTAATTTTAAATACTGAATCAGTACATAGTTTACAATACAGTTCAAAAGATGGCTGCCTACCCCGATTATACATATCAATCCTCAGATAAATCAGAAGACGTATGATCCCTCTGGCAAAGGGAGTTATGCATTTGGACCCTTTGTTACTGTGCTGAGTGTTTTAACAATGTCAGTATGTGAAATGTCATGGTGCAAGAAACTTACATGATAGTTGTCTCGAGAAATGCATAATTGAGGGAATCATGGATTTGTGGGGTAGTTCAGGTTGGAAAAGACCTCAGGGTCATTTTATGCACCCTCCTTCTCACAAAGTGTTGCTTAATTATATTAAAGATCATTCCATGATAATGTAGGGAATTAGTCAAATCACCAAGTTAAACTAACAGAGTCAAATACATTAGGTAACTTTAGATGGGGGAACCAGGCAGAAGATTCAGTTTATGTAAAAGGATGCAATTCTGATCTGTAAGTACATGATTTCTAGATTTTATTATCTGAGAGCAAAAGGGCAAAACATCCAGATCGCAAACAGCAGAGGTGTCTGTGCCTGGTATAATTAAGAGGAAGCTTGTTAGTGAAATTTTCTGAACCATACACAGAAATAAGTGTGTTTAGCCATGGCTAATGAGCCATGGCTGGAAGAAGGAGGAGGTATGTTAAGATGGCATTTCTTTTTTGCTGAAAATAACTAAGTTCTCTGATATTATTTATTTGTGCAGTCAGATTTTAAACCTACTTGTAAGAGTGCATAATCATGTGGTGGCTTATAGACTGTATGGGAAGGTTTAAGAATATTGCTAATTTTTAGTTAAATCAAAACAGTTATGAAAGTTTTGATGTTGTTTTATAGGGATTTGCTGTGACTTCTTTGCATCACTGTCTCATTTTCAAAGAAGCTCTCAAATCTTCCGTGTTGTGATTAGTTCATTTTCTATGTCAGTATGTTATTCTGCAATGTCAAGACCTAGGTCAAAATACCTGCAGTTTGACAATCAGCATTTTTGTTTTTTCTTTATCTGAATTTGATAGAGAATTTTCCAAAGAAAGAGAAAAAGCCAAGGCCCGAGGGGACTTTCAGAAGCTACGTGAAAAGCAACAGCTCGAAGAAGATCTGAAGGGGTATTTAGACTGGATTACACAGGCAGAAGATATTGACCCTGAGAATGATGAAGAGGTTGATGAAGAAGGCAAACGGAACAGTACGTGTTCTTTACTTAGTGCTACTTCTGTGTGGGGCAGTTTGATTGCTTTTAGTGAGTTACAATGGGGAGAATGCAGCCTATGTGGTGGTGTTGTCTGTTTTTTAGTTTGCAAAAACATTTGTTAACAGAACAATCATGTCTACTAATATGTTAACAAATGAAGTTATGGAAGATAATTTAGAATTTTACAGTAAATATTTGCTCTGACTTGTCCATGTACAAATCATTGCCTGCACTCAATCGCTACTGAGATTTAAAACTTTATTTCTGTTCTGTGAAAAGTTAGTGCATACATGCCCCTAGGTGTTGTCATAAATCCTTGGTCAAGAAGAATACATTCTTACCTGTAGGTGCATGCACAGAAATCATAGCTCACGGCCAGAACTATGGTAAAGAAAATAACCTTGTGTTATTAGGACTTTTTTGAGGTTTGAAGTAAGAATTTCAAAAAATAGTAAAAGTTACATAGTTTGATACAGAGGTATCTGTTTTTAAACTTAGCTCTGTAATGTATGTAGTTAAGTTTTTGAAAATATTTTTATTTTTATGAAACGTACCAGTCCTTTTGTTTGCAATAAAAGCAGGGCCTGAATTTGCATTGCTGACAGAAGGGAAATATGATTTTATGATAAGCTGGGAAGCAACTTGTGGGATGATGATGTCAATATCACCATAAAAGGAGTAATCTATATCTAAATAAAAATCCATAGCACAAGCATAGTTTGATCTAGAGCAGAGCAAATAAGCCAAAGATTTAATAGAGTTCACTGTGCTTGGTGATTGCTAATAATTTTATATGGAAGATACACACAAATTATGGGGTTGTGAATGAGTATAAAATTCTAAAGCTGAGAAGTGAATGATTACACATTCTACAGAGTAAAATCCAGTGTACAAGGCTGTCATGCAGGGTTGTGGGTGATGGCCAGATATGCACAATTGTGATGGACTTGGTTTCAAAGTCTGCAGATGAAATTTCAGGAATTTTTTGCATCGTGTTCAAATTGCCTGCTCATTAATTTGCTGTGAATAACCCTTTGCCCCATCATTCCTTAAACATCTTCTAGATCATGTAGGTCTTTCATAAAATCAAAAATACTTGTTTCCTTACTTGTGTTTGAGAGAGCTTTTTGACTTAGACATAGTTCTAGGACAAATTAAGAGTTGGAGGAGACTTCCAGAGTAACAAGAGGATTGGGAATGTTGTTAAAAGAACTTTAAAATGAATCTCAAGAATTGAATTTCGGATAGTTGCTTCTATTTTAAATATACAGTATCAGAGCTAACTTATTAACATAGAAATACCAAAGAAGAGTAGAAGCTCCTTTATCAGTGTTATAAAACTACTGAATACTTTATATGTGTTTTATCTTCAAAGCCCTAATACTGTCAGCTGGTCATAATACCCTTACAATGCAAATATTTGCAGTTTTCTTTTGACTACAGAGAAAAACAGTTAAAATGGAGATTTAATAAGTGAATGAATTTACTGCAGTCTCATCAATACAGCATTGCTTTTCAATGAATAATGCTTCCTTTGCAGGTGGTCAGCTTTTGTATACTTAGTGTGTATCTCTTTAGTCCTGTCAACTTAATTTCTACTACTGTAGCAAGAGAGAGTGTAGGGAAAGCTGGCAGACCTAATGTGATTCCTACTTCTGCAAGCTCTGCTAGAAGCTGAGCTCTGCTTCATTCTACTTCATCATAGAATGAAGTGAACTAAGAAATCAGGATGGTGATTGGCACCAGTATACTAAGGGTATACTAGTATACCCTTAGCTGTGGCAGATCTTGGTCATCTTCTTCTGGCAAGATACTGTCTTAAGCATTGTTTTTTTCTCCACAAAGCAGACATAGTGCATGTAATCACCTGGAATGTTTTTTTAAGTCATATATTCCAGGCATCTTGTGAAAATCACTTCTGGTTTGTCTGAGTTGTAAAGGTTCACAAAACATTTTGCACAAGCTCACTGGTTTGTTTCACAGTAAACTGTTAACCTGCCAGCATTCTTTTAGCACTGAGCACGTCATATGTGGACGTTTGAGTGGAAATTCCAGCGAATGGACTGTCTCCTAGCACTCTTCTGGGTTTGTGCATATGCGCTTAAATATGTGGCAGTGTCATCCATTTTTAGCATCATCTGCAACAGGGTGTGAAGGACAAAGGTTTGCTCAATCACTTCACCTTCTTGCATTTAAGATGTGTTCTGCTGCACATCCTATTGCATGGGAAGGTGAGATGAGAGAGGGCATGAGCTGTCTATTCCACTTACTCCAGAGAAAGCTGTTGGGTTAGGAGCATAATTATGATGATGAACTAATTCTTTGAGAGTCAGATGAAATTTAGCTAGCTATCACCAGGTTAATAATCTTGAGTAGTAAGCTTGGGAAATGATTTTAGTCCAAATGTACCAATGATTTCTAGAACTATCTTTGAAGCAAGTGGTAGAGCTGGGCCTGAAGATGGATAGAATAAGCATTTGCAAGCTGCTGAGCAGCCATGGCCCCTACTTCAAATGGCTAAGCCTCTGGACAGTCATGACAGCCATTGAGTAGGATGGTGATGGAAGATCACCATGATCTTCAGTGATGTGGTAGAGCTTTGGGTTTAGGATATGGGAGATCTCTCCATGACAGGAATAGATACTGATCTAAAAGACAGTTAAAATCAATGATTATTGGCTTCTTGTATGGTCATTAAAAATGTAGTTAAATTTCTGAGACCACAGCATTTTACAAGTTCTAACCAGATAACTGAATTTTTACTAAGTTATTTATATATGAATCCCATGTATTTGTGCATTTTGTTGCATATAGTGGGCAGGTATCCAGTATTGTCAAGTAATGTACAACCTTTTAACTACTAGAATTGCCAGCATGTTTCTAGTAAATGTTAAAAGCTTTCATCTTTATTAATTAAACAACAGCTTGTTACCCTGAAATCAATGAAAGAAAACACCACCACCCTTTGTCTTCAAAGGAATGTGAATTTAGCTCAAAATGCAAAAATACAAGTGAGAGGTGATGGTTATAGCTCTGATAAATTATGCAGCCGGTAATTTCAATTTGTTTTGCCTAACATTACTTGTGTTGTGTATCTGGACACGTTTTTATTGATTTTTTTATTTTTTTTTTGCGTTGCAACTGCTGCCATCTACTGTGTAAATGCTGGGATTACATGTATTTAACACGAAGGGGGTTACATTGGCTGACTTAATGGAAGAAAAGAAGAAAGCAGACTTAGTTGCTTTGGCCGTTCTTCCAATAAACATGGTAAAACATGCTCTGATTTGCAGTTGAACTTTGTTTTGTGCCACCTACTGCATTTGATGCGTTAGCCTTTGAAGCCTATTGTATGCATTTTCCATAACAAAGGTGTATACATCTAACATGTAGACACTCATGCATGTGGTTCTGCTGTTTTAAGTGCATGCTTCAAATAGACTGGTGCTGCAGTGCTCTGCCTTCTTAAAGCATAGTTTTTAATCCATTTAGATTTTGACTGAAGTGTCTTTAAATGTGCTTAAGTATAGGTTTTCTTTCTTAAAGTTACAAAATACAAAATATATTTTAAATTTAGTTGTGAAGAAGTCCATCAAAGTACCGTCACAAGCTTTATACTGGATCATATTGCAAGTTTAGAACAGCATGGTTCTAACATTATATTCTAATATTACTATAAATATTAAATATAATATTTATATTTTTGATTATATTTTTAATGCAGGATATAACAACAACAACAACAAAAACACCCTTTTACTGTATCTGCTTTGCTATTGATACTTTTTGTTTTTATAATTTTGTTTTTTTCAATTTCTCTTCCACTCCGACTGGAGATGCAGAAGGGTTTTAGTGTGATGGGCATTTTCAAATCTGCACTGTTTTAATACTGGCAGATGTGTTGATTTGACATTATCACAATGGTAGCAATTAGGAGATTTGTTTTTAAGCCTACATACAACAAAGTATTTGGAGCAACTGACTTCCTTGCTGTCATGAGGCAGTCACTGTTGTGGCTCAGCCAGAGGCTGGCAAATATGATGGAGTTACTTCAAAGGAATGCAGAATATTATTTTGCTAGGGACTTTATGGACTCATTTTTACAAATATTAAGTCTGCTTTAAAATTATTTATGTAGCTATTACATATATTGTAATTTAGATTATTTCACTGTCCTTCCACTGCAAGGCAACCAACCACATTCAAACTTATCTTTAGTTTCTGAGGGCTGCCAATAAAAAGAACGCCCATTGAGAATGGACATTGATAGTATCAAAACTAATGTGCACTATGTAAGCAGGTACCTCATATTCATGTAGAACATACTTCCAGGCAGCCCTGCCTAAACAGAATTAGTCCCTGAGGGGCTTCACAGTCGAAAGATTTCTTCCTGTTCTGTTTTCTGGACATACAGCAGATTTAGAGAAATTTGTGATGAGTTTGCAATGATAGTGTTGCCACTTTTTTTTTTTTTTTTGGTTGTTAGTCTGTTTTCCTATCTGACTACCTCAAATATTTTGGCATAAAGAATGAGAAAATCTATGTACTGATTTAAGAAAGAATTAGGACAATTCTGAAGCTTATGGAACTGGTTGGCTATTACTAGCAGACACAAGAAGAGCGTTTTGCAAGGTTTTGCTCTAAAATGTTGCCAGTATCATACCATGTTTAGTAATAGTATGATTCTCACCAGTAGCTATTTCTGGTTATTGTACTCTAGCTGTACAGATCACTGTGCTTCTGAAGGTTTTTTTTTCAGCATGTGTAACCAGAAGGCTACCCCCAGGTTCTCACTGTGGAAGTGAGATCAACCAGTGGATCGATAATGCATAGCTGAAGTTGAACCAGAGTAAAATGGAATTTATATACCTTCTATAGGAAAGAAACTGCCACAATAATATGTGCCACCGTGGTTCAATACTGCAGGCTGTAATTTAGCCTGCTTCTGGATTCCATGTTAACGCTAGGTTGTTGTATAGTAGGATTATTGGAATTTATTTCTTCCAACTCCAGCTGGCTGGGACACATCAATGCTGATGAACACCAGCTCCCTCTTAGTTATGCAAGGTTTTGTCCTGAAGTGGGGTTTGAAATTCCTGCACCAAAAATCTGAAGACCTCAAAGCTGGCCTTCTGTGTGCTGTACTTTGCCCAGCCAACACCACCTTACATAGCTGTCCTCGTGAAACCAGGTCTCTTCAAGACTTGCCAAGTTGCTTGCATTGGTTATAGTCAATGTGGTCATGCAGTGCTCTTGCTGTTTTCTTCCAGCTAAAGATTTAAAGACTTGCTAGCATTGTTGGAGCTAGACTTCCACACTCTGCCTTTCTTAGTGTTTCTGTCAAGTTTTTCTGTTGGTGTACAAATTACATATAATGTTAGACGTGTTTCTAATTTAAACTGAACTGCCATGGTTCTTTTTTCCTCTCCTATTTTGTTAACAAAGCACCTGCAAGTCACTAATGGAGTTAGAGCAGCGACCCTGTTTGAAATAGGGGATGACATCCTGGCTATACTTAATAATTAGTGGAACTGACATTGGCTTCAACAGGGACAAAGTTTTTTTTTCCTTGATATTTTGCTTTTCTTAATGCAGTCGTGTTCAGAGAAGGCTGATAATTCTAACTGAGCATCAACTCACCAAGTCTGGGTAGACTTAAATAAAAACTACATTACTTTACACTAAAAAAATTATTTGACATATTAAAACAAAATAGCATTTGTGTGACATGGAGTGACAATTTGAGGAACAAGATTCTAGGTACTGCTTTGGGATGGTATATTTGATGCACAAGTGTGAGGGATGTTGCACCTGTTGTGCATGTGAGACTTTCTGCAAAAGTGGTCCTCTGCTTTTATGTAACAGCCCTTAATAACAGCGTATGCAACAAGCCTTCTGAACTCCTATGTTTTTGGTTACCCATAAAAAATGCTAAAATGTTCATCACTAGGTGGCTATCATGTTGTGTTTCCTAACAGCAAGCTACCACCCAGCAAAGAATAACCATTTCAGTTCCTTATCAGACAGAGAAACTCATTGTATTTATTGCAAAATAAAGCTGGCATTTCTTCTTTCTTCTGAAGATCTGAGAAAGTGCTTGAAATAGTTTTGTCATTTTTTTCCTAAGCCGTTGAAAATATGAGTTATGGAATTTGGATGTCATCGAAGACTACATGCTTTAATTTTGAACAAAAATCCCTTTTAACTCTGTAAGCTGTGAAGTTCACATGAGACTAGCAGTATTCATTTTCTAAACCTTCAATGATATTATATTATGATATTAGAATAGAGGCACTTGCAGGTGCTAACCAGGGATTTTTCATATATAAAATACTGTAAGACTTAAAAAGAATAATCAAAGCAGAAGAAGAACCTCAGGAAAGAATGTTTTGTTGTGCTTAGTGCCTGTAGTGTCTTGTTTTATTCAAAGACCCGCATGGACAGTTTGGATCTTTCTATGCTATGCCAAGTCTGTGTTTAACGTTTCATGTAATGGTAACTTACATTTGTGGGGACAGATTCTCGTCTTTTGCAAAGGCTTGCTGAGCATCTAGTCTGCACAGAGCTGACAGTCTCTCAAGCATGGAATTGGTGGGCATGTAAACCAACATACCATAATCCCTTGCAAGTATCTCTAGGTCAGTATTGAGGCAATACAGTGGCTATGCAGAGAAGCTGTTACTAACAGTTCTCATTTTGTACCTGATCTATAGACAAAACAGAAAATTAGTGCCTAGTTCTCACTCACATTAACATGAATAATTAAGCCCACTTTAAGCCTCCTTTAGGCAACAAAATAGTGAGAGATCCCTAATAGAAATGGGTATTGTAGTCCTTCTGCCTTCATTAATCTCAGTCCACAGACATGGGCTTAAATATATATATATATGATATATATATCGGATGTTGGATATGTGTTGATCCAAAAAGCAACAAACCATCAGGAGGTACAACCCAGAATAACCTTAAGATACTCTATTTTGCTTTTTTTCCTTGCTATTCTACAGTAATTTCTGTGTATCTTCTACCTTCTGTTTTGTTTGTTTGTTTGTTTGTTTTGTTTTGTTTTGTTTTTTCCTACTTTATATGATATTTCTTCTATATAAACCAGCAAAATTAATTTGACACTTTTCTTGTTCCTGAAGTTTTCCTTTAATGCTTCCTTTGCAGCTGTGGAAGTAGTGTTCTCTCCTAAGATGTACTGAGCACTTTGATTGTTCATCCTTTCCTAACACCTATCAATACATACTGTCTCTCTTTTTTAGCTGATTTGGAGGTAACTGGTGATGATGAATTGACAAATGAGTTTATTCTAATAAATCATTGGCTACAGTTGTTAACTATGATCCTTACTTGAATGAGGGGTTGGACCAGATAACCTCCAGATAATCTCCTTTTTATTAGTAGTAGTCCTCTTCATCCATTGTAGTTCCTATTCTGCCATTCACAGTGCTCCTTCCTGTCTGCTCATATGATATTTACAGGCACAATTACTTTCTAGTGTCTTGCCTTTATAATTTCATAATGGAAGTGAAAGCATAGAGTGGTCATTGTGATTGGAGTGTGATAGCCCCGTTTTCGAGAGGAACTTTGGTATTTCTTGGAATTAGCAAGCATGTTTGAATTAAACTGATGATTACCTCCAAGGTGGTAACAGAACCCTTCAAAGGTCACAGAATCTAGCATTTGTTTATTAGGAGAAACATGCTCTTTGTTGCAAAATCTCCTTACAGTGTATTCTGTGGTGCATTTTCTGCAGTTATGACGAATCACTGAAATGAAACAAAAAAGTTATAATATACTCTGGAATTCTGTGTGCTTTGTTTTGTTATAAGAGGAGGACTGTTGGAAGTGTCTGACTTCATCTACTATTCCTCAGACCTTCCAAGCTCTCATTAGATCTGCAGAGCAGATGCGTTCTTGTGACAGAACAGATCAGTTTCTGTGTAATGCCTTGCTTGGCTCGCAGTCTAAAACAATTGCTGTCTCCTAACAGCAAGTATGCCCACCAGTGAAACTGAATCAGTGAACACAGAGAACGTGAGTGGAGAAGGAGAGAACCCAGCATGCTGTGGGAGTTTATGGTGAGTACACACAGACTGTTTCAGGTTCCCTCCTGTTGTGGCTTAACCCAGCAGGCACCACGCAACTGCTCACTCACTCCCCCCGCAGTGGGATGGGGAAGAGAATTAAAAAAGGTAAAAGCGCGAGAACTTGTGGGTTGATATAAAGGCAGTTTAATAAGAAAGAAAAAGAGGGTCAGCTCCCCCCAGTTTCACTGTGCAGAACGATGCCACATGGCACAGAATAGCCCTTTGGCCAGTCTGGCCCAGCTGTCCTGGTGCTGTCCCTTCCCAGTTCCTTGTGCACCCCCAGCCTCCTTGCAGGCAGGTGGTATGAGAAGCCAAAAGCACTTGACTTAGTGTAAGCATTGCTCAGCAACAAACAAAACATCAGTGTGTTATCAACATTATCCTCACTCCATAACACAGCACCACTACTAGGAAGAAAATTAACCCTATCCCAGCCAAAATCAGGATACCTCTTCATCTCAAAATTTAAAAGAAACGTTCTCTTCCTTTTGCTGATTTAGCCAAAATTGCTTTCAATTGGTCAAACTCTGTATGACTTTTATTTATTTATTACTCTTTGTTACTTTAAGTTAGACTGTGGCATTAATATACTCCTAAAGTTCTCAACTTAGGAAAATGTAGATAAATTCAACTAAACTTCCAGTGGAGTTATATCTTCTTGAAAACTTGTATAGAATATAATTGCTATTGTCCATAATAATAATAATAATAAAAGGAAGTCACCTATGATGTGCAAAAAAAGAAAAATGTTTTCTGGTTATGTTGTATATGAACTGGAGGAATATGTATTTTCGTATATATATATATCAAATATTTCCATACATCAATTATTGCCTTGAAAACTTGTATAGAATATAATTGCACTGTTTATTTGCTCAGATTTCATGTTTTCCAAGCATCCTCTACATGAGCATTTTAGTTATGTAGATTTAAAGCATTTCCTTTCTTTCATTTGAAGAGTGGGAATAGTATTACAGAAAATAAATAACAGACAATAATATTTTAGCATTCATGAAGGCATCTTGTGGGAGCATATTTTTATGTATATGTAATTCCACTGTATTGAATTGGAAAATGCCTTATTCCAAGGAGAATGAATTTGTGTTAATTATTGTTACTACACTCTTTTAAAATTTTGTTTTCCTTTTCTTTTAGTCAAACCATCTCAAATCCAAGTTCAGGTCAGTATTTTCCTTTCTCTTTCATCATTTTTTCCTTGATCCTTATATATTCCTTGTTTTCTTTCCTATTTGCACATCCATGATGATCTGATATGATTATTTTTTGCTTACTGTCTTTAAATGTACTGCTTGAAAATTGTTGCTAATAGTTACTGGTGAATACAAAGAAAAATATTCATGGATGTTCTTGGAGGAATCAAACTCCCTGATTTGCTTTAACAATATTTGTGGCTCTCTTTTCACTTACGAGGAACATTTGGGAGTGTGAGCTTTATTTGCAAGTATGATTGCAGAAAGGAAGGGTCATGAGCAGACTTAATCATGTCCTGATATTGTAGACGTGGGATGTGCCAGTACAAAATCAACAGTTTTTTTTTTTTTATTTTGATTTATTTCCAGTCTTACAGAACATAAATTGAGCAATTAAAAAGGGATAATTGCCAACACTGAAGACATACCTCTTTCTGTTTAAAAAGGTTCGGGTTGCTCTATGGAAGAAAAAAAAAAAAAAAGCTGTTTGATTTAAGGGAAATAATCAAGTGGCAAACCTAATGAATCATGAAGGGCAAAGACACTCCTACAGTTGCAGATTAATCCACAAAATAAATCTCTTCACAGAAAATTTTTTAGTGAAAAAAAGGGACAATCAAGATTTGTCAACATGTGGACATCAGCAGTTTTTGCAACATCTAGAATCATTTACATTTTTTTTAACCCTAATAAAAGTGATTTCAGTTTTGAATTTATAACAAGTAAATCATTGGTAGCAGCAGTGTATTCTTGCAGCAGTGAAGAATAGTGTACCCATTTTTTTTTTCTACCTAGCCTTACTAACAACTTACTAATTTGAGTGGATTTGCATTCCTTCTGAATAGTCTTTCTTTTCTGAAGAAGAGCTCACCGGCAACATTTTACTGGTTCTTTTCTACACTGAGAAAACTTTTCATGTCACTCTGTGATTGGGTTTTATTTTTGTCATGCCCTTCAGTCAACCAGCTGGTGAGCACATAAACATGGTTCACTCAGTCTTCTGCTGAAGATTGGCCGATGGAGATCTGGTCATTTAGGATGATAGTGAATATAGACCTATCTTTTCAGAGATTTCATCAGTTAGGTCCATGTGGACCTTTGAGTGTAACTGTTCATGAGGAAAATCATAGAATCATAGGAATCATAGAATATCCTGAGTTTGGAAGGGACCCTAAGGATCATCAAGTCCAACTCTCTGACACGCACAGGTCTACCCAAAAGTTCAGACCATGTGACTAAGTGCACAGTCCAATCTCTTCTTAAATTCAGACAGGCTCGGTGCAGTGACTAGTCCCTGGGGAGCCTGTTCCAGTGTGCAACCACCCTCTCTGTGAAGAACCCCCCTCCTGATGTCAAGCCTAAATTTCCCCTGCCTCAGCTTAATCCCGTTCCTGCGGGTCCTGTCACTGGTGTTAATGGAGAAAAGGTCTCCTGCCTCTCAACACCCCCTTACGAGGAAGTTGTAGACTGTGATGAGGTCTCCCCTCAGCCTCCTCTTCTCCAGGCTGAACAGGCCCAGTGACCTCAGCCGTTCTTCGTACGTCTTCCCCTCCAGGCCTTTCACCATCTTCGTAGCCCTCCTCTGGACACTTTCCAACAGTTTCATGTCCTTTTTATACTGTGGTGCCCAGAACTGCACACAGTACTCGAGGTGAGGCCGCACCAGCGCAGAGTAGAGCGGGACAATCACCTCCCTTGACCTACTAGCGATGCCGTGCTTGATGCACCCCAGGACACGGTTGGCCCTCCTGGCTGCCAGGGCACACTGCTGGCTCATATTCAACTTGCTGTCAACCACGACCCCCAGATCCCTCTCTTCTAGGCTGCTCTCCAGTGTCTCATCGCCAGTCTGTACATGCAGCCAGGTTTCCCCGTCCCAGGTGCAGGACCGGCACTTGCTCTTATTGAACTTCATGCGGTTGGTGATTGCCCAGCTCTCCAACCTATCCAGATCCCTCTGCAAGGCCTTTTCCACCCTCATTTCGAGTCCACAACTCTCCAAGTTTGGTGTCATCAGCAAACTTGCTCAAAATACCTTCTATTCCTACATCCAGATCTGTTTATAAAAATATTGAAAAGTACCGGCCCTAAAATGGAGCCTTGAGGGACCCCACTGGTGACCCGCCCCGCCAGCCGACGCAGCCCCATTTACCCATAACCCTTTGGGCCCTGCCCGTTAGCCAATTGCTCACCCATCGTATGATGTTTTATTTAGCTGTATGGTGGACATTTGTCCAGTAGGATTCCTATGGGAAACTGTGTCAAAAGGCTTGCTGAAGTCCAAAAAAATCACATTCAGCTGGTTTCCCTTGGTCCACCATACGGGTGATCTTATCATAAAAGGAATCAGGTTAGTAGGCAGGACCTACCCTTCACAAACCATGCTGGCTGGGACCAATGACTGCTTTGTCCCCAGGTTGCGCCTCAATAAGTTCGAGAACCATCTTCTCCATGATTTTACCAGGCACTGACATGAGACTGACAGGCCTGTAATTGCTAGGGTCTTCTTTCTATGACCGATAGTAACTTGCACTGTTTTTCTATGCAGATGAAACCCTCCCTAAGTTCTTATGCATTTTCTGTATAATATACATTTGCTTTTATTTGAACTTTCAGTCGACGCTGGCGTCGCTGGAATCGATTTAATCGAAGAAAATGTAGAGCTGCAGTAAAATCTGTCACGTTTTATTGGCTTGTATTGTCTTGGTCTTTCTGAACACATTAACTATCTCATCAGAACATTATAATCAACCTGACTGGCTGACCCAGATCCAAGGTACAGTCACAAATTATTTGTCCTGTTTTTGATTATGTATACTTGCATTTTATCAGTGGCTACTTTTTGTACTTTGCCATTTTGTTGTTTGTTGCTGTCCTGAAGGGTGATACAAGAAATGACTGAGTGTATTAGATTTCTACATCTGTAACACAGTTTAATGGCGGACCAGTAAAAAATCTGTCAATGATAAATTCAAAGTTTCAGTACTTTTGTTGTTAAACTGTGCTTGAAGGATGAGGAAGGAAATAGTAACTGGCACAGTAGAACATGCTGTGGGCTGCACTCCTTAAGTTAGTGTGGACTCGAGCTATGAACTGAGTGGTCTTGAACCTCCACAGTGGATTGGAAATATGAATAGGTCTTAAGTAGCAAGAAGCTCTGCATACTTCTGTAACTTTTGCCCTTTTAACTCCAAAGTAAAAAGCAAACAACAACAACAAAAAAAAACACACCCAAAACCCAGCCCTTTCATACTTCTTAAGCATAAGACTGTAACTCCTATATAAGTATAAATATATTAAAATACTATGGAAAATATGAGACAATTCAGAAATGTCTTTTTTTTTTTTTTTTTAATATTGTGTTCCAGATATCGCAAATAAAGTTCTTCTGGCTTTGTTCACCTGTTGAAATGTTAGTAAAGATGTACAGCTTGGGTCTACAGGCTTATTTGTTTCTCTTTTAACCGCTTTGATTGCTTCGTTGTCTGTGGTGGCATTGTTGAAACCATTTTTGGTGGAGTTGGAAATTATGTCACCCCTTGGAATTTCAGTGTTTCGCTGTGTTCGTCTCCTGCGTATTTTTAAGTAACAAGGTAAGATTAACTAATACTGCTAACTTTAGGGATAGCTGAAGAGTGATCAGCAATTCTTTTGTAATACTTCATCATGCACTGCTCTTTTACTGTTTTTTTGGTTGTTGTTTTTTTGTTTGTTTGTTTTTTTTTTCTTCTCCTCGTGTGTGTTAACACAACAATTTTAATTTATAGGCACTGGGCATCCCTGAGCAACTTGGTAGCATCCTTGTTAAACTCAATGAAGTCCATTGCTTCACTGTTGCTTCTGCTTTTCCTCTTCATCATAATCTTCTCGTGCTTGGAATGCAGCTGTTTGGAGGCAAATTTAATTTTGATGAAACTCAAACAAAACGGAGCACCTTCGATAATTTTCCACAAGCTCTTTTAACTGTATTCCAGGTAACTGTCTTTCATCCCCTATGAAACATTTTACCTTTGATGATCAACAAACTGTTTAAGTGATCATGTTGCCTGAAAACAAAATCACAATACTATTTATTCAGTTTACTTTAAGTAGCATTCTGCTCATTAAATTCAGTATTTTGGTAATTCTGCACCATTTGTACCATTCGTTTCATGTCTTATTTGATCTATTTATGCAACATAGCTGTCATATTACTTCACAAAATTAAATCTTATTTGTCCATCAAATATACACTTAGAAGAGAAGAAAATTTTAATTATTTTGTTTCTTTAACTTTATTAGTTATATAAAAGTTCAGCTATTCCCAAGTAGGAAAAATTGAGAAGCATTGAAGCATGCATATTTGCATATGGGTCCTATCAGTTACTATAATATATAAATAAGTATGAATTTCTTTAAAGGGACACTGTTAGGTTATTACAATTTTAAAGCAACTTGCCTATTGCTTTTGAAAAGACAGGGCCTACTTACAGTATATTTTTCACTATTTTCTGATGCTTCCCTCCTTGGACACTGTAATTAGGCATAGCAGTTTCATCTGTGTAGTCATTTTCATGTTCAGCGTTACCACAGGGTTTGGTTTCAGACATTGCAGATGAATGTTTAAAGGTGACCCTGTAAGACTCAACTCTGTGTCAGCTTCCTCAGTAGATGTTCATCTGGTGGCTGACCAGAGCAAGCCAAACCTTTTCAAGTAATTTTAACTTAAGAAAATCTTAATGAGAAATTTCCTTAAGAAAAAAGTATCCCACATTTGACCTGACATTGCCACTTTTAAAAAAAATAAGACCATACTTTTCAAATGCATAGTACGTTGGGCTTTATTCAGATGCCTTATTTTCAAAGGAATGAGGCTTCATTTCAGTTTGAGAATATGCTCTGGAGCAACAACCTGTTGGGTGCTCAACAGCTATGAATATCAGATGATAAATTTAGCTCTCAAAATGGATTTCAGAAATTGGCACACTTTATCACTTGAACGGTCACTTGATTACTTGGACTATTTTCCCCAGGATAGAACTGATACTATTTAAGTAACGCAAAAATACATATAAAGCACCCCCTTTCTCATAATAATCAGAATTTTTGTAGCAGTACCAAAGTGTAGTTATCACATTGTAAACTATCAACAACTGTCTTTAAAGTTATTTTAGACTTTGTTGGTATTATGTGAAACCATAGTAAATAAGAAAATCATGTAATTCTCCCACAGCAGTGAGCTCCATTAAGTTTAAAATAGATACCAGTTCAAAAACTATACTGGTACTGTATGTGTATTATGTAATTTATGATAAGGTGACTGGTCCCAGTTAAAACCAAAATTGGGAAACTCTTTTACAGGACCAAAACTGACACACTAGGAAAGGTTTGTGAACACTGATTTTGTAAAGAGATTCTGCAACAAATACTGAGTTGAGAATCTTGATTTTCAAGAGTGTTGAACAGGGGGGACATCACTAGATTTGTGGCATTACTGAAAATTAGGGCGCTTAGTTTTGCATGCCCAAATCAATAAAATTCTAGTTTTCTATTTTGTTATTTTTGCTTCTGAAGTTCAGTGATGTAATTGCTGCCATAAAATAAAAGCTAGTAGATTTAAACCCAGGCTTTCAGGAGGTGTTTATTTAAATAGCAATTCTAAAACAATGTTTGTTAATGAAAAAAAATATGGTATGCTTTGTGTATACAGAAAGTTAGTTTTATAGTGTATTTTGAGAAGAGGAAACATAATCCTCTATTGCTCTTTTTGATATTGAGGTACTAACAGTGTCTCTGCTTCTTAGATCCTACACAGGTGAAGACTGGAATGCTGTTATGTACGATGGCATAATGGCATACGGTGGCCCATCATCCTCAGGCATGATAGTCTGCCTATATTTCATTATCTCTTCATCTGTGGTAACCTGTATCCTTTGTGCTCCCTGGAAACTTCTCCAAATGGGACTGTGTGGTAGGGTTGTAACCATACTGGGGGCATATGCAAAATTTCTCTAGGAGGGAGTAAATCGCTGTGGATATGAGTGGCCCATTCTGTATGTGCTAAGTCCTTGAATTGACTCTTCTTTGTACAGCAATTCCCTTTTTTTGCATCCCTAAAGGATGAGATTCCAGTGATCACCATGTGCATCTCAAGCCACTACAAACCACTAGATTTTTTTTTCATTCTTCCTTCAGTGGGAATAAAAAAAACTTATTCTACCTGCTTGTCTCTATTTGACATCGCTCCTCAAAATGCACAGATGATAGTCTGATCTCCATGACAGTAATTATCCCGTTCATCCTTTTTATGCTTGTTATAGCCCTGATAATCTTACGCACACTGACAGTGGAGTCAGCGATCCACTGTCTAGTGCAGGGACCAGATGAGACAAATCTACAAGGAGAAATGTTTAAGTCAGTTAGGATTAAGCCTTCAGCAGCATTCCCCTTCCCTGCATTGAATACACTGGAAATACTCCCTTGGTCCCCATACAGCAAAAGAAGCTGGCGTCGTTCTCATAAGTTCTTAAAAGGTCAGGAGGTAATAAAAAGGCAAAAACATTCTATTTTCTGTACGATACGGTACTTGAATCAGGGTTTGTCACTTAACTGATATGGACTGAAGTACGGAATTTGATAGAGATTGTTATAGAACAGAAGACAGGACATTATAAAAATATTTTTTTTCAAAATGCCTGAGCAGTCTTGACTTTTACAAGCAATGTTTCGTATTTAAAACTTGATCAGGCAAACATAAAGTTATTCTTGTTTGTTGATTAAATACACCAATATTCTGCTATTTTAAAATCAGTGACCTAACTGATCTCTGCTGATTTTACACTTGTATTATTCTGGTCCATGAAATGAGTGTTATTTGCACAACACTCCAGCATCACACATCTCTACACTTAAGGTTGGAACATGGGTTTTATCTCGCTCACATTGTCAGTGTTTCTGCTGATAATAAACTAAATGTGTAGAAAGGCATAATGTCCTTAAAATGATTTGAAACAGATATCTTGCTAAATGTCTTCTTGGCCATTGCTTGTGGATAACTTGGCAGATGCTGAAAGTCTAAATACAGCTCAGAAAGAAGAAGCAGAAGAAAGGAAAGGAAAAAGAATGCAAGGTATAACAGTTCAGGCATGTTGACTGATCAGGAAGAGGGAAGAAGAAAGTAAGGAATTCGTTCTTCATAAGGATTTTCTTTACATAAATGCCTTTTTCACCATCTTTTAAAATTTTACTGGACCCAGGAAAAAAGGAAAGAATTTACCTTGACATAAAGTAACACAATTTAAAAAACTTTAGATAAAATTTGGCTAGTGACTGGGAAAATAGGGTCATCTAAGGACATAATGATAAGCCAACTGATATTTAAACATTACAATGGTAGGATTTATTGCACAATTAGAACACGAATGTAGTTGTTCTTGCAGTGAACAACTCCCTGTGGAATCAGTTCTGTAACCCTTATATAGAGAAGACAACAACCTTCTGTGAGATCAGTGCATGCATATTGAAGTCAGTGCAAGTTGTTATTTGAGTCCAAGGGCACAATTTATCCACCTAGAAAGGAGTAATGATCATGCATTGAATTTGTGGGGAATTAGCTTCTGAAATATATTCAAAATGACAATGTTTTAAATGGATGTAGTACATTAAATGCAATAGATTTTATTGCTCTGACATCTACTGCTTTAAATATAATTTTAAGTACTTTACAATATGTTTAGGCATACTCTTAACTTCAAAGAATGGGTATAGTCACTTTAAGTATTCCGTCTTTACATTATTTGCATTGCATTTTTGAAATTATTTTTATATTTTTTTGTATTTTGTAGAAAGGAGAGTCCTGGAAAATAAAAAAGTGAGGAAGGCAGAAAGTGGACCAAAAGAAGCCCAAGGATAGTAAGGTGTTTATTTTTTAAAATGTGTCTTTTGGAGAAGCAGTTTCACTAATTCTAAGGAGTACTTTCAAGCCTGCTGTGCTTGTAGCTTGTTTTATGAATTCATCATCCATACATTTTTTTTTCTAGGCAAAGGAAACTGTTCTGATCCTTTGCAATCTTGCAGAATCTCTTTGCCCAAGAAATCCTTTTGATTTGAATCCTGAGAAGGGGAGCGCTTTAGAGCATGCAATAATTAATTGACATTACTTCAGGATCCCTGTACTCTGTTTTGCCAGATAATCCAATGAAAGAGATTAGTGAATGATAATTCCTATTTGAAATTTCAAATGTTTTAGTATATTTTTTAACCAAATCTGTTGGTTATATACTGATGTAATATACACAGCTAGAAGTATGGGGATATTATACAAAAATCATCTTATAAAAATATGTGTTAAAATGTCAGTTTTCTTCCACTGTTCTCTGTATTACACTGTTTCAAAAAACTCAAAGTAAACATGGGGGTGACTTCTTGACTTCAGAGGCTCAGTTGTTTTGCTTTCTAATAAGTTTATACACCAATAAAGCTATACAAAAAATTATTTTTCTCCTTGTACATCTCTTTCTTTGCCATAGGTGACAATTGCTGAATATGGAGAAGGAGAGGATGAGGATAAAGATTCCCTATCCACACTGTGATGTACCAGGTATGTGAATACCAGCCACAAAGACAAGAGCATTTAAGTTTGCTAAAATATCCTAACTAGCTCTCACTGAACACTGCATCAATTCATTTGAAGTTGGTGAAGTTGTGCTTTGTTACTACTGGATAAATGGATCTGTAAGTTAAGTATGACCTTTTCTCTTCCGTTCCCTAGACTGTACATACATGAGAGTTAATACAGTGAGCCTGAAAACTGCCAGGCTTATTCTTATCGGATGTGAGAGCAAATTCTAAAATGTTTGGCAAAAAAATGAGATTCCAGGGCTGAAGATGTTCAGTACTTTATTTTAGCTTCTTCTAGTCCAGCGGACATGTCTATCTAATAAACAAGTTCTGACTGATTGTCGGACACCTAATACAGAAATCTGATTCTACCCTACCTTTTGAGTATCTTAATATCCTTTTTACATTGTGCAGCCCAGAACTGCACACCATATTAAAGGTAAAGCCACACAACAATATATTTATAGTGAGAGAATTACCTGTTTTGAATGACTGGCTATGATGTGTTTCCAAATGCAGTTTGCCCTCATGGCTGCCAGGGCACACTGCTGACTCGTTCACGCTCAGCCTGCTGTCACCCAAGCACTCCCAGATCTCTTTCTGTTGAGCCACTTGTATCCAATCTTTACCTGTGTCTGGTATGCTCTGTCCCAGTGTTGTGTCAGTGCCAGGCACTTACCCATGCTGAATTTGATCCCATTGCTGATGTCCAATGTTCCAGTCTATCAGATCTCTCTGAAATGCCTATTATCCCTCCAGAGAATCAACAGCACCCTCCCAGTTTACGTTGTCAGTGAACTCACTAAGAGTCATTCCACTCCTGCATCCAGCATCACTGATACATGCTTTGAACAGAACCAGCCCTAGGCCTGTGTCCTGGGGAACACCACTAGTGACCAGCTGCCAACCAGATGTAGCCACATTCACAACACTTCTTGTAGACGGGTTTATAGTGTTGTCTAGCTTCCAGTCAGCAGGGATCTCTGCCAACTCCTTCAGTACTCTGGGGTGAATCTCTCAGGAAACTTCATAGATTCATTCATATGGTTCATAGATTTTTAGAACTGTGGTATGCATATATAATTTTCCAGTGAGCCATATATATTTTAATAAAATTATATATGTGTATGAAAAAAAAATTAGTCTTTTTTCTTTCATAGTAAAAGAAATGTTTAATTTTAAAGTAGGTGAAGATGAAGAAGATGAGGAGGAGAACCAGAGGTACCAGCAGGCCCCCGTCCCGTAGAATATCCGAAATAAATATGAAGGAGAAGATAACACCAATCCCTGAAGGGAGGCGCCTTCTCATTTTCAGCAGCACCAATCCGTAAATACCATTTTGAAAAATACTGGTTTTAGCCTCACAGGTGGTGAAGGAGCAGGCTTTCCTTGCAGTGAGGTGTGAGGTTAAGGATAGAATTTCAGTATCTGTTGCAGCAAGATAGAAATTGTTGTATCTCCTACAATTTCTAAATGAATTGGTAATAAAACTGATTTGTTATATACATTAATTTGCTTCCCACTGTCAAAGATGACAGCATCTTTTACATATAGACTATCAAGCCTCCATCAGGGCAAAAGTATTCTGTAATGTATATTAGCTATTATGTGTTAGGCACTGGATACCAAATGTGTGACATGATATGAGCATTTTTTTACATGAGATAGGATTCCTAGAAACCCTAGGTAGAATAGTACCTTTTTGTAGCTGTAAGAGTGAGAAGAGAGAAGAGAGAGTAAGAATGAGAGAAAGTGAAAAGGAGAAAAGATGTACATATCCTCTTAGGGGGACAGTATTTTTCCACATTCAAGCAAACACTGAAGAGAAAGACAATTATTATAACAACAACAACAACAACAACAAAAAAAAGTCAAGAGAAATAGTAGTTGGATTTGGGAAGGAAACAGGAAACCTTCACCAGCAGTCTAACTCCAGAGCATTTCAGGTTCTATAGTGATGAAGAAGCAAGCTTCAATAGTCAGTAAAAGTCTGTACTGATGTTGGACAGAAGTGAACAAGTGACACAAAATCATTCCTACAGTGACCTGAAGATAGCTGATACATCATGTATAGCAATTTATCAGCAATTTTAGAAGGATTTTAAAAGTTATTTGGTATGGGAAAATACTATCTTCTCAGTAGTAGAGGTTATCAACAGGTAAGACTAAAAGACAGCATGAGGATCAGGATACAATATTTTGGTCTTGAATCTTATTGATTACATGGGCTATCTAACATTCATCAGAATTTCAGACAAACTGGAAAGACATCTATTTAAACTGTTAATTTTAAGAAAACACGCTGAATGCAAAACATCACTAGATCTGAACATATCAATTCTTTTTGACTTCCAGTAGCTCTATAGTTTTCTCGGCCAAAATTTTGCTTAACTGACATACACTGTACGCTGATAATCTACTAACAGTAGAAAAATTTTTACTAAGAACCTCCTTATTTCTTCAGAAGAATATTCAGACAACTTTGGGTTCAACAGCTAAGAACCCAATCCTGCCTTTTTGCAAATTTAATCATAGACCAATCCAGTGAAGTGTTCAGTAACCTTGTCTCAGCAATGTAAGCATATGTGTAGTTCCACTTCATCATATTTGGCCGAATCGTAGTAGGCTCGTAATATTCAACACCCACTTGTCCTATAATTCAGCAAAAAAGAGTCTTCCCCAGGAGATTCTACTTTAAGTGGAGGTCTTTAAGAACACAATGAGATTTTCCATCCTAAACAACATTTCACCAAATTAGTATTTTTGACAGCTTTATTAAATGTCAAATCAAACTTGGGATCTGAAATGACTAACATGTGGCCTTTGGCCCATTTGACATTGTCCTCTATGTACGTGCACAGTAGTACAAAACTGGAACTTCTAATGACATTTAAAAACCCATTCTGCCTGGAAGTGATTACTCTTAGATTACTTTGTTAAGTGCGCCTTCACAACAGGTGGACGGATTTTGAATTTTTTTTCAATTTTTTATAGGCATAACAATAGCTTCAGGATCTGCTTTTTTAGCTGATGATGGTTCCCCAGTCCATTGGCATTGGCCAAAGTAATAGAAAATCTGTATTAGCGATCTGCTGAATTCTATTTGCACATGAAGTATATTTTTATATTTCTTCTGCAGAATTCGAGTGGGATGCCACAGGCTCATCAATCATCACATCTTTACCAATCTTATCCTTGTCTTCATCATGCTGAGCAGTGTTTCCCTAGCAGCAGAAGATCCAATTCGCAGCCACTCTTTTAGAAATAATGTAAGCCCATCATTTTTATGTCTGAAGATTAATATTTCCTCACAGAATAACAATCCTTTGGGACTATTGCTTGAGTTTTGATTTTCAAGTTAAGAAACTTTGCTTTTACTTTTTCAAGTCATACACAAGCATTGTTTTCTGTAAAAGACATAATTTTTTTAAAGACAAGTAACTTTACTGTTGTAACATCATAGGTATTAGAACCATTTTGTATTAGTGGTGAGGCAAGCCTATTAAGTTATTGTGAGTTGTGCATGCTTTTGATTAGGTATGAAATAGCTGAGATGGTGAAACTAGCAATAGTCTGTGGGGACTTGGAATAACTTCCAGTCCTCTCCTGTCTCATTATTGGTTTTGCAGAGATAGCATGGAGTAGAGAAAATTCTTCTCACATCTTCCAAGATGGGTCTACTAGCTCAGTAAAGGCTCCAGTAAAGAACTACTGGGGCAGTTACATCGGAAATGCAGCTTTGTTTATCCTCTCCTTCTAGAGGAAAAGCTTGAGAATTGAACTCAATATTAAAAAACAAACAAACAAACAAAAAAACATAACAGGACATCAATGGAAAGCCCCTTCAAAATCAATCAAAAAATAAATACATGCATTATCAAAATTCCAAACTTTTTTTTTTTTTCCAAGGTGTATGAATGGCACAAGTTGACAGTAGGCTGGGTGCTAATCTCTGTATCTGAAGAATTACCATTTACTTCAGATTTTGGTTCAGTTTTGACACACATCTCAGTGCTGCTCCACTTTGGCTTTGCATTTTAGAATACTCACAGGGTTCACAAACTAGATTCCTTCCAGATGAAGCTGAGATTTCAACACATACACTCAATGCAAAAACTTTTGATTTGTTAAACATGTCAAAATCCTTTTGGCCTCAACTGGTGCCATAACTTCTCAGGCCAAAATGGCCATCTTATATAATGAAGATACATTCTGCTCAAATCATCTGCTTTGAGGTAAACCTAAGCTGAGAAATGCACTTGAACCACTAATAGGACTTGAGTTCATGTAATGAGAACAGACATATATGTAGGTGAAATGGACGTATTGGTCCTCACTTACATCCTCTGCTCTGCTCTTGTGTCCCTGTAGTTCTTGCTGTGTTACATGCAGCCTCTGAAGTCTTCTTTGGACTGTTGACATTCTCTGAATATTTTTTCAGTAACATTATTAAAAAACAAAACAAAACCAAAACCAAAAACAAACAAACAAAAAAAAACAACCACCACCACCAACAAAAAAGCACAAAACTAATACTTTCTCCAAAGGTAGAACTAGATCAAAGCACAAAGGCACGCTGTGTACTGTTCAGTGGAGCTATGTTGTTTCCATATCTGTAAATCTGAACAAGTGCAATCTTACAAATATATCATGATAGTGGATGAACAAAACAGACCTGGTGAGCAATACTGAAATAGTTACTGTAGAAATGGTTTGAAGGGCTGTATTTCTTTTTGTAACCAGAGGAATGCTAGGAAGATGCAATTCCAGAGTGGTGGTAATTGAAGAGGTTATTCCTTTTCCTTTACCTAACAGGTAAAATGTTTGAGTGATTTTGAGAAGACATTGCCCTCTTGTAAAAATTCACAAATGCACCAGACTTGCATGTTTTCCTTGTTATTATTTTCAATGATCATGTTTCCTTCAAATGGCCAACTTGGCAAGGGAAAGAACTTCCTGTTGAATGACAGAATAGAGAGCTTAGCATTGACTTTGTGAGTTGGTAGCTGGAAGACTCAAAAACACTGAAAGATATGATGCAAAATTTGGTGGTTAATTTTTACAAGGATGGCCTCTGCTTATTCCAGCTGGCGCTCAAGTTCAATATTATGGCCTTCTGGTGAGTGTTCATGCTATCCCTTCTGCAAATATCAATGCTTCTAGACAGTCCTTGCTTTTTGTGATGAATATCCTGTGTTTGTTCATCACTGAAGGTTGTGGTAATATTCCAAGACAATGGACAGCACATGGGCTATGTCATTGAGGGATCAAGACTTGCCACTGCTGAACATGGTAGCTAACCATCATGATGAGTCTCAGCTTCTGTGTCTCTGCTGAAATTCATGCCATAGTACAGGAGTGAAAAAAAAAAAAGTTTAACAAAATGGAATGTCTTTAAAACATGTCTTTTAACTCTAGAATTAATTCCTTACTGCTAATTTTTGTTGAATGGCTTTTATATATGACTCTTTCAGCCCTGGAAAGGTACAGAAGGATATATTCTTCATCTGAATATAGGAAAGAAAACATCCTTTTATCTGATCTAACAGAAATATTTCCTTTGCGTGTTGTCTCTTTATTTTATTCCTTCTTCCCATTTTACTATCTGTTGCACCACAGGCAATGTTTCTGTGCACAACTGACTGCTGAGTGAATTGCTGGATCCTTGAAACTAAATTAGTGCAGTACTGCAGTGTATGGCAATAACTAAATTAGGTGCTAGCAGTACTGCCACCTTGAAAGGATGAAATCCTGGTTCTATTGAAATATATGGTAATGTTCCTGTTGACAATAGAGAATTCAGTATGAAATACAAAATATTTTTAAAAGTTTGCATGTCACTGTGCATGTCACAGGTGTGGGTTCTTCTAAATTTCCAGGGGAAAAAAGAAATAAATCCCTGCTATATTTTCCAAGTTTCAGAAAAAATAGATGCAGTGCTGATTTTAATTATTTCAGTTATTTGTTAATTTGCTTTGTGACACTATAGCTCAGCCTATACAGTAATGACAACAAAAAAAAGCTAACTTAATAGTAAACATCTCTCTTGTTTGTAAGATCATGTATCTCTGTGCAAGGCTTAAGAAAGTACCTGTGAAAGCTGATAGAGGAAAGTCTGAATTGAAAGAAAGTCTCACTTACTGGGTCTTTGTGGTAAAATCTCATATCTAACTATGGTGACATCTGATAATTTTTTATGTAAACAAAAATGGTTGCACAGTAGCTGGTATTTTAAACTACATTGACTTAATTCCCGGTTTACCTATTAATATTTCTTCAGGTGTTGTTGTGCGTGTGGTCTAAATTGTAAAAAATTATTAATAGATGGATTTCTTACTGTGGCACATATTATACCTTGCAGATACTTGGTTACTTTGACTATGCTTTCACAGCCATCTTTACTGTTGAAATCCTGTTAAAGGTAATGCTTTGTTAATTGATCCTTGTTAGCTCAAAAGCAGCTTTAGCAATAATGTTTGTAACTTTTTGTTTACCTTCCAGATCCTAGGGTATGCAGATTATGTCTTCACTAGTATGTTTACATTTGAGATCATTTTGAAGGTAACAGGTTATTAAAGGAAGTTTGTTTAAAAGGATTTTCCTTGTGTGTCACCTGCCAAGAAAAGGCACTTGAAGTGTTCTTCGCCTTTTCTCTAAGCTATCAAAGCTAAACTTTTTTTAAACAAGAGGATTTTTTTTTATTTGACAGTTTCTTATAGTTTTGATTGGTTATTTTTTGCCATTGGATGCATGTAGAAGCTGACTTTTTATCATTACATCAATTTAGTAATTCATTTTTTTTTACCCTTTTAAAACTTACAGTTGTCAGAAAAGGGAAAAAAAAAAAAAAAAAACACAAAACACTGCGCATGAGCTTTTCCTTCTCCCTGCTCTGGCATTTCTAAAAAGAGTTGATCAGTCTTGTAAGGAGGGAGCATGTAATTTCTCGTTTCTCTTGCTGAACTATATTCACAGAGCTAAAATAGATAACTATTTTCTTGCAACAGGACTTGCAAGATATCTTACATTTATCTATCTGTATATTAAGATACTTTGCATTTATCTTATCTTGGGCATACATTTAAATACACAGAAAGGCATAAATATGCTTGCTTAAATGTATTACCCATGCATGAGTTCAAAATTGGCATTTTAATGTACAGTTTGTGTACAGATTATTGAGAATATCCATTGGGGTTACTCAGACTTTACACGCGTAAATCTTATTTTGGCAAAGAAGCTGTATAACTGAGCATGTTAGTTTCACGTGGGGAAAATGCTGAACAAAGCAATAAAAAATATATATATATATATATATATATATATAAAATTTGTTATTTTGTATGATTCTTAAAAATTTAATTCAGTGCATATTCAACGTAAGCTTTTGCTTGAGTAACCCCAATCTATACAATACAATTTCTGGTGCACTAAGAATCTGTACATAAACTTTACATTTCCAGTTGAGGATTAAGCTTAACAAAATCTCTTCTCCCAGCTTTTGCTCATGTTGCTGTGCATACTCTTCACAATGAGATTTGATTAATACTAATTGATGCAATATTTGGGCTGTTTACAAGATAAGCTGTACTGTAAGTAGTAGGCTATATTTATGCTTGCAGATATTCTCACAGACTTCTGTTTATCCCCTTTTCATTTTCAGCAGTGAGGAACTTGCTAAAAAAGTGGTAAATCTTGTAACATTTTTAACATTCTAGAAAAAAAAATCCAGATTTTTCACATCAAGAGAAAAATAAAACAAAGAAAAGAATGAAGCACTGAAATGTTTTGTAGTACTAGAACAAACCAATTCCAAACTCTGAATTTGAGAAGCCATACTAAATATGTTGGTTCCAGTTCTGTGGCAGAAGAGAGTCGATAGACCACCCACATGCTCTGAGCAGCAGTTTGTGTAGCTTCTGTAGTTCCAGTTGTGTTTCTCCACAGACAGAGGAATTATAAATTCTGGCATAAACAAGCATAACTGGATAAATTAAGAAATGTTCCTACTGACTGCAAAAGATTCTGACTTTGAGTTATTCTAGGGAAGTAGGAAGCACCAGAGCTACTGAAATCTGGCATTCTTAAATACTACAAAGAAACAAGGAGTCCAATCAGAGCCCAAAATGTTGATGCTCCTGACTCCACTTTCTCCAGGAAGCTCTTCCTGGCAGTGCACTCACATGTATTTATAAAGAAAGTAAGTTGTACCATAAAAAAAGTAGCGGACTGTACATATACATGCCTGCTTTGCTAACATGTCTCAGATTCTGGCTTTGCTTGCTTGTGGCTTGAGTCCTCCATGTTTTCCCTGCTGGGTTCTGCGCTGGGCTTTTGACAGTATCCAAGTCATACAGAAGCTGTGTGTGTTCTACAGGGAGCAAATTCAAGATCTGTAGGAAAAATAGCATTCCTTAATTTCCAGTCAAAAAATATGTGAAACCGACAAGAAGATAACCAGTGGCATTATTATCAGCTGCAGAGGAGAAACTTGCACATGTCCAAAAAAGCAAGTATTAAAATAGAATAACTCACATGTGAAGAGTCTCCCTGTGCTCTGTTTTATTGCCTTCTCTGCAGACATGAGGATTTCCACATTATATGCTGTTGAGGTTATGAGTGAGGATATAAATAACAGAGAAGCTGCAATATCAGTTTAAAGCATTTAAGAATTCTCTTATGTAACCCCTTCATAGCTTTCAAATCCAGTTTACCATCCTGTTTGTAGTACTTGGCAAATGTGAAAATGTCAGAGTGAAGGCCAGGTTACGGCCCTGTGCTTTTAACCTTGCCCCAGCTGTGCTAATTCCACACCATTTAAACCAATACCCATTGGTGTGGAATTACAGGCAGGAGGAAAAGAGCAACAGTGGTGGTGTCCTGGATGCTCAGCTCAGTGAGTGCTCTCCAGCATTGTCTCTTCTGAAGGCTGTGTGGCCATACTCACTACCTCGTTTGTTTTAGGGTTTGCCTTGACCTGAGCAAAGGATAGAATGGCTTTTTTGTAGAACAGTTTTAGTCAAATGCTTCTGCTGGGATTTGTTATGATGGAAGCATGAGTTTCCATATACAGATGGGATGATGAGTACTTCAGCTGTATTTCTACATCCATATATTTTAACATTCATAGGAGTATTTATGTTAAATACAGTTAAATGATCACATACTACAGTGTGAATGGATGTTTGTACAGAGATGTAGGCTTGATACATCTTTATATAGTTATATTAGTGTTTAACTCCCACTGATTTTAATTAGTTTAATAACCACACTCTATACAATTGGAAGTGAAGTGAGCTAGGACTGTCTACGGGTTGTTCCACTGCCCTGAGGAATCCTAGTCTGCAGTACCACAAACAGCACGTACACTGTCTTCCAAGGTACCCACTCATTATCTTAACCCATCTCCAGCGTGAAAGAGAAAAATAGCAATGTGATGGTGCCTTGTGACAGCCTTGTACTGCTTCTGCACCAGATTTTACTCTCAGGATTTTGCAATGCATTTTCAGCTCCTTCAATTCTCAAGACAAAAAAGAATGATTAAGAGTCAGAATCTGGTCCTTATAGTTTAGTGAGTGTGGGAGTTTTATGGTTCTTTTAGTTATTTTTCTGTAAAAGGCCCAATCAGTTCAGTGAGATCAGTCCTTACATGAGTACAACATTTGTTGACATCAGAAACAATTAATATATTTGCTTGTGTTGCTTGAGCAGAATATTGTGATTTAAATGAAAGTTAGTTAACACGTAGTGGGATTTTTTATCTCAGTTCCTTTTAGAAAGATGAGATGCTATTGTATGCATTCACACTCTAGGCGAGTGTCTTGTAAACAGCCTAAATGTCACTTTGAATAAATTGAAATGGAGAGTAAACATGTAACAATTCTGTTTTTAGATGACAGCTTTTGGAGCGTTTCTTCATAAAGGGTCCTTCTGCAGGAATTATTTTAATTTGCTGGATTTGCTGGTTGTGGGTGTTTCTCTGGTATCATTTGGTATTCAGTAAGTATTATATGTGAACAATTTATTTTTGCTTTGGGGTTTTATGCTGAAATCAATCTTCCAGCTCCTTTTGTTCTGCCATTGCATGTAGGTGTGCAAAATCAGTATTCAGGGGTGGGAATGGGAAGAATGGAGAGTTACATGGAGAGTGTTGTAACTCATTACTAATATAGGTTGGAAACAAATTCCTGCTTCCTGCTATTGCTAAGAGAACAGGGAAGAGCACCACGACACTATTGTTTAGCAAGTAATTCCTGGGATTTCAGGAGGTTTGTTAGTTTCAAAAGGTTACTCTGTGCTATTGCTAATGCCATATGTACAGTCTAGTTCTATGAACTTGTTCTTTTGGCATTGCCCTCCTGGCATAACCTGACAGAATTTGAAGGGGAGAAAAGTTGTACCTTTATCAGGACTGAAAGTGGTAGTGAAGATATGTTTTGCTTCCTTCTTTTGGATGAGGCAGAACATAATAATAGTTTGAAGGTGCTTACTAATTCACTGCGTGAGCAGTTGTGCCTCATTCAGAATCATCTATGAAGCCTTTACTGACCTAGAAAAGAGCAAGGGCTGGGTGTCCATTAGCTGCTTCCCGATTTGTATTCTGCTTGTACTACCAATTATGCAAGCTTTCAGTTTCACAACATGTTCTTTAAAGGGCTATCTACTACTATTTTATCTCAAAATACAGTTGTAGATACTGAAAGAGAATGTGAGTTGAATGAGATCTTTTTAAATCCAGTTGGTTGGAAATTAAGGTATTTGTGGATTTACAGGGCTTAAACACTGTATTTGAAAGAACTTGTCAACATGGAAAAAATGCTTTGGGGAGTATGTTTCTCTTGACCAAACTTAATTGTATTAGTGTCAGACAAGATTCTGAGCTGTTAATTCCCAAGTTGCTCCAGAAATCAAAATGATCCTTATGGTATTTATGAGGTTGATATTATTTTCTAGTATCAATAAGAGATCAGTAAAGAAGTGCTTCAAAAAATCTTGTATGTTAAATTTTGATATATTTTTTTAAAAATTTTCATGTATAAGGAAGTTGCAAGAACATTGTTATTAGAAGTAAAATCAGTTTCCTTAAAAGTAACAGAATTTTTTTTTCTTTTTTCCCCCAGATCCAGTGCTATCTCAGTTGTGAAGATCCTCAGAGTCTTAAGAGTCTTGAGGCCGCTAAGGGCAATAAACAGAGCAAAAGGACTTAAAGTATTTATTTTTATCTTTTTCTAAGTTACGTTTCTGTTGACCTTATTCTTCAATACTGCCTCAGGTTAAAAAGTCTAGCACAAGAAAAATTCCCTGGAGAAGGTCACAGGGCAACACCATAAATCAGTTCCTGATTCTTAAATGTACTAGGCCAGATGGTGCCCACCATTACAGCGGTTTATATGTGGAGGAACACCACTGCCATGGAGAGATTTGGCCATAATGCTTGTTGTGAACCAACATGTCACAGCAATATTTCCATTGTTCTTCCACAGTGCTTATGTACTTTTTAATCTATACGTGCTGCTAGGTCTATCTCAACAATCTTACAAATTTAGAAAACAAGTTTATGTGTGGTAACACGTATAATACTGACAATGCAAAAATGGTAGTTTTAAAAAGTAATCTAAATGTGATAAAATAGGTGTTTACTCTTATGGTAGTATTTTGTGATGCTATTAAATACCAAGCTGTGTTTAATTTTTTTCTTTCTTTCCAGCATGTTGTTCAATGTGTCTTTGTGGCTATTAGAACTATTGGTAATATCATGATTGTTACAACTCTGCTGCAGTTCATGTTTGCTTGCATTGGAGTGCAGCTCTTCAAGGTAAGCAAACTTTCAAAATCTGCAAATAATCAAGAAGAGCAAAGCTGAGCTGAATTCTGTGTGGCTTGCTGCTGGAAGTGGGCTGAACCAGACTTAGTGTAAATGCATTTTCTTTGTTCTGCATTTTATCATTGTTTTTCTTGTTCTATACATAGGGAAAATTCTACAGATGCACTGATGAGGCAAAACAGAATCCTGAGGAATGCCGGTGAGAATTCCTTGAGCAAAGAAAGCGTTTTTTTGTTTTTTAATAATTTAAAATGTAGCAAGCATGTGTGACAGGCAGTTCAGGTTTGAATAAATTTGAATTGCTATCTTGAGATCTAGCAGAAAATTAAAAAAAATAAAGGCAGTCAACACAGGTTATCAAGGGAATGAAATGAGCTTGCTGATGGAGTAAAATGAACTATTTTGAACAGAGCATGGAATAATCTGAGGTCTAATTTAATATTTCACTAATGGCAGTTTGTTTCCTTCTCTTTCCTACAGGGGGATATACATTGTTTATAAAGATGGAGATGTTGATAATCCAATGGTCAAAGAGAGGGTCTGGCAAAATAGTGATTTCAACTTTGACAATGTTCTGTCTGCTATGATGGCCCTTTTTACAGTGTCCACTTTTGAAGGCTGGCCAGCGTGAGTGAATTCTCCATGTTTTCACATTACTATTGAGACAGATTTTCCAGAAAAGTTCTCTATCATTTACTGGGCATTCAGGGGTAACAAAACAGTCAAGCAATAATCAGGCTTCCTACAGTAAATGAAATCAATTTAAAATTAGGAGCACAATATAGGCTAACTTAAAAGTACTGTATAATCTCTGAATATAATAGTTTTTTATGTGTGTGCCTGTTCATACCAATGGAATCTTGTGTTTGATATTGTTTGATTCCTAATCTTTCAGCTACTTCTGCTATAACAGTCTATTCTTTTAATTCTACTGAAAGTAATCCTTTTTGATATTTATCCATCATGCAATTTAAATAATACTAACTAATATGAAAATTTTAGGTGTTTGAATAAATCTACGATAAAACTAGGAAGTGGTACAATGCATAAAGAAACCCTGGAAGAGCAAGCTACCATTTGGTATTTACCTAAATGAGTAGTCTTCCAGGACAACATTATGTGGAAAAGCAAAAACCAAGCTGGTCATTGTTTTAATTATTTTGAAACAACCAAAAACAACAACAAAAATCACCAAACAAAGCATTGTGTGGTGTGCTTCTGTTTGATATGTTTGTACGTGTTGGCAGTACTCAGAGAAAGATAATAATAAACAGGAGGCCACTTGTGAAATCTGTCCTCAGAGTCTGCATATTTTACTCTCTTTTGCCATTTTAATGATAACTTTTTTCTTTTCTTTTTCTTTCTCCCTGCTCCCTTCCCCTTCCTTCCCCTCCCCCCCCAGGCTGCTGTACAAAGCTATTGATTCGAATGGCGAGAATGTAGGACCTGTATACAACTATAGAGTGGAGATATCCATTTTTTTCATCATCTATATCATCATTATTGCTTTCTTTATGATGAACATATTTGTTGGTTTTGTCATTGTTACATTCCAAGAACAAGGAGAACAAGAATATAAGAACTGTGAGCTGGACAAAAATCAGGTTAAAATAAATAAACTCTTCTAGTTCTTAAAAGAATTTTTTGTTTATTATTATTACAGTTACTACTATTTTTGCACAAAGAGCTTCTTTTCTGCTTTGGGCCAGAAGAGGGCATCAAACACGTATCTTAGGTTAAAAAAAATAAAAATAAAAAAAGAAGCACAGCACTAGTAAATACTATCAATTAATATTCAGGTTACTATATGTTCCTCTTCCTGTAATCCCAGCATCTCAGTCTTTTTGTTGTGAAGGTTGTTACCTTAAGCTTGATAATTTAAATTAACTTCTTAGTGTCTCACTTCTCAGTGTCATGTTAGGAAGAATAAAAGCATTTGCCAGTTTATCCATAGGCAGAGGTTGATTACACATTAAGAACAAGAATATAAAAGTTACATGATGAATAGTCTGAAAATGTTCAAAGAAAGTGAATGTGTTCAAAACATTCTAATCTTTTTTTTTTCCTATTTATTTAGAAATTCACAGGTGATAGATTCAAATAAAAAACCCATCCCCTTTTATTGTTTAATCTTTTGACTGAGAAACTTGTCAGTCACCAGTCATGATTTTTCAGGGGATCATGTTTGACTGTAGCACAGCAGTACTTATTCAAACATAGGTAAGCATGAAACCTAGGGGAGCATTCATACTGCATTTTCTGCTCCCTTAGTAAGCCTTTGTAAGCATTCTTCAAAAGACTAGTGGAATGTCCAGTTTATATGAAGATTTCAGGTAGTAATGGGGTTGGAAAGGAGTAGTGGGGTTGGAAAGGAGTAATGGGGTTGGAAAATCTGTGATGTTCCTACATACGTGACATGCTTTTGCTGGGCAATTTAGTAGCTGTTTTGCTAACTGTAGGATTTTATGCGGTGCAGTTACACTGGTGTTTGAAAACTGTAAAGATGAAGCACGACTTACAGACTAATTAATAGTCATCATTATTATTATTCACTGAGATTCCTTACAGTGAATTCTTGATGATTCATTATTATTACGATGGCTGGGTATCAGTATGACGATATGTGTAAAATACAGTGCACATAGTACTATATACTATACATATGCATATACATACATATTGTCTGTGGTCTGCTACTACTTTGTACAAAGGTACCACTTCAGAATTTCCATGAGCACTCTGATTCTGTGTATGCAACTGAGTAATGTATATGATCAGATATAGTTGTAAATGAATGAGGATCGGTAAGCTACTTGATTACTTTGTTGGTACATAATAATAAAAATACTTAATACTGGTACTTAATTGGTATTATTAAGTTGGTACTTAATAATAAGAAATCTGTATAAAGTAGATACACTGCATGTTTCTAAGATTTATATTTAACACTTTGTACTTACGATTAATTATATTCCAATTTGATTCACTGTTAGGTATGGTCTGACACTTTTTGATGTGCTTGTTTTTACAGCGTCAGTGTGTGGAATATGCCTTGAAAGCACGTCCTCTTCGTAGATATATTCCAAAAAATCCTTACCAGTACAAGTTCTGGTACGTGGTGAATTCTACTGGATTTGAATACATCATGTTTGTCCTCATCATGCTGAACACACTTTGCCTGGCTATGCAGGTAGGAAAACCAAAAGCTCTTCTGAAGCCAGTGGCATGAATTGCAAGGAAAGATGTGGGTGATACGCTGCCTTTCATTTACAGCAACTTGTGTTTTTCTATAAAGTGAAATTAAAACAAACTTCTCATTATAGTACTCTTCTGTGATGCATGCTAATCTGTGCATTAGTTCTCTGAAATAACTGTTTGAAAGAGCTTGATGCGGATGGTCTTCCTAACATAATGAAGCTCATTGATCTATATTTTATCATTGTAATTTAATGTAATTTATAAATGTCTATTCCCAAGGTTGTCCGTGTGCAAGAAAATGTGAAGGGAATGTAAAAGCCAAATTTTGTTAGCAAACATTTCTCTGTTAGCAAACATTTCTCTGAACCCCTTAGATTCTTTCATCTAATAAAAGATATTTTATCTTATTCTTTTATGCAATGCCTTTAAGATTACTTCATCCCTTTGTAACTTCTGTACTTGTTAAGTCTTTGTTTCATATATGTACTAACCCATATTTCCACTACCTATGTCTGTATCTTCTTCAGAAGTTTAAAGACTTCATATATGAAGCAACTCTAGAATTGTATAATGATGCAAATGTGCAAATATGTTTTTTTTATATTAGCTCTATGTTTGTATGTATTTGGGTGTATTTTTGCACATGCTCTTTTTGTCTGTGTGTTTACATTTTCCTGCTTTTCCTGCATGCTACATCCACTGTTTTTCACCAGCTGCTTCTCTTATCTACTTTTCCAAGTTGTTTCTTTCTTTTCCCCAGTACTCTTGATTTTGATATGAAAAAGAATCTTTCAATTCCAATCTATATACCAATTCTACTTACTTTTTGCAATAAATTTGCATGCACTGTTATGCTCTTAAATATATCACTCCTATACAATGTTTTTCTGTGACTAACATACTGCAGGCTTTTTAAGCAGATATGACATAAGGCTATATAATTTAAAACCTGGGGAAATATCTGGGGATCTTTAAAAGATTTGGGAAATTGCTTTTGTCTAATACTCTTTTTTTGGACGAACACGGTCCTCCTCAAAACTGTCCTAAGGGTCCCCAGATGTAGAGGAATGCCAAATTTGTTCCACTCAGTGCCTGAACAGAATAGATTTAAATAGCCATTTTTGGACAGAGATATTCAGCTAGTCTTGTGTGTATATAGGTGTGAATCAAAATATACTATTAGAAAATATTTTCCTGTGCTCCATCGTTGCCAACTTTTCATATTCTGCCTTACTTTCATTTATTATTTTAAAACCTTTACTTTTAAATATGTCATATTTTTCATTCACAGCACTACGGACAGTCTAAGCTGTTTAACGATGCAATGGACATTATGAATATGGTTTTCACAGGAGTGTTCACTGTTGAAATGGTTTTGAAACTGATTGCATTCAAACCCAAGGTAAGTTTTAGACATGATTTAATTAGGTCATCACTACAAGAATTAAGTGTAATGTAAGTTTCACACTAGTTATGTATTATTCAAAGAACAAAAGGAACCTACATGTTTCCCACAGTTATCTATGAGTGAAATCATAATTGAAATGTTAATCTGATCGTGTGTATATAAATAGCTCCAGGAAATGAAATGCAGATATCGGAGCAAACATTACAAGGTGGTTGATGAGATCTGGAATATTCTGAAGTAATGAAAATGTCCCTTTCTAAATCAGATAAATCATTTCCTGATATAAGCACTTCCTCATCTCCTATTCATAGTACTACATTCATAACCTTAAACCAAGTTAACCTCCAGTAAAGACCTGTATGTTATGTTATGATACATAACCTTTTCGAAATGCAATGCAAAATTTTTTCCTTACTTTTAAAAATATAGCCAGGTACTACAAACATACACAGAAATAACTGGAACATTCAATAGCCTTTTTAGATTTTAATGTTTTCAGTTATATGCACACACCATTTTGTAGAGGGCCCCACACTGAGCAGTTTGGATTCCTTGCCTTAGAGGAACACTGTCAAAATAAGGAATGCAGACACATCTTCAAACGCAGATTTGCAAGAGACACTGATAACAATTAATATTGACTTAAAAAACAAACAAAAAAAAAACTTCGATGCAGTCTTGTATGTTCAGTTCTAATACACCATTAATGACAGTGCAAAAGTTAATGACAGGCTAAACTAAATTTTGTTTTCATTACAATGAAATCAATACTAATTCTGGTGTTATATCTATGTAAATAAGTGAAGTGGGGTCACTCAATATACGTGGAATTTGAAGGAAGTCAGTCATGCCATTTGAGGTTTCCTGATCTCACCATCAAGGCTGGTATTTTTCATTTTCCATCGCCCTTCTCTTAAAGTACCCAGGATAACTGTATCTGTAATTGAATGTAAACTGCACTTCCTTTGTTTTAAGTAGTGAAGTGGATGATTGTAGTCTTTGTGGGCAATCTTAAAAAAAATTAAAGCAAAATTTTTGTTTTAAACAAACTAGCTCTGATGTAGCAACATAGCCATGGCAGCTCAGAGCTTAGTGTGGGGTAGGTGCATAACTACTTCCTGGCATTTCAAGGATATTTATTCAGTAGCATTTAGCCACGAGCTCTGCTGTGTAGCCTGAGCTACTTGATTTAAGGCTAGCTTATATTCACCTGAAGATGTAGATGAATTCTATATCACTTGAGGTCAGGCATTGAGATCTGAAGTGTGGAGTTCTGGGTGACAGTTTTTCCACTCTCCCATGGTCTTGCTCTGCACTGTCCAGTCCATTGTACATTTCTAATGAATTTATTTGAATATATTTTTTGTCGCCTATCTTATTTAAATGCTAAGGATTTCACATCAAAACTAACACAATATGAAGCCCTAGAGGGGATAGTTATGCAGTGCCATGAGTATGCTGATTGTATTTCTTGATATGTATTTCCTGTTCTGTATCCTTGTTACACAATGAATTTTGAGAAGACTTTGCTGCATTTTATCATCTGCTCTTTGAAAAAAGATTGTGAATTCTTGTGTGGTTCACCATACACTTATGCCTATAGTCAGCAATAGCAGCTAAAATACAAAACCTAGTGGTCTGATCATGAGTGTATAAATTCTTCATGTGTATTATGGACTTCCTACTCATTATTGAAAGCAGTGTCTTAATAGTGGTCTCTAAGACTTTGTACAATTTGGGTTCTAACTGTTGCAACATGCTTTCTGTCTTATTTGATGTTTTTACTGTAATGGTTCCCTGAGTCTGAAAACTGAGAGTTTGAAGGGAATCCACTGTCAGTGAAAGGTCCTTGTTTCCTGACTTTCATTACCTTGTAGAAACAGAAGACCTAAAATTTGTTAATTAGCAGGACAAGGTTAAAAGGCCATGATATTAATCACATCTGGCAGATATTAATTAGCACAAAGGGAAAAGAGTTAAATATCTTTAAGGTTGTTCCTTGTTCCTTGAAGGTTGAAACCTTTTTTTCAACTACATGAAATAATCTAGCGGCAACATAGATTACTTTGTTTGTTAATAACTGTAAATGAGCTAGCAGCCTTAAGCAGAATGTGAACGTCTCTTTGCAATCTAAATTTTAAACGTATTTAAAACAAAAATGAATTGTTTTAACTAATATTAAAAATGTCATCGTAGGAACAGTCTGAAGCCAAGCCTAAAATTTTGCTTAATGTTTTTTGGGAAAAGACTGATTCATTTACTTTGTTTGTGTCACCATTGGGTTACCTCGTCTTGTCTAGCAGAATGGATATTGTTATTTATTAATTTTTTGCTTTTTATAAATTATTTCAAAGTTGCTTAAGGCATCAAATAAAAACTCCATTACTCTATGTGTAAAAAGAAGAACAGATAAGAATGCGTTAGTTTTTATCTGATCTGTTTGACAGTGTCCCCTTAATAACACTGACAAAAATCCTGTAAAAAGCGTAATCTTTGCTTTTGCTGTTCCTGCCAACTTAGGGCAATTACAAATTATTGGTACTCCTACTATGATACTGTGTTGTATAAAACTGAGGTATTGCAGACTACCTTCCAACTCTGAAGTATATAAAACTTGGATAAGTGATAGATACTAAAGGTGATGCTGAGTGCCTGGCACACTTGTTGACTGGGAACACACAGTACTTCGCTGAATGAGGCCCTAAAGTTTTCAAAAGAGTACTATAAGTACTAAAATATTTATGTGATAAATCAATAGAAATATATTGCTGTGTTAATTCTCTATGCCTACATATTCCCCAGAATTTGTGATTTATCCTTAAACATTTCTAAATGAATAAATTTTTCACAATATAAGGTAAAAGAGCAGGCATATTTTTCTCCATGTCATTCTCCACATACGCTAAAGTTTGTTACTTAGTATGGTCAGTACATTACAAAACAAAATATAGCAATGAAATATAAAACTATGCATCAACACATACCATATGTTCAGCTTCATTATAGTCAGCTGTTACTTAAACTTGTAATGATTTTCCATGTCATTTTACATCAGATTTTTGTAAGAAAAAAGGAAAGATGGCTAGTAAGTGAATTGATTTTGGGTTATTGCAGTGGTGAAAACAACTTATTTGCATGATGTTTATTTGCTGTGACTTGTCCATTCCTCCCTTTTCCAAAACCATCTTTCTTTTCTTTTTTTTTTGTTTGTATGCTTTTGCTTTACATATTACTTTGAACAATATTTGTCTATACTGTTGGAAAAGGTTTCATAAAATAAATGTTTAAAGTATTTTAGCAGTATTGAATTGAAATGTGAATTTGTTATTTAAGTGCTTTATATTATAGCATGTCTAGTCACGTCACTTTTACTATAGCTGAAATTAACCTTTATTTGGAGAACCTTTTTTGGTTGCTTTGTAGGTGAAGATGGATAGCACACCTCAGGATTGTGCTGATTATCATTTTGCTGTTTGCCAGTAGTCTTTTAAATATGTATGTATATAAAATTAGGTTAAAATCAAAGATATTTCTTTTAAATAAGAGAAGTAAGGCATATAAATGACAAGGAAGAGTGTCATGAGAATATAGCTGCTGCCTTTAGCTGGCAGCTGCCAATCTCTTCAGGATTGTAAATCTCAGTAACTTTGGATGGTTGAACATGAAGTTTAGCAGGACTTTGCAAATGGTTTGTTTTGGTGAGGTGGGATGGATAAAGGAGTGACAGGGAGTTGAGAAGGAGCTCTCAGATGTGGGTGTGTTTGTTCAGGAAGCCAAATCCATGAACGTTGCCTTTTGCCTCAAGACTGGAATTGATGATTAATCCCAGAGAAAGAAATCATGTGCCACAATGGGTTGTAGAGATAATCATTCTCTGACCGATTTTCCTCCTACAGCTCCTTCCTTAAATGAAGGAATTATTATAACAATTTTCTTTATAAAGGAACTAAAATTTAAAATGGAGTAGTGTTAATAAGTACAGTATTTCTGGGAGCAAAGACTAGCCTTAGAAGGAGGCTTTCCTGAACCTGCTCAGTGCTTTCTCTCCTGGAATACTCTATAGAGCTGTCATCTGCTGTGGCAGCTCTTCCGTAGTTTCTAAGAGCAAATTTAACATTCACTTTTTTAAATCATCATGTACACAGGTGTAACTTTTAAAATGAACAGTTACTATAAGTCCTAACGGTTTAAAATGTTGAGAAAAATATTTTCCACTTCTAAATTAAAAAAAAAAAAAAAATCAGATTTTTATTTTCTGTGGTAAACATACATAACAACTTAAACTACTCAACTAAAACATTATCTTATAACAAGTAGCATAATAATAAGTGAAACTAGACATCAGGTAAGAACAGCATACTTGTTATTTTTAACTTTTTGCTAAATTAACTTTTTAGAACTGCAACAGCAACTAACAAATTACTACTTTAAAATGAATTACCTGGAAGCAGAATGCACATGTACAACATGTACGTTACAGCCTTTGAAATATAATGTACAATCCTTAGCCGTGATAGGCTCTTAAGTCATTATATCTGAATGACAGAAAGGATGAGTAAAGAAACTTGTGCAGTTCTGAACTTCTGTAATAACTAGGCAAAATCCACAATTTGTAGGAAACCTACGTATCTTGTATTGATAGACTTGCCTTCAGCAGCATAATACACCTTGATTTGTTTGCAGTGACAGGCGATCCTGTAACTTACCTCCTGATTTCTTCCCAAATATCTTCTTGCACAACATGCACTTTTGATTGCAGTAGACACAGCTAATTCGGGTTCTTGCTGGAAGATACTAGTTTATAACAATTTGCAGCAGTGGACTACTAACATATCCATAAGAGAATATATTTAAAGGCATAAATGTTGGAAGGGTGACTAAATGATTTATGAAAATAAATTTTCAGACACTGGACTGGCTGCATTAAAAGCCTTAAGAACTTGTTCAAGGTGCTTTGCTTCCTAGCACAGGTTACAGAATCAGGCCCTAACAGCAAATGTAGGTTTCTATATTAAACCTTCTTTATCAATAGAGTCAGAGTCACAGAATTATAAGGGTTGGAAGGGACCTTAAGAGGTCATTGGGTCTGAAATAGAAGATTAAGTCAGTTCTGCAATATTTTATTGCACAGTTTTACTTTGATAATAATTGTGCATTCATAAACAGTGATGACCCTTAAATATTCTTTACCAGTTACCTAGGTAGGACATCACATCATTAATGCTAAGGAGGTTTCAATTGGCTTGGTCCTGTAGAAATACGGTTAAAGGGATTTTGTTGTGCTTGTTAGGTGATATATATCAGAATTTTTCAGCCTTGCTGGTTAGTCCCAGACAACAGTTTTGGATGATGGCTTGCTTGCCAAAGTCATGCTTATCTAATGGTGCGTTATGCATGTGTAGTGCGCGCGTGTGTCTGTGTGTGTGTCTGTACATGTATACATATAATGTGTATATATATACACACACGCACACATGCACATATATGTTGCTTTTCCTTCAGTAGGCAATATTGTTTGTTTTGTTTTGTTTTCTCATTAGATCACAGGTTTTGTTTAACTAATTTCTGTTTATGCAAAACTAAACAGAAGTATGCAAATATTTGACATTTCATGTGTAATCACAAACGTTTGCACCCTGCCTGCTCTGTTCAGGGCTATTTTAGTGATGCCTGGAATACGTTTGACTCCCTCATCGTTATTGGCAGCATAGTAGACGTCGTTCTCAGTGAAGCTGATGTGAGTATACCCCAGCTTACTTTCCCCAGTCCCTACTTCTCTTTCTCTGTCTCCCCACTATTTCCATCATCTGGACAAGTCACAGATTTTGATCTGATGTTTCTAAAGTTTGAGTACAGACCATTCATAGGTCAATTATGTTGATATGGGAAATAAATAGCCTTTTTTTTTCTACCAATTTTTTTAGCTAAGAAAAGGGAAAGATTGTATAGTGGTACATCAGAGAAGTCTAGAGTGTTTCTGTGTTATAACACTGTCCTTTTCTTCTCTTTTTCTGTTTGTGTTTTTCTCTTGCTCTCTTTCTGCTGAATGCTTGTCCTAACAGCACTATTTCACTGATGCATGGAACACTTTTGATGCCTTAATTGTTGTTGGTAGCGTCGTTGATATTGCTATAACAGAAGTTAATGTAAGTAGCAACTGTTCATGCACTAAAAAGTAATTGCTGTCATCAAGAAATACAGAAAATGTAAACTTAATATCCCCAAATTCTCTTTTTTTAACAAAAGTATGCTTTATACTGAAATTGAAGACCAAAATATTGACATAGATGTTCATACAAGCTGTTATTATAGAACTATAAATGAGTAAAACTTCACGTGCACACAGTATAGTAAAACAATGGAATTATATCTTTCTATTTATGTTTGGATTTTTTTTTTTAATATATAGAATGTTTAAAATGAAATGAAGCCTCAATTGCTATTTTATTTGAAGCCCAATGATTTTTGTATGTAGCTTGACTCAGATAATTTAAGCATCTGTAAATTGTTTTAATGGCTTAGCTTAACAAATAATTATTTTTTTTTCCCATGGGAGGTACGTTTTATAAAGTGGTTTTAGCATCTATGTCTCATGAGGTAGTGGAAGAAAGGTACAAAGAGAAAATAAGGACTTTCATGCCATGGAAAATAGAATGTTAATCCCCTTCTCCCCCTTTTTTTTCCTTTTCCAATACTGCAGTAAATGTTTTGAAATTCAATTTACTCTTAAAATTATTTGAAGACTCCATCTTTTCACCAAAAGTTTGATTAATGGCCACTACATGTGTAGGTATTCCGACAATAAAAAGAGAGAAATTGTGATTTTTTCTTATTTTCTTTATGACTTGCTGGTTTTAACAAGGAAAGCTGTATGACAAAAAAAGATAAATGAAAGATAACAAACCACAGAACAGCTCTGGAGCAAATGCTGTCCATACATACATGTTTCTTTAACTAGTCAAAATGAAATTTCAGAGGAAAATGCCTCTTCTCTTTAGTGCATGTCAAGAGCTCAAAAAGGGAGACTGAAGATAGTGAGATTTACATCCAACTCAGCAACCAAAAATGCTCAATGAGTGCACACTCAGCAGGTGTAGTTAGCATATTACACCTGCTGGAGATCGTGTCTGCTTGGCATTCTGAGAACAAAATTATCCACAAATACCTACGGAGATGCAGGTCCCCAGCATTCACACCTATCAAAGAACAGATTAATCAGAGAAAGCTGTAGATGTAAGTGGTTTCTTGGTATTATCTTATTTGAAGATTGCATATTTCTGTGCATCAGTCCCACTTTATGAGCTGGCTAAAAACCTTCATTTTCTCATAAAATTGGTTTAGTAAGCTACTTGCTAGATACCTTTATTTTTTTTTTATTTTTTTTTTCCTTTTTTTTGTCTCTGATAGATTTTATTATTTACCCAAATGCTTTCTTTTCAGTAGGGATAGTTAACATGCAACATCTTTGAAAAAACTTTAAATTTTCAGTAAATACTCTTAAGTGGTGAATATAATTGCAATATCTCTATTTTCTATTCGAGAGAAGCAAGGCAGAAAAGTTGTGATATACCCAAAGTCTTAATGGGGGCCAGTGTACAGTGGCTCTTAAGCCCTATGCATTGCATACTGTTACCAAATCAAAAAAAAGAGTCTGCTAAGAGTGTTCACATTTTGGTTCTAGATATATTTTTATCAAAAGAAAGTAGAGAGCAAACCCTTAACACTATATAGCACTTCTGTAAAACCCAGATTTTAACTTCACTAAAAAGCATTCAAAGAATAAATATATGCTGTATGTTTTATTTGTCTGTTCATTTGTTTTTTAAAGTTGGCTATCCTTTCTGTGGCTATCACTGCCATTTAATTGAAACAGTTTCTCAGAGAAAAGATAGATTAAAATGTATTTTTCAAAGTGGTTCATGCCAGCAGCCAGATTCTTAGGATCACAGTGCTCCAGTGAATAGCAGATTTGATACCCTGACCTTCAATTAGACAGTAACTTAATTTTGGAACTGAGAATACCTGAGTAAAAAGGTTGCTGAGGAACATGGAATAGAAACTGTGTTTGAAAAGGCTGTGATCTGTTCCAGGCATTCCAGAATGAGGAGAAAACAAAACAAAATGAAACTAAAATGCTTTGTTCAGATCAGTGATCTGTAAACCACCTGACCAGGAGCTTGGATTTCTTGGGCTAGTCTAGACCGAGGTTTTGTTTCGATGGTTTGTTTTGGTTCCTCTGGTTTGATGAAGATTACTTTTGCCATCCCTGTGAGTTTACACAGCCTTCACCCACAGCACAGCCCTTCTTCCTACTGATAGCTCTGCGAGCTCTGCTTCTGCAAGTGACCGGGGGCTTCACAGTTGCCTGGATCAGGTGCTGAGCACAAGCTACTGGCAAAAGCATGGGCCTTAGTGAGGCAGAAGTGAGTAGATGAGCAAGGATATGGCTGCTTGCCAAAGGAGACAGTTCTCATACTGTGCCCATACAGGTCTCCCTTCAGTTCGTATTAGCTTTGGCTTCGATAACATCAATTAACTGCAATAGCTGCTGCTGAGAAACAGTGATGTGCATGGTTTTTAAACTTCTTAGGTTCTAGTCTATTTGGTAAGCATAATAATACATATTATAAATACATTTCACACAAATATAGAAAACAAATGTATTCTTTTATTTATTTATTTTTAAGATGGCAGAATGCCTTCAAGTGCGCACACAGTTTATTGTCTCACTAAGGACTTCAAATTCCTCTATACAGCTGCAAATTCCACATACAGCCAGCTCAAAGAATAATCACAATCAAAATAATTTTATGCCTGATTCACCTTAAATTTTACTTACTGATTTTATGTTAAATTGATCAAGAGTCTAATGACTGACTGCATTACTGGAAAGAAAATGAAGGAGTGGTACTCCTACTCATTAAGAATTGCTGTCCCTAATGTCCTTACTGAAGACATTGTCCTTAATGAAGACATTAAAAAATATCTCAAAATGTACTTTTGCAATTATAGATGTCCCTGCGTTTGTTGCTGTATGGACAGTGTTAATTTGACAGCATTACTTGTAACTGATCACTGCTGAGCTTTCAGCTGTGATGAACACGGACTTTTTAGTGATTCACTCACTTGTCTTGAAACTACTCTGGAGATCAAGTAGTGATCTTCAGCTAAAGTACACCCCACAGTCAAGAACTAGCACTGCATTTCTTACTTTTTCATAATATACTCACTAGACAAAAGTCTTATCTTTGATGTCTTTGAGCACTGCACAGCAGACTGTTTGTGTACTAAGTATTGTCTGTTTCTGGTCTTTTTTTTCCACTTTTTTTGTGTGTGCTTTGTTTGTGCAAGTGATGAATGTGTTTCAGTTTCAGTATAATTCTGGGCTTGATTTCCCATTTTTAGCATGAAACAGTGTATACTACAGTGTCTAGGGAACTTTAATGACTTTTATTGTTTTGATTCTATTGAATTATTCCTACTTCATTAGTTTTGTGTCAGCTTGTGTAATACAAATTTAGTGTTTTAGAATCTCTTTCTCAATATTTTCTTCAGCATTTGGAAATACACCATTCCATCCTTACTTTTATCTAACAATGACAGTGATCCTGGAAAATCCACAGCTCTGCTAAGATGCTAACAAGGCTTTGTTTTCAATGGAATTTCAGGCACCATTGAAATGGCACCTGTATAAATTCCCAGTAGAGAAACTACTTAAACTGAGGAAGCTCAGCCTTGTTGGAGGGGTGGTCTGAAACAGTGTAATGTGCTAGCACTGATGTAAACCCAGATCTTGTTGATCAAGTTGCAGCCCGCTTAGTTGGTCAGTATAAATGAAGATTTAAAAGGATGTGAATACCTAAAATAACGTACAGAGACTTGAGATGAATTAAACATTCTTATTGATTTGCGTACATAGTTGCCTCATGCGGTGGGAACAACTTGACCTTGTTGTGACATTTTAGCTGTATACATTCAGACTCATTCCAAAGGCCAGCAATTTTAACAATATTGTATCTGACCCAGTTTTTTTCAAGTGAGTGGGTTAGACTTTCTAGTTACGTATCTCCTTGATTTCAGTATTAAGTTTTGGAAATTAAGTATGTTCTTTTTATTTTGCTGTTCCTTTTCTTATTTTTTTGAAATTTTATGATAATGTGTATGGTGCCCTGAGGCTGATTCTTCTGATCCAGTAACATCCCATTTACACTCTGTCCAGGAAATTACTGTGCTTTGAATATTTCAGTGCCCATGGAAATCAATGTATTTAAGGTGTTCAGCAATTTACAGGACTGCTTGGCATTCTCAAGGACTGGATCACTGACCGGCTCCAGAAATGAACCACCTCAGAGCAACATATATTTTGGCAACACACTATTTTCTATGATTTTTTTTTCACTTTGTCATTTAATATCCTTTCCTTTAACCAGTTCTTTTCATGAGCCTAATTGGTTTTCATGTTCATTTTATTTTTAGAAATTTTTAGAGGCAAGTATATATAAGTAAATATATATATGGTATAGAAATACAAAATTTAAAAGCACTACTAAAATCTATATAATTATTTTGGCTTTTTTGTAACCTTTTGTTTTCAAAAAATTTCACATGACACACAAGATCTTGTGTGGTCATAAAAATGGTTCCTTTTGACTTAAAAAAACAAAACAAAACAAACACACACACACACACAAAAAAAAACAACAACAGGGTGGTGGTTGTGAGACTCAATATGTGGTCAGCCCATTCTGGGAGATGAACATCCTTAACTTAAGGCAATGAGAGAGAAATAAGTGGAAATAAATTCCAAGAAAATGAATAAACTCTTAAATGGAAATAATAGACATGGTTCAACCTGATCTGACTGTACAAAAATTATCTTCATATTTGATGGTTCAGAAACCATTTGGATGACCAGCACTAGATGACTTAAAGGCATGATCACACTGACATACAGTAGTAGATACAGAGGTTTTGATTCACATTTTTTATCATTCATGTGCTGCCAAAATGTCAAGAAAATGACGGAGAGTTCACTTTCCTTTTAATTTGTGAAAATGTTTAATGCAGCCCCTGTGAACCTAATCTTATGCTTCACGTTCAGTAAGATTCAGGTTCTTTGCTGAAGTAGGACTTCAAAGAAGAGCTTATATCTTCCTCCTAAGCGCCTCAGAAAGATCTGTTCATATGGAACTCAGCACTGTAAACATGTGAGACTTACTCAGTGCTTACGCTACCGTAACAGCTAACAGTGGTTAGTAGCAATGAGATTGACCAAAAAATGTCTCTCACAGAACCAGAATCAGATATTCTGTCATTTGTCAGGAAGGAGCCAAATTGTCACCATTTCAGCACTATGCAGCGTGTAACACTGACTTGAGGACAGTGGGAGGAGACTTTTTGTTTGCTAGGCTGCTTGTGGAGCATCTGCTGGGACGGCTGGGGCTCGCTCTTGCATAACTCACATCCACCTCCTGTAAGAGATTCTGGATTCCAGTTTTGGAATTGCTTCCATGAAGATATTAATACTTACAACTTAGTTATTGTACAACTGAATATATTTTGGACTGTTATGAGAACAGTATCCCATGTCAACAACAGATGTTATGAATTTAGAGTATTAAATACTCTAGGAAACAAGGAAAAATATGCTTCTTAATATACTATCTTGGGGTTCTTCACATTGACTCAAAGTTTTTACTAAATGATGCATATGGGCTTTTGATTCGTGTTGAACAGGGAATATAGAGAGCGATAAGAATTGCTACTAATTACTTGGTAGCTAATTTGAATCCCAGTAATGATGCTCTGAAGGAATCATGTATACATACAGAGGTGCACATACACTACATGTTTCTGAAGATATTTTGGCAACCTGAATGCTTTCCTGTGTATGTTACTGTCATTGCATGCATTTGTCATTTGCATATTTCCTGCTATTTTTAAAATTGTGATTCCATCATCATTATGTGTTAATTTGCTTTGCATACTGTAGTACACTTCAGCACAAAATATAACAAGAAATTTGTTCAGAACTGCCTACTAACATCCACAGTTTTGCACCATGTTTTTTATTTTAATTTTTTATTTTTTCCTTAAACACAGAACTATGGTTTGCTTCCAATGCATGGTGCAATCAGTTTCACACTGATCACAGTTTTGACATTGAAGCTTTTCCAAAGTTAGGATGTTTATTTGGAGCTTTAATTGCAATCTGAGGAGATGGAAAGAGGAATTACAGATTAGGAAATGTGCTTTTTTTTTTTTTTTTTTTTTTGTAAGCAGTAATAAATACCAGCAGGTTGCAAACATTTTAATTAGTGAATCAGAAATTTTGGCTGATCATTGGTTAATCTTTTTTGAGGGTTAGGATTATTTTGAGTAGAAAACTGCTATATTAAGCTGTGATTAAGAAAAATATATATAAGTTACTGATTTAGAGTCTATTTGAAGTATTTAAGAAGTGGCTTAAATTTATGGAGAGATGAGGTGCTTTGCTGAACTAGGCTCTCAGTGTAGCTGGCACATGGCTGACAGAGAGGAGAATAATTAAGCCAGTCTCTGTCCTTGTTTACCTCATCTCAGTGCATCTGTTGGGCAAGTGGTGAAAGCAGAAGCTGCTCATATAAAAATAAATATTCTAGCTTTGCTCTAACCTTGTGCCCATTACCAGACTTGTAGCAGTAATACCAGAAGCACAGCTGCCATCTTCAAAATCATGTAGTCCCACGGGGGACAAAAAATGTGAGAATGGCCATCCAGTGCCCATGTCTGGGACACGGGTAGTGTTGGAATCATTGCTGGAAGGTGAGGGGAGAGCAGTTTGTAGGCACAACCTGGCCACAAAAAAATACTTGGACTTGCAGTTTTGTCAGCAACTGTCCTCCAAAGATACCACTCAACCTGCCCCATCTCAATTCTATTCAATACTTTTCCTACATAATGTGCCACATACTTGTGTGTGTACATGTTAAGCAATATTACTGAAATTGTAAATAAGTTTGTGTTTGGATAGTATGTTTTTTTCCTTATCTGAAGGAAGCAGATGTTCACTGTTGTCAATCTCTTTGTTACTGAAAATTGTGTCAAAATCTTAGTTTCCCAGATGTTATTATAACTGGTGCTGGCTCGACATAAACAAATGTTAATTTATCTCTTAGATTAGCATTTCCCTTAAAGAAGCATGAATATTGCTTCTGATCTGTCAGTATACTAAATTAATTGGAATTATTATTCATAATGTGAACTGAGCTGATGTATTATCAGAGAGAAGTGCCAGAGAGGGTAAAAAATCAGATACACTCATTTTAAAATGTCAGTACCCAAAACAGTTGGCCAGTGATGGGCAGAAGTTTAATGTTTTCATCTCCAGTGGAAAATACTCCTCAGGTACCAGGAGTTTGTTTTCATTCTTTGTTTCTAACATTTGTCCCCATCTCAGTACCCTGGTGTTTTTGCACAATTTCTCTTTTGTGAGCAGGGCATTTTCCTGGCCTGCTCTTACTGCTTGCATTTGATATCCTACCACTGCCCAACAGCAGCTAATCAGCCATCATGTCAAAAAAAAAAAAAAAAAAAAAAAAAAAAAGGGGGGGCTTTTACGCTCATCACTCCTGAGTATTTGCAGTGGGAAGTAGAACTGTTCACATGCAGTTTTGGTAATCTGATCTCTGTCTGCAGTATAAAAACTGGGAATTAAGCATTTATTAAAATCATAATATGCAGGAAAAGTTTTTTTTTCTTTTTAACCTATTGTTCCTTTTATGAGTTTTTTAATAACAAAATCCAGTGATCTTAATGCATATGCTTTCTTCATTATTTTTTTCTTTTGGGATGAAATTAAAAATCTGTAGGACTAAAGTATGCTTATCCTGATATTATATATTCCATTATACATTGTTATCCTAATACCATTTGTAGATTATTGGGGCCCAATCCTTTTCCTACTGGGGAAAGATCTCAAATGCAAAATCCAGCATTTTATTTCATTCTTCTAGTGCCAGCTTGTGAAGATGTTGTAATTTAATATGTTCTCTTTCTGTCAAATACTTAATTTAATTTTTGATAACACAAAATATTGAATACTAATTAATTTGATTAATGATTAGGACTATCTGTCTCAGCATGCCAGTTATCAGAAATTAATGTGAAATTTCAGGGCTCGTCTGCAGAAGTTGTAATGAAACCTGTTTCCTTTAAAAGTTTCAGATAAAGAGGAATTATTTCTGTACCGAAAAATCAGTAACAATGTGGGTCTGTGTGTACTAGTCCAGGTTTATTGCTGATGTAGTTAGACAGCCTTGTAAAATCGTTTAAGCATTGTGTGGTATTTTGGCATTTATGATGTGGTATTTTGGCATCTATGCTGTTTGTGATTATGGATTTCTCATTAATCAATATTTTGGTGGTTTTATTTCAAATTATTGAAATACGCAGGGCATTTCTAATGCAGCAACTCTCTTTTATTGACAGCATTTTATTTATATGTATTTTATACAAGTGCTTACAAAGCTTAGACATGATAGCTGATTTTACAAACTTACTGAAGTCTGTTAACTAAAGTCTAATGATGAGATCTGGGTCTTTGTTAACATTAATGCCTTGCTTTATTAATAAACCCTAAAACAGTTTTAGAACTGTTTCAGAAAATACTGAAATCCTAGCAGGGCAGTAATGCATATATAGAGATTGCATATAGTTCAACAAATGGTTATTTTTATCTCGTTTTTTAGCCACTTTTGATTTCTTCATTATATATGTTTTGAAAAAAAGTAACAAATAAAACAATTAGTCTTTTAATAAATACTGCTAATGATCTGGATTCAGGAAAGTGCTACCTTTTATATTGTTGTTGTTATCATTATTTTACCATAGTATGTTTGTATGATATACTGTTAGTATTTTCAAAAGACTCATCTGCTCTCTGTTCCCTTCTTTTCTTCTGGGTCTTATCCTAGGTAACAGCAAGGCTTGAGATCTTACTCTGTTTCAAAGAAAAGTGCGGCACTGAAAGTGTGCCCGATGTATCCTCAGTGTGTTGGAAGCAGCACTGGGGAGGCATCACGGTTACTGCATGTGACCCTAATTGTTGAGAAGTGCCACTTGAAAAAGGTGTACATTTTAGACAAGAGAGTAAGAGCCATCACTTGGATCTAACCTCCCAAATTCCATTTTTGGTAGTGCTATAAAGTTTTTAAAGACTTTTCCATTCAGTTTTGAAAAAGCTGCAGTGAATCTGTCCATGCACAAGCAAGCATAGACATGTGGTCCTGTAAGCTTTGATAGCTGATTTGCCTGTCTGGCCATTTAGTATATTGGGACAATTTCTCCAAAGATGGACAGAGACATTTTAAAAAGAGAAGTGAGTTTCTTCTTCACAGGAGTGAAGAAGAGTTTAGCTCTGAACAAGACGTTGGTATGCCTCTCTCCCCTACCTGTAGCTCATGCGGGTTGTACAGATCTGTTCAAAGAGGTCAATTAAATCCTGAAGCCCTTTCTCCATGCCCAATCCTGCTATATCAGCTCAAACGTACAGGTACTTTATGGGTGATGAGAGACTCCAAATTTTGCCTTCTCATTGGCACCCCCATGGGAGAGTTAGCTTTTGTGTTACTGTGCTAAAAATGTTTGTCTGCCACTTCAGCTGAGTGAAAAATCTGTCCTTCTTAAGCCTGCCTGTCCTGATGCTCATCAATGAACAAATTAACTCATGTGTATTACTTTGCTTTAAATGAACTCCTGATGTGATATACAACAACAATTTGTTGAATATGGTTAGGTTCCAGTGATGGAGTAATCAACTTTGAAGAGAAGCACATTGGAAAAAGGACCTTGAAAAGCCAGTTTGACCCCAAAGCTTTGTTCTTGAGTTTTACTTAAGGCTTATTGCCACAGTTTCATACAACCATGGAAATTTGTGTCTAATTTTGACTGGCTTACCATGGGAGTAGGCATTTTATTTTGTATTTAGTTTACATTTATTCTCTTAAACATGCTCTATACTAGCAGATTTAATATCAGCCACCAACAGTGTTTTAGTGTGTCAGCCAATGTGTAATGCTAAGGGAAGGTTTTAATAAGTACTTAATGTTCTGTTCCAGGAGTACATTGAGTTGAAAGATGTTCATTTATGTTTAGAAGTGAAAAATGTCCTTCCTTCTGTTTATGGTGAAGCTGATTTTTTGATCTTTTACTTGATTTTAATATTTAATGTTCTTAATTTCTTAAAGCCAAAGCCAACTGAAACAGTCACAACTGATGAGTCTGGGGTAAGATTAGTAAACTGACCCCGGTGGTTTTACCTCTACTTGAGTTTATTCTTTTTACCATGTCTCTATTTTCCACCAATTTTTTATGTATTTTTCATAACTGTCCTACTACAAAGGTGTATGCAGTGGTTTGCATTTGTTGTCAATGTACTATTGAAGTCTACTACAAACAAACCCAACATGATCCTTATTAACAAACCAGAAAACTTGGAAATGCATGTGATGTGTGAAGCATTTCTACAGGTCCTGTGTTTTTAGCATGTAATTTTTCCTTTCATATCATTCTTATCAAGGTGAAAAGGTCCTCAAGATACATTTTCAAATCTTACCTCTTCCACCTTTGCATTTGATGTTGTTTATCTGGAAGTGTTGCATGTTTGAGTTTGTATTTGGTTTGACTTCTCCATGATACTCTTCAGAACTCCGAAGACAGCGCTAGAATCTCCATCACTTTTTTCCGTCTTTTCCGGGTGATGAGGTTGGTGAAGCTGCTTAGCAGAGGAGAAGGGATCAGAACTTTATTGTGGACATTTATTAAGTCATTTCAGGTTAGCAAAATTTATTTAAAGTTGCTTAATTATTACAACTATTTACATACCAATTTTTGTGATATAATGCATTGTAGAGTGCAAATAACATTTCTTTTGAAATTCATGCTAGCAGTAATTACATTTCTAAATTCATTTGCATGTTAAAGCTAAAAGAAACTTTGCCAGTTAATTCAGTGAGACCAAGGGTCATTCTTTGTCATATGATGTTAACTGTTACAATGAGATTTTTACAATACTTCATAAGAAATTATTTGGTATGTCTAAAAAGGATTTTTTGTGAAAATAATTTAAAAAAATTACAGGTTTGACACACACAGGTCTTTTACTTCTATGTATTTTTATTATATGATTACAAAAGAGAAATTCAATCTTTTGTTTGTATAAAACTGATTTCATAAGTGTAGCAAATAGATATTTCAATCCTGTCTCCTGAAAATTCTGAAGAATGTGAAGTTAATGTAGTATAGTGGGAAGTACATTTGTGTTGTCAGAAGTAGTAATGAAAATAAAATCTGAAACTGGTAAAGATGGCTCTTCCCCCTGGATTACTGGCAGAAGTAATTTAAAATATAACGAAGTTCATGTTCATTATATGTGGCAGAATATTAAGAATGACAGGTAATAACATTTTATGCACTTGCATAAGAAGAAAACAGCTGGGAAGACCTATGGCATACAGAGAAATTATTTTGTAAATGTAAATTGAAATTATGGTGTGAAATTATTAAAAGACAATGCACCTGTCCCTTTCCTAGGCTCTGCCTTATGTTGCCCTTCTGATAGCCATGCTGTTCTTCATCTATGCTGTCATTGGAATGCAGGTAATTATAGGGTTTTGTTTGTTTGCTTGTTTGTTTGTTTGTTTCCTTAGTATTAAACAAAAGCTCAGTGTTGGCTTCTTTGAGACCGGTTGACCAAAGTGCTTATTGAAATGTTCCTTTGATAGTGGTGCTATGTATGAGGCAGAGCTTTAAGAGTAATGTAGAAACCTTTTATTGGCTATGATTTTGGCAATCAGAAACTCCAAAAAGATAAACAAGAACTGGGTGTGAGCTTCTAGTATCTTCATTTGCTGAGGGGAGCCATTCCTCTTTTGTATACTGTGAGGCTTATTCTTCCTGTGCATGAATGTATGAAAGAATGCATGGCTTCTTTACTTTATTCCCAGATTTGTTCTGGGAATATGGCATTAAAATCCTGGCTTTTTTTTTTTCTTCTCCTGTCTTCCATGAGAGAAATGAACAAGGAAATTATTTTCCTTGTTTAGAACAAGGAAAATAATCTAGCTGAGGATTAGAAAAAGGTTTTCTTTTGATCTCAGAGTTGTAAGGTTCCCAAACCAACTCAAAGGGAAGCCCTAATTAAACATGATGAGATGAGGAAACGTGATATGGAGTGTAGATTTGCTTCCTGAGTCTTAATCTTCTTTTTTAATCTGAAGAGAGCTTATATCCTTACAGTCCAGCAGCTTGTATACAGAGCACAGTGACCTTAATCTCTCAAAATGAAATAACAGCCCTTACTGTGTCAGTGTATTAATGTGAGGAAAAAGAATGGTCTTGCAACCAAGGAATTGCAGTTTAATTTTGGAGAAATGAACTAATTTCCGTCTCTGGCTGGGACAAAATGCTCAGGCTGGGACTCTATGCTTTGGCTTCAATTTTTGCATCTAATGTGCCTGTTTAGATTCAAGGTTTTCAGAACAGCAATTATTTCTTACTACAGGTATGCACAATATCTGTTGCAGTGGGGTTTTAATCTTACTCGAGGACTCTAGGTGCCAGTCTAAAGCAAATATTTTGTCACCTACAATACAAGAAAAGGTATTAGTGTTATAATGACTTAATGATGCCAAATTAAAATGAACAATTATCTTGTAGTTGCGATATATTTACTGCATTTATATTGTCAGGAAAAATCTCATGACTTACTCAAAAGAGTTAGTACATTTGTGAAAGTACTTTTAATATATACTGAAGCTAGTTTAGACTACAATGGCTATAGTTTCTCCCAGTACAGGTCGCTAGGATGAAAGTCAAAATCCTGTTTTTCTTTAGGTATTTGGAAAAGTGGCCATGAGGGACAACAATCAAATAAACAGAAACAACAATTTTCAGACTTTCCCCCAAGCCGTGCTGCTCCTCTTCAGGTGAGTAAACATGAACTCTTACTTAATGCAACACATTTCAGTGGTCTGTAAGAAATGTCTGTAACCCTTCTTCTGTGGATTTGTTCAAAATGTGTCTGCAAGTAAGAAGCAATTTCCTATAACAAGCATGTACTCTCTACTATGTATGCTGAGTGTCCACTGGCACACCAGGGCTCTAATCAGGTGCTGCAGGCCCAAAGTCATTACATCTATTACGGAACAGTGTATTTGTGGAGGAACTGTCTTCAGGTGGAGCCTAAATAGTCAGCGCTGATGGCTCTCTGCAGGTGTTGGGGAAGGTGAAAAAGACTTTGCCCTTATTTTATTCTGTGGAAGCACAGGCAAGCTAGCATGATGGTATGAAAAAAAATAAAATAAAATAATAAAAAAGGAAAGGTTGTTGCAAAGGTGAAAACAATGAACTGTTCTTTATATTTTCCAAAGAGATGTCAAGAAGTAGTGGGGTGTAGCTCGCAGAAGGGAGATATGAATAGGAAAAACCTACTGATAATAAAAATAGCTAAACCTTGGTGTAAATGATCCTGGGGGATTATGGAATTTTCATCAGTAGAGAGCTTGAGAAAACGGTAAACCTTTGCCAGGAGTGCTGTGGTTTCATCTAGGCCTTCTGCATTGCTTGTTACTTGACTCTCAACCAAAATGTATCCTCAGATGTGACAATTCTTCCACATTCACCATGGATCTAAGCCAAAACTGAATTTGTTTATGAGATATGCAGAACATCTGCATATGCAAAACACATTATAGATCAATAATTCATAGACAGCCTTATTTCATTTCAAAAGTACACTTTATTCTCTGTTAAAAACAATTTACTTAAAAATCTGAGCAAAAAATACAGTTCTCAGATGACCCCTTCTTTCAGTTCATTGCTCTCAAATTGCTTTGGATGTTTATCTCAGATTTCATTATTTAATTTAGAAAAGCTTGGAATAAAACTTTTGGAATGTTGGGAGGGAAATAAAAATAGTAAACTAACCCCAAATCATTTTCCAGTTCTGCCTTGTGGAAAAATTCTTATCATATTGCATAAGATGATTGACTATCCCCAGATAATAAGCTGAAGGTTATATAAGCTGAGGGAGAGAGTGTGTTACTGAAAAAATGAACTTAGAATCACATAGGTTTAACATCTGTAGTCAGCTACAGTGCTCTGTATCTGTAGTCCCAATGAGAGCTAAGTCACTTTATGCATGTGAAGACTTGCCTTTGCAACTAGGTCATAGGTAAGTGGTTGTTTTTAAGTATTTGAAATCTCAGGTGTGTATACAAGCATTACCCGACTATGAAAAAAAAGAAAAAAGAAAAAAGAAAAAAGAAAAAAAAAGGCAACAGCAGAAATAAGAGAGAAACATTTTCTCAGCCATGGAGAGAAAAAAGCAACTCAACTTTTACTTTTAACTTTTATTACATTTTTTTTTATACGATAACTCCCCTTCCATACACTACAACCCCACTGCAATAGGTATTTAACTTGTAAATGACAGTTTGGAGTTCAAATTTTTACATGTGAGCCTTTCTGGTGTGCTATTGTACCTTATAAAATTGCCTGCAGTGTCAGATCTAAACTTTTCATTTCTGAAACATGCTCTGTAATTTCTAATTAATTTCTGCTTTGAGGAGTTTGAGGCCTGTCTTCACATTTGTGCATGTACAGCTCCAAACATTTTATCAGAATGTAACAAATTAATACATTCTACTTCATTTTGATCAAATAATACTTAATTCTCTTTGTGACCTTATGAAGGTGTGCAACTGGAGAAGCCTGGCAGGAAATCATGCTGGCATGTTTGCCTGGAAAACGCTGTGATCCAGAATCTGATTATAATCCAGGGGAAGAATACACATGTGGAAGCAATTTTGCCATCATTTATTTTATCAGTTTTTACATGCTTTGTGCGTTTTTGGTGAGTTCGGCTTGTGCTTATTAGCAGAAATAAGTTTTAACATTTTAAATTTATTTTCAACTAAAAGAGTAGTAGGGTCAGAGAAGAATTTAGAATCCTATCGCTAAAATATTTTTGCAAGGTTGTATTTTTCATACACACTCCTAAATCCTGTATCTTATACTGAAGGCTAATAAATTCACAAGATGTTCTTCAGACTACAGGCCTCCCTGTGTACAGGAAATGGTTCCTTGGACATTTGAAAGCTGTTAACCTTCCTTTCATCAGCTACTATTTAATGCATTTTTCAATAATGTCATTAAATATTCATTAATAATGAATCTGCAGTTCATTTGACTTACGAGTATTATATAAACTTATCAGAATTTGGATATGTGTCTCTATAAAGTGTGCTCAGACTGTGGTGCGCAAGGTGCAAACTATAAACTTTCTTCCTAATGATGGCATAATGAATTATTTGCTCTAAAACAATCTGCAAAAATCCCTTTTTTCCTCATTGCAGGTGTCTTGGCTAAGCTGCTTGATTTGTTCTGTTCTCAGTACTGTTCTCCTTGCAAAAGGAGATTGGTCAAACAGAATCCTGGACCACTGTAAACATACCCCTTCTCTTGTGTCATCTTTTATGTTGATGAAACATAGGCAGAAGTCTCAATGTCATATCAGTGAAACCTGTAAATATAAAAAGTGTTTCCTGAAATCTATACAGTGTCAAACGTGTTGGATCCATTCTTTGATCTGGCAAGTCAAGGAAGAGAAGCAAAAACATTCAAAAGCCTATGTCAAAGACTGAGTATTATACAACAGAACCACACTCATTTGATTGCTTGATAGTTCCAGTTAAGCAGTTAAATGGTCAGCAAGTATTTTTTTGTGATATTCAATAGTATTTGCCAAAAATCATTATTTATTGACTTATTTGAATTCTAAAGCTCCTACCTTATAAAGTTATTTATTGGAAATATTTGTATTTCCAAAAAATTCAATTAGATCTGTGTTCTTAATTTATTTTTTATTTTATTTTATTTTATTTTATTTTAGATAATAAACTTATTTGTGGCTGTCATTATGGATAACTTTGATTATTTGACACGTGACTGGTCCATCCTGGGTCCACATCATTTGGATGAGTTCAAAAGGATATGGTCAGAATACGACCCTGAGGCAAAGTAAGTTAAAGCATTTCTCTGGTAAGATTCATCTGATAAAAACAGTAAAAGCAGAGCATAGTACATTCTTTGAGAATGCATGCATATTTGGTATTTGGTAATTGATATGTGTTGCTTCTAGGGGAAGAATAAAGCATCTTGATGTGGTTACGTTACTGAGACGCATTCAGCCACCACTTGGTTTTGGCAAATTATGCCCTCACCGAGTGGCCTGCAAGGTAGGTTTTACCCTATTTCCTTTGTAGGCTTCTTTAACAGGTATTCATTCATTCATTCAATTCTGCCAGATGTGTATTCTGTATGCACAGTACACCTGTCTATTCACAAGGTGTCCTCCACTTGGGTTTTCCCAGTTTTATGCAGGTTTAACTTAAAGCAGCAAAAGCAGTGTCATTTCCTTCAGTGTACCCATTTAAGTAGCTTTTGTCAACATAAAATTCTTTACAAAGCATGAAAATAAAAGGAGTTGGTCTGTAAATCTATCATTCTATTATTGTGGCATATATGAGATACCTCAGACCAGCATTGCTGGTGACCCAGTGGTATTTCTGGTTTCTCTTTAGTCCCAGGGAGAAGAGGACGGTAGTTTACTTTAGTTCACAATTAAGTTTTGATACAGTACTTTTACAGTTGCGTTCATGAAATGTTTGCTGCATGTGAAACATAGATCTGAGTTTGAAGGGTGTAGACTGTGAGAAATGAATATGAATAAGAAATGAATAACAATGTCCAAACAGTGTCCAGAAGTGAGAAGACTGAAAATCAGCAGATATTTCAAGTAGAACTTGTTAAGCACAGTGTGTAATCTGGATGAGGATAAATGACATTGTAATATAAAAGTTGAAAAGCAACGCAAAGGAGATTAACAATTATTAATTTATTTAAGGAATTCTAATGAAGAGGCTAATCCAAAGAAGAAAATCACTTTCGCACTAATTTTATGTAGATAGTGTAAAAGATGCACAGCATTATTTAAGAGTCACCTGAGAAATGAATCAGTTTATGTAAGCCAGACCTGGTGCTGTGGTTCTTCATGGAGCATGAGGCTGGAGCACTCCATGGGAAGCCTGGAACATGAGTGCAACTGGAGTGCATGCTTTTGAATAACTGCATATATCCCTGATACTGCTTCAATGTCTGCAGATTAGCTCAATAAAAATTACCTATGAAAACTATTGGGCAGTCTTATCATTTGTAGAAGCATACATATGATTAGTATCAGAAATAAGCAGTATTGGGTGTTTATTATAGACAGGTTGGATAGAAGGCTCAATGTTTTTTGAAAAGTTACAGAATTTTTACTCCTCTCAGTGTATATTATTCTTTGATTATGTCAGCTTTTCAGAAATGAATGTTACAGGGGTTTGATTTTTTGAACAGTTTTCTTTTCTCCTTCACAGAGGTTAGTAGCCATGAATATGCCACTGAACAGTGATGGAACCGTCATGTTCAATGCTACTTTGTTTGCTTTGGTTAGGACTGCTCTAAAGATAAAAACAGAAGGTAAGGGTTTTACCTGCCAAGTCTTGTCAGAAAGTACAATGAAGAAAAATTCATTTTGTGGGAAATGAATAAGGCTTCCTAAGTCTCAGTGGATTTTATTGGACTTTGGATCATGGATTGCTAGGAATCACTATTGCTAGGAATGACTCGTGAGAAAATGAAAGAAGGAGGTAGTGAGATCAAAGCCCAAGTAATATCAGAAAATATTACATGTTTTCATCTGCTCAGATAGAAACATTCAGCAGTGATGTAACAGGACTTCTAGCGCAAGGAATGAATGAGTTCCCCTCTCTGGATGACCAAGATGTTCCTTCCTCACTGCTCTTTAAGTCAGTGCATAGATCCCACATTAGTGCAACTGCAGCTTCTGCACACTTGAAAGTGACATCACTGGTTTGATGGAGACCAGTTCTGACTGTGTAGAATGAATTTCTGTCATTTACATCACAAAGGGAAAAGGTTTTAAAATTATGGTATGTTTTGAGGAATTTTGCTTTTTGTTTTTATATTTTTTTTTCATTATTTTACTGTCTTTTACTTTTTCCTGTTCCAATTTCTTCTGCTGTTCTCTGGGTTAGGGTAGCACTTCATGGGAAAACTGCTCAGTAGTTGGATGCCTGAAATTGCATGCCTGCACAATTGAGTAAATCCTATGATTAGAAAAAAAAAAAAAAAAAAAAAAAAAAAAAAAAGAGGTCAGCTTTGGATCAGGAAGGAAGTGGCTTGTAAAGAACAATTTGTCATGTTCTGCACAATTTAGGCAGAAGGTATTAAGCAGTGACAGAGCAGAACCAAGATCTGTAAATTACTGTTGACTTCTGAAGTACTCCAGGGACTGCTTTGAAAGCCCCTAGGAGTTCTCTCTTACACTCTTCTCTTGGATTACTGCAGTATTATTGTCTGATACTTCACATACCTTAGCCTGCTGCTAACAGTCTTTATCACAGTCTTTATATGTAAACAGCTAATTAATATCCAAGGATCATTCATTGCAGCTATTTGAAACATAGTGGTCATCTTTTGTTTTTCTATTTCATTGCCACAGGTAACCTAGAGCAAGCAAATGAAGAACTTAGGGCAGTTATAAAGAAAATATGGAAGAAAACAAGCATGAAATTACTTGACCAAGTTGTCCCTCCAGCTGGCGGTTAGTGTGATAGATTTTGCAATATGCTATTCTCTGTGCATTTTGGTCTTTGTGGATTGCTAGGAACCAAAGAAATAAAATTACTAAAATTTGAAATTATAATGTCATTAAAGTACAACAAACAATAATAGCAAAATAAATGCAGAGACCATTATATCCTGTTACACTAGATAATAAATATATGACTGATTAACACAAACTCCTTAGATTAAAAAGAATGAGAGGAAGATGCATTTAATGCTTATTTTCTTGCGGGGAAACAAAACAAAACAAACCTTATTAGAGATAAATTCAGTCTTAATTTCAAGTCATTCAGCAAAATAAACTAAAGTTAGTTTGATTTCAGTGCATTCAGCAAAATAACTTTTTTTTTTTTTTTTTACTAATTAAGCTTGTCAATGTACACTACATTTTAGCTTATATCCTCATATATGTTGAATACTTCTGGGAGAAAACTAAAAATTTTTAAATGCAAGATTAAATATATATATATATGTATTTTGCTAAATTGGTAAAGCAAAAGGCTAAATTATCTTAGACTAGTATAAACCAGAGCAGTTCATAGTCAACAGGTAATGGAACTGGTTTGGATTTATGCCAGTATGACTGAGGTATGAATATGGCCCTTGTAAATAAATATCTAGATTGTTATCATACTGATACGTTTGCAAGAACTTCAAGGCACGAATATTACTTACTCTTATGTGCTATAAAATGGCATCAAATATTTGTTATATCTCTTTTTTAAATATATATATGTTGAAATATATATATTTAGCCTTTTTCAATATATACGTTTTTCTTAATATGCTGTAGTGTAGGTTTAGGTGACATTTTACTTGCTTTTTCAAGTTTTAAAGGTGCAGGATCTGTTGCACTGTGTTATCCACACCCAGGCTGTATATATCCAGACAATATACAGATCCATTGTAATCATCTGGTCTTTTTTGTAGTTTATTGTACTTTTATAGTGTTACAGCAGCTTTCAAGACTGATCAGACTCAGGTTTGGAAGCAGACTCAAGATCCCAGGCCCGATGGTGGTGGAGGCTGATCCCTTTCTGAAGGTGATACTCTCAGTCTCTAGGGGAGAAAGAGCATGCTGGCTGCACTGCTGTTCAGCATGACCCAAGAAGCAGCATTAGCTTTGTCGCTGGAGGGAGCCACTTGCTATTGGTGTGGTGGCTGCCAGCTACTTCTGGGGATTGATACAAAAATCTAGCAAATTTGACTATCCAAAGGGGAACTGATACTGCACATTTAAAACAAGTTTTTTTGGTGTTCTACTCTGTTGTTTTTAGCCTTACACCTAAGTGCTTGCATGGCATAGATTAATTGCTTTGTTATTGTTGTAACTATGTGCTTGAGCTTTTTCTGCAGCCTCTGTTCCTTTCAACTATGAGTCTTTCCGAATATTCTGAAGCAATTCTGTTTCAGGGTGGTGGCATGGAATTAGTGTTGCCTCTTGCCAACTTTATTCCCCTACATTTTTTATTGAAATAGAGATGCATGCTTCAGAATAGTGAGCTGTGCCTGCCTAAACCAATCTGACAAAGAATCTTTAAGGATTACATTCCTAGAACTAATCTTACATAGTGACTCACCGTTAACTTCAGCTTCATTTCATTGCTGAATGTAAGCTGCATATTTACTTTCAGCTATACTAAAATTCATTGCTAATATTTATTCCGCAAATATAGCTCTTCACTGTAGTTAGAAGGATGAAAATCTGGATCATTGCTTGAATGATAAAAGACGCTATGTCTTCAGTGGTCCAATATAAACTAGAACATATTGTGAAGTCCTTAAGATTTAAGAAGTCCTTAAAATTTTCAATTTACTTTTTCTCTGCAGACAGTTAGCTAAATACTGGTTAAATAATTCATTACTATACTTGAATTAAACTGTTAATAGATAGCAACAGATTTTCAGTATAGAAAACTGAAACTGTTTTGCAAAAGCATAGAATGAAAGTCAAATGCCTGAATGTATGAACGCATTAATATTCTTAGGAGACTACATAGTAAGAGAAAGGCATACAACCCACTAAAGATTCAACTGCTTTCTATTCTCTAAACTCCCCGGTCTCTACCTGCAAACCCATTTAATCCTGCCTAATACTTTTTTGCCCTCTTCCAAAAACTTCCTGCTGAAATGATTCCTTTTGCTGTCCCTATTTGTAACTATAGATCTGTCCATACTGTGGTCAGTTATGCTTAGCTGCCTCCCTACCTGTCCATATCTGGCTTTATGTGTGTTACTCAAAAAACAAAGTCAAGGATGGCTCCCCTTGGCCAAGCTTCAGTTTTTGTGTGCACCTGTCTGCAATACAACTGACTGTGCCTGTGAATTACATGTGCATCTTGTTTGTAAAAACAGACTTTGACATGCACGATTCAGGAAACTGGTAATGCATCCATCTAATATACTAATAAAAAATTGGTTTATGTCGACAGTGATCAATAGGGCCCTCTATTTGTGCATACTGAGACTTTGGAGTTACTGTCGTCTCAGGTACAGTCAGTAGTCATAGCCTGTCTTGAGACACACTTTAACTGCAACCCATAGTAGTCTATGTTATATCAAGTCTGTCACTTCTATGTGCTTGTTCTTTCTAGGAGCCATTTGCTATATCACTTCCTTAAAAGTTCTGTTGAAATACTTGAAACAAAATAATATAGAAGATAGAGAAAGGATTACTGGGGGAGATTGACCAAGAATACATTGCAGAAATTAATGGATACAGCTAAACTAGGGAAGGCAAGTTTAGGTTATCTACTTTATAAGAGAACTCTTCTGAATAGAAGACTTGTTTCCTGAGGAGTTACTGAGAGAGATTGCAGATGAACTTCAAAGTGAACGTTCACAAAAAGATTAGAAATTAGATTTGGGGAGTCAATTAAAAACCTTTTTACTGATGAGACTGAATCAGTACACTGATGAGCTTTTCTTGTGAGCTACGGAGTCCCTGCTATTTCCTAGTAGGAACTGGGGGGACCCCATCCTTTGAAGACATGTCAGGATTTGGCAGAACAGACTCATTAACAAGTAGAAACATTTCCTGCAACAGACTGGTCTTCCAAACAAGATATTTTAAGGCAATTATTATAATTGGTTTTGCTTTGATACCTCTAAAGACAATAAAATGCTGGGAGGATACATCCCTGGTACAATTTTTCTGAAGTTAGAGCCTGTCATGCTTTCTCACATGCACACAACCCAGATCAGACATTATAATGAAATGCATCCTGTGAATTCTGGAAGGAGCTTATTTTGAATGGCGAGGATTCATTTTGAGACAGATTGTGTCACAGAGATAAAAATAAGTTTAAATAGTATTACATATGAATTGGATTTCCCCATCATTTTTACTGACACTTCATCACATCATGAAAAAACGGTTACTGAAATTTAAATTAGCAAAAGCTGTCATATTACAGGGAAAAGTGCTATTATTAGTGAGATACATTGGGACGTAAAATTGATAATGCAAAATCACAAGGAGACTGTTTTAATCAAATGTTAATGTATGATATTACACTAGATCACAATCATTTTAAAAAAATTACTTGACAGGGAAAACGCTTAAGAAGATATGCTCATATGTAAAAAACAAAACAAACCAACAGGAAACAAGCAAAAACATCAAGTCTACTAAATCTCCATTAGAGTTAAAGTATGCACAAAGCAAATGACATAAAACTTAAAACAAACAAACAAACAAAAAACACAGCAACAACAAAAAAGCCTGTACTTTCTATCAAACGTGTTTAAAGTGTATCTGAGCACATAAGATTTTCTGCATTCAGCCAAGCAAGTCACAAAGTTGTAACCCAGATCCTGAGATGTGTTAAGCACCTGTCTGACACAACGAGGGTAGCCAGAATGGTAGGAGCTTACTGTCCACTGGGATGTGGGCTATAACTGTGGAGAGAACTTGGACACCTAAAATACATAGCCCTTCCAGTACTAAAGTACTTCCTCCTTCATGTGCAGTACTAGCCAACTAGTAACCATGTTGCAAATGGCTGGCTCTACATATTGCTAAACTCCAGAGAGTAGGAAGCAGAAAGGGAAAAAGATAACTTTGTGCCAGGTAACTCTAGGGGAAAGAAATGTGTGAGAACAAAAGCAATGTTTTTAAATAGAAAACTATTTCTAGTTTTCTGGCAAGCATTACTTATCAAGGCATCAACTTCCACAGCTGAACAATTGAATGGGACTCATAAAACAGACACAAAGTACTTACATGCTGTGAACCAGGAGATTTCAGTATTGTCATAAGGTACCTGTTGTTGAACTTTGAAAACTGGAAATTCGGATTTGGTTCACAACAGTGACTCTGTAAAAAAAAAAAAAAAAAAAATCTATTTTTTACTGCACTGGCTATCTATGTATCTTTTGAACTGTGCAAAATTAACTGTTGCAACTTATTTTCCTATCTATCAGCAAATCAGACCTTATATGATACAATAATGTGGGAAAGCAACATGTCTGTTTCATATTTACTCTTATCATCATTTTCTAGGAGGTGACTAAGGACCAAATCTTCATTTAAACAAGAGCCTCACAGAAAATAAGTGAAATTGTAAAATCCGTGAGATTTTACTCCAGAATCAGCCTTATTGGGTGACAATAAGACAGCAGAAGATACGGTCCAACATGAGTATCAGTAACACTGACCAAATTCAAAGTGGAAGATGTTCAGCTGTTATAGTGAGGATATGACACCAATTAAAAAAAAAAAAAAAAAAAGAAAAAAAAAAAGTGCATAGCAAAGCAGCCTGTAAAGATACCAAAGTCCTTGTGTAATTAAAACAATACTATATTGATACACTAAGAAAATTTGGCTCAGCAGGAATTAAAAAAAAAAAAAAAAAAAAAAAAAAAAAACATGAAATATGTTATGAGCAAGACCTTTTTCTTATAGAGAGTCACTCTTATAAGCATGTGTAAGTCACAGTAGCTCTTATTTTAATCCATTTATTTCAAGTAACTAAAGCCAATCTTTCAGCTTTTATGAACGTATAAACATGCTTATGTTTTTTTTAGAAACTTACATGAACTTACCTAGAAGTACATGAGACTTGGTAAAGTATTGTATTTCCTTCTTTATTAAGGACACGTTCACCTACCTGACTGAGCCTAAAGTGCTTGCTAAAACATTGCTTTAAGATAGTTACAGATTCCATTACTGTAAGATGAAATCATAGCGCCTATTGCACCCATCACATTTTTTCCCCCAAATCAGATATGAGTGTACAGGCTGTTGACAAATGTGCTGACCTGGGAGAGATCTGTCTGGTCTGTTCATTTAGATGATGAGGTAACCGTGGGGAAGTTCTATGCCACCTTCCTGATACAGGACTACTTTAGGAAATTCAAGAAACGCAAAGAACAAGGACTGGTGGGGAAATATCCTGCGAAGAATACCACGATTGCTCTGCAGGTGATTTTGTTTTTACATTTTAACTAACTATTTTGTGAGCTTACTTGAAATACCAGGTAGATGAATATTGATGATTGTGCAGTGCTGCAACGATTTAATTTAGCTGGGACTCTTTTGGCCCTTGTTCATCAGAAAAGTAAAACGTAACCCTGCTTTTCTCTCTATAACAAGGTAAGTGCAATAAATTATTCTCTGTGAATTACTCAAATGGTAGCAACAATTATAAAATTCCTCAACAAGTATAGTTGATACATCCAAGTCTAAAGTTGCTGAAGTAAAATCAGATAAATGAAGTTCTGAGCTATCATTTTTGTCGTTTTACTCCAACCGTTCAATTTCTTACGTTCTGACAATGTTATAAGCCAATTCTCAGGTAACTTCCTAACAGGTATTACCTCATAATAAAGATGTTTTTATATGGTATTTGCTTCCTAATTCTCATTGTTCTTTTTCTTTTCCATTCATGGTTACTGGTGAAATAAGTTCTTATTAACATTTTTAATGTTTGCACATTTTGAACTTCACTTCCATCAATATATTCTGTACGAAGTAATATTAGCATGCTATATTAATGCCTGTCTCTTAAACCAAGCTGTTAAATGGAACCCAGGACAATAGATTGACTAGTACTACTTGGCCATCTGTTTTTTGGAAAGCCTGCCGCAAGCAGTCCATAGAGTATAAATGATCTGAAGGTTATATTTTGAATATTTTTATCCAGTGATACCCTTGGCATTATGAACTTTGAAACATGCAGATGGAAGGCTGCCCTCAAATAATTCCATATATCACACACTGCATCATTTTAATTGGATTATGTCTCAACAAACTGCAGTTAATGCTGGCTGGATTCCTACAAACTGTAAAGATATTTAACCTTTCTGATGCAAGTTGAAGACTTTGTTGTGAAAATATCTAAAGGGGGAGGAATGTGTTAATCCATATACCTTTTTCTTTGTTAAAAATCCTGCTTTTTTTTCTCTTTTTCTTTTGTCTAACAAAACAATCTTTGCTGTCTTTAGTGGGCAATTTTTTTCTCATATTTCCTAATAATGTCTCTACCGGGAGCTCTGATACATTTGCTGTTCCAAGTCACGCATTTCTCTACAATAGGCAGAGAAAAATTCATCTCAATGCTTGTTACTGATGTATGAGCACATGGCTTGCTGGGACAATGTGAGCTATATTTGTACATCATCAGAGAGAAAAGAAATAACATGGGAAATGGAAGAGTTAAAAAGGAAAAGGCTGGAAACAGTTGAGAGGAAAGTGAAAGACACGAGATTGTTAGGAAGGAGTTTGCAGACTTTGAGCAGTATTTGGTAATAAGGAGCTCAAAATTAGTTCTAAGCCACAGTATTACAGGTTTCCACCTCTGTATTTGAAGTTGTGCATGTAACAGCATAGAAATAAGTAGAGTTTCCAAATGTGAGTATGCTCCATTGTTTATTATCAGATTGTGCTTCCTATTCAATGCCAAAGACAGACAGAAAGATGAAACTGGGAAGAATTAGCACTTTCTCTGTCTTTAGACAAACATTTCTCAGTTCAGAACAGCTAAAAATTGCACCATGAATGCTAGGAAACTGTTTTTTTGTTTTGTTTTCCTTCTGATTAAAACAATGTTCCTGTGGCAATAACATGATTCAAGCTAGTAGATAGGAAGTTGTTTCTTTCTTTCTCCACATTTTCCTGTTATACTTCTGTCTTTCTAATAAATGAATAATAATTCAGCTTCATCTACCAAATATCAGTAGAAAGGCTATTTCAAAGAAACCTGAAACCTATGGTTGGAAAAAAGCCCTGTCTTATGGGGCATTTAAAGGATTAGATGTTTGGACTTCATGATCTTAAGAGTCTTTTCCAACCTAAATGATTCTGATTCCTGTATCTATTTCTCCAAAGTAGATTATCAACAAATGTAACAAGTTAATTTTTTTCTCTTTATCTTGCTGACCAATTTTGCTCAATCAAAAAATGATGTATTGATATGGTCAGAAGAGTTTATTCTGGAATAAAATCTTCCCTATATATATATATATATATATATATATATTAGAAAGCTACTGCTTATTATATTTTAGCTTCCTTTATAAAAATGTCAGTTATTCAGGAAGACTCACTCGGTCAGTGGGGCTAACAGTAAATTAGATCTCAGTTCTGATAACTGTTCCATCAATTCTATTTGCATTTCATCATGAGTATGATATATAGGCTTGATAGCAGGCATTTTTCTATCCCTTCAGCTGTCAAAATCAAAAATATAGGTTGTCTAACACCACATTTCTGTAGTGGAGGAAGGAGAAAAACATAAAGAGGCACGTTGTGGCACTGCCTAAATATTGTCTCCTGAATTTTTGGAGTTTTATGCTCCAGTCTGTAAGACTCACTCTGTATTGTCTCATTTCTGCCATTTCTCAGTTCCAGTCAAAACACATTTATAGTTAGCATTTATTGAATTTTCCAGAAGAAGGAAAGCTGGATCCTAGATGCCAATGTTCATGATACCAGATATGTGTAGTAAATAAATCACTGAAGGTATCAGACTCTTTGCACATTCAGAGAAAGAAGGGAACTGTAAGAAAAGAAAATTAATATTATGTTCTACCAAAATAACTTATCTGGAAAGAAAGGAATAGAAACTGGGAATATTTAAGATAGCTAACAGTGTAGAAGCTGTAAAATTAGTGTCTTCTAATTAGCGACAAAGTACAGAGTAGCATTTTAATTTATTTTTTAGTCATTAAGACAGGAGTCTTAACAAATGAAGATGTGAAACTTTCACCCTTTGCTTTCATATTATTTGGTTACATGAGACAAATTGCCTGTTGTGTCAAGAGAATTTCAGTGGTAGTCCCCTTGCCATTTTTGCATCAGAACCTTGACACAACTGGAATAAAGACAATGGCTTCTTCTGATAATAGGCTTGAGAAATGTTTGAGGGGGAGAAGCAGCAAAGTTTGGGTTGAGTAAGACCATTGGAATGGAGTTCCTGGCAAAACTAGATTTGCTTTGTGAATCTACAGCAGGCAGGAATTCCCCTTCTTACCCTGCAGTGATTGCATTCAGGGTGATTTTTGTTCTGTATAGCTCAGTTTGTCCTCAAGGCTGCAGCATTTGTAGTTAGCCTAACAAAAGCTGCTCTTTGGAAAAGAAGAGGAAGCACTCTAAAACATGAAGTGGGTCTCCAGAGTTTATCTACTTAGGCTGCTGAGTAAAGTCTTTTTGCCATGAAGTTTCAAATTCCTCCTCAGTCAGAAAAGTGTATTTCAAGTTATAACCAATAGCATTTGGTCTAAACTTGCGTATTGTCATTGAAACCATCTTCAGAAATAGTATAATGATGTTCCTTGGAACAACAACAGGCTAGAATGTTTTCTGCAGATTCAGGAGTTTTCAGTCCTTATGAAGGGAAGAAAAGCAGCTAGTTCTCAAATGATAGGTGACCAGTTTGCGTTAGCTATCTACTGACATTTTTGTTGTTATACACACTTTTAGGACATGAGACACAAAATTCTTTGGGGGTGAATTGCTCATAGTGCCTTTCTTATTCTATTAATCAATATTTATGCAATTAGAATGAATACATTCTTGGGATAAAACCAGAAAATTATATTTGTAGCAGTAGTTTAGGAGATGTCTTTTTGTGGTGATGGAAAAATGTATTGAGCCAAACAGTAGTCACATTGCTGGTGAAAATAAATGTTAAGTGAAGCATGATCAGGTTTAATTACTTTCATCTGTTAATTAGAGTAAATGAATTAATTTGATGCTCTTTTTACTAGGGAACGTGTGCTCTAAACTATATAACATTTGCATCTGTATTTCACATTTATTTACACACAATCCACTTTGTTAATATCTGCAAATAAAAGTTAATGGATATTTCCCTTCACATCATAAGGACACAAGCTCAATTTATTGAGCTGAACTTGATCTTGGGAATGTGCTTTGGGTTAAGTTAATTATGCTTTTTATCTATGAAAATATTGTAAGTAATATCAACCCTACAGGAAACTTGAGAGAAGGTAGACCTCTAGTAGGCATCTATTGAGGGGTTAATATGCTTTGTTCGAGTTCAATTTAATTGTCTTCTGTGTTCATGTTGCATTCAGAGAAGGGCTTAGCTTCACAGGAGTCACAGTTTGACCGAAAGCACGGAGCTTTTGTGCCATTGTAGAGCAGTGCACTCAGCCTCGGTGTTAAGAGGGTGGGCTCAATGAAGATGAGGAACACTGGGGAATCAAGACTTGGCTACTACATCTCTTATGTTCACTGCTATAGCGTAGGTCTATTTAGATATTTTTCTGCATGCTTATTTTCTTACTTTACTAGTTCTGGCATTGTGTTCCATTCTTACTGCCTTCAGGTTATTTTATGCTGTGACAGTGCATCTGTTGTGGTTTTTTGTTCTTTTTGATTTTCTTTGCTGTAAAATAAACAGCTATTAAAAATGTGTTCATTATCACATTCATTATACAGCAGTTCATATGAACAGTTTCATAGTCATATACTTTCAGTACTCTGAAACTCTTAAGACATTAGCATTTAGAATTCATGTTTATGCTTTATTTCAGATCTAATTAGTTTATATAGCAATATGCGTAACTATCCAGCATTCTTCTAAAATCTGTGAAGCATATTATACAAGTGTCTGCCATTTCATGATATCACTATAAAATGCCTCAAGTAGGGAGAATTGTTTGTTTTATGTGACTAGAACTACTGTGGTGATTGTGATTCTTATTATTTAGACTGTTGTGTTTACTCAGCTTAAAATAAGCTCAAACTTCATCTGTGTGTAGGTTGCATGATGCCTCTAAATGGATGTACACTGAGTTCAGATATAGGGAAAATTATCTTTGTGCAGTTCCAGTATTCATAAACCTTTATTTTTTTTTCTAAAAGTTGTGACTCTGAAGTCTTGCATTATACACAAACTTCTCAACATAAAATGTGAATCTAAAATGGTGCTACTGTTTTATGAATACTACAGATGCATAAAATTAATCTTAAAACTATTTAGCATTTGTTAAAAGCAATCTTTTTGAAATATTTAACTTCTTAATATTTTCATGCTTAATTTGACTTTTAAATATTTTTGCATTTTGGCATGTGATACTTTTCAAGTATATTTAGGTTCTGAATGACCAATTGAGAACTATAGTTATTAATCATATGACAATTTCACCACTGAGGGACACCTACAGTTCTATTCCTTTAAATTTAAAGGCACACATGTCATCTCAGTGCTGTGTCAGACATGGGGGCATTGCTAATTGTCTCTAGAGCTGCTGTTTAGCACACAGCACTGATGTATTAGTGCTTTGTGCCATCTTGAAAACATTGCAGGTGCTATTATGCCTCATAAAGCACAGCTGTACAGAATTATTGTGTTAATTTGAAGTCATCTTGTGTATTTAGAGGAAAGCCTATTTAAAGACATGCTTGGTTTTATTATGTAATTATGTTTGGTGCACTCTGTGTCATGAAATAACTAACTATTGGTCTGATATATCTCATATTTCCCATGCCTAGAATGAACAAATTAAACAAAAAAAAAGGCATCAAAAATAAATTTTGGAGAGAAAATGTCTGAATAAGAAAGAGCTTTTATTTTTTGCAAATTTGTAGTGAAATGTATAGAATGGAATTAGAGTCAAACAAATACAGTAGCATGTATCTCTTCTATTCCACTACTTCAAAGAAATGTCAACAAAATGGAACAATATGAATAGAACCAACAGATGTCCTTTTGCAGAAGAGCGTGAATAATTCAGTGGTGCAGTTTTGGAAAAAACAAAACAAAAACCCACTATTTTTTCCACTCACATATCCACTAAGCAAAAATATTTGTGAATAGCAAATAATGATACTCTGTGTTGGAAAGTTAGAGATAACAGAACTGAAGAGTTGTGTGTTCTGTAATAATCTGGTATTATTAATGCATTTTCTTAGAAAACTGATCCGTTTGACTGATTTAACAACCTTGAACCAAGCAAGTTTCCAGACTGGTGAGCTGAGATGGATATTAGACATACATACGATGGTAGAACTGACCCCATGCTTCTTGAAATAATGTGATTTATATTTTGACCATCAAAAAATAGGAAATAAAATTATACTTATTCACATTTATATTTATTTAGGGAATAACTTTAAAGGTGTTTTTACTGATGAAATAGCATAAAATAATCTTGAAGCTTCCTTTAAGGAAAGGCAAAAATTCTCTGGACAGGAGAAAATCTGCAGAAATCAAGAATCTGTCTTAAGAAGTAGATATAAAGGATAAAAGGTAGACTACAGAGAGTGTCACGCCTTCAGCAACCATTACTAACTAAATGAAATGTTATGAAAAGTCTTATATCAGTCTTTAATTCCTACCAGTTGTTCCGTTTATGGAAAATAAAAAGGATTTAACTGTGATTTCCTTTCGTCTGCAGCTCTGACAAGCCATGTGAGGAAGTAGTTTCTGTATAGCACTAAAATTTGACATTTAAAAAAAATAAAAAAAAAAAGTCATTTTATTATGATGCCTCAGAAATGTGGCTGGTCTTGATTCATTATATGTATATATATATAACACAAAATGTTTATGAAGTTCTTAGGGAAGTAGTTGCCTGCTATGGACTTCAGCAGTTGTAGGAACAAAGAAACAAGCACTCCTCCCTGAAAAATGCAAGTAAATCACTGTCCACAGAAGGACAGTGCGTAGTTCCATTGTCCCTGTAGGGTTCTTGCTGTGAGTAGGCTAAACTGGTCAATATTGCAGGGGAAAATGTGTATCAGAAGGACCTTATTTTCCTTTTCAACTAATGGAAAGATGTGGGAAGGGTTGGTCTGATTTTGTGTTGTTTTGTGATATTATTTTTTATTTAAGAGATCTTTGATTTGCTTCTAAAGTACTTGAAGGTAAAAGTCAAACATTTATCAGCCCATGATTTCTTTGTGATCTTCACAGAAGACCTGAAATGTAGTTCAGAGGAGGGATATTCCTACTGGCAGACAAGTACCAGTGCCTGCCTTTTTACATCAGCCCAACTTCAGTGAAGTTGACTGATATAATGAGGGGTTGTCTTCTCACCACTAAGAGCTTACCATGAGAGTTTATCTCATGGTGCAGAGCCCTCCTGCTGTAAAAATTCATAGATTGCTTAGAATACTTTTCAAATGCTCCATGTAAAATGTGGCAGTACATGGGAGTAGTCACTGACAGACTTAGCAAAGTCAATCCGGGTGATTCTGTTGGAGCAAATAACCTAACAGATATTTTAATTCTGCAAGCAGGTGTTGCTTGTAGAACCTATGGCTTTGGTACTGGATGTCAGTAAATAAAGCTGATTGTTTGAGTACACTTTGAAAAGTGTACTCTTACATACTGTGATTCAGGTTTTAATTTTCTGCTGGTGACTGTCATTGCAAAGGGTCTGTCACAGGAAAATTAGTATTACTGAGGAGAGATGAGATGATAAAAGCTGCCTGCTCTTATTTATTCTTTTTAAGAGGGAGTAATTCACCAAGAAATATACCAGAAGGAAGTGGGAAATGTAATTACATGATTATTAGATATGTTCCTGCCAAACATTTGCCTTTTCTCAGTTTTCAGGTATATATTTATGGGACTTTGTCACAATTTGGCATACAGGAACATAAGCTAGTAGTTTTTGCTAGAGATAAAAAGTATAATATTGCTGTCTGAGAGCATTGCATTCAGAGAAGGGCTTAGCTTGAAGGGAGTTGGGGTTTGACCGAAAGCATAGAGCTTTTGTGCTCTATTTTGTGCAGTGTGCTCAGCCTCAGAGGGTGGGTTGATGAAGATGAGGAACACTGGGGAATCGAGATTTGGCTGCTACATCTCTCACATTCACTGCAATAGTGTAGGTCTAATCAGCTATTTTTCTGCATGCATATTTTCTTATTTTAGTACTTCTGGCATTGTGTTCTGTTCTTACTACAGTTTATGTTATAGTGTCGGTGATTTGGAAGTGTAAGTGATTACTCTCACTAGTGACAGAGCAACCAAAATATAGTAGTAATCCTCTGCTAAATAAATACTAAAGCCTTTGGTCTATTTTGAAATTTGTACCTGGGAGTGTTAATTCTACTTCCCTTTAGAACCTTACAAAGTGATGCCATTAGCAACCTTGCTAAACTTGACTATGTAATTAGCACAGGAAGTGAGAAAAAGCACAGCGCATTCATGAAAAGTATGTTGCATATTAACTCCCTAGTAAATGATTTTAGAGACCTGTTCTATTACAACATAACTCTCAAAGATCATTCTTGAGGAAGAAAATGTAATTGCCAAGTTCACATAGCTAATGTGATTATTCAAGCACCATTTTCAGGAGGTGAAACACCAGTAGAGTGAAACCTGAGCAAGAAACTGTGTATCAGCACAGGCTGATACAATGCTTTTTAGTTCTTCCCTTTCCAGGTTCTGGTTGCCCACACTGCATAAATGCAATTTTGCTCCCCAGCAAACTGGCTGTTCCCACTGGGGTCTAAAAGCTGGGTGCAGTGCTGCAGCGAGCTCCCAGGAATGTGTGTGATGGGCAGCAGGAATGGGACCCAGCCATGCCTGGTACCTGCCAAGGCCCTCCAGCTCAGTCTGTGCTCTGAAACATGCAAAATGTTTCAGAGCACATCTCCATGCCACCCCAGGAGAAGTAACGTGCCCCAATGGGCTGGTCAGCCTTCACGTCTGTATCAAAAATGCACAGAAAGATGATAAATCAGGCTTTTAGATCGTGATTGTGTCAAGTGCCATGCACGCTCTTTATATGTGTAAGTGTAGCACTAGTAAAGGGGTAAAAAAAAATTGATTTCTTCTGAACCTGAGAAGAAAAAAAAGAGTTGGGGAGAACAAGGTTGTGGTTTTTTGTTTGTTTGTTTTTCTTTACACAGTGGCAGCCAGAGTTAAAATAGGAAAAATATCATCTTTTCAGAGTAGGTAAGGCATACAGAAGCACGGAATTGTTGGGCATAAGGATGCTGTCTGTTTGCTCTGTGATGTGTAGGGGTCTCTTCGGCAGTTCTAGCACAGACACTCTTGCTAAAAATTCCTTTTGATAGTAGGCTTGAGAAGGAATATGAACCTTCTCAATACATGCTGAGGCCCCTGCTGCTGTAGCTGGATGGATTTCTGTTCTACACTGAAGGTTCACATCTGTACCTGTGGGCAGCACAGATGAGCTGGAATTATTTCACTGCTTTCTTTACAGTCTGAGCTCTGCTAAAACTGCTATTGCTGGAGCAAAGATCCTCTTGTGTTTCCTGCATGGACACAGGCTGCAAACACGTTTTTAACATTAAATATACATCTTTTTGAAATACGTTTTATTAAAGTACTTGTTGATTGCTTATAATTTCTTGTAAGATGAATTTTGTTTCCGTAGGGTTCCATAAACATCAGTGGTCCTTTAGTCAGGATCTACACAGTGGTAATAAGGACACTTCACTTCAGCAGGACTGTACTGGACTACAAGCCTTTTATTAATGACAGTAAAGAGACATAGTAGGATGCATCATCTATGAATATCAGAATACAAAAATGTGTTAACTGTTTTTTAGTAATTTTACATGTCTGTGACTATAGAAGAATTTGCATTCCTAATATGTTATGATATTGTGATTGATTTAGGCAGGACTAAGGACACTTCACGATATCGGTCCTGAAATACGCCGAGCTATATCCTGTGACTTGCAAGATGATGAACCGGAGGAAAATAATCCAGAGGAGGAGGAGAATGTTTATAAAGTAATGTCAGAACACAGCTCTGTGACTTCTATGTTGTTAATGTTGTGTTATGTAATATAAGGTTTATAGAATGAGTTTATCCCCGAATGTAGAAGAATAATAAAAGCCTCAAACCAGAAAATGTAAATATTTAATAAACACTTGTAAATGTAAATATTTAATAAACATCAAGTATGTTTTATGTCTATCTAGAAAAATGGTATTACCAGGACAACTGCATCTCATCATAAATTTAGGAAGGAGTTCCAGCAAGAGTCATTCTTCTGCTCCTAATTTCTTCTCCCTAATTCTTATTTTTTCTTTAGTAATTCCTAAGAAATGTGTGAGTCTTGCATGTGCCTATGAAGACAGCTCAAACTGAGATAGTGGCAAGGTTTAAACAGTAAATGTCTTAACATCTGCAGTGGTGGGTAGGAAGAAGAGATGAACAGGAAAACCATAAGAGTTGCAGAGCTGCATATTTTAAAAGAATGCCTAGAATTGCACAGAAGTCAACTCACAAATGCCAGTTCCACTTTCCTGTGAGGGATATCAATAAGAATTAATTGGGGAAAAAAGTTTGGTTTTCCTCTTTTATGCTTTAGCTATTCAGGCTAATGGCGAGCACTTAAAGTTGGTATTGTAACCAGCAAATTGTTTTTCAGCTAGCAAGAAAACTTAATTCTTTGCAACGTTTCAGAAGTAGATGTAAAGGCATGTTCCTGCAGTAATTGTCAGAAGCTCATAGTTTGCTGTCCTTTACAAAAAGAGGAGGATGTGGTACTGGAGATAGTGGTGCAGTGACCATCAGTAGATGCATTTCTCTGCCAACCATCATTACCTCCTGTCTTCTCTAGATTGAGCTTCAATTCTGAGCTGTCATCCAAGACATACCCCTGGCTAGACAGGGAGGCTACATAATCTGGGTTAGATGTAAAAGAGAGCTGCATGTCATAGTCATAATTTATCACTTAATTCTTTCTCATCATCCATTTCACTCTCAGGACTGATAAAGAGTTACTGCTCTTTCTTATATCTCTGCAAGAAGAAAGAATGGAACCACTGAAGCTTAATGCTATCTACTTGAGATATGCTTGCAAACTGTTGCATGGCACTCCATCCTGTCTGAGTGACACCTGTTGCAAACCAATGCTCTGAGAAAATAGGAGAGAATTCCACCAAAGTGTTCTCAGAAATTACACAGTCCTGTCCCTTTTTGAGGAATTTGGTGCATGTTCTTCATGTATGAGAATCTAGGTTTCTCTTGTGTAACAAAACACAGAGTAAGCTGGATGTCACATTTAGTTGTATGGAAAAAGAAAAATGTTCGCTAATTTGACTCTGAAATACAAATACTGTCATTAGCACAATCACATCTCTATCACTTCAGCAGATCCCATCTGAATCATCATATATTAGAAAGAAAAATCACGTTTATTTGATATTTTGTATGCATGTTGGAGAGAAGTAAGTCATTGCTGTCAGAAAATGTTTTTTGTACCTGATGTTATTTTTTTCTTTCTCTTCCCCTAAAATAGAGGAATGGTGCCCTCTTTGGCAACCACATAAACCATATTAGCAGTGACAGACGAGATTCATTTCAACAGATCAACACCACACACCGTCCTTTACATGTTCAACGGCCTTCAATTCCATCTGCAAGTGATACTGAGAAAAATCCATATCCAGGAAATTCTATATACCACAATCATCATAACCACAACTCAGTAGGAAAGCAAGTTCCAAACTCAACAAATGCCAATCTCAATAATGCCAATGTGTCCAAAGTTGTCCATGGAAAACACACAACTTTTGGAAATCATGAGCATAGATCTGAAAATGGTTACCATTCATACTCCAGAGCTGATCATGAGAAGCGTAGAAGGCCAAGCAGTAGAAGGTAAACTTACGAAAATAATATTTGCTTTTAAATTAATGTATATGTTTTAAATCCACTATAAGAAAAATTGTGCTGCATTAAACTAATTCATATATTTAGCTTCATTTCAGTTCCCTATTACTGTACAAAACTTAAACTATAGCTTTGATATGTGGGAAAATGGTGTAACTTTAATAAGGTTTGAAAATAGTCATTTTATTTAAAATGAAATTATTACAGTACAGACAATGTAATCACCAATGGATTTCTCAAAGCTACCTGATTTTAAAGTATCTTTCTCCATAATTTCATGGCTTACCTGGATAGAACCCGCTACTATGAAACATACATTAGGTGAGTTTACTTTGTTCTGATATAATTCAAAAGCACAAAGTAGATTTTTTTTTCTTTGTTCATTTAAAGAAGCAGTGTGGTTCTCCAGACTAACTGCATGACAATGAATATGCTGATAAATTAACGTGAAGAATGCTAAGTCAGATTGTCCACTGTTCTAAAAGGGTAAACTTCTCTTATAGTTCAAAACTATTCAAACCCTCCTAAAGTCTGCACAGGTTTGTGCAGTTTTCAGCAAACAAAAGATCACACCTGGTGGTAGTCCTTGTGTAAGACTGACTTGCGTAAATTGGAAAAAAAATGATGTTAGCTTTTGTAAATACTTCTATGTATGATCCCATTTATAAGGGGCCCAAAATGTATCCTGGCCTTGTATCTGGATATTTTCTAAGACAAGATTTTAAAATTAGATGTAGTCCATTATTTGAAGTGCATTGCTAAATGTGCGTTCAGTTGTAGCTTTTAGTGTCTAGATTTGGACACGCATTTTTCTTGGAAGAACCTCAGTGAATGCTCCTTAATATTTTAGCTATGTGGTAACCTTCCAAGATTTGAGAGAGGCTGTTTTTCTACCAAGTACTTTGAATTTATATTTTGTAAAAATGTCTTAAATGTATTCAACTTCGCAGAACATCCCCATGTTAATTATTTTCATATTTGTACCATAAACAAAGAAAGGAAGGCCATGAAGAAACAGGTAAACTGCTTCTATTCTGAACTGTAGTTCTACAGAATTTACTATAAAGTCACATTCTGCCTGAGTTGTTAATTCTTTTTTATTGAATGCACCTTCAAAGAGCTATGTCTAAACTATAATCAGTCCCAAGTATTTGTTTGCTGCTTATAGGTCTGACTCTGGTGATGGACGTCGACCTACTATTTGCCGTGAAGAACGTGAAGTTCGAGACTATTGCAATGATGATCATTATTTGGGAGAACAGGAATATTTTAGTGGAGAAGAATATTATGAGGAAGACAGCATGTTATCAGGAAGCAGGTGAGGATATTTGTTAAACTGAGAAAAGATTTCAGGAACATATGTATGTATACATATATGCTCCACTAAGAGTACTTACAGTGAAAATTTTCTAATGAGGTTAATACTCCACAACTGCTGGTAAGTGAAATGGTGAATAGAAATAGCGTAGGTTCAGCAAACCTTTGTATTTGACATCAAGTGCTAGATTCAGCAAAAGTTCTGTACAAGATTTTAAGCAAAGCAGAAAGTTCATTTGAACAGAGTATAAACTAGTATAAAGTTGTGCATAACCAAATAAGCCTTTTGTTTATAAACAAAATTTCAATTACAGTGGAATTAAGGGTTAAGGTCAGCTAAAGGAACTTTTAGAAATGGTTTTCTTCTTGTAGTATTAGCTTAACTGATGAATTGGATGTCTTTCTTTTGAAAATTTTCATTATTACCACTTTATTAATAATGTTCCTCTCAGCACCATTTTCTGTCTCCCTGATACAATCACTGTCACATTTTCCTAGCCTTTAGGTGATTGGAATTGATAGTTTTTATGGTTTGTTCATATGTTTTATGGAAACATCATAGATTGCATTTCAGTCAGATTATTGGCATTTGTTACACATTTGTATTACTGAACAATGTGCAGACTTGTATTGACCAGACTCTCCTTGCTGTAACTGCACAGTTCTCATTTTGTAACCCAGTTCCTCTTGGTTTTCTCACTCATTTGTGTTTTCTCTGGCCAAAACTCAGAATAGTAGCCTAGCTAATTGTGGTATTTTGGTCACGTAGGGTTAGTTTGTGTTTTTTTTTCAAGGTCCAGTTGTGTGTAACAACTGTTACCTGATTGTTTGTTTTTAACTCCTTTGATCTTTGCATTTAATAACTTAATTTTAAGGGGGAAAAAAAAAAGCCTTAATTTAATTTTGACAAATCAAAGCTTTTCACTGCAGCTTTGTTTCACACAGTCTTCAGAAGTGGACTGGGATAGGATTTCCTAACTTTAGAAGAGTGGTTCCTAAGTTACTTTGGCTTGAGTATTACTGCTGTGATGTGGCTTCAGCAATGTCGCATCTTAACCTTTCATTTGGACTTAAAAAGATTGTCAGTAGATTGTGGTGTTCTTCCTCACAATAGCTGTGCTTCCCTCTGATGAGTAAATTTAACAACTGCTCAAAAGTAGTAGAGGAGTTTATTGCCTTTTATTTTAGAGCCATAAAAGAATACACACAAGTGACAGACACTCTTTATTCTCCTCCTCCTCTCCTATCTTTTTTGCCATCTGAATTTTGACAAGATTGGCACACTCATGTGCATCTTGTTGGATTGCACAGAAGCCAAGATTTGCATAAAAACTAAGTTATACAGAATTCTCAAGCCACTCATTTTGATATGATAATTACAGCCAAATAATAACCTTACAGGATTTCATTTTTGACAGGTATCCAAGTGTATAAGGCTGAGTTCCATTCTCTGGGTTTCTGTGTTCCATAGCTAGGATTCGCAAAAGAGAATGGCAGGAGCAGAACAGAATATTGTTTTTGTCTTTTAAGCAATTTATATTTTAGCTTGTAATGGTAAAAATTACTTCACTGAAAATATACTGATAAAAAATTAATCTGAGAATTTATTATGTAATTATACTGATAGAAATGTTCATGCTCACTATCTCAAAATCAGTTTGCATACAGAACATGGGTTTTAAAACTGAGTCATGTAATTGTATAATGCAGTTATACTTGGTTTTGTTTGGTTATCTTCTAGAAAACACCTAAATAGATCAACTTACAGAAACTCTGAAATAACATTTACTTTATTGTACTTTAACTCAGGCATATATATGATTACCACTGTAGACATCACTGCCATGACTCAGATTTTGAGAGACCAAAAGGTTACCATCACCCACATGGGTTTTTTGAAGAAGATGATTCACAGACCTGTTATGATACAAAAAGATCTCCTAGGAGACGGCTGCTACCTCCAACACCGACACGTAAGTACATTAAGAACAATTTGTTTGCAAACCCAGAATTATTTAAATTTATTTAAAAAATAATCCAGTTTCAAAATGCTTCTTTGTAAACTGGATTTAAAACAAGACATTTCTCGATTAATGTTGCTAGCAGATTACTGTGTACAGCAGAAGAACCTATCCATCCTGAGACATTGCTCAACCTAGAGATCCTAGCACACAAGTCAGCCTTTTTAATATCTCTTGCCTCACTCATGCAGTAATATGAAAATAATTGATTTAACTGCTAGTTTTAACTTGAATCGGTAAATGAAGAGAAAGTAAGGTAGAACGCAGCAGTAGTTTTCTCTGAAACTTTGATCAGAGGAATTCAGTCTGTGCCCCCTTATCCAGACCCACAGATGTGCTGTGCTGCTGTTATCCCTCTGGAACACCTCTGGACCTGCTGGCACGTCCCCATCTCTTGGCAGACATGCTGCTTACTGGCACTGGGACCGCTTCCATTTATATCTTTACCTCTTGCTGCTTTAGTAAACAGTAGACTGAAATATAGCAGTTTTCAAGGAAAACAGAACCAAGAGAGAGCTTAATGGTGTGGGGTTGTGGGTTTTTTGATAGTTTTTGTTTTGTTTTTCTGCCCAAAGAACTTTGGAATGCCTTTAGGTTTTTAATGTGTATCTCAAATCCCTGTGAAAAATAACAGCATTATCCTGGACCAAGCATCTATCTGAGATTTACACTGGAAATTCACTCTGCCATCTGTAGAAAGCACCTTAAAATTCTGTGCTGCTCCTGATTGGGAAAACGTTTCAGTGTATAGATTGAATAATTTTTGCCAACATATGTTTTTACTCATTTCTTTAACTGTTTTTTCTTTTAGTTCTCAGATCCTTCACTTGGTTTCCCTTCCTCTCAAGCACAGTGTTTCTCTGTCTGCATTACTAAGACCTGTCAGGCTTCTTATCCTTTAATTTTGTTTTTGTATGTTCCAGGCCACACTACAGAGGTTAGCAGTGCTAATCCTCTGGTGAAATTAGGTGCAGATGCAAAGGTTTTGGAGTTTGGCCTTCTGACACTTCACAGGGAGGAAGCACTTTGTCTGGGTTGTGAAATGCAAACTAAACTCCCTTCGAGTGTTAAACTAACAAGGGTTGGTGTGGAGGGGTGGATGCGTGAGAAACATAGCTCAGCTCCATGCCACCCCACAGTGTCCCTAAGGGTACTCAGGTATAGCATGGTCAGCACTGCCAAGTCTGTTACATGTGTCCCTGAGTGCTCTGACCATATACACAGTGCCATCTGGACATGTAGGGCACACAGCTCCTGAGGATAAGCCTGCGACTTTCTGACCTTAAGTGGGGCAGATAGAAAAAAACACAAGGACTGAGTCTCATTCTACAAAGGGTAATAGCTCAGCTCAGCTGAATGTCAGCGTACAGAAAGCTGATGGCTTTCCTCCAGCAGCAGCAGGGAAAGATTTCAGACAAAGGGGGGGGCTGTGAAAGGAGATTTCTGTACATCTTTCTACAAGCTGCTCTGATAGCAGAGGAATTTTAAGCCAGAGAGATGGATGCTTCAGATATCCGTTCCATAAACTGTAGGATAACAACCTTCTTGTAAAAATCCTCTGTGGTCTTCCTGTGGAAGTGTTGGAAAGGCTGAAGGCTTCCTGTGACTGCAGCCTTTTGGCTCCATTTAACTTTTCTGATGAAGTTCTGATGAGAGTATACAAAAAATGTCTTCAGAGGAAGTTCACCAATAGGGTGAACTAAGCAGGGTGCTCTTTCTTACATGCAAGCAGCTAGATGAATGTACTAGATAAGAGGGTATTTGATATCCTAGGATAAAAGGACCTACTTTTGATCTAAGTTACATAAGGGTGGCATAGGAAGAGCTTCAGAAAAGCCCTTTGACTTACACCAGTATAATGGCACAAGAGCACAGTCAGGCCTCCTATCTTAAGCGTTTTTTTAATGTTCAGGAGCACAGATGAGAAATTTTAGAGGCTTAGTATCTCAGCAGATTTTAAAAGAAGTTCAAGGCTATTATTTGTAGTTAGTTTATGTGCTCTTTGACTTGGAAGGAAGCCTTCATGTTCTCACTTAAAGTGTTAAAAAAGTACTGGCAACATTGCACTACTAGCATCTGAATTCAAACCAAGTTCATGTAACATCCATTATCTTGTCTGAGTACTATAGTTAGTAAATTGAGCTCTGTCAGGCCTTCTAGAGGTTTTTATTGCAAACTCATCACTGTATTATCTGAGTATCTTCCAGAAGTGCCCTGAGAACTAATGCTCATGTTCTTTCCATCTGTCTTCTGGAGAGAAGCATCTGCAAAATGTCCTGTTTTGGATAAGGGAGCTTTATTTATTTTTTTATTTTATTTTATTTTATTTTATTTTATTTTATTTTATTTTATTTTATTTTATTTTATTTCAGAATTGGGACATTTAGCATTTGTTAGGATCAGGAGCTAAGGTTCAGGTTGATGTTCCAGTATATATAGTTTGCTATAGAGTTAATGAAAAGAGATGCAGAGTTTGTATTAAAAGTAGACTGAATCACCTTTCGGGGGAGCCTGGTTTCATCTTGTGGCTCTTTAAGGAACCTCAGTCATTGCTATCCAGCATTAAGGGGCCGGTGATAATTATGGTGAATCTAGAGTTTATGGCAATTAACTCTTCAACTCTCTTTACCACAGTCCTGGTGTTGGAAAAAAAGATAGAACTTTCAATTAGTTTCAAGAGAGCAAAATTTTGTATCATTCCTTTGTGCTGTCAGACTTTTTCCAATTTTCCAATGAGGACATAGCTGGATCCTAGCTGCTCTTCAGCATCCAGGTTTTCTTCACACTGAAACTAACATAAATGAATGTCACCATGTGCTATTACCCATCGTTCCACAGGCTTTCACCAAGACCAGATGAAACAATTCCACATGAGCCAAACATCTAGATCCAGTTTAGATTTCTATTTTTTTTTTCTTTCTGACATTTACATGAGCAGTAAATGTTCTTCGTAACAGCAGAGAGCATGGCTTATCATTGTCTTAGGTAACACAACAAACATCAGGAATCAATAATGTTTAGTTGACTTGGACTTGCACCTGGCTTTTAATATTGCACGCTGCTTCCAGGGAACTGGGGATTTGGTATTTTCTTGGGGAAATCTGTCTCATTAGAATGAAGAGTTTATGGGAAAGAAGGAATAAACACTTTTTAACTATTCACAGGATTTTACAGCAAAACCCTGAATAGTCTGAATCAATTTGCTGCATTATACAACGCTTGCTTTGTCAACAGAGCTGCTTCAAATTGCGTCACGTTAGGCTACTCATGTTTCTGCCTAGGACCGTGTTTGCTCATGTGCTGAATCTATCCTTTATTTATTATCAGCTGTTTACTTCTGTTAGCAGACTTTATTTCTCATTGGAAGGATATCTTTTTATTTGTGTGCTAGTTGGCCCACACTGAAATTGTGGAAATAATAAACTTGCAGGAAAAGAAAGTATTTTATTTTCCTAATGAATTATGGTTTCCCTGTAGCAAATAGACGATCTTCCTTTAATTTTGAATGCCTCCGCCGACAAAGTAGTCAAGATGACATACCACTCTCTCCAAATTTCCACCATCGCACTGCTTTACCACTTCACTTAATGCAGCAGCAGGTAAATCCTTTTTTTTTTTTAAACTAATAATGAATTCCGTCTTTTTAGCTTCCATATTGTACCTCTGACTGTCATTGTTGCTTGAAAAAGTACTAGTGGATTTTGCAGTTTGCCTGTGCACTACTTCCAGGCCACGTGTGTACCATGTTCTTTCTGCTAGCTGCTAGTTGCAAGGCTCCTCTAATATCTGCCTTCTACAAAACATTGAAAGTGGGTAGTTTGCCCCGTGATTCTTTAAGTGGAACAAGCAGCTGGCAAACCCCAGTTTTGACCAGGGCTGAATAATGTGGCAACCATTGATTGATCTTTGCACATGGAGTTACTCAGCTGCGTTTGCAAGTACAACCTATACATTTTCTGCAGCTCATTACCCAGCTCTTGTGCGGCCCTGAGAAAATGGTAATTTGTACAGCCTAGAGATATACCATCCATGAGCCATTGAAAATGCTCAGTAGCTGCAAGCTGCTACTACTGCAATTCTTAAGCAGCCTGCATTTCCCTTGGTCACCTGGGTGAGTTCCTGAAGATCTTCCACCGATCTACTGAGTCGGGGGAAACAGGAAAATCTGCGAGTCAGTACTTTGTGTGCAAACCTCAGTGACTGCAGTATTTTCGACCTGCATAAGGATTTAGTAAAAAGTTTATCTTAATGATTTATCTCTGAGTCAAAGTGTACTGTTTCATTTGGTGCTGCATAAAAACTAGTGTTGTTTCAATGAAAATAGGACAATGAATTTGAATTTCTAGACAATCTTGCAGCTCCCAGTATGTAATGTAATAGAGATATATAGCACTAGATGGTCATTACAATGCATGAGGACATTGCTGTGAAATATAAAGGTGCTTTGGGATAATTAAAAGATGTTTTAACAAGCATAGGCAATATATGGTGAATATAAATTAGCTCATGTTCTGTGTCTGGAGCTGCATCTGTTTTGTGTGAATCAGATTATTGCTTCCTATTACATTACTTGATCTAGACTAGATCTTGTGGCATGTAGTCTTACTCATTTTTTGATGTTTTTAATTACTTCAAATTAAATTGAATCATTTGGTTTCATATGATCAAACAAAATCTTTCTGTGGCACAAGTCTCCTATCCCCTGCATCATCATGCAGAGAGGACTTGTACCAGTAAGAAAAGTTTTTAAACAATTCTAAATGATGCCAGGTGAACAGGTCACTCTTCCCCAGAGGCTGAGGAAAGCAACGTGCTTAAACCAGTTATAATAACAGAAAAAAAAAGTACAATTTTATCTTCTATCTACTAATCACATTTCTGTTTCTCTTTTACATGACTCTTAAACATCAGAAAATGCTAACTTTGCATTTTAGCAAAAAAAAATTTTTTAGCAAACAGCTTGTTTGCTAAAATCAGAAATGGGTATGACTGAGCATTTGAAATCTCTGTTTTAAAATTCTTTCCCACACCAGGTCATGGCTGTTGCAGGTCTGGATTCCAGTAAAGCTCATAAACATTCACCAAGTCGTTCAACACGTTCCTGGGCAACCCCTCCTGCAACCCCTCCCAACAGGGACTGCACTCCATATTACACACCTCTAATCCATGTTGACAAGGCAGAATCTACAGAGCATATGAATGGTAGCCTGCCTTCCTTGCACAGGAGCTCCTGGTACACAGATGACCCAGATATTTCCTACCGAACATTTACACCAGCCAATTTAACTGTACCTAATGACTTTAGGCATAAACATAGTGACAAGCAGAGGAGCGCAGACAGTTTGGTAGAAGCGGTAAGTATTGCAGAAACCTCTAAAGTAGTCAAGTGTGTCTGCTCAGTTTTTATGTTAACTTTAAAAAGCACATTGTTCAGTTCATATGATCTCCCTGAAAATGTGGCATTTTCACTTTCAAATGAAACGTTTTTTAGGTAAAGATAGGGGAACTTCTTCTCAGTTGTCATGTTATAAAGGATTTCAGGTAAATCCAAATCTTAACATAAGTGTGAGGGAGCTGGAAATCAAACTGCAAGAAATAAGTGGAAGAAAAATTGGAAACACTTCAAGGACAGGATTTAAAATGAAATTTAAGTTTATTAGACAATGAGGATTAGTTGTAAAGTATCCTTCTACAAGGGCTGATGGGGAAGGATAACAGACCAGTTTTCTCTGTATTTTTTTCTATATAAATACATCACTATTTTTGAAGTAATCTAAATAAAAGAACAAGAACTCTATGAATCAATATACTAGGTGTGGAGAGGATGAATAAGGACCACAAGGTTTGAGTTGTAGTATACTAAAGAATGCTAAGAATTCCTTTGTATTATATATAAAAAAAAGGGGGGGGGGGGGCAGGATTTGGAGATACGTAAAATAATGTACTGCATTTCTGAGTATCATAGTTACTGTTCTTGCTTCCATCTATCACTTGGATCATTGATTTGCCGAGGCGATGGGCTCCGAAGCAGACGCGTTGCGCAGCGGAGCGGGGGATCGGGACAGGCAGGGCTTTTTTCCGGCACCGAGCCCACTCGACGCAGCCGAGGGAGCCGCCAGGGCACGGCAGCCCTCGCGAGGGAGACGTAGGCGGAGCCAGCAGTGCCCCCTGTGCCCTGATGATCAGAAGCAGCCCCTGGGAGCGCGGCGAGCAGGGCGGGCACACAGGGCGGGGCAGGGTGGGGCAGGGCGGGGCAGGGCAGAGCATCCCGCCCTGCTCAGGAGCAGCTCGGCTGTCAGCTGTCTGCCTGGAGCTGAACCGCCATGGTCTGCACGAGGCAGAAAGCTCTTTCTAGAAAGTCTGTGATGACCCAGACTGAGTGCCCGCTCAAACATGCAGCAGTTCAGGTCTCTGGATGCAGGGAGTGCCTGAGCCTGTTGTTGCCCTCAGAGGGCACCGTGTGTGTGAGGTGCGAGCAGGTGGATGACCTGGTCCGCCTGGTGGCGGAGCTCAAGGAGGAGGTGGAGAGGCTGAGGGCTATCTGGGAGTGCAAGCGGGAGACAGACTGGTGGGGCAACTCCCTGCCAGGCCTGAAGGAGAGGTACCGGGCTGAGACACCCCAAATGGGGGTGGACCCCCTGCCCTGTCGCAGTCGGGCAGAGGGAGGGGACCTGGGAGTTGAGGGATGGAGACAGGTCCCTGATCGACCTCGCAGGCAATGCCCCCCCTACCGGCCCCACCTTCCCAGGTGCCCTTACACAACAGGTTTGAGGCCCTGGAGCTTGAGAGACTGGTGGGTGAGGATGAGGTAGCAGGTCTACCCAGGAGGATGCCTAGGGCGAGAAAGTTGACTCCACACCTCAGGACTGCCTCCACCAAGAAAGACAGAAGGGTAATCATTGTAGGCGACTCCCTTCTCAGGGGAACAGGGGGCCCTATTTGTCAGCCTGACCCTACCCGTAGGGAAGTCTGCTGCCTCTCTGAGGCCAGGGTCAGGGACATTGCCAGAAATCTTCCCAACCTGGTTTGCCCCTCTGATTGCTATCCTCGTTTGATAGTCCAGGCTGGCAGTGATGATATTCAAGAGAGAAGCCCGAAGGCTATCAAATGGGAGTTTAGGGGACTGGGAAGGTTAGTGGATGGAGCAGGAGTACAGGTGGTGTTTTCTTCCATCCCTACAGTGGCAGGGAGGGGTACAGAGAGGACATGGAAAGCCCATGTGATAAACCCGTGGCTCAGAGGCTGGTGCCAACACAGGATTTTTGTTTGTTTTTTTTGACCATGGGGCACTTTACACAGCACCCGGCTTGATGGCCGCAGACAGGTCCATATCTCTAAGGGGAAAATGGATCCTAGGCCAGGAGCTGGCGGGCCTCATTGAGAGGGCTTTAAACTGGGTAAGAAGGGGGACAAGCTGAAACAAGGCTTGTTAGAGCTGTGCCAGGGGTAACAATGGCTAGGCCAGAGGAGAAGGCAATGGCCCAACTGAAGTGCATCTACAGTAATGCACACAGCATGGGTAACAAACAGGAGGAGCTGGAAGCCATCGTGCGGCAGCCAGGCTACGACTTGGTTGCCATCACAGAAACGTGGTGGGACCACTCTCATGACTGGAGTGCTGCAATGCCTGGCTATAAGCTCTTCAGAAGGGACAGACAGCACAGAAGGGGTGGTGGTGTGGCTCTCTATATCAGAGTTTTCATGTCATGGAACTTGAGGCTGGGAATGATAAGGTTGAGTCCCTATGGATTAGGATCAGTGAGCAGGCCAACAAGGCAAGCATCCTGGTGGGAGTCTGTTATACACCGCCGAACCAGGATAAGGAGACAGATGAGGAGTTCTACAGGCAGCTGACAGAAATTGCGAAATCGTCAGCGCTTGTTCTTGTGGGGAACTTCAACTTTCCAGACATATCCTGGAAGCACAACACAGCACAGAGAAAGCAGTCTAGGAGGTTTCTGGAAAGCGTGGAAGATAACTTCCTGACACAGCTGGTTAGTGAGCCTAGGATGTGATTGTCGGGAGCTGTCTTGGGCAGAGTGACCACAAAATGGTAGAGTTCTCTATTCTTGGCGAAGTCGGGAGGGGGACCAGTAAAACCACAGTCTTGCACTTCCATAGGGCTGACTTTGAGCTGCTCAGGACACTGGTTGGCAGAGTCCCTTGGGAGGTGGTTCTGAAGGGCAGAGGAGTCCAGGAAGGCTGGGCGCTCTTCAAGAAGGAAATCTTAATGGCGCAGGAGTGGTCTGTCCCCAGGTGCCCAAAGACGACCTGGTGCAGAAGAAGAACGGCCTGGCTGAACAGAGAATTGTGGCTTGAGCTTAGGAGAAAAAAGAGGGTTTATAATCTGTGGAAAAGAGGGCGGGCCACTCAGGAGGACTACAAGGATGTTGCGAGGCAGTGCAGGGACAAAATTAGAAAGGCCCAAGCTCATCTGGAGCTCAGTCTGACTACTGCCGTTAAAGATAACAAAAAATGTTTTTACAAATACATCAATGCAAAAAGGAGGACTAAAGAGAATCTCCATCCTTTACTGGATGCAGGGAGAAACTTAGTTACAAGAGATGAGGAAAAGGCTGAGGTGCTTAATGCCTTCTTTGCCTCAGTGTTTAGCAGCAAAACCAATTGTTCTCTGGACACCCAGTACCCTGAGCTGCTGGAAGGGGATGGGGAGCAGAATGTGGCCCTCACTATCCATGAGGAAATGGTTGGCGACCTGCTACAGCACTTGGATGTGCACAAGTCGATGGGGCCAGGTGGGATCCATCCGAGGGTACTGAGAGAACTGGCAGAAGAGTTGGCCAAGCCACTATCCATCATTTATCAGCAGTCCTGGCTATCAGGGGAGGTCCCAGTTGACTGGCGGCTAGCAAACGTGACGCCCATCTACAAGAAGGGCCGGAGGGCAGACCCAGGGAACTACAGGCCTGTCAGTTTGACCTCAGTGCCAGAGAAGCTCATAGAGCAGATTATCTTGAGAGTCATCACAAGGCACTTGCAGGGCCAGCAGGCGATCAGGCCCAGTCAGCATGGGTTTATGAAAGGCAGGTCCTGCTTGATTAACCTGATCTCCTTCTATGACAAAGTGATGTGCTTGGTGGATGAGGGAAAGGCTGTGGATGCGGTCTACCTTGACTTCAGCAAGGCTTTTGACACTGTTTCCCACAGCATTCTCCTCAAGAAACTGGCTGCTCTTGGCTTGGATTGGTGTATGCTTTGTTGGGTTAAAAACTGTCTGGATAGCCAGGCCCAAAGAGTCGTGGTGAATGGAGTCAAATCCAGTTGGAGGCCAGTCGCTAGTGGCATTCCCCAGGGCTTGGTACTAGGGCCAGTCCTCTTTAATATCTTTATCGATGATCTGGATGAGGAGATCGAGTGCACCCTCAGTAAGTTCACAGATGACACCAAGTTAGGTGCATGTGTTGATCTGCTTGAGGAAGCTCTGTAGGAAGGCTCTGCAGGAGGATCTGGATAGGCTGCACTGATGGGCTGAGGTCAACTGCATGAAGTTCAACAAGGCCAAGTGCCGGGTCCCGCACCTGGGGTGCAATAACCCCAAGCAGCATTACAGGCTGGGAGAGGAATAGTTGGAAAGCTGCCAGGCAGAGAAGGACCTGGGAGTATTGGTGGATAGTTGGCTGAATATGAGCCAGCAGTGTGCTCAGGTGGCCAAGAAGGCCAACAGCATCCTGGCTTGTATAAGAAGCAGTGTGGCCAGCAGGGCTAGGGAAGCGATTGTCCTCTTGCGGGCTCTGGTGAGGCCGCACCTTGAGTACTGTGTTCAGTTTTGGGCCCCTCACTACAGGAAGGACATCGAGGTGCTTGAGCAGGTCCAGAGAAGGGCAACAAAGCTGGTGAGGGGTCTGGAGAACAAGTCCTGTGAGGAGTGGGTGAGGGAGCTGGGTTTGTTCAGCCTGGAGAAGAGGAGGATCAGGGGTGACCTTATTGCTCTCTATAGGTACCTTAAAGGAGGCTTTAGCGAGGTGGGGGTTGGTCTGTTCTCCCACGTGCCTGGTGACAGGACGAGGGGGAATAATTGAAAGTTGCGCCAGGGGAGGTTTAGGTTGGATATTAGGAAGAACTTCTTTACCAAAATGGCTGTTAGGCATTGGAATGGGCTGCCCAGGGAAGTGGTTCAGTCACCATTCCTGGAGGTCTTTAAAAGACGTTTAGATGTTGAGCTTAGCGATGTGGTTTAGTGGAGGACTTGTTAGTGTTAGGTCAGAGGTTGGACTCGATGATCTTGAGGTCTCTTCCAACCTAGATGATCCTGTGATTCTGTGATTTGTGATTTAGCATGGAGTTTCTAGTATTTTCCAGAAATGAAAAACATTTTTATGATCTGAATGTCCTTCCATAATTCCACTTTATATCTCATTCTCTCCTCTCCATCTGCCAGGTACTTATATCTGAAGGCTTAGGAAGGTATGCAAAAGACCCTAAATTTGTCTCAGCTACAAAACACGAGATTGCTGATGCGTGTGACATGACTATTGATGAGATGGAAAGTGCAGCAAGTAATCTTCTCAATGGAAATATTAGCAATGGGACCAATGGTGATATGTTTCCCATTTTAAGCAGACAAGATTATGAACTTCAAGACTTTGGTCCTGGCTACAGTGATGAAGAACCAGAACCAGGACGATATGAAGAAGACTTAGCTGATGAAATGATATGCATTACAAGCTTATAGTATTTATTAAGGAAAATGATTTTAATAACAGAAAAAGTGCCTCATAGTTTAAAGATGCTAGGCACTAGTTGGAGTTAATAACCTATCAAGTTTTGTACAAGTGATGTCACACCTCAAGGAAGCCATAACTAATAAATAGATTATCTCCAGGTTGCTGAAATGTGATTGAAGTTGGGTACGTCAAGTTCCTCCCACAGAATCGTCAGTTCCTCTGTAGGAATAAGGTTATTTTGAAACCAAGCAGGTTCTGACAGTGAAGTTTTTGAGGGCTAGAGTGGGATTCTGAGGTGTAATATCTTGCCTGTCTTTCAACCTTGTGCTGCTGTCCTTCATAGTAGAGCAGGATTTTGTCAATGAAATGTCTGTGTAATTCCAGCACAAAATTGTGTGGGAAATAACAAGATGAGTGATGACAACCAATAATGTCATTCCCTCATTCCTAATTAGTAGCATATCAGCTATTCATTGCATATCCATTCTAAAATTATTTTCAAACCTGCCTCCTGATTTCTTTTCTTAATGCTCTTCTAAAATACAGTTTGTCATGCTCTACCTGTTAGAGATGATTGGAAAAAGAAGTTATATAAAGAATATTCTGTCATATGTAACACCAGTTTACATAGGAAAATATCATTCAGATAGTCTGTTTTATGACTATCACGTTAAGGGCAAAACATACTGGAATAACTGCATTCTTACTAATGCACTTGCAACCAGGTTAAAGTAGAATTAGATAAGATAGTTTGCTAAAAATTATATAGTAGAAATTATTGTAAATGAATTGTAATATATACTGATTTGTATTTGTAAAGAGATGTTCTATATTTTGTAATTATTGTACCGTAATTGAACTGCAGCAATATTTATGGACCCTAATTATTGTAACTCCCCACAGAATTCTAGATATAAGTATTTTTACTTGGGATATATAGATCTATAGCATAAATATTTAAATATAGCCACCTCTCATTGTAAATCTCTTTTTGGGATAAACTGTCAAGTTTGAACTTGGCAACGCACTTTTTTTTTTTTTTTAAATAATTGAATTAAATGAGTCTCTCTGTGTAGGGGATGCACAGTTGACTATTTGCAGTCTTATACTTGGAAAGGTAAAAGATTTGAAATTATTTTAACTTTTTGGATTGAAAAATAAGCTGTAATTTTATTTTTGTATTAATCCCATGTGACAAAAATATTAAAATCATTTAAAAATTGATTAGTTCATGCCAGGGTACTACTGCTCATGGGACAGTTCATTTTGGCAAAGTATATTACCTACATAACCTACTTTGATAGGAATTGTCTAGGGCAGAAACTGTTTTACAGATAAATGAAAATACTTTACTTCAGTATTGCTTACTTAACTCAGCTCAGAAAAAAAAAAAAAAAAAAAAAGGATACGAGGAAATGATTCTTCACAGAACCAAAAAAAACCCTTGGTTATATAAAAATATACTTTATTGCCTCTACCTTTTTGGTTTTTTTTATGTGTAATGTTTCAAGAATTTATTTTTATGCAATCATAAGAGGGCTCAGATATTGTTCACAATGCAGTAAAACCCTGAAATGACTTTGAGGCTAATACAACCTTGGAGGAAAATCAAAAAACACTGAAAGTTACTGTCTATTTTGTTAACACTGGATAACAATGACTTGTTCGAACAAGTTATCTTGCCAGGTTTTACCTGTAGTTCATATGCTAGATAGCAATCCGGTTCACATTTTTACGAATGTGATGTTTAAATCATGTCAATAAACATTTTGTACATAATGACAATTTCCTATGAATAGCTTACAGACTTCCTTTGGAATCATTCTTATTTCAAATGCCAGGATAAGAACTTAAAAGTTTGTAAATTATTTCTTGACCTACATCATTTTGTATTAAAACAAATGCGAAATGTTCAAAATAAAACTGTGTACTAATTTTATTATACTTGGGACTCCTTTTGCTAACAGTTTTTCACCACGAAGCTCCAAAGGTTAAATTCTGATTGCACTGTTTGGAGAATGAGAGGGAATGCACGGAATTCAATAATCAATCTACTCTATCATAGTGTGCAAGTCTTATGAATGATTACTGTTCACCAGAAAGGAGTAATGTGATTAGAGTAATTCTATGAAATGGCTACTCTTATTCCCCTACTGTCTAGGAGATTAATATGCCCCTAGATGCAGATCTGTGGAAACAGTCAGGAAAATCTGGGCAAGCCCCTAAAATGTCAAAACCAAATCTACTGTGTTCATCTGCCAGGAAACACTGGGACAGGTAACCCAGCTGTACTCGCTTTGTTACACAGTTTACAGAAGCAAACTTCAGGATACCAAAATACACTTTCCAGATGTGATACCACTGTGAAAAAAGAGTGAGTAGTTTTCACAGTTCCACACATTTCTGAAAAGCACCTTTAAGGCAGCTGAAGCTGAACAGTAAAAAAGAAAAAAAAGGGGTGTGGGGGGCAAGGCCAAGCAGGGGATGTCCCAGCCCAGGTTGCTTAAGTACATGGACTTTTCATAGCACATCCGATTCAGCAGATTGAGCTGAACAATTTTTTAACTAAGTATTTGTCCAAGGAGACAGAAAAGGATACGCTGATCTCACCATGTTTTCTTGCTAGTATTGTTAGTCCTTAGCTTTGAAACAGTCTGATGAGACAGATGTTCTTTTACATAGATATGCTATTTTATGAGCAAACAGTCCTTACAAAAATAAATAAAGGAAATTCAGCTACAAGCCATTTCTAGATAGTTAATGGTTTAAGGGAGAACATGTATATATGGATACATAGAATACCTGTTCAATTTTATTACAGAAATGTAAGGGGAAAAAAAGTAATCCATATATGCATAATTACATGGCGATTGGCAACCTTAAAATACAGCCAATCATAGTTATCACTCAATACAGAAAAACTACAAGTCAACTCAACCATTAAAGCATATTTCATGAGTTTTCAGATTTGCTTATACATGTATATGGATATAATGACAGAAACGTTATAGCTGATCATTAACACAGATTTAAACATCCCTAAGAAAAGTATAGTCACTGAAAAAGTGTACATAAAAATGTATTTGAACAGTGTTTTTTTGGAGGTTGGATGACAGAACAATGTAGACTAAAAACTGGAACACTCTAATATGATATGCTTGTGTTCTCTCTATAACTTTTTAACCATTACTTGTCTAAGATGCATAAATGCTTTTGTATGTTTCTTTTCCAGAGAATGCATGGTAAAAGCCCACTTTCCACTTTTCCAGTGTTTCTACAGCTGCCTTATTTGGTTGTAGACTAACTGAAATCTTGAACTTAAAAAGTATTTTAAGCTGTGGAAACATCAGAAGTTCTGATGTACAAAAGCTCAAGTGGCCTAACTTAAACAAGATGCAGTTTTACAAATGCTGCTATTTTCTGCTGCTTTTAAAAGCACTTCTCATACTAAAGCAACTTGAACTGAGATACATATACAAAAAGAAATGTTTTTGGTTGCTTTTCTTTCTTAATCGGATTGTCCCCAGCCAGAGACCTCCAAGTGAGTGTGAAGCATCTGCAGCAAACTATTAGCATGGAAATGCTGATGTTCTCACTGGTGGTACTGCTGCTGTTCAAGTCATGTTGGCAGGTCTAGTAACTTCCAAATTCTTATATCAAGCTGTTTTTACAGTTTTTGAATACATAATGCAGTACCAATTGCTTATTTATAGAAAAAAAAATAATATCTGTGTAGAACTGGAAATAATACTGTTATTCACTATATTATTTTGTTAAATAAGTAAAATTCTGGAATCATCAGCCTGTGCTCTGCATCATCCAATAAGGTGTATAGACATCTAATTTTTAGCTTGCAGGCTCCCAGTACTCTACAGAGCACAGAAAACTGAAAAAAAAAAAAAAAAAAAGATGATGGTTCAGGTATCAGATATGTCTGATTATCTAATTGCACAATGCAGCAACATGTCCCCCAAATATAAGAGAGACATGCATTTTGCATGTACAGCTAAGCTTGCTATGGTAGAAGATAGTCCTAGGTGTGCTCAGTAGTAAGTTATGTAAGACAGTTAATCCTCTGCAGTTTCATAGTAACAATTTCCATCTTGCATGCCTAGAGTGGAAACCAATGTTGTAAATCTGCAAATGCAGGACCATCAATATCCTGGCTTTTCTAAAAGCTGCCCTGTTCAACTGCACAGGACTGTGGTAAGTTTCCTCAGGATATGTCATTCTGTGTATCCTAATACTTTATATTCCAAATGGCACTAAGATACAGTGAATAGCTTTAAATGAAAATCTCAAAAGCGCAGGTGTTGAATAAAAGCCATTATTTGCCATAAAAATGATACACCATATACATGCTTTCCCCAAAGGCACATAAGACACATTTGTGTCAGATTAATTGTTTTATTAACACAGCCAATCATTCACCTCTGACTTAAAATAATCTTGATCCCCTCATTCCACAAGAATGTATGATGTACATAGAAACGGTTTACCTGTCTCCTTTGAGAGTGACGTTCACTGCTATCATCTTCTATCTTCAGTATTTTTGTTAAACTAATCAATTAAGTCCTTTCCCTCAGCAGCAGGGCTTCCAACCAGTGCCTTGCAGCAGCACCAGGTAGAAGAATCTGCCTTAAACATCTGCAGTTGTGCCTCTAGCCAACATCTGAGTAAGCAGGTTTTTTTTTTTTTCAATGTGCTCAAATGGTGTAAAATTCCATTTTTCCTGGAAAAAATTTATTCTGTTCATCAGAAGTCCTGAGCAATCTCAAGCTACAAAAGCATTTTCTTTATAATTCAGCAGCAGCTTAGTCAGAAGATATTTTGGAATACTTAACAAATCCATACAATTGAATGAGTTAATTCATTCAATTAATTCAATTTGTTTATTTTTCTAAATTATTATTATTTTTAATTCAGCATCTGAAAGACTGATACAGAAAACAGCCATGAAAGATCATTTTGCTTGGCACATCTGAAAACAGTAAAAAGACTTAAGTTCTTTTTAAAGCATTGGTTTACTGAATAAGTTACTTGGCTTCTAATTTAAAAAGATCTCTTCCTACATCATTGAAGCAGCATATTTAATGCAGCTATTTTGAGTAAACTTCCATTTTAAAACTACCTTGGCTCTATTTTATTAATGAATTTTAGTGATAGATGACTTATGATTGAGTATTTGCTGAGAAATATCTTTTGTACACACTCACCTTTGAGCAAAGACCAGTAACTTTACGGAAGTTATTGGGAGCATGGACTCTTACTATGATACATGATAAAGCACCACAACTAAATCAGCTAAAAATGTAAACTGAATTCTACTACAGTTCTTGCAATAAAAGCAAGGAAATCCAGTTTTTCAGTATATTTTTATAAATATCAGCTTTTGTTCAGCATTTATTAAAAAAATAATTTTTGATAAAGACAATGTATGTCTTCTTTCTGAATATAGTTAAGACTGCTAGGTATGATAAAGTCTAACTTTCAGTGAGGATTTGTAAACTGCATTCCTCCCATAAAAAGTACACACCATGTACGTGTCTCTCCTATCAATGCTGATACTACTTTGGCCTGTGAATAAGAAGTTAAATAAATGCTTACTTAACCATTCTTTTCAGCACATGGAGATTGCTGATTAGCTGTTACCCTGGGTAATGCTCTCAAAACAGTTAAAATGCTTCCTTTAAATAGCAAGGCATATCATAAGGGTTTTCAAAATAGCACACATGAAAAGTTCATTAAAATGAAACTCAAGCCAACTGGTTGAAAAACTGATTAGATAATCTTCTATAAGAGAATGGATCAAATTAATGGTTACTTTAATATAACGTGTTGTTTTGCATAGCTTTTATTTGGTTGGCTTGTCCAGTATGACACACCAACATGCTGATTAAGTGGCAAAAGTATGAAAGGATGACAACATTGTTTATCGTTGTGTTTCTAAGGTCTTGGGCTTATATACAGGAGCATTTTTCTCCTGAAGTGACGGAAGCCCCTTAATTATGTCTGCAGCTTTCTCTGCTATCATAATAGTTGGGGCATTCAAATTCCCACTGACAATACTGGGCATTATTGAGGCATCTACTACTCTCAAATTTTCAACACCAATTACTTTTGTTTGGGGATCAACTACAGCGGTGCTATCTGAAAGCTGACCCATTTTACAGGTGCAGGAAGGATGATAAGCACTATCAGCCTTCTGTCTTATGAAAGCATCTATTTCTTTGTCAGACTGAACATAGTTTCCTGGTTGAATTTCAGGGCCACGAAATTTTTCAAAAGCTTTCTGAGCAAAGATCTCCCTGGTCAGCTTGACGCACTGGCGGAATTCCCAAATATCTCTTTCTGTAAGGAAAGAAAATAAGAGGACTGTAAGTGCACTCTTATATAACAGAAAAAAATAGCATCAAAGAAGGAAGACTGGAGGGGACGTCTCCCACTCATTGCTGAAGGCCAAAATAAAGCCAAACAGTTTTTAAAGTCACAGATATTTACATTCACTGTGAGCAAAATTGCTACATATCTGGCACACTCTCAAAAGGGAATAAGGAGAAGAAATGAACATAACCCAGGCAAATGTTAAGAACTCTGACGGCATCTGCAGTGCAGAATTCTGTAGGTTTATACAGTGCTTTGCACAGAGGCCTCTTTGATATTAACTGACTTTAAAATTAAATAACAAGGCACCAACTATCACTTCTGAACTGGTGTTGAGTAGATGTGAAATTCTGCTACTGGCACAAAATGCGTTAATCAGATGAAGGAGAGGCTGCTTTTACCTGTGGACATGTAGTTAGGCTCAATGATTGGATGGTCCTTTGGGTTTGTACTTTTCAGTTTCACCCAGCCTACACTTGTGCTCCTCATGGGTCCCACGTGGACCTGCAACAGACACACCATGCTCATGACACAATCCCAACAGACATATTTCCAAATTCAGTGTGATTTTTTTTTTCAAGATTTTACAAATTAAGCAACTGTAAATGTTAAAGGAAGATAATGAAAAAAGTCAAAGTATGAATATTTTTCCATTTTATATAAATTTGCAGAATCACAGAATCATCTAGGTTGGAAGAGACCTCCAAGATCACCTAGTCCAACCTCTGACCTAACACTAACAAGTCCTCCACTAAACCACATCACTAAGCTCTACATCTAAACGTCTTTTAAAGACCTCCAGGGATGGTGACTGAACCACTTCCCTGGGCAGCCTATTCCAATGCCCTTTCTAAAGGCATCTGCCTAAACTGCAGTGGAACAGGGAACACCTTGGGTTAGTTTTGTACAGCATCTAGCACAATGGTATCCTAATGAACAGCACTATGGCACCTCAGTAGTGCAAATACTTAAATATTTTCTCAGAGATAAAAAGCAACATAATTTTGGTAGCAATATCAAATAATAAGCCTGTATTTTTCCCCAGTGTAGGTTAAGCCAACTCTTTGTGTAATAATGAAAAAGGTATTTTCCTGTATATAGCCAAATTAGCGATGATTATACTAAACGGTAAGACTACTTGCTAATTGCTACAGAACATTACTCTTCAAATATATGCTCTTCAAAAACTCACCTGGTAAGCTTCCATTGTTGAAGCAACGCGACCATGATCAACCACCTGAGAAGGAAGAAAGTGGAACTGAATGTCAGGGTGAGGAACTCCTGGCTCACTTCGAATAAACCCACCAGATTCTAAGTGGGCAGTGGCTCCATCACCTAGAGAGTGTAAATGAGAGAGAAAAAGCCATTACAAGACCTCAGAACAGCAATAAATCTACTTCTTCTTAACCCTTGTTTTACGATAGTTTATAATGTATACATGTATATACAGTGGAAGCTTGCAATTTAAGCAATATGCACCACTTTCACCTACTTCTGAATCACTAGGTAACTGTAACTACATCTAATTTTGGAAATTCCAGTTATTTGAGAGTAGGATGTTACAGTTACCTCAGTGTAACTGGCAGAAGCACTGCCAGAGGCAGATCTGTAATCAATATCCTGACAGGTGTGGAGGGAACCAGCTGCAGCATCCTGATATCACTGCACTGCATGCTCCATGACATGCAGCATAACTATCCCATTAGTCACATGTAACAGGCAGAGCCATCCCCAGCGCCTACCCTGAAGGGAAAAGATGAAGAGACTACGATGCCCCTCATATTATGTTATTTTCAAATCCATTTAAAACCATGATTCAGCCCTCAGTTCATATTTACTTGCATGGTAAAATGCCACATGTACACAGCATAAATCATCGCTTTGGATCAACTGCTAACATAAGGATTAAGCAGGAGATGAAGTCCTTGAGTTTGGCCAAACTATTTTACTGATTTCAATGATGACTTTTACAAACTTTTTAAAATACAACGTACAGTTGGATCATTATAAAACTACAGTGTCATTTTTAACAGAAGTCACTCTTATTTACCTGCAAGCCTAATGGGTTCTGGTCAGAACAACAAAATACTTCATTTGGGGTGAGATAATGAAAAACAAATTCACAGTACATTTTTATCTACACAGTATCTATTTCTAAATAGATTTTTTTCTTAATTTTTATTTTTTAAAACAGCTTTTCTCAGGCACCAAGATTTAAAAGTAGGTTATTTTCTTAAAATTAAGGAGATTCAACTGTGTTAAAAAAATGTTTAAAACCTCACTTGATACTTAAGACATAACAGTTTTAAAAGACTCCTACCTGTAAGAAAAAAAAATCTTTCAGGCCTATTTGGAAGATCCAATTATTTAGTGGACATGAAAAACAATTTATATAAAGGTTCACGGACTTTGAAATTCACAGACAAAAGGCTGTAATAATTCAGAAGTGATGAACAGAGGAACAATTGCATACTTCGTTTCATACCTGTGAACTTCCAAAGCCATTCTAGACCAATCCTTGCCATGCTAACCGGCTTTTGTGCACTATACAGAGTGATAGGTTTGGTGCACTTTTGCTGGATGTACACTTCTAAGTGATCTTGAAGATTCTGGCCTACTCCTGATTAAATGTTTAAAAATAGGGCAGGAGGGAGAAGAAAAGAAAAAGTTATTTCACAGAGAACAATTATAAATAACATTTGCTACCAGAAAACAACACAAATGGGAACTAAACTAACCTCTTACGAGGGCAGTGATGACTAACACCAAGACCATGAGTCATATCAGCCTTTTGCTCATGTCAGAACAAGGTTTTACATAAACATAGCATAACTAGAATGAAAATAGAAAGTTAAATGTAGACATATCACTTGTTCTAAAATTGCCAGATATGACTTCTAAATACAGTGCTAGATTTTCTAGTTTAAAGGAAAAGTTTATGTTATTCCTTCCATCTTTGAATATATATGACGATGGAAGCTTATGCAATCTGTTGTGGATCAAAACCACTCATCCAAAATTCTAAATATGCTGCTTCAGTGGCATTTTTCAGAAAGGCATTTTCCACTATCAAATATAGTGAAGGAACCGTAGCAGGTTATTGCTCCGTTTTAAAACCAGTGCATTTCCACAGATTTGTAACACTATTAGTTTCTGTCCACACAACTTGACATAAAGACAACCAAATTTCATGGATTCATTCCATTTAATGGTCTGAATTGCCTCCTTAGGAAGGTACAAGGTTGAAAGAAGTAATAAAATTACCAGGAAGGTGGCAAACAACAGGGATTCCCAGTTTTTTTAGATCATCTGCATTGCCAATCCCAGACAGCATAAGCAGCTGTGGAGAATTTATGGCACCTCCACTTAAAATAACTTCTTTACTGGCAAAAGCCTAAAATGAAACAAGCACAAAAGTCCTGACGTTATTAAGCTTGATCTGAATGTGACACATCAAGAGCTTCTGCTCAGATACTATTTTGAGCCAGATTAGACACCCTTTCCCCACATTTTTCCTATTCCAAATCTTTCAGTAAAGAGAAATGTTCAAGCTTTCAGTCTGAGGGGACAAGCCATAACTTGATGTTACACAAGAGCGTTGTGTAATATTTCGAGCTGGAACCTATGTTGTAATTGTACACTGTCTCTGTATATTGACTAGTGTGCTGAAATACTGGGATTTCTGAAAAGCAATTCTGAAAATGCTGTAGAGGGAAATACAATGGAGATGTTAATCTCTCAGTCAAGACAACTGAAATATCACTTGCTGTAAAGTAACTCACAAGGAATCATACACAGGAAGAGAAAACAGTTTCAGAAAGCTTGTATTTTGTATAGTGAAGCATCCCTTGCAACAATTTTTCCTTCCTTCCTTCCTTCCTTCCTTCCTTCCTTCCTTCCTTCCTTCCTTCCTTCCTTCCTTCCTTCCTTCCTTCCTTCTGTCCGTCTTTCTGTCTTTTTAAATTTTGCTTCAAATAACGTATTTTATACTGGAAAATAAAAATCTCTTACCTTTTTCCTTTGACCATTTTTCAAATACTCAACACCAATGGATTTTGTTCCTTGAAACAAGATTTTTGTTACAAGTGTCTTCTCTGTGATTGACAAATTTGGGCGGGATATGGCTGGGTGAAGGTAAGCACTTGCTGCGCTCCATCTTTGACCTACAATTTTTATTAACATAGAAAATCAAAATAGTCATGCTAACTATTCTTCAAGATTTTCACCAATACCAATTAGGACGTTTATACAGGTTTTATACACTCTTCTGTAGAGTTCAAAGCAAATGTGCTTTGATATAATAACTAAAGATTTTATTTTAACATAACAAACTTCTCAGTGACATTCTGCAAACCTACTCTCCCAAATTTAACTATTAATCAAGACCTGGATGCCAACTCAAATTTCAATGAAATACAGCCTAGACTGATAACCAGCTGCTGTGAAACAAATACTTGTATATTTAGAGTGTAGTAGCTGTTCAGCAAACCAAACAACTGAAAGCACGGGTTATACATCTGTATTCTAAAATGCTTTCAGAGGCACTTCTGGTGGGTCAGAAACACAAATTCCTTACAGAATCCTTTATGATTTACCTTTGTGTACAGTCATGTCCATCCAGCCAAATCCTTCTTGCTGATAGCCATTCATATCATCTGTGAAGGGATACCCAGCTTGCTGAGTTGCCTCCAGGAATGCGTGATGAAGAGGATGGTTTGTTTTCCCTCTTGACACATGCAGAGGTCCTTTTCCACCTCTATACTGATCTGGTCCCAGTTCATGTGTTTGTGCCTTCTTAAAATAGGGCAAGCAATGTTCATAGTCCCATCCTACAGCCCCTTCTCTGCTCCATCGATTATAATCTTCAGCATGCCCACGAATATACACCATTGCATTGAGAGAAGAGGAACCACCCCACACTCTTCCTCGGGGCCAGTACATAATCCGATTATCCATATGTTTCTGTGAAGTTGTGTGGTAATACCAGTTATATTTCTCATCACAGAGGTTGTAAGTTAATGCAGCAGGCATATGAATCTTCCACATCAGTCTCTTACTACCTAGAAGGGTATCTTTAGGGCCTGCTTCCAAAAGTAGTACAGTACTGAGAGGGTCTTCGGTCAACCTGTTGGCTAATACACACCCAGCTGATCCAGCTCCAACAATGACATAATTAAAAGAGTTTGCCTTTTCAGAACTAAGCTGAGACACTGCACGTGAGATTCTGAATGATTTGTTGATGCCCAACATGTTCCTTAACAGGTGTGCTTTAAACAGAGCTCCTGTTACTTTGTGCATCTGACTCACAGGGCTGTAACATTTAACTCCTTTGGTTAAGTAGAACATCTTTACTAAGAACATCACTCCTACAGTATTTTCTCCAAAATTGTGTGTTTTGTCCTAGAAAAACAAACAAAAAATCCTAATTAAAACATAAGCGTTAGTACAGTGTATGACCTCTAAAATGTCCACCATTTTCAGGTAAAAATGTCATATTTCACCCATTCTCACTATCCTAAGGGTTAACTACAATGCCAATAAAACAGTAATTTACTTTGAAAGTTGCTGTCTTATTCTTTTGATGCATTATATGCACCAGCTGAGTGGCACAGTATTTTACAGGTGAATACCTGCAGCACATTTTCAAGTATTTGCCAAGACCATAAAGAATGGACACCTTTGTTTACTTGGAAGTCTGTCTTCATCTGCCTCTAGTAGATGAGAATTTAAGAAAAACAACAATGTCATACACTGCTCTGTAAGTTTGTGAGTCAGTGGTAGTGTACAGCCAATTCACAACCATGGACATGATTCAGTTGGGAGCACAGTGTGATGAATATTCTTGCTGTAGTTCTGCCAGATCAAAACCAGGATAGTTCTCTACAAGGCACATGCAACAGTGAAATTAATTTTCAGCTATCCCTACATTGAAAAACTACTGTTTTTGACGTAACATAGGTAAAGGCACAATTTGTACATCTGTGGCTTCTCCCTTATTACCCAGAATGGTTTGGGTTGGAAGGGACCTTAAAGATCATCTAATTCCAATCCCTCTGCCATGTTTAACGTGTTTTAGCTATCACTAAAACCGGACCCTGCAAGAGTGCTCTGAGTACTGCTACAATCCAGTAACATCAGATCCTGAGGCTCAGTTGAACTTGCAATTTTTAACCTTCATAAATTCTTGTGAGCCTTGCAAGCAACACAGGTTGAGCTGTGTGTTCCAGGGGTTCAGGTGCAGGGACTAAATCAAAGATTTTCACAGCCCATTTAAGTGCCAAAGTAACAATGCTGCTGGCCAGTTTGAAGTGTGTCTCTCTTGCTCTCCCTTTGAAACCATTACGCTTGGTTTAGGAAAAATGGATAGATATCCTTGGATTGTAAAAACTAATTTTTCCTGTCCCATGGCTTCTATCTAAGGGGTTGCTGTGGATTCTAAGGACAGCAATCTCTCCAGGGGCTGGTACGCTGTAATGTACTGCCAATCTGAAAAAGACAGGTGAGCTTGCTCCTAGAAATATATTCAACACTATATTATGTTTGTGAAATCTATTTTTTTCAGAAAAGAATTAGGTTATTAATGTTGATTTTCTTACACTTAAGTTTCATAGTTATCCAATATCTTATATTATAAGCCCCACATTGTTGTAAAATATGTTTATTTTCACAAAAAAAAAGTGTCTTAATGAATCATTGAAATAGCTTTTTTTTCTTACTAAAAGGTGGAATAGAGCTGTATTCATTCTCTCATGTGACACTCTACAATTTTGTGAGAGAAATCTCTACAGTGTGTGAGAATACACACAAGCCCTGAAGGCCCAACTCTAGCAACATTATATGCAGTCCTTAATTAATGTTATAAGTCTTCCACGTGGAACTGTATTTATTTACAATTTAATGTATGTGCACAAATGCAAATCAGTTGTCTCTCAGGGAACATATGGGAAGAAGCATACTTCTCTTACTTTTCTCTAGGAAGGATAGTAATAAGCTGTACAAATCCTGAATTTTCTAGAACATGAATGACCAGCTATGTGGGAAAACAGTTGCCCTAGCCAAAGAAAAATAAAAAGAAAAAAAAGATGCAAGGTATAGGTCTAAGTCTAGAATTGACATACCTGATTCTCACTTGGCTAATTCAAAATGGATCTCAGCTGAAGTTGGGGGGTTATCATTTACAGATGAAAAATATTAAAAGGGTTGTTCCCTCAGAAGAGGGTTTTGCAATTTCTGGTGATGAACCAGGGGAGAACAGAAAGGTAGAGAGGTTTTACTTGTGTTGTCTTATTTGTGATGAGGATGGCTACAATTCTAAAGGACATATGCTTAATCTAGAGAACTGGTTGGTCATGGCATTTCACAGGAACAGCAGATAGCTGATGGGGTTTGCTGGAGTATGGGCTTGGGCTCTGATAATCTGCAAAAGGTGCTTGGTCAATTACATAAGGAAGACACACTGGCCTGTTTATTTTGGCATGGGATCTATAATACCAACAAATATTGCTGTGCTTTCTGAACAGGCTGTTGGCTGCAAAGCCTATGACCTACATAGGTATTGACTACAAGAGCCAGAGTAGACTGTGGAATCCCTGAAATCACATTCAGTTGGAGTGAGTTACTCTGTGTCACAGTCTAAGGGGCAGTGCTGGAGGCTACAGTTCTATAGTTTGCTACAGCATAAGCGGTGCCTCCTGAGCTCCTGAAGATGTTATCTTAAACAACACTCAAAAGGCAGCACTGATATGATGGGTCTAGGTGTTCATGTCCTGTCTCATGATAGGATACTATTACTGAAGTCTAGATCTCTTTAAAAGCTTGTTTGTTAAGAGCCTCCCATGCATGCAGACTTTGAAACTCATAGAGCAATTCAAATATATATTGAAGAGACTGGTATCATTAAGTCGTGGAACTAGAACATGATGATACTTTGCTCTCTGACAATGTATGCACCTCTATGAGCATACATGGGTTTACCAGTGTTCAAATTCTTTTATAGTTTTATTGAATTTTGCAGGAGTCTTTGAACTGGAGAGCATCAGTCAAATTTAACCTAATATGTCTTCTTTCTAAACTTAGTTTCATCCTGGTCTTTTGAGGGAGAGAATTTATAGCCCACGTCATGTTCCTAAGAACTGTATTTCAACAAAAGTGGGTTTTGGTTGGTTTTCTAACCACTCCTGTAACTGCAAAAATCAAATTGTTATCCCAACAGGTACATCCGAGGCTCTGAGATTTGCTGGTGATGCTAACTGAAGCTTACCCAGGAGGGAGCTTTAGTTTTATGGGCAGCTCTATTAAATATTGTGGTGGCTATGTCAAAGCAAAATATCTTGATTTAAGGAGATGTAAACAGCCTGGTTCTAATAAAATTGTTGGTACTACCAACAACATAAAAGTTGTATTTTCATCTTACTGGGTTATTACTGAATGTCTTTATCTGAATCCTTGTATATCATGGCCCCTTTATGAACATACACATCAAAAGGTTCCTCAAGAAACAGTGAGCAGCCCTGTAGAAGTACATACAGCAACATAAAATATAGTTATTATGTTCTGTTAGCTTCAAAATCTGGAGCTCACTTTAAAAATGGTATCTGCTTTCCAGGTAGATACTGATAAGTGGGCCTAGGGACAGCATTCTTAGAGTGAGGAGAGCAAGAGCATCTTAGCAGGAAAACTATTGCTATGATGTAAGAATATCTGTAATCTTACACTAGGTAGCTAAAAGTGGGCAGTGGAATTCCTAAGTTAGCTGTTACGGGCTCCTTGCAAACTTGTAATGTTTCTGAATGCAGTACTAAGTTTGCAGGAGAAACACTCATTTTACCTATTGGTACCTACCACTGCCACTCTATGGTGGCTGATTTGGGATCATGTGTGAGAAGAGACTTTTCTGAAGTACAGCAAACATATGAAAGGTGAAAAATGAATTATTTTTCATTCTGATTTTTGGAAAAGGAGTGGGGAGACAAAGAAAAAAACTGTATAGGATATCTAAAGATTAAATAGCTTGTCCTCCTGCAAGAAAGATAAGCAAAAGTCTTAGAAGTCAGCCCATGGACCTTATTTCTAGACCTTTAAATCAAAAGAACTGTCAGTCCAAGACAAAGAGGTTAAGTGCCTTGCTTTCACAAGTGGACATACTGAAAAATGGACAGTAGCCAAGTGGTTCTGTAGGTAGATGAGGTAGCTAATCCAGAAAGGTTAGAGGGCATTGGGAATCATTACTGTTAGCCAATCAGAGCTGTGCTGTTCTCTGATAAAGCTGGAAATGAAAATGATCCAAGACGTACCAAGACAGTTATGGTACCTGCTGTCTGGGCAGGAGGCCAAATTGCTAGAAAAAAAAAAAAAAAAGGCAGACTCTCTAATGTTCCTTTGAAGTTATTGAAGCAGTATTTTGAATCTGCTCCATCACATAAATTCACCAGATTTATATTTAGATGTTATTTCATGTTTTTGTTGGTGTTGTTTTTGTTTTACATCAATGAACTCATTAAAATGGAACAGGAGAGACAGAGTATCAATGAGATAATTAACTTTTACGTTGCAGCAAGTGGGGAGTGAAGTCAGTCAACAATGTCCACACCATGGTATTTGAGTGACTTTGAGAATCAGCATGTAGACAATTCACAAATTTCTGTGCTTTAAAGCTTCGAGGTGCAGAGGTTAAATATCAAGCTGTTCTGCTTTAATTTAAATCCAACATACATAGTAGAAAGCACACTAATATCAAAGTACAGTTCTTATCATATGATCCCCCTGTTCACCCACACATGGGCCTCCTCCCCGCACACTAGCCTACCCTGGTTCCTCCAGACTGATATGGACACCGCATGGAGATGGTTGCTGACTGGAATTGTACGTTGTGCTGTGGCCAAGACGCTCCCACCCCCCGACAGATGCACAGCGTGTCCCACGGAGGTGGGTGGCTGGTGGCAGTGCCCACAGCTAGCGCAGCCCAGCCCTTGGTGTGGTGCTGGGGCAGCCTGCTCCTGCCGGGCCCGGCAGAGGGGTGTGCAGCTCTCAGGTAATGGCAGCTCCTGCTCTCTTTTGCTGCAGGCTGTGTACATAGTTTACATTTATCTTATGCAGGGCTGTTTTGGAGTAACTCTCCCTTTAGTCTTACTGGTAAACTAGAGTTCATCTACCCACAGAAATGGCGCGGGAGGTTTCATCTCCACAGCTGAAACTACTCCCCCACCCGACCTGCTCTTCTGACCGACCCCCCCACCCTGCTCTTCCTCAACAACCCACCTGCTGCACGCAACCGCTGCTGCTCCACGGGACGGGACGGGGCACCCCTGGGCCGTGTCCCCTCTTTTCCCTGCCGAGCCTCCTTCGGAGACGCTCGCTCCTCCTGGCCCCTCTCCCCCCTCAGCCCCTGCCGGCACCACTCACTCGCTCGCACGCCCCAGCGGCTCTCCCCGGGCACCGTCCCTGCGAAGCAGTGGGGAGGCCGGGCGCGGGAGCGGGGCGGGCTGGGCTCTCCCGCAGCAAGGCGCACTTTGCCCGTTGGGGGAAGGCGTTCGGCTGGCCCGGGGCGGTGTCGAAAACCCCCGCAGCGGCTGCGGGCCGAAGTCCGCCTCCCGCCGCCTGCACGGCGGCTGAGACAGGGCCCCAGGCTTCGCCTCTCACAGCGGCCCCGGCGCTGAGACCTCCCCGTCCCGCCCCGGGAGTGCTCGAGCTTGTTCCTCCCCGGCCCTGCGCGGGATAACGGGAGGCATTCCGCTGGAAAGAAACGCGGCCGACGGCGCCGTGGGATTGCTGAGAAACTTGGCCGGCGGGAGCTGGGGGGCTCCCCTCACGGGGCTCGGCAGCTGCCGCCATTATGCGACTGCCACAGGACCTGCCCCTCGGTTGACTGCCTCCTCTAAATCTCGCCAGTTTCATTCAGTGGAGGTTAAGCTGTATTAAAATGTATCGGGGGGATGCCATAAAATTCTGTGGAAAATGACAAAAATGCCCAGGTACGTGTAGTCTGCCAGTCAGAGCTGCACAGCTAGGCTGGTGGGGATGAAACTAAGAGTCTTGTTTTCCCATTCAGAACACTCATGGTAGAATAATGATATGATGAAGACTAATCAAGAGAACTTACTTTCTTCAGAGTTATTTTAAGGATGTTTTCGTTTGTTACAGTATCTTCAAAGGTTGGACTTGGTGCTTAGGGACAGGGTTTAGTGGGTGACATTGAGAGTAGGGTGGATGGTTGGACCCAGTGATCTTGGAGGTCTTTTCCAACTGTAACGATTCTATGGTTCAATGCTACTTGTAGATGCTGGTTACTTTCCCAAGTCCTTCCCCATGGCTCTGTTAGGAATAAAGCCAAGCCCTTGAAGCCAAGCTGATGGATGTTTACAGTACGTTTGGTTACTCAAAGCTTTTACTTGGTAAGCAAATAAAGACTGTAGAAAACATGTATTCAACGTATATTAATTATACAAAATATATACAAATGTATTAGTATATACATTTAAGAACTATGATTGAGCTCTTTATCCATGATTGCATAGCACCAACTGCTGTGGGAACCTGGTCCCTTGCTAGAGCTCTTAAACACTGACAACACTAATAAGAGTCAATAATTATTTTTGGTTTCCTACAGGGGAGGAAAAAAAATTGCTGATTAGTTGGTTCTGTCAATTTCAAGAAAAGTTCTACCCTTAAATATCTGCCTAAAGCAAGATGTAAAACTGTAGGCTGAGTTATTTGCGAGTAATCCTGACCCTCACATAGAACAGACTTTGGGGCACCAGGCTCTAGAGCTGGTGATTAGGATCTTTATGGAAGCTATTGTTTTGGTTTTCTGTTGGAGGTGGAAGAACAGGATGGATTCCACTACTACAGCTGTGTTACTACAATGTTATCAAACTGCGGAGTGTCTTCAGTGTGGTTTTTATCTTCTGTTCTTTGGTTAGTCAATGGAGCATATTTTCCATTAACCTGTTTTTCTGAGGTCAATGACAAAATATTCTGTAGTGAAATCTGAAATATTTTATTTGGAAAAAAATACATCTTCACTTGAGCTGATGATTTAAAGACAAACTAAAAATGCATTATTGTGTAAAGGCAAAGCCCATTTGTATTTTGCCATAGAAATTAATATATTTTTAAAGACACCTTAAATACATAGTTGCAACAAGAAAATATAAACTAATAAGTACATGTTCCTCAGGAATAAAACAGTATATAAAAACAGAAGACCGGAAGACTAGAGAGCAATGGATAAATTCCCATGCTAAAATTTTGTGGTTGTAATTCTTGAAGACAGATTAGCATAAATCAGGATTATCTTTAGTGTCAGAAATTTAAGCAAAAGCAGGACACTGTCTTATAGCACAAACTTCAAAAGCTCTGCCTGAAGTAGGCAAGAGAAAAAAGGGAGTTTTCTGTACTAGCTGTTTGGATATGCCAGGCTTCAAGTGTATTCAGATTTAACCTGCTTCAGTTTTGCTACACTTCCTTTTGTTGCATCTAATAAAACTGGTACTAATTTCTATTCTATTTTATACAGGAAACTATATTTGGCTATAAATGACTTGAGGACTATAAACTAAAAAAGAATTAGTTGGTTGACATTCTGTTTAGTAGAGCACCAAGTGTCACAAGAATCTATTACTGTTTAAGTATGCACAGCAGCTGCTATACACAAGTCATCTATTAATTTGGAGAATCCAGATCGATGCTTCTCACCTGCTATGTTTTCAAGCTTAGCTAGTGGAAGTTCAGGGCTTATTTGAATAAAATATTTTCTAGACATTTATTCAGAATCTATCACCTTAAGCAAAAAATAAGAATCATGAACTACTTCTGAAGTCATGGTAATGATAATCATTTTTTTTCTTTCCATCTCAAATTAAGCAAATGGTAATTAAAACTTCTGGCACTTTCTGGTCTGCTGTCTTGTTTAAACTTTTCTTATTGTGTGCAAGGGAAAGCTTCAGACAGAAAAGCCAAGCTTTAATCCATAATGTTGTGCTTGTTTGTGTGTGGCTGTTCATGATGTTCTTCCCTTCTCTCTTAGCAGAAACGAACTACATGATGTTGTACTGTTTCAAAGCTTCCGCTACTTATTTTTTTTGAACCCCATGTTTATATTTCACTTGAATCCCACATTTCCTATAGGGATGCTATAAAATCTAGAATATTCACTGTTTTCTTTCCAGTTAGAAGTGCAATGCATTCTCTTTGTGTGGCACTTTGCCAAGTTTTTTTTTTTTAAATCAATATTTATGTGAACTACAGAAATTTGCATGGTTATGAGCATTTTTGCAGCACCTTGATAACTGCAACATGGAGAAGGGAGGAAATACCCATTGTGGCAAAGTTCTGTGTAGTGTAGTACAATAACCATATTTCTGAGCATACTTACATCTGAGGATCAGCTCTCATGTTCAAAACACTTTGAAAGTCGAAATCACATTATCTTCGTTATACAGACTCTCAACTGCATAATTAAAAGTATCCAGCAATTACAGCAAAGGCAGCTAGAAATAGTTCTTAAATTCAACAGCTCACACAGCCATTCTCTCAGGAAGGAATTTGTGTCTGCCTGGGACTTGAGGATTCCTTCCTGCCTCTCCTTTCTATTCTTGCTTCCTGATGCTCAATAATTTTCCTTCTTTAAGATATCATTTTAAAAAGAGGTGGTGGGTTTTTGTTTTTGAGACAAGCAGTAATTTCAACAGTAAGCGATGGACAGATCTGTAGCACCATGTTCTGTTTGTCTTGGTGTTTTGAAGATGAGAAAAATTGAGAAGTTTCCCACATCAAGGGCTCCTCCTGCAGGTGTCCAGTATTTTATGGGTTTGTTGTTGATTTGCAGAAAATGGCAATGCTTGGCTACTCAGAGCATCACTGTTTCTGTCCTTGGCTCAGCAAACTAACCCACGATTTTCTTCTGTCACAGTCACATCATTATCTGGATATTTTCAGTTCCCTTCTGTTGCACTGATGTAGAGCCCCCTCCTATGCACCGATCCTTCCCCAAGCGCCAGAATTTCCCTTACTCCTTTCAGCTTCCATTCTCCATTGTTTCATTTGTATTTGGGCATTAAACTTTAATGAACGTGTTCCTTATATGATTCTTAGTAAACTGTTAAAATACTGCTTTAGTGAACATGTAAAATTCAGAATAAATGTCATCCTTTTATTTCTGCACCAATACTTTATTCTCCATTTATCTCACAAAATGTATAATAATTTCTTTGACAAAGTATTGTTAATATTTTTGTCACCTATTAAAGCTTGAAAGTGGCTATAGTATCTAAATATTTCTTTAAAGCAATTTAAAATCCTTTATGATGAAAAGTACATAAAAGCATAAAATTGAATAGTATTTTTACCTTAATTTTGTAATGCGATCTTTTAAAGAGACTCAAAATTTCATGGCAGTATGTTTCATTAAATGTGTTATGGCTTACTGTTGCTCTTAGGAGTATGTTTGCATCCTTGAATTTCCATTTCAGTTGAGAGCAAGTTGATGTTTCACATTTTTGCTAAATTTGTGGGAATAATTGCATATAAAATCAAGCAGCAGCAGCACCACCTGCCTAATACACAGACCAAATATTCTAACTTAAAGAGCAAGGGAAAGAAATGAACTGTTTGTGAAAGGAGGAGGAAAATATATGTTAAAAGAGCTTACTTTAAGGGAAGTAAGGCTGATTATCAACCCATTATTTTAATATAAAACAGAGATAGATTAAGGCTGAAAAAAAATGTTACATTGAAAAGTGGGGACTTGTCATTGCTTGCTGTATTTCACATCTTTTTGTAACAGCAGTATTAACTTTCAGACAAAATGGCAAAAGGGTAGAAACTGTAAGTAATTCCATTTTATCGTTCCAATCTCCTCTTTACTAAAGTTTAGAGTTACAGAGGTGTTAAGCATACAAGGGAGTAGACGTGTGTTGTCTAACACCTGTTCTGTAAACACGTTTTGTGTTGTGCTGTAATCTGTATGTTTCTCTCCATATTGTAAGGTATGCCCTTCTGTATTTATTTACTGACTTTCAGCCTAAGTGCATTAAGTTTTTCTTGTAGTACTTTGAAAATTTGCTGATGGGAGAGATGCTGGGGTGTGTGGGTGGGGGGAAACACTGCGATATAAAGTGCTTGGGAGGAAGAATGAGGATAATTAAAATTCTCAGCACACAGCTTGGGCTACAAATGATTTTATAGCAAGGTTGGTTTTCAGAAAGAAAAGATAATTCTGCCCAGATCAAAGAGTTTGTATCATTTTTATCAGTGGAGATGAATCTGGTGGCCTGCTGAATTTGGTACTGAACAGCTGTACTGTGGTGAACAAGCTAAGCCGGTAAAATATCAGTGGAAAATAATGCACCTTCCTTTCTCCTGTCTATTCTACGTCAAAAGCGAATAACAGTTTCTCACACTGAATTGGAAGACATGAAAAGGAAGCTGATTCTTCATGCACTAGAAAGAAAATGGATACTACTAGTGGCTACAGACACTGGCTACAGCTGTTGTACTTCTAATCCTCTGTGGGTTAATGGCTTGAATCAATAGGTGCTATGCCCAGCTTTATTAATTAGGCTTCTTTCCTTTAAAATTCTTGTGAGGAGAAGAAAAGAAATAGCTTTAAAGAATACAGTTGTCCAAAGGACTGGGAAGGAGGAAAATTATTGAGTTCAAAGCGTTCGTTATATCCAGGTAGCTTCTCATTCAGTGTTAGACTCAAAGACAAAAAAGACTTGAATGTTGATAGCCATCAGTGTTTTAAAGATGGTAATCCATCTTTTAAAACAAAGGGTGACAGCTCTCTTCTCAAGAATGAGATGGTAGTGTAGAGCCAAAATATTGACTCCTGCCTGTTACTGCAAAAATTCTCTTAGGCCGTGTACGTAAGATATTCAGAAGTTTTGATATAATCTTTGTTTTATGATTTGGTCCTTACAGCGCAGATGCTTTTGATAAACATTACACAAATATAAATTAACCTGATTCCCAAGATGTCTACATAATATGCAAATTCAAGGATCTGAGCTGATCTGCCTCTATGCTTTTCATTTCTGTGCTGAAGCCACTGAACACCATTATCAAAAACAAAACAGCCAAGCCTACCAGTACTTAGGTAATTGCTGAGTTGCAACTGCATTTTGGCACGCTGTTTGCGGTGATCTTGTTGCTGCTTTGTATGCCCCTTGACCATTTGTTACCTGGGGACCCAGTCATGCACTTTGTGTATGGGCTCAGGATTTTACTGGAAATTATTTTTGCAATAACTAAATAATTATGATGCTTCTGAGAGAAACCTAGGTTATTGTGCCCTGACTTTAATAAAGTAAACAAAAACCCCTTCAAATAATATGGATTTTTTCCCCTGTGTTTATGTGTGTGTTTGCTGCAAGAATAAACCAGGTGTATAAGAGACACAAAAAAATCCCAACGGATGTCCAAAATAAAAAGACAATTTATTTTGCTATGTATTTTTTTTAACAGCTCAAGGTGATACCTATAGCTAGAGGAAACTGGGAGTATGATTTCTGCCTTCAAATTAGTGTTACTTCTTTAAATTTGTGGTTTTGCAAATAAAGGTCACAGAGAAATGTCTTTATGCAGACATGATCGCTTAATTTATGTGTATAAGAAAAATAACGTTACATTTCTTACAGTCCATTCATTCTGTGTGGCTTAGAAAGAGGTATGTAGAAATAAGTTTAAAAATCTGATTTCCCATCTGTCTTTGCCACAGTCATCCTTTCTTTACATGTTTCCCTGTCTAGAACTTGTGTTGCTTATTATTATTTTTACCTTTTTTTTTTTTTTTTTTTTTTTTTTTTTTTTTTTTTTTTTACGTTCTCTCTGATGTAGTAGAATCTAGTTAAATTTGTTTCTCGCACCTTAATGCTCTCAGGCACTTACCTTCCTTCTCAGATGGATTTCTAGCTGCTTCACAACTTATCCTGGAAGAATTACTGTGCTAAGGGGCATTGCTCAGTTCTGCGGGAGAGGAAGTTCATGTTTATTGCATAGGTGTTTGTCCACCAGAACACTTGAGTTCTGACGGTTCATTTTGGCTCGTTACTTAAGCTAAGATTACTATCTGATTATATTTTACCTGATTTGATTTTTATCATTGACATCGAAGACTACAGCTTAAGACAAATAACTTTCATCTAGACAAACAAGAAGGGGGATAAAAATCACTCTTTATTTTACCATTTTTACAGAATTTTTCTCTCTAAAAGAGAGAAGGTACATGGGAGAAGAAAGGCTTTAGTATTCATAAACAGATACTGAAATTCAAGACTCAAAGTGTATTTTTTTCTCCTTCCTTCCACTCCCAGCATCAAGTAAAAATGCAATCTAGAGACTGATGGATAGGTGGGGAATACATTGGCTATGATCTGTCTCTTAATTCCTGGTTCTCTTTCTTCAGAAGGTCCTGTTCCCAAGCTGAGGAAGCAGTACCATGTTGCACCAGCAGCATGATTATTATCTTCATAATCTCAGTGCTGTATTGGTTGAAAAACAAATCGAAACACAATTCCAGTCCTATTTCATGAATATAAGTTGGAGTCTCAGCACAGATGGTAGTTTTTTTTTTTTTTTTTTTTTTTTTTTTTTTTGTTTTGTTTTGTTTTGTTTTGTTTTGTTTTGTCCAAGTGGCTGGTGGTGATCTTAAGGAGAGTGAGAAAATGAAATGCAGAGGGTAATGTCAGACACATGCCATGAGCAAACAAAAGGTATCCTGCTGCCTTTCAGTTTAACCATAGAGGTTTAAGAATGAAAGATAATTGTTCTGAAGAGATTGGTGAGTACAAACCTACACGGTTCCAGATCAATAGAGGCGTGTTGTCTCCTGGTTTGATTGATGTGTTACCTGACTTTGTGACTCTGGGTGCACTGTTGCAGTGAATACTGCCACCCCCTCCAAGCAGCAAATACATGTTCAGTAAAGCGATGACTTGGCTGCAGTCATAAATACACAAGATACTATGCCACTGGCAACCACAGGCAGGACAGGGCTTGTAGGCAAACATAATACATCGGAAAAATAGCTAAGCTCCTGTTAGAAACAAAAGCAGTGGATGGCAAAGGTAAAAAAGAGCTGGGAAAAAATGATTGGAGTCTAGGGAGGACAGCATCAACAAGATAGAAAAGGTAGTAGTTGTTTGTGGAGTGGAAGGGATATTAACATAATTTATATTGTATGGACAGGGTGAGAAATTAGAATATGCTATAGAATTGCAGAGTCCATTTTTCCCCAGCAGAATTATGAATTCTGGTTCCCACATCTGGGACTTCCCTTGTTAGAATATAAAATATTTTATAAAGGATTTTCTGCCTCCAGTGGGATGTTTTTAAGTCTGCAGTGAAAAGACTGAAAACTTTACCAGATCTCCTAGGACAGGCACAGGTACAAAATGAAGTTATTCCTGTGACTGAGCAGAGAGCTGAAATAGACTAAAACTTAGATATTTTGTGGTTTAATAACAGGCTTTTTTTGTTTGTTTTCATGAGATGAACATGGAATAAACTGGATAAAACTGAGAAAGGTATGACAGACCTTGGTGTTAGTTCTGTAAACAGGCCAAAAGATCAAGTACCATGGCAAATTTTACCATTGCAGCATCTTATTCAAAGAACCTATTGTCACAGAAGTTTTCTCTGTTTAATGTTCTATGAGATGAAACCATTTTTATATTTTGTTGATCTTTTTTACTATGTCTGTTTTACTTCAAGCCAGCGTCAAAGAACTGACAGCCACAAAGATCTGTGTGACCAGCAAAGGAATTATTGAACATTTTCAGTGTATTTGATACAATTAAATGGAAAAGTTTCAAAGCCAAACTGCAGCTGGTAATCAAGGAGTAAGAAATTTTCAAGTAGTTTTCTTCATCTGCCTTACTTTGGGAAGTGACATTTAAAAATATACAGTAGAAATGTCCCTTCTGCTGAAATGATAAAAAGGGACCTAGAAAAGGAAAAACTGAACATTGATACTTAAGATATTTACTGAAATAGGATTTTTAGCCATGTGTGTTGGAAGATGGAAAACAAAGCTATAGGAAAATCGGCCTGTGGAAAATGCCATGGAAAGCCATGGAATGCCATGGAAAATGCCATGAAAATCTTTCCATGGCTTACCTCTCCTTCTGTTCTCAAGTGAATGCTTAGAGCTAGGGTAACATAAGCCAGAAATACATGAGCTGTCATTGGATGATGTAGGACAGAGGATGGTGTGATAGGGAGCAACTGTCCTTCATTGTAGGCTGAAATAAAATTATCCCATGTTGTCTGCAAGCTATAACTGTGCATATGTGTAATTATTACACTGATACTTTGTAACTTGTTGCAGTCTCTGAGTTCGGAATTCTCATTTCCTAAAAAACTATTTTTGTCTTCTTACGTGCACCTATCTGTTAGCAGATACTTATTTATATAAATTCTCCATTAAACCTAATCCCACTATAATAGTATACATATTTCTAAGTATGAAGTCCTCAAGGCGAACTTTTCTTCATTTTTATTTTAGTGGCAGTTCTATTACATTGGATTCCCTGTAGAACCGAAACAAAATATTTCACCCAGGCTTACAATCTACCCCCAGCAAATATAAATGGTGATTTTCCATCAAAATCCCTTTTGCTAACTACACCAGGTAATTTACCAAGAATTCTCTGGTAATGATACTACTGTCTTTTTCCACCCATGATATTGCACAGTCTTCCTTAATGAGGTCAGAAAAGGCTTCTGTTTTAAATGTGTTTTGAAATCTATATGGCACCCTATAGACACACCGTTATCAAAGCTCTGTACTCAGATGCAGGCAGTTCCGTAGCACTGTTTCTTTCCATTTTGTTTTCCTCCAGGCTTGTTTGTTTCTGTATTTCCTTGCCACTTATATTTTAGCAATGGATTAATATAATTCTAAAGAAAAATATTTGTTCTGCTGTCAGTTTTAAAATAATTTGCATTTTTAACTGTATAGTTCTTCAATGTAGTTTTTTGTAAAACATTAATCAGGAATATTATTATTCCTCTAAAGTTGTAAGGCAAACTGTAGGTTCAGAGATGCTTTAAAGAACATGTTGTTCTGGTCATTTTGTCCAGTAACTGTTGAACTGTCTCCACACACAAAGACAAAGAACAGCTTGGTGCTTGTCCTCCAGGACAGCTGTCTAGGAGGACAGGTAGTGTCCTCCTTAGAAAACAGCTGTATTCATTACGCCTCCCTTCAAGACATCACGTATCAGGATCAAGGCACTGCTGCTGTATGCAGCATTCTTCCAGCCAGAACATGTTCTCTTCCTAAAAAGGCTTATATTAGTTTTGTTTGAAATAGGTTGTATGTGTTTATAACAATTTTCTTTCTTGTTTTGAGTTGGATTGTTGGGAGATGGAGAGGACTGCTGTTGGGAGATGGAGAATAAGCAGAGCAGACTGATAGTAGGATGTTTTTCTTCTGGTTTCTTTTAATCTGCAGTAAGATAAGTGAATCATTTGTAAACAAGCTTTTGATTCCACAAGAGAGAGCACTGGGATTTTTTTTTTTTTTAAACTTGAATGCCTAGTTATGACCATCACATTTGAGGCAGCTCTCTAAGAAGATAGCTAAGTGGAGTATGTCTTGTGTGTGTGTTTGAGGTGGTGATAAAAGTAAGGATGGTAATAGAAAATCAGACAAAACCACTAAGCCACTGTTGATGGAGCCAGAACTACATAGGCTAGTACTTATTTCTAACTGTCCATTTCAAAATGCACTGTGCATAAGGATTCATTTATGGCTAATTTGATGGACTTTAGTGAAAATGTACACACATTATGCAAGCATTTGCTAAAATTTTTAGTATCCATTTACATTCACAGGCTGTAATGACAACGTAATGAAATGCAGCAAAAGTTGTATTGAAACGGGTAAGTGCAATGTATGCATATAGAGATGAAGAGGGGAAAAATAACTTCATAAGTTTTACAAGATCATCTTTGCCTGCATACTGAATAGAATCTAAGATCTACTTTTTTTTTTTTTTTTTTTTTTTTCTTTTCTGTATATTATAGTTCATAGCCCTACGATGGGAATTTTGAGAATTCTTCACAGTTTAATTTAGATAATAACACCATACTTCAGTCCATGAAAACGTGATTGAGAAGTTTTCTTGGTTTCTGAGATAATTGAATTTAGTTTAGTTACTGGTAGATACATTATGACATGAAAAAGGTACTTTATTTAATAGACTAAAATTCCTTGCAGATTTTGGCATGCAGACGTGTCATTAATAGTAAGTACTACTGCTTTTCAATCTGTTGGAGCATTTATGGGCTAGTTTTAGCACATGTTTTCAAGTGACAGTACCTGAAGCAGCTGCAGGGTCCTCCTTGTAACTAACACTTCTGACCGGCCCTCTTCCAGGCACAAACACTCTCTTAGGTCATAAGCTGCCATCTGCAGGGTGTTCATTGCCTATCACAAGCACATTTACAGCAGAAATCCATTTCATCACTTAGTTATTACAAAAAAATAAGATGAAATCTTTTCAACCCTCATGAAGTTTGTGGAATCCAAATATAACTGTCTGTAAAACAGAGACAGGATTAGAAGTGAATTTTACAACAAGAAGTCTTGGGCTTGAATACTTCATAATTTTGGCACTCATAAAGCAGTATTAAGTACTTCTTGAAAAAAACGTGGGAGCAAAGGTAATTTTCTGTTCAATCATAATATATTGAAAGCTGCGTCCTCTAAGTTCTTCTCTGCTATCATAGTTGTGCTCCACTGTTCCAAAGTGCTGCACTCCACTGTTCCAATACATTCTTTCACTTTTTGAGATGGTCTTTTTCATTTTTTATGATTTTTTTAAACAAAATTATTTCATTCATCATGAGCTTAATCAGTAAACATGAAAATATAAGAAGATATATAGTCACTAGTTACTTAGGCTTAACTAATATGAAACTCATCCTTGCCTGCATTTTCCATTATGATATTATTTATTAACTGCATTTAAAGATAAACATATACGCTGCATGTAATAATGATACTGAGACATTAATACATATATAATACAACCTATTAAATGTGATTTGAAATGCAGTTAACTATTACCTGTAATTTAACTTACTAATGACTCCTTTTGTAATAAATGTCTGACTTTTTCCTCCCTCTTGCACACTTCTTTGGGATTTCATGATTAGATAAATGAAAGCAGAATTTCTGTGAAGATACCAAGGCGTGATGAGAGCACTGATATTTTTGTAGAGGTAGGTAATCTTTTGGATTTATTTTCTGTGAACAGAATATTTGCTTGTATATAGTTAATGTGAAGAGTAGTATCGATTCTGGCTATCAAACAAGATGCAACTATAGCATTGTACCTATTTTTTTTCTTATTAAAATGGTCTTTTTGATTATGGATTGATAGACATCATGCCTCATCTCACGGTGGTATCGGGGTCTGATTGTTCAGTAGTGTTCCTGTCCTATAAAGCTTAAAGCAAACATACCTAATATATTCACGCTGAATTCTCTTAAATTCTTACTTACCTTATGAATGTCTCTTATTTTTGTTATTTATATCATTAGTAAGGAAAATATCTTTCAAGAAAATCTTGTTTTAGGAAGTGCTATTCTTCCAAGAAGACTAAACCCTAACAATAAAGAAAATATATGTAAGGTATTAATCTGTGCAGAACTTCAATTTAATTGTGTACTTGAATTGTTCTACTTTTTTCCTTTTCCTCCCCCAGATAATTAGTAATTTTGGTAAGTGCGGATATGACTGCCCAAGGCCTATAGAAAACCTATCAAACTGTGTGCAGGTGAAAGACAACGGTTAGTTGAGTGTTTATCATTCCTGAGTCACAAACTCATCAGCAACTGTTCAATATTTTCTGTTGTATTGTGTATATTCAGCAATTTTCCATGGTACATTTGACAAAATCTGGGAAAATAAATGTTTGGTAAACAAACATTGAAATGTCTGTCCTGGTTTTGGCTAGGACAATTATTTTTCTTCCTAGTAGCTTATATGGCGCTGTGTTTGGATTTTGGCTGAAAGTAATGCTGGTAACACACAGCTTAGTTATTGCTGGGCAGTGCTCACCTACATCCCTCCTGCCAGCTACGGGGCTGGCGATGCACAAGAAGTTGGGAAGGGAGAGCACCAGAACAGCTGGCCCAGACTGGGCACTGGGCTATTCTGTGCCACGTGGCATTGTGCTGAGCAATGGAACTGGGGGGATTTGGCTAGGGGGCTGATGTTGTTCAGGGACTGCCTGGGCATTGGCCAATGGGTGGCAAGCAATTGTGTTGTACATCACTTTTTTTTTTTTTTTTTTTAATATTGTGTTGTGGTTTTTTTTTTTCTTCCCCTTTTCCCTTTTTTATTAAACTGTCCGTATCTTAACCCATGAGTTCTTGCACTTTGTCCATTCTTTCAATTCTCTCCCCTTGTCTGACTGTGGGGAGTGAGCAAACAGCTGTGTGGTGTTTAGTTGCCTGCCGGGTTAAACCACAACAGCATCAAAAACCTATTAAAAAGCAGGTGACTTCAGTCTAAGGTAATTTTATACACACCGGCCTTGGTAAATTTTGCTTTACATCTTCCCTCTCTTTAAAGTTGAAGTTTTAAACTTAACACAGTCAGTAATGCTGCAGTTCAGAGATTACTTAGTAACTATCGCTCATGGCCAAACTCTAAACAAAAGAGTAGAGAGAATAAGTAATGAGAGGTTGCAGGAGGAGGTGCTGGCAGGAAGTCTAAGGAAACAGATTCAGATTGCTTTTTTTTTTTTTTTTCTTTTCAAAATAAGGAAGGAAGTCAAGTAACTCAGTACACAGCTATGCTGTTCTCAGTGTGATTGTGTGATTATTAGGCCTTTTGCGTTAACTTTTAGCGCAATTCTTCTTCCAAGTATAGTGATATTGTATAGACTCACTTTAGGATAGAATAAATCTTGTGGTTAAAAATTAATGAGAACAAAATAGATGACATCTTGTTATCTGTCGACCTTTTGTTATGTTGAAGCATCTTGTTAATTGAAACATCCCATTATCTGTCGACCCTCAGTCAGGCTGAGACTTGAGATAACTTGAGTCAACCTTCTGTTATGTCTTGTTAACTGAGACATCCCGTTATCTGCCGACCCTCAGTTAGGCCGAAAGCCAACTCAGCTTGGAAAATAACTGATTCATCCTACCTGGTATTTTTTTAAGCAAAAGGTGAAAAGTGCATCACGAGGAAGACCTATGGTCTTCCTCCCAAAGACCACTGCCCACATCCCGAAGACCCTGGCCCACAATTCTTGGAAGGCTTTGCGCAAGAGCAAGGACTGATAAGCTAATTAGTATACAAAGCGAGAGTAGGCGGGTTTAGGTAATGAATATGTATAGGCATAATAGAATATTCATCTTTTGCTGTATAAATATGAGATGGTTTGTTACTTCAGACATGCACGATAGGTGGAAAGATCCTCCGTGCATCCAGCGCTGCAATAAAGAATATACCTCTTAAGGAAATTTTGGCTTCGATCTTTAAATCAATAGACACTAGAAATGTTCATTTCAGTAATTCATTAACTGGAGACAGATTTTTCAGCTAAAACTGGTGTTTCCCCCCACCCCCCCACCCCCCCGAGATCCTAACAATCAATTCAGCTGGAAGATTTGTGTCTTCTCGCTGCTCTACTTGCAGTTGTATCTATTATTGCTGTGGTAGTTTGTATCCTTAGAAAGCAAGGTAAGAGTTCTCTCTTTTTTTTTTTTTGAAGTTCAGTATTTATGTAATTCCTGTTGATTTTTGTGATTTTTACCACATTATCCTTTTAGATGAAATAGATTGTATAAATTTCACCACCTTTTAGGTATCATTGCAATATATAGTCACAAGGTTGTTTAAGAAACTCCAGGTAAGTCTCCATTAATGCTTTATTTTAAATCAGTATTGTGCTTTTCAAGGGAATCACCCACCATGCTCATTACAGTTTGGTTCATATTGCTGTGTAGTTGAGGAGTGTGGCCTTGACTCTCGCAGATGAAATTGAACTGGAAGACAGGTTCTAATGAATCTAATGTAGTGCAACCACTAGTGGGTATGCAAGCCACAGGACCATACCAGGGATAAGCTGCAGTGAAACCCAAGAGACTTGGTGCAGTCTGGTCCTTGGCCCAGTTGTTCTGCTCTGCAGTCTGTTATTCTACCACACTATTCACTAACGTAAGCCTACCCTTTTTCCTTCCACTGTTTCTTTCCTAAATGGAGAATAGGTACTCAATTTCTTAAACACTTATGAAACAGTAAATTACGTAGCGTGGACAATTTTTGATTTGCCATTTCTTCTTTCACATGAACCCAGCTGATGTTTCCTATAGTTTTGCTGTTTTTCTTTGCTTAGTACCTTAATTCACAGTATTAGTTTTGCAGAAGGACTAACAGCATCCTTCTGCTACATTTTATTCTTCACACCTGTCTATAATGCAAGGCTGTGGTCAACCCCTTCATACTGAGAATGCCATTCAAATTTTGTTTTGTTTCTAGAAATACTGACGCTTTAAGAGAGCATATGGTGTCTTTTTTGTTAAACAGATACATTTAGAAGGCAATTCTTCCATCAGGTGTGACTACAACTACATGTTAAAATACTGGTTATATATCCAGAAGAAGTGTGTCTTAATCATACTGTCCTTTCTTTTGCTGAACCTCTGCACGAGGGCTGCCAGACTGATGTCATTCTAGACTTGTGGGAGAGAAGGAGAATTGCTGAAAAAGGTCCTGTAGCATGGCTTGCTGCTCAAAAAGCAGCAGCAGATAGGGTTATGTTCCTTAGTTCAAACCCTACCACTGCTGCGTGTGACGGTGCCTGTAAAAGTGTGAGAAACTACAGTAACACAGAAAGCATGTTCTCTATTGCAGTTAACCTCTTCTGTAGTGACATGACAAATCAGTCCTCTGTGCAGAAATATATGGTTGTTTCTTTCAATGAGGTGAATGCACAAGACACTTTACCAAGTGCTCTGAATATCTGTCCAAAACACTGTCTTATGAAGGACATGAAGAATTTCTACAGAGACGTTTCTGTTTTATACAACTAGGTGCACAGCAAGAAATTGAGAATTAATAGTTGACTGAATATTAAGCTCTAGTCTTACAAAAGCTGTACAATAGGGACAAATTTAATATGAGCTTTCTTACCTGAAAGAAATCACAAATTAAATACTTCTATTTTAACCGGTGAAAAACGTAGAAGTGATTTCCACAATATGAAATGAAATAATTTGTTCTCAAGTAACATAACCAGTAAGAAGTAATCAGTTGTGAAAATAATGGAATGTAGTTCACTAAGTAATTTAGAAGCACTGCTCTTTCCTGCACAGAGTTTGTCAACTTAACTGGTGGACTCCTCAGTTGCAGTGAAGTGGTGCAGTCTGGCTCAGAGGCTGTTTTGGTGATTGTTACTTTGTTGAGATACAGTGCACATTTACAGTATATTTGATATGGTATTATAAGAATGAAGTAGATTTTACATTTCACTTGCTGTCCAGATGTCATCAGCACTCATTGATGTAAAGTTGTGATTTTTTTTTGCTGTGGAGAATATTTGTAGGTCAAAAAATCCACAAAAAAAATAATCTTTATACATACATATTTTTCTTCTGTATCACCCTCAAGTGACTTAAAAATCTTAAAAATTAATTCTGTAACTTTTCTTGAACCACTCCCCCCCCAAAAAATGAAAAACAAAACCAAACCCAGCACTGACAAGTAACCTTGCCAGAGTAAAACCTGAAGTACGGTATGCTTTCTGGAGATCTGCAATGAAAGGGAGCTCACAGTTACTACTTTTAAATAAAATATAATAACGTAACTATAGTCTGCAGTGAATTATTTTTAGATGAGTTTACAGCATAATTTGACTAGAGAGATCCTTTCTCTAAAACTTTTAATGAAGGCAGGTTAAAAGTAAGTCAGTTCTTTCTTATGTGATTTGCAGAAACATTCATCTTTGATATTATATTGTTTAAAGAGGTTTAATATTAACCTACATTTTAATTGGGATAGGGATTTAAGGCATGGTTTGCAGGTGGTAGGACTCTTCATTACAGAAGATAAAACAACAAATAGCACTTATATAACTAAGGCTTAGTTTATAACTAAGGATTCAGGAGAAAAAAACCCATGCTATATAAAAGCTACATAAATAAAGAAGAGCTCTAAATAGCTTTAGAGCTACATAAAAAATAAATCTAGTTTTAGGTGTATTATATTTTCTTTTTAAATAGGGAAAAAGGGGAGCACTACCACAAATAAGGAGAAGCTAAAATGAGATTTCAATTATGTGACCAGGGAAGAAAATATATTCCACTTTCGTAAGTTTTTTCAGTGAATAATATAAATTATTATAGAAGCGAAATACAACAGCAACTGAAGTCTAGGTTCTCTATTTCACTTTTTCCATGATGAGCATTTGTGCAACGATTTTATCTCCTGGTAACATTAGTGTAGGAATGGGAGTAACGCATTAATCACACAGAATGCACGCTTCAGGTGTTGTTTCTGTGTATACTTATGTGTGCCTGGAATTAATCTTGGTTTAAACTTGACCTTTTCAATATGGTATATCATATTCCAACATTGTGCCACTTTGTGTGTGTGTGTATATATTTAAAACCCACACGATATAAATGTAGTGAATCTGGAGATAAGTGGTATTCTGTACACTAAATTCAATGCATACAATTGAAAAGATCAAGGATAGCAATGCTGAAGTAATACGCATGCAATAAGATTTTTGCGCCACTATTGGAAAAATCTCAGTTGAGTTAGTTTAATAAAATAAAACATCAGCAGAAAATCAATACATCTGCACTGGAAGAAAGTGACGTCTGGGGATCGATTAACCATGCTCTCCTGTAAACATACCAGTTACCAGACAAACGCAGCTCGCTCTCGTAACATTCTTACACCAAAACGCTGCCATTCTCGCTGATATATCCAGAGCTCCTGAGTTGTGTCTAGACAGGCTAAAACAGCACCTCCTTTCCATGCAATTAAGCGGGGATCCATATCCTAAATTTAAATACATAGAGAGAGTCACTACTCTGTGCACAGTTCTAAAATGCTGCCTCCTTTTTTTTCCCCAACAGTATTCATTACTTAGAATCTTGGTAGTGAGGAAGAGGAGAAAATTTTTCAAAATCATTCAGAATAAAAAACTTTCACGATACTGAGATTAAAAAAAAAAAAAGGAAAAAAATATTTAAGGTGTTTTAAAAGTCACTTTTTTTTTTTTTTAAACGACATGCCACGAAAATCCTGCCCTCAGCAGGCAGGCCAAATGCTCTGAAAATACTCAAACTTTGCTTTTTACAAATTTTGTTTGGTTACAGCCAAGCTAAAATGACCATACTTTAACACTGATAAAAATTAAAACAAAACCAAAACCTAACAATTCTTTATTGAGCAGAAAGATACTTTCATGGATCCATACTAATTGCTTCTTTGAGAACATGGCCCTCAGCTAATAAGCACTTCCATGATCAATACCAGTAATTATCTTGCTTTACCTGTAATTGCCCACCTGTAATACCAGTGCTATAGTATGAGCTGCCAGCTTGCCTCCTCAAAAATACACAAAAAAGTGTAACCATTCTTTCTGTGGTTTTGAAAAAAATGTATTATTAAAGATCTTTTGAAGATTTCAACCAATTCTAGTTTACTAACTGTGTAGCTATTAGTTAATGTTATACCTTAGGTCTTGTGATGACTTCAACATTTCAACGACTCCTTCTGAAAGAAGGGGCATTTTGTTGAGAATTCGGTGTTGAAGAAACTCTTGAGCTTTATGAAACATGAGACCTCCTCCCACTACTAAGATGGAGCTGTACATCTTCTTTTTTGTATCATCAGATACTGGAAGGAATGGATATATAGAAGTATATCTATTTTTAAAGTTTAATACAGCCTGTATTTATACTTCAAAGAACCTAATGTAACTCAAACTAGATACAAACTGGTAAAAATTTACTTTTAAAATTCTTTTGCTGTTCCTGGGAGCTTCAAAAACAAGCTCAAGAAAGCTCAACAAAGATTCAAGTTTAACAGTGCAACTATTCTGGAGATGATAAAATAAAGGGACATACATACTACTTTCCTAAATTAAATCCACATTAAAATATGGATTTAAATGTGGAGATTAAAACCACACTGAAAAGCAATTTGACAGAATTATACAAACGTATTTCTTACCACAGCAGTCAATACTATGAAGGATGGCTTTGTCAAGACCTAGGGCTTTGCCTTCAAACTGAGAAATTGCTGTTTTCCTGGACATGTGTGCACTTAAAGGTTCCTCTGAATCATTTCCAGATATCATACAGTCACTTTGGGAAGATCCTAGTTCCACTTCTTGGGGGTAGATCCTCTCTGAAATGTCTGTGGCTTGGCCTCTCAAGTCTCCCTCATATGTACCAGGCTTTGACATAGACTTTCTATCAGCTGTAGCTTTTGCAGACTTAAAATAAGAAAACAAATTTAAATATAAACTATGAAAAATAGGAAAAGATCTTCAACAGGTTACAGAACAGTACAAAGGCTTAATTAAGCACCACTTCTTTACCTTTCTGCACAGAGAACAGTTAAACATTGCATTGCTACCTCATACAATTTTTGATTCAGACTAAGTGTTTTAATTTCAAATCCACTAGATGTATCAATGCCATTATTAAGAAGTCTCCTTAGATACTGAAAATGCACAGTTCTAATTAAGGACTTGTCTAGACGTGTAATTCCTCACTTTACATTTGTTCTTTAACACTGCTGACCCAGATAACAAACCTTGGTCTCAGAGATGAGGTAGTAAGTCCTAATTTCATTCCCTAATTACATAATACTCAATGAAAAATAAACCAGCAGTCACACACCTGCTCCTGCTTACTCTGTGTGGCTAGCAGATAATGTTCATCATGAGGATCTTCAGGGTCACCTTGTGACCTGTGTTGCAAAGTTGTCATTTTTTGTCCAACAATTCCAAAAGTTGCTGGATAAAACAGAGCCATAGGAGCCTGCAGAATGAGAGATTTGGCATTTTATTATGTGCATTTTTACCTAATTGGTATTATAGAAAAATCATCTTCTACCTTAGTTGTCTTGCAATTCAAAATTAATTCAGTTTTTTTTTCAAGTAGTTTCATAAAAGACTTAGTGGCTTCAGTTTTGTATAAATAAAAAAACCACATTGAATATACTTGTAGATGTTCATAGGTTTCTTTACAGCCTTCTGTGATGTACAAGTAATTCAAATGTAGTTTGTTACAGAGCTAGTAAAAGTTTGCAGAGTCAGCATTCATTCCTTACATTTGAAGGATAAACATCGTCATATTCAATTGAACTCACAAACCTTCTGGCTAAAGCTAGTTAGAAATGTTGTACATTGCCTTGTGCTTCATTAGGCACACTCATATATATTGTAATTCATTTTAATATTATTACTAAGCATATGTAAAAAACAGTATGTAAATTACATGGGCTAAATAGCATGGAGACAATACAAAGGGAGGCCCTGAACCCAAACAATGAATGTATTTCTTGTCCCTTTTACAAAAATCACCTGTAATTTTTCATCCCCTAATCGGAACTGGTATAATAGAGCTGGAGAATCTGGATGCCGAATTTGGAACTCATGGTCTTGCAATCCAGAAATATCCTGCAGTCAAAAATGTTAAAAATAATTTTAAAAATAATTAAAAAAAAAAAAATATATATATATATATATATGTATTTTTTGTATCTCTATGCCAAGCTGCACAATCTAGTTAAACTGTGGGCAATGACAAAAAATAACAATTCTAAGTTTCATAAATCTATTCTTCAACTCCTTTTTAAAGTCTTTTCCTTTAAACAAGATCTACCAAAACACCTTTCCACATGCTTAAGCCTCTAAAATGATGATGTGTTTGGAACAATGAGACCTGCTGGTACATCTCACAAAACTGAAGCTGAAAAACAGCATATATGCAAATACTGTCAGGTTTTTTTTCAATAATAAGAACAAATAAACCTCCTTTCTAAGAGCTGGGATTTCTTTCAACTACAAGAAAAATAAAACAAATTTCAAATACTTCAGCTCTAAACCTTCTACAATTTTTGCCAGTATTTCATTTTCTATGCCCATTAAGCCCATTTCCTACAGCTCTCCTGTATCTAATAATTAAAAATATACTAGTTAGAGAGGACTATGAGATGACTATTCTATATTAAAAATAAAGCACACAGTATGTGCAAACACAACTTTTCATTGAAAAAAATCATGCATCTGAACTGTTGCATTATGTTCTAACCATTCTATATGCTTTTTCCATTTGCAAGCAATTGTAGACTCATGTAAAGGTTCCCCAGAGTAGCATTCTATAGAGGAAAAAAAGAACAGACCATTTTCCTTTCTCACCTGGTCTAGATGACAGAATGTCTCCTTTAGGTGCTGAAGCAGAAGGCAATCCAACTTATTAGTTAACTGACAGTCTCTGTACGGAAACCCTGCTCGTTGCATAAGCCAATAAAAACACCTTGACACATCAGATCCTCCATATGCAAGGCACAGCCTGAAGAATAGAGAAGAATATTTTATTCATTTTCTGTAATACTGGCCTTTTACAGTGGCATACATAGGAACGAAGGCAACATTTTAGATGGACTATGATCATGACTTCCACATAGTTTGCAGAGCATGATGTTCTGCTATTTTATTCTTTTAAACATGTCAGAATTCTTTAAGGTTTACATTCTATCATGATGACCTTGTTGAACAGCTCACAATAAAACAAACAAAATAACCACACGACAATGATGACAACAACAACAAACAACACAAGCAAACAACTGTACTTGCAAAAAAGTTTTCTGTATTTGTAAAGTTGTCCTCATTTTTTTAAGTCAAGTCTTTGGTAAGTAACTAAGTACATGTTTGTAATAATTCTGCACATGAAAAGATACCTGGTGTTGCGATGGGAAACACCATCTTCTACACAGCAAACACTTGTCTTCTGATCTCCCACATCTACTATACACGCACTGCTTAAACCACTTCCAAAAGTAGCACAGACAGACTCCTGGTGTACTATAATTCCTAGCAATATGAGAAAAAAAATATCCAATTTACACCAAGCACCACAGTTATGTTTCTGAATTCAAAGTATATCTTTTAAATGTCTTTTATGTCTTTAAATACTTTAAAAAATCTACTCATAGCCTGAGTCTCCACTGAAAGTTTGTACACTTAGTGATGATTGGGTGGAGGACTAACACAGTTTTTGTTGGGTAAACCTTTGAAGTCCTGCAAAAAGCTACTACCAGGATGGATGCCTATATTTGCATGTTCTTATTTTTTGAGATTAAGGATACTGTTGCCAGACAATCTGTTTTTGTAACTTGTATTACCAGGTCTTGGTTATAAGATGCATATGAAACATTTTCCTATTTTTTTTTCTAGAATAATATTGTACATTTTAGAAACAGTCATTTAGAAATACTTGAGAAATCAAGACTTGCTACAGCCTTTTTATCTCAGCTGAAGCGAGAAGCCCACAGTTGGAATACCTGATAGCAAAGCAAGAAAATGATTTCAGTGCTAGGCAACCATTTTGCCCTATTAAAAGAGGCAACAGTTACAGGAATATCAAAAGATGAAAGCTGTGAGCCCTGGCCAAGCTGGGATTGGCCTGCAAAAATGTGCGTTAAGGGGAAAAAAAAACCACGCAATTTTACGCTATTAATCATTCCGTGCTTGCTTCTGTAGGGTTTTACCTGAGAAGCCCATCTTCATTAGGATCATATTCACCAGTTCTTTCACATGCTGTTTATTGTAGATGTCTGGAATTAGTAAAATGCACCTATAGTACTGAATATAAGAACAGTAAGTCAGCTCTCAAACTGAGTTTCTCTTTGCCTGCTTGAACACCTGTTGCCAATTAAGAAAGCATAATACACGAGGTGCTAAAAGAAGCAAAATTATGGAAAGGTGGAACATTTTTAATATTTTTTTAAAAATACTGAGAATCAGTACCAAGTTAGCAATTTTTAAGTCATTAAAATGTTTTCAAGTATACCAAACACAACAAAAACACATACTCGGCCAGGAACAGAAATTATGCATGTGTTAGACACCCATTCCTGTTGACTCCTTTTTAGTCAACATACAAAAAAAAAGACAGAAATTTCTATGATGGATTCTATATAGGACTTTTGTTCCATAAAGGATTTATAGATCTTCTTGCTAGAAGTTCTATTAACAAATTTTGTCCTAAAGGAACACACAAAATTCCAAATGAAGTCTTAGACAGGCAGATAGCCTTAGAGAGTCTCACAGTCACCAGACAGACTATCCATTAAGAAAACTACCAGTAAGAGGTTACCAGTTTGCAGGCAGCCTCTGCTAACAGGTTGATTCTCTTTTATCACAACATTTACAGAAGTGGATACAGCCCACATGTTTATAGCTCACCTTTAGGTCTTTCAGTGGTATTTCCAGATATTTTTGTATTGCATGGGACCATATCACTTCAAGATCTGCTAATACTGCAGTGAGGGAGCCACCAGGTCCTGCGTGGAGATTCAACTGCCCTCTTCTAATAGGCCAATGTATATTATAAGAATCCAGTGGATTAACATATAGTGCCTGAAAATAAGAGAGAAAGATAAAATAATTAAATTAAAATAAATTTTAAAAATTTAAAAATAATTAAAATTAGTATTTCAGAAGTAGTTAGAACATGGCATACAGCAGAACCAAGACCAATGTAACAGCAATACAGTGGATTTCTTTTCAACAGGTCTGGATTGCATAAAAGAACATTCAATACATGGTTTAAATTGCCAGAATTTTCCTATCCATGGACGCAGAATCATTTAGGTTGGAAAAGAACTTCAAGATCAAGTCCCTAACAGTATCTTTTTTTTCCTGTTATCTCAAATTAATAACTAAAATAATTTAAAAACTCTTTGAAGCTCGTGAATACCTACTTACTGAGCAGTGATTACATGTGCTGATCCTTTTATCAGTTTCTTGCCTTTTCTCTGAATTACACCACATGGGCTAAGTTCTTACCTAGTCCCTACAGAAATGGTGATTTACAACAGCAAAGAATCCACCCTATTGCTTCCAATAACTAGGTGAAGCTTTAGAGTAGTCATATATGTTTTACTTATCCTTGACAAATACAAGAATGAGAGACACGGTTTATCATGCAGTTTGAAAAAAAAATGCTTACTTGCTAGGCACCTAGGAAAAAACATCTGGTCTTGCTGAATAATAACATTCAGTTAGTCCCTAGTAAAGTTTCTCATATATTGCTAAATTTAGCCTAAATTGCTCTTCAATACATACTACTATATAGCAAAGTACTACTGATTAAATAACCATGTTAAAAGATAATAGCCTCATTTTAGCAGGGAAATGAATCTTACCTCTTCTCCTACCAAAAATTCAGGATGATTTGCTGTGTTTGTCCACTTTGCCCCAGAGCTGTGATCTAAAATAGCTGGTCGCATCTGTCTGTTGTATGACCTGGCCTGAAATGTAAACAAGTCAAAAGCTGTTGATAAATATTTTACCAGTCGCTTTTTATGCATAAAAGCTAAACAAGACAAAACCAGAAACCAAAGCAATCAACATGGAAGAACCAATTTACATCTTCACCATCTTCTCAAATCTTAAGTATCAATGCACACATAGCACCATCTGTATCTAGCGTGTAACAGATGTCTGTTCTTGGGCATTAAAACATAGCATTATATCAAATGATTACATGAATTACCAGTGTACTAAAATCTTAAGAATGAGTTACCTGGTCAGGTGACACTGGTATACGCCTCGCACCATTTGACATCTTTTTGGACCATATTGCTTGGTCCACCATTTTAAGGCCATTTTGTCTCTGCTCAGTACTTTCAGGTTTCTAAACAACAAAAACACATATATAACAAAATACTTACTTTCCAGTCTGTAAACTAGTAGCATTGACTGAGAATCATGATTATAGTTGCTAGACTGTAGGACTTTTTTTATATTAGAGTTTCTGACACCTATTTGTGAAAGTCACCCTGAGTTTTTGTAATTGACTGTAATGGCTGCTGGACTTCATCTCCAGTTTGAGGAGCTCTGGACGTTATCTATTTAACTATAAAAATATAAAGTAGGAAAAAATGTTTAAAGAGATCTCAATTATTTAGAAGTGAGCTTAAGTATTAGAGATGTGAATTTGATTAACGATTTATGGTATAGATTTTGATTATGAATAAAATCATATATTTTCTGAACAGACTAATATTACTGGCTAAGTTATCAATATTACAAAACAAGTTGTAAGGGGTGCAATCACAAAAGGAGGGGTTTGATTCTAGATCCGCAGCTGGCATTCTATAAACGCAAACAGTATGCACGGTAGCAGATCATGTGGCACGTAAGTCAATGAGTACAAGCTCTCACTCTATCAATTAATGAAATTTAATTCATTGTGACCAAATGAAATGACATGAAGTGGTGCATATCTACTGGCTTGGTTAAGGTGACATCTACAGCATGTAAAAGGGGGGAAAAGAAAAGGTTTGCCCTCAGAAGTGTTCTGTGGAAAAAACATGCATGAGGGTAAGAGCCGCGTCACACAGCCGGAAAGGCCAGGAAATACGGCACACAAACACCAGTTCTAGCGCGGTCGGAGGGCACTGGGGTGCCGGGCTTACGTTAAGGCCGTCCCTGAGGAGCCAGCTGTCCCTGCAGGCCGCCTGCCCGGGCTGCCGCTGCCGCCGCGCGATGACGTGCGGGATGCCCACAGGCAGCGTGTCCGTGGCCCGGCCGAGGCGCAGCGTCGCGGAGCCGGGGTGGATGACCACGATGAAGTTGCTCTGTATCTGCTGCAAGCAAGCACAAGGCGCGGGGCCGCAGTGGGTGCCTGAGCCCGAGCCCGAGCCCGAGCCCGAGCCCGGGCCCGTCGCCCCCCGCCCCTCGCCCGGCCCGGCCTCACCTCCTGCAGGGACTCGGGCACGGCGGCAGGGACGATGGGCCGCTTGGCACCGCGCTGCTCGCGCTCGCGCTCGCGCTCCTTGTCCTTGCCGTTTTCCGCCTCGCCCTTCTCCGCCTGGGTCATGGCTCCAAGCCTGAGGAAGCCGAGCGGCGCCCAGCCCGGCCTCGAAGCGAGCGGGGGGCGGGAGCGGGCGGGCCCGCAGCCGGCACCGCCCCTCAGGGAGGCGCCGCTCGGGGGCTCGGCCGCCCGGGGTCGGTGTTGGTGAAGGGCAGCGTGGTCGGCTGTGCCGCTGCGGGGGAAGGAAGCGGCCTTCTCCGAGCGACCGCAGGGACTGCCCGCGCCTGGTCGCAGGGCGGGGGAGCTCCTTCAGGAGGAACGTGGGGAGGCGAGAGCGTTAGGGGCAGCTGCTGCCACGCAGCGTGAGGCGAGGGGAGCTCGGCTGTGGCTGTGGGCATCGACACCTGGGGGGGCCATTTCACTATAACTAGTAGGCAAAACCAACTAGTACATCCTATATTAACCAAGGGGCAGTGTTGGATGTAATAATTACCTGCTATATAGGTTATTAGTTTTAGTGGAAAAGCTTCAAGTGGCACCTTACAGAAAATAAGCCAGTCTGGATTCTTCTTAGCAGGTACTATTTTCTCAAATAGACCCAGTCCTCTCCAACTGAAGTACAAAATACCAGTTGACCCCCAGAATAATAAAAATAATTAAAAAAACCACACCGAAGTGCAGAAAAGTAATTACAGTTTGAAAGAAAATAACTCTTCTGTGTTAGTACTGGGTGTTACCAAGTTTGTTACCTTTTCTTCCTTTTAAAAAAAGGAAAGAACTAACTTTATTGAAAAAGCGCCCTATCAGCAGTTGCACAGCAAATAGGCATATACCTTCATAATGGAAGGAAGTTGTTTCAAGAGAGCTTATAAAATCGGCATGTTGTAAAACCCATTATTGGGCTTAAGGAAGAGAGTTCGTAAAAAGGAAGATCTGTAAAACAGTAATTTAAAATTCATTTAAAAACTTTTTAGCATATCAATATTATGAAAATATGGCAATGCACAAAAAATACAGCAAAACCAACACCTTTCAGGAAGTATGGCTTGAAGTTGACTCTTGAATGATCCTCTGTATCAAGTAAGCATAGTGTATTTTTCATTTGCACAGGAAAGGGTTTTGAATAGAACTGTTTGATTTTCTAGAAATGGTAAGAAAGAGTCTGCCTACTGACAAGCCATAAATAATTTACTTATTTTGCAACTACAGTAAAATGTTCAGAAGCTATACAAAGACTTTAGACAGACAGTAAACATGTATTTAATAAAACTGCAGTTCAGTTACACTGGATCCTTGAAGGAGTTCCCAGTACAACTTCATTAGTCTGCTAGTATTGCAGAACAGTTTTTGGTTAGGCATACACATTCACAACTTCAAACACGTTTGGTCCACTGCTGAACTCTTCTTCCCTTTCACCTTGCAAATGTGCATTCTCATTTGCCTGCCTCTTACAGCAGGCGTTTACCTAAAAGACAAATTATTGCTTGGTTAGAAACAAGGCCTTCCTTTGCAAGATAATGTTATATAAGTAACCGTTTAAAAATAAAGTTGCTTTTAATTTAGCTAAATAGGCCAAAGGTTTGCAAAATTCTCTTCCTCAGATTACACATCATTGTTATCACACAAAAGCCTTCCCCCTTGGCTTTGCTGGCCTCATAGCTAGTCAAATGAAAAAAACAGATGAAAAAAGGATCATGGAGAGTCACTTATCCCTTTTTGGGACAGAACTGAAGGACGAGTATGCATGGTTGGTTTTGTTTATTTCTTGAGTATGAACTTTTACTACAAGGCTTCTTAGTATTGATCACCTGCATATGTGTTTTTCTTGTATCTTTTATTATGGTAACAAGGGAGAATTCATGAAAAGAGCTGTTTTCTTAAGCCCTAAAGTAAATTAAACCATACTATATATACATGCAGTGTTAGATGAAAATCCGCTCAGCCTAGTGAATAAAAGACACTGCAGATTTTGAATTACAAAAAGCATCCCCTTTAAACAAAAAATCTCACCTGTCATATGATAACCATTAGAAATGCAAAGTTTCAGTTACTACTGATCTGGATGAGACTTTGTATTAGCAACCAATAAAGAGTTCCATATCATTTTTTATCAGATGTGTTCTAATAGCTGTTCAACACTTAAGTAGAAGCTCATCATTTCTGAGCCAAAACTTTATACCATACCCCTTCACACACACTCCCCCCCACTCCCTTAATGAAGTGTCTAACCACTTGGATTCTCTTCCTGTTAACTTTTACAAAAGTAGGACAAAGCACTCAATTCTACCTTAAGCTCTGATTATCACTGTTATCTCCTGGATTTTTAAAAAATGTTCAAAGCAGGATATATATTTGGAATTACCTTCCTCATCCACCTCCAGCCATTGGTGGTGGATTGGGGCCTCCGCCCCAGTGATTTATTCGACCCATTCTACGGCGAGGATTTCCTGGATGCCTAAAAAGAAAACAAAATGTATTTAGTAAACATTCCATTGTACAACTAGAAATATAAAAACACTGAAATTACTGTAAAGTAGGGACAAAATTAGAGATGCTAGAAAAGTTGTTTGGTTTCAAGTGAAAAGCTGTAACAAAAAATTCAACACTTTCATAAAACTTCTCATACACAAACTGTTCTAATTACTCAAGTAATTACAGACATAAGAGAAAGCTAGAGGCATAAGACAAAGCTACCACTAACCAATGCTTTTACACAGCTCTACAAAAAGGAAAGGCCATCTAATACATGAAATGACTGATTTCATGTAGTCTAACACTTAATTTTAGGAAGTCTAACAAAATAAGAATTTTGAAGATACATATTGCTGATTACGCAGCCTTGAAAAATTAGTTAGACTAAGCTGTTATTACAGCTATTCAAAACTAAGTATTGTTATCAACAAGTTTCAGACAAAATGCTGCAGACAAAAAAAAAAAAACAAAACACATTTTAGTCCTCTGACATGACTGATCCAACACAAATCACAACTGTAGTCTGAATACATTTGAATCTGAATGACAGTTGTCTAAGAAGGGGAAAAAAATGAGAACTATTGATAATATGAAAAATACCCTCTTCCATCATTGTGTCCTAAGTAGGAGGATGTGTAGCCTCTTCTTCTCAGATCTGGTTGAATAATGCTCTGGAAACTGAAAATAAAACAGGAGGAATTCAGTTGAACTGACTGTTAGATACAACTTTGTATTTTTGGAAGTTAAGAAGATAAGAAAAAACAGTAGTGTCAGGAACAAAGTTCTGTTAAAGTTATTGTTAATTTTTGCCATCTTCTTCTCTATGGGAAGATAAAATCTGAAGTAATTCCAAATTGCAATACAACTCAAACCCAATTTTCAAATATTTAAAACTAATAAAATTACTTTTGTGCTAAATAAAGTGCAAGGAATGCATAAAATGTAAGCCTATAACTGAAATAATGGACTGTTGAAGACATCAAAAGAACTCTTTGTTTCTTTACCGGCCTCAATCTAGGTCTTACCACTGTGTGATTATTTTCATGCAGACAGAAACTATCCTTACCAGTAAAAGTTCTCCAAGTAATATCTCAATTTGATCAGCTATTAGAAACTAGATATTTAACAAGAATACACATTTTCTTTTTTTTCAGTATAAAACTGGAAAAAAATCAAAAACTCATTTGACCTGCTACTATGTTAGCACCAGATTCCATGTAGTTTTTATTACATATTTCAAAGTGCTTAACAACCACGGCCATGTTGTCATATTAGAACACTCACACATGTTTTGAAGGCAGTAAATATGGGATGTTAAAGAATAAATCCAATACTTCTGTTGCATTGTGTTGCCTATAGTACTTAGTGCCATCTATCTATGACAAATCTAAAACACTGTTGATTAGAAGAATTAATTTTTACTTACAACAGAACCACAAAATCTGCTATTGACCAGAAGAAATCTGTTATAGATGACAAACTCCAAGGAGCCCGACTCTGGTTATCCAGCACTTGTCCTGTCATGACAAAAAACATTCAGCGACGTTTAGTAAGTGACGCCGCGCAGCGCGTTACATAAAGCCCCGTCCACGGAGCGCAGCATTTACACCCAGGCTGCCACACGACATGCGTAATGGTTTATGGACAGAACACGGGAACAGCCGGGCTGTCGCTGCCACACGGACACTGCGTCTGGACAGCGCAGAGGGCCGGGCCGATCAACGCCATCTCCCCTTCGCCGTGCAGCGTTTCGCCCTTCTTCTTCCCCATTAAACCCACGCCGAGGGCCGTGCCGTGACGGAGGAGACCCTCAGCGGCCCCTCGCCGCCGTGGGGAGTCCCGGCCGCGCCGCTCACCGTTGGAGATGTACACCATGGCGCCCGCCGCCGCCCCGCCGCCGGCCCCTGCCGCCGAGCATGCGCGGCCGGGAGGCGCATAGGGCGCTGAGGGCGGCTCCGCGCTGAGGGCTGACGAGGCCGAAGGGAACGGGGCGGGGGCTGCGGCGGGGCCTGCGGCGGGGCCGGTCGTTGTTCTGGGGACGCGCCGCGTCCGTCAGCGCGGCAGCGGGAGGTGCCGAGGGCGGCCGCTGCCTCACGGCGGGCGGTGCTTCGCCTCTCAGCGTGTGTCACGCTCACGACCCCCAGCCGTAATTAGTAGCGCACCAGGACCGCTTTCACGAAATACACGCGATTTTAGTAGTTCTCGGTAGCCTCCGGACCGTGGTGGTGCCCATTCTGCCTCTTGCCAGCCCTGAGGGCACCGGCGCGGAGGCCGTAGGTCGTGGTACCTGGAACAGGGCCGGTGTGGGGCGGGTGTATGGTCCCGGTACCGGCCCTATACTGGCCGATGTATATTCCCGTCGTGCTGATGTTAACTCTCAGACCAGAGTTAAGTGTTTGTTTGAATTGATTTCGTTTTTATAAAGCCCAGCAAATAGTGGCTGGCATTTCTTCTCATGGAGAGTTCATGCGTGTAAAATCTGAGGTAACTGAAAGCTAATTTAACGTAATGCCTTCCCTTTCTCCTCTTCTGTAAACATGTAGAGGAAGCACATGCGATTCTGCTGGGAGACAGCAGTAAGAAAAACACGCACTTAGATAAAATACTTTTAACACTGCCTTAACATGACGGGCCTTTTCCTGGTAACTACAAGTTAAAGCCCTTTGCTAATCCCCTTAATGCAAAGGTGGTGTCTGAATTTGAAACTGCAGTGCGGTATGTCTTTGGCAATGTAGTTGTCCCACAGCAGAGAAATTGTTTGCAATTGACAGATGTTTACACAAGTTCCACCTTCCAGAAATAAACCCTTGCTAATGACTGAAAGCAGTTGTGAAGGAAAAGTATCTGTAGGAATGTTATAAGTTGCCCCCTTAATTAATTTTCAGAGAGCATTGCATTAATAATAGAAAGGAATTTATTGAGTAAGCAACAGCAAGCAAAACAGCGCTGGGCGGCCGGGGAGTCTCGGCTCCGCCAACGGCACGCACCTCACCCCCACCAGGGTCCCTTTTTATATCTTGGTAATTCCGGGATTACGCAGCACATCCTGGTATATTCTGCGACTGCGCGCACTGTTGCTAGGGGGTCATCTCTGTCCCTCTGGTGGTCGTGAAGATGAAGGCCGTAGTCTTCCTCCGCGTTGTGGTTCAACTTCTTTTTTTATTTGGTCATGTTGGCCCAGCGTGAGACAGGAAGGCAGGATGTTGATACACTAGTTTAGCAACTTATCAGGAGATGGTTACATGAGCTTTGCAGCAGGGTCTTTGAACAAAAGAGGCAACTGAGATGCAGAAGGAGAGAAGGGGAGGGGGTTCTCTTTTTGTTACATTAAGCAAAAGAATTTTCATAGTGTCTAGCCAAACATTATACAGCTCCTTACTTCAGCAGGGAGTTTTCACAACTCCCGTTCCTCAAACAGAACTCCTTGTTTTATAATACAAAAGACAATGAACAAACATTTATTGTGTATTACAGGAACACTTAAAAAAAAAAAATAATTATCCCTCATACCTAGGTAATCTGTCACTCAATAAACGGGGTAGTACAACGGTGTTCAGAAATAGTGGGGGCTTCAGAGTTAGTGCACAGAGTAAGTGTGCACAAATGCAGAGTGTATGTTGAAATTATTCTGGGACAGCATTTGTCCTTTTTCTTCATTAAGTATGATTTTTTTTTTTTTTTCCAAATAATAGTAAAGTTTCAGCTTAGAACTCGCAGAACAGACTGTAGGTGTATAAGAAAAACAGGCATTCACTCAGTAAGTCTTTGAAATGTTGTTTTTGGAGTCTCAGGGAAACCAGCTACATGGAACAATAAAAAGAAGGAAAGGTGTATTGGTATAAGTTTAAACTACAGAATGCATTGTAGATTTGGTACAATGTGTTAGGTGATATTGTTGCATAAATACTAAGTTTATATGGAAAGTGAAAGGATTACTTTAAAAAGGTATTGTCAAATAATAGGAAAATAGCTACTTAAGGAAAGTATATGACAAAAGTATACCCTTTTATTTATATGCTAAAATGTGAAAATAATATAGTTTTGCTTTTAAATAATTTTAACAAATATACATTTTTTTTTTCCTAGTACTCTTTCAGACAGAATACCAAATTGTCTTATGTTTGGAGAACTGTTGCACAAGCTGTAGTTAGAAGATTTGCCAAGAGGAAAACAAAAACACGGAGAATGGCAATGGGAAATTAGTGGCAATAAATTGAGATAAAAGAGGTATTGTAAATTTTATGATGTACTGAAAATACACACAAAATGACTCTTGCTTGTATAAAAACAGATATCAAAGTCCGAGCCTTCCGCTGTGGTTTAGACAGAAACATAATAATGAATGTGAATAAGATCAAGTAGTTATTCTACCTGAACTCATACGCTGTATGCAGTTGATGCTGTCCTGCAATTCATCCAATAACAGTTTGAACAATTCAGTTTTATTTTTAATGGATTATCTTTCAAAGGGAATGTGTTAATTCAGCAGAGAGGAACATTGTGGGTTTTGTTTTCCAAATTAAAAAAAAATATATATATATATATATATGTATATATCTCATACGATGTTTAACTACGTATGTGCTTCTTCAGTTATTAAAAAAAAAAGTAAAATTACATTGGAGATTGTCTCGGTTTATTTCATTATATTGTTATCTCAGTGCTCTAAAATTATATAAGTACAATAGAAACTATGTGAAAAGTAGTTTTGGTGAATGAAATTAAAGACATACTTATTTTAAATTCAGATTACCAGTGCATGTTTATTCCTATTATATATTTTTCCATGAAAGCATATCCAGGTACTTAACAGTAGTAAAAATAAGTAACCACTGCATAAAATGGTACATGAAAATGTTAGTGTTAATAACTATTTCTAAATGCTCAAATATGCATTATTTATTTATTTATATACATATTTTAACTTTATACATGAAAATGTGAGATTCAGAAGATGTGGTTAAAAATCTATGGTAGCATAGCATTGTCAAGCATTATCCATTTATCCATATTATCCATTGGGCCATCCTTGGTTTGGGAATGGAGTACAGAAGAGGAAGATGTTTATTCATGTGCATTTGCAGTTTATGGTGTGGCTGGGACAGCAGGTAGGGACATAAGCTCTGGTCTAAACTATTTTCTGGTGTTTGCACTGCCCGAGCATCCTGCTCTGAGCAGCTACTCCCTGACAAAGGGCAGGGCAGGTCGTGGGGGGGGTTTTGTTATGTCACAGTTGTTGCTATACCTATGTCACTCTGTGACCCTCACTCATGCTTTCAGTCTGCCTGCCTGATGCTGGGAAGTTCAGAGGACAACAGCAGCAGTGCAGCAGTGTACCTGCTCTTGATGAAACACAGGAGGAGGCATTTTGAAAGTTGGCAATGGAAATAAAAAAACATCTGGCTTGCCTCCCTGAAGGCATATATGAGGGAGAATGAAGTCAGGTAGTTACAGGTATGTGCTAAAAGTTAATGTATAAGCTGTTTGGAAACTGGGGAGATGAGATCGTTTTTGATTGTATAGTAAAGATGTGTATGAAGCTAGTAACAGTAGAGTAGGTCATATATTAAGCTGAGTAATTTCAGAAGACTGATAATAAGTGGGATTTTCTTTTTTTTTTTTTTTTTCATTGTGTGTGTGTTTAACACAATCTGAACTCTCAATTGTGATATCTTTTGTGCTTTTAGTATGTGTAGTTTGTTAACCTCTATTCTAGATACAGATTTGTGTAATCTGGTTCTTTGTGAACTGCATATTTACATATCAATACCTAAGTACTGGTGTCTGAGTAGTGTGTTACTGTGCTTTAACAACTAATTATGATTTTATTTTTTTTTCCATCAAAAGTACCAAGAGCATAGGTCAGCTATTTTTATAGTCAGCTATTGTTATAGCATTCTATATGCTATGGAATTATGTTCTAGGTGAAATGCAAAAGAGAAAATTGTGTGCATCTGATCATAGAAAAGTGGTGATATAATATGACAGAGGATGTACTCTCTAAAGTCTGTTGTCTGTTTGTTTGTTTGTTTTTATATCAATGTAACTTTATATCAGAAAATCATTTTGAATTAAAAGGTAACTTGGAGAAACCTGACCCTGTCCTGAAGAAGATCTGCAAACTGTTGACCATATTCGAATAGCAGAAATTGCAAAGGCATCTTTTTTTTTTTTTTTTTACTTGCCTATAGTATTTTTCACATCACATAATTCAAATAGAAACATGCCAAAATTCAGTTAGATTTGAATTACTTGTAGAAGAGTTGATTGTCGTGTAGTATTTGTCTTATGCACATGCAATTAATACTGTATGTATTGGAGGTAGAACTCCAAAACAAATTACACATGTAGAATGTTCCTTACATATTTAAAGATGAAATTCAGAGGGTATTCCACTGTATTCTATTTTTTTAAACAGCTCTTATATGAAAAAAATAATTTGCTTTATTTGAATGAGCTGAAACTTGGTTATGCTTGAAAATTAAGGTATGTTGATTCAAAGTCTAAATTTTGATCAGAACTTAACTGTTTAAATGGGCTTCAGTTCTGATAATTGATTGAAGACCTATTTTTTCTAAGTTCTCCTTCCTCAGACAAGAATATACTCATGTACTGTAGGGTTTCAGTTAAAGGAGGAGATATATTGTATAGATATCAACAGGAAGATATATTTTGCAAAGTTTGGAGCTCTGATCTAAGCATAAAGAAAATAAGCATGTAATGCTCTGAACTGTTTTTCTCCTTATCTGGGACGGAGACCAGGTGTTGCAGTAAGTTGTCTGTGATCTGTCTTCATTATGCTTTGCTGGTATCTGATTAACAAACATGATGAGGCTTTGGTGCAAGCTTACTGCTACAGGACAATTAACAGGCTGAAAGCAAATATAGACTGAAGGACTGCCATATGCTTTGTTATTTAATTAGATAATAGCATATCCTTATGTATAGAAAGCTATAACTTTCTGTTAACATATCTACTTTTCCTAGTAACAAAGACTTGACTTCTCAGTAGAATGAAATTGTTGGCCTTCAATTTGAAGTTGTAGAAAGCCTAGAAAGAAACTCCCATACTCCTCTAGGCAGGGTGAATAGGCCACTACATTTTCTTTTCAGCCTGAAACAGAGTGTTCTGTAGTTGGGCAAGCAAGTGCCTGACCAAGGGTGAAGAAATCCCTGCTCCACTCATGGGTGTCGAGTGGTGGTGATACTTTGAATAGCCAGAAGCTGGCAGACTAAATGTGAAATAACACAATCTACTTTGTTTCGTCGCGGTACACGTTTTCACAGAATCACAGAATTGTCTAGGTTGGAAGAGACCTCAAGATCAACGAGTCCAACCTCTGATCTAACACTAACAAGTCCTCCACTAAACCATATCGCTAAGTTCAACATCTAAACGTCTTTTAAAGACCTCCAGGGATGGTGACTCCATCACTTCCCTGGGCAGCCCATTCCAATGCCTGACAACCATTTTGGTAAAGAAGTTCTTCCTAATATCCAACCTAAACCTCCCCTGGCACAACTTTCAACCATCGTCCTGTCACCAGGCACGTGGGAGAGTAGACCAACCTCCACCTCACTACAGCCTCCTTTAATGTACTTATAAAGAGCGATAAGGTCGCCCCTGAGCCTCTTTTTCTCCAGGCTGAACAAACCCAGCTCCCTCAGCTGCTCCTCACAAGCCTTATTCTCCAGACCCCTCACCAGCTTTGTCGCCCTTCTCTGGACTCCCTCAAGCACCTCCATGTCCTTTTTATAGCAAGGAGCCCAAAACTGAACATGGTACTCGAGGTACGGCCTCACCAGAGCCAAGTACAGGAGGACAATCACCTCCCTAGCCCTGCTGGTCACACTGCTTCTTATGCAAGCCAGGATGCCGTTGGCCTTCTTGCCCACCTGAGCACACTGCTGGCTCATATTCAGCCGACTATCAACCAATACTCCCAGGTCCTTATCTGCCAGACAGCTTTCCAACCACTCAGCTCCCAGTCTATAGTTCTGCTTGGGGTTATTGCGCCCCAGGTGCAGGACCCAGCACTTGGCCTTGTTGAACTTCATACAGTTGGCCTCAGCCCATCGGTGCAGCCTATCCAGATCTTCCTGCAGAGCCTTCCTACCCTCGAGCAGATCAACACATGTACCTGTTATAAATGAAGTCTCAACTCAATCTGAATTTAGTAATATTTATGAAAGGCAAGTAAATAGTGCTGGGTGCATGGGGAGTCTACGCTCTACCAACACGCACACATGAACATCGAACATTCTAAATATCACACACACAAGAACATCAAACATTCTATATATACAGAACATTGCTTTTACATACTAAACCCAAGTACACCTATACATACGTACAATCAGAAAAGGTAACAAACAATCCTCTAAGTTCCATGACTCAACAGTCTCCATTTTCTATTCCTTACCTTGATTACAAACAACAGTCTCCATCTTCCATTCCTTTTCTTCCCGGATTGAAGAAAAGCATATCCATCTCCTTTTCGAGGCCAATAGGCCTGTGTCGTGGTTTAACCCGACCGGCAGCTAAACACCACGCAGCCGTTCGCTCACCCTCCCCCCTCCCTCTCTGGGACGGGGGAGAGAAATGGAAAGTGAAGCCCGTGAGTTGAGATAAAGACAGTTTAATAAGACAGGAAAAAAAATAACAAAAATAATAATAACAATAATAATAATGATGATACAATGGTGATAATACGAAAGTAATAATAGTATGTACAAACAAGTGATGCACAATGCAATTGCTCACCACCCGCTGACCGATGCCCAGCCTAACCCCGAGCAGTCCGGCCCCCTCCCCCCGGCTAGCCACCCCTATATATTGTTTAGCATGACGTCAGATGGTATGGAATACCCCTTTGGCTAGTTTGGGTCACCTGTCCTGGGTCCGTCCCCTCCCAGCTCTTACTGCACCCCCCAGCCTGCCCGTTGGCAGGACAGAGCAAAGGCTGAGATGTCCTTGGCTTAGTATAAGCACTGCTCTGCAACAATTAAAGCATCGGGGTGTTATCAGCACTCTTCTCATTCTAAGCCAAAACACAGCATTCCACCAGCTACTAGGAAGAAAATTAATTCTGTGCTAACTGAAACCAGGACAGCCTGGGTCAAAAGGCACGTGCAGGTCACCAGGGGGCGCAACAGCAAAGACCTAGCGGTGGGACGGTCAATAGTGTAGCGGTTGGATCGCTACTGCCATCAAAGGTGACCTGGATGGATATGCTTTTCTTCAATCCGGGAAGAACAGGATACATAAGGCCCGAAGACCGAGTTGCTCGACAACTTAAAGCGAGACATACTGTTCCCACAACTAGCCCTGGAATTCTCCGGTATTTGTAATCAATTAAAGGAATGGAAGATGGAGACTGTTGTTTGTAATCAAGATAAGGAATAGAAAATGGAGACTGTTGAGTCATGGAACTTAGAGGATTGTTTGTTACCTTTTCTGATTGTACATATGTATAGGTGTACTTGGGTTTAGTATGTAAAAGCAATGTTCTGTATATATAGAAAGTTTGATGTTCTTGTGTGCGTGTTGGTAGAGCATAGGCTCCCTGCATACTCAGCACTGTTTACTTGCCTTTTATAAATATTACTAAATTCAGATTGAGTTGTATTGTTATTTATAACAAAACCAATGTTGAATACACAGGTAAATAATTTGGTAGAAGGCTTGTATTGGTGGAGTCTTGAATAAAACTGGGGAAACATTTGCATGTTTACATATCACTATTTTTATAACGGGAAAGATTCTATAGAATCATAGGTTAGATTTCAGTCTGTAAACATAGTTCATTTCTAGCATCTAACACTGAAGACTTTTGCTGAGTGGAATATATTAGGGTCATGGTTTTGAGTCAAGTTTTTTTGTGTGTGTGTGTTTGTTTCTTTCTGTTTGTTTTTGTTTTTAAGCCATGGTTAGCCTGAGAAGGGTCTGAGAACTCTGCTGTGTAATCTCAAACTTAATTTTGCTAGTGGCACCTTTGGCTATTTCTTTGAATGAGTGAAAAACTGTGAAAACACTAGGATCAATGTAGGTAGTTAGAAAACAAGACAGAACACATAAGTACATACAAAAGGAATTATATTGGTGTCCAAAAATGTTACTATTTTTTGCATATTTGAAAAAAAAAAAGAATTTTGGAAGTATAACAAATATGTTTATTAATTACCTTTTGAAGTACAATAATTAGGAAAAATAGCATTCATCAGATAGGTCTACTGAAAATAAAAATTGCTTCCTCAAAGGCAGCAAACTAATGACAAAGCCTGAAATAGAACTGACTTGCTCATTCTTACAGCTGTTTTAATTCCTCCAGGACATGCTTACATCTGTCAAGGAGAAACAAAAGCAGACTTAGAATTGGTTAGGGGTTTGGTTTAAGGCAAATATCCCTTGCCTTGTTATGCTTTCTGCTAATGCACAGACCTCTAGTTTGTCATGTGACCGCAGAGACTGAATTTTGAATTCACACACACACAGTATCTGCTTTTGTACATTTTTCTTCCTTTTCTTTTTTCTGAACTCATTTTCAAATAACGGGCTTTCTATTTAGTGAGAAGTAAACTTAATGTAATGAAGTTTGAAAAATAAATGTTCAAGATAGGAATTCTCCTTTGTCATAGTCATTGTTACATTTTTAAACCCTACTTGTAAAGTAAGTCTGTAAACATACCTACAGACTTCTTATGGCTACTTCCACTTCACACATTTAAATTTGATGCTGAAAACAACTGTGTTATCCTGTTGTGATATCTTTAGAAATTAAAAGGAATGATTAACCAGAGGAATAAATTTTTTAGGACAGGTTTTGTAATATGGATATTTGCTTTTATACCAGAATTGGCCCACAGACCAAGGCACTACATCATCAGCAGGTGACAACCTTGTTGGAAATGATGTCATAATCTTCTGTGGGTTTGGTCTTATCTGCATGTGGAAATTTGCCTGTGCTGATTTATTTAGCACTATGGTACTAGCAAAGCAGAGGGAGTTCTTTTAAAGACTGGGAATAAATGGGTTCAAGAAAAAAAAAAAAAAGGCGTCTCAGAAAGCTGAAGAAATCTAAATGCTTTAAATGTCAGACATCATATCTAAGCAAACCTCTTTTTGTTCAGAAGGTTGGTCAACAATCTATTTTACATGGAATGTGTTCACGGGGTGTGTGTTAGGCATGCGTTATATGCCCGATAAGGCATGTAGCATGTTTCTGTTATCTATAAAGCTCTATTAAACATTTGGCATGCATCCCTTCTGGATGATGGCTTGGTTATGAATATACTCAAAGGGAGAAAAGAGCATTTAGCTCACTGATGCTGTGGAGCTGCTTGTAGATAGCTGGTTGAGGAACTTTGTTAGCAGCCATGCTGTGGGTGAAGCATGAACTATGCGACTGAGAGAATTCATACTTGAAGAGTGGGAAAGGAAGCTGGGAAAACTTATGTTCCAGTGTGATGCTACTGCTTGCCATTTATTTGTGTGTCTGAGCCCACCACAATGTGAAGTTTATAATAGAATCCTCTGGCCTCATCCATGTTCTGGTGAGCTTTGTCTAGGCAGTACCTCATGGTACAGCTGGGGCAGGTTTTTCTAGCCATAGCTAGGAAGGTATTAGAATTTAGTAGGAGTGAATTGGGGGAATTTCTGTGCTGAAGGATAAATGTTTCTGAAAAAAAAAAAAAAAAAAAAAAAAAAAACCACAAACAAACCTGCCACATATTACTTCAGTTTCTTCTTTTCTCATTTGTATGCATATTGTTTTTGTTAGAGCTGGCTGCTCCTAATGCTTGGTATAGTGTGGTTGGCTTTACCAGAAAGTTTCTGTCCCATAGCCTATTCCAGTTCTACTGAACACCCGTGCTATCTCCAGCTGTAGCTCCTGGAAGAATTTCTGACTATTTATGTACTGAGGTATTTATACATAAGTTAAATTTCTTGATTATGTCTATCCCTTTAACATAAACAGTAATCTTACTGCTAAATATTGTTGAAGAACAAAGAAAATTTCACCTATTTCTCTGTTTCTTCATACATAATCAAGTGTAAGAGCATGTGTACCTGAAAATATATATAGCTAGGATATAGACTGTGCTGTTTTCTGCTTGGGTTGTATCTACACTGATGAGCTAACAGAACTGGTTCTTCTTGGTGCAAAATTACTTTACTGTACATTTGGAGTCCTGTGCTTGTATATGGAGTCTTGCCGTAGGCACTTGGATGTATACTATTGTGCTGAGAGCGGCTTCCCTAGGGATGAGCAAAGGTTGAGGTTGTGCAGCAGCTCTGGAGCACTCCTGTTGTGTAGACACAGGGTTATTAGCTCTCTGTCCATCTGCTGTAAACACAGAGGATTAGCAGCTGACATTACAACTTTACCAGCAGCAAGGTTCATGTGGATATGCAGTCCTGGAATCATACCAGATTTCAGTGGATGAAACCTTTTTTTCCCCGCTTAGCACCACACCAGCCAGTGATGTAGACTTGTCAATGAACATTAGGTACAAAAAAGTTAACATAAATTTGAGGGATATTCACTACAGCAAACAAAAAGGCAATGCAAATAAGGTGACAAATGAAAAAAGGCTCTAAATGCAGCTAGAGGCAGATATCTCTGATATCTGATCTGCAGCTTTAGCTGTTGAACTTTAACTGTTTCAGACCTAACAACCGAGTTTAAAATAACAGTTAAGGTACTTGTCAGAAGCAGGTAGGTGAAGCCTGTTCTGTAATATATTTGCTGAATAAAACAGTGATCTGATAATTGACAAGTTCTGAAGAGGTCTTATGGTTGTGTTGGAGTAATATCAGTGCTTGTCTTCTGAAAAGTTACTACTTCAGTAAGATATGTTAATGAGAATGAAAATCCCATAAACTGGTGCAAACAGTGTAGATATTTTAAAAACAGTTATGATTTGTTAGGGGGTGTTTGCGAAGATATGAATGCTGTGAAGGGCACTGACATAGTGATTCTGTAGAGATACCTTGCTTTGAGGTTGTGATATTCTTACTCTGTTCTCACTGCTCCTGATTTTGATGTTTCTCTGTCTGAAACATTGCCGTTCTTGTTTTTATTGAGCAGAACAAGGACACTATGGCCATGACAAAAGATTCAGTGCAAATACAGATTGCCAGATCTGCAAGATGTATTTAAACCAATGGGCTTCTGATAGGACAATCCCCTAAAAGCTATAGAAGGACAACACACCACCAGAAGAATACCACATTTTTGCAGGAGGTTTGTACATCTTGCAGTACAGTGTCTTGCAGGTTGCAGAAATGTTGAGTTACCATATGAAATACCAGTATAGGTATATGCAAGATGTTGTACAGTAGACTCAACCAAAGTATTAAGTAATATATGATTGGGGCACACACTATACCCACATTTTGAAGTTTATATGAATATCATTTGCTCCTGCCATTAACACATGATAGAGGACTGCAATGAATATGATTTAAAAATATATCTGAAATTCTTTATTGTCCTATTTATTGCATTGTCCATCTTTTTTCATTTCAGATAGCCCATTGTGTTATAACCTAGAACATAACATACAATGGCATTTTGTTATTAGAAGCAGAACTAGCCATGAGCAAGAAAAAAAATCCCATTAATTAAATGTTTTTGTCTGCCTCAATCAATTCTCTACATTCAGGTCATCATGACTTGGACAATTCATCCTTTTACTCCTGGCTTAAATAAGTAGTTTATAACTCAGAAGGAACAAATATGGACATTGAGAAGAATCCCCAGTAACTTCTTTATGTTGACAATTAGTTGAAATTGAAATGTGCTTCATGCTCAAGGAAAAATGTCTAGCTTTTTTAAAAAAAAAATTATAAGTGCTATTTTCATTCACCACTAAGTATGGTAAGAGTTAAGATTCTTTGGAAATCCAGTCAGCATGAAGCTGACCTTCAAAGGTAGAAGAAAATAATGGAAGTCAATCTAAATAACGGGACGATAAAATTTCTAGTTAAAACCTTCGATAGAATAGTATGTTCAGTTCTAATTACTGCATCATAAAAATGGTGTTATAGAAGTACAGAGAAAGGCAGTAAAAGCTGATTTCTTTTAAAAGCAAAGTCACACATATATAATAGCATCTAAGTATCTTAGTAGGTAAATAGTAAGAGAGTTGATATATCAAAATGTAAATGGATTAAGCAGTGCCAAGTGTTGCAGTTTCCTTTGTAACAGAAACATTTTATGCCCATGAAAATTAGTCAGTGATAACAAGTAGCAAGAAGCCTTTTTTAGTGTCTTGACAGAAAGACACTTCCATGCAGAAGGAGGTTATGCTTCTTCAAACAAACGAACAATAAGCTCAATAGATATTACTTGTGAGAACCAAAGAACTTGAATTCCATGCTGTGATTTTGTCCTAGAAAGTTTGTATTAGTGATATTGTGAGGGTCCATAGTCATCTCAGTACTTCAGCATAAAATACCCTTTCTGTATATATTTTTTTCTTTTTCTCCCTTCCTTTCTATTGTTACCCTTCCTAAAACATTTGTTACCTGACTATGAGATGTAGGTCTCCTTTGCAATGTGTCATCTGTAGAAATAGGTCTCTGCAAATTATTTAGTATTATCTGCACATATTTAGTATTATCCTTTAGTATTCTATGGCACCTGTGTATAGCCCCGGACAAGTACAAAACAGTTGCAATATAATATAGAAAGAAGACAGAAGCAAAGTGCTTTGTGTGCAAGTGTCTGTGCACCAATGTGCTACAGCTATGCTATGTACATGTATATTCTCTGCTGGAGTGGATGGCACAGAAGTTTCAAGTCATGCTACATTACTCCGCTGAAGTCTGCAAACCCTCCCTTTGAAGTATGTGTTTTTGTGGCTCTTTGAGCCTCCACCATACCTGAAATTGTTTCTATGAGACTGACTATGTTGTGGCTTGTACTGGCTGCTACAAGTAGATCTTTTCTGGCTGAAGAAATTATTACATGTGTTACACACAGAGAGTTTTCACAACCTATATTGTAAAGTCAGTTTAATTTTTCTAATACGGAGTTCTTCAGGTAGAGTCTTCACAGCGTCCTTACAGAGTTCTTAAGCCTTGATCATTGCATCAGAATGTATTACTATTCAAAATCACAAGGGGCTTTGAACTCCTGGACCTGCTGTGACTTCATGGAACTCCTACAGATCGTTGCTAGCATTTTTGCAGGACCTTTCCTACTCTGCATACTTGTATATTGTGCTCATCTCACTTGTAACTAGTGCAGCATTTTGTTGTAAAATGCTGTTGTAAATCAGTTTTATATTTTCAAATGTCTTTGCAAGGTGGTGAATGACTTAGCAGAAAGTGCAATTGCTGACAGTATGTTCTTTCCCTTAAGAGATAATGCTTGCAAAAAGAAAACATAATGTAATAGTGTAAACAGAAAAAAATCTGGAAGATGTGTGGCTCACTTCAGTTCAGTGACCTTGGATGTAATCAAAAAGACTTCACATCTTTGTCTCAAACAGTCTGTAAATAGTCTACACAGTCTTGACTGTCTTTATGAAGAAAGATGGAAAATATGGTACAGTCTAGGAATTTGATGTGAAAGGTTGTTATATTTGTTGTTATATATATGATATTATGATATATATATATATGATGTTATATATATGAATATTGTTTTTGTTGTTCTAAAAAGTTTTTATAAGAATTGTGTAGTCTCGGATCTGAACAAATACAATTTTTCTACTTTTTTTTTTTTAATATCCAGCAGCTCTATCTAATGCAGCAAATCTACTACAGAAAACAAGGTTTTCATTTTTCGAACAAACCTTTATCTAATTACAGAAGATTGAGTATCCTCTTATTCTCCAAAGTTATCTTGTTAATTATGTTATCTATTTCATTATGAGTTTGTGTCCTTAGACAGACCTTCTTACATGAAAATAGGGCATTTTAATCTGACCATGTTAATTTTGTCATGGGATATCTTATTCCAATTATTACTTCTCTTCCTTTTGTCAAGGATCCTATTTTGTATATCAGACAGCTGTGCTAACAGTCAGCTTATGTGAATTTTCTTCCGTACTCTCCTAGCATATATCCTGTTTTACATATTTTTATTTTGTTATTGTTAACCAAATTGGTTCTACATGCCGTCAGCCATGATGTGTTTTTGTTTATAGTGTTCTGACTTAGTTCAGTGTTACCATGTCTTCCTTTCTCTGTGATTGCATGAAAGTTAGCAAGACTGTGCAGTATGCTCAGGTGGCCAAGAAGGCCAACAGCATCCTGGCTTGCATAAGAAACAGTGTGACCAGCAGGGCTAGGGAGATGATCGTCCCCCTGTACTTGGCTCTGGTGAGGCCGCACCTCGAGTACTGTGTTCAGTTTTGGGCCCCTCGCTACAAGAAGGACATCGAGGTGCTTGAGCAGGTCCAGAGAAGGGCAACGAAGCTGGTGAGGGGCCTGGAGAACAAGTCCTACGAGGAGCGGCTGAGAGAGCTGGGCTTGTTCAGCCTGGAGAAAGGGAGGCTCAGGGGTGACCTTATTGCTCTCTACAGGTACCTTAAAGGAGGCTGTAGTCAGGTGGGGGTTGGTCTGTTCTCCCACGTGCCTGGTGACAGGACGAGGGGGAATGGGCTTAAGTTGTGCCAGGGGAGTTTTAGGTTAGATGTTAGGAAGAACTTCTTTACCGAAAGGGTTGTTAGACATTGGAACAGGCTGCCCAGGGAAGTGGTGGAGTCACCATCCCTGGAGGTCTTTAAAAGACATTTAGATGTGGAGCTTAGGTTTAGTGGGGACTGTTAGTGTTAGGTCAGAGGTTGGACTCGATGATCTTGAAGTCTCTTCCAACCTAGAAATTCTGTGATTCTGTGATCTTCCTTTTTTTCTTTTTTTCCTTTTTCCCTTTTCCTTTTTTCTTTTTTCTTTTTTCTTCTTTTTTTCTTTTTTCTTTTTTCTTTTTTCTTTTTTCTTTTTTCTTTTTTCTCTTTTTTCTTTTTTATTTTTCTTTTTTCCTTTTTCTTTTTTTTTTTTCCCCCCACCTTAAGTCTACTTATTCATTTTTTTTCTGGGCTCTGGTCCTCTGGAAGAATTGTGGGAACTTTCACATGTTGCTTAAGATCCCAAAACAGCTAGATAGTCTTAGGGGTGGGATGTGTGAGAGACCATGAATTTGTTGATGTACTTAGCCTGAGACTACAGAAAATACACTGGGCTCTTCAGCTGGCTATGGGCAGCATGAGACTGGAGTGTTAGTGGTAGGCTGCTCTAGGACCATAGTACAATTGCTGAAAACCATCTTGAAACTTCACATTTAAAAAAAAAAGGACTGTAAACTTCCCAGTCTGTATTGACCATGGCAGAATTGAGGTACACATGGTTACTTTATGGGGAATGACTGCTGATGCTTTCTGGCAAGCCCAGTTCTTTTAGGATGATGTTTTTAAAAAAGGGAAAAGCACATATGTTCTAAGCTAAGAATAACAACTATCTTAGGGCAGTAGCACTAGATGACATTTCTCTTACCTGTTCTTATGATCTTATCCCAAAATTAATAATAGTCTTTGACTGCTATTGCTGTGATTAGGAAAGAGTGACATTGCTTGTTAAAAGTACTTCACAGAATATTAAGAAAAAAAAAAAGTTCTCAGATTAATAACACAAAGTTAGCTGATGTGTCAGGGCAAGCAAAGTAGTCTTGAAGTTCCAGTTACCAGAAGTTCATGAATGTCACCGTAAGATAATGGACAAGATGCTGCTTCAGGACTTTCAGGGGCAATGTATTCATTGTTCTTCAGTTTGTCTAATGTAGCAATTAATGTGATTAAGCTAGCATCAAATCTGTTTTAAATACTATTGCACTGGGTCATTAACTTTAACACTGTCATCATGTTCTCCCTCCTGCATTTACCTTATTTAGGGAAGATACCAATGCTTAGTACTCACTTGAGTCAAAGAACATATTAATGCTTCTCAAATTCTCAAAATACTACTCAAATTGTTCTTGTACTGGGAACTGGACCATAAGGGGAAAAAATCAGTCCTATATCTCTTGGTCACTTGGAACTTGCACTGAAATAATGGCAAGTTTGTAATTAGCAAACCTATTGGTGGTTTGCCAGGGGTGTGTGTGTTTGGAGGGGGAGAGGGTGTTTTTTTTTTTGTTGTTTTTTTTTTTTTTTTTTTTCTTCTTAACAGTTGCTGGTTTAGATTACCTTTAAGATTGTCTGGAAATAAAAAATAAAAAAAGAATAAAATAATAATTAAAAAAATAATAATAATAAAAAAAAGAGCTGTCTGTAGATCCTGTAAAAGGATGTTTCAAGGTAATTCAGAAGAAGTCATCAAATGATTCTCAAGGAAGTCTTTTTATTCGAGATACTCCTCAAGTCATGCAGGTTTTTATGGTGAGAAGTATCAAGGGTAGCTGGGGAAGGATGTGAGGGGTACCTGGGATAAGAGGGTACAGAAAGGCTCTGATGTCAGACAGCCATGCACCTACAGAAACAGTTACTCAGGTAGCAGTTGGTGTATGTGGTTTCTAATCTTTATCAAATGCACTTGAAGCGAAGAAGTGAATTAAGATCATGAACAAAAATATATACTGTAAATCTGCTGTAAGAAAGGGATACAGACATCAGTCAGGCAATACTCATTTTTCACATGTGGAAACAAGAGTAAGAAAAATGACTAAAATAAATTTTTATAAATATGCATATAAGATGAAGAGGAAATATACTCTGTGTGGCTCTACTCTTCACTTTTAAAACTCTCCCAAGTGAGGTCAGATACTGAAGTCTCGAGGATTTTAGGTCCACCCACCACGACATATGTAAAAGTCTTTTAGGAACTTGTTCGGAAATGAATCTGTGAACTCAGTAGCACTAAGATTAGAATACATTCACAGCTCTGAGGTAGGAGGTGGGAGTTCTTGACTAAATGATGCAAGAGCACAAGCTAAAAAAAATGGTATCAGTCTCATCTGAAAAAATATAGAGAAATTAATAATAGGGTCAGATGGATGGGTAGAAAGATCAGCTGCAGATAATGGGGAGCCCCTGCATTGTGAAGAAGAGAAGAGAACAGGAGAAAGAATTCCCAACAGGAATATAGGAAAGGAGATGCACAGATTCTAGTGTATGGGGGCACAATTTCTAGCCTAGGAAATTGCGCGCAAAGAACTTGGTGAGGAGGGCTGGGGATGGAAATCTGTAAGCAAGCCACAGTGTATGCTATCTTCTCAGCCTGTGGAACAACAAAATGGAACCTGAGTAATTGGGGGATTGGTTAGATGTACCTGGAAACCCTAGACAAAATCTTGGTTGTGAAGTTATAGTCTGCTGACTTTGCATTAAACCCTTATAGGTATCTTTATAGAACTCAGAGTAGGCTGTTTTGTTCATAGTCAGTAATAAAAAGAGAGCTCAAACTGGGAACTAGGATGGACTGGTGAGTGCATGGTAAACTCCTTTCCTAGTTTATGTTGTGCTATGTTCCATGTGTGGAAAATCACATAGATGTCTAAGGGCTTGTATGCTTAGGAACAGTTACGATAGTTAAGTTAGCTTTACTGAAGAAAGGTAAGACCTCAATAAGTGAGATTTGTATCATAGTAAAGATGAGGTGGGAGCGGGGGACTGTCAAGAAGTGTAAAGTGACCATGAAAGCGTTTTTATTTTTTGTACTTGTGTTGCCTTCTATGAAGTGCACCAAGCAACTGAATCTCCTGGAGCAGACAGTGTTACATTCTATGTTATTCTATGTGCTTGTTGATATCAAAATCTATGTCAATAATTATGCTGAATTTCAAAACCCCTCCCCCCTCCACCCCAAGTTCTCTTAATTTTCAAAATATTTCCCTGTGTTCTGCCAATTCCCTAAAATATATTCTGGAGAAATAAGAGGGTAGCTTTTTTCACTTTCAACCATAGTCCACAACATAAACTGAATTGCCTCTGATAGCCTCTCTTCTGCTCTGAAACTGATTGTTTTATTTTTTAAAACTAGGCAGTCTTTGAAAGCATGTGCCTATTGCATTTTATATCTTGAAATAAGATAGAGAACTTTCACAGTTCAGTAGAATTATCTGACTTGAAGTGATCCAAAGAAGATGGAGGTTTTTCTTGTACACTAGCCAGGTGGATACCATATTGCACAATCTGATCTATACTCTTGGCAATAGTTCGTTTCTGATGTACAGCTTAGCTTCAGTTTTTAATTTGTGATGACCTTCGCTTTACAAATTTATAACTTTGAAGTATGCCATCCATCAGCTGTTTGTTTAATCTAGTAGCGATATAGTTCTAGAAATTGCTTCCCAATAAATTCTCCTTGTGGTTTATGTTTTTGGAGGGTGAAAAGGAGGAGAATTTCTTCTTGCACATTTCCAAGTTTTTACAGAATTGGGATCAAGAATATATAATGCTTAAGAATGATTTCCTTTTAATGACCTAAGCAAAATCTTACAGAAAATATGTTATTGGGCACAGAAAGTATATTAACTTTTGCATCTTCCTCAAGTAGTAAAACAATTTGCTATATTTAAAATTATAAAACATAGCAAATATGTTTTGGAGATTGCCTATTCCAGGTTCTTAATTGGAAAATTAATGCACTTGTTTATCAGAAAGTCTAGGTGTTCATTGGTCTGGCAAAACTGAATGAGAACTGCAGGTGTTAGGTTGCTTTCACGGTTGTGTTCAAATATAGTGACTCAAAATCAGACCTTATGTTTTGAAAATGCCTCCAGTGCATAGCAATCTAAATGATTACAAAGGCTTTACAAAGACTTAGAAATGACTCACAGTTTCCTAGAAGACTTGCTTTTTCTGTAAGAAGTAACTGAACACAGATTTTTTTTTTTTTTAATGGCATGTGCCTGTCATGAGTGATGTAGAGGGCAGGTGGGCTGAGAGAAGTGAGAAGATACTTATCTACGTAAGTGTCCCTGTGAAATCTTTCACTAAGACAAGAAGAGTTAAAAAGACTTATGTGAAAGTACTGTGGGCTCTATTTATGGATGCAAGTAGAGGACTTTTTTTAAAATATGCACCTCCAAGATAAAGTGGTAGCAGTCCGCTTTGTTTCCACTCCAGGAAAGGATCTATGGCACATGAACCAAGTTCAGGGAAGTAAGAAGCATAATGCAGACAGCAGTGATCCCAAGGTCTTTAGGTGTTATTTTCTTTACTTTCAATTAACAAGTATCTGAATTTTGTGTACATATATATATTTCATATATGACAAACTCATTAGCTCTGTGTTATCTGAGAACATGGGACATAGAAGAGTCTAAGAAACTTTAAGTCATAGAGTAGTGAAAAACTGTTTCCAGGATCAACTTGTCAAATCTTTTAGATGAAAATCATGCACACTGGAAAAAACAAAAACAAAACAAAAAAAAAACCCTGCAATTCAAAGTTAAAAGAGATTGTTTTAAGGAGATTAGTGTACAAAAAAATGCATAAATTATGGTTCCTAAAAGAAGCCCTTTGAACTATTATTCTTACCGCTATTGCATTTGGTATTTGTAATACAGAATCCAGAGTGCTGATTGTTGTCACCTTGGACATTTTGAAGAACAGTTAGTTATTTGCAGGTGGCCATTGTCATTTAATAATAATATTAAAGTCAGTATGCCATGGCAAAGAGTTTACGGGCATCTCTTGGTTGATAATCCTGATGCTAATTCATACTGGTGCACTTGTTTTACTCACTGCACAAACTTTAAGAATCTCTGTAGTCAGTATCACAGATCAAAGAAGCTTTTCTACATTGGTCAGTGTTTTCATCATTAAATGTGGCCCTTTTATTATGTATTTTCTTGTAGGGTAAAAATGAATAAATTACAGTTCTTTAGTGTCATATTTTTAATTGGATAACCTCGGCTTTATAAATTAAGTGACAATGCTTTGGTTTTTGTTTCTATAAATTGCTTTTATTGGCTTCTTGAAAAGGGTGACTTCAAGCAGCTGTATTTAAATGAAGGTGGAAGTAATTTATAAGCAGAATAAAATTGTCATAATGTTTCAGATCAATAACAAAATAACTGAACCTTAAAAATGAAAAAATAAAATTTTCACTACTAGGGTGCATTTCCCTTTCATCTTGATGACCATCTCTTCTTAGGGAATTTACTTGGTTCACAGCTATTGCTAGCGCTTTAAACTGCATTTTGACTTTGATTCTAAATATGTTGGGATATTTGGAGCTTAGTGGCTGGGTCATATATAGCCTACATTCAATAAATGGCATGAAAGAACGGTATAAATATCAGTATATATGTAACTGATGATAGCTGTTCTCATGCGTACACAGCTATGGTGATTTTGGGCACTGAAAATAACTAGATTTCTACCTCTCTTTTTAGTAGTAGTGCTTATTTTCCTACAAAACAAAACAAAACAAAAACAAAAACAAATATACTTGGAAAAAAGTCTGAAAATTTGAGATGTTTCAGACCCTCATGGAAAATCCATATTTGATCTTTTCCAGCAAGGAAAGAAAATTCTTTATAGATCAGATGTTTTCAGGCATAAAAACCCAATAAAGTCAATGCAGCATCTGCAATAGTTTTCCAGCAAATTAGCAATAGATTGGGGTAGCATGAAGGGAATCAAGTATACCTTATGGTAGTTAGTTGATTTTCTATTTAAGAAATAGATCTTCATGCCATAATGTAAGCATCTCCCATGGCATGGCATGGATTTCCATTGGGTATCATTGCAGGTAATGGACTTGGGTTTGCTTCTTGGGTTTTCATAATTTTACAGAGCAGAAAACTTTGATTGCCATGTGCTTCCTTGCATCATTGCAAACGTAGTGGTGGAAGCAATATCAAAATCACCAGAAGACCCAAACAAACAAAAAGCAGCCCCAACTGCTAAAAGGGAAAGTACGTATCTGTGTAAGTAATACTGAAATTCAGGAGTACATCTACAAAAGACCCTGCTACTTGTGGGCTATTTTTTAAATTCCAATTATGGAGCAACTTATAGAATGAATAGTCATTGAGGTAAGGTAAAAATGATAGCCCTTTTTGTTATTTGAAGAGGCCTGTTGTAATAATCCGCTTTCATGAAAGCATTTTAGATGTAATGCGAGGCACTTATGAGATATGCATTTCAAACATTTCTGTTCTTTCTTATCATCACTGGAATGACCTTTCATACTCTCTTCCTCTCATCAGTCTCTTGGCTAAAATAAAAATTTGCAGCTTGCACATCCCTCTTTATTTCAGTCTGTAGTTAATGCACATGCATTCACTGATTTGGCAGGTGCAGATGCAGTTCATTTCATAATCTCAAGGATACTAACTCAGTTATTTACTAAATGTGCAGATCATCTGTGGCATCATTTATTTAACTATATCCTGGTGAATTCTGTACAACAGGTTTACACTGAAGTGGTCAACTCCAATTTACTGATCAATAATCTTGGTTTGTAGTAGGCAGCTCTATAAAAATGCTATTTTGAAGCTTGACAGTGGTCAAAAAAGGAAGAAAAAAAGGTTAAGATAGTAACTAAAATTGTTACTGTTCCTCTGAATGCAAGTAGTTACATCTTGAACAGTGTACAGTTGAAGTCGTCCTATCTCCAAGATGATGTAGTGTAACTAGAAAAGATGTAGACAATGGTTTCAGCACTATCAAAGGTATGGAGATGGCTTTGGGTGAAGAGTAGTTGTAGGACTCTTTAGCTTTGATAAGAGAATTGAAGAGAGCTATGAGTGTATTCAGTCATGAGTAGTGTGGAGAAGTCAACACAGAACAAGACTCTTCATATCCCTGTAGTGCAAGAATAGTAAACATACAGTGAAGCCACAAGTGGCAGGTTTACAAATAACTGTGTAGTTCTCACTATACAATTAGGCTGTGGAACCCTTCTCCTGTTCTATTTAGGTTGTTTGTAGATTTTATGTGAATTCAGAAATCAGATATGTAGATTTATGAAATAAGAATTCTTGAAGGAAGAGGAAGCATAAAGATATCACATCTGGGTTAAGATGTCTGAGCTGCAAACTGGTGAAGGTTAGGAGGGTATACTCTGGATTATCAGAATTATCATGACTGTGGCCTGGCAATACTTTAGGGATTTTCACTAGAAATTTTGAAATGGCTTAATTGCACACACTCTTGGGTGCTTCAGCACTTAGCAGACAGGTGAGGTTGGTGATAGCTTCTGAACAGAAGGTAAATATGTTTATATCTTCTTGAATCTAAGTATCTTTGCTGCTGTCTTCTTGGGTGATAGACAAACTGAGGTTCTACCATTGAGTTTAAGATAGTTGATTAGAAGTGATGTTCTCCCATTTTTAAGATGAGCAGTGGTATTTGAGTTGCTAACCTGGTGAGGAATGAGGAGCAATATGAATAATTCAGTTTATCATGTGGAAAAGCCAAATAATTGTAGCACAGATGAAATTCTACTGTACCATTCCTTCTCCTTTCCTATGGGTGCTTGGACTTGTCTCAGCATATTGCCTGGTTTCATCAATGTAACAAATCCAAAAAACTGTCAGGTTTCCATTATCACCATCTCTTTGGAGAATGAGGTAGTTTTTCAGTAGATGATTCATGAGGATGTGTTTTTGGAAAGGACTGTTCTGAAATGTGTGTGGCAGATGTCAAAGAAATATTGCTTACATATTTTAAGTGTTGCTTCCAATTGGGGCATTCTTGAAGTGTAAATATCCCATAACAACAAGGAAAAAAATTCTTCTGTACTCATCAAGAAATACTTTATATATAGTTTTCTGGAGCCAGGTTGAATTTTTGTAATGATGCTGACAGACATTTGTCGGATAAGGGACAGACCTAGAATAATACCCAAGTCATCCTTGTGAATGTGATTCTGAAACAGATTGCTGTGCTTCTATTCTACTTCGCAGCTTTTGTGTGAAGGTTACATCTTCTTCACTGCCTTTTGTCAGTACTTAGCACTCTAAAAGCTTGCAAAAACTTTGTGTTAAATGTCCGAAGTTTTACAAGCACCTTGCAAATGACAGTAATAATATCAGATATACAAGATATATAGGTGGGGATCCTGTTGTTTCAGCCAAATTTCCTTGTAAATTTCCTTGTGTGTGAGTGGGACCAGCTTGGAAAAGTTAATAATATGGAGAAATTGTCACAAATAACAAGTTGCAATTAAACCTTCCAAAAAGTTGATTCCTTATGTGCCTTGTGGACTAAAATATGGCCTAAATTATAGTGGAGGTACTAAAAAACTAACCAACTAAATTAACAACAACAACAATACAAGTGTTTTACAAATTCCAGAGAAGGTAAGGATAGTAAGGAGGAAACCCTTCAGATAGACGAGGGCAAAGGGATATACATGCCAAAACTAGCTTGAGACACTTTTGCTCTAGTGGCTGCTCTGTAAGAACCATGAAAGGGGGAAGCTGAAGTGAAGGAGTTTGGCCAGAAGGAGAAACTTGTGAATGGCTGTGAGACTATTACGAGCTGGCAAGGATGTTGCCAGGAAATCCAAAGGTACCTGAGGATAGTGGTAATAGAAGGGAAGTAGTTACAGAACCTCTGCCAGGACTTGGTGATTTTGTAGGTTACTCCATGAACTGAACATGCTCTGTTTGTTTCTGTTGGAAGTAATTCTTGCAAGATAACATATCTGAAATGTCTTTATATTTAACAATGCTTAGCAAGCAGTATGTCTGTAAATGGCACTGAAACGATGCTTTTTTGGTTTTCTGAGACCAATAAAATTGATTTTTCACTAAGCGAGTTTAGTGAAGCGGAGTGGAATAGTGCACTTACAACCACAGTAATGCTGAAGAGCAAATATGAATAAACATATGTGTTAAGGTGAAAAAAAAAAAATCAGATACTGAAAAAAAATTGCTAAATAAAGCACACTTTAATTTTTTAATAATTGTTTTCCTGATCGTAATTTTGTGCTAATAGCTTGATAGACTTATTCCTTCCTACTAGATCAGGTTTCTTTCAGTACAACAAGCAAAAGAAAAAATCTCCTTAGATCAGGTATGATCTATGACCCTTTCATAAAATAAGAAGCAAATCTCTTTTTTTTTTTTTTTTTTTTCCACTTGTGGAGACCAGAAAGACAGTAGCAGTATTTCTCCAAAGGCTGGGATATATATTATCTGCTAATATAAAATAATGCATCTAGTTTTAATAGGAAATTATCTACATAGACTGCTAATTTTTTTCAACATCTCTTTAGATTCCAGTAGGGAAAAATAAGTTTATACAATCAGTCCATAACTCATGTGAGGACAGTAAGTGTTGGAGTTGGAAACACTGCTGCAATCAAGGCTTGCTCTAGCAGTGGCAGAGCCCCTGACTAGACTAAATTTCTACTTACTGTGGTTCCAATTTACATCTGTTGAAGGCAGTGGCAAAGCTTTTAATCAAGCCTCTTCCTTCTGGCTTTAACCAGAGACACACTAAAAAAACAACCAAACAAAACAACTACAAACTTGTAGCAAATGCAAGAAATTATCTGTAGCTGAGATCTACTAGATATCAGATTTGAGCATATTTTGTAGTTAGGTTACATATATCACAATAAAGGGTTTTGGTTGAAATGCAGACCTCTATGGCTATAGAAACAAAACACACTGCTTATTGTAGTTTAATTAAGCAAAATAATTTACTTTTTGATCTTTGGCATGGAAAGTACATGTATGCTTGTGGCTATAATAGCAATAATTCTCTGCTTGTAATAAGCCAAACATACTTTAAAAAGTGAATATATTTTCGTATTTTTTGTAAGTAGGAATTAAGTTTTGTATGAATTCTGGTAAACACGATTTCAGACTCCTCTCATTTATCCAAATGGTCCCAAATGCTGATCAAAATAAAGCTTAATGTTTTCAAATTTGATGAAATACTCAATGGCAAGTGAACTGAGTAAAGGCATTCATTTTTCAATATATGTTCCCTAACAGTCTTGCCTTAGGACTTGAAGTAATGTGTAAATGTGTTCTCAATACTATTCCAATGATAATTTCTTTATCATGTTTTCCTCAGCAACAGACTATTTTATATTTAATTCCATGTAAGATTATCTCATGCATCTCTGCACATAAATAGGACTAGTTTACTGGTCCAAATGTGCATCAGGATGTCAGGTTTCCTTGTTGCCTAACTTTCCCAACTTGTTAACAAGTTGTTAATTTCTTTATAACCCGTTATACAGGTTATAAAGAAATATATGCTAAGAACTTAATCATATAAAACAAGTCAGCATCGGAATTATTTCTGCCTAGAGAACTGACCATTTATACAGCAGCCAGTGTTTTGTTTTATAAATGATAAATGAAACACTTAGACTGAGGTGGTTTTTAGCAAAATGGACAAATAAGTGGGTGTGCCTGCCTTGGGTGTACTGAGCATTGTCGTCCTTTTAGGAGGCTAAGTGAAGCTCAGGGGAGAGTTGCAATTGTGATTATTTTATTTTTTTCTCTACCTTTTTCTTTGCAGTGAAATTAAATTTTACAGAGGTCAGTATCATAAGTTATGGTACCGTACACATTTTTATACCACGCATATATTTGTATATACCATACTTATCTGTGTATATCTATTTGAAAGGCTTAATTCTTGTTTTGTGTCTGATTATATAATGATGGAGTTAAGAATGTATTTCTCTGCTTTTATACTGTATAGACCATGTTCCAAGTAATGGTCATAGAAATAATCTTTCCTCTTGGTTTCTGTCTGCAAGTTCAAATGAATTCCATGATGTGACACAGTCAGCTAGTTCTGTGCTTTCATGTATTTGCTAAAAAAGAAGCACACTTTTGATATTGTTCTACTTATGTCTCATCAAACGTTTTGTGGCAGCTGCATTTCATGTTTCTCTGCAAAATCACCTGGAAAACATCCCTCATCTGAAAGTGATATTCTGAAGAGTGCCTTGCAGACTCATATTTGCAGGTTGCTGAATGCTGCTAAACTGAAAATGACTTTATTTGAAAGGAAATAGATGCTGTCAATCCTTTAAGAATATCAAAAGCTACAGTACAAACAGCTCACAAAATGTAATGAGTGTCTAGAGATCCAGCTGTAAACCTGCAGTGCTAGTGTAATCTGTTGAATTTTAGTCATATAGAATAAGATTTTGCACATTTCTTTCAGAATGATTTAATGCTGAATGTCAATTTTAAAATTTTACTGAATATGTGATTGCCTGTGCTTATTAAAAGAGACAAGACCAACATTAAATGAAATTGTAGTTAAATACTCCTGTTACCCTTTTGTTTTTCCTATCAAGTTGTCAAAGACAAAACCATATGCATTGATATTTCATCTATTTCTTCCAAAGATACATACATTTAAAAGATCACTGAAAAACGATCATTCGTATTGTTCAATGGTAGATAGAAAAATAACTTTTTTTTTTTTTTTGAGAGAGAGAGAGAAGGAATTATAAACGTTCATGGCGAAGTTACTCATGAAGTCCCACAGGCATTTGCCCATAGACCAATGCTGTTCTATGTAATTCTATACATTCACAAATTATTCAAGGAAAGAGTAAATAATATGCATCATCAGCAAATTTTCAATCAGTAAAAACTTAATTTGACTGCAGACAGTTAAAGTAGGCTCTTTTAGTACTGTGTGGTGCAGTTATATAATAACATTTTTCCAAAAAGTGCCAAGTAATATGAAGAGGAAAACCAAACATTCTGCACAGAGATCTCTAAATTGGCTGTGGTCATTTGGGGGAGAGGGGGGGTGGAGGTGGTGGTGGGGAAAGCACCAACAAACATCTCTGACAGTTCTGGCAGGCTCTCCAAAAATGTCAGCTGAACGTTTACACTGGATTATTCCAAGTGGCTTTAGAAAAATACACATTGGTGAAATGTATCTTCTTTCACCAAATCAATTTTTGGAAAAAAAAAAAACAAATCAGTCTCGTTTCTTCCCCTATTTCCCCTTATCCCCCCTTTATTAAAATTGTTTGCATATCCAACTTGTTAAAGTAAATCAGTCAAGGAAAATTAGGATACAAAAATATCCAAAATTAATGGAAAAGTTAAAGTAACATGAGAATCTCTGTTGTCTTTTTCATTTTCTTTTGTATTAATCTGCTATGTATTTCCATCAATCATTTCTAGTGGCACTTAAATTAGTGTTGTGATTCATACCATTAATTTATTCCAAGAATTACACAAATAGCACATAATAATTATCTGCTATGGCCTGTAGTGTTGGTTTCACTAACTGCTACATGAAAGGATAGATATCTCTGCACTGATCTGACATCTTTTACTCTTCAGGTGATGTAAAGGAGCCAGATGCTGCCTGCAGTTAATCAGCAGAGAATTGTTCTGCTGATGGAAAGCTCTCAGCTGGAATAAAGCACACAAAGCAGGCTTCTTCTCCAAACACTTCTGCTACTCTGACATCAGAAGAGGGACAAAATTTAAATCTACTAATCCAATCGATGTATTGGATTATGGCCTGTGAAAAACGTGTTACTAGGTCACTAGGTTGGTGTTGGTTTACTCACAGAATCATGCAGCTCTAATTGCTCCCTTGTTTTTCATCTGCTGCACTGGTCAAATGAAGAATGTAGGAGCAAACATAATGCAAGAAGAATTTGACTGCACCATTTTTATGAGTAATGCTTGTCCATTAAACAAACAAACAACAAAACAAACAAACAAACAAACAAACAAATGCAACACAGTATTATGGATACACAAAACTTTATCTTTTAAATATTTCTCCTCCTACATCTATGAATATTTGTGATGATCTCATAGTGACAAGAAATACAATAAAATATAAGTTATTTGAAGAAAAATATTTATTTAAAAAAGGAAAATTATTGTTTCCAATTGTGCACAGAAAAGCAGCTAGTAATTTGCCTTTCTCTCTAGGTCACCCAAGTCAGTAGCATGCATATATTTTCTCTTGAACTGTTTCCCTATTTCTGCACTGCAGTAGAAGTTAAAGAAAGCAAGATAAAATCAGATCAGGAAATAAAATGAAAAATTCAATCTTTATTCAAAATATAAAACAAACATTTTGTGGAGGCTTTTATAACTGTTCAGAAAGAAAAAAAAATACATCAGGTTTTAATTATTCTGTAGCTTTTTATGACCTTCTGTTTCTTTTAAATCACAGAAAACAAACAAACAAACAAACAAACAAAAAACATTTCAAAGAAGAAATTGCTCTTAAAATGGTTAAAATACATCTTTTATTTCAAGTATTGATTATGAAGACGTTTAAATGAGAGATACTCTCACAATTTACTGCCAAGAGGCAACACTAACATTTTTGGAAATTGCACCACACGTAAGAATTCTGGGCAAATTTACGTAGCAGCAGCTTGAGTCATTTACCTAGTGTTACCTAGTGTCATTTGATTCCTGTGCTGCCTTGGTTTTTCCACTGGGTGTCTCCACACTACGTAGGAAAGACACACAGTCCTTTTCAAAGGGATTATGTAAAAGCGGAGAGAGTGCGTGAATACTGAAAAGGATGTTTTGAAATAGAACTCAACAGTAAATTATTGAAAATGGGAATATCTAAACGAGCCCTGTCTTTCAGGCCTGAAACCTTGAGTGGCAGCTGACTGCTTTCATTCACCAAAGATTTTAGAAATGTGTGCTGATAGAGATATTCTTTCTATATTGATCTGACTTTGAAGAATTCATGTCCTAGTATAGCATTGAAGTGGAAGTGGATATTCATGGAAAGAGAAATTACAAAATCTTACTTTTTTTTTTTTTTTCTTTTTTCTTTTTTTTTTTTTTCTTTCTGTGTACATTAGTTATAGAACTCAGATCCAGACCCTTCTTTTGAATTCCACATTCAGTAGCACTTCTTTGGCTAGAGACGGTCATTCCTATTTCACACTGTAATGACAATGACTGATACCTTTGAAATTAACAAACCATTACCTAATCCTTTGAGTGCAGTTGTCCTACATTTGAGTTCTCAGCTGCACTCTTAACTATGGTCACAGGCCCATATTTGCATTGCTCTTTAGCATTCTCCAGAGCACCATCAAAGAGATACACTTCTGTGCTGATTCCTTCTCTCAGCATCCAGTGTTTTACACAGTGCCTTACACCCAAGCAAGGCTGTACTGCAGGAAGAATCCTTGAAAACGACTAGAATTGCAAATGGTTGGGGGAAGATGAATTCTACTCTGAGTTCATAATGTTATCATCATGGCTAGGTAGCTGTCCTATGTTGTTAAATGACTAGCATCGATACCTAGTGCATACATGACAATATTGCTGGAATTGCAGGTGACAGGTGTCCTGTTTGAAGACATATAACATGTTTGAAGACATGTTATAACTAGATATGTCCTGGTTTTGCATTGAATGTGACCAGGTTGCTAGACACCATGACCAGCAGCTGAGTACCAGTTCAGAATAAGAGGCATAGCATTTCCAGACCTTAATGACATAGGTTATCTTCAGGAAAGTAGTCTGTTACAGCAGTTCCTGATAGGAATCAGGTATGCTAGCTACAGAGATGTGAAAAGTACCTGCCAGGTTATATCCCCCCACCTTTGCTTTTTGTTTGGGATTATAAAAAGCTGGCATTGCCACTTTCTGGAAATGTGAGGAAACCAAGTGTGTCTGCCTAGTAGACAGGATACATGTTGTAATCCAATTTCTGCTGGGGGTCATCAGTAATTCTGACAATCAGAAGTATAATTTCATCACAGTTGCCAAACATTGTTCAATTCTTACAGAATTTTGAGGTAGGTGTGATTCCAGCACCAGCTATGCCATTTGAATTACTGTTGACATGAGTTTCACAGTTGGTTAGAGAACACCTGGAGTCCCACCAACCATGCGACTGAAGGAGCAAACTGTATCCTGGAAGCCCTTCTCTTAATCTGGTGTCAATAATAAATGCACCTTGAGAACTTCACTTGCTTGTGATTCCTGGGCGCAAGAACCCATGCAGACCACCACTGTAGCTAAGAAACTTACCAAAACATCTCCAAGGGAAGCAAGGCTTTCCATGTCTTGATGTATTCATGTTAATACTGTCTGTTTTGGGGGGATTTATTATTAGCCTGAGCTGTACTTGAGTTAAGCTTTCTCTTTAGAAAACTGGATGAAAATCTAAGGTATATTTTACAGTAGCTGGCCATTTTTGTGGTAGGCTAAGAATCTATATCCACTCTTTAAGAACATAGATTCCTGACTGATTCTGTGTTTTTCCTCCCACTTATTACAAACATTCAATGGAAAATCTGTTTAAAATATCCAAGTGTTACTAGGTCTCTTCTGCAATGAACTAAGTGTGCCAACATGGGTCATAGGCAAGTCTGTGGAATGGGATCTACCATTTAGTAATCTCATTATTTTATAGTAATATTAATAGTAAATTGCTGTGATGTTTGTACTGTACACCCTGGCAGGTTGATTGAGTGAGGCCAGTATAAAGAAAAAATAGCTATGTGAAACCATTAAGGTAAAGTGAAACATTTTCAAACTGACCATGTAGATCTTTAAGTATATAAAACAAAATAGAACTAGCTGCTAGGGGCACAGCTGGATAGCACAGTTTGTTTTATCAGGGAAATCTGTCTTAGGGCTGGTAAAATAGTAGACCCTTGAAAGGATATTGAACTTTCCGAATTTCTAATACTGGGCAAAGGAATCTTTTGCTTCAGCAGGAACATTAGCTTCTTCATTCATGGTTTCTCTGAAATTTCAGGATTTTTTTTTTTTTTTAAATCTGCAATAAAATTGATGTTATTTCTAAATTGTAATATGAACCCACATAGGAAAAATACCAGATGTAGGCACTTTCCTTATCCCTGATTGACCTATTATCATCAGTTTTTAATGAAAACAGTCACTTGTCTATTAGCTGCCTGTGAGGGTCTGTCATCTTTTTCCCCCTCTATTGCAAATACGCATCTAATATATACAATTTTTGCTGCAGTTGCAGTGGGAGTTGCAATGGAGTTATTGTTAAGAAATGTGGAACTCTCTTTAATGAGTGTTGCCCAGCTTGAAATCTTTTCCCTATTGCTTTGGTTGCCTTCTTGCCACTTTTGCCATGCAGACTAGCAGGCTGTTGCTTCCTTTTTACGAATTAGTAGAAGGAGAACATAAAGGAAAATATGCTTGTTTATATCAAAACATTTCTCCATGTGTTTCAGCAGTGTTCATATCAAAACAAATTTCCATGTGTTTCATTAATATTCCTGTGAGAAGAAGCAGTTTTCAAGTATGCACAGTTAATAATTTGTCCCAAGAGTGCGCAGAATGCATTGATTAAAAACACACGGACAGATGCAACAGGTGGTATTGCATACCCTTGGGAAGCCTTTAATGGTTGGTTCCTGAGACAGTCTTTTCTCTACATGCTATGAATTGCTATGTGTGAGACAATTAGTTTCAGTACAATCTGTATCAGTGCCCTTTTTAATGGAAAATTCAAGCTACAGTATCTAATTGCTAGATAGATAGAATTATAGTGAGTTGTGGTCTATGTTACGTATGGTGCCATAGCTACTTCTACACATCTGCAGCTGTGCAATCTCCAACTTGGTTTTCTCAGATGATGGATGCTGTCATCTGAGATCTCTGAATGAATCAATGAGGAAATAAAAGTTTGTCATTAGTACAATCATTCAGTTATAGTTTCTGGTCCTTGTATTCAACTCTACGAGAATTAATTGGAGCATATGTTTTTACAAATGCTTTTTTCCCGCATTCAGTTGTGTATCCAATGAGATGTTCAGTGCAAACATTGTCAGTTGTTACCTACATTCTTATTTTAGTCATACCTAAGGGTTCCATATTAAAATTAATGTATGTTATTTATCATCTCACCACCAGTGTACTATGGCATTTCATATGCCCAACATTTTGAAAAAACGTGGAAATACACCTGAAGATTTTTTTTCCCACATTTTACAGATGGGGAAGGTGAAGCAAATTGAAAGGTTCACCCAGAGTCAGCAAAAAGGCTGTGGTATAGCTAGAAATAACTGAAGTCTATAATTAAACTCTTACATGTATTCATAACTGATCCATATAATCTTATATTTGAAATATAAGGGAATCAAGATTTTATTTTCCCCTACATTTGTTCAAATAGAAAATGTTCCTGCTAACAGAGGGCTCCTTGTTAAATATAAATGAATTTACATTACTGAATCCATAATGTGAAGATTAAGTTCTCTCCTTGTTTGGAGTAAATTGTGCCTTTTTTTTTTTTTTTCTCTTGTGACATGAAATGAAACCAAGAAAGATGCATTATTTTTACTCAGTACTGATTTTGCTTTTGACATCATGTAAAATCTCAAATTCCCATTCCCTCTGAGAACACAGAAGACAGAGTATTTAAGTCTGAAACTTTTTGATTCATCATAGCAAGACTACATGTGTTTTGCTTGTATTTTCTATATACCATTAACTAGTAAGTAAAAGTGTTTATCTTCTTTTAATTGCACGGAAGGTATTTTTCTGATAAGCAGTGCTGAACTATCAATGAAACTGCAATTCAGTTACAATAAACAATATCTGGAGTCAGACCAAAAATAGTCTTTTTTTTTTTTTTTCTTTATAGCCTTTAACTTTATTCTGATTGCTATGCAGAGTACTAGAAAAGATGAATATTTATTTTTAGTCCATGTCTAAGTGGTATCTTTTGGAAGATGTTTACCAAAATGATCAAAAGAATGTAAGAAAAATGCAGTTCTAATATTTGCATCAGAAGGCAGCCACTCAGGAACTTCCGTCTTTTGCTTTTACTTTTGCTTTTACTTTTTTACTTTACTACTACAAGGCAGATTGTAAGGAATACACACTTCCTTACTTTAAAAGGAATCTTAGGTCATTAACATTTATTTCTATGACTACATCATATCACTCATAAATCATTCTGTCAACATACCCCTTGCATGGTTTATAAGATTTGATACATTTATCCTGAGGAGTCCACTTGCATAAAGAAATATTGTCCATTTCCACTCAAGAAAGAACGCTAACAAATGTAAATTTGGAAGCACATAGATCTATCTGCATTTCAGTGTTTGCTTTCTTCTCAAGGCAAATAGATGTTCTGGGTTTGAATTCCACCATCCCAATGCCATTAAGCTTCTCAATTTAGTCCACTTTTGGTATTCTCTCTTTTTGCCTTGGTCTCTTACCATGAGTATGTGACCAGAAATAAAGAAATTTCAATGACTACAGAAAATAATGTTTAACATAAGCCAGGCCATGATATAGTGCAAAGAAAGTGTTAAATCAGAATCAAGGAAAGATCCATCAGTTATGAAATTGGTACAAAACCAATAATATGTCTGGTAAAGTATAATTCTAGTATTTCAAAGGACTGGTTATCCACAGAAATGTGTTAGTATTAAAATGCATACCACAACATGAAACATGGCTGTGCAACATGTGTTAAAAATATGCTTCAAATAAAATTTCTGCAATTTGATTAATTACATTCATAATAGACATTCACACTATTTCCTGATGATAGTTGACTAGCTGACATGGAGCTCAAGAGCATTCTCACTAGGTCAAGGAGTGTTGTGCCATATACATACACATGCATATGAAATACGTAATACAACCATTTATACTGTACAGTGCAAATAGCTGCACTTTAGCTCAAATAATGGCCTTAACAGAAAGTCTTTGCTTAAGTATTAAGTATTTGCTTAAGTCTACTTAAGTGTTTATGTATATATGCATGCATACACATATATAAATATATATATTCATTAAAAGGAATTCTGTGTAAAATAAGCCTTGTTTGCATTTTGCTATTAATCCATGTGAAATGCTTATATTATAATTTAAACAGCTGCTTCCTTCTTTCTATAACTTCCAAACAGTTGTTCTTATAAGGTCATTGAATTACAGGTGATCGTGTCCTTAGATTTCAAATCTTTGATTTCTGAAAGCACTGTGAAGTCAGCTGCCAGATTTTATTGTTTCCATTTACTCTTTCTTTAATATTTCAGCTTTCTCAGCTTGTACTTTAAACTTCTGAGAAAGGTTGGATTGCAACTCCAGCAAGTTCTTCAACAGCTGCTGCTGGTTAGTCAGCATTCTATAGATGATTGTCGTTGTATGGCATGGCAGTAAAAATGCTGTACTGAATAATATCATATATATTTAATAAGTGTAGAACTTTAGCAGGCAGAGTAAACATTAAAATATTTTCTAAAATAAAGAACTTCCTAAATACCTTTTCATCTGTTATACCTACAGTAGGTATACATAATATTTTCTGAGGCTTCTTTTAGAAATTTTCATAGTCTACAGACGGAACCATAATGATTTCCAGTCCTGCTTTGCTGGCTATAGGAGCTGTTCCGTGTTGAGGTAAGAATGCTTTCATTTGCTGCTTTTATCATGGAGAGGGGTTTTATTTTATGAGGAGGTTTTGTGTGTAGTGCTTTTGCAATGAGCTGTGAAAATAACTAAAATTGCTCTAATAGAGCATTCCCTGACATAAGGATCAGAACTGGCAATGCCCTGGCCCTAGTCCTCAGCTGCACTGCAGGCACTTTGCACCATGCCAACAGTGCAAGGTGACTCTGAAGACAGCTTAACTGGCCATGGAGGGATATGCTTAATGTAAGGATCCTCCCTGGCGGCTGTACAGTGTGTGGCTGGGCCTTATAGAACTGCCAAGCTGGCTAGTGCAAAGCCTTTGGGAACATTGGCAGCCAGTATAAATCTGGTTAGACTTTGGACAGTTCTGATTTATGTGAAAAGGCTAGACCAATGAATGCACAGCCAGCCCACTCCTCAGCAAGTATTTGCAGAGAAAAATTTACAGCTTAGTCATGTGGTTCACAGATTGGTTTGCATTCATATTGTATATACAATCTGTTTCATGTTAAATGGATGATAGTTTCTGTTAAAATTATAGGAAAAATAATTTAAACAATGTATTTCTATTCATTTGCTCTAGTATTCTCACTGTGATGGAAATGTCCCAGTCTGTGAATTTAACTTCAAGGCTGTTCATGAAGACATTAAGCACCCAGTGTAGAGACCTCCTTGTTCCACTGGAGAGGGTTAAGAGGAGATAAAGAACAAGGGATATGCAGTTAAGATATTTGCATGAAATTGTTAGGGGAGTTGTGGGAAGCATTTTAATTTTATAATCTTTCATAAATTATTCATTTTTAGAATCACAAATTTGAACACAGCTAAAAGATACCAGGCTTAACAGCAAATCACAGGTTTTACAATCACAATGGAATGTCTGCCCTTTCAGATTCTTATGTTTTCTCCAGCCATTTTTTCACTGAGAAAGAGAATAAAGGAAAAAGATATTCAAGCTTTTTCCTTTTCGTTCTCCTCCTACCTAGAAAGTTATGGCACTGAGTCAGGTAGGTATTTCAGAATAAAAAGAATAGCTTTTGTTTACTTTCTTTTATCTAGTTTTCAGAGCTCTTTTTATATTTCAGAATTATTTTCTCTGATAGTTCTGAGTATATTTTACAGACTTCTCATGCTGCATTTATTGTTGATTCAAATCCATTTGCACTTCTTTGAGAAGGTAGTAGGGGTTTTTTTTTGGTTGTTTGTTTGTTTTTAAGACTCAGATCCTGGCCATATTTGACTCATTCCCTCACTATGTTTTGAAAGATATTCATTAACATGAGGGAACTATAGTTTACAATCTGTGGTGTGTATATTAAAAGTGTATAGGAAAACAGTACATGGAAAAGGTTGTATACATGGTCTATGTGTACTTTTAAATCACAGAATCACAGAATCACAGAATTTCTAGGTTGGAAGAGACTTCAAGATCATCAAGTCCAACCTCTGACCTAACGCTAACAGTCCCCACTAAACTATATCCCTAAGCTCTACATCTAAACGTCTTTTAAAGACCTCCAGGGATGGTGACTCCACCACTTCCCTGGGCAGCCTGTTCCAATGCCTCACAACCCTTTCGGTAAAGAAGTTCTTCCTAACATCCAACCTAAAACTCCCCTGGCTCAACTTAAGCCCATTCCCCCTCGTCCTGTCACCAGGCACGTGGGAGAATAGACCAACCCCCACCTGACTACAGCCTCCTTTAAGGTATCTGTAGAGAGCAATAAGGTCGACCCTGAGCCTCCTTTTCTCCAGGCTGAACAAGCCCAGCTCCCTCAGCTGCTCCTCATAGGACTTGTTCTCCAGACCCCTCACCAGCTTTGTTGCCCTTCTCTGGACCTGCTCAAGCACCTCGATGTCCTTCCTATAGTGAGGGGCCCAAAACTGAACACAGTACTCGAGGTGCGGCCTCACCAGAGCCCGCAAGAGGACAATCGCTTCCCTAGCCCTGCTGGCCACACTGCTTCTTATACAAGCCAGGATGCTGTTGGCCTTCTTGGCCACCTGAGCACACTGCTGGCTCATATTCAGCCAACTATCCACCAATACTCCTAGGCCCTTCTCTGCCAGACAGCTTTCCAAGCATTCCTCTCCCAGTCTGTAGCTCTGCTTGGGGTTATTGCGCCCCAGGTGCACAACCCAGCACTTGGCCTTGTTGAACTTCATGCAGTTGACCTCAGCCCATCAGTGCAGCCTGTCCAGATCCTCCTGCAGAGCCTTCCTACCCTCGAGCAGATTGACACACGCACCTAACTTGGTGTCATCTGCAAACTTACTGAGGGTGCACTCAATGCCCTCGTCCAGGTCATTGATGAAGATATTAAAGAGGACGGGCCCCAGCACCAAGCCCTGGGGGACGCCACTAGTGACTGGCCTCCAACTGGACTTGGCTCCATTTACCACGACTCTTTGGGCCCGGCTATCCAGCCAGTTTCTAACCCAACGAAGTGTGCGCCAGTCCAAGCCAAGAACAGCCAGTTTCTTGAGGAGAATGCTGTGGGAGACGGTGTCAAAAGCCTTGCTGAAGTCAAGGTAGACCACATCCACAGCCTTTCCCTCATCCACCCAACGCGTCACTTTGTCACAGAAGGAGATCAGGTTCGTCAAGCAGGACCTGCCTTTCATAAACCCATGCTGACTGGGCCTGATCGCCTGCTTGCCCTGCAAGTGCTGCATGATGACTCTCAAGAGGATCTGCTCCATGAGCTTCCCTGGTACTGAGGTCAAACTGTCAGGCCTGTAGTTCCCTGGGTCTGCCCTCCGGCCCTTCTTGTAGATGGGCGTCACGTTTGCTAGCCGCCAGTCGACTGGGACCTCTCCCAATAGCCAGGACTGCTGATAAATGATGGATAGTGGCTTGGCCAGCTCCTCTGCCAGTTCTCTCAGTACCCTTGGGTGGATCCCATCTGGCCCCATCGACTTGTGCACATCCAAGTGCCGTACCAGGTCACCAACCAGTTCTTTGTGGATAGTGAGGGCCACATCCTGCTCCCCATCCCCTTCCACCAGCTCAGGGTACTGGGTATCCAGAGAACAACCGGTATTGCCGCTAAAGACTGAGGCGAAGAAGGCATTAAGCACCTCAGCCTTTTCCTCATCTCTTGTAACTAAGTTTCCCCCCGCATCCAGTAAAGGATGAAGATTCTCCTTAGTCCTCCTTTTTGTGTTGATGTATTTATAAAAATGTTTTTTGTTATCTTTAACAGCAGTAGCCAGATTGAGCTCCAGATGAGCTTTGGCCTTCCTAATTTTGTCCCTGCACAGCCTCGCAACATCCTTATAGTCCTCCCTAGTGGCCTGCCCACTTTTCCAAAGATTATAAACCCTCTTTTTTCTCCTAAGCTCAAGCCACAATTCTCTGTTGAGCCAGGCTGGTCTTCCCCGCCAGCTCGTCTTTGGACACGTGGGACAGACGCCATTAAGATTTCCCTCTTGAAGAGCGCCCAGCCTTCCTGGACCCCTCTGCCCTTCAGAACCACCTCCCAAGGGACTCCACCAACCAGTGTCCTGAGCAGCTCAAAGTCAGCCCTCCGGAAGTCCAATACAGCGGTTTTACTGGTCCCATTCCTGGCCTCGCCAAGAATAGTGAACTCCACCATTTCGTGGTCACTCTGCCCAAGACAGCTCCCGACAATCACATCCTCCACCAGTCCTTCTCTGTTTGTGAAGAGAAGGTCTAGCGGAGCATCTCCCCTGGTAGGCTCACTAACCAGCTGTGTCAGGAAGCTATCTTCCACACTCTCCAGAAACCTCCTAGACTGCTTTCTCTGGGCTGTGTTGTGCTTCCAGGATATGTCAGGGAAGTTGAAGTCCCCCACGAGTACAAGCGCTGAAGATTTCGCAACTTCTGTCAGTTGCCTGTAGAACTCCTCATCCGTCTCCTCATCCTGGTTCGGCGGTCTATAGCAGACCCCGACCAGGACACTAGCCTTGTTGTCCCTGCCAATCCTAACCCAAAGGGACTCGACCTTGTCATTCCCAGCCTCGAGTTCTACAACATCGAAAGACTCTCTAATATAGAGAGCCACACCACCACCCCTTCTGTGCTGCCTGTCCCTTCTGAAGAGCTTATAGCCAGGCATTGCAGCACTCCAGTCATGAGACTGGTCCCACCACGTCTCCGTGATGGCAACCAAGTCGTAGCCTGCCTGCTGCATGATGGCTTCCAGCTCCTCCTGTTTGTTACCCATGCTGCGTGCATTGGAGTAGATGCACTTCAGCTGGGCCATTACCTTATCCCCCGGGCTTGCCATTGTTCCCCCTGGCACAGCCCCAACAATCCTTGCTTCAGCCCCATCCCCCTTCTTACCTAGTTTAAAGAAATAGATGAAGTTGGAATAGATGTATCTATTCATTTTTGAATAGATGGAATTGTTGTTAGTTTCCCCACTAATGTGTCAAAACAGTGGCAATGGAATAGTTGGAGTGGTAATAGGATATAGAGCTTGCCACTAATTCAACTGCTTTTAGTTTGTCCTGAGTCAGGCACAGGTTCACTGGACTGTTACATAGCTGAGTTGGTGGTATAGATCCACACTGTGGCAAATATTTGGTTTGCAAACCATCTTCGGAACAGGCAAATTACATGTTTGTTTAAGCAGAAAGACCAGGGACTAATTAGGCACTGTAGTAGAGTTACCCTAGGATAGTTGCAGACAGACAGTGAGGGAGGTGTGTTGGCAGGTACGCGTTAAGGCCACCATGGCTATTTCCTTACATTGGACCCATCCTCTCAAACATAACTACTAGTTTCCACTGCCATCCATAAGGTTCTTCTAGTGGCATTTAAATTACATGTATCTTTTTTAAAAACATTATTATTATTGAGAAAAAGAAAAATGTTATATATTGCTATTCATAAAAATAAAGCATCCACAATGTAACTGGAATTTTTGCTAATCATGAAGTTCATAGCATTTTACTTTCCTTCTCAAATAAAGATGTGAAATATTCCTCCAACAAGAGATCCAAAGACAGACCTAAGAGAAGGAGATGCAAGTCATGTTTAGACAAGCAAGTTCATAAAGGAGGGACAGAAAATAGCCTATTTTAGTTGCAAAACATGTTATCACATGTTTCAGAGCAAAGTGATGGAGGTCTTGGCTTTGGCTTTGTCATTTTTTATCAAAACCTTTGTTCTGGAACCCTGTGCTTTAGCTATGTGTGTGTGACTATATTTTGCAGTTTTACAATTTGAGTGACAGAACACGAAAGATTATTTCTGTAGTTGCATTCATGGCACTACATCCCTTTGGTATTTCTGGTTTTGCTTTTATTTCTTAAAGCAGTCTTGTTCTGTATGTTTTGTTGTTTGTGTATGAAAACAACATATTACTGGAAATTTTGGTAATTGTCAAATCACATATTTTGTTCATTTCTGCATATTGAATACATAGCATACTTCTGACTTCTGCTAGAAATAGTGATGTAGAGGTTTCTGTCATACATTTACCATGTGCCTTTTTTGATAGTCCAATTCAGAAAAAGAAAAGGAAAGGAAAGGAAAGGAAAGGAAAGGAAAGGAAAGGAAAGGAAAGGAAAGGAAAGGAAAGGAAAGGAAAGGAAAGGAAAGGAAAGGAAAGGAAAGGAAAGGAAAGGAAAGGAAAGGAAAGGAAAGGAAAGGAAAGGAAAGGAAAGGAAAGGAAAGGAAAGGAAAGGAAAGGAAAGGAAAGGAAAGGAAAGGAAAGGAAAGGAAAGGAAAGGAAAGGAAAAAGACAAAACATTTATCTCCTGGACATAAAATAAATGATGGTAGCAAGGATGATTAGCATTATGAGGGAATAAAAAACAGTCTTCAGTTTAAGTGTACCATTCAAACAGCTTGGCTAACATTTTTCCTCTACTCTTGAATGCTAATTGTGACTTTCAATTGGAGCAAATAGTCCTGCAAAACAGTGTAACATCACCTGAAAAATATGCCCCTGAAACATTTCACAGTGGGGGATGTAGCTATGCATGGCATATGAAATTAAAGATATGTCACATATTGGCACATCAGCTTTGTCATTTCACCCACGCTGTAGCATTGCAGACTTTAGGTGACATGCCACAGTTGAAAAGCCAGCATATGACAAGCTCTTCATTTAACTGAGTATGCCAGATGCTAGGAAATACTGCAGTCTCCACTCATGTTCTGTATAATCAGTTTCCAAGCCATTGTGCTCTCTAAAATGTGGTGTTTTGAAACACCATTTAGGCAGAACAATGATTATCTATACACTAAGTTCGCATCTGGAATAAAACAATGAAAATACCCCAACTCCCCAACTCTCTTGCCTCTACATCTGTAAATCATTTAAATCTAACCATTTATTTCAGGATCCTACATTTGCCAAGAAATATCAGAAATCCACATGATGTCCCAAGTGGCAGATTTTGTATTTGGATCTCTGATTTAGATGAATAATGTGTAAAAGTTCATGAGGTGTGAAACTGCATATAGATAGCTCCTCACTCTTTTATGCACATGAGGACATTAAGGTTTCTTCCAAGGTCAGTTCAATTTATGCTCACCAAATACTATCAGAAATGTCAGTTGCCTTCGGAGATAGCAAATGACTAAGCATTTTGTTAATATTAATTTACTGCCCCACCATGCCCACTTTTGAGCCCCTAATTAAAATACAAAGGCTGTGAAGACAAAGATGTCAAGATATATTGTTACTGTAATTAAAAAATAAGACTGCTAGCTACTGTGACAAACTTAATTTTTCACATGCTTAAGGGCTATGAACCAGAGGTAATATTATAAATATTATAATTTGGTTCTTAGGCTGGTTTAAAATATAGTCATAATTGCAGAAGACATACCTATACAGCTTGTTACAGTTGTTTCAAAGGTACTTATTTGTTCTTTAACTGGGCTTATCCAACCCATTATCATTACCCAAGTTTTTAACATAATGTACCTTATTTTCCTGTTCAAAACAATTGGATGACCACATAAATAGGCAAGTAAATTTTTTCACTAAAAACTGTTTTGCAGTTAATAGCATTGCAGGTCTTTATGAACAGTAGTTGGTAACTGCAGGCTCTTGGAGATGCCACAACAAAGAATTCTTTAAACATGCAGCTGTACACTAAAGAACTGACTAAATGGATTTGATAAATTGGTTAAAAAAAAAAAAAAAAGAAAAGAAAAGAAAAAAGGTTTTGGCTCAACAAAGTAAAAGCTGACCCTGGCCAAAGGATGCAAATGAAACAAAATGTTCATGAACAACACAAAATAAAGGAATCTGTCAATTGGAGGAGTCCAAAGAGAAGAACTCATGTCTTTTACTTTGTTTTTGTTGATTTACATGTATTTATTACACTTTATTTTATAGTTCACTGGTTCAAGTCTATTCTAGAAGCAGAAGCTTACTGATATTAGAAAAATTCTCAATCTATGTTCATGTGCTATCCATGTCATAATAGCTTCCACATCTAAATTTTAGATCCCTTGTTCGTGACTCATCAAAAAGTGCAAGAGTTAACTGCAATAATAAAGATTTATGTCTACTTTCAAACAGGCATGTTCTTTTGTGGAAAAGGATAAGACTTGTTTTGTCTTCCTTTCCAGCAAAGCTGCATAGGGAAGCTTTTCCTCTGTAACTGATCAAGTATGTGTGTTATTGAATCTGAATACTACTAGGACTCTAAAACTATACTCTCTAGTCACCATTCTTCTTTGTGCCTGAAGTTAACATGACAAAGTAAATGGCGGTCTTTGCTGTTTTTTTGTTTTTTTTTTTCTTCTTCTTTTTTTTCTTAATCTCTGACAAGCTGTTGATGAAAAAAAAATGCTTCTGAAAATAGATATTTGGGACCATATCCTATTTTGAAGAGTAGGACTTGAGGATTAAGCCAGTAGCTAGTATAATGAAAGAAATAGCCAGATGGGGCATTCTTTTTGTCTTATGCGGTCTATCTCAGATTCACAGGACTTTTAAGGTCAGAAGGGACCTCTGGAGGTCCACCTCCCTGTTCAAGCAGGGACACCTAGAGCAGGGTGTCCAGGACCATATCTAGACAGCTTTCAAAGATGTCTAGGGATGGAGACTCCACAACCTCTTTGGGCAGCCTTTTCCAGTGCTCCATCACCTGCATGATAAAGAGGTATTTCTTGATGTTAGACAGAAGAACTTCTTGTGTTCCAGTTTGTGCCCATTGCCTCTTGTCCTGGCACTGGACACCACTGAAAAGAGCCTGGCTCTGTTGTCTTCGCGCCCTCCCTTTAGGCGTTTTTACACATTGATGAGGTACCCTTGGAGTCTCCTATTCTCCAGGCATAAAATTCCTAGTGTTCTCAGCCTCTCCTCAGAGGAGGGTTTCTCCAGTCCCTTTATTGTATTGGTGGCCCCGACTTTGGACTTTTACCAGTATGCCCAGTACAAGAGTACTGAGGGTCCCTGAACTGGACACAATGCTCCACATATCTGAATAGACAGGAAGGATCACTTCTTTTGACCTCCTGGCAATATTTTGCCTAATGCAGCCAAGAATACCATTAGCTGCCTTAGCAGCAAGGGCTCTTTGCTGAATCACATTCAACTTAATGTCTACCAGGACCCCCAGGCCATTTTCTGCAGAGCTGCTTTCAAGCTGGGTGGCCTCAGCATGTATTGGTGCCTGGAGTTGTTCCCCCCCAGATGCAGGACTCAGTCCTTGTTGAACTTTATGAGATTCTTGTCTGCCTACCTCTCCAGCCTGTTAATGTCACTCTGGATGGCTGCGTGGCCTTCTGGGGAGTCAGCCAATACCCCCAGTTTCGTGTTGTCTGTGAATTTACTGAGGGTGCTCTCTACACCATCATCCACACCACTAATGAAGATGTTAAACATCTTGTTCATTGAAGACCAGACCCAGTGTTGATCCCTGGAGTACTCTACTCATAACTGGCCTTCAACTAGACATTGTACTACTGCCCACTACCCTCTGGCTCCAGACAGTTTTTCATCCACTTCATCCTGCCCCATATTTCAACAGCTGCTTTGTGAAGATCTTATGGGGGATTGTGTCAAAGAAAGTTCAGACTTTCTGAAGTCCATGAAGACAATATCCATTGCTTGTCCAGGTGTGCTAACCATAGTGCATTTAAGACTGTATCAGAGTTTTTGCAAAAAAAAAAAGAGTAAATAATGCCTTCACTTGCTCTGGTCATTTGCATAGAATTTCAGTTACACACTTCCTGTTATATTTGTGTAAAACCTAAACTATTCCTGTTTTGTCTTTTTGACTCAGTCAAATTATACAAGAGTGAGTTTTGCATATCTAATGAAGAACAGCTCAAAAGATTAGGAATAAAGTATTTTTGTAGAACTAACAAGCACTTCAGATATGTGACTGCAGAAACTGTTGCTTAGCCACAAATGGTTTCGGTCAGATTCAGCTTTTATCTTGGATGTTCCTGAAGGAATCTAGATTAACATAATTAAAACATTCATGAACCATCTCGTTATAATTTTAGAAATTTCAGTGCTGAATAACACACTAGGCTTTATTATCAGGCTTTATGGATGAGCCTTTTTATTTAGTAAAAATATATCTGTTTGCATTCACTTTCACATATATACTTTTATTATTTTAGTCTAGAATTTGAAAAAAAAGAGATAAAATATCAGTAAAATTTTTAACATCATTTCGTAGTTGCCTGGTGTTTCATACAAAACATACTTTTTTTACTGAATCTTCTTGTGCCCTCTTCATTAGACAGATCTGAGGTCAGACATACATTGTATTACCATGAGTTCCAATTAATTCCAAATTAACCCATACTTGAAAATCTATACAATCCAACTGGTTGTTGTATTAGGGTAAAGTACCGCATATCATTTCTAAAAACAAATTGCAAATCAGGAGGAGTGAATCATAAATGTGTAAATATGTAAAGTGCGCTCTGTATGCTGCATTAGTCCTGGATGAAACTCACTGAAGATATATATATATATAAATACAAAATATTTGCAGCAATACCAAGGAATTTGTGATTTTTTTAATAGTGTTTTCTTCTTTCCAACATCATAGACATCTTGAAAATGTGATGTAGTTAAGGAACTGATAATGAAGGTGGTTTTCTGTTTCACACAAGTTATTGACTGCTATTATTACAGCTTTATAACACAATATGAGCTTGTAGCATTTTTTCTTTCTTCTTGCTCCTGTTCTGGCTTTTAAGGTGTTTTCCTTTATGTACTGGATCATCCCAGTACTCTTTTGCAAAGGATGTGGAGTTCTTTACAAGGGAAGCAAGGTTGCTGTCAGAGATGATGCTGCAATTTCTTCTGCCCAATGTTTTCTTTACTTCTGCCCATAATATATAAATATTATAGACATATAAGTTATAATATTACATATATAATATTATATATTTGGTATAAAAGAGTCTCTTTTACAAAAGAGCTCTCACTTGGAAGTTCATCTGCTCTGCAGCCCAAATATTTTTTTTTCTTATTTATGGGTGAAATGTAATCATCCTTTCTCTAGACCTAACATCTGGTAGACAGAAGTAGCATTATTTTTTGTTGTTGATGGTGTATACTAAAAATAAATATCTGTTTGAAGTCTTTAAGGAGGGTTTATAGAGTGCTGAGAATTTTTTGTCTTACCTTGTCTTGCGTATCTCAAACCCATTAATATATTTCATAAAATAATTACACCTGCATTGCACAGTTGACTGTGGACTGAAAAGAGATTTTTCCCATTATAAAATTGATAGCAAGTATGTCCTTCTTGCTGTCCCCTGCAGTTTACTCCTCATGTCTAAATCCTTGATTCAGCAAGTCCTCCCTGCTGTGAATATGTATCAGGTTGTTTACCTGGTATTTCAGTTTAATTACCTGATATTTTTTATTTAGAAAAATTAATTAAAGCAAGCATGGAAGTTTGGGGGAAGTGTAGGAGAGTTCACCTGTTCCTGGAACAGATAGGAACCTCTGAGAAAGCAGAGTATGCTGTAAACAAATTGATATACAAGCATATACTCCATCTTATATTCAGCTGTATGTGTTCATATTTGTGTACTTCAGGGAAACAGAACTGTTGGCTTTCTGTGCAACTTCATTTTTGGATTTATTTGGTTAATAATGCACTGCTTTACTATTATTACTGTTACTACACAAGCAGTTAAAATATTAATCATTATTTTGGCTCTACATTTTAGTAACAGAACATTGAACATAATAATTCCACACTTACTAGTGTAGTAATATCTTCTAGATTTTTTTAACCAAGATCTTGGAATAAAAGTGAAGATAATATACAACAAATCTTTTCTGAATTTTAAGTTAGCTTAATGACTCCTGAAAGAAAGCTTTGAGAAGTTTGTGAATACTCACAGAACCGTCACTGAGTGATTGGTATTAAAAAGATGACAACTAATGCAGTAATTGTATCTTTTTATGGAAGAGTTCTCTTTCCTTTTCTGAGCATTATGTAATTCACAGTGAGTTTCTGAGCCAAAACTCAAGTTCTAGGGACTGAGAACCCATTGCTTAGGACCAGATTGTGAATTCCTTACTCCTGTTGTTGAATGTTTAGTTATTGTCTTCAGTGTTTGCATTTTTCACATGAGTAACAGCTCAGCAAGGGAAAAAGATATCGTTTTAGTCTTTAGTAGCTGTTTCTTCAGTGGTATCTGTGAATTTGGAGGATACTAACTTGATCTGTCTTTTGGGCATATGCAGGCAGTTCTGTGTAAGTTTGTAGGCTATGGAAAAATAGAAATAATGAACAAAAATATAGATTACAAGTATTGTGAGCAGAAGACATAGAGATTTTCCCTATTTCTCTTGAAAAAAAAAAATATATATATTTTCCTGAAAGAGTTTTAAAATACTTTAATATAAATTTTGTTGATCACCTCTTTGGTATTTAACTACTTGTAGTTGTGAAGCTGTGCCATAGGCTGCAGCCTTGTCGAATAGCATAGGGAAGTTTTAAGAAAATGGATATTCTTCATATAAGTAACATATGTAGATAAATATATAATTAATTTTAATTATATGAGAGGCAATTGCCTTTTGGTGGGTACTTCCTCTGTAAACCTACAATATTGTTTATTTGCCTTTTCAGTAGTTACCCTATTATTGTAATTTTCACTTATATTTTCGGACCTTTTCTGATCAGAAATAATTGCTCTTAAAATAATGCACTGCCCTAATATATTCAGATCATCTAAGATGAATTCTTTTGTGGTGATGCAACCTGATATACCTTGGTGAAAAATTATAGATGCAGCATTTTATACATTAGGGAAAAACAGGCTGACTGCATGAGAAAAGGAATGGTGAGTCAGGAGAGGGAGATGAATGACCTTTTTTTTTTTTTTTTTTGTTCTTTCTGTTCATCTCATATTTGTGAAACATTTCCAAAGGAGATAAAATCCTCAGCTAATTAATTCACTATGATGTATAAATGCTTTCTGAATTGAATAAATAGCAGTAGATTATTTTTTAAAATGTTTGGGATGTAGGAACTCTAACAACAACTATTTGGACATTATCGACAAACAATATCCCTAAGTCACAAAAGCATTACCCTAAGGATCTGTAAATCAATTATCCCAGAGTTTTCAGCCAAAAAGTTCTGTTCGATCTTCTTTGATAACAACAAAAGCTAAGTGAATGCAATGTGTGGTCTGCATTTTCATCTTAAATTTCTCTTTAATGGGATAAATTTTTGCCCTCAATCATAAGTTGGAGTAATTATGATAACCCAGAATGGATTTAGACATTTAAAAGCAAATCAAGCCAAACTAATTATAAGAAGAGACTGAAGATGGTGTATCACGTTCGCTTGTACCAATGGCTTCAGAAACTCATATGTCTGAATCTGAACCTAGTTTGAGAGGTCAACTGTGTACTGTTTTCACCATCATTTGCAAACAGCTGGAGTACCTGTGACAACAGAAATAGTTAACATTGAAAAATATTACAAAAAAATTATTTTGAACCACCTTTTACACTAGGTTCATACAGAGCGATACCTTAACATATGATGAAGAATCCTGGTAAGTAGATACAAGCATCCTTCTTTTCTGTTGATGAAACTTCAAATGAAAGACTGTGGCAAGACTCACACTAGGTGTAGCCTCCAAAAATGCTCCTTAGGTTTGTTTTTTTAACTGTTTGCCCTCTGATAGGGGGAGTAATATAATTTCCATATTTACTAACAAGATGTTATGTGAGACTGTGTCAAAATCTTAGGTAGATGAAAATCTAGCACATTTACAGTTCTCTCATATCCAGCAGGTCACAGTTTCCCTACAGAGGAAGAAGCATGACCACCCTGTGGTTTTTCTGTATCAAAGATGCCATCAACAAACTGTCTGATTCTACGATTACTACATGCTTGTTTTTGCTCGCTTTTATGAGTAGCCAAAAATAAGCCAATTGTCTTTTGTCAAGTTTCTCCATGAGGATCAGCAGCAAATTCTGACTACAGTCCACATTGCATCGTCTTGTTTTTGAGAACAGGACAGGCCACTTCCCATGGTTGCCACAGTAATGCTATGTAAAAGTGTAACTAATGAATGTAAATTGTGAAGATGCCCCAATGAGTTGCACTTATATCAATCACATTCAAAGAACAAATACCTCAAAGAAAATTGCAGAGTGACAGATTTTCTAAATTTCTCCCTGTGGTGACTAAAATGTTAGAACATTTTATTTAGTTTCAGAGATTGAGTTCCCTGCCCTGGTAATTTCAGTAGTAAAATCTTGGTAAATCTTGCATATTCAACATCAGGGATATAGTAGAGAAGGTATTTGGCAGGAGCAAGTCAACATAAAAAAAAAAAAAAGCAAGACATTACAAGACATTGTTCATAAAGCCTATCATCTCATTATGTTTCAACAGGATTTCTGAGTGGTATATTGTCAGTAGCATGCATTAAATGATTTTTTGCCTTAATTTAATTAAGGATAGATATTCAAATCATTGTCAGTAAGCCTCTGCTCCTGTGTAACTGTGAATATTTTGGCCATGTCATCCTTTGCAATATCATCTTAGCAATATCATCTGCTGCTTGCAATATCCTCTTACTGCATTTTTTCATGATCATGATAGAACACTGATCTTCGTTCGTGCTTCTGGTTTCTTTGGCACTAGTTTGTAACCAAATCCTTTATTTAAAGACTTCTGCCTTCTGTTTCTCACAGAGTAATTAATCTGATTGTGGCCATGCAAGGTAGGTTACTTTTTCTGGACCTTTTGACTTGTTTTAAAATTATGGGTACTTCCAAGTTGGAATTTCTTCTCATTCAGACATTCTTCCAGCTGAGACAAAATAACAAACAGAAGGTGGGAGAGGGCAAACGTGGATGTGGGGATTTGATGTATTCCATCCCTTGTCTGGGGACAAAAATTAAATATAAGTTTTCATTTATGACGTCTCAGGAAAAAGAAGCCCATTGATATTTGCCCATTCACAGACCCATCTACAATAATATTTTTCAATGTGTGAAATGTTCTTTGAGGCGTATTCCTATGAAGTGCTGTTTTTACTGCATACTAGTGAAGAGGCATGTAATAAGAAGAAAGAACAATTAAATGAACTGCAGCCCTTTTATCCATTAAGGGAAGAGCATTGCAGTAAGCAGCTATGGTGAATAATAACACTGGAAAACTAAAATGAGAGCTGACATTAGTGATAATGCACTTTCTGCCTCTTGAAGGTAATATACCAACAAAGCAAACAATTTGAATTACACTCAAAAGCAGAGAATTTCACTGGAAGTGAAAATGTTGGATAGCAGACTGAAGCAAAATACAAATTTGAAATATAGTGATTGACAGTAGGGAAAGACACTGATATTTAAGTGCTAGTGGGATTAACATGCTACAATATTAAAAATGTTGGACAAAGCAAATCAACTTAATTTATATATCAAAATCATTTGAAACAAATTACAAAAAGAAATCCATATAGATGTTGATTTCCCAAAATGCCTCATAAAAGTTTGAGAGTATTGGAAATCGAATCAGAACATATGACAACATGCTGGACTCTGTCTTACCTTCAGTTACTTGGGATTACAATGCTAAGCTTACATACAGTTGAGGTTAAATCTTGTTACAGTTCTGAAATCTACCTGTGTAAATTTAGAGTTATAAATGAGGATGACTGAAAGGCTGCAAGGAAATGACCAGAATGTCACACTTAATGGTCTAAGGAAGGAATGCATGTTCTGTTGAATATATTAATGTTCTGATTATTAAGATTGGATCATTTTCCCTTTATGTTTATTTAATTATTTACTTTTGAGGGATGTGGATTTCTGATTTAACAGTGATACAATACACCAGGAATATAAAGATGCCTAACACAAACCTTAGCAAATAAAACTTGAAGAGACACTTCAAGTAAGTATTTTTTACTTAATAGTTGCATCCTCTAATTAGTTGTAAATCTAGCTTAAAAACAATTCACAGTGACACTCTCTGTTAGGCAATTTACTCAGATCGATTCTGCTGTTTTTCAAAAGACTCCAAGTGGAGAAAGGAAATTGCTATCACAATGTTGCCTATATTCTGTTAGAATTTTTTCTCAAGCTACCATAAGACTATATATTTTAAAGACTTCCTGTGGGGTTCTGAATTTCTGGAGAAGCCATTGATACAATTAAGTATGTGTGTTTATGTTTATGTAACCCTGTTTACCTGCACACAATGCATGCTAAGACATCCAAGGCATCTGAATTATATTTGAATAAGTTATTAGACCTTTCAAACAGTATAGCTATTCTAGTCTGATGAGCCTGAATGTTTGATTTTGAAACAGCTGATGAATTTCTCATATTGACAAATGCATTTTCCTTTAAGTGGGTGTTTTGTATCCATAGAAAAATGCATGAAGCTGCCAGGGTAACCATGAATGTTCCTCAGGTCCTGGGATGAATAAGTAGCTAGAGTTTGATAAATATATGGCTCTGCATGGGGCCTATGGGGTAATTCTGTCTATGGCCATTCTGACAACATCTGTGATGTATGGCATCTAGCATCCCATGGAAGCCTATAACTAGATATATACCAACTAGCTCATACAACCTCTTATCACACAGGTGGTGATGTGGCTGATGGGACTTTAACAGCACTTTATCTGATAGAGTCTGCCTGGCTTTGCTTTCCCTGGACTAGGCTAACTTGACGCTAATTCATTCTACTACAGCCAGGAAAAATGTGGTCATCTTTGCAAGGTAGAGCAGCACCCAGAACTGCTCCGATGGTTTGTGAGAGTGCAAGTTTGCTATGATGAGCAGCTTGTCATTTCTTTGTCAATCTTTTATTACACCCAGAGAAGCCACTTGCATATATTGTACTTTTCTACTGCTTTTAGGCAAAAAGTAAAGACAAAACAGCAGGTGTCTAGTGGTGAAGACTGGAAGCTAGAAATTGTGAGCCTTAAATGTGTTTTGTCATGGGAGTAAGTCAGTCTCACATCTCTGCTTAGCTGGGAGTGAATGGGAAAGCTGTTGCTGTTCAAGCATGTTTGTGAATCCAGGGACTAGCTGCTACCAATACAAGTAAGATCAGCTGCTGCTATAGATCTTACTAACATACTTAATTCCACTGGGATGATTAGACTTTCCAGTTTCCAAAATATTTAGTTTCCCAAGCTCATTTAAAGATTGACCTTGCAACATTTACATTTGGACATACGAATCAAGACAGTGGACATGATTGCACTTACACTTTCAGTATAAGAAGCATAGACTAAGCAATTTTAGTTGAATATTATGACATACCACAAAAAATGTTTCATAGTAGTAAAAAATCAGGTTAAGGAAAGTCAAATTTAATGTATTATAAATGTTTGCCTTAAATTTTTGTGGTCTTAACACAAAATATCAGTGCAGGACCATTGCCTAAATATATATCACATAGTTGTATGCTAATGAGACTACAGGTGAGTGACTAGTCTCATAGTGACTAGTCTCATTACCTTTAGCTATCATTAAATAATATTACAAGCTGGGGCTATAAACCCAAACTGGCTTAATAATAATATAATATAATATAATATAATATAATATAATATAATATAATATAATATAATATAATATAATATAATATAATATTATATAATATTATATTATATTATATTATATTATATTATATTATATTATATTATAAATATAATAATATATAACATAATACCAGTTACTTAAAAAAAAGTGATTCAACTCAAGTAAGATGGGATTCAAAGCTGTCATTCAAAATATGAGATCTAGGCAAAGCTGTGTGTTTTAGTTTACTGAAAAACTTAGAAGTGAATTCATCTGCTGAAGATGGTAGAGACTTTTGCCTGATTCTCTTCAGATAGCTCAGTTCTGCACAGCTTAGAAACTCATTTACTGTTCTGTTTAAACCTAAAGCTACAGAACTTTGTATGTTCTTTGCCTTGATTTTGTTTTTCTTTCTTCATTCATTTGAGGGATGAAATTTTTTTGACTGCTGCTAAGCAATGAATGCCTGATAAAATTTGGTATTTTCAATGAAACAGAATGAGACCAATTTGAATAAGGAGTATCTATCTTATGCTGGTCAAAATGCTCAGGGACAGAGAATAAGGGGAAAATAGAAAGACTGGAAGGACTTTGGGTACTTTGTTTTCAGGGGAAGTTCAATAGCTCTGCAAGTCTGAAATTAGAAATATGTGCTATATGGAGAAATTAGCAGTAAGGAAAGTGGGCAATCTTTCTGAGACATCTAACAAAACTATAACATAATGATTTGCTGAGGTCAAATATTTCATTTTAATGCTACTTAAAATGTTTCTGAAATACTTGTATGAAGCAGCATGCAAGTCTGAAATCACTTCAATCCTATAGTGAAGGTTTTACAATGAAGTAGAGGATGATAAATCAGTGGGAGAAAGCACATCACAAAGAAATATCTTTAGGTCATAGTAATGGCTTTTTAAAGCTGGAACATCTAGTAAGTGCTAGAAGGACTTGATAAAAAGGAACTTTGTCAATAAATGTTCACAGTTTCTAAGGTGGATTTGCGTGATTAGCTCCAAAGGCTATTACTTTCAAATGATTTCAGATGTTTTGGACTAAATCTGAAATAAACTAATACAGCACTTGAATTCTGTAGCAGGTGTACATGCATTTAAACACAGACTTTTATTGAGGATTTTCAACCTGTAATCACTCTTTTCAACCTGTAATCATTCCTGGGCCAGATATTCTCCTTTTCTCTTTCAGCTTGCACAAAAGTTTAATGCTGTTTATTGCATGGGTGTTTTTCTTTGATATAAACATTCAATACTTAAGTATTTCACATTTTCATAGGATCTTGTATGCCTGCAGTGAGGAGTGGGGTATAGTGCAAGGAACCCCAAACACACTAATAATTTTTTTAAACCAGGAGAGAGTCATGGTTTAGCTTCCATTAATAAGCTAATTATCTGAACTCTTTGTCCAGACCAATGAACTTCCAAGATATGAGTCTTGAGAGGCTTGAGGTATGATCTTAGATGATATGTTTGGCTTTGAATTGTTGTATAAAATATACTCCTACTTTATATTTACCAACTGCTACCTGTTCGTTCCACTCATGCGAAGTACCTTTGACAAATCTCAGCGGCGTTCTAGAGTCCATAGAAACTAGCTCGAAGCTGAAATGACTCTTAAATTCTCCTTGACTCCATTCCCATTTATGTTATCATTTATTCCTTGAGGAGTTACATTCTGGATCCAAATGAAAATACCTTTGCTGCTATGCCTGGCCAGATGCAGAAGGCAAACCAGAATTAAAACTCATTAAAAAAGAATGGAGGATTTCTAGGATCTTCCCAAAAAGGATCTTCTGGAGAGGAGGCAAAGAAGAAATGAGAGCCTTTTACTTGTTCATTAACTTCTGTCTTTTCTATGACATTTCATAGGTGTAGGTTCCTACCACTGCAAGCTGTTATCTCATGGGGAGCCAAACACTACCTAACATTGTGTAAGAAGCTGTCAGTGATGCAGCATAGTGTGCACAGCCCTTTCATCTCACTAAGATCAATCCCTCATTCTCCTCAGAGTGTGTCTGTCTCTGCTTTGATTGAACCTTTTATCAGTGTTTATATCAAAACTCTTGAACATCATCTTTTTTAAAATACTTTCCAAGGATAGACTTAAATTACAGCCAGTGATATTATAGGTCTCTTGTGCTTTATGAAGTGGGTGAGAGTAACTGTGATTTCATCAGATTTTCTTTTCCTAACACATCAGTTTACACAGACGTATTTCCCATCTGTGCATCTTTTCTTTTTGCCTCGAGGAATTTAGCAGGAAATCTAGTATACATTAAAACACTACTGGAACGGAATAGTTTAGTGATTTCTATTCTGGTCACATCATCAATAATCCTCTGAATGCTTGTTCTAATACATAGTAAAGATGTTGGGGAACAACATACATAACTGTGCTGTGTGGAGTTAATTTGGAATCACGGAAGTACTAGTAAACCAGCATGTTTGTAGTTCTTGTTCTTAAAATTTTGCCATTAGCTATAACCATCTGGGATAGGGGGATTTCTAAGTCTGACATACAGTAACCAACAGTAACATTGTCTTGCACTTGAAGATCCTTTTCTGGATCCCTTAGATGTAACTTAATTTAATAACAACTTAACCTTACAAGATGACCTGCAGGGATAAAATTTGCAGCAAATAGCACTAGAAAGATACAAACTTGAAAGATCTTGCAAAACATACAAACCAAACAACAAGAAAAAAACTACATCTGTGGACATTATTAAATTGAGAACCTCATTATCTTCCCCAGTTGGGGACAATAAACTCACTAGGAACAGGTATTCTACAAATAACTGTTCAGGTAACAGGAGAAGTTTGTTGTAGAGAGAAAATGCAGTGGAAGAAAAAGTTGGAATGAAGAAACTACAATACTAAGGCTGTATGAAATTTGTCTGGTTGAATCTCCTTCCTGTAAGGAGAATGTGTTTTTGTGATACACAAGAAGCCTGTATGTGGGTGAGTACAGGTTCTTATTCTGTAACTTGTAGATGTATCATCTCTGACTTCCGATCATTGTGCTTTCAGTGCATCTATGTGCATCTAATGTTGTGTTTGTGAAACTAAATATACTGAGCTTGTAGTTTTCTAGTAGCTGTTATAATATATGGGTATGTGGCTAGTAGTATTTCTAGTACTAGATGTGCTTGCTGAGATACTGCTTTTTATTTAAAAATAAGCTATTAAAAGATGATGTAGAATCCCTCATTTCATTACAAAACAGCATAAGTGACTGTGGATTTCATGCATTGGAGAAGGAGCAATATGTGATGATAATTGTGACGGGATTTTCTGAGCAAGCTACAAGTCTGCTCAGTAAGCTTTCCATTATTCTCACTCTGGATTGCCTAACTTTTCTTATTCTACTACTAATACTTAAAAGACCTTCAAAGCTTCTGTCCTGGGATGTTGCACTCTTTTTTCCCCCTCCCCTGCTTTATTAAAACAAAAAAAAAATCCACTTTCTTTGGGTTCATAACTTAAACTGAAAGTAGGTGACCCAGTAGTTGTTATTAAGAATTAATATAAAGAAAGGTGTTGCATCCTGTACTGTCTCCAGTGATAAGAGGCAGGTTTTAGTATGTTACATCTCAGTCTTTAGTATCCTGGCAGTGGAGCTGTAGAGCTAGCTCCCTGTGTTTTTGTGTGCCGGTCATAGATTTCAGTTCTTGCTAATGGGTTATAAGCATAACTCTTAAAATACTCTTCTGAAGTAGTTACACATATATCACTTTTTCGTAGAGTGATTTTTGTTAGGATTTATTCGTCTTTTAGGAGCTAAGTATGTTTTTCTCTCATGTGCCTTGATGTTTACTCTCTTAACATTCTGGAACAGCATAGATGTATTTTGTAGTCACCAAAGTTGTACAGAAAATTGTGTTTCTTGCTTATGCCATTATTAAAAAAACAAACAACAACAACAACAACAAAATAAAATGAAAATAAAAACTTCTGACGCTCCTTTACACTGTAAAAAGTCTGAGTTATCATGCAGTCCTTAGTAGTTTCTGCTCGTAATGGTGCACATGGCAGTATCACCTGCTGTTCATATTACTCTGAGTTTTAAGGGTTTACTTAATGCTTCAGTAGTTAAGGCTTTGAGCACTAATATTACTAGACCATAAGAATCACACTGTGAAAAGCAAATATGCTTTCTGTGGCTCTCCTTCTTTATTTTTTTGAGGAGTGTGGGGGATGGGGAATGTTCCTATATAGCCAAAGTTCAATTTTGTAAGCTAACGGTGTTGTCTAAAATAGAAAAAAAACTCTTGGAAGAAGACGGATCTGATATAGTTTGATTAAGTTAGAAGAGAGAGGTTGAAAATCTTTGTGTGTCCCTAATATTTCCTTTCTGGTGCAGCAATCTAAGTTGAGCAGGCTGGATGTTATTGTGTGCTGTAGGAAATCTCCAGTAAAGCATCATTGCCTTTCTAAGTGTTGCTTATGACAATAATGTTTTGCATTTATGCAGAACAGAAGACTAAAATTGGTGACTAGATCAGGGATAAAAAAATATTCTGAGCTGTCACAAATACATGGAAATGTAAGCTTGTCACTTTAGCTGCAAGTCAGGTGTTACCCCAATAGCCATCCCCACGCCTCTGTTTTCTGATTTTGTCTGGACATTGTGTTTGTCTCTTCCTGTGTTTGTCCTGCACAGTGCTGTAATTTGTATAGCAGTTCTTCCAAACTATTAGCCTTTAAGGTTAGGACCATGCTGCATGAGTGAAGTACACGCATGAGCGCTGGCAGTCCCAGCCTGCCTTTATTCCCATCTTTATGGGGTTCACTCTAGGCATATCAGTGCAAGCAAGTCTCAGCCAAACAATTCTTGCTGTACCTCTTGGTCTTATGTTGAGAAATTGTTGTGCTAGTATAAATGCTGTGTCTGTCTGGTTGGGCTATCTTGGGAGTTTTCTCATTGCACTCAGTACCTTAATCTTATTTAACTGTGGATATGCACTTCACATTACACCTTGTACAAGGAGCACAAAGGTTGATGGCACAACCCTTTTCATTTTTTTTTAATATTTTAGTAACCGTGTTAGAGTTCCCATCCATATCCCGTCTCAGATGGCACTTCATGGAAAAGGGACCCAATTGATTAGTTTCCCCTTAGTTTCCCCTTATGTGCAAATTCACTATAACTATGTATAAACCGGTGGTATTGGCAGCCTGTGGCTGCTTTTAATGGGCAATTGAAAATAGCTGAGGAGAAAGTAGCTACTGTCAGTAGGTTTGTATTTACCATACGGGGAGTCTAGTTGAAAATGGCTAAAAATTATGGATGCAGACAATACTGCACAGTTTCTTCAAAACTCCTCAAAAGCCCTCTGGCTTAGATCATTATCCACTAGGGGGATGTCTTGTCTTTCCTCCTTTGCCTATAACTTTCCTGCTGAATCATGTTAGCTTTTATTCTCTGGCTTGTGCAGCCAATGCCCTTCTGGTCTCTCAAGTGACCTGTGAGTTCTTTTTTCTTGCAAGCAATGGCTTCCTTTCCAAACGGTAAATTTGTTCTGAAGGTTCAAGTCCCCCTCTAGGTGGGTATGTGGGTAGTTGTAATTATTTTTGCACACTGGCATCTTGCTGGAATGCATAACTTGATTTAAGAACTGAAGCTAGAGTTCTGTTGCTTAAAGGAGTCTTTCTTTTGTGGATATGTAGATAAATTAAGTGTTTTTCACTAATTTTTAAATGTTCACTCATTTTTTAAATGTTTAAATGTCTTGAGTTTGCAGTCTGTCGCAGGCATATCTGAATTCCAAGTGTTAGACTTGAAATTAACATATACCTTTGAAATATTCTAAAACAAGCCATCCAATTGAGTCTGAGCAGTAAGCTGCTTTCTGTTCTTCCCCCAATTCCCGTGCTAATTATGTCTCCTCCTAGAAAGATCTGTTCTCATTTGGTCCTACTGAGGTGGCAATTCAGCTTGGATTGCTGCATTATTGTTATGTTCCATTACTATCCTCTTAACTGCTTATACTGCTGAATCATCCTGTCTCATCTACTATTGTCTTTGCTTGTGATCAGGTGCTCCAGTGACCTTGGCACCTACAAGAATTTTACATTGAGTTGCTGTGGGGAATATGAAGTTAAATAGAAGTTAAAGCTTTTTCAAAGCAAACAATGATTATCTTACTGAGTGATGCAGACTGGACAAAGTAAAGGATTTGAAACCTAAGAAGATCTAATAATACCTTACTTATGCCTGGCATTTCACTACAGTCCTTAGAGAAATATGACTTACCTTTGGCATCCCATGCCCAGTTCTCTTGGGGACCAAATTACAATCTGCTTGCTGCAGACTATGACTTTGTTAGATTGCTGCAGCTGACAGCTGCAGAACTCAGGACTGGCCATCAAGCCAATAGCAGTGAGTTTGCAAACGTGCTTATGCTCTGTCTTAATCTGAAAATAACAATGATGGGCAGCTAATACATGTGGCAGTGGTGATGGCTGAGTTTATCTGATGTAATAAAAGTGGATATACCTGTGCACGTGTGCTTTATTCTGCTTAAAAAAAAAAAAAAAAAAAAAAAAAAAAAAAAAAGACGCTCTTTGTATTTTTTTTCCCTTGCATTGTCATACTTTTATGTTTTGGTAAATCAAAAATAATGACTTGGGGTGGGAAAGGAAAGGCAAGCTGGAAATGCATGGTTTCTTAAGTTACGGAAATGACCTTAGGAGTGACTTTGCCAACATGTCTCACTGTTTTAACAAATTAAATAACATGAGAAGGCTGTGTGATGCACCAAATTTTAAGAATAGCACTAAAAGCATGGATATCTTTGAATTCATGAAAAACTGACCATTTCAACTATTAGGAAGTTGCAGGTCAAAGATGATCCTGAAGACTTAAGAACTGTACTTCATGGCTGCATTGTACAACTGCCTATAACTTGTATTCTGTTTCACAATATAACTTGTTCTTTTTTCTAAACATTGCTATTTCATCATATCACTGGCATTTTTTTCAAGTTATCCTAAGGTATAGTAAGTTTTTTAGCTTTATTATAATTAGTAGTAACTTGAAGTTTGACAAGAATTGGTTGTAGGGTTTATCTAAAGATCTGTACTTGAAAGATAGTATTGTGTTTTCATTTTTCAAGATGAAACTACTAATTTTTTTGAAATCTATCAGTCTCCAAAGTGTGTTATGCTGAAATTACCCTGCTGTTCAGGTTGGCCCGCAGTAGTCAACGCTGACATTCTGACTACATAAAACCTCTTGAACCGAGTACTACACGTGCTTAGAATAACTTCTTATATTACATGTTTGGACTTTTTTTGCTGTTTTCCACCCTGCCTAGCTCCCCACACCCCTTTGAAAGGGATGGAACTAGTGGGACTATATTTAGAACCCTTGCTTCCAGTTCTGGCTGAAACTGAGAAGAAAGCTGGTATATGAAGAATCTGAAGAAACTAAACAAAAACAAAAAGTTATTTGGTCTATACAGCATGTGGATTTACTTTGATACCTTTGAACATTGTCGTTGGATTCTCCCTTTCTAAAGCTTGTGGGCTTCCTATCTTGAATATAACAGGGGTAATGAATGAGTTTATACTCTGCTACCTGGAGCATATAGGTGAGTGTAACTACACTGAATATGAAGAACAATAGAACTTCTTGAAACCGTTGTCCATTTATTGGCTTCAATAGCAGTTTCATTAAACAGCTGATATGGCAATACTGAACTTTGAATGTCCATAGAGAAGGTCCTTGAAGGGTGGCAGGCAGGTTTCTAGAATTGCAGAATATCTGCTGCTCTATGGAGCAAGGAAAAGCTGACTTATAGAAACCAACACTCTTAAAATCTTCAGTTACTGTAATTCTGTATCCAATTCTCCTTTTAGTAAGTATGTTTTGAAACTTTTTTTTTTTTTTTTTTTTTTTTTTTTTTTTTTTTTTGTGAAACAATAGTGTTTTTGCCTTTCTAATTTACTTTGTCTGTGTGTTGATGTGAAGTGTTGGGACAAAATCATTCAATATAGTTTAAGTGAATATGTATATGTGAAACTTTATTTCTTAGAAATGAAGAATTCCTTTAAAAATAGGATTGGTTTAAAGAGAACATTCAGTAGGGCTGAAATATGCATAAATTTAAATAAATATTTAAATAAGAAAGTCAAGGCTTATTCATCATCTTTTCTAACCTTTCGTCATGGCACTATTTCCACCTAAAGTGACAAATGGATCTGTCTTTCTTGATTTGATAGCTTTATAGATAATAGATAAGGAAAAAAATGTTTAAATAGTTGGCTTTATCCTTGGTGAATCTGGCTATCCTTGGTCAAACTGGTTATACTGATGAATGATTTTTATCTTAATTTAACAACAAGTAATTTCCCCACTATTGCCAGTGTGTCCCGTTCCATCCCGTCCCCCGGATTCTCCATGTAACTTGTCAATATTTCTGTTATTGTAACTGAGTATTTTATATTCTTTCTTATTATGAATTCAGTATAAAATCATGTCTGATAAAAGACAAATATTCTTCACGGTGATCAGTAAAGTAGTATGGTGCTAAAGTAATGTGGTGCTTATCTGCAGGAACACCAGATGCAGATGTAGTACTTGTTGACATTCAGGATCTTTCATTCTCTTCTGAAATATCTTCTCTTATATAGATATTCTATTAAGCAGGAAAAAAAAATAAAAATGAACGCTTAGCCAGAAATCAACTGTGCTGCTACACATATCTAAAATAAATAAAAGCCCATCTAGAGCATAACCATCTATTCCAAGAATTAGTTTGAACAACATGCTTCAAACCTATGGATATTCTTGGACAACTCTAATAGAGAATTTATACAAGTCCCCTTTTTCTAAGGATGATTTCCAGTGTTTTTGATTTTGGAAATGGTTATAAACTGCAGGTATCACTGACTTTTCAATTATGACGCAGTAAGACACTGTTCTGCTTCAGAGCTTGAATAGTTTTCTGTGCATTGAAAATACAATGAGCTGTCTTGTTAAAGATTTCTTGTTTGGAAATAAGAGGAAATACCAATAATGAGTTGTAACTTGACAGGCTGAACCCTTCATAAAAACAAAAAAAAAAAGCTCAGCAAGCCTTGTAGTAGTAGAACTATTAGCTAACCTTTTCATGAAACATCATGTGTTGTGGAGAAAGATGATGCTTTCTCAGATGCAGAAATTACTTGCTAGTTTTATTCCATTGCTTCCAATTTTCTGCTACCTATAAAACATTCCGATCTCTTTTTAATAACTGAAGGTCTATCGACCAACATTAACAAGATCTGAAAGTTTTTTTTTTCTAAAGGTGCAAGAGGGAAGAAGTGTGCCATGCACTGTAATTTTCTTTGAAAAGTAGGTTAAAAAGGTTACGATATGCTCTTTCACTTTCGCTCATAAAAGCTAAGCCATTACTGTGAGTTACATGTGTGGCAGACAGTGGCTGGGTATTGCATTCCTTTTCGTGCAACATAATTAACATCCTGGAGACCTTGCATGTTACTAGGTTCCACTTATATTTACTTGTAAATTAAAAATAAATATATAAATAAATCAGGAATGCTAATAGCCTGCATAGCTTTAATAGACCTGTGTTGGGGTAAGAGTTTGCTGGTAGGTAGATGTGTTTAACAGTACTCGTGAGAAATCTTGTCATTTTAGAATTCTGTGAGTAAACAAAAGAATGGGTTTTAATTCCTTAGCAAGAGATTTTATCTTATTTTTAAGGGACTTATCTCTTCTTTTCTGGAGGGGGATTAAGGTATGTCTTCAAATACTTTCTGGGGAGTTCTTTTGACTGATATGGGAAGATGAAATATAATAGTAACTTCTGTAAAGCCATATGCTCTTGGACCTGCAAGTGACAGCATAGGCATGTTTTCTATTTAGTTAAGCAACCTTTGTACTTGAATCTGCCTTTAATGTAAGGAAAGAAGCAATGGCCAAATATAATACATTATTACAAAGGTCTTGCAGCTGCTGATACTGGTGACTTTTAAAAATTCTGCTCTGTATACAATGTTAAAGTATTAACATCGTCTACTTAGTATTTCTATTTATAGTTTGTGTACTTGTTATGATATGTGCTAACAGGACTGCATAGCCTCACAGAAAGAAACCATGACCTATTTTGAAGTTCCACATAATTCAAATAATTGGTTAATGCATAGGAATAATGATTATATACCAAGCTGAGATTTACTACATCTAAGTAGAATAAAAAAAATCCATCAAATTATACAAGATTAGGTTCTTTAGTTATGGCCATAGGTAGAAGATACAAATGTTAAATGGCTAGTTAAAAAAAAAATGCAGTAGTATTTTTTGTTAACTCTTTGGAAATGATGATGGTGAAAATAGTTTGCAGATGGTCCTGAAATAAAGGAACAAATACTGAGTTATGCAGCTAAACAGGAGTAGTTCTTTGTGGTGGTTTTACCGTGCTGGGCAGCTAAACCCCACAACCGCTCTCTCACTCCCCCATTCAACCATTTAAGTAAATGATACTTAAACTCATAAGTATCATTTATAGAGCAGACTGTTCATTTGACACAAACTCAATAGCAGAAGCTGAAAATCTATTGTTATGGCATTATCACAAGGAACTCGTATTTTTATTCTTGGTGTTTGTCACTGACTCGCTTTTAAAAAATTATTATAGCCATAATTTGCATATTGGCAAGGAGCTGGGAGGGGACAGCACCAGGACAGCTGGCCCAGACTGGCAAAAGGGCTATTCCATGCCATGTGGCATTGTGCTGGTGCTGAGCAATTAGGTGGGGTGGGTGGCTGGGGTAGGAGGGGCAATGGGGACTGCTGCTTGGGGACAAGATGGGCATCAGTCAGCAGGTGGTGAGCAATTGCATTGTGCATCACTTGCTTTTTACTTCTATTATTATTATTTCTATTCTTTTTCTGTCCTATTAAACTGTCTTTATCTCAACCCATGTGTTTTCACCCCCTGCACCCCCCAGTTCTCTCCCACATCCCACTGTGGGCACGGGGTGAGTGAACTGTAAAAACAAACGAATGACAGAACATCTGTCAGCCAACCTTTTCTTTAAAATATATAGAAGTATACATTTGCTAAAAAATTTAATTCATTGTTTAAGTGACCTAGACTAAGAAAATTTTTGACCTGCTCAAAGCATTTTCATCTGTTATTATATTTAGTTAGTATTGTGTAGTGCTTCTGTTTGGTGGCCTTTTTTTGTCTGATTTAACATACTTTTTTTGGGTGAGACTGGCATACCTTATGGAGAAATTTCTTGCTCATGTTTGAATTCTTTAAGCTTGCCTGAGTTTTCATGTCCGTGCTTAGGTATGCAATATCTTCAACATTTCTAGAATGTAATTCCTCTTTGAAAAATACCTTTACAAATAATATTTTCTGACTTACCAAATCACTTTCTGCAGCTATCTAGTCATGCAAAGCATACGTGTATATATTTCATTATATTTAGAGAGTAACTGAGAGCCTTCCAAAAGGTCAGACTGTAGTAACGCAAGAAGTATCGTGCCAGATCTGACCATTTCTGAGTTCAGTCCTGTGTATTGTCTTTGACAGTCCAGGGCCATTCAGAGGAAAGGCAAGAAAACAGAAAACAAAGTTGTGGAAGAAAGTGGTTGTCATGAGTCATTCTTCATCTAAATTACCTTTAATCCTCTAAGTATCCAATATAACTTTCTGTCCATTTCTACTTTAGATTTTGGTAGTGGTATGTTGAATCTTGCATAAGAAAGCTAATGACTTTTCTTATCTGAGTTAAAGACAATTTCTCTTAGTCTTCTAATGAAAAAGTATCTTTCTGCTCTCAGCTTAAGACATTAAAAAACATTGAAATTGTAAAATTGCTTTTAAATTCTTGCAGCTTGATGAAGACTATCTAAAAAGAAACCTAAAATAGCCAAACTGTAAGAGCTATGGCAAGATTATTGAAGTGCTATGTTTGGTCCATTACTTGTGCAGCAAATGAAGCTAAGTTGGATGCTTGCCTTTTTCTTTTCCAATAGCAGTTTCTTGTTCTTCTTATCCCTTCCTTTATTTGTCTTAATTTCTGTGGGAATTCTTCCCAGATGAAGTGAGACTGAGCTTTGAATAGAGCTTGCTTTTTTCCATGCTAAAACGAGTGCAACCTACAAGTGAACACACATGGTGGGCTTTACCAGAACTCTTTAACTTGAACTCAAAGGTAACTGCACTGTAATACTGCACTCTGCAGTGGTAATTCCACTGCACACTTGGAGTCTTTATTTTTTATTTTATTTTTTTAGGTGTGAATAAATAGGAATGACAGGAGCAGTAGGTGTGGGTTTCTTTTTTTGAGAGGGCAATGCTAAATATTTGTTTTTTTGTTTTGTTACTCTTAAACTGTATTTATGATTGTGGGCAAATCGCTCTATCTTGGTATTGAGAACTGCAAGCTAGTTGCAAGGTTGCCACCCAAATAAGAGAATTGTGATATTTTGAAACTTGTTTTCTGACTGCTATATGGTGTAAATCAGTGCTGTTAAAATAAATTGGATTGTATTGGTGACCTTGAAGTTTGTATTTCAAAAGCCTGGAGACTCAACAGCTACAATTTCCTGTTGAATGCTTACAGAAGCTGCATATTATGATGACCCCAAATGGGTGGCTCTTAATTCAGGTGACTTGTCAGCAGTACAGGCTGAGGAGTGCAATTCAAGTTAATTCTCAGTCAGTTCTCCTGGATCCAGAAAAGGACATCAAGCCACCATTTGGATAGAGAAATGGAGGCTCTCTCTGTTACACAGTTACTCACTAATAACTAGAAGCAGGTGCAACTCCTGAGGTTTCTCAGGAGTGAAGGGCTGCAAGCTCTTCAGCCTCTATGTGCTTTCATCTGCTCACTCCTGGCTTGCTGTTCAGTGTTACTGTTATGTTATGTTATGTTATGTTATGTTATGTTATGTTATGTTATGTTATGGGCCAGCATGTACTTGTTCTTGGCTTAGTGGCTGCTGGTAGCTTCTTTGTTTTAGTAGACTTCTTAGATATAATAAATAAATATAATAAATAAAATAAAGAATTAATGTAGTTTGACCATATTTTCAAATAATTGGAAAGTAATGATTTTCTTTACATATCTTTATTCTTTGTCAGTGGAATGTTGAAATGTGCTTGTAAGTGAAGATTTAACATATGTTAACAATACTGTTATTCACTAAGCTTCTCCTAATACTACAGGTTGTCAGTGATTACTGAATTTTTTTTAGCTCCTGCTTTTTTAGATGATTCCTGCCTCCTTTTTTTTTTTTTTTTTTTTTTTTTTTTTTTTTTTTTTTTTTTTAATCAAGGATCAGGAGAAAACTATGGTGTCTCTTCTGTTGTGTTGCTGAACAGTGCCATATTTCCTGGCTTCTGAAATTAAACCATTTTGATTTTTTTGCATGTTTTCTTATTCACCTTATTTTACACAGCAGTTTGAATTCCTTTTAGAGATAAGAACCTTGGTAACAGGCTTTCAACTTTGTAGTGCTTGTGAGGCAGTCATTAATGGAGCCATTTTGATATACTTCTTTCCATGACAGCCTTAAGCTGGAGACAGAAGTGGCTCTTCAGTTTTTTATTTGAACTCTTGTCTTTAGGTTTTCATGTTTTTGATGAATTGATGCTGCTTTTTGAGTTTCTAAATATATGTTGGAAACATTAAAACATATTAAAGGTCTCTTAAATAGAAAGAGAGTGAAGCCCATACATAAAGCATGAGAGACATGCTTTTGGAGACATGTCACACCTGTTGTGGAATTCGCATTGTGAAATTTCAGAATGTCGGGCTGTTTTTAGAAAGATACATCATTAAAAAAAAATACTTCAAAGAGTTCTTTCCTGCTTGATTTGGGAGTGAAAAAGTGACTTAATGCTTTGATCTTTCTAGGAAATCAAGCAATGTAAAAAAGGGGGGAAAAAAAAGCTGTGTTTGTAGAGCAATGTTATGCTGCCTACAAGTACAGTGTAGATGCTTATTGGCTCCTGCAGACTACATCATCATACAATTTTCAGTCACTGTAGGACTACCCGTTTTTTGTATGAACTTCTTGGTGATAAAATGTTAATAAATCTGTGATAACAAGAACAGTAAGTTATCTAGCCATGCTTACTAGGTGAGTGGCTTCAAATTCAGCATGACTTTTCAGATAAAGAGTACTGTCAACCATAACATGCTTAATCCCAGTATAAATGTTTATCTAAATATGCTGTGAATTCTTATGCACCCCTCTTGAGGGGAAGAGAAATGTTACCATATCTGTATCCAAGCTTGAACTTTGCTTTATAGTGAATGTACACACACTCAAAAAGGATTAGACTCTAACATCTAAGACTGGTTTTAGATCCTCTATTTATCATTCATTATGTACTTAACAGCTGAGGACCTGGAGGAAGATAGCATGTAGAAACAACAGCAGCATCTTTCTCTGGGTAGCCCATTTCTGATGCATGGCACTAGTAGCCTGCAATGGCTGAGGGGAGAGGTCAGTACGGAAAGCACAAGTGCATGAGCTGTCAGGAGTGAAGAGCTGACAGTGAACAAGGCGACTGCTTCCTTGCTTAGCTCTTGCTGTGTTCAGGGAAACAGAACCTGATACTGTCTCACTAAAGATGAACAGGACTGAATCATGAAATGTTTGGCTCTGTCACCCATTTTGCTTAAGAACAGTTATCTCCAGGATCCTGTAGTTGCTGTCTGGCAACCCAGGAAGTTATTGCTGTTCTCTGGTATTGTAACTGTGTTTTTCAAGCCAAGTTTTGCAGCCGACCTTTCAAATTTGAAGTGCTGTCTGCTGTAGCAGAATATGATACTTCCTTTTCCAAGTAATACTAGAGCATTCAAGCTCTGCTTTCTCTATTTTGAGACATCATTTTTCTAAACTTTTAGTCCTCTGTAAAAGGGGTGAGGATTGGACAATAAACTAGTAGCAAATGCTTTTAAAGATTCAAATAGTGATGTGAAATGATTTTTCAAGTTTTGTCAACTGTAGTTACAGTTGCTTTTTTTGTCATCTTTATTCTGAGCCTGTAATTTTATGACGTATTATGTTGGCTGCATTACTTCTGTGCAGGTTGTTGTAATGGGAAAAGAACTTATGTCTGTAATATGGATCTCACTGGAATTATTCCCTGTAGTGAAAATGCAGACCTGGATAGAAATGGTTATCTCTGACTAGGACTGTGGTTCCTCCTCTCTGCTACCTGTGTCTGGTAGTGACCGGGCTAGCTCTTTAGGAAAACAGTAGGAAAAAAGTAAGAAAATATGGTAGGAATAAATAGAATAACTTTCACATGTGGAGAACACTTTTCCTACCACACCATCATACATGTATATACTAAAAAGAATGAAAATTCTGTGGGGTTCAGTAGCCAAGTTCTGTTTTGTTTCCTTCTTGCCAAAGAATAAAACATTTTTTTTCTTTTTTTTTTTTTTTTAAGTAATAGATCTTGTGAAAGATGCATTTATCGGATTAAGAACTCCTTTTAATAACACTTGATTTGTAATTGAAAACTATTTTCGTAACTGGTAAAGATTTCCCAAGGAAATTGGAATACAAAATCAAGAACCAAGTCTTGAGCACGTTCTCAGAGGTGGATTCTGGTAACATACAGATTTGACTCACTGTAAATGAAGCTACTATTTCTGTTATTACTTACTCTTCAAACAGATCATGCACTTACTCAAAAAAGTACTTGTGTAAAAGACAAGACTGAATAAATGTGTTTTTTTTCTGGGCTGTGTGGGTACAGGATGTGTAGGATGTGCATACGTGCTAGCGTTGGCAAGTACAGTTTTTGGTTAATGCTATTCAGATACATTTTAAACATACATTACATTAATGAAGGTAGTTTGTATTATTTTGGAGACAGATACTGGCTTTACAGCCTGTTACCATTTTTTAGATAACACTTAAGATGAACCGAATAAGGATTATTACTCTGGGATAGAAATGCTGGCTGCTGTTTTTGAGTGGAACACAATTGTAGTCAATTCCCACCAAGTAAGGCATCTGAACTGCTAGATGCTTTTGAAAATCATAGCAGATGTCTATCTCTATTTATAGGAGCTTGAACAACATCTCAGAATCTGGTCTAATTCTGAATTCTGGTCTGATTTTTTGGGGGGAGAGGGGGAGTTCGAAAAAAAAAGTCCTGAATTGCAACTGCAATTTTAATGGTAAATTAATGCAGGCAAATGGATGATCTGTTTTATTAACTTATTTTTTGGTAAATGCTGGGAATGTTTTGCAATACTTGCAGGATGTTTTGAAGTAAAACAATGCAATATCACTAGAAACTTAATGTTCAAAGAAATACTCACAAAGGTTTTTCTCCATGACAAAATACACTGAGGATACAAATCCTCAGTAGAGCCTTCAGCTGACTTTATTTAACCTTTAGGCATCGCCATCAAAAGCTGTTGATCCATTTGTATGTTACCTGTCTAAGGTATGTGTACCTTTGAGCAAGGCATAGGTCTTTGCTTTGGTCATGATGGGAAGCAGAAACCTTAGAGCCTTGGACTATCTTGTTCCATTATCATCTATTTCCTGAAGCCTTCTTTCTGTGAAGCTATTTGCATTCTCTTTTCTTCAAGAAAAAAAAGAACCAGAGAAATATTTCTGAAGATACTTTATCTTTTTATTTTAGTTAAAACACAGTTAAAACTAAGTTTTCTTAACTTGCTGGAAACTTCAGCCAGACCTTTTGATCCTCTTTGTCCAGTCCCAGGAAGAGCACAATCAAGAGGACTTATTTGGTATGTCAGCTTTCTGCTTTTCAGTTTGCAGGGGTTGGAAAGGCAGTTCTGGAATGAGGACAGATATATCAAACATCCACGATGTAATCTAAACATTATGTAATGTGTATTTAAAATTATTGCTGACCAAGTTCCATTGGCTAAACATTTTTTACTGAATTCTGTTCTCCTTTCTGCTATTGGTGTGTGTGTGTGCCTCAAAATGATTTCTGTACTTGAGCTTCCCTTAAATGGCATCAGTTGGGTTAGGTGAGGAATAGGACTCAGTCAGGTGTTTGTTTTCAGCTTCTGTTGTTCTGATGCTGGTTTGTTGCTCCATTCTGTCCCTGCCCCCCCTAAATATGCACAGAGAATGTTAAGGAATATCTAGGGCAAATGAGTTTTGGCTGAGCTTGGGCATAAAGAAAGCCCAAGACATAGCACAAAATTCACTTAGACTTTCCTTTACCCAGCTGGGTCAGGAGGGTACAATCATACAACAGGAGGGTTAAATCATTTTTTGTCTTGCAAACTAGCCATAATTTGACTCATTGAGCCTTTCAGTACTTAGAGGACTTAGTTAAAACAAACAAACAAACAAACAACAACAAAAAAAAAAGATGGAGAGTGGCTTACACAGGTAGATAGGGTTAGGACAAGAAAAAACAATTTTAAACTAAAAAAAGAGATTTAGATTAGAGGTTAAGAGTAAATTCTTTACTCAGAGGGTGATGAAACATTGGCATAAGCTGCCCAGAGAAGCTGCAGATGCCCCATCCCTGAAGGGGATGGTTGGATGAAGCCCTGGGGCAACGTGGTCTGGTGGGAGGTGTCCCTGCCCATGGCAGGGGGTTGGAACAGTATGGTCTTTAAGATCCCTTCCAATCCAAGGCATTTTGTGACAAACTATTTTCTAGGTGGGAAAACAGCTTACAGTCATTTGGCAATAGATCATAGGCAAAACTAAAAACAAAAAAACATGCAGGATGGCAATGGTTGGGGGAAGTGTGGGGACTTCGGTGCCTATGCATTCAGCATAGGGTGCTACAAGGACCTTGACTGTGAACGCTCCAGGGATATTTACATCCTGATTTGAAGATGTTGGCTTGGCAAATACCTTGTCTCTGCTTCTTTTGGTTTCAACTCCTTTTTAGGTTATGAAAGGTTCAGGAGCAAAGTGGAAAATTTCTGGGCCTTGGCATGTGGTGACTCTGACCTTTATGATGACATTGATTGATGATCTGGGTGTCACAATCCAGAACTCCCTGCCAAACGGCCTTGGCCATTGTTCCCCAGGAAAGGGGGAGGTATGGGGCCGGGGTTGAAGTAGCAAGCTTGTGAAGCTGAGACAAAATCCCTCAAATCCTGCTCGCTTCATCGCTGGGGATTCCCCCCCCCCCCGCCCCCCCCCCCCCCTTTCTTGGAGAATAACAAAATAATCATTTATGGAGATAGAGTAAATTGGGCATCCTTTGGGGGATGCCTTTAAGGGAGTTGCTTTTAAGCATCTATTGCCATCTTGTCAGCCCTGTGTCATTCACTAGGTAAGTTGTTTAAATTCTGTCCCACCATTCAGACAATTTACTGTTATCTGGCCTGCTTTTTTTTTTTTTTTTTTTTTTTTTTTAAGAAAAATAAGGGGTTTACCCAGGATGAATTAAGTTCCACTGATCCATTATTCTTAATGGTTATGAATGGGTGAGAGGTAACAGTGGCTTAACAGTAAAACGAAGCTCTGGTAAAAATGAGGAAAGTCACTAAAATTACTGTGGAAATAGTACAAATTAGCCAAACATGAAGGTTTTAGAGGGCGCTATTAATGTGTTCAAGGCCTACTTTGCAAGGTGAATTAATGCAAAATATTTTCATCTCCCTTCTTGCAGCAGCAGGCATCTAGAATAATTGTGTATGGCTTATATATGTGTGGCTTATGAGAGTGGAAACTAACTTGTCTCTCAGACTGTGCTTAAAGCTTGCGGTGTCGGAATGTATCCTTGTTAGCACCACGTGCCACCTTAATGAAAGGTTTATTCCTAAATGAACCTGATGGACTGCAGAAAAAAAAGTTTGTCTTGGATGAATTTGCATGTTTTGAAGGATAATTATCATATCCTTCAAAAAGAAAATTGTTCTTAATTACAATTATGTTCATGGTAGCAGGAAAGAAGCAGTATATAATGATGAGGGAGGTGTGTATGCTGTTTCTTTTCACACCTGTTTTTAAATAATTTAATTCTTTATCTGCTAGATTTTTTTCCTTTGTCTGCAGAATTTTCAACCGAGTTTTCTTGGGTAGTATAGAACAGAGGTCTCTGTCCTTTACTTTTCAGTCCTCAATTAGCACAGTGAGGGGAAAAAAGAAATTGTGAAGTAATGTATGAAGTGACCGGATGAGAATTCTGTATAAATAAGCCTGTTTTAATGCTTATTCAAAGGAAAATAAGATTGTGTAGCAAGTCCATTGCACACTGTGTGGAAAGCAGGTTACCAGAGTGCTCTTGCAGACGATGCAGTGTGCTGCTAGTCATGTGGCAGTGGTACCATGCATCAGCAGCACTTGGAAAGTTTTCCCTGGAACAGATTTTCAGCTCATGGACTGAAATTCTGTGAAGTCCAAGTGTACATGAAATGTTGTATTTAGAGATGAAAGCTTTAATTGAATATTTGGTGTAAATGATGGTGTCGTTCATTGCTAACTGTTTGTTTATATGTTTTGTTGGATGCAGACTATAGGATTAGAGCAACTTCTTGCCTAAACCAGAACAGCCAGACTTACTTTGTGGATGCTGCAAGGTGTGTGGACTAACCATAGCTTCTTCATGCACAAATGTGTGGAAGATCTTGATCTGAATGTTTTCTTCCTGGTATAGGACTCTAAGCTTGTTCAGCTGCTGATGGAAGATACCAAATACTCATAGGTCCAGTCTAGGACTGTAGTTGGCAAGGCTATGTCACCATATGTGTATATGTACATAGAAGCTTTTATTGTATCAAATGCTTGGTCTTGCTGGTCATGAATCAGAATGGTCACGAAGCATTCATTTTCTTTGTGTCTTGAGTCTTTTAGACTCAAAAGAATTAGAAATGCATCACAGGTGATCTGAGAGAAGAACAAACTGTCTTTAGGCAAATTCAGGGTGGTTGTACTAATAAAAATCTTAGTAACCACTATAGAAAAGTGAAGTGTTGAGGCACAAAGTAAAAGCTGAAATGAATGAAAAGGATCTTAATTTTGTATTTAGTATTTTTGTTTTCACTTAGATTGGCAACTTTTAATGCCAAAATTTTCCAGAAGTAAAAACTTTTTCCAGTTGGTGGTTTCAAAGCCTGACAGGTTTTAACCAGTACTTTTATTGATACTGGGAATTCCTGCTATATAACACAGTCAGTTACCGTAACTATCTCTGTATCACTCTGGTACTGTTACTTCTAGTATCCTGGTTCACATACTTAACATTTAGCTGGTATGTTATTTTGTGGGTTTTGTATATTCTCATCTTAAAATAAGGGGACTCAGCTGACAGTAGAAATATCACATTATCTTCTCATTATAGTAAGTATTCAGCTTGTCTCAATCCAAAGGTTTACTAGCCTGTTCCTGAGAGACTGACAGGTTTCATTCACTTCTGCAGGCATGCAACTATTACTAGCATCACTGTTAGACACTTTACAATTAAATTAACACAAAGTTGCTAAGCTTTTAAAGTAGCCTAAGGCTTCTGCTAGGACAAAACATGTTAAATATGCTGTACTAATGCCACCTGCTGATGCTGAGAGTACATGTCTGCCTGCAGTTTCCTATCATGTGAAGTTGTTATACGCAATGCTATATCTGGTCAATGAGCAACTTTTCACATACTCTGTCCTAGTGCTATTTTAGTTCCACAGTAATGAATTAGTTCCAGTTCTTATTCCAGCTTGCAATAATTTAGTTTCAGCTGTAGTACATTTCCTGAAGTATAATTCTTGCTATAAAAAAGGCACCAAAAAGCATAGTTCTTGTTCTCACTGTGTTCTGTCTCCATCTCAATTCATTGTTAAACAGCAGACTTTTGTAACACTGTAAGGAGTTGTTATATCTTATTGCCTCTCAAAAAAATTCTAATTCTAATGCTTGATTTTTGTGTCCCAGCATTTTGCTTTCTTTCTGTAGCAGAGAACTTGTGTACAAGGCATTCCTCGTGATCACAAGGAAGGACAATACAGAATTGTATTTCTTTGCTTTTTTTTTTGCCTTTTTTTTTTTTTTTTTAAACTGGGAGTAATCTTAAATCTAGCTATTGGCAGCAGGCGCATGCCAATAGCACTGTAAGGCACACTACAATTGCACGTCTGTTTCCATTTTTTATGTATTTTGCAATGGATTCCTTTTTTTTTTTTCTTAAACTTATATTTGAATTTCTCTGCTTGCACATTTCAGTGTGATATAAACAACCAAAACAGTCAAGTCCTAGAATATGTCCTAGAATCAACCTGTGTCAACCTGTACATAGAGTAATTAACTAGATCTGATAAGACTGTTGAAAATTAGGGGAAGATTTTGAAAATTTGTAAGCTATTGCAAGTCCACATTTAACATTAGGCTGTTAAAAAGGCTGAAACAGTAGAAAAAAAAGAGACCTCATTCCACTTAAGAAGGAAGTGAAGAAAAGGAAGTAGTGAAAATTAGAGCAAAGTAGCTTTTTTGCTTGTTTCCTATAAAAAGAATGTTTTTTTCTTTTTAAACCATAAATTTTGGAAGCAGTGGTGTAGCAAGAACTAGAAATTACTCCATGTAAATGTACATTGGATCTAGTACTGTAGGACTATTGTTCTTGGTATTTAATCTGTTCTCTGCATGGTTGGATACTGGATATTCCTGTGTTTTATTGACCATTTCCTAGGAGAAAGGCATGTAATCCAATGGCAAGTCTAAGCAAATATTACAACTCATTTGCAAAGGCAGAACTAGATGCAAAGCGGAGGTAGCTGCTAATGAAAGCTTTCTGCGATTTCCATGTACCATTAGCTTATCAGCATACTTGCTCTTCTTCCTTCCCTTCCTGGAGACCAAGAGTTGATTACTGAACTGTATCAAGAAGCTCATGGACCTGGTCATCCAGAGGGATGTTCATGACAGCATGTTCCAGTAAATCTGTCGAGTTTTGGACCAGCTAATCTGTATTAGAAAGAAATTCTTATTTCTTGCTCATTGAAGATTTAAAGTCTGGAAACCAGGCCAAGTATTTTGTTTTAGTTTGTGATAAAGCACTCCAGGCTATGTTTGCTGACAGTGATTTATTTATACATCTATGATATTCAGCAGCCCTTCCCTGGAAGGGGATTGTTAACCTTGATAATGTGCATAGCAATGGAATAAGACTGGAGTTTTATGCTAGCCAAAGCTGTATGTACTAATGATGAGTACACAGGGAACCTTTGCTTCATTGTAAATGGATGCTATCAGGCACTTTTTTTTCCCCTATTGATTAGTAGAGTGGTAAGGACAGTGAAATCAGAGCAAGAGGTTTCACTTCCTTTTCATTTCTATCTTCTTTAATAGGGAACATTATGAGTAGTGTGTACATGTACAATGTACTTTCTGCTGCATCCTGTGCATGTCTCAGTTTCTGAACTTGCATCCATATACAAAATAAGTGAGAAATGCCCATCCCTGTGAAGTGAGGAATTTGATAGCATTTTGTATCCACTCTACAGAGTTCTAGATGATGGGAAGGAGCTGTCTACTAGGCTTCTATTAACACCAGTAACTTACTCCTTCAGTAACATCTCTTTATGCTTGGCGGAATGGCCCCCTAAAGGTGTAAGGATTCTCTCATCTGCTTGCCACCTCTGTGGCTAAGGATTTAATAGGTGAAACAAGATCTGCTTCTGGGGTTTCGTATTTAATTTCTATTTATGACAAAGCTTTTCATTAATTGTTCTGAAATGTGTACTTTGGTCCTCTCGGAACCTTTCTCTTCAGCCCATCTGATTCAACAGCTGTTGTCAAAATACTTTATATTCACAAATCTTATTCAAATCCATTTCATTTCTTTTTTCACTGTGTTGTTATTTCTAGTTGTAAGTGTCCCAAAGTAAACAAGCCTTCCTCTACTCATAAAGGTAAAACTGGTCTGTCTTCCTCTCGTGGATGTTGGGGCAGTTATCTTTTACCTGCCATTATTGTGCTTCATTCTTGTGTGGTAGTGCATTTGTCTTATTGCCTTTGTGCCACATTCCCAGAAAAAAAAAAAAAAAAAAAAAAAAAATTGTTATAGTAGAATAAAACTTCTACTTTTTTTTCTTTAATTTTTATTCCGTGTGAAATGTTTTTAGTAATTGTGAGAGATACTTGGACTCTGAGTTTTTGCATGCTGTCTCAGAAATACCCATCTTGTGGTTTAAAATACAAAAGGAGTCAAGGCCTCTGACTGGCACAGTACCAATCCCTCTGTCAAATGCAATAGTCTCAATGGTTTGCTGTGGTGGCCTTACAGAGGAAGACGAGACTATTTAACAGAGATGTTGAACTTTATAGCACTTGCTCTCTGAACATGAAAAACCCTTTTGCCACAAAAAGCAAATAAGAGATAGACCTTTATTCCTTGCTGATTTAAAATCACAGTTTACTTTTGGGGGGAAGTTTTTTTTTTTTTTTTTTTTTAAATTGAGGTTGTTAAATGATAAGTGAACTTTTACTTGGGCAGACAATTGCTTATGAATAAGTTCTATTTTAAAGTAATCTCAATTCCTAAAAGAGGAGTCTCTGGGAAAAAAAAAAAAAAAAAAAAAAAAGGATAGTTTGATTTCCTTAAATATTCTGAAGCTCTCTCTGTTGTCTGTAGATCAAGAATTTGAGAACGTGAGTCTTCTGTGTTTTAATTTTATGAGGCCATAGGCAAAAAATAAGAGCAGCTTGTGCTTGCCTGTTCCCAGCTGTGTCTCTCTCCTCTGACTGACAACCTCTTTGCTGTCCAAATGACTGTTGCTGGTCAATACTTACAGAATGCAAAAACTTATTGAGAAGATAAACTGTGAGGACTACTGGGAGGAAGGTAATACATGTATATCACTAATTTGTAAGTCTTGCATTGTAGGTCAGGAGAATATGGGCTCTATGGTACAGTAAACTGAAATTCCAGTTAATGTCAGTGGATGTTCTGAAGATGATTGAATTGATTAATTTAAAATATATTGAAGATTTCAAACTGGGAAAGCTGAAGGTCCAGGACTGTGAAGGAAAGAGATGAGTACAGTGTACATGAAAGTGGAGTTTCTGCCCTTGCTAATAAGAGGGGATGTAAGAAAACCTGAAGCTGGGGAAAGGGCCTGCTCAAACTTTCACGCCCCAAGGTGAGCCAACCTGCTGGCTGCCTATGCCATGAGGCGGAGCATGGCAAGGGAGACAAAAGACAACTGTAAAGGGAGGGGTGGTTGCTGCAGTACTATTTTTGTTAGACTTTTGCTTTTGGGTAATACATGTATGTATAGAACTAGCAGCATGTGTGTGAATCGAGACATCCATAGCTACAGTCTGCTTTGCTTTGGCCTAGAACATGAGCTTGGCTTCTGAGCATGCCTCTCCTGCCTAGCTGCATGGCTCACTGTGAGTGAATGCTGCCTCGGTGCTGTGAGATGCTGTGACAGCAGTTACACAGTGTTGTTGCAGGGACTGTGAGGAGAAAAACTCCCTGGCAAGCTGAGAGATGGTACTTGTGTAGAGACCTACTGCACCCACAGAGGTGCAGTGCGAAGATGATGCCATCTTAAGTCACAGAAGAAAATTGGTGCTAAATGATGGATTTTATCACTGAGGAGTAGAATTAAGAAATGTTACAGAAGTTCAAAACTTAGGCTCTAAACATAGATCTTACTTTTCAGTCTAACGGTGGCTTGACCTCCCCCTATGTGTGTCGTATTTTTTAGTTGTATCCAAACATGCAAGTGCAGTATCAGTCCAACAAGTAAAACAAAGGGGTTTCATGTGAGTAGCCCTATGTGTGTTTTTAAGAGGAGGAGAGAGACTCAATGAGGGGTTACAGAGGAACCTGTATCTGACCTCCATGCACTCCTTAATGAATGGTGTTTGAATTCTGAATCCCCTTTTGGGAGCTCAAGGTAAAGATCACAGAATCACAGAATTTCTAGGTTGGAAGAGACCTCAGGATCATCGAGTCCAACCTCTGACCTAACACTAACAGTCCCCACTAAATGTGCATATCTAACTCAGACAATGCTCAGATGCCTATGATACATAAGAAAACTCCTCCTAATCCAGAAATAAAGGTTCACTTTGGTGGCAGACTTTGCATGTAATTTGAATATTGTGCATATGCTAACAAAATTCCTAACTTTACTTAGCTTGCGAACTTTTGAACTGATTAAGAGCAGACTTTTTCCACTGTCAAGTTTTCATTAAATTTTAAAATACATAGGTAGGTCTGTGGTGTCAGCAAATAAAGAATTTCTCAGAGCAGGGTTCAGAGTCAGGGCTCAAGGATCTGAATTAGTGGATCACTGCTCCAGCTGTCATGGTGGTACTTTTTATATAGCATTGTACCTATTAGCTGAGAGCTTCTCCAGTGGAGGCATATTTACAGTGCATGCATAATCTTCACAGTCGATGACTGTTTTCACAGCCTTTCTAATAGAACAGGATTCCCTGCCCACAACAAACAACTTGCAAGCTCACTGCATATCTCTTCCTAACCTCTTGCTGAGCCTCGGCAGTCTGGCACAATGGCAGATTCTGCAGCTGTTTTATTTAATGACCTGGAAATGGCATTATACGGGTGCAGACTGAGTGTTAACCCGTGATTGATGTGTTATTTCACTAGGTAACTTACTATGTGCGTGTATTAGTGCAGAACAGATTTGTTTCACTGCACACAATAGGTTCATTCTTCACTAGATAAATATAATGTGAGTAATTGCAGTTCATTATGTAAATACCTCCATATGAGACTTTTATGGAGTAGTAATGGATTTTGAAGAATATTTTCTCCTACAAAGGGTATGATTCCATTGTTTTTAAAGCAACATAACAGTGTCCATCAGGAGGAGGAGTGCTTCCAAGCTTGCAACTTACAACACTTGGTGTGACTTGATTTCAGATGGGGAGAATAGTTCTGACTGTTCAAACATCCCACCACCTGCTATTTGGGGGTGGCACAGGGAAAGGAAGGAGGACAGTACTTTTATCATAAGCTTCCCAATTTTGCTCTAAGTGCAGTGGTTCAGTAGAGAGAAAACAAACAAACAAACAAACAAACAAAACTTAGGCACCAAAAGGAGATGATGCTTCTAAATTTTGGAAATGCTGATTTGTCAGTGATGATGTGTAGGAAGACAAAATTAAGGTCTGCGTGGTGTGATTAAAGATTATTTTTTTGTTTTTTCCCAAGCATGTAGAAACAAAGTGAACAAGAGTGGAATTAAAGAAAAACATTGCTGTAAACATAAGGAAACAGAAAAGACAGTTAAGAATGTGATAGAGAAGACAAGAAGTTAAGGTTCTAAAGGCACAGCTGCTTGTGGCAGTACCTACCAGAAAATATCTACAACATAAGAAGTTTCTTCCTAAATCCTAAACTTTGAAGGGTTTTCTTCAATTATTTCACTTCCTGCCTCTGTGTGTTAGTACCAGTACAGAGATAATATATTTTGTTGTAACAACAGAAGTGCATTTCATTTTGGAAAATGAGTAGGTGTTTTGTTGGTGAAGGATCATTGAGAATGAAATATTTGAGACCAAAAAGAATAGTCCTGTTGACGTAGGATTTAAAATCAAAACAAACAAACAAAACATTGTCTTAGAGTATGCTTTTAACTCCTATCTACTCATACTTAACTGCAGATTTGTGACTAAACTTTGCTTGCTGGTATGGGAGAAAACAAACAAACACACACAAGTGAAAACTCAAACAGCCAAATAATGAAAATAAACAAAACCACACCCACAAAACACCAGTCCTCACCTGGCTGCCTGACTGCACTTCCACTTCAGAGTGCAGTGTTTCCATAAAACTTTTCTTGCTTTCATAATGTGGTAGCACGCCCCTTGATTCTTGGCACTAAAAACTAAGTGTGTGAAAAATTACTTTGGCATTACTATTGGATTCCACTATTTTCCAAATTGTTTTTGCTCCTTATGCTGTCTGGAAACACCAAGATGCACAAAGAATGCTGCAGTTGGTCAGCTCTGTGAAAGGAGAGGTCACACACGTTTGCAGAGATGGATCTGTCTGTTGTGTACTGGAGAAATCCAGCCAACACTGTCATGTATGTGGAGAACCCTAACAGGCTTCCCATCTACTAGTGTCTCTAGAATATTGGCATATAGAGAAAAGAAACCTTTCTGTTTTGCTATAGCTAAGTTCCTTGCCTATTGAACAAAAAATCTGTAATGAGAAAAATAGTTTAAACTGACTTAGAAAAAACAGCTCAAGTCTATAATTGAAAGAAAGGAAAAGCCAAATAACACAGCTGCTTTATGTAATGGCTAGCCTGTCTTCAAACAACTCGGCTGTGAAATGATGCAAGCCTTGAGATTATTACTTGTCCCCATTGGCAATTTGTATTCTCAAAGAGTGTGTATGTGCATACACTACTGTATTTCAGTATTTCAGTCTCACTGGGGGTGGCAGGATGCTGGGTGGTGCTTGTACCAATTGTGGTAAATAAGGTCAGTTAGGACACCTTTTTTTTTTTTTTTTTTTTTTTTTTCTAGATAAATCCCTCGTTGCTTCATCTACAGCTTTTAAAAATGTAAAACTCTGGTTCTCTTGGTAATTCAGTGAAGGCAAAATGCCCAGAAAAATGACATATGTTGTCTTCAGCTACTGCAGTTCCCTGGTCTTACACTTTTCTTGAAGCTGTAGCTGCTGCTCTAAGAAATGCTGCTTGAAGTGTCTGCTGATGTGTAGTGCTGCTTTTCTCTGACAACAGAGCCACGTTAGCAGATGTCCCTGGGATAGTATGAAAGAGATGTTCAACTTTGTTAAAGGGTTGTCTTGACTGTATGCATCAGTAGGTTAAAGGCTGGACATGTGCTCATTATACCTGGAATAACCTCCAGCGTTGTCTTAGGAAACAGGTAGTAGCCTTTTGTTTGCCTGGATTTGGAGATTTTGTCTTTTCAGAGCTCTGCAGCTTCTCAGCAGTGTTGGCTGCTTTTCTTTGCCTATGGTTAATTAGCTTACTTAACCAACGGAGGTGAGAGTAGATCCACTAGCTTTGTGACAAGTGTAATACCATAGATTTTCCAGTTGTGCCTTTATTGATGTGAATAGCTTGGCCTAAAGGATCCAGAAGAAGTATTTAGTTGCAACTTTATCCCTCCCCAGTCTCCTTCAGTCTCAGTTGTGCATGTGTGCATGTGTATGGTTGTCCCTTTTTTTTTTTTTTTTCTTAAAACTTTGATTTGCATGCTTAGCAGAGTAAGGGCAAGAATAGAAGAGCTAGTAATGCCAGCCATTACCTGCTGTCATGTGAGGGGAGCACAGTTTGAATGGGGGAAGCTGTCTTAAGAGTCCCTTCATCAGGACTGAGTTGTTTAGTGTCATTCTCTCACTTGTAGGCAATGAATTTCCAACCTTGTGCCATGGTGCAGCATCCTGATGAAATGTATTAGCAAGAATTCTGACTTTTAATATTCAGGTATTATATAGATTTGTATGGAACATGGGTGTCTGTGCTTTTTAATCTCCTCCTAGGATTTCTTTTTCTGAACCTAGGAAGCAGTAAGTCAAATCACTACAGTGATTACAAAAGTATCTATTATATAAAAGCATTGAAGTATGTGTATCAGTTAACATATTACATGAAAATATGTAGGTGTAGAGTCTCACAAAATGCAGCTATATTCTATTATCTGAGTACTATCACAAAGCCATTAACAAACAAGAACTCCTGTTGAAGTCTCACAGTGATAATTACTCTTTTCCTTTAAAAATAAACTGACTTCAGATCTTAAATAGCTTGAAAGAAAGTAGGGAGTTTCCTGTAACAGCTTCTTGGGAGGAGAATTTTAAACTAAGTAGATGACACCTTGGGTGGAGGTTCCCTGGTGAGAAATAAAACAAAAGCAAATTAGCAATGCACTGAGTGGGTCAGTGGTCTCAATCAGTAGCTGATGATAATAGGTACTGAGCTGGTGACTTTGGTGCTTGATTACTAGGCAAGCATCACATGTGCATAGTACATCTGATATGGATGGCTCTGTGTGAATTTCTGACACCCCCTGTTCTGGACGCTGGGTAGCTGCTGTAGGTGGAATTTGTGGTAATGACAGAAGTGACCAGAGGCCATGATTTCAGTGCTTTCTGTTCTCCGGCAGAAAGACTGGTCAGCAGTCTGTATAAGTTGGACGGTAACATAGGATGACACGGCCTTTGCTACATCTATAGAGGAGGCTGCGAGTATTGAATCTAGGCATGAGAGAAGTCAAAAAACTTCAGGGAATTTTAGATGCTTTTGTGAGGAAAAAGGGGAATACCATTCTGTTACTTGGTAATAGAGAAAACTGAGAACTCGAAATAGAGATGCACAACAGTGGGTTTGTAGAGGAATAAAATGATGGTGGTGGGGAGGGGGGAATAAATATACTGGAGGAAAAATAGGGAGTCTTCCTTCTCAGGGGTAAAACTGTGTACCAGACTGCATAATGTTCAGGAGGAGCTCTTTGAGCTTCATCTCTTAAGCTTTCCTGTGAAACACTGACAAGATGTCCTTTCACTTTCTTCTATCTGCCTTCAGATCTAATTCCAAAAATACTGTTTTGGAGAGAGTTAAGCCCATCCTCCATGAATATGGGGGGGGGGCTATTTCTAGTGATGTCTGTGAAGTAGAAGGCCTGGTAAGTGCACTTTTTTATTTTTATTTATTTATTTATTTATTTATTTATTGATCGTGAAGTCCTTGATAAATGGCATACGTTATTGATTAACAAAATATCACTGTCGGGTTAAGGGGTGTAGCTGATTAACCGTTATGGGCCTGGTCAGATTCAGGGTACTGAACCAGTCGGATACACCAATAACGTGTTAACCGTCTAGGGTCTGGTCAGATATTCACCAATAACAGATTAACCGTCTGGGGTTCAGTCGGATTCACCAATTAATTCATTAATCATCTGAGGTCCAGTCGGATTCACCAATAATGTGTTAACCGTCTGATTAACAAAATATCACTGTCGCGTTAAGGGGTGTAGCTGATTAACCGTTATGGGCCTGGTCAGATTCAGGGTACTGAACCAGTCGGATACACCAATAACGTGTTAACCGTCTAGGGTCTGGTCGGACATTCACCAATAACGGATTAACCGTCTGGGGGTCCGATCGGATATTCACCAATAATGTATTAACCGTCTGGGGTCCAGTTGGATTCACCAATAATGCATTAACCATCTGGGGTTCGGTCGGATATTCACCAATAACGTGTTAACTGTATGGGGTCTAGCTGGATTCAGAACACTGAAATATCACAGATAACCACCCTTACCCTAGTTGCACTTAATGAGAGCTATCACAATGCAATGAAATATGATTTATTACAGCAACAGATAACCAGGTTCTTTGGATTGCTGGCAATACTGACTGTCTGCAAAAGCAAGCTAGCATGCATGAAATATACAGGTGTTACAGGTGTTACAGGTGCGCAGCCTAGAAATAAATGCGTTAAAAGGATCAAAGACTCTAGAGAGATGTATAAGCCATTGCTCAAATCTTACCCAAAGGCATCCCAATGGGAGGGAAGAGAGGCTCAGCCCGTCAACTGATCCCAGGAGTCAGGCGGTCCTAAGGATGTTGTATTTTCTCGGGATGTTATCTCCCCTGACGGTGGTATCTTCCCTAACATCTCCTCTCTCTTAGGCCAATTTATATTATTTTCTGTCTTTTAGGTGGAGCTTGAGTGACTCTAGTCAAGCATATCTTAGTTACGAATGGTGAAAAGTTCTCCTGTCTCCATTTAAAGTAATAGGCTCCGAGAAATTCAGGGCGCATGCTCAGTGAGAGGTGGTCGCACCTTGGAGGCGGGTAGCTTTTGAGATGGAGGTGTGTTTTGGTATTATAATGATATTATAATGAGCAAAAAGTACACTAGGGTACAGCATTTGTCAAAACATGACAGGTCCTTGGCTCAGGGTGGCAAAAAGTGCAGCTTATCGGTCTCAGTGTGCACAAGAACAATAGAGTTCCCACCTGGTTACAGAGCCTAGCTATGGTGTCTCCACTCCACTCTACGCTTGGTACCATTCCTTAGGGCAAGCACACCAAGTTTCCCCAGTGTGATAGCATCTAAGGTTGGAAGCCTAGGGAATGCTCAGGTAATGCAGCTATGCCCTACCCTGAAAGCCTCTTCAATGCTGTACATTTTCCTTAAAATGCAAATGTTAGTTTTATTTCCCTAGTTACCTCAGGCAATTACACCACAATCACCTTAACCAAAGAGTGGTTTCACTGGTCTTTTGTAGTTCATTATAAAGCATAACCACTTTGATCAAATGTATCAAGTCCTTTATATTCATTTTACTCCCCAAGTTTATAACAAATTGAAGATTAATTATAAGTGTTTTCCTGATGAGGGTGGAAAAAAAGCAACCCAGAGCACTGAGGTGGGCTATTGCTTGTAATGTTTAGAAAAGTTTGGCTCAAGACTTTGTTTCTTGTATATTTGCTATTGCCTACCTAGTATTGGTTGCTTTTGAGTAGAATCATAGTGTAAAATGGCATTTGTTCCTTGTGCAGTCATAGGAAGGATGGCTATATTATGGCCTGGAGTTGTTAGTTTTGTTGTTTAAAATAGAGACATTAAAAAGTAATGAATGTGGCCTGAGTGTCTGTCTGGCAGTGTTAGTGACATGATGTATTAACAGCCTGTGAAATAAAAATGCATGCTCTGGCAAATGTTTTTCCTTCTTAGTATAACTATGGCCATTAGTTTTGCTTTCACTTTACATCTTTTAAACATACACCTGTTTTAATTCATTTTTAAACTAACCTACTGCTTTTAGCAAATGAAGCCTGAGCATCCCAGGGTATGTGGTGTCAAGCTAGATTATTAACAGAACTGGACCACTAGACACAAGTCAATTTGAAACCCCAATGTGAGAGACAATCCTGTAGGTTTTTCTGTGATACGGTGTTCTTTGTGGTGCCAGAGGCATTCATTATGCTCAACTCCAGCATTTCCACTGATTCTAGGTATTGGAAGAGTATTGTCCTAATACAAGATCAGTTTCATCAGCTTATAGGGAGCAAGGTTTCAACTATCGCTTGCTAGAACAAGCAGCTTGTGTTGGTGGGGAAAGGAAAAAGCCATCCTAAACTTGGTTCTTACCCAAAGTAACAGTAACCATTGAAGGGAAGCTTGATTCACATAAAGCAGTAAGTTTTAAATAGACTTTACTGTTGTGACCTTAGTACAACTAATGAATTACCTAACCTCTCTTTTTCAAGGTTAAATAAACTGATTTTAAACTTCAAATAGTTATTTACCATTTCCCAATATTATTTTAGTGTAATTGGAACTTGTTTGCCTTTTGATAATCCTTGGTGGTCTTACTCTGCAACTGTGATCAGGTATTTAAGACAGTCCTATATCCTTGCTTCTTAGGATTTTTTGTATGTTGACAGATTTCTTACTTTTTTTTTTTTTTTTTTGTAACAAATCGGTTGAATTAATTATCATATGCTTGCTTTTATATGCATGCTATTTCCAATAGTATTTTAAGAGAAGTTTGATTTTCAGGATCACTGTTTGTGATAAATAAACAAGACTCACCAGAATGACAGAGCAGAAATATATCACAAGTTCACTTAGAATTACACAAAACTCATTTTCATTAACATCTCACAACTGGTGTTGTGTTGACTAAACTGCCAGTTCCTTGATCTAATATTCAAGACTTCAGAAAAATTGTATCTCCATTCATGATTGGGATGCAGGAATTAACCAGTGACAGAGTTATAGGCCTCTGAAGTTCCTAATGGCTCTACGTAATTACTTAACATAGCGCTTTCTTGTGGACCAAAAGCCATGCTGCTTTCAACTTCAGAGTAAAGGCAGTATTTTGAAAAAGTTAGTGTAAAGTTTGCAGGTTGCATTCATTTATATGGTTGGAAACTTAACCTCCCTGAAGACAAGACAGGTCAACAGATGAGACTTCAGCAATCAATGCAAAAGAAGCTCTCCCTGAGAGTCTGCTCAGTACTACTTCCTTTCGGTTCTGGGCAGGTTTCTAATGAGTCATCTCCACAATTAAATACTTCATTTTTGGTATCCAGTGTCTGTGTCCCTACTAATGCAAAGATCTCAAGAGCAATGCTTTTCCTTACCTTTTGAAGTCTGGTTTTTGGGTTTAAAGTCAATCCTGGGGACCCTTGTCAGAGGAATTTTCAAGATTTAGATGAACTTTGACAAACCATTGTAGATGTGACTAGGGGCTTCATTCTAGTGTATAGACGGTAGTAATTAGCACTCAAATATGTTGTGGCCTTTACACTTCATTTGTATTTGCAGAGGAAAAAATGCTCATTTTGTTTGTTTCCATAGTGTTCTCTCCATTATGTTAGAGTCCTCAATTATAGTTTCTCATTTTTAGGTCCTGTCTTCAGTCTTGACATATTTTGAATGCATTGAAAGCATTAATGTTTACAACCTAGCACTAGCCTTGGGAGTAAAAAGGTAATTTATTTGCTTAGTGAGAAGTTCATTTCCTAGCTTGACACTCAAAAGAAACCAAATGTAGATTTTGTCTTAATAGTAGAAAATTCAAAATAAACAAAGCTTATGTAAAATGGCATGAACAGACTAGAGCTACAGTGGACTGCTGAAATTGGATTTGGTTAGCTATAAACACCATTAGCTTAAAGCATTCTAGCTTACCATGCAGTGTGAGCTCTCATAGGCTGGGATGTGATAATGCTTTGCTCTTTTACATTTTAACTCCTTGTGGAGATGCTGAAGCCATAGGCTTTGTAGAAGCTAAATTAACCATGCATGCCCTGAGGGTTTATGGCAAACTGTGAGGTTTATTTGGTGTCGAAGTGTGCTGAAGATAACATGGCAGTAGCCTAAAATGCTACTTATTAATTGTATGTATTAGGATTTTTCAAGTCTGCATTTATTCTCATGTAACAGATTGTATCTGTAAAAACAGGCTGCATATATCATTAATATTCTTGCGAACTGAAATATTGGACCTAAACAGTATATGCAAACCAGATGATGACACAACAAACTTGCTTACAAAATACTGATGTAGCTTAGAAATTTTGTAGCATTTTTATTTTCACAAGTTGCTAGCTCATGTGCATTATGGTGCATTATGTGGAATTGTGATAATTTAATCCAGTGAGTAATGTTACTTGACCTCAACCTTTGTCGTAAGTGGCTTAGAAATGGTATGGGAATGCCTCCTTATTGACTAATGAAACACTTAGATTTATACACATGGGACCTTCATAAAATTCAAAGAATACATGTACATATGTTAAGCCTCTACAGAATAGGTCTAATGCAGCCTCGTACTCTCTGATATACAGCTCACTTGAAACAAGGAAACCTGTGTTCTCACTGCATGCAAACACTATTTGATGAATCCTTCTACCACTGGGTTGTTTCTAAATAAATCCTGAGCATTCAGATTTTGCCTTTTATCTGACAATCTCAAAGTGCTTTGTGAAGCTGAAATGTCATTTGTTATCCCTCTACCTCTGTCTTTATTTTCCATGTATGTCTATATAAAACATACTTAGAGAAATAAGGGAAAAGTGGCATACAGGTTAAAGGCTGGAAAATTTTTCAGCATAGGACATATAGCTCCCTCATACAATTAACTTAATATTTCACTTCCTCCTTTTTTCCTCCCTGTACTTCCCACTTCCTCTGTTCAAAGGGTCATAATTTTGGAAAAACATCTCAAAGAAGATGTATGTGGGGGGGGGTCATCTTCATCTCTTAGTCCTAACAAAAAAGGCACCATGGGGAACACAGTTGAAGATTTAAAGCTTTGTGCTTAGAACCACTGAGTAATACAGTACAAAGCAATTAATAATGCCACAATGTGCAGTGTAGCTAAGACTTATCTATTTTTGCAGTATCTGAATTTTCTGATATGTGGAATGTACCTAAACTGACATATTCCCTCCTCCCCACCTTTATTAATAAACTTTTTGTGGAAGCGACTTGCATCTTCATCAGGGCTTTTAGCACTTTAGCCTTCTGCATTTATTTTCTCTTTAGATTAAACAATTGTAGATAAGAAGAATCCGAAAAAAATACAATAAACATTTGTGTTAATTATATCGTATCCTCCTACTCTTCTCCCATGCAACATATGTTCTTCCCTCTCTTAATCTCTCCATTGATTTTTTTATTAGGACTTGATATGTGTCTAATCAAAGACCTCAAAGTACACCGGTGTGATTATGACCCTATTCATGCACCCTTCTATCAGTTTAAATATATCTGTAGGTAGATAGAGGAAAACAATGGGAATTGGTAGGCGAAGTTACGCTGTGTCTATCTGCTGGACTTTCCCTTCATCTGTTTCCTGCCTCAGCCTTTGTGTTAAATCTCATGTTACCCTTTGCACTTGACCTGTCTTTCCCCCCTTTTTCTTCAGTCCCTTGTTTGTTTTTCTGAATGTGGCACACTGCAAAAGCTCTGGAGATTCATCAGCTTTCTGACCATGCCTGTGACTTTCTATTGCAACACTTAGTTGTCAACTTATGTCCAAATTTTTTAACTCGTGTCCAAATTTTTCTGCTTTCACAAAGGAAGTGGATTCTTCCATTTTCTGAGATAATAAAATGTGCCATTATACTTGATCATCAGACAGAGCAGGCGATTAGATGAGATGTTTTGTATTTTAAAAACAGGGGCTGGGGGAGGATCCAAGTTAGTATGAGCATACACTTGTATGCTTCTGAGGCCACTGCCATGTAAATAACTTTCCAGCACTTAGTGCTGAGAGGCCACTACAGTTCTAGGAGCATCACTTCTCTGATCAGTTATCTATATGCACGTTTTTCTAGTGGGAGCAGCAATTAACAGCTGAATCTGGAAGAATCTTGATCTATAGAAACGTAGGTATGTGATAGAAATGCTACATTACTTTCAAAATCTAACTTCGTTATTTAGCTTCTCTGAAATTTATTTTTTTTTTATGACTTTGTTCCAGAACATCACAAGGTTGTGCATTAATAATGATGCACACTACTATCTGCCCATTATAAAGGATTCAAACCTTTTGGCCAAACTTAACGCTTTCCTATTTATTTTCCTTGGTCCTCATGTAAGCCCACTTTAGGGAAAGTTTCTGCATCTACCTCATGAGGACAGTGTGGTGGTGGTGGAAACCATAACACTGGTTTTGGACCTGATGTCTTGCCTGCAGTGATCTGCATTCCAGGCATAGCCAGTGGTAGTTGGGCCAAGACATGATGCCAGCCCTCTTCTCTTGTGATGGGAAACTTCTAGAAGCTTATACGTGCATGTGTGTTAAACCACTGCTACAGCACAGTCAGTGAGTGGAAAGCCCTATTGAAAAGAACCAAATAACTTCATGAACCTATTGGAGTGTGTTAATGCAAGATGCAGAGAGGACACTATAGTATAAGGCATGCAGATGTCTGTTAATGCCAAATGTGGTTGCTGGTCTTGTGCTGGGAGTATCAGTATTTTATTTTATTTTTTCTGAGACTAATGATAGTAGAAATAAGATTTTTATACTAAATGAATCTAACTGACCAGTTATATATGAAAAAGGTATAAAATGTGAATCTGGTATGATAGTGAGTGTCAAATAAATAGTCAAGGTTGGACAAGTGACTGTCATCTTTTCATAGTAATTAGTGGTGGTTTTAATGTATGTTAAATTTCTTGGGCTATTGAACATATACCCATTGTATGTGCTTCAGAAAGTTTCCAGGGTTTCTGATAATACCTTGAAGAATGAAGCTAGCTGTTACTTGTCATCAGTGAACTGTGTGCTGACTTAACTGAGACAGGTGAAGATCTGTGTTAATGGAAAAATGAAGCTTGAGTCCTACAAGTTAGTATTACAATTCTCTATCCTGATGTGGTTTTGAAAATGTTTTTTTTTTTAAAAAAAAAAAAAAAAAAAAAAACAAAAAAAACCACACACACACACACACACAAAAAAAAATCACGATTAGTGAGGCAGTTTACCTCAGTTTCCGCTATTTCCTTCCGAGTTCTGAAAATGGTAGTGTTTATGTAATATGTTCAAAGGAGCATGTAATTCATTATATATGGTTAGTCAGCCATGTGCATTTTTACAGTTCTGCCTGTAGGTAGGCTGAACACCTGGTGACATGGCAGCATATTTAAAACTCTGTTTAGAAAACCCACAGTAACAGCACGGTCTTGAGCAGTTAAATAATGCACAAAACAGAACCAGCATCCCTTCTCACAAATTCCTTCATTGCCTTCAAATAAAGGTGGTGTTATGGGCAGGAATATATCGGCTATCCTTGGGCAATGGCTGGTGTGTAATGAGAGGTGCGGTGCGCTATGCCGCTCTTGTTCTATACAGTTTACCTAAGCTGGTCTTCCTGACTTTGAACTTCCAGCTGTATTTGAGGAAGCAGAAAGCTTTCATCAGCCAGGTGTTAATCGGAGATTTTTGGTATCTTAAAGCAAACTGTTCGGTACTCTTAGAAATGGTAATGGGGGGGAAGGAAGGGGGGAAAGTATTGCATATCTAGCTTCACGACAGCAACCGTTAAACAAGTATGGTACACAAAGGCAGGGTCTATGTTCTGGGGGTTTTAATTCCAGCCCGAGAGGGAAGAAACAAGCCCTCCACAGCGGCCGCGGAGCTGCACCGTGTGATGCAAGGATGACTCAGCCCGGGCTCAGCTCATCCTCAGGTCTTGCCACGCTTATTTCCATTAAAGTTCAACCGCTATTTTTAAGTCTGTGCCTTTGGTGGAGAAGGTGAGAAGGGAGCTGAGGGCGAGAAACAAAAGCAAAAGGAGGGAGGGAGGGAAGGCTCCCAGTCGCACCAACAACCCAAATACCTGGGCCAAGCCCTCCGGCTCCCCACGCTGCCCTGGCGGAGCTCGGAAGCCGCTCTTCTCTCCGACAAGGGGCTCCGGCGAGCGCAGATCGCGACCCCGTTCCGAGGCTCCCGCCGCTTAGCCCGCACCGCTTCACTCCTGCTGCATTTTTTTCTTTTCCTTCGCCGAGCCGCGGCTCGCCCCCAGCCCTGGGCGAGCGGGGAGGGAGCCGGGGCCGGGCTCGGCAGGGCCTCCTCGGGCTCCGCAGCCCCCCCCCGGCGATGTGCAGCGCTCCGTCCCGGAGGGGCCGGCTCACGGCAGCATCCTCGGTCCGCTGCCGCCGTGCGGAGGCACCCTCCCGCCGGGGCGGCTCCTCCCGTGCCTGCCTCTGCCTCGGCGCCATCCCGTTAAAAGGCTGCTGCTCCCGCACCGCCGGCCCAATGCCTGGGCTCGCTCCGGCCGGGCTGGAGGCTGCGGGCTGCCGGCGAGGGAGAGGAGACCTTTAGGCAGCCTGCCCTGCCGCCAAGTGAGCGGGACCCGCGAGAAGACAGCCGCCCCCGGCTGGAATCGAGAGCTGCTCGCTTGCTGCTGAGGGCACTTTGGAGCAGTAGCAGGTCGCTGAAGTAACTCCGGCACGCTGCTGACTGCGGAGTTGTAAAGAACTACGTGCAAGTGGCTGCAGTAGTGCTGGAGAACGCTTTGCTGTTACCAGGGACACAATAGTTTTCAAGTCACTAGAGCCTCGCTTCTGGTCCTCTCCTTCCATTACACAGAGAGGGTCATTCTTGGGAGGGATGAGAATGGAGCTGTGATTTCTTCCAGTGGCGCTCTGGTGGAGGGGGCAAGGGTGGGGAAAGAGGCTTTAGAAGCAAAACCCCACAACTGCTACGTTCAGATTCACTTGAATTTCCCCACATTTTTTCAGGCGTAGGGAGACACAATGCTAGAGAACTTGAATCTTCTTCGGGCTTTTTGGGGTCTTCTCTTTATCTTCTGGACTGCTTTTAACACAGCCTTAGTGGATGTGGTTGGATCGGAGCAGCAGATCCCCTTGTCTGTGTAAGTCTTTTCATGTTATTTCTCTCAGGACCATGGTCAAGAATGAGAACTTGCCTGCTCGAGTTCGTATTTTATTTTTATTTATCTATTGCAGGTATTTGACTGTTCAAGGCACCTTTGCTCCTCTGTCAGCTGTTTCTGAAATCATAGTCTTTAACACGCGTGGCAGTACTTAAATTTTATTCTAGTGCATGTGTTAGTGGAATACATGGCTGTGGAGTCTTACCTTAAATGCTTCTATTTAGCGTAGTTGATATTATCTTAACTCATGCGAGAAGTTATCATTTGGAACTGGTCTGCTGTTCTACCTGCTCCTCTTCTTTCTGTGGGCATAGATTATATTGTACAAAAGCATGCCTCTGTACAAGTTGACTTTAATTTTTAAAAGTGCAGGTTAGGTGGTTCTGTATTGCAGGCCTTACCTTGGCACAGCATCTGCCGTGTGCTTGTACTTGAACAGCTCTGCTATTCTTTTGCTGTGACTAGGTTCCTTTGAGCTCTTTAATGCAAAATTGCTTGAATCCTTACGAGTGCAGCTGAAGCTGCTACAGTCTGTGTTGCTTGCTATGACATGTGTATTACATTTCTTCCTGTCTTGTGTTTTTTTTTTTTTTTTTTTTTTTTTTTTCCCCCTCACAGTGTAAAGCTCTGGGCCTCAGCATTTGGTGGGGAGATCAAATCTATTGCAGCCAAGTACTCAGGTTCCCAGCTCCTGCAGAAGGTAAGGATCTCTTTGATTGTAATAAGGAAGGATTTTAAGAAGAAAATGGACGCAGATTTAATTTTTTTTTCCATAGGAAAGCAGAGCAGTGCATCCTTTGGTCCAAGATCTATTTTTGTATTTAATGCTAGTCCCTGATGCCTCTTTGCATTGCACTGGACTATCTGGAGCCTTCTTGATTATACTGAGTTGTTTTTTTGGGGATGATTTCTTTTTGTTATTATTAGAAAGTAAACTCCAACATATATTTATTGAAATCAGGGTTGAAGGCCTAGATTGCGGGTAATTTCATCTAGTTGCTGCATTGTGATGATGATGTTTTTGTATAGGAACAGCTGCTCCTTATGAAAAATGGTAACTTCACTCAAGGAGCAGAATTAGGGCATATTTTATTATTGTCACCCTGTGCTGTATTTATGCAATTGACTGTATCAGGAAAAAAAGGCTGCACTGTTGTTTGTCATCTTTGCAGTTTTTACAATCCCATTATTCCTCAATCATCTCAACCCAGTGGTGGGATGTATTACATCATTACGGATAAAAGGAATGAATGTGGTTATCTTCTTGCTCAGCTGCACAGCTGGGTAATAAGCTAGTGAAGTATAGCAAAAACTTGAGAAATTGGTGTAAGTCTGTGTAATGGGGGCAGGGGGGTAATGAGAAAGGGGATTTGAATATGAGGTAGATATTGGACTAGATACAGTACTCGATTTAAATATGCAACCTGTACTGAAGTTCTGTGTTGTAGACAGTTTATTTTTATAGTAGGTTCTGGAAAAGGCATAATGAAAGACTAAAATACATTAAAAACTTTAAGACTGATTTTGCAGTGTTTAGTGTGTGATATGGAAATGGAAAAACACTGAGACAATCTCTGACTAGGGACCACTCATGCAAACCATATGTTAAATTTCTGCTGCTTTTAGACATGATTTTGAGTTCTGAGTAACACGTTAAATTGTCTGTTTGTGAAGGAAATAGCTTCAGCTTGTAGCACTGATTTTGAAAGGATTTTGTATACTTGTGAAATTATATAATGGACAGTACATGTAACAGTTCAAATAAAATGCTTATGCTCTCTATGTAAAATGAAGCACCTAACTTAATACTGAAATGTGTGAGTTCAGTAGTCATCTGTCTTTTCAGTGTTGCATATCCAGGACTGCAAAACCTGAAATTCACTAAGCTGGAATATCAGCTGTTAAGAAAAAATACTTTTGAGGTCTTTGAATACATCTCAAACCATTAAATGGTTTGTGTTTAGTATATTTGGCCAACTTATATTTTAATCTGAAAGTCAAGACGTTCAGTATTTATTATGCTTTTAGTTCACATCCTTTGTGTACTCTCATATCATCACATTTTTGTGTGAACTCTTCACATTTATGAAGCAGATGGACCTTTCCATTTCAATTAGTATCTAATCAAGTATTATTAAAAGGCTTTAATTTTTTATTGGGCCCTAACAAACAGGTACATTTATTTAACTTTGTAACTGCTCTGTGTGCAGCCATTTTTGCACTAAAATGCTTAAAATTTTTTATCTACCAGAAAAATATGTAATATGCTGTGTTTGGCAATGGTGCTAAAATCCACAAAGACTCAGTAAGATCCTTCATTATTCTCCTCTTCCTCATAGTAGATATGTTACAGAAAGGAAGACAGCTGTGTTTTTTCCCTCTGTAGTAGTAAGATTTCTTCCTATTGGTTGTTATAACTTGTAGGTAATTGAAGCCATTCATTTTACCTTTTTTTCATCAGCATCCTTTCTACTTCACTGTCAAATCTGTGCTCCTGTTTTTGAAGGTGGATAGTGTATGCTCATTCAAGCTACTTTTGCTTTCATTTCTTGCTTTTGTTACAGCATTTCATTATAAAATAAAATGGGAAAGACAAAATGCAGATTTGACAAGTATTTAGAGCCTATTAATTCCATTATCATATCCTCTCTCTTTCTTCCCTTCTGGTTACAGTAGTTTGAGAAAACCTCTGGTGCTTTTCATTCTTATTTAAAATTTTGTACGTCTCTGTACTTTTAAGCTTGCTATTTCTTCCTGTTGGTCATGGCAAATGAGCCTGGATGACAGATGACTTTGGCGTGTATCTTGTATTGTTATTAAGCATATTTCTGTTGTAAGCTTGTATGAATAAAAACATAGCAAACTTCAAGATTTACAAGTATTTTCAACATGAGAAGTCAGTGGCAGAAGTTATAACAATTAATTGAAGTAATTACACAGTAGTGCTCTAAATACAAGTGGTTTTTTTTTGATTGATTTTTTGTTGTTGTTGTTGTTGTTTTTTTCTCCTTACCCCTTACTAGCCAGGCACTAAGAATCCATTTGGTATGTACTGTGAGCTTGGTGATTAGAGTCAATGTCTTTTTAAAGTCAGGATTCCACTTCTAGAAGCAGTGTTACTTCTAATGTTTTCTGGTTGAATTCCCTTTCTGATTATGAATTAAGCATTGTTAATAATGAGGTTATTAAACATGTTTATAATTATGTATCTGGGCATTATAGATTTCTCAATTACCAACTGCTTTGTAGTGCCATTTAGTTTAAAGGCTTACTAAATGAAAATTAATGTACAGGTTACTTGATTCATTCTGTTAACATATATGAGGATTCGCTACTTTCAAAGGAATGTGTTTGAAATCCAGGCATTGTTAACACGCTCTACTACTGGAAGGCTTTACATAATAAAATTTATTTTACCCAATCTTGAAACTTCATTAAACAAATGAAGTTACTGTGAGATACTCAAACAGAATTCTGCCAGGTTGTAGCTGTGAGTATTGAGTATATATATATATAGTTATTGCAATTCCTATATATTGCTGTGCTGTGAATATCAAATGAGTAACGAGAAATGCTGTCCTCTTGAGTTTTGAAAAGATGTATAAGGATATTTTCATCACAATTCATTTTTTTTAAAAAAGCAGCACTGTTTATCTTAACTGATTATTTTATCATTTTATGACATTATAATAAAATCTAAGTATGTTGTTACACCTTCTAACAGTAGATGGGATATATGACTTTTCCTGGAATTAGTTTTGGGTGAAATACATGTATATAGATGCTGTAAATACCTCAGAAAATTATAGCTCAGTAAATGACTTCAGAAGTGAAGATGAGATTTAAGCCAATTAGCACTTCAAAATGTTGCATTTTAATGCTGCATTACTTATTTCCAAAGAGGAGAGAGGCCATTCAGTGTTCAAAATACCAAACAGAAGAAAATAGGACAATATTATTTATGGAGGTTTTACAGTTGTCACGTAGATATGACTTTATACAAGAAGCTGCTTGGGCTGTAGAGACATGCGTGCTCTTCAATAGCTAGAAAATATTGCTGGGGCCTAGGATTTTAATTGTCTCTTAGGTTACAATGTAGTACAGTATAACAGAACATTTTTTTTCCTTATGCTTTGAAAAGACATCTGCTCTATTTAAATCTTGACACATCTTTAAACCTTTTTTTTTTTTTTTAACACCGATTGTGTTTAGTTTTAATGTTAGTATAGCCTGCTGGCAAATCCAGGGTTTTAAGTACAGGATAAAAGCAAGGCTTAGTGCCAGGAATGTATTTGCTTTGCTGCTACAGTTAGAATTTTGGGGGAGTAGACTTGGAGAATGCTATTGTTCATGTTAATGTTTCCTAATAATGGTGTGCTTTGAGTTCTATGCTGTTGCAAAATAATAGTAATAAATGCAAGTAGAAAGTGCAGGTAATTTGCTTTAGGTTAATGTTTAAAAAAAATGTTTGTGCAGGAAGGCTTTTCTAATATCAATGAGGTCTTAACGTCAGTCTCTGATTATGTAGTGTGGTTTATGCTTTCTCAAATTTATAATGGGAAAAAAAAAAATCATACTCTGAGCCCTGAATTCTTGATTTGGTCTTGAACAGTCTATCCTTATTACTAATGTAGGAACAGTTTTCAATTGAAAATAAACTTGTATTTGTTGGTTTTGGCCAATAAGGTGTCTTGCTGAAAACCATCTTTCTTAAAGCTGTTGTAGATTTTGATTATGTAAGTTGCGTAACTGAGTCTTCAGTGTTATGTAAATTTCAAGCAGTCTAAGGTCTGCATATGCCCCACTCATTGAAACCAAATCCTTGTGCATTAGGAGTTCTCAAATCCATTGTATTTCTACAAGCAAATCTTTGGATCAGTATAGCATGCCTATTTTAAAGGCTCAGAACTACATTTTGTCTTACCAACTAGTGTTGTATCTTGTTTCTTACAACTCTGGAAATGTCAGTACAAAATTAATATAACAGGGTGATTTAGAGCAGTTAGTATTCATCTGGTGTATCTGATTCCTGCAGTACATCTATCTTTAGTTTTAAAATGTATAATAGTTACTTAAATTCTTGAAGAAGTTTAGTCCCATCATCTTGACATTAATTGCTTTTCTTTTATTCAGCCTTATGTTGGTTCTGGTCTCTTTAGGCTGTGTTTTTTTTGTTTTTTCTTTTTCTTCTTCACTCAAGAAACTGCAGCTACTGCTGCCTTCTTTGAAGGAAGAGTCAGCAGGACTAAGCTATGCACTTTAGGCTTGTAGGCATGGATTGCCTTTTTGGATGTCAATTTAAACTTTTGCTAGCTGAGCTATTAAATTTAATCGTACAAAAATGACATTGTTTTTCTTATCAAAAAAAAAAAAAGAAGAAAAATTACCAGAAAAGCCCGTGTACGCAATTATGATTTAAACAAACCAAAGCAAACAAAAGCAAGCAGGTAAATCATATTAACTTTACTAAAATTTGAAGTTAATTCATTATAATTCTGAACTCGGATTTTGGGTCATGTAAAATGTCTCCCCTCACTGAATTAAAATCAATCACTAAATGATTAAAAAAAAATAAATCATATGTGAATCTTAAAACACTTCAATTCTGATGATTAATGCAACTTGCAGGACTTGAACTTCTGTCCCCTTCATTTCCTTCCAGGCAATGTAATCACAAAGCTATTCTCCATGTTAAACCCGTTGCTGAGTGCTTGTGTGTTTTGCATGTGTATTTAATGTTACGTGAAGACATAAAGGTAGATTATTTTGGATTAATATCTTATTTTTTCTTTTTCTGAGAGTAAAAAAAGTGCACTCTAGGGAAAACTTGGTACATCCATACCAATGTTCAGTTAGCATATTGATCTGTAGAAGAAAATATCATAGTGCTATGTAACTTTCGTTTCTTTATAAGTGATTTTTTTTCTCCTTTCTTGTGATGAAGTCTTGGACTTCTCTGAAAGCATTGGAGAATTTTCATTGCCTTCGGTGAGTTAGAACTGCATCTTGAATGATGCAGTTCTTGTTTTGAATGTCTTGGCAGGAGTGATAATTTCTTGGTGCTTGTAATGTTTTAAAAATGTAGTCTAAATCAGCCTGAATATCAATCATCATGTTTATATTTCTTCCTTAACTAAAAGGAAAGAACTATTTTAAACCACAGTGAATTCATCCTCTTCTGCTATCAGTACTCTGTGTTTTGCAGTATTTTCTGTCCTTCTGGGTTTGCAAGTACAGCATGAGCCTCTTAGTTATATTATTAAATGTAGATATGTTCTATTGGTGAAGTCTAACAGATATAGGAGATGGCTTCTGTAAGTTTGTATGCATTGCACTTCCAATAATATGGAAATTGAGTGGACAATCCAACTGGAAAATATCAGATCTCGAAAGGGAATGAATGCTAATTCCCTTACTTAATGCATTTATGGTTGATTGGTTTTATGTCCTGTATTGGAAAATGCTTACATTTCAAGGTTAAAAGAGCTGGTCTCCATGCAGATCTATCTTGGGAGTGAAGGGTATACAACCACGAGTAGATGCTGCATTGTAATGGTGATTCGCTTTAAAGCAACTACTAATCAATACTCTACACTTTTCAAATGTCCATTACTGTTCTGTAGGGTACAATTTTTGTTGCTGATAATAATGGTTACCAATTTATAATTTGTGTTGTACAATGTGTAGGATAGACTACTTTGTTAAGGTTTCTACAGATGCTTCATGGAAAAGTCTGCGGTGAAATACTCCAATTAATATATCGTTCTCGTCTTCCTATCTTGCTTTTTCTATGTGTGTTTTTGCAAAACTGTGGACATTCTTGTGACCCCAGTTATCCTCTTCCCAAAGCTTAAGTAATTCCTTTGCAAATGACAAATTCATTACAATATTTGTAGCTGAAGAAAGAGTATGGTAAAGCTTTTTTTTTAATTAATACTTTGAGAAGTTTGGGAAGGATCTTGGGTACCTTTCTAGAAGTGCTGAATTCCAGGGACAGGTGTTTTCTGAAATATCCTGCCCTCAGATCTCTTGGGACTTTACAGATAGTTGATAACTAGCACATTGGTTTGGAGGATATTGTAAGACATGAGGAGAATGGGATTATTCAAGAGAGACAAAGGCTTGTCCACACCGGACTGTATAGATATTACAATCAGTATATTAAATTTAAGCTGGGAATAAATTGCAGACAATAGAATCCAGAGCACAGGAATTAAGCTGTCATAAATAACTGGCTGCTCTTGGCTTGGACTGGCGCACGCTTCGTTGGGTTAGAAACTGGCTGGATAGCCGGGCCCAAAGAGTCGTGGTGAATGGAGCCAAGTCCAGTTGGAGGCCAGTCACTAGTGGCGTCCCCCAGGGCTCGGTGCTGTGGCCGGTCCTCTTAATATCTTCATTGATGATCTGGACGAGGGCATTGAGTGCACCCTCAGTAAGTTGCAGATGACACCAAGTTAGGTGCGTGTGTCGATCTGCTTGAGGGTAGGAAAGCTCTGCAGGAGGATCTGGATAGGCTGCCACCGCTGGGCTGAGGTCAACTGCATGAAGTTCAAACAAGGCCAAGTGCTGGGTCGTGCACCTGGGGCGCAATAACCCCAAGCAGAGTTATAGGCGGGAGAGGAATGGTTAGAGAGCTGCCAGGCAGAGAAGGACCTGGGAGTGATGGTGGATAGTCAGCTGAATATGAGGCAAGCAGTGTGCTCAGGTGGCCAACAAGGCCAACGGCATCCTGGCTTGTATCAGAAACAGTGTGACCAGCAGGGCCAGGGAGGTGATCGTCCCCCTGTACTCGGCTCTGGTGAGGCCGCACCTCGAGTACTGTGTTCAGTTTTGGCCCCTCGCTACAAGAAGAGACATCGAGGTGCTTGAGCAGGTCCAGAGAAGGGCGACGAAGCTGGTGAGGGGTGTCTGGAGAACAAGTCCTACGAGGAGCGGCTGAGGGAGCTGGGCTTGTTCAGCCTGGAGAAGAGGAGGCTCAGGGGCGACCTTATCGCTCTTTATAGGTACCTCAAGGGAAGCTGTAGCGAGGTGGAGGTTGGTCTGTTATCCCACGTGCCTGGTGACGGGACGAGGGGGAATGGGCTTAAGTTGTGCCAGGGGAGTTTTAGGTTAGATGTTAGGAAGAACTTCTTTACTGAAAGGGTTGTGAGGCATTGGAACAGGCTGCCCAGGGAAGTGGTGGAGTCACCATCCCTGGAAGTCTTCAAAAGACGTTTAGATGTAGAGCTTAGGGATATGGTTTAGTGGGGACTGCTAGTGTTAGGTCAGAGGTTGGACTCGATGATCTTGAGGTCTCTTCCAACCTAGAAATTCTGTGATTCTGTGATTCTGTAAATACCTCTCACATGAGAGTTGGCTTCATGCACTCCTTAGCTGGATCTTAGCAGTAGCTATAGAATCTCAGATTGCTTTAACAAGCTAGACTTGAATTTACCATGGACAGCAGTTGAGTTTAAAACAAAAATCACTTGTCTTACTTGGGCCTATTTCAGCAGTGGTACTCTGAGTATGAAGAGAGAAAGATTAGAGTTTATAGAGAAGTGTTGGGTGCATGTCTGTATGTATAAAACAAATCTTGGACAAGCCTATAGGTGGGATGTGTGTACATTTTAAATGTATTTTCAGAATAGGACTGCCTGAGCAGCACACAGTGCCAGGCAATTTTTATACAGGAGATGGCTGCTGGGAGGTGAACAAGTTTCGCATATATCAGTTTGCAGTACAGGAGACACTTAGGAAGGTAACTGTCACTATTATCCTTCAAACTAGATTGAGCTCTTAGAGTACCTAAGAAAAGGTTGTAGAAGATGTATGAATAAACTGATCTCAATTCCATTAAAAAAAAAAAAAAAAAAAGGTGAAAAAAAATGGTATGGTGACCTTATCTGGTTCATAAATTGGGGATATAAAATGAGAAGTATGTGTATATAATTCCTTCAATGTATTGGGGGCTCAACATGTGCAGACTTGATTGCTTGTTTCTTTAGGTTCTTGCTTGTATATGGACGGTAGTATCTACATCAAAGCTTTGTCCTTGGCATATAGAAAAGGGGTGGAATTGACTTCTGGGCTTCATAAAATATTTTCCTTTGGAGTAATCAAAGATGGAGTTGATGGTCTTCCCTGAATTCTGTGCAGGTGGCAGATTATGTGAATATTCTAGAATTTTCAGGCTGAGGAAGATGGCTGATGGATGTTCTTCTGAATACCTTGATACTGAATTTACCTCTGGCCAGACCAAAACCAAACCAAAACAAAAAGTGGCTTTCATCTTCCCCCTTTCTACCACTGCCTAATGCTCTTCCATTGTGGACCTCTGTTTTTCTGTCATTGCACAATAATTGTTCTGGAAGAACATTTTAGGTTATTTAACTCAAGTTTCTGCTCAAAGTAAGTTCAATGCAGGCTTCAGAGCATATTTTGGGGGGTCTTTGAGTCCAGTCTTCAGAACCTTCAAAGGACAGATGCCACAATCTCTTATTCCACAGCTTGACTATTCTCAGGATGAAAAACTATTTGCTGCCTCTCTCCTCCTGTAGTACATCCCCATAAACAGCATTGGTTATTCTTGTCTGTAACCTCTTTGTAGGTACTAGAAGGCTGTTTATAGGTCCTCTCCCCAACAGTTCCCTGCTATGCATGCCCTACCTTCAAGTGCTCTCTTAAAGTGGTGTGCATAATCTTGATGAGTCTTCTACATCTTCAGTGATGAAGATCATTAATGAACACATTAAAACGAAGAGTTCCCAGTATACACCCCTGGGGAACTCTGCTTGCAAATAGCCTCCAGGGTTGCTGTGAATAACCACTACCTTTTGAGGCTCATTGACTGTTTTTTCACCGATCTGGCATCTCTCAAACAGACCATAGTTGTCCTAATTTAGATACAGAGATACTGTGGGAGATATCAAAAGCCTTTCTGAAATAAGGTAAATGCCACCCACTGCTCTCCACTCATTCACAGATGTAGTTGTTTATTGCAGAAGGCAGTCAGGCTGTTGTTTGATTTTTGTATCCTTGAACATTAACAGAAATAGAAAAGCAGCTCTTAGAAACTTTATATTAAGACACATTTGTCTTTTTGCAAAAGACAGGTGTCTAGCCCCTGTTTTGATCAAGGCAAAAAAAAATACAAATTGAAGTGTACTTGTACTTTTATACCTTTTCCTTTTGATTTTTCAGTCTGGAAGACCTATATGCTTTACATTATCCATGGTATGTTATACTATTGCCTCCCTTATTGTGAAATACTGATAAAAATGTAAGGGCTAATAAAAATCCCCAAAAATGCTGTGGATTTTAGCTGAAAGATTTTCAACCACTGTAAACAGATGGATAACTTAGTGAGAGATTGATATTTCCATAAAAGTTGTTTGGATGTTTGAGCCATTGTCTATGTTTATTTGGAAATGAGTTTCATTTGGCAAGAATCAAGAAAGCAATAGTTCTATTTGTTTTCATTCTTTAGTCCAGGCCATGTGCCATGTTTACCTTTCAGTTACTTTTAAGAAGTTTTTTTTTAAAATGAGACAATTCCAAATAAATACTCTTTATATAGAAGAAATATATATATAGAAATATATATATTGCCACTATTCTTTTTTTCTGTTGGGTCTATGCATGTTTCATCAGCTCAAGGCTTTGACTCTTGAATTGCATCTCTCCATGTCGTAGAAAATAAGTGTTAGTCTGAAGCTGACTTCTTTGGTAGGCTTATAAGCAAGCAGCATTTTCACAGACCTAAGAGCTTGGCATGAAAGCTTACTGTGTTATGCCAGTGGACTGCCTGTGAATTTAACCACTTCCAAGTCTCCGAGTATGACCTAGGGAATTCTTGATTGTATTAGGATTTTGATTCTCTCTCTTGATATATTTGTTTCTCCTAAAACTCTGTTATGCCTCAGTCATACCATCTTTCAGTTGCTTCCTCAGGCCTCTTTTCTGTCTCATTTTTTAAAAATACTTGCATTAACATTACAGGGTTTTAATCTAAACTCTCTTCTGTTTAATGTTCAGGTAAACTTTCCTCCACAGACACTCCTCTTTTCACAATAGGGCTACGTAACTCTTCTCATAATTATGAGATCTTGAGAGTAATGTCCACTAAGCTGATTGCAGGAATTGGAAAACCTTTTATATTTTTAATTTGTAATGATAGCACAGGCACTTCCCTTCTAATCCAGGGCTAAACCAAACTCTTTATTTCTTAGTTGTCTTACTGTAGATATTTTTTTTTTTTTACTGTATTTAACCACAGTACCTTAAATGAACTTAGTGTTGTGCAGAAATCACTTGTCAGCTGGTAGAAGGTTTTATGCGTCATCTGTTTTCACTTTAGATTATTCTGCTGTAACTGGCAAGGAGCTTCTTCAAGTTTTAATATACAAACAAGGATTTGACTTGCAGGCATTGAACTATATAGCGATAGTATCTCTAGCCTGTTAAATAAAAGGCATTGTGAACATGCTATTTGGAAGGCATTATGAAAAACTTGGTCAGGGCTACAGCATCTACTTTTTCGTATTGTCTTCTAGGTTGTATCTGAATGTTTGGCTGTTCAATATACTCCCAAGAGTTTGTCAAGCTAAGTCACTAATTTTCAAGACACGAGAAAAGGATCTTTGTACTATGGGTATTAAAGTTTGATGTGTTGGGAACACATCATTGGTCAAAAAACTAGATAATTATCTTCTAAAGTGACAAAGCTTCAAAGATGAAAAGCAGGAATATTCAAACTTCAGCTTTATCTTGAAGCTAAATGACTATCATTTTATGACAGCTGTGCCAAATCTATGACTGCTGAGCTGTTTGTACATGATACTATCATATCACATTAATAGAAATTTTCACTGATAATGAAAACTGTAGGAGGCTAAGAGTAAAGCTTTACGTTATGACTTGCAGCATTGACTATCTGCATCCCACAGATTTACTGCCCCCTACTTACATTTTGCCTTTTACAATATCTTCAGCAGTTTCTTCAGTGAAGTACAACAAGAGAGATTATAGATGGCACTGTACAAAAAGCCTGAGTACTCACTTCATGTTACAGACGTCCTTCTATCATTACAAACTGCAGCACAATTTCACAGTAAAAGTAAAGATGAGATCTGACAACCCTTTGGAACTTACTATGGAAAACACGAAGAGAAAAAAAAAAAAAAGATTTCTGTTGGCCACCTCAGTTTTAAATTTCCTGTTAAAATCCAGGCAGAAGACTAAGATTGAGATCTGTCTTCTCACCCTAGGTCTGTGATAATTTCTTGACGGACTGCTTAGGCAGTTAAATAACACCTGTAATGTCCTACATAAAAATTTCAGAACTTGTGACAGTAGTAGGATTTTGTCCAGAATGCCAGAAGCCTTAATGTGAAAGTTAAAGCTACAAGCAGGACCTCCCCCACATTGCTGTCCTCACAGGCAAATGGTGGCATCTTTGCTAACTTTTCCTGTAAAATGGACCTAGCAATGCTGTCTTTTTCCTTAACTCTCTACTCCCAGTCCAAGGACCTTTAACATTTAAAGTGCTTATTGTGTGGGGAAATGAGGTGGTGAAAACACCACTAGAGAAGCAAGGCAAAGTGCATGGAACTTAGCACCTCTGAGAGCTACAAAGCATTAATTCAGAAGCAGACTTGAAAACTTCTTCCACAGCTAAAAAGGTGAATGACTTTTTGTTACAGCCTTAAACTATGAAATGAACAAACCCCCTTTTATTTCTGCTGTAGATATTTGGTGTCTGTGGTTGACATTTCCATGTGGCGTTGTGCTGGCAAGTGAAACAGAACCATTTCTTGTCAGAGGATTTGTTCTACCTATCTTTTGAATACAAAGTGATATGCTATGCTCATACTGGAAACTAATCTTTAATTTTTCAATCTTCTTTCTGTTATGCTAGTTTATTTACACTGGTACCACTTACTATTCATTTTTTCCATAACTGCAGTTTTGCACTGTTTTTTCATGAGAGCCTTCAGAATGACCTTTTAAAATCTTCTTTCAAGTAAGATCCAACCAAATGAGACTTGTTACAGAGTCAAATTTACAAATGGCAAAAGCACTTAAATTGAAAACCAGGTAACTTTCTTTATCCCATTATGGGTAGCTGATTAGTTGTGTTGTATTTACCATATAAATTTATGTTATGCAAGTACTTTTTCACTCTGTCCTCTATGCTCCCGGTTGTTTATAGCCTTTGCTTTTTGCTCTGGAAATGTTTATCATTTATGCTTTTTTTTTTTTCAGTGACTTGAGCAGAGGTAATGGCAGTGCTGCAGTAAGGATATGGTGAGCTGGAACAAAATATGCAGAAAGAGAATGAATAATGGCTTAATAATTCTTCAGTGCATAAGTACGGGGGAAGGTTATGCAAATACAGGTATTGTCCTTAAAATGGTCTTTTATTCAATTAGTGTTACACTTTCCAAAAGGAAGAATAAATACTGGAGGATCTACCAGTGTACATTTTATGTCGTGAAAGTTATTGGAAAGTGGAGGTGGCTATTTCTCCAGTAACAGTGAATATGCTTAGTTGTACCTTAGCATGTTCAGGAAGAAATAAAATAAAAGGAATTTTCTCAAATATTAACTGGAAGATTTTTTTGTCACAGTAGAAGCAACTTTACATCACTTTTCAGACAGGGCAAATTGCAGGGAGGAGTCTACTTCAGCTTCCTGATACTATCTCGTTTAAAACAGTTAAAGGCAAATACAGGGAGACCAAAGGAAATCAGATGGACAAGAACAGAATGTGTTGCAGGGGCAAAGAAGCAGAAGGACCTGAAGCACGTGTTCTTACCTCTTTAGTGCAAGTGGAGAATATATTTGTGTGAAATTAAGTCAAAGTCTGTATACTGGTGATTATTTTTTACATATATTGAAAAAACAATTTCCATATTAAAAACATGTAAGTCATAGTCAGAAAGCCAAACTGGTTTTTGTTTTTTGTTTTTTGTTTTTTTTTTTTTTTTTTTTTAAAGGGATGAGTGCTATGTGATTTCAAAATTTTTGCCTAGAACTAAACTGAAGAAGAAATCATGTGTTAAGAAATGTAAAATTCAATCTAGGAAAGGCAGCTGAAATTAAACTGAATGTTGCTAAGAAATAACATTATTCTTTTTGTATTTAGCTTCCCAGATACTTAATATTTTGAATGTTTTTTCATGTTTAAATTATTGATTTGAATTTTTCTCTGCTGAAGTTTTTATCTGTACAGCCCCAATGTAACAGGAGTCTCACTGCACTCATAACTTGGCACTAATTCTATCAAGTCCACCCTGAGCATGTTATTGATATAAATACATTTTTATTTAGTAGAACTTCCTTAACATTAGAAGATATCTGGTGAATTTTGTGTGAACATGGGCTGTAGAAAATGTCATTGTAGTTCCCAATCCCGTATATGTTGAAAAAATTCAAATGATCTATAGAATTATGTATGGCTTTTATTTATGTGATTGCACTCTATTTATTTTGGTTCACAAATGCACAGGAGTCATAACTGCAAACTGTAATTATTCTAAACATAATTTGTCTGACAAAAGCAGCTGCTAACTCAGCTCTTCTCAAAAATCTTCAATAAAATCCATCTTGAGAAGTACAAAATCCCCTTTCTTCACATGCATCCTTGGTGCCTACCTGGTATTTTCCTCTCAAGAGTCTTGTAAAAACCTCCGGCTTCCTTGTGTGATTAAGACAAATCCAGGCAGACTGTACCATGCTTTGCATTGCATAAACTTTACTCATTTAATAGCAAAGTTCTCAATGTTGTGGGACACCTCTTTAATTTGGCAGAGATAATCCTTTCACATTTCGTTTACTTGTTTAAACATTGAGATGTCTGATGGCTAGTTAATGCGTTCATTAATTTAATTTAAATAATATTGTTACTGCTTTGGAAGCCTCCAAATAAAACAACAGCAACAACAAACAAAGAAAACCCCACCACATGTAGCTGAGGTTTTGCCCCTGACCTGTTGATTGACATTGTGCAAATCAGTTGTAGTATGTCTGGTTCCACACTTGCTAAGCAGAGTTTTCCACTTCTGTCTTCAGTAGTGTATGCCATTTTCTTAGAAATGTTTTGATCGAAACTTGTATATGAAATTCACTTAAAGCAAAAAAAAGTTATCAAATGGCTTACTAGTATGTATTAATGAATGGTTTATTGGTTGACTGAACAGGTCAGTCCTCTGCACCATGCCATGTAGCAGTAGTAGCCTGGTCAAAAACAGGCTTGGAGTCTGGATAATTATAGCATCTGTTTCCAAAGTCTTTGAAAGTTGAATGAACATCAGATTAATGCAGAATTAATGCTATTATTTAAATCTCACTTAAGGGTAAACTAATTAACAAAATTTAAATTCACATCAGTTCAGGAGCAATTGAAATGGGGGCAGATGGAGTTACTTTGCTTGTTGATATGAGTGGCACTTAAGTAGTTTTGTACTTGAAATAAGGCTGATCTTGGCGACAGCATATGTGCTTTCAATGAAAAGTACTGCTGCAAAGTAGTGAGTAGCACAAATACCGTTTTTTTTAAGGAGGTGATTCTGCCTTGATTATATAGAGGTGTCATGGCTGGTGTGGAGAATGGAACCGAGGAAAGGAATCTGCTAGATTGTGGCAGCTAGTTATTGTACATTCAAGTGAAAAAAAACATTTACCTGGGATATATATGTAGGTCTGTATCTACTATGACTGTATGCTTTCTTGCAAGCCTTTAAACTAGTTCTTAGCATGCTGAGTATAATATAAACTTCAAAAGGATTAGATCTACAGTTGGGAAGTTTTCTTTTACATTCACAATAGTTATACAGAGTAATGAGACAGCTACCTGTAATAAGACTGTAGTCTGTAGGAGAAGAGGTATAGAATGTTTGAGGGTGCAATGTTCTTCAGGATGGAAAATGTTATGGTTTCAATACAAAGAGTAATTATAAATCTCCTTGAAGGCTTCATATTAAGTCAAGCTGTAATTTCTTTTTAACTGTGAAAGTGTATGTACTTTGCCAACTTTTACTTTTTCTTCTGGGTGGGTAGGAGGTTAGAATTGAAAGATTGGTTTTCTTTCCTCTTTTAATTGCCTAAAAAGAAAAGTAACTGGAATAGAATCACATTTCCTGTAGGTGAATGGTAAAATAAAATTCTGTCACTTAGTGATTTCAACATATAGGCTCCTTAATTATTCTCTTCATTCCCTTCCAAAGCAGTTTGCAATCATTTTGTGGCACTAGCTCTTCTTTATTATGTCAGGTATGAGGAATTGCTTTCTTCCTTTTTAATATGAGTGGCTTGATATACAACATATTTTCTACATTAAGCATTTGTTTTTATCCTTTCTGATGCTTCTTCATTTCCTTTTTCCCCCATCCTCTTTCCTCACTTCAGTTTTCTGATATTGTCATAATTGACTTTTTCAGAATATAGCTTTTCTTAATCCTCTTCTGTGACTTACTCTTATGTTTTAACTCGTGTGTGTATGTATGCTATGTATTTTAACAGTTCTCTATTAAAGTCCTGTTTCACTGGAACCTTCTCATTTCTTTAAAATGTTTTAAGAGATGCAATCTAACCTTGATGTACATTGACCTCTGTATCAGTCTTCCACCTCCCAATTGCTGTTTGCTTTTGACTGTATTTAGTCTAGAACTTCTTAGATGTAAAAAGCAATTTAATTTTAGAAGTGTAAATGTTTCTTCATTTGTTCATAGTGATTCTTTCCCCATGCTGCTACCCTCCATTCATTCTGTAATTTCTGATCTGAGCCCCACTGATATTTTCAGAGGAAGAAAATTGTGGAAATAACTTTCTTCCTGAAGTTTCCCTTATCTACCCAGAGAGCTTTTGTCTCTCACTTCGAGCTTATTAGTAGTGGCTTTTAAATGTTATGAGAGAGAAATGGCACTTGGGAATCCCAAGTTCTGTTACTGTGTGTTGCTAGGATTGTTGAGTGATCTTGAGCAACTGGTTTTTGCTCTTGATTCATCCTGGAGAGTAGTAGTGTCTTTGAGACAGTCTAGCTCAGTGTTAGGTACTGATAGCTCTCTGGCACATCTGCTGGATGATTGCAAAGGTGTTAGCAGAGCTTTGATCCTCACTTGCCAGTGAGGCTCAAAGTACAACTTTGAGTAGTTGTACAACTACTGATACAACTCTGATACCAGAGGACTGCAACCCAGTCCTCCAGCACGATGCATTTCTCACATTCAGGTCAGCTACTGCCACTTCCTGCAAAAGCCACAACTACACTGCATTATGTATAGATCACTCCAGATATTTCTGATACCAGTTCAAAATCTGTACTTATTTGCTTTCTCATTTTTTTCCTAGATCTTGCTTTGTTTAATGCTTTATATTTTCCTCTGTATGGATGGATATAGGTCAGGTTATGTGAATGCACTTGTTGAAGCACAGAAGTATTTGAATGGATGGTAGCGAGATTAGTTCTGAGTGATAGAGCAATTGGTTATATGTATAAAGGATGGGATTATTACTAATATCTTTGTGTTTCCATTTTAAAAGTTGATTTTTCGTCCTGAGAACCTGCCTTTCTCATCTAAAATAGTTATGCTGTATTTGGGTGAAATCTCAAAGTGGAGAAGTGTTAACTATGGTTATTTGCTCAGAATGAGTGTAAAAAGCAGTTAAAACTTTCTTATGCATCAGGAGCAGAATAGGATCATCATATAACCTTTTTCAGGATCAGTTCTGAACCTAAACAGTGCTGGCGGAAGAGTTCTCTGGATTTTAAAATAGTATTATTGAAACAGTGCATGTGTTTCAGGAAGAAGAAAACACAATTACATGAAAAAAAAAAGGAATAGAGGAAGCATGTAACTACCTGCAGTTATTGTAAAGCCCTATAAAAAAAAAAGTGATTTTTTCTTTAATGAGCATAATAACTGTTTTTTTTGGTGTTTTTTTTTTTTTTTTTTTTTTTTTTAAAGTAACTGGATTGGTTTCTCTGTGCAGCTGTAAAAAGTCATAACCCTGAGCTACATCTTGTGCTAAAATGGGAAAACAGTAGCTGTTGTATAGTTTCCTGCATCTTTAAAAATAGGATTATAAGCATGACATAATAATAACAATAAAAAAACTATTTACCTGCGTGGAGGGATAAAAATACCCAAATTCTGCAGCAAGATGTTGTATTGCAGGTGTTGTTCATCCAGGCATGAAAAAACGTCTCTTATTCTGGCCTTTCTGGAATGTGGAAAAGGTGTGAAGAAAGATTTGCTCTTGTGCTAAATAAGTATTAATGCTAGTCTGTTATGAAACAGAAGTAAAAAAGAAAGACGGGGTGAAATTGGATACCATGGTTCATTGTACTAGACAAGCCAAGTATCTTATAGTCTGACCTTTGCATAGTGGGACTTTTTTCAAACAATCCAGAGGATATCTTATTACATCTTTCAAAGAAAAATTCCTTTTCATATGTATGTTAAAAAGAAGAAAAAAAAAACAAAAAACACACCACCACCAAAAAAACACCTCCCTCACCATTGTTTACTTTTAAAAATAAATACATAAACTAAGCTGTTGTGAAAAATAGTTTTTCATATTGGGATTTTTTTCTGTTTCTGTTTCTTGACATTGAAATATTATGCTTTTTAGCAAAGCTAGCTACCATATGATAAATGTTTTAGGTATTCATATAGACTGAAGAGGTTTTAATGTGGCTTCTTTTAATCAGCTGTGCAAGTATTCTGACTTCCTTAAGAAAATTATTGAATCCATTATTTAGGACTCAGTTTATATCATTCAAGGTGTTCCAATTGGGAGATAGGGTTAATTTGTTTTACTAAATATTAAACTGATAGCAATGGCTACTTAGCATTATTATTATTATTATTTTTTGAATAGCCCTAATAGCATAAAATAGGTTGAGCCAGGCTTTGTGTGAGGTGCTTGTGTTTTTTATGTAGATGCCTACTGTAATATGGCTTTACAACTGGAATTAAAAATTTGGGGAGCTGAGGGAAAGTGAAAATCCATGTCTGATTTCTCTAAGCAAATTTGCACAGACAAGTGTTTTGATGTTTGGTAGTACTGATAATGGTCTGTAGAGGTAGTGGTATTAACACAGACATAAAAGTCAACTGAATAACATTTTTCTTACCTTCTCTTTATCATGATCTCTTTTCTTAACTTGAGACAGCAAAATATTGTTAACTTTTTTACCTGTATTTGCTATTTGCTTTTTCATTATATATTTATATAAATAAATAACATACCTATTTTATATATTATATATAATATATATATTACATATATATATATAATGTGTGTGTGTGTGCTGAGCCATCTGCATGCTTTCTGATGAATGTGGTTGACCCAATGAGCAATGTTGAAGGTAGGTGAGAATAGTTTACCTATAAGGTAAATGAGGGTGGTGAGTGGCAATTTGGGGTGACCTGTCCACAGGTGGAGTGTTAGTTGTGCATTGGTGCTGTGCACATGGAACTGCCAAGCATGTCGCTGCTGCTGGTTTCACCATGCTACCTGTTTGTCTGCTGAGCCTTCCCCACCTCAGTAGAGTAATAAGCAGCTATAGTTTTAAACAGGTGAATTACAGCATCTTGTGAACGTGCAAAAGATCTTAATGTACAAGCTGATCAGCACTTCATTTTCTAACACTGGATTAGTCTATTTGATAACTCAGCTTCCTATGAAGAGGATGCAAATTTTCAAGCACACGCTTCGGTCTTCCCGGAGGTCCTCCTTAATAAGCACTGTGTGTAAACCAGGCTTTCTAACTAACCCATCTTGTCCTGCTTTTAAAAATAACTCCCTCAGTATTTCTGCACTTTCCTGAGCATCTTGCTTCTGTGATCTGTGCTTTTACATTTTTTCCCCTTTATTTTAGTCCTGGCTAGTGGCTCTGGAGTTTGGCAATTTCCATCTTCAGAACGAGTCGAAATAGCTGGACTGTTTCAGCCTGCTTTGACTCCAGTAGGCTATCTGCCAATCTTTCTTCTCAGATAAGGTATAGACTCAATGACTGCATCCATACAGCCGTATGACAGGCAGCTGAAAGAGCGGCTGTGAGAACAGCATGGTCTGTGATCTGTTCATTTTCCATTTGTGTGACTTCTTTGGAAAGCAGCCTGCCTGCAGGCTGCAAGTCTGAAAATCCTGGGCAGTGCATTAAGGTACTGAATGCTACTGTATGTGGAGCTGCCAAGCACACTCAGGTGGGTGACATCTTCTGTGGTCCCAAAGGCGTTCTACAGCTGTGTTTTCAGGCTAGCTGTCTATGTATCTAGTTTGAGAGCTTCTCACCTCTGAGAGAACATGCACAGTGAGCTTATGCCAGCATGACCTCAGTAAGACTCATGTGAGTGCTTGCCATTTGTTTCTGGTGATGTTCCCTGCTAAACTGTTCATCTATTTTTTCCCCTCTAAGCACTGATGTTATTTCAACCACTGAAGACTCTGATGACTTCATAGGGTACAGACCAAATCTGATACGGTTTCTCTTATTCCACTTGTCCCCTTCCTCCTGTCTCACTCTCACTGTTGATGTACTGATACTTGAAGGTAACCTGCATTGCAATCAAGTTATGTTTCACACAACAAATGGGCTGCTTTGTCAACACAGGAAATCCATGGAACTCTTATCTTTCTATTACTGTCATTACTGTTAATAATAATTAAAAGGTTTTTTTCAGGAAAGTTCAGACTAATGTTTAGATTTTCTTTAGAGTCCAGTCCCAATGTACCTCATTTCATGTGTGGTGGGCACTTCACTCCACCAAGTTGGGAGAAGGAGAAGCATTTCAATCTTACACTCTGTCACAAGGTAGGGTATTTCAAGAAAACATTTATGTGTTACAGTGTTAGAGCAGGCAAAAAAAATAATACACTGGATCTATAATAAGCTCTTATGAGCTTGACCTGTTTAATACTGTTTCTTCATTTTTTTGGCCATCTCTAATACAGATGAAGAGAAGTGTCAGTTTATCACTGTGAGAATGGTAAAGCAATTACACAGCCCTTTAAGGCACAGTACTTGGAATCTTTGTGTTTGATACAAGACTTTCTTGTATCAAACTTAGAGGCTTAAAAACATTTCTGAAGTATCTTGATTTTTTTTTCTTTTCCCGTGGAACTTTGTTCTTGCATTTACTGTTTTTTGTCACAGGATGGCAGCATGAGTAAGACCCTAGGAAGGTATAGCAGTGAGTTCTTTTTGACATTTTAAAGATTTGTACAGGGTTAGCTTGTTGCTCTTAAAGGTGAGGGTTTAGACATAATTTTGATTACTATAGACTGTGAACACCTGAGTTTCCAAAGCTTATACACTGTTATGTAATCTGAAAAGTAAGCTATGAAGGGATGAAGTGGATAAACTTATCATTCAAAAGATGACATGTACATTCAGATCAAGCTTTTTAAACAATGTGAGCTTACTTCTTATATTTTGGTCTTCTATTTTCCGGATTAGAATCCAAGGCTCACTTTGAGCATGCTTGTGTTTGATTTGGAAATCTTGTTCTGTTACCAGGCTACAAGATTCTGTGAATGTATTTAAAACAAACAAACAAAACATAAACCAAACAAATGTAACCCAAATGTCTGGATCCCTAAACCCCAGGGGAGTTTAGTTTTTCATAGGACTTTGTGGAACAGACCCCTTCTAAAATCAGTCATTTGATCATTATTATTGCCTTAACTAGGTCCTGAGAAAGAGCTCTCATAAAATACTAGTTTGTGTAGGACAACTACTACTACTAGCTATACCCATGTCAGGTGCAGTGATTGTATCTCAAAAATGTGCTATGTATATACGCGTGCGCATGTGTATGTATATATATATATACATATGTATATATATTTTTATATATATATATATAAAGAAATAGTAAAAAAAAAAAAAAAAAAAAAAAAAAAAGAGCCTGCAAATCTCCTCAGCCAAAAAAAAGTACCTCCTTTTCAGATGAAGTATCTCTTGAACATTGTATGCATATGTTCTGATTCATGCAAAATCATAGATCATTTTTCTTGCCAGCCATTGCATTTGTCTTTGAAACTGTTGGCTTAAAAACATAAGATAGGAATGGATGGAAACCTTCTTTCCCTTCCTGACCTAATATTATTAGTTTTTGTTTCTGTTACTTAAATCTAAACTCTTAAAGAGCTTAATAGCCTTCATTTACTCTGAATTATATTCTCTGCTGTTTATCATCCTACTTGACTGTTATATGTTAGAAGCTCCTCTCAGAAAATTTAGACTCATCAATGCTTATTCCAATTCTGAGAGACATGACAAAGTCTACCTCCTTGTATGGACACTGGACTGCAGACTGGGATTCTTCTCCCTATTTCCATAGGTAAATTCAGTATGAAGATCCTAGGACATGTCTATTTGGCACATTGCCTTCTCTAGTAGAAGTTCAGGACCCAGCCTGAACAGTGCAGTCCAAAGTTCATCTGCACCTGCCGCAAGCAAATTGTCTGAAATAAAAATATTTGCCTACATATCTACACAACTTCCAGAATCGCTGTAGCAGTTGTCTGTTAACAATTTTCAGTGTTATGTTCACAAAAATGAAAAAAGGCCGTCTTATTGAAACATCTTTTCCTGTCATGCTTTTTATCAGAGATGAATGATGCTTTGGGCTGGGGTGCAGAAATGTTACAATTTTGGAAGGGGGTTTACTGAAAGAAAAAACAAGTGCATGTACATAATGAGCAAAATCAACTCCATGCACTTTCTAGCATTTATTTATGAATGCAAAGTAACTGATTTCCCAAACAGCTAGTAGAAGCGCAAATGCTATGTAATAGATGGTGATCTCTATTTTCTTTGCTTTTCATAGGATCAAGAATGATTATTATAGGGCATCTGCAATAGCAGGGGAGGAATTGGTGAGATGTTGTTAGGTTTCCCATGAATTTTGGGTAATACATGTGCTAACGCACCATTCATTGTGATTCTGGCTATGTAATCTCTCATCCCTTCCAGACTTCTTTCATATCAGGTCTTCATTTGCTCTTGCAGACAGTAAAGCACTTACATCTCACATAAAGCTAAATCAACCACAAAGCTAACAATGTCTTTGATCAGTGCTGTGATGTTTATTAGTCACTTTCCTTTTGGGAATTGCTGTGTCCTCTTGAAAGCATCAAAGAATTCTACAGTAATACCCAATCCTGCATCCAACCAAGACACCCCGAGGGCTAAGGCTGTGCATTATTCCTCCAGATGCCATCAGTGCTGGTCCTGAGCCTACGGGAGAGTTCTGCAAGCAGCAGCGTGGTGCTTTTCTCCTGCTGCTAGGGATCTAAGCAAACTTGCTCTGTAGTGCTCCCAGCTGTCAATAATTTTTAGAGGCCTAAACTGTATTGCTCACTATGCAGATTTACGTTTACAAACTCTATTGCTTTGTCCATTTTATTCTGTGAGTGGTTCATGTCCTTCCTATTCATTTTATGCATATTGAGTGTTATTTCAGCTCTAACTTGATGTTCTTGCTAGTAGTGTATTTTGTATTCATGGAAAAACGTGAACATTTCATCTATTGATGCTGTACATGTGCCTATTAAATATACAACTAGCATTTGAATATATCCCCCAACATTGTTAGGCCTCTTCAAATGATAATGTGGCCACGTTCTTCTGTGAGGCTGATAAAGCATAAGAATGAGTCTGCAATCTTCAAGGATCTGTATGTTTGCTAACAGTGACCAGAAATTGAAAGTAATTGCTTCCATTACTTACACAGTGAATAGCAGAGAATGTGTGGCTTCATTATGTTCATTAGTTTATACTTGTAGATCACAGCCATTAGCAAATCATAGCATTTCAGTTTGACAGGCTGTTTGGGGAGCTCAGTCCCTTTTCCATGGTGGTATCATGAGCCGAAACAGAGCAAAAAATACTTGGCTATTCTCCAGACACTTCTGTGGGAAGAAATATGGAATAAACCAGAGGCTGAGTTTTAAAATCTCTAGTTATTCTGTACCAGCTTCTTCACTAAAAATGGCTTTGTACAGTACAACTTATTATGCAGTGGTAAAAATACATACACATCTTCTTATTGGCCTCTCAAGAACTATTTCTGCTTATTTGGAATGAGGTGCAAGCATAAGGAAGTTTGCCTTTAATTTCCCAGGAAAGAGAAATTATTCTCACTTTGTGTTTTTTTGTTTAAAGGTTCTAACAGTAATAAATGATGTTACATGAAAGTGATCTCAGTGACTCTAGCACAACCAGAGCTGCAAAGTCTGTTTATTAAGACTCTTTCGAAGGCAGGAGCTAAGAATAACAAAAAACACATTAACATTTATTTCCTGATCTGCATTTTCAGCATGTCTGCCTGCTTTGTGGAAGCAAGTGGCGAGGACCTGTATGGAACAGCTAGCAGTCCTCAGCAGGATCACAGAGTGCTCTGAGTAGTCTCACTAAAAATACTAATGACACAAGAAGGAAACCAAGTACCTACTGGTAATGTATATTCTAGTGAGTGAGTTACTTGACTATAAATAGTTCAAATGCGTAACAGTTGCAAAATGGAAAAAGATTAACTGAAGTGTAATATTAATTAAGCATCTACTTTAGGCTTGTGTAGAACTAATTTTCAGACGGAACTGGGGAAATCCACAGTGCAAGGTTCTTGAAATGTTTGCCTTGACATGATTCTGGCTCAGTGAAATCAAATTATTGCAGAAACTTTTGAAGGCACTTTTAAATTTACCAGGTTAAAAAAGACTAAGACATTAAATAGAGAAGATAAATTTGTGAATGATCAAATATTGAAAATCACTCTTGCTATTTTAGCTATAAACCAAGCCAGACTAGTATCACGAAACATCTGAAAATTGCCCTTTTCCCTCAACAGCTTGACAACCATAGAACTCAGTGCTCAAATTGGTTAGCTCCTTTGCTTAAAGTGGGATTTTGGTCTATAAAGTGGGCTGTAAGCAATAAAAATGACAGCATTTGCTTTCCGAACAAAAGGCAACCAACCTTGTTTTCATCACTCCGCTCAGTACTTTGACCAAAATGTCATTTTAGATGTTCTGTATGATTCCAAAGAAAATTATCAGCTTTGAACATGACTGCAGAGTGGGGATTAATTCTGTAATATCTCTTTCTCTGCATTTGGTGGTCTCTAAAAATGCTGTTGCTATTTGACATGTACTGAGAACGAGACTATATTCTGAGTCACCAATTGATACGCTAACTTTGGCATAGCTGTCAGGTTTACCCGTGCTTTGGCCTGTAGCTCTTTACTTCTTGCTTCTTTACTTGCCTCTGTTGGCATATTGAGGTTTTGTTGTTTTGATGTCCCTGGGTAATGAATACCCGGATAATGCACGCTGTACTTGTTTTTTTTAGAAATTGATTCCTCTGTAAGAAAGTTGCTTGGCCACATTTGAAATGGTTTTCATAACTCTCCTCTTCCCCACTTCCAGCAGAAAGTATTCTTCTGAGTATGTTAGTGTTGTGCTGAGGAGTTGCAATGGTGGGAATTGGTTGGGGATGAAGAAGTGAAAGGATGGACTTTTAAAAATGCTTGGGCTACTGAGGAATGGAAACCACAACATTATCTCATCTGCTTTGAGACTTAATATAGAGAAGCAAGGGAAGAAGCAAGAGAAGCAAGAATGCCCATATATATATGGGCATATACATACAGTTCTTGCATTCCTACTGGAGACTGTTACTAGGTAAGGAGACAGCAGATAATTAGGGGCAGCCAATTTTTACAGTTGGGTTAACTTCCGGAGAATGTGAGGAAGAATGCTGCCTTCTTGTACAGAGAGAGACAGTGGACTCCTGCTAGTCTGCTGTCCAATGAAGGTGAATTAACAGTTGCTGAATTTAGCTGACTTAAGAACTGATACTTCATAATGAATCTGAAAAGGAAGTGGCAAATTCTGACAGGGTTATGTAGGTAGGGGGATACAGAAAATAAGTGGAAAAGGACACTTGGAGTAAACAATGTTTCTTCCTGTAGTTTCTCATCCCAAGCAACAATCCAGAACTGTTCGCTGCTTATTTATCAGTGTGGGTGACGTACCTTGCTTGCAGGTGAGGTAGTAACGATCTGGTGAATGCTTTTCAAGTTCTTGCTGCCATTTTGTCGAATAGCTTTAGAAGTCCCAGAGCTGATTTGAGCAAAAGATACTTGCTATCTGTTCTCTAAATTTAATTTGTAAGAGAAAGACCCGAAAACTGACTCCCCAGAGGACAGGGAAAATGAAGCTCAGTGCCTAGTGGAATTTATATACAGATTAACTTGAAGAAGTAAATACCCAAGAAGTGCTATCGCATCTTTTCAGGGGCAGTTAGCTGCTACAAAGTGAGAGATTCTCTTTTATTATGGGAGTATCTGTCTTCCAGGCTTGCATTGATTTCTACACTGTAGTTAATGGTGTCCTGAATATTGCTCCTGAAATATGTGAAAAACTATTTGAAAAATTATTTCATGTTGGAGTATTCATACCTCATTACAAATTGGAAAATGGGATCATTCGTTCAGGTATCCCTTTCTGACCATTGAATTCTTAGTGAAAGCCATGTGGGGAAGTAATGTATGCAAAACAGATTGTATGTATCACTATGCCAATATTTTTCCTATTGAAATGTATTAGAGATGAAAATTGACTCTGAAATCTAAATCTCTTGTCAATTTTCTACATAAAGTAGTGTTAAACTGTATAGTAGAAATTCAAATCTTTGGTATGATATGATCTGAAAACTATAAATGTTAAGTTTAAATATTCCTAAATGGAGCTTTGTTTTTAGTAATATCTATGATTATAATATTTAACAGTGACTGGCTTTTTGTTTGCCTAAAATTATATTCTTTTTACTGGATTTTATTCTGTAATCTCATGAGAGAGAGAAGACTTTGATAAGTTTAGAAATGTGGGATTCAAATCCCACAGAACAGAATTCTAGTTCTGCGTGTACTGGGATAGTTGAATGCAAATCAAGTATTTAAAGATACTGGATTTTATTGCTGAGAATCAGACAAGACTAACGTTCTGTAGATTTTCATGTAAGCACATTATATTTTGTCTGTAATGTAGTATTTTGCCTGTAATGTTTAAATGAAGAACAGGATTCGTTACTTTTATTGTATGTGACTTGATGTATGAGAACACTTCTGAGGAAGGGAAAAGTGTTTCACTTTTTTTGTTTCCATGTAAAAGCATCTGTATGGTGAGGCATGACTGGAGCAGGACAGACCACACAATGTGAGCTACTTTGCGCAAGTTCCAGTGCTCACTGATCCTTCTGCCCCAGACACAGCAATGTTTTGTGAATCGAAACTTCTATACAAATGAGGTTTTTGAGGAATGACTTATGTCATGAAAGGAAATGGAGAAACAGCCTTTTAAATTGTGTATGAAGCTCATCTGAGGGTACTAAAGTCACTAAAAATTATGCAACTTCACTGGACTTTGCAAAAGGCTCTGAAATTTTTCTATCAAATTTAAAAATTGCTTGATCTAAACGTTACTTGTTTTGTTTTACTGAAATAGCATGCTCAGCTATTACATATCAGTAAGATATATATTAAAAATATATATCTTACTTACTTTATATATTAAAAAAAAAATAAATCAACAACCAGTGTTAATAGTGGTGGAATAGGTACTTTTATGCGCTTTTCTGGGTAGCAGCACAGAATTGCCTTCTCAGGATGGCTGTGTTCCATTGCTGTTAGCTGCTAGATAGATGATCTAAAGTGCACAGGCAAATGCATGTTCTGTTCATGAGTGTTTTCCATACTGAACATCTTTTATTCCAAAGAGCAAGCCCAAGGTTAAGTTACTTCCTTGTGTCATGTGCACGCCAGTCCCAAGGCCCATTGTCAGATTTCTTTTTATCGTGTTCATTCACCTGTATATCCTATGAAGGATTACAGCGCTAAATTGTTATACTCTACGCTCAATGCCATTAATCTTGTGTGAGTAATTTAACTTATTGCAGGTTATTAGCTGTTCACCTTGAAAACCTGTGAATAAAAAAAGAAAATTATACTGATGCCTATATATGAATTGATAAACTAGTGGCTGAATTATGTAATTGTCATTAACATAAGAAAAAAGACAATGTCATTTAAAGTATTGTTTTAGATTTACTGTTACTTAGTAACTGAAGTAAATTACGCACCTTGATCGTTTGAAAGCATATTTTCTCTTCCTCACTTTTTTCATCACCACATACATCTAAAAGTTTCAGTTTTTTTTTTTTTTTTTTTTTTTTTTTTTTTTTTAATCGAGGGGTCTTTCCTGTTGTCCTTCCATTATCTTCAGTTTCTGACAGTGCCATACGTTAGATTCTGGATTCTGGAAACTAAAAAGCTTCCTGAACTCATCAGGCTTCTAAGGAAAGAATTACTGTCCCTTATGTGTGTTGCTTTGTTTTTTATACAGGAAGAATTTAGCATTGTCACTATCAAGCTCTAAAATTTTCTTAGGAAAGAATAAATTAGGAGTATGTACATCAAATGTTGCCTGTTGATTCAAAGTGTGAAGATCAATTTACCAATTTGTTAATGAAAGATAAAAAAGGGAACTCTTCAGAAAAGAATGGGAACTAAAAAAAAAAGTGTTTTGTAGCTTATATTTTTATTTTTTATAATTATTTATATTTTATATAATAAAATAATACAATTAATATATTATTAATAATTAATATGTTAATATTAATATATTTATATAATATATATATTTATTTATATTTACTTGTCTTTTGGGAAAAAATGGTGGCATAATTCTTTTGATTTAAAATGAGAATCTTGAATTATCTGGTCTTGCTTTCTCTTTGCAGTTCAGTTTCTGTTTAACTATGTAATATCTTTCACATACTTTAAAATTTACAGGGTGTAATGTTTTATTGTACTGCAGTTATTGAATAATGGAATTGTAACTGACTTTACAGTCATTGCAGTGTATGAGAGAAGTAAGGCTTGCTTTGGAGGTGTGGTGATTATCTTTTTTTTTTTTTTTTTTTTTTTTATGGTGGAAAGGTAGCATAGAAGGTGCATAGAAGCACCAGGCTATGCTTATTTTCTCCCTTCATTTCTCTCCTCACCTGGGCATCCACATTCTTGACCTCTTCTTCTTGTGAAGTATTCTGTCTTGAGAGACAGAATACTTAGTCTTAGATCTTAGTTGACACACAATGATTGCAGCTAGTGAATAGGAGATTCAGCTAGGATTTTGTGTAAGTGATTTATTTCTGGTTATTAATTTTTTTCCTTATCTCTGTTGTGGTTATGGACATGAGTATTTGTAAAGTACTTGAAAATTGAGGGGAAGTGTTTGAAAAGTATAGAGCATAGACATTCTTACATTCTCTGTCCGAGCCTTACAAAGGGATTAACCTTCAAGGCAGTCTGCTAGGATCAGTTCTGAGAAAGTAGTGAAGGATTTCAGCTCATTTAACATGGTTTGAAATTTAGAAGAGGCTTCTCAAATTAATTATATTTTGAAAAGCTAGATCTAGCTATATTGGCTTGCTATCTTTTGTACTAGGCCATTGTTTTTTTTTTTCCACTTTTTTTCACTTTATTTTTTTTTTCAATTTTATTTCACTATGCATAGTTGATATACTGTTTAATATTTTGGAGTGTACAGAAGGGTCTGTTATCACTTATAACTTAAATCCAATTTATCCCAAAGCATTATTCTCCAGAAGTGCTGTGGTCTCTAGCATATCATTCCATTTCTGTGAAGTTTTAAAAATATTTCTGAGTCCATTCTGAGCTTTCCCCAGTGAAAAGCCTGACCGATGGTAGGGGGAGTACCCCAAATTTCCCTGGGAGCAAACCTATTATTGCTGTTCTGCTCTCTTTGTAAAGAAGTTTGTGTACAGACAGTACAGACAGTACAGAAAGTACAGACAGGCAGCGACTTTGCTGTGCACAAATCCAGAAGTAGAAGTCTTAGTATTCTGGGTTCCTGCAGTTCCTGTGCTATTTGTACAAGGAATCCACATGTCTGGTAATGGAAATATTTTCTTCCAGTGATGTTGAGACTGTTTAGGCACTGACCTTTTTTGCCGTTCTGATCACTGCTAGGAAGCAGTGTATTGGGAAGTTTTCTCTATTAGAATTTTGTGTTCTTCAAAAGAGAAAGCACACCCCTTACCAGACTTCCTTGGATGGTTCTACCTGGGAATATCAGGTGTGATTCCAAACGATGTTATTGATAGAGTATGTGGCTGTATTCCCAGTATTAAATTTAGCCTAGTACTACTTCAACAAGGATGGGAACTGTGCTGTAGGCAAAGTATGCAGTTACTGCTTCCACTTGCATGAAGTTTCTGTTTCTTCTCCATAGTGTTGCCTCCATCATGAATTTATTGCCTTCTGGATTGTTGCAGTGCTGACCTGCTCTGTAGAATCTCCTATTTCCATTTGTTTGTTTTTCTTGCGTGGTGTGAAGATGAAAGAACAAACAACAAGTGGTTCTAAAAATATGAAAAAGCTCTTGGGCTTGACAAAAAATAGGAACTACTCATAGATTTCATAGATTTGTTACATAAAAAATATCTTCTGTGTAATATAACATTGTGTGCACAAAACCATTGAGCTTACAAAGCACCAGTGCTTTTAAAAACTTAAAACAAAAAAAAAATCAACATTCCTATGACAGTTTAAAATGAAATACTCAATTTATTCTATGCTTGAAAAGTGATCTCAACAGTCCCTATTTAAAAACAAACATAAATAAAATCTTGAAGTGAGATGAATAAACTGCAAGTTAAAGGGACTGTATAAATCTGCTAAAACAGACATCTGTTCATATAGAAAATTCATGAGACTGATCTTTGAAATTTTTTCCTCTTCTAAAATAAGATGACTTAAGGAAAAAAAATTGTATTTTTCCCCAAAGTTGAATTATTCTGGAATCTGATTAGACAACTAAGACAACAAAGCAATGTTTATATTTGACAGTTATTAACTCAGGAAGGCCAAATGCTTTTTCCAGGCACATACTGTCTGTAACTCTCCCTAGTCTGCTTATATGTATATATGTGTGTGTGTATATATATATATCAGTGTTTCTGCAGACTAGAGAGAATTACAGATAGTATGCATGTATGTATATATATATATATGCAGAAGGGAGAATATTTATAATATTTATATGTGGCTTGAAGAAGCTTTCTTTAGTCAACCTTTGTATCTCCAGTTTTCCTGCAGGAAGATATTTAAGTCATCACAGAAATGCTACATGTAGAGAAAAGAGATTCAAGACAGCTTTGTGAATTATTGCTCGGTTTGACAAATCAGGATAATGTGAATCAATGACTTACTGATTTTTGTTTCCTATATTAATGTAATTGTCAAGATTTAGCTAGGATTCCCCTCCAAAATTGGAAGCCAGTTATTGTGGGATTCTAAAAGTACATCTAGAATTCCTGCTTTGGATTTTCTGAAGTTTTGATTATGATACTTTTTGCAGAAACATGGAAGAACTCAAATGCATCAATGTCTCACATGATTAGTTTCTATTATATGAAAATTCATCTGCTCTGCCATTAGAAGATTGTTCTCAGTTCTAAGTAGCAACTGTTTTCTATGTTTAACCCAATAATGAAATATTTCCCCACATGAAGTATCCCCTTAGTTAATGCCAGTTTAATAATCAGCATTGAACATGAAAATTAAATAAAAATGGTATCAGTGTCATGTTCCTAAAACAAACAAACAAAAAAGCTGGTGGGGTGTGAAAATCAACAAACACTTCTGGCCTAGGTAACTGCGTAAAGTCTAATGTTAAATTGGACATCTTAATGTTGAGTCATTTCTAATTCTTTATTTTCTTAAGCCCTGAGTTCTAGAGCACAGGTTTGACAGGCAGAAATGCAGTAAAAATTGGGGAAAAAAAAAGTATTAAAAAAATAATTGTAATCCTTCACTGCTTGTTCCTGGGTTCAAGCTATATTTCTACAGAAATGGGAATAAGACCAAGCAACTTAGTTGTGTTGCGGGCTGAGTTCCTTCAGCTGTGTGAGTTAGTGAATGAAAAGATGAACAGATTTAAAAGGAGTTTAAAAATATTTCTTTGTGTTACTTCAGCCCTTCTAATTCTTGAAATCTTAAATTTTAGGTTTAAAAAATAAATGAAAACAGTGTTCCTCCTTGGGATGGCATATTTTGTTATAAAACAAGGAAGATTTAAAAAACATGCCTTTCTTTCATTAGCTTAATATTAGTACTGAAAGCAATAGCTTCTTCAGGGAATGCAGTTAAATGGAATAATATTCATGTGACCAAGGACAATTTTAAATGTGCATTTGGTTGTATGCCTTACAATTGGAAAGTGACATATTATGTAAATTTTACAGTTGATCAGTATATCCTAATACATTATGTATGAGCGAGTTCATGCATCTCCTTGTTCCTTCTGATGACTGTTAGAGTTCATCAGAAACCAGAAGAGTGAAGAGCTACACTACAGCAATACTCTGCAAAGTTGAAGTTGCAACATTGAGCTGTTGCTAGCAGGCTTTGCAAGAAGTGGGTCAGTTCAACAAGTAACACTTCCAGTCTTGATCTGTGTCCATTTATCCATTTCCATTATCATTTATCAGTTAGCTCACAGTGAGGAAAACTTTGGGAGTATGCTGAGAAATTGTATCTTTCAAGGGGATACACTACTACAAATGCCACAAAAGGAGAAAGCAATGTCTTCTTTCTCTTCTGTCCTTCTCATTTTCTTATTACCTGCTAACTTACAGCAAAAGAACAAGTCTGGTGGTTAAACCAAGTCCTATAGAATCACTCTTTACGCAGGCTGGAAGCCAAAAGGGGCAAAGGTGATGGTAGGTTTGCTGGGGGTGGAACAGAGAACAAAAGTTATTATGCTGTACTGTTAATCTATGTTAGGCTTAAATCTTGAAAAACATGTAGATCTGTCTTTCCATCTCAATAAGGATTCAGTAGAATGAAGAAAGGTAGAGAGACAAATGTGTAATCTGCTGAGAGGAATGGGACACCTTTTTGGGGGAAAACTAAGACAGGCATAACTAGCATACAATAGAGATGAAAAGGAGGGAAGGGTGGCTTGAGAGCTGTATAGAATCACTGACAAGGAAAGTGATGGAGAGGTTATTCACTGTTTTTCTTAACAGAATAGTAGAAGAACTTTGAATGAAATTCAATTCAAAGATATTTTCATTAGACAAAATTAATCTATGCAATTCCTTGTCATGGGGTATTACTGATGCTAGTGTGTAAGTTCAAAAAGCAATTAGGTAAATGCACACAGGAAAAGTCTATCAAAGAGTATTAAATATTAAGCAAATACTATTTTTGTCTTGAAGTTCTTAAATCAGATTCCTGTTGCCTGGCAGAATATTTTGGGAGAATATATAAATATATACTTGATTCCTGTGGACTCCTTGTTATGGTCCGTGCATCTGCTGCAGGATGCTGTGTGGGTGATTACTGTGTTCATCTGATATGGCTATTCTTACGTTCATAATGATTATTTGTTGGATGCACCAAGCCAGGTACATCATTTAATGCTGACTCTGGATGAGTAATTCGTGATTGTTTCAGGGCAATGAACCATATGGGAGCCCAGGTGTAACTTCCTATGCTGAACAGAAACAAGTCCACAGCATGTCGCTGTATCTCGGATTTGTTTCTTGACTGTTTGCCCTTCATTACAGCGCTTGTGTGTTGGCTTGCTGAGTGGAGAGAGTACAATTTAAGCATTGCATTAAGTTTTGGTTACATACACACATTTGGTACGTGTGGTCTTTGATTGATGCACACTGGATTAGAGGAATGATGTATTTGCATTGCTTATCTCTTCACCTGCATGGCATCTTGCATGTGCATAAAAGGAAGAAAATAAAATGGGTATTGCCGTTTTACTGTAAACTGTACTAAACTATTTTTACTGCTGTTTCTTGAAGTAATTTACCATGCTTTTATGGATTATATTTGTTAGTTCAATTAGTTTATAATTCCTTGATAAAAAACAATTTTAGACTGACTGTATGGAAAGATCAATTAAAATTATTTAGCTATAGAAAAATCTAATGACAGCTGAAAAAATGCTTGAATCACAGGATCATAGAATTGAAGGGGTTGGAAGGGACCTCAAAAGATCATCAGGTCCAACCCCCCTGCCAAAGCAGGTTCCTTAGAGCAGGTTGCCCGGGTAGGCGTCCAGACAGGCTTTGAATATCTCCAGAGAAGGAAGACACCTGTAAGAGTTTATTTGTTGAAGACACCTGTAAGAGTTTGTTTCACCAACAAAACTTAATATGCATTTAGAGTTGAAAGTACATCCGCGAAAACCTCCTCCTACAATGAACCTGGAAGGGAAACCGGCACTGCTCAGGTGTTGTGCATGTCGATGCACTGGGATGTGCAGCCTGAATGGAGAATTCCACATCTGAATGTTACTTCTTGTGTGTTGTACAGCAGCTCCTTGCTATGTATTGCTTACAATCATTTTTTGTTTAAAAATATATAAATTAGAAATACAAGCTGACATGGTGAGTCTTTGATACATCATTAAAGTAATTTGCAGTCTGTTGCTCTAAATAGACTATTAAAAGTCATGCTGTTTTCCTGATTAGCTATCAGTAGCTTCTTTACATTTTTCTTCCAGCTTTTAGCTAAAATAGCAGAGCTGTCTACAGTTAAAATTAATTAAAAAAAAAAAAAAAAAAAGCACTTCACAGTATGTATGCTTTTTTTTTTTTTTTTTTTTTTTTTTTTTTTTTAACCTTCTGTGCAGTTTGTTAGCGGAGAAGAGTAGTAAATCAACTTGAATCTCGGCCCAACAACTGACGCTTACAATACTTATGCCATGCTTATTGTATGAGAAACTAACTGTAGCATCATTAATCAAGCTGTCAGGTACAATCTGAAAGTCCTGTATTTATTACATAAAGAGGAACTCCATGAAGAAATGTATCCCCTATGATGAATGAGCACTGGACACCAATTATTGTGGTGCTATTAATCATTATAACCATGGACAACGTAGATGGGGATTGTGAACTTAAACTTCTGTGGGGAAGAAATGTGACTGTTAATATTCATATTCAAAGCTCACTTTGTGAGCTTCAAGGCTCTTTTGATGAGATGACAACTAGAATTGAGTGTTGCCAGATTAACTTAAAAACACTTTAATGGAAAGTGTGATGGATTTGAAATTTTCTTGCCATGTGTGCTCTGTGAACACATGCATCATACTGACTTTGTCTTTCACTGTTGTCTTTGACTTCAAATCTTACATTTTAAGTATTTTCTAGTATTCTTAGAATGGTTTGTAGTTGTTTTTGTAGTTGGAAAATTTCTCATATACTTTCAGGATGAAAAAAATATATTCCCAAATGACAAGAATGGGATGTAATATAGAATAATCATATGTTCCAGCTAACGAGTAAATCTTTGCAGATCTATTTAATGAAACTTTACAATATGAAATTGTATCAAACTGTTTTCTTGTATGGTAGGAATAACTGTGGATTACAGTTTTTCAGTTAACTGAAGTATTCTGTAAATAGTTCTGTGGCAGATGCTTTCCTGTCTTATTCTTCCCATGATTTCTGGAGCTTTCTGTATGAAAGTGAGCCACTTAATGAGTAGCTCAATGCATTTAACACAAGTGAAAATAACTGTAGAGGCAGTGGATCTGAGTGGTTTGTTGCTGTGTAGCACCACTGCAAGGCAGTCACTGTTGTCTAAATGATGTATAAAAAAGTGTACTTCCTAGTTCAGACTGAAAACAATATTGAGGTAAATTCCAGACTTTTCAGAAAAAGCTGTGAAATCATTAATACATATGGAAATGAGACACTTCCTTCTAAAGCAGAAATGTTACAAAATGGTTCAGATCACTTAACAGGTCTGCATGAATTATTAAGCTCCAAAATATGCATTTTGCCATGTCTTTTACTCCAACAGTAGCTTCTGAAAGCCTTTTTCCTTTATTAATTTCTCTTTGCATTAATTCTCATTCACTTCTGATATTTTTAATATTATGCAAATATAGGTATTTGGATGGCCAGTGCTGTAAACCAAATACTGATGTTTAAACTCTCTTTGATTTGTCTGCTCATCCTTCTCAAATATTTTCAGAAATAACTCTGAACGTATTTCTGCCACTGCTCAATTTTGGCCTGATATACACAGAACTATGCTCAAGCATTCTCAATTTTTTTAACAGGATTTGAGTAGAAACCCTTTCTGTTGCTCTGCCTGTACTTTTCAAATTATCACTTGAATCCTGAAGAGTTTTCAGGATTTCTTGTCCTTTTTCAGCTTGCTGAAAGCAAATGTTGCCATCTGAATGTCTCTGCAGAGAAGAACCCAGTCACATGAGGCCACTTTCTGAACAATTAACCACAGAGCATTCAGCCAGAGCTGAGCAAAGCCCCAGTCAGAATTAATTGCTAAAATTATATAATTACAGCTGCACTGAATGAGACTAGACCACAGCATCTGTTCCAGCCTCAACTGCATTTATTATTGCTTTTGGGGAAAACTGCAAACTAGGATATATTCTTTACTGTGCCTTTTTGTGAATTACTAAATGAATTACTGGTATATTTAACAGGGTATTCTCAAGTGAAATAGGTATTTTAAAAACACCATGTGGTGATAAAGTTACCAAAGAAAGTTATCATTCAAATTATCACTTAAATCCTGAAGGGTTTTTAGGATTTATTTTCCTTTCTTGTGTTACTCTCAATTTTCAGATTGCTTATTGTAACTGGAGATTACTTTTACGTAATCATAAAATAAAATGGTGACTTAAAAATGAAATCTTCCTGCATCTTGAGTCCAAACACAGTTTATCATGCATAAAAACAATATTGCTTTAAGTTTAAATAGCAAGTGAAATAGCATGGAATAGGATGCTTTTGAATCTACAATGATAATGTGAAGAAACAACTGAAACTACCAATAGTAAGCCTCTGATTTTCACACTTGCTCAGTTTTCATAATATAAAATTTGATTTTTTTGTGTAATTTAAAATGTATGGAGGGCAGTTTATAGTTCTAACATAAATATTGGTACATAAGCAGACCACATTTCTGGGCAGTCCTCTCCTCTGGGCCATAACTGCTGAACTCAAGATATCAATGTGCTCTGCTCATTAGTTATTTAATGGCTTTGCTTATCTGGAATCAAGTTGTGGCAGAATGGGCACTCTGCGGGCTGTCATGAATGGTGTGCTCAGAAGAGAAACACTTTTTCTGAAAAAGCAGCATGAGGAACTGAAGCTTCAAAATACACAGTGAGAAAGGCAAAGCTGAGTTCAGTTGAGTGCCCTGCTTGTATGACTAGTCTTACTGTCCTACCCACTGGGTCTACCTCTGGCCTCTCAAGCAAACAATCAGGAAATGCATGCTTCCACCCTAATGTTTCCAGTTTTATGCAATCAAAAGGTGTGAGATCATCCCCTTAAACAAGGGAGACTTGAGTACTGAAGATGAGGCCAGTAGGTTGCATCTTCTCACTTTCTGTTTTTTAATCTTGAGGTTGAACAATTTTCAGGATTTCCTCTATAGTCATGAAATTGGTTTAGATTGAGTTCTAATTGAAAAGTGTGTATATATGTTCAACAACTTTTCTTCCAGAAAATGAGCCTTTAAAAAGGCATCAAACAGCTTGAGATTTGCTATGCTGAATAAGAAAATTTGGCACATGCTGTTCTGTTGTGGAAACTCTAGGAGTTCAGTGTTGTAACACAGCATTTATTATAGCTAATTTTTACTATCAAATATTTCAGAAAACTTATCAAATTTACAATGAGTATAATTTATGTTCCAACCCAAAACTGTAGGTATCTGCAGCTCACATAAACATTTAATTCATATCACAGAATCACAGAATTTCTAGGTTGGAAGAGATCTCAAGATCATCGAGTCCAACCTCTGACCTAACGCTAACAGTCCCCACTAAACCATATCCCTAAGCTCTACATCTAAATGTCTTTTGAAGACTTCCAGGGATGGTGGCTCCACCACTTCCCTGGGCAGCCTGTTCCAATGTCTAACAACCCTTTCGGTAAAGAAGTTCTTCCTAAGATCCAACCTAAAACTCCCCTGGCGCAACTTAAGCCCATTCCCCCTCGTCCTGTCACCAGGCACGTGGGAGAACAGACCAACCCCCACTCGCTACAGCCTCCTTTAAGGTATCTGTAGAGAGCAATAAGGTCGCCCCGAGCCTCCTTTTCTCCAGGCTGAACAAGCCCAGCTCCCTCAGCCGCTCCTCGTAGGACTTGTTCTCCAGGCCCCTCACCAGCTTCGTCGCCCTTCTCTGGACCCGCTCAAGCACCTGCATGTCCTTCTTGTAGTGAGGGGCCCAAAACTGAACACAGTACTTGAGGTGCGGCCTCACCAGAGCCGAATACAGGGGAAAGAGCCGAGTACAGGGGAAACATGATTGTGTATGTTTTATGTGTGAGGTTGGTAATAGGGTTAAGGGAGAGGATATCAGTTCATTGGTTGTAGGTATTTACTTACATAATTATAGTTTCGTTCTTGTTTTAAGAATTCATTTTATTTATTGTCAGGTAAGACGTCCCACTTTTTTCTTCCTACTTGTCGTGGTTTAACCTGGTGGTTAAACACCACGCAGCCGTTCGCTCACCCTCCCCCCTCCCTCTCTGGGACGGGGGAGAGAAATGGAAAGTGAAGCCCGTGAGTTGAGATAAAGACAGTTTAATAAGACAGGAAAATAATAATAACAAAATAATAATAATAATAATAATAATAATAATAATAATAATGATACAATGGTGATAATAGGAAAGTAATAATAATATGTACAAACAAGTGATGCACAATGCAATTGCTCACCACCCGCTGACCGATGCCCAGCCTAACCCCGAGCAGTCCGGCCCCCTCCCCCCGGCTAGCCACCCCTATATATTGTTTAGCATGACGTCAGATGGTATGGAATACCCCTTTGGCTAGTTTGGGTCACCTGTCCTGGGTCTGTCCCCTCCCAGTTCTTACTGCACCTCCAGCCTGCCTCTTGGCAGGACAGAGCGAAAGGCTGAGATGTCCTTGGCTTGGTATAAGCACTGCTCTGCAACAATTAAAACATCGGGGTGTTATCAGCACTCTTCTCATCCTAAGCCAAAACACAGCATTCCACCAGCTACTAGGAAGAAAATTAATTCTGTTCTAACTGAAACCAGGACACTACTCTTGTCCAACTCTTACTGTTTGTATTGCAAGATCATAATTTAAGACAAAAATTAGTGGGTAGCTCACAGAGAAATAATAAAAGGTAAAGACAAATATGTGATAAACTTGAGATTAAACCTTTAAGATACTTGCATTTTCTTCAAAGCATCTGTGCTTATCTGTGCAGAGTTGGTCACCGTGTGTCCCACAAAGACCATCATACTTCAATCCAGTTTTTGTATAATGTTTTGTAAGTCTGGATTAATTGGCTGAAATGCATTCACTGCTTTCCAACTGTAATTATTTACAATGGAGTACTCAAATTATTTTGATATTTTGGCAGATAGAGAACACTCTGTCTCTGTTCTGATAGTAATATTTGTTTTAATGTGGCTGAAGACAGGTTGACAAATGTGGCTGGTTGCCCAAGATATACATGGGACAATAAATGGGCAGGTTATGGTGCTGTAAATGTTAGTTTAGAAAATAACTTCAGAGATCAGTTATGAAGATTGCCTGACCTGATTGCCTGAAGATTGAATGTCAGTGCAGTTTTCAAGATGCATATGTCCTGCTGAAGGAGCTTAAACAGCTGTGAACTACGTTTTGGCAAGGTGTGGCATGTGTATGATGCTGAAAAATAGCACTGCAATCAATGTCTTGGAATGTTACAAAGATGAAGTAAAAGATGAAGCTTGAGGGTTTTTTCTCCAGTCTTCAGGACATATGGTCTCAACTCAAATTTTAGAATGTTCTGTTCAAATGTTTTCTGTTGCTCCTGCCTTGTCTGAAACTGCATTCTCAGCGTTTAAATTAGTGAGTTCACTCTCTCCTTTAATGTAGCTGTTTTGCATAAGTGGATATTGTGAATATTGTTAGTTTGTGCTTTTGAATCAGTTGTTTTTCCTGCACTCTACTTTTACTTTTAAATATCTGAAGACAGGCTTTTGAAATGACAAAACAGGCATATTTTTTTCTTTCAGTTACAGGATATTATGTCAGTTCAGCAAACAGTCTGTGATAGAGTTGCAAGGATTTTCAAAATATTTTTTTTCCCTAAAAACTTAATAGAAAGGACCATTTTACCTTAAAAAAGAAAAACAAACAAACAAACAAACAAACAAAAAACAGAAAAGTCTTAATACAATAAGCTACTCTGTATTTGATTTAATAGTCTGTATGGTGTAGGTATATTTGTATTTCGTGCTAGCTGTATAACTGAATCCTGATGTGGAGCATATTAGAATAGGTGAATTTGAGTCACGCTTCTAGTTTTTTGTTTTGCATTATCTTTTAAAATCAATTTTCACTACACTGCAGTAATTTCTGTACAAGCATTGGCAACCACCCTGGCAGAGACCATTTTGGGGGCACGTTCCTATCAAGAAAAGATGCAAAAATAGATGAGTCAAATTGGGAGCAAGTACCTGGAATTTGGAGGAAGCAGGTGCTGTATGTGGATCAGCAATTAAGTGATTTGGTTTACATACTGTGACTGGAAAAGAAAAATCCCAAAGTCTTTGGGATTGCACTCCTGAATTTACTGATCTGCCTACCCTCATAAGAATTTGAAGGAAGATCAACTGCTCCGAGTCTTTATTTGGTGTCTCCACGCAGGTTTATAGGCTTCTAATTTTCTGTTTTTGTGAGCAATTAGAGGTGTCAGTGTTGCATGAATAGGTATCTTTGCCATGTGATAAAGGCTAAAGATTGGGACAACAACAGGAATTTAAAAATAAAGTGTAATCATAAGATTCCAAAATGACCTACCATCTATCTGTTGTATAACCTAAGTAGGGTACTTAAAGACAGTTATACATGTAAGGATAACTAGCTAGTTTTGATGGTTTAAAGATGGTTTTGGCCTTCGTAGATTCCAATTCCTTTCATGATGGCTACTCTCTTTATGAAATGTATCTACCCCGATACATCCCCAGATCATTTGATTATTATTGTACGGTTTTGTATTAATCTAATACAGAAACTGTATTTTTGCTGTAGAGGTGTTCAGAAATAAACATGAGGTGTTCAGAAATAGTTATGTAAGGCTGATTCCAGTTGTTATTGGCCACTTCAGTCTTGAAATTAATATCTATTTCTGTTTGTATAACGCTATCAAGAACAACAGTGTAATATTCAGAATGATGTGTTTTTTCATGTTTTTCTTTTTCTTTTTTTTTTTTTTTTTTAATGTATGCTTTGTGGAAAAGCAGATTATAATTTGGGTTCATTCTAATTTTTCTGTGTGATGTTGAGTCATTCACTTCCAGGTTTTCCTGTGTGAATGTTTCCTAGTGTTATAAATGAAGTCTCAACTCAATCTGAATTTAGTAATATTTATAAAAGGAGTATTTATAAAAGGCAAGTAAATGGTGCTGGGTGTGCGGGGAGTCTACGCTCCACCAACACGCACACACAAACATCAAACATTCTAAACATAGAACATTGCTTTTACATACTAAACCCGAGTATGCCTATACATACGTACAATCAGGAAAGGTAACAAACAATCCTTTAAGTTCCATGACTTAACAGTCTCCATTTTCCATTCCTTTTCTTGCAAGTAGAATTCCAGGGCTAGTTGTGGGAACAGTATGTCTTGTTTTTAAGTTGTCAAGCAACTTGGTCTTCGGGCCTTATGTATCCCGTTCTTCCTGGATCAAAGAAAAGCATATCCATCTCCTTTTCAAGGCCAATAGGCCTGGGTCAAAAGGCACGTCCAGGTCACCAGGGGGTGTAACAGCAGCCGGATCAGTAAAGGAGCCTGCAGCTCCCTCACTATCTGGCAAGCCACACGTTTCTGACTGTGGCCCCACATGGCTCTTTAAGGCCTCAGAGATTGCTCGCCAGGTGCCGAGCAATTCCACTGCAACCTTGTCGTTTTTAGTTGCAGAGTCCCACACCTTGACCTCAGTTTGGTCCCATATTTCAGGATCATAAACTATCCGATTGATAATAAGGAGAATAAGCTGTAAGGTTACCAGGACAGTCTTTGTTTCTAAGGACGTATGATTCCCCATAATGCACAGCTGCTTACCAATGAGGGGCAGTTGTGTGCACAGGTCCGCTTCTCTCAGCTTGAGCTTCTTTCCAGCTCTGGTGCGCCCATTTCCAGCGACTTTCAGTATGAGCTTCTCTGAGCGGTTTGCTGAGTTTGGCCGAACCTATCTTCATGAGGCAATCAGTGTGCCTGTTCCCATCCTGGTCTCCGTTCTGCTAGCCTGTTCCTTTTCATTCCTTCTTTCTGCTTCTTTATTGATGACGTAACTTCATCACATAGTGTTGCCTTTATTTTTTTAACCTGAGGACAGGCTCCCCTCTTATACCCTTCTCCCCACAGCAGTTCTTTTCAAAACAGCTTTTCATTGGTCGAACAACTTTGCCTATAACAGCAATAGCAAACACCCAGCAGCTTCCATGCCTTAATGGCTGGAGAACAAGCAACCCGAGACTTCATGGAGTCTCCTGAATCACCCTTCTTTGTTCCCTCTAAACTCTTTTAAATTCCTGATCGCCTCATCATTAAGAGTCTGATGTTATCTCAACCACGGGGCTTGCCGACCCTCATGGCCACACTCCCACATTTCCCCCTTCTTTATTAACATCAACCATCTTCTCGACACAAATTACCACTCCATATATAACAAGTATAAAATTTTATGTGAATGATTTAAATTAAATCAATAGAGTACTTTCTCACATAATTTATCTTCCTGGTGTCCTCATTTTACGTTGTCTAATGAAAGCTCACACAACTTCACAAGCATGATCTTTAGTGTTTTTTTTCTAGGACTCCAAAAAGCCTACATAAACCATGACATGGAGTATAGTCAGCAGAATGTTCTTTATTTTTCAAGCACGCTTGGGTTAATTTGCTTATATTTGCTTTATTCTAAGTGCTTCTATGATTACCAGAGCTGTGTTTGTCCACTCAACTCCTATGTTCAGGATTTAGTTGAAAGGTGTAGTTAGAATGTCTCACTACCTATAACATTCTCATACAATACCTTTGTTGAGTTCTCTCATCTGAATAGCAGCACTTTGTCATTCTTTATGTGATACCCTATAAAATGAACCTGCTTATGATCTTGAATTACATCAAAGACATTCCAGAGAATAGAAAATGTATAAATAGTTCAAGAATTGCTGTTTCTTTCACATCATTTTACTTGACTAGACCACTGAAATTCATTTAAAAGTCAGTACAAATTGGCAGAATAACTTTTTCTTTTACTTCTGTACAGGAACATACATTGAGAGACCAAGAAAAAGTTAAACACGTGGTTTCCAACTGTGTCTCGGTTTCTTCAAACTGTAGGTGGAAACAAGCCATTTTAACATGATTTGCACTGAAATAACAGCATGCTAGAACACTGCTCAGCTCACCACTTAATGAGACACACGAGCAACCCAACAAAAAGGAAAGCCTCAGTTACAGCTCAGCAGGATGGAGAAGGTCTTCATTGACTCAGCCTGTCCAAATTACAAAAAGGATGCATGAAAGAAGAGAGCCTGTTATCCTGACAATCTCTACCTTTTCTGCTGCTTAATATTAATATTTGAAGCTGTCTTTTTGATCAAGGTAGTCAAGTTTTGTAAGACCAAAGCCAGTATATGTTCACTGGGCCAAAACACCAGATCAATGACAGCTGGATTCAAAGTAGGTTAAATAAAAATATCAGAACGTTGGAATACAACAGCCATTGAACAGATGCATACTGAATGAAGCATTCCACTGAAAGGAAAATCACTGTTTTAATCAGGAAGAAACTTAAATTACACTTGCTTACTGAAATTTTTAGGTCTCCATAAAGAAATCACAGAAGTATATTTTAAAAAGAAAAATATATCAATAGAATAAATAGAGCAAATTAGATGAACCTTCTGCATCTGGACTGGAATCACATCTGCATTAAATACTATGTTGGGAGAGATGCACCCTCATTATGAAAGAAGGGCCCTTAAGAACAGAGAAACATATAAATACATGTGCTCCAAAGACTCAGAGCAAAAAGCAGAAAGGTAATTTACAGAGATATTATGAAGGCAGTACAGTTTGGATGACACTATATAAATTAATCACTCATAATGCCATAACAAGGCTTCCATCAAGAGATGTTTCAGTCATGAATCTCAACCAGCACAAAAATCCCAATTAGTTGCAGGCAGTTTCTTAATTCTTACTTGTTTAATTTCCCTTTAATTATCAACATTGATTTGGAAGCTACAATGTGAAGCTCAACCAGTAAATGTTAATAGTGCAGAAAATACTTAATGTAATATATATATATATTTCATCTGAAGCTATTAATATATGAATCTTGAATAAAACTGCAAACATAAATCGCTACATGCAAAACAGGATATAGATTACATTTGTTCAGCATGGCATATTATAACGTCAAAGACCTATCTCCAGCTTCAGACTGCTGATTAAAAAAAAGAATCATTTTAACGGTAGAAATGCCTACTGCCAATTTATGAAGTCCAGATAAAACCTAATTTCATAATCCATGAAGAAAAGGGAAAGCATAGCAGGATCCTAACAACAGAAAATTACACCATCAGGATAAATGTCAGGCACTAAATAAGCATGTCCATGAAAACTTCATGCTGTAGACTGCTGATGTCTCTGAACTACTGCCATATTCTTGAACAGAAAGATGAAAGCCAACTATCCTGATATCTAAACGGACCATAAAGAAATTAGCAATTGGAAGGTCCTTCACTAATCAACCTTCCACCACGATGAAATTCTGTCTATAAGACCCAGCTAGTACATAAATGGTACTAAAATCTCTGAAAGTTAGGAATAGTAGGATATGGGATTGACCATGAACATGGATTCACATCCATAAGGCTAGTGAGGTCAGCCTTCAGTAGCACTGCTGTAGTGGGCAAAAAAGGAAGGGAGGAAAGGGAAGAGTCCAGCAACAAATCCAAGCTTCCTGCTTGGAAGGTTTTAACTGTCACTGAACTTGTATATATGCTGGTGAGTTGCAAAGCTCCATTTTGTCATGTGTTATACAGAGGTTACCACCAAAGCTAGTGTTATATATGGAGTGGTAATTTGTGTCGAGAAGATGGCTGATATTAATAAAGAAGGGGGAAATGTGGGAGTGTGGTCATGAGGGTCGGCAAGCCCCGTGGTTGATGATAACATCAGACTCTTAATGATGAGGCGATCAGGAATTTAAAAGAGTTTAGAGGGAACAAAGAAGGGTGATTCAGGAGACTCCATGAAGTCTCGGGTTGCTTGTTCTCCAGCCATTAAGGCATGGAAGCTGCTGGGTGTTTGCTATTGCTGTTATAGGCAAAGTTGTTCGACCAATGAAAAGCTGTTTTGAAAAGAACTGCTGTGGGGAGAAGGGTATAAGAGGGGAGCCTGTCCTCAGGTTAAAAAAATAAAGGCAACACTATGTGATGAAGTTACGTCATCAATAAAGAAGCAGAAAGAAGGAATGAAAAGGAACAGGCTAGCAGAACGGAGACCAGGATGGGAACAGGCACACTGATTGCCTCATGAAGATAGGTTCGGCCAAACTCAGCAAACCGCTCAGAGAAGCTCATACTGAAAGTCGCTGGAAATGGGCGCACCAGAGCTGGAAAGAAGCTCAAGCTGAGAGAAGCGGACCTGTGCACACAACTGCCCCTCATTGGTAAGCAGCTGTGCATTATGGGGAATCATACGTCCTTAGAAACAAAGACTGTCCTGGTAACCTTACAGCTTATTCTCCTTATTATCAATCGGATAGTTTATGATCCTGAAATATGGGACCAAACTGAGGTCAAGGTGTGGGACTCTGCAACTAAAAACGACAAGGTTGCAGTGGAATTGCTCGGCACCTGGCGAGCAATCTCTGAGGCCTTAAAGAGCCATGTGGGGCCACAGTCAGAAACGTGTGGCTTGCCAGATAGTGAGGGAGCTGCAGGCTCCTTTACTGATCCGGCTGCTGTTACACCCCCTGGTGACCTGGACGTGCCTTTTGACCCAGGCCTATTGGCCTTGAAAAGGAGATGGATATGCTTTTCTTTGATCCAGGAAGAACGGGATACATAAGGCCCGAAGACCAAGTTGCTTGACAACTTAAAAACAAGACATACTGTTCCCACAACTAGCCCTGGAATTCTACTTGCAAGAAAAGGAATGGAAAATGGAGACTGTTAAGTCATGGAACTTAAAGGATTGTTTGTTACCTTTCCTGATTGTACGTATGTATAGGCATACTCGGGTTTAGTATGTAAAAGCGATGTTCTATGTTTAGAATGTTTGATGTTTGTGTGTGCGTGTTGGTGGAGCGTAGACTCCCTGCACACACAGCGCTGTTTACTTGCCTTTTATTCCTTTTATAAATATTCTTTTATGAATATTACTAAATTCAGATTGAGTTGAGACTTCATTTATAACATACTTAAGAACATATTTTGGAATGTGAAAACTGTATTACGAAGTCCTAGGTGTGTACAACACAATCATATGGAGAGAGAGATTGCATGGAATTTCAGAAGTTGTCTTATTTTGAACATCTGTCAAACACTTTGCAGGAAATGGAAAGAGAATAAAAATAAAACAGGGAGGTGCGCTTCTAACAAATGTAAACCTCATTTTATGTGTGCATTGAATATTCTGGAGATGTGATAAATTAAAAAAAAAAATTTTTTTTTTTTGAAAGGGTAAATTTCAGCAGATTTAACTTGCAGATTTAGCAAGTAAAGGTATGAAAGCTTGAAAACAATAAAACACTAAAGCCTGGTCTTCACTATGTGTATGCTACAATTTATTAGGAATTAGGAACTGTTAATCGAAGTGAAAATAGCTGGGACAAGGGCATTTTAATGAAACATTAGGAGCTGACTACAACTGACACTTCTGCTATGCCAGGGTAGCTGCAAAGGTTTTCTTGTGATGGTGGGTGATTTCTTGAAAACGCTAGCAAAAACAGGGCTTTTGAGATGTTAATTAGCTCTTATGCAAATTAACCTGTCAGTGGCACAGTGAATGTGGAAGACCCAACTCTTTTCCTAGAGTGGTTCCTATGGTTTCTGAGGTGCGCTTTGTCAGTTTGGAAGTTATGAATATTTATGGTATACAAAACTCATCTGTGTTGCAGTTTCTACATTTTTTATTTAATTTTACATTAAAAGATGTCATTTCTATCCATTGCGTAGGTAAATGGCTTCATCAGCAATCATTTTATGCATGCAAGAACTGGCCTGATTTACAGAATGCTATACACAGATGGGTTTGTTCCTAATGCTCTCTAGTAGTTACTGTAGGAAATAGTGCACAGTATATGCCTAATACATTATTTACTGAAGATAAATGCTAGACATGATTATGGTAAATTAGACCTCTTGAATTATTTATGAGAGTCAGTGCTAAATGTTTTTCTCCTCCTTGTGTTACTATAAAAGCTGTTATATAATTGTTGGTAAACAGGTTTTTTTTGTTAATTATTCAAGATACAGGAAATAAAATGTTTGGTTGAGTGAATCTGTTATTCACTTACAGTTATCTTTTGTTATCTTTTTTTTTTTTTTTTTTTAATGTGTTTCAACGTTTATCTCTGCTTTCTGATGCAAAAGATGAGTGCATTATTAGATAGCCTTCCTCAAGGTCTTGTCATTGCCTACATGGAGAAACAAAGCTGAAAAGCAGTGCTGTATGGAAAAAAAATCTTTTCTTGAATCATGATACTTTCTAATATTTTCATAATGTATGAGTGGAAACTTTTGCCATGTATGCATTGCTATTCTTCACTGAGTGGGTTTTGTGGCTGGAGCTTGTACTCTAGCTTGTACCTGGCTTGCAGAGTATTTGCCCTCATTTCCTTTGAAATACTTGGGTTTTGGTGGAAAACCAGTCTGTGCAGTATTGGCATGGCATTTCGTATGTCCCAGTCTCCAGCTGCTTCATTGGTTTCCAGTAAAATACCAAAGAAAAATTCTGATTCTGAATTAAGTATTCTATACAAGGTATTCCTTCAGCTGTGTTAATGTTTCTTTTCTTTTTTTTTTTTTTTTTCCTAATTATATTTTGAAATTGAAATTCTAAGATGCCACTATTCCCAAAGGCCAAATGAACATAATCTATTTGACAGCAGACTGGCTTTTGGCAGCAAGGAACATGCTGACAATGTGGGCATATACATCTTTTGTCAGTTTTTATTTAGCAAGCAAAAATTTATTTCCACTGCTGTAAGAGTATTTCTGCACCAGTTTTGAAGCTATGATGGTGATAATGTATCCAAGTCTCATTGTGCGTTTTTCACTGACAGCATACCCATTTGTTTATTCCAACTGAAGCATCTTTAAAGCTCTACACAACCATTCATGTTTGGTTTTTATTTTTATCAGTATTTTTTACTTGGTTAGAATTGAATGCTGTAAGTGTGTTTAAGATGTGTTTTGCAACATTGGTCCAGTTCATATTCTCCACATTTCTGACTGACACATGAAAAGAAACCCATGTGATTTGGTGGAAGGTGGAAAAAGTCAGGTTAGAAAATTTTAAGGATAATGCACTTCTGTCATGGTTCCACTCGAGTGGGCAGCTGAGCTCCACCACAGCTGCTCTCTCACGCCCCCTCCTCAAAGAGGAACGGGGAGAAAACATGATGAAAAGGGCTCAAAGTTTGAGCCCATCCAGCATGGGCTTCCCACAGGCAGCAGCTCTTCCAGAACTGCTCCAGATATGGGTCCGTACCATGGGGTCCATCCCTTGGGAGCAAACTGCTCCAACCTGGGTCCCCCATGGGCAGCAGCTCCTGCCAGGTCACCTGCTCCTGCGTGGGCTCCTCTCCACGGGCTACAGGTCCGGCCCGGAATCTGCTCTGGCAGGGGTCTTCCACAGGTGGCAGCCTCCGTCGGTGCAGGGCCACCTGCTCCACCGTGGTCTCTTCCACGGGCTGCAGCGTGGAACCCCGCTCCACCGTGGGCTGCAGGGGGACATCCTGCTTCACCATAGGCCTTACCACAGGCTGCAGGAGACTTCTGCTCCGGCGCCTGGAGCACCTCTCCCCCTCCTTCTTCACTGACCTTGGCACCTGCAAGGCTGTTCCTCACTCCTCTTACTCTCCCAGCTGCTGTGTGGCGCAGCATTTTTTTTTCCCTGTCTTAAATATGCTCTCACAGAGGCGCAAAACAACATCACTTATTGGCTCGGCTCTGGTCAGCAGTGGCGCCCTTACCAAACATGGGGCAGCTTCTAGATCCTTCTCACAGAAACCACCCCTATGGCCCCCTGCTACCAAAACCTTGCCACGTAAACCCACTACAACTTCTGCCAAAGTTACTTATGATCAGTCTTTATTGCCAAATCAATTGTAAGACAGCCTTATTCTTAGGTAGGCTTTTCTGGAAGGCTATTACTGTTTCTTCTTTCATTCACCAACTTTCTTCCTTCTCTTTTCTGAATTTAGCAAGGGAAAAGCAAATGTTGGGGGGGGGGAAAGGTGCATATATATATATATATTTTTTTTTGACAGGTAGTCTTGGGAGCTTTTAATTTTTCCATATTTATAAAACGTTACGAAAACTAACTTTTTTTTTTTTGTGGCTACTTTTTTTTTTAAAAAAATAATATTATTCTGTAAAAGGTAAATAAACATTTCAGTTCCAGATCAAAGCTACATATTTATTTCAGGAGAAGTTCTGTAAACAGTGTTAATCTGTGCATTTCATTCAATTACAGCAGCAGAGGACTAAATGCACTGAAGTCTGCAGGGAAAAATGGAAAAGAGCAGCATTAATTTGAGTTAATGCAATTTTCAAGATACATTTCTATATTGGTCCAAAGTCTGTCTTTTTGCCTTTCAAATTGGTGAGTTAAAAGAATCAGACATGCTAGGGGTTGGTGTGTAATTATCTAATTTCTTTATGCACACTTGTCTGGTGTTGTTCTAATAATCTAAACAGGAATCAAGAGGAGCTAGTTGAATGCAAGCTTGTTGCAGGAAGAACGGCCGAAAGCATGACAGACACCAGTATGGTCAGATCACACTCCATTTTATTGCCCGAATCGCCTAACTTTTATAGTGAACTTGACAGGGGTGGATAGTGTCTCACACAAGATCATTGGTCAAAAGCACTCAGACAAACAACTACAAGAAAACAACCTCACCTGCAAGAAAACAACCCCCTTGTGATTAGCAGTCACGAAGACCTTGTCCTTGAAGCCAGCTGCTGGTAACAATATTTTTCTAAATTCCTCAATTGGGCGATGTGGGAACATTGTCATGGGAACTTCTCATAGTTGCCCTGGTAGCTTGTTTTGCTCAGCTGCAGCAAGCCGTGGGATCTTTGCTGTTTCAAAAATCCCTCAACACAAGCTGAACAATGATTTCTGTTTCTCCTCTACCCATTTACCAAAAGAAAACAAGAACAGATAATGATTTGTCCATACATATTCACATCACTTGGCCTATTCATTTTTTTCCCCTCCCTGTAATCTTTTCATAACTGCAGGAACTTGGTTTCCTTAGGTTGCAGATGTGATTTTAAAGAATAGTTATAAAACCTGAACTAATGCACAATAGAAAACCAAATATCTGCTAGACTATAGAAAGTGTTCTGTATCTATCCTGGAAAGCAAATTCAGCCAGCCAGGGTAAAAAGTTGGTGCCAATGAGCTGATAATCAGCGTTAGTATAAAAAGGCATACCATTTAATGGGTAGTGCTCTGTATTTCAGTTTCAAATGGTGAGATGGCCTCTTTCCATCACTTATGCTAGTTGTCTAGATATCAAAGTGTATAGATTTTGTGCCAGCCATTAGTTTTTGTGGCACTGCGTTTAAGCCCATCTTTGGAGTTTGCTTACATGAGAGAAGTGGAGCTGTGCTGTAGAGGACACTGGTTGTCTTGTTCCTAACTAGGCACTCCTTCTGCTCATGCAGTTCATACAGCTCTTTGTTCAAAGCATGCATGATTTTTCTTCTTAGGGGGATAGAGTGAGGTAGTGATGTAGGTGTTAGCTTTATGAATTTTCAGTGATGACCTTTGAAGCATGTGCATACTACTATAGTGTTTATTAAAAAAAAAAAAAAAGCTGTGGAATACCAATACCACAAGTTTCTCTGAACTTCATGTTAGTTCTGCTTAATTTACTGGGAAAAAAAAAAGAAAAACAAGTGGTGGGGGGTGGGGGGAACAGTGTTACCTTAGTGGCCTTTGCTTCTCCTCTGGAAATTGGAATAGTTGAGAGAGTTTTGTGCATCCTGATCTGCAAAAGTCACTGTGGGTATAATTTCATCAATAGCTTTATAAAAGTTATGAATTCAAGTGATCTCTAGATCTTCTGTCTGTAGTTAGTTGCAGGAAAAAAAAAGAAATCTGCTGTTACAAGTAAAATATTCTGACCACAAGTTGTTCTTGTAACTGTACTGTATTTTAAGGGAATTAGTTATATTTCACACTTTACTTAATAGATTTTGTCAATAAAATAATGTTAGGAAATGCCTCTATTCTGTTTAAATTTTGATGCTGTCAAGTTTTAATTCTGTAAAAGGTGTATGCAATCTGTAGTCTTGATTTTTTTTCCATTTTTCTTCCCTTTGAATTCTATCAAATAGAATTAAATATGACTCCTCTGTTTTCTCCTAATCCTGTGACAGCCTGCAGTTTTGTGATAAACAATTAGTGTAATGATTTATCTAGAGGGAAAACAAAAATGTTTGGAAGGTACTTTATCTGCTTTATCTGGAAAATTATTTTTAAACTAAACGGTGAAGTAATGGACCCAAGGGGCATAGTGATATAAAACAGCACCAAGTAATAATTACAGTAAGGTTTGTAAACTAAAGAGCCATCAATATTTACAGGTTCAGACAAACGGTAATATATTGTGCATGGTTAATTCCTCTTTTGACAGAAGCAGGTTTGAAAAGACAAGAAGCAAATGCGTATGCTGTTTGTTTGAAATGAGACAAATGAGGCTTTTGTGACTGTGAACAGAAGTATCTGCAAGAAGCGTGATATTTTACTGGCTTTTTGTTGTTGTTGGACTCATTTTTCTGTTTAAAACTAATGCCAAACCAACAAACAAGAAAAGCACAACGGGAAGTGCATGCAGTGAGATGCTGAGGGTCACCTCTGAGAGGCTGACCGCTTGTAGCTGTCATTTACCTAAAAAGATCTTGAGGGCACCCAGCATGATGTGTGTTTGGAAAAGTGCCTATTAATGACTAGCAAGGAAACCGAAAGCATTATAACTTAAAAAGAAAATCATCAGAGGTTAGTCATATGGTATTTACGCAGTACCACAAGGAGTTAAGTTGGATCCTGCCCCCCAGCAGTAAATCAATAACGCATTTAAAATTCCTTCCTTGTAATTTTATCACTGGTAGCAGTGCAGGGCGCTTTAATGGAAGCGCTGATAAGAGCCTGCCTGCAGCTGATAACAGCCCTTTTCCTTGGGGGGGGGGGGGGGGGGGGGACGCTCCCTGAAGAAGCGATGAGCTCCGCTTCTCTGCTGCAGAGCCCTGGCTCCCCTGGGGTCGAGCATGGCTCGGGGGCAAGTGGCCAGCCTCGGCCTTTGCTGCAGCTGGGGGAAAGGCGTTTTGGCTGGAGGTCGACTAGGTGCCTGAGAAATGTTATGTTTGTTTTGTTCATTACCAAGTTCTTAAATCCACGCCTCAACATTTTAAACAAGTGCAACTGGTTACGTGGTGCTGTTTAACTCTGTCGCAAACATGGATGTACCGCATACCAGCGTAGTAGTATTATTCAAGTAGAGTTTGTAGTTAACATGAAGTAGTGCCTATTCTTTTTACCAAAGTTACCTTCACTGGTTTATGCAGGTGGGATTGCATAATATGCTCAGATATGCCCACATCTGAGATTCTGAGCAGATTTCTAAAAGCCAACTAATCTATTCCCCATGTAGTACCAATGCTTATTTTGCACACTAGGTCGCTCCTACCATGGGCAGAATGGAAACGCTTTGATTCCGGTAGTTTCACTATAAAGAGAAACAAATGTACAGCCTGCAGTGTACATCCTTTTTTAAAAAAATATATATATAAAGCGAGGAAACACGTTCAGTTCAAAAAGCAATGATTCCAGTTCTGTTTAGAACACAGAGAATTATAAATCTTCATAGAATGTTCAATCTTTTTTTTTTTTTTTTTTTAATTTGCATCTGTTTCATTAGTTGGATTTTAATTTGAGACATTATTATAATGGAGAATGAACAATATTTTGTAAATGCTTTTGGTAATAATATATTACAACTATTCAAAATTTCTACCTTTTAAAATACAGGTGTCTAGGATTTGTAGCTATATTTTTTCTTTTACATTCTATTCTGATTGTAATGAAATATTTGGAAGAATATGGGTAAAATCTTTTCTGATGAGTAAACTGAAAACGTGAGCCTTTTGCTTTCTCAATGAAGATGATGCTTGGCTATTCCAAAACTGCTTTTGATTCTTCATCTAGTAGTTGCATAGAAAATAGAGAAAATCTAAAAGATTCTAAAAGATCTGAATTATTTCATTTATAAACATAGGAATGCTGCCAGTAAATTGACAGGTGAAAGCCTATTCCTAATGATGACAAGGTTTGACTTCCATGCAGTGCTAGATTAAACTGGGATTGCTAAATGTATTGCCCCCCCTACCCTATGCTTTTCTTAGAAATTGCAGCACCTGCAAGAGGTTATAAGGAAGGTGAGTAACAATATCCTCCTGATGATGGACTGCCTATATTAAAATCCTGAACGTGAGTTGCAGTGATGAAGGGTACTTGCATGTCTCATCTGGCATCCCTGTGGAAAACTGAGTGGCCATCTGGGATTGAGCATCACTTCAGCTCTATAATTTCTTGTTTGCAGTGCCACTTGAGTGAATTTTGTGTTTGGATGCTGGTGTGGAGGTGCTGCATGTCTGAGGTCATTCTCATGGAAACCTGAGAACCTGGCAGAACTGAGGGTAGCCTGGCTTTAACTATCCAAAGTTGGTGTTTCATGGCTGTCTTTTTAGCTGTTTTCAATGCATTTCAAGTGTATTTCACAGGGTGACAAAAAGCCAGCACTGGCTATTTTTCAGGGCTGAATTGTTTTTGACTATATTGGAGTATAAAGTGTATGTCAATGAAATAATTGCATCTGTCTTGAATAGATACATTTAGTGTCTAGAGTTCTAGTGTAAGCAAATCTTCAGACTTGTTCTGAATCATCACTGCTTTAAATGAGAGGAAAAATGGGACTGCTCTGTATTAAAATTTGTTCTGTAAACAATCATGGAAATGCACAATTTTGTGAACATAAACAGACGCATTGGCCCAAACAGAAATGTTTAAAGGGTTAGGGACTAAGCAGGGATTAAGAGCCAACTGATGTAACTGTGAGGCTGCAGTCACTGTAAGAAACTATAAAGCTCTGTTTTTGCTCCCATAAAAGCTGGTGACAAGCATTGGCAGCTCTTACAAAAGCATCTGTATTCTGTAAGTCCATACCAATCACAATATAAAGCAAATCCTGAAATAACCTAAACACAGAAATCTACATTCCCTGGAAAAAGTATCCCACTATAAGGCACAGGGCTCACTCTAAGATGATATGTCAAATACTCAGAGGTTCAGTATGGATGAAAATCTTATGTGGAAAGTATGCAGGCAGTACCATGAGGAGCAGCAACATAAATACCAAGAGCCAAGATCATTCCTAGTAGGAGTTGGTTTTAACAAAATGAACCTACTACAGAATTGCCTTTAGTCTTCATTAATTGCGTTACTTGTGTTTCCTATTTAAGTATGGAAATTCTAAAGGAAAAAAGAAAGAAAAATGCATATATAAACTGAATCTTGTTAGGAAGATCCATCTCAGGCTTGTTAGTTGTCACCAAAGTGTTCAACTTGCTGTAAATGCTCAGTAGCCCCCAAGTGCCCCATGCCCACCTGCAGCTGCAGCTGCGAAAACATAGACGGCATGGAGGCATGCAAGACACTAGGATGGACAAGATGCACTACAAAGTCCGTAAGATATTTTCAGATTGAAACCCAGCTCTTTTTCTTTTTATTTATTTATTATTTATTTATTTTTTAAACTGAAATATCAGTGTAAAAGAATGGTAACATATGAACAGTTTTTAAATTATGCTTGGTATTTTTAGCAATGTTTAGCAGTGTTTCCTTTAATCCATTTTATTCAGATTTATAATCCTTTTTTTTGATCAGAGGCTTCAAGCCTTTCTGAGTCCTCACTAAAGCTGCTTCTGTAGTAAGGCCAAAAAGGATTGTATAAATTTGGCTCACACTCCGTTGATACAATTTATTTACGTTCCTACCAAGGGAAATATCACAGCACAATATTTCTGCTACAGAACACACTTTTATGTAAACAAGTCATCTTTCATAGTGTTTTATAGTTAATTTTGTGCATCTTTGTCTAATTTCAGTAGAGATTTTTTGTTTAAGATAACATTTTTGAGATTCATCACTACACTACACTACACTAAAATTCTCAAGGGCTAAAATGTCAAAACTGAGTCCTGCTCGTAGCATTTTATGTCGAGTCTCACACATAATGAAGGGGTCTCTCAGTACGACGTGTTTCTTTTGCCCAGTTCTTTCTTCAATAATTAGCTTCATGTAATGTCCATAATCAGGTGTGAGCTTGCAGTCCCCTTTCAGCTGTCCTGGTTTCAGTTAGGACAGAGTTAATTTTCTTCCTAATAGCTGGTAGGGTGCTATGTGGGTGCATCACTGGCAGGTGTTTGTGGCGAGAACATTTGTGATATCGGCATGCTACAGGAGGAGAGATGGCATCTTCTGAAAGAGCCTAGAGCATAGTTTGTCTGGTGCTTGCAGAAAGGATCAAGGAGCTGACAGCAAGGGTAGGGATTTCTGTCAGTTGACATGTCCTGTATTCAAAGGGATGATTTTTTTTTTTCTCTCTCTCACAGAGGGGACTGTATTTAAGATATGTGACTTGACGAGATTTTTCTAAGTGGAAAAATAAGTGTTCTTTTCTGAAATGGACTTGTCCTGTGTTCAAATGTTCAAAGGGAGGATTTTGTACCCTCTTTCCTCACAAAGCTGACTATATTTAAGATATGTGACTTGAGATTTTTCTACATGGAAAAAATAAGCATTCTTTTGCTGAGATGTTGAGTGTTTCTTTGGCCCTTCATCTGTGTAGGACACCTTGGGCTAGATGATAATTTCTGTACAGTGTTGTAAAGGGGATGCTGGAGTTATTTTTACAGCCTTGAGTAGTGTTTTCTATATATGCTTATTTCTCTGATACGCTTAAATAATTTATTATCCTGTTCTGTCAAGGGTAAATATGAACTCCACTGCAACCAGGTTTTTGTTGCTAGCTGATTAAGATACTAGGTTTTTGTTATGAAGTGTATCAAAATTAGTGACTTCACAACAGCAAAAACAGAGGACTCTGAGACTGTCTGCTTCTGCAGAAAAGTCCTAAGTAGCAGAGACGGAGGACTTGAAACAGCAGTGCAAGAAAAGGATATAGTAATTTCAGTGGTGTCTTCAAAAACAAAACAAAACAAACTGACACAAAATTAAACCAATAAGCCCACAACTTTCTGCCATTTTAATCTGCATGGGCCCAAAAAGCATTGAGATGAATATTATTTAAGACAGTGTGTTCCAAACTGTGACAAACAACATTGTAGAAATTCTTCTGCATTTGGAGAAGTGTTTAGACTGGTATTGTGTGTTCTTTGTTTGTTTGTTTGTTTGCTTTTTGTTTTTGTTTTCTCCTCACAGAAAGAATGAACTGCAGGAGCAAGTGGGTAAAATACTTTGCAAAAAGATTGTGAACTGAGAAGTATATACATTTTCCCAAGAATCTTGGAATGAATGCAAGGTTATTACAGCACTTCAAATAGAAAAGGTTTTAATGCCTAATCTAAAACAAGGCTCTAGTCTATTCCCCTCACATTTTTTATCCCTTTTAGAAGAAACATAAATAGGTTATTACTGGAAGATACTGGAAGATGCTTTTTTTTTTTTTTTTTTTTTTTTTTTTTAATCTGAAATCTGCTAAGCGGATTCTTGTATTGCAGGTCACTGCAGTAAATCAGAAATTCACTGTAGCCTCTATCATATTAGCTAATGAACTCATCTCACATGAACACTGCGTACACTAGATAGTCTTTCATTTTAAGCAGTGAGTTCCATGGTTGCCAGGATTCAGATACAAATGAATTCTATTGCATATTTAGATAATTTCAGTCACAGTATATTGTGAAGTTGCTTTAAAATTTCATGTGTGTCCATAGGAGAGACTACAAATGTGTAGCCTCATTAAGCGTGTTTTAGTTCAGAATAGCCTGTGTGAGAGAACAACCTGGCATCACATTTGTCTTCTTTTTGAAAGGAAGGAGTTCTAGAATATCAGTGTACTCATATTTCCAGTCCTGTACATTTATAACAGTATCAATTTCTTTTTAATGCGAAAATTATCCACTCTTTAGAATTTTATAATCAAATGTGATTTAATTTGCTATCCTCTTTAAAAATTATAAATTGAATAACTGTATTGAACTGGGTAAGCTCTGTTTAAAGGTCTGTCTCTATCTCATACTGCCAATGATTACTGAAAAGCATTTAAGAACATAGAAAGGTAAGTGCCAAGAAATCCAAAATTCAGAAATGGTAGGCTTGAGATGCTGAACTGGCCACAGACCCAGAACAGCCCTGCAGAAGTTTGGTGGTGTGATTGCAATGGGAAGGCAATTAATCCCTTGAGAGAGAACTATTAATATGCAAATAAGGTTCATGACATGGTCAGCATATTTAAAAGGGCTGTGTGACACTAGCAGATACTTCCATCAGACTAGAGGAAAAAAAAAAATAAAAATTAAGCTTTTGCAGGAAAATGAGGTTCCAAGGAAAGAAGTTCAATGCAGACGTTGAAGCAGTATGCCCTTCTGGCGTGAGCGCTGTCACATTGATATAACTTGCTCTGGCAGGCACTTTGGCACCAGGGCAGTGAATCTTAAACTTCTTCTCTGCATGTCATTTCTGCATGTGTCATTTCCCACACAGCTTGAGAACTGCTAAGTAAGAAGCACAGCCCATGCCCTTTGTAAGGGCTAACATGTTTCCAGCTCCCTGAGGATGAGCTGGATGTGGCTGGGTGGGGGCAGTCAGCACTTGCAGTAGGTGTGTGAGGGCCTGTGCCTTCTGCCTGGGCCCTGCCCCACTCTCCAGCTGCCCCTGCTGCTCTTCTTCTTGGCAGGGTGCCTGTCCTTCTTGCCCCTTATCTGGGCCTGATCTGAAGTACTTCCTGCACCTCAGTTACAATGGGACTCTGACGTGACATCTCACAGCTTAATCTGCCCAGTAGGGACTTCACTGAAAGATTTGTAAAGCACAGATGAGGTCTCCTGCTAGCAGCAGCTCTGCTTGTGCTGCAGGCCTCTGGCTCCTTAAGGCCTTCTCAGGCCTCCCCTCAGCCGCTCACTGCCTCTTTAGCCGCCGACCCCTGGGCAACTGAAGAAAGGAGCAGCCTCTGTCCCTTCAGCTCCCCAGTCTCACTCTGTTTCCCCCAGACCCATCTGCCCTTTCTGTCAATGACCCGGCCTTGGTGAAATGGCACTGCCTGCCACAGGAGCATGTGCCAGCTGTTGAGGGGGTGGTGCTGAGGTGCGCTGGGGCAGAGAGCATTCAGAGTCCACAGCTTGGAGGCGAGCTCAGAGTATGTGAGGGGAGTGCCAAGCTGCATGTCTCCTGTGCTCTACAGGTGCTTTGAGGAAGCACCTGTAAATTATTTTCAGGTGCTGAATCTTGGACCACTGACCAAGACTCAGATCTTGCCTTACCCAGACAAATTTTCAGGCATAGACTGGGATTTGGATTGGTAAGCACACACCAGAGACTCCAAGGGTAGAAGAAAATTGTCTGGGCTATCTGTAGCCATTTATAAGGTTTTGACCTACTTACAAAAATCAGTGTGAAAGCAAACACAAAGTTGTGTAAAAATTTATTTTCCATTTCCTTTGTAAAATTGTTTTATATTTATAGCTCAGAAACAATTTCTAAAAAGCATGGAAAAAAACCACAAAACTATATAGTTAAACAGACAATCCCAGAGCTTCCAGTAAGCATGCCAGAGTGGAAAGCAATAGAGTTTGAAAGATTTTACATCAAGAGATTAAACCAAACACCCATTCCATGTTGTGATACAGAAATTGTTTGGCCTGTGATGAGACACTTCTGTTTTCAGTAGTGCTGGAAGAAATTCAGTACATTTTATGTTGCTCACATAAAATGCCAAGAGGCTGGGAGTGAACTGTTCAGATTGTGCAATTCAGCACAGGAAAACAGTCAAGCTAATTTTATGGTTACAGTAATTAATATTTTTATGATAGATTACATTGAAGAATGTCTTGAGAGAAAAGGCACCAATACTCAGTCTGTCTGTTTTCTGAAAAGCAGCAAAACAGCCTTTGCAGTGAAAAGAAGGAAGACAATAAGGGACTGCCAAATGTCCAGAGGTGCTATACCATGGTCTGTGAATTTATGTAAAATGCATTGGATAGTGAGCTAATTTTTCACTGGTGGCTTAAAACAAACTAGACTGTGATGATATAGTCAATGTGCTTATTTCATAGGTATGATGTAAGGATTTGGAAATAAATGTAAAAAGTAGGAAGGAGAGTTTTAGAAAGGTTTTTCATAAGTATCAATTTTTAAAAATAGCATACAAGAATGATTAATATGTTTTGACTTTCTCCCTGTTTCTCCCTCAAAAGATTCCTTGCCTTTTTAGTTTTTCTTTGCTGTCCTACACAAGTCATATTTTGATATGAAATGACAATTTTGTAGCATAACATACTTGAATAATACTCATCCATATGTAGTTGTTGAATATTACTTATTTAATACATTATTTGATGAGCATTGACATTATTCCTATGCTTTATATAAAAGGAGCAGAGGTATTCTAGTATATCAAACAATGAAAATGTAAGAAGGAAGAAAAAGTCATTTGAATTATAATGAGGTTGTATAAAATTCACAGTACATTAGTTTTCATCTGTGGGATCTTATAATGAGTATTATTCTGCCAGGCTAAAAATTAATGTTGTGAGGAAGTCCCCTCAAGTGCTTTGTGATATTTTGTATCTTCTCACTGTGTTAACCATCATAGGATTTGACCCCAAGTTCCCAAATGTATCTCATTAACACAGAGATTTTTGCTTTAGTTTGAGTAATAAAATCACTGTAGATGATTGTCTCTGTCATTTTTTTTCAGTGGAATGGAAATCTGGAAATTATAGGAAAATTATAATTTGGAAATTAAATAGGAAAGCCTCCTATTTTTCTTTTATTTTTTAAAGGTGTCTTGAGATCATTGATAATTGCCAAAGTAACTTGGCTGACTTTTTCCAGTGCATGAAATTTTAGGTTGCCTCCTCTGCAGTTCTACCAGAGCAGAGCTATTTCACAGAACTGGGAGACAGCATCCAGAAACCATGTCTCCGCCTATTGCAGGTTGAGCATTGGGTTTGAAGAGCACAAAGCCACATTTCAGTCATCTTTGCCTTCTCAGATTGGTTGCGTTGTCTTTGAAGGCTGAAGATTTAACCTATTTACCTTCGTACAGACGTGCCTTCTATAAAAGTTATGCTGAATTGTGGAAGCTGATACGAGTGCGTAGAATCAAAACATTAAGCATCTTCTATGAACCAAACATGTAAAGGCAGAGCTCTACCTTTTATTTACAGTAATTTTCAGCTGTTGGAATTAGTGTCTGTTTTTCTGACATTCTGTTAATGATTCAGATCTACGTCTGGAACTCTAAAATGTTCTATCCACAGAAATGTTTCATTGATGCAAACCATTAGCATGGAATAGAAATAAAATGGCACTTACATGTAAATGTAATAATTTTGTAGAGAAAGCATTGCAACTGCAAAATTGTACATCTGAAACCTTAGTTTGTGATATTCAGTGCACAGGATGGGCTCAAAGTCACTGATCTCATGAGGAAACAGCAGACTTACAGCTTGCATCATAAAGAAAGTATTTGCATAAGCAAGCACAAATGCTTTTTCAACTATAAATCAAGCTTTCCTTAGTTCACAAGTGTTCAAGTCTGTCAGCTAAATTGCTTTTTTTTTTTTTTTAATGTTGGTTGTTCATTTGTTATTTCCCTGAGGGTTTTCATTTTCTCATTTTTAAAGATAAAGCCTCAAAGAGATTTTCCTATGTCCAGTTGTAAGCATCTTTTGTGTGGATTTAAATGTCTGCTTCTGGCTGTGAACACTTAATCTTTAGGACCGATGGTGTGGCAGCCTTTGGCTTGAGAAGTTGCTTGGCTGAGAACAACGGATGGGCAGGGGATGCCATCAGGGGCATTAGCTGCTGTGGGCATGTGCTGGTTCCATTGGCTGGCTCTTACCTTGGGGCTCTGTCCTTGTAGCTGCTGTGGTCACTGCCAAGTGTTTCCAAGCTCTCTGTGGTGGTCCTGGTGGTGGTGGTTCTAGCCAAGATCTAGAGTTTTCATGTGCCAGTGTTAATTTTGGCAAGGTGACAAAGTAAAATGCTTCTGACAAATCCAAGCAAGAGAAGTGAGACTCTTCCCTCATTATTGATGTTTGGTATCTCAGCAAAAAAACTAGCACAATGCTGTAGACAGTTTGCTTGTCCTTGGAGAATATCAACGGTTTTTGCAGCAGACAGGAGCAGTTCCAGTAGGAACTCCCAAGGATTTTCTGTTTAAGCAGGTGGAAAAATACGTGTTTGTGTTCTCTTACGTAGACTTGGATTTAAATTGTTTCCTCTTTGTACCCAGGAGATTATTAATGCAGTAGTGGGAAGACATCCATAAAAAATGCAAAGCGTTTAATTCTGTCACTTCCAGAATGTTTTGGAAAAGTCAAAACGTTGTGACTTAGCATATTAAAAACCCAACCTTCGAAGTGTTTCCAAGCTTGTTTCAAAATTGACATCTCTGTTTTATTTTCAAAATGAAAGGGCAAGCAGGAGATAATGCACTTTGACCCAAGATGAAGTCTTTTATTTAACCACTGAATTGAAAAACATTATTTGTAAAATCTTCCACAGTATGAGTAACAATAATGGTGACAAATCAGAGACAATATAAATTGTAAATTTTTCATGTGCTGTATATTTTGTTATTCTGTCAAATTTGTTTTAGAGCATCTCGGAGTTCAGTTGTGTATAGTTACCTAGGGCAAAGAAAAGACAATTTTATCCCCAAAAGTCTGCAGTCTAAATTTAACACAAGAAAGAACAGCTGGACACTGCAGCAGTGCAGGTGCACTAGGAAAGAGTGGAATAGCTGTGTTAAGTGTAATAAGTGGTGGTCACAGCACACCAGCTGTCTGGCCAACAAGGAGCAAGTGTGAAGTGGATTAGATATTCGTGAGTATAGCTTCTCTGCTTTGCTGTATTAAAGCTTACAGGTGACTTTATTATTTGTCAGATTGGTAAATGAAAAATTATTAGTGGCTGCAATGACGTGCGAATGCATCTTGGCAACATGGTTGAGAAGAGTCTGAATACAAGATGCTGACAAAACCATTTGTGTCTTTAGAAGAAGCAATGTTCTCTAAATTAGCTGACTTAATCAGCATTGATGTACGCTTCATAGTAATGCATGATATAAATTGGAATTGGAAATACTTTTATAAAGGTTGGATTAAATACATGTATTTAACATAATGCCCCAGGTAAGGAAGGAAAAAAAATAATTTGTGTGAAGCTTTATTTATGCATGGCATGGTGCAGTTTGCAGAACAATGGTTAGAGATGCCTAGGTTGGCCAGGTTTGTACTATTGATGTTGGAAAAAAAATATTGCATCAGATGAAGGTTAAATTTAGTCATAAATTAGTCTAATTCTGTCTCTCCCTTGTCCAGTCTGCAAACATTCAGATATAGTCACAATTAAATATGTTGTAGAGCCATGTCTTATGCATCGCTGAGCAATTATTAGTTTCTTCATCCGTACAGGCATTTTTTTGTGTCAAAGATAAATAGTAGACTTCTATTTCCAGATTATAGCACTGGGTGCATAAGTGAAACTCAGTAAATATTCTTGTTACTTTTACCTTAAATGTCATATTTTAATTGCTATTGTTTCAGTAGTTTACTAACTAAAAAGACTTAAGATCTGCATATGTGTCTAATTAGGCGTTTAGTTAAGCAAGTACTGTTTTATTCTAGAAGCACGAATCTTTTGTCTCTTGTGTTTGCAAGTAATATTGCGTACCGTTTCACAAAATTAGTAATTCCTTTCCTTTAAAAAATTTTGATTGTTCAACATACATATTGCAAAAAACATTTTGTGTGACAGAGTGTAATATCAAGACAAATTGAATGTTAATCATTTTATTTTAGTTAATTTTTCTTCCCACTTAGAGCAGCTTAATACAATGTATGTCAGCCTCATAATAATGCTTGAATTTGTTCAGATAAATTGTGGTTCTCTGAAAATAAGTACTGAAAATTTTTATTACAAAAACAAGTATACTGCTTATTGCATGTAGGGAAAAGTGAAAATTAATATGAATATTCAAAATTCGTATTTTAAATTTAAATGTTGTGCATCTCAAAAATTATAAAGACTTCATGTGGCTTTAGGGTTATATGACAGAGCAGTTAAATGCTGGAAGCTTTTTCTACTGAGGACTGTAATTTTATGTGTTATAAGTCAAAGCAAGAGGAACTACAGATCTTGGCCAAGTTTGAATTCCAGTGAATTACAGGTTCATCATGTCTCTCTCCTATTCCCAAAAGGAGAAAATTGGAAACATCATGGTAAAGATGTTTTGTTTTGGTTGACAAAGATTTCTCATCACATTGTGGCTAGCTTTCAAGAGCAACTCTTTTCTTCCAAGTAGTTGCCACAGGTTTCATAAAAAGGGCTTTAGCATTAATATGGAATACGAGGGTAGTTACACAGAGTGCTGCTATGCCTTTGGCCTTACCATTTTTGATGGATGGAGCTGTATGCAATAACTGATCTCTATTTAAAAGCACATATCTGTTCTTTATATGTAGTATAATTTGCTGACTTTGATGGTGACTGTGCTGCAAGATGCTGGTGGCTTTGCATCTTAGCATTTGGATGGTATTTGAACAGCAAGTTACCAATATTCATTTTTTTTTCCTTGATTTATTTGAAGTACTGTTCATCCACTGAATTCTTCTTGTCATTGCCCTGCATTCCTGGATGTCTGAAGCAGGCTAGGGAAGGTATTTTCACTTGGGTAGGACAGCATCATATCTGCTCTGCCAAGTGCTTAACCTTTTGCCTCCGCTTAGTTCTTGTGTAAGTGGTATTTTGCACCCATCTTACAACAGCGTAATTTTCCTCTTGTTTTCCAAGTGGACTCTCAGGTCTCAGTGTTTGCAGTTGTGCTGGCAAGGTTCTCAATTTTTGAGGTTATTTACGTTGTGACTGAGCAGACTTAGCTTTAATTCCTGCTGTCTTGCTGTATTGACGAGATGTGTTCATTCCAAGCCAAAAGTTTGTAGTACATTTCAGGTTTCAAGCATCAAGGAAGCAAGTGGTTTCTACCACTTCTTTTCTGCAGTGATGTGGATTTTCTTATGTGTTTAATAAGCTATTGTTTAGACAGCATTAAAATGAAAATGTCAGTCAGTGTGGGTGTGCATGCCTCTGCTGGAACTGTATTGTTAAACAAAGGGTAAAGCAATAAAATGTGGAAAGGTTAAAAAAAGATAATTTATTATTTTTCATTGTTATCTGAATCGATAACATGAGACTGAATCTATAATGAAATCTTGAGAAGCAAGACAATTGGAATAATAATCTGTCAAGAAATTCTAAAACTCATAAATGTTTTCCAGGTTGTAACAAGGTTAATGTAGAAGCACACAGACTTGGGATGGGGGGTAGGGGGAGCTTCTCTGAGCATCAGTACTGTTTGGTGCACCTAGGCTTCACAGGGCTCTTAGCCTGTGTTTGGGGTTGCTGTTAGTAAAACGGCTTTCAGGAAAACATATTTAGGTGTCTTACAGTCTGTTTCCAAAGCTTGGTAGAAACAGTCACTTGTGAAATGCAGTTGAGTGGAAGGTAGTAATGCTATGAACTTGTCCTTAGGCATTAATTACCTCTAGAGAATTCTGGCCCTTTGAAATGACCAGAAAGGGGACGTGCTGTGGTGCAGAGAGCTGCTTCAGCTCCAGTTAAACTGACTTCGTCTGCCGCTTCTTAGCAGAGGTGGCTTATCACAGTAACAACCTGCAATAGTTGTAAAATGCTAGAAATACATCTCCTAGCTTAATAACACTATCTGTCATTATCAATGCTAAAAGCAATGCTAAAAGTCACTGTCAGCCTTTTTTATTATATTTGTTAATGTGCAGTTTTAAATGATAGCGATAGAAACAATGCAAGAAAGTTTTTTGTTTGTTTGTTTGTTTTTTCTTGGAGCATATCAAGCAAACAATATGTATCATTTTGGCAAACATGTATTTTTTACAAAGCATAATTTGCTGAAATAGTGAACTAATTCTGTGCTGATGACGGCACGTGGACACCTTGGGCATTGTTGGTTGTTTTTCTCTGTCAGCTGTTTTGAGATGGCAAGGATTATCTGATGTTCATTTACCAGCTGTGCAGAGCTTTTGCTCAAGGAAGTTTTTTTTTTTTTTTTTTTTTTTTTTTTTTAAGATATAATATTGTGATACATTAAAAGTATAATTTAAAAATGCATAAGGGTGCATATCCTGAATGCAGTGTTTGTATTTGGTTTAGAGAAGACTGGCCTCTGCAGGAGTTTTCCTGTAAATTAGTGTCCTATAATTCATAGCTATCTCACAGCGATTCTTTACTGACCTGTTTTGAAAGCACTCTGTCATAATTTTTTACCACTATTTACAGAATAAACATGTTTAAGGCTGCTTTTACTCTTGTATCTAGAGTCTGGACTTTTCAAAGCTAGTCCTGCAACACTATGCTGCGCTCTGTGCCCTTTGCACAGAATAGATGAGTCTGTTTGGCAAATGTTGCAGAAAATACTGGTTCTCTGCAGAAGATCTGCCATCTGTTCTGTCTGGTTTTGTGTTTGGGGTTTCTGTAGAATATTTTTAAGCTAGTTTTATAAATTTTAAATGTTATGTTTGTAGAAGCTTTTCCAAAGCTTTCATTTTCTGAAGGATGCAAGACAAGTGGAAACAGTAGAAACTGCTGATTATTCACCCTTGTGGCTGTAGGTTTAAAAATATATCGGTGCTTATTAAAAGGTTGGTATTTATCAGAACTGGTTTGGTAGTATTTGAATAATCATAGCTCTTTCCTGATTAAAATTAACAAAACTGTGATAATAGCAGTGTCAGGTGGCTCTTGCACTAAGATTTCTAGACTGTTTCACTATTGCATTTGATAGACTTTCCCAGCTGTTAGATGCAGGAAATGATTAAAGCATATTGCGTGAATGTAGATTAACTTTCTGATGATATCATTAAGGTGGAAATGTAATCCCTCTGAGGTAAAAAAAAAAAAAAAAAAAAAAAAGCCAAGACAACATTAGTAACATGGAATTAAGTGGAGCACAGCTTAGAGTGTATACATAGAATTGTATTAAGGAAAAAAATGTTTAGATGTCTAAAAATTTAGACAACAACCAACAACACTGTGTTGGTGTTTATCAAGAGCTCCATGGTATGAGGCCTGAGCCAAAATATGCCAGGAAAAAAATATTCCTCTGAACTTCAGTGAGCTGTGAAACAGGTTTTATATAAATTCATGGAGTTCCATTATTATCATTAATGACAGAATAAATGGGTGCTATTATCTGAGACAATAATTGTTCCTTACCTTTTCTGCTTTGCAAAATTTCATTTATTTTGCTCTAAGCATCAATGCTTCAGAATGTTCCATATTATTAACTGCAGTTCTAAGACTTTTAGTGATTTGCTAAAGATATTCTGTGCAATTAAAAACAAATAGAAGCAATGATAGTCTTTTTCACTCTGGAGTCGGAGCTCAGCCATGCTGTTTGCATTGGTTGCCTTTACGCATTTCAGCTCATCTTGGGCATCTCAACACATGAAAGACATTTATGCTAACCTTGTTAGCAAAACATTTTTAAAAAAACAGCTTTCAGATTGCTGTTACTTCCTATGCTTCTGCTTTACCATTGAGGATACTGGAGTGTTGAACTCGACCTCTGTGTTTAGCCATAACAAAGTGGGAATGCTTAAGGTCGACCGCTGTTTGAGGTTCTGGGAAATCTATTATAAGGCAGAACATTTCACACTTCAGTAAGCTCCAAATTAATTACATTGATGGTACATGAATACCAAAAGAGAGTGAGTATAATTAACGCTACTTCAGCAAACATCAGAGGAAATATTAGTGATCTCCAATTGACGATAATGCTAATGTGTTATATAAAAGTATTTTATTAGAAACGGTATAATACTGTCTCTTGCTATGCCTATGTAATGTGCTAGTTTATTAATTTAAATATGTTTTTATTGGCTGTTTAAGATTATATCAGCATGCAAATACATTTTAATATAATCTTAGCTGCAGTTAACGAGTAGGACAGTTTGGATGTGAGAATAGACAAATCTAAAATGAAATAGGAACATGTTATGAAGATATCTTCTAGGGTTTATAGTGCAGCATTAAGAGCTGATGCTGTCTCAACACGATCTGTAATTCAGTGAGTGACATGTACATGAAAATATCCCATTAATGGTATTAAGCTTTCTGTTGTTTACAATCTGAGCCTTAATGCATTCCACCCTGCCTATTGTAGAGTACTGTAAGAGCAGCCACTGTAAAATGAGCTGTTGGCATCCAGAATGCAGTTTCTCACCCAGAAACAATGTAATAAGAAATATTATTAGATTCTCTGATTAGCAGAACACAGTGAAATTATATAAAGTGTTTCTGATTTTTTTTTTTTTTTTTCAGATGCTAGCACTTTATAAATTTGCATTGGAATCTTATTTCAACCACTAAGACTGACTTTCAAGCAACAGTAAGCAGGGTATAGCTAACTACTGAAGCAGAAATCTAGAATCAATGAGTAATTATTAAGAGCTTTCCAGAATATTAGCTGTTTCAGTTGCTGCAGTGATGGAATAGTGCATTAGATATTTGTTTCTGGCAACTCCTGAGAATTGATTCTAATACGAACAACGAGCCATTTTGATCAATACTGTAATTACTCTTATTGATGGATTGTTTTACAATGATAGTCATCATTGCAATATGTCTGCTCAGGAGGCATCAAGACCGTCCTCTGTATGCAGTAATGCACCACAAATATCTGATTCAAATCAACACACTATTGAGACTGGGCTGACAAGCGTGAAATTAATTGTTCCGCTTCATGTAAGACCTGCATTCTTCTTTTGAGAGAGTAATTTGTTGCTGCGTGTAGCCTGGGAACAGTTACAGCCTCAGTGCCATGTTAGGTGTGGCTTTCTTGGTCTTTGTCTTTTCCCCACAAGATCAGTTCTTTTACCCTTTTAAGCACCATAATTGAAGGAGTTTATGACTCAGGGGCTCCGACACAATTCATTTCTTTTCTGGTTGTTGAGGGAAGGATTGCATATCTTGCAGAGAAAAAGAGGTTTTATGATCCGAGCTATTGAAAAGCTTTAAAATATAGGAATAACGATGAGGCAAGAAAATCACAAATACTTGTGTGCAATAATCTAGTAGAACAAGGTAATGTTTGGAAGCAGCCTTTTTTCAATTTAAATGTTACGTTGCTGCTATTTAATTTTTTTTTCATGAATGTTTATACAGAAAATATCTTCCAGTTGTCTCAGTAGAAAAATAGGGACTACATCCAGTGAAAGAAAATATTTAGAAACACAAATATTCATGTACTGTGCCATGCTACTGGGCTATTGATGGTTGGTTGGCCAAATGGCTCATTAAGAAAAAGAAGCTAAGTCACACAGCATTTATTGTGATAATGTAGTTATGATTATTGGTACAGCTAACAAAATTATGTTCCTATTACTGCCTTGTGTGTTTCTACTTTAAGGCAGTGTTAAGTTTAAGCTTTAGGTTTAATTAAAGAATATTCATGCTTTTTAAAATAATCAAACTTAAATGTTTTTAACTTTATCCTATTCTGTTTTCTCATTTTTCTCTTCTCATATCGTATCAGTTTTTGTGCTTCAATGGAAAGATGAGGATTGTGTATAATAAAGGAACATAGTATGTATGTAGCCATGCATGTGTACAATTACTATTATCTCTTCTGTTTAATTTCTGTTATTTTCTAACATATAATAACATATAATTCTGCTATTTTCTAACAAAATAAAGTATTAACTGGGTGTGAATGAACTGGTTTGAATATGAAAGATATAGAAATAGCTACAGAAGTAACTGGCTATTTCTCTACTATTGTGTCTCTCAGAACTGGACTTTGAGGCTTATGCTAATACTTTGGTTTTGGATAGCTTGGAACCGCCTTCCTGCAGAAGCAACCAGCACAGACTTGGTCATTTATTTTTCACAATGTCTCTTCTATTTATTGAAAAACATGTTGTGTAAAGCCACTTTTCTCTCATTAGCTCAGTAGAGCATCAGTCTTTTTAGCAATACTGCTTATATAGTTGATTTTAGTGGGTTCTTTGTGATAGTAAATTCTGTGCTTTAAACATCTCTTACATCTCAAAATATATATGTATATTTGTAATATACAAATACAAATACAAAATATATATGTATATATGTAATTCTAAAGTGACTTGTTCATCTCATTTTCATGGTAAAACTTCTTTGCTTTCTTATGGTATTCACAGGGCTCTTCCAATGATGAATCACTACCAACAAGTTTTTAGTGTGCCCTAAACAGATGCACATAGGTGGTTTATTTTTCAAGAATGTCACTTAACAGACAAACCTTTTGCTTCTTGCCCAGCAAAGCTCTTCAGAGACTTGAGCTGTACCCTGGTAGCCTCGATCACATTGATCCCGTGAGGCTTCTTCTCTGCCTCATGCTCTGCTTCTCTGTCACGCTGTATGCATTAGCGCTGGGCAGCAGTGTGGTGACATTGTGCTATTATGATGCAGTCAGTGCCAGTATTATTAGGTGCTGGTGATCTCAAGGTATCTGTGATGTTTGCTGATAGACCTGTGACTTCACTGAACTGCCATCCAGTCTGGCCTTACCTTGTCCTATCCAACTCTTCTGCTTCATCTGTCGTAGCAAGCATTCACAGGTGTGTATGTGCCTCAGGTTCCTTCATAGTGACTGAGGTTAGAGCTGATACCTGTTGGAAACCTGTAACTCCAGGTAACATGTAGTAGTGCTGACTCCTGACTAACCTATCTTCCCATTGACATCTTGAGCCTTTTTTCTCTAGCACTCTAGATTAGCATCTCTGCTATTCCTGTTGGTGTTGAAGACCCCTCTGTTAACAAAGACTTGTTAAAGGAAAATGATCCAGTATAAAATGACTGGAGAGATGAGTGTTGCTTGTGACTGAAAATGTTTCAGCTTTCACTGGAGAGGCGTTTTCTCAGCGAGTGTTTACAAAATATTGATGGAACGCTTGTCTAACAACAAAGCTGGTATCCGCAGTCATTAACGGTACTTCATGTTAGAAAACTTGAAAGGGATAAAAAATATTGAAGAAGCATCATTATTCCATGAGTATTTTCGAATATGAGGAGTGGGCTTCTGCTTGACTTGCACTGTGCAGATACATTGCTTTTCATGCAGTGACTTGCTGCACATTTTCTCAATTTTTAATCAAAATGAAAAAAAGAAAAGCTAACTACTGTATTTGCCACATAGATATAACTGAACTTTTGTTTGTGGAAGACTGGTTATCTGGAGGAAAAATAAGTTTATTGTGATTTGTGGGCAGAGATCATTTGCATGTTTTCCCTTACACTAACTGTTGACTGTTCACATCTAAGGGATGAGCTCCTTTAAAATTATTTCATAATAAGGATCTTATATACCATATTGACGTAATATTTAAGTGCAACATATAATTGAAAGAACAATTAAGAAAAACTGAATTCCATGTTTATTTTTAAATCCACTGATGACTTTTTGAAGATGCTTAGGAGTTGTTGATAGAACACAGTGTTGCTGTGACTGAGCCTTGAGGCACCTTCTGAGGTCTAAGGTTACTGGGGAATATCAACAGCTTTGGCAGTAGCTTTTGGTTAAATCATCTCCCTTGTATGGTGTGAAGAAATATTTAGAGTTGTATGAAATAACTGAAACAAAATCCAAATCTTTTATGGAATGTTTGGCTCAATTTGTCCTGTGTTAATGGAGAGGATTTTTAGTTAGTTGTGACTTTTTTTTTTTTTTTTAAATTTTAGTTGCTTTCTGCCTGAGCTGATATAAGATTTTACTGCAATCTGAAATTTCTATTGTACTGCCAGCATGGAGGCATAAATCAAAAAGAAGTGAAGGCCAATTTTTGTTGGCCTTATATATATATATATATATATTGTATTTATATAAAATACCACATTTGTTATATGCAGCAAATATAAAGAACTGTGAAGGACACTGTTTTGCTCTCCCTTTTTTTCCCCTGTAGTTGTGCTGGGACAGTCAGCAAACAGCTTTTACTTTTGGTTATATCTTGAAGCAAAACTTCTGAAATGAAATTAATTTTTGTGTTTTGCTATGAAATTGCAGATGTGTGTATCTATCAAAAATTGTGTTTTCTTCTAAGCAAACGTAATTAGGAAATAGATATTGTGCTTCCATGAATTAAAATAGTAATAACAATAACAACAAAACCAGAAAAAGATGACAAAAATCTGCCTAATTTTCTTTTTTGGTTTGTTGTTTTCTATTGTGCTTTGTATGGCTCCTTGAAATTGCTTTTTGCAATGAACATTTAAAAAAAAATCTAACATTCACCTTCAGTTCACCTGTGGGCTAAGTACACAACCAAGTTCTTTCCTCAAGATAGATTATGCAGGGCTAACAAAAAAATATGTATCAGGCTGTTCTCTCAGAAATTCAAAGAGCCACCTCTGATATATTTTGGACAGTCAGCAGGTATTCTGTTGATCTTTCTACTACTTAATTACCATAATCCTGTTGGTTTTGTTGCTATTATGGTATGTGATCTGTGGTCACTCAGGTTTTGTTTTATCTACTGTATCAAATATAATGTACTCTCAGTCACTTATAGTTCTAAGATTGTTTCTATGTGTATTGATTTTTAGCTTGTTTTATTAAACACTAAGGAGAAATTAAAGAGCTTGCTTGTCTGATAAATGTCTTACAACTTTAGTTACTTGTAAGAAAGAAATATCAGCTACACAAAGTAGAAAAAGGAATACAAAGGACATGGTTTGTCTTTGAAGATTAGAACGGGGAGGGTTGCAGGGCAGAATAATGGGTATGTTGGACCAAGCATGTTACAGTATATTGTTGTTGCCGTAAAGATATAGATAATAGCTATTTATCTTCATTGTGGACAGCTTCACCTGGAACATACATTTTATGTGCAGAGAACAGAGAACATATTTTCCCCTCTTCCCCCCACCCCCTCGAATTTCAATGCTCACTTCTGGTAGTCATGTGTTTGAACAGTGTTGCATGAGTAGCTTTTGCCGCTTCTAGTTTCTCTTGTATTCATAGGTTTTGTGTTTGTGCATGAAACAGCATGCACCTAGTTTTACTTGGTGTTCTTGTAACAAAATTGTTAGTTCACTACTAGGTTTTGTTATTTGACTAAATGCTGGCAAAACAGTTGAAAATCAAAACAAATTTAGGCATTATGAAAACAATGTGAAAAAAATATGAAAAAAATGAAAAGTATGAAAAATATGAAAAAAATGTGAAAAATATGAAAACAATGTGTGCTGCTTTCTCAACCATGGTGTAGGCTAATCTATTTACCTTTGTACGTTTTCCTTGAAATCAGCATAAAAACATCCATTTATTTAATGGCTATGTACCCTGTAAAAGTTGTATGTTATTGTTTGTAGCCAATGTTAATTAAAATACTACCAGGAAAACCCTTTTCATGTGATAAATCTCCTATTTTTTTATCAGCTTACAGTCCTTGATTCTTAATTTTATTTACTAACTCTTCAGATCTCTTCTACAGTGAAGGCTCCCTATTTATCTACTTTAAATATGATCACAATTAAGATGATATGTAAAAATGAAATTGAGATGCTGATTAGTTTCTCTAATGTCCAGAGCAAATTGATAAATCAAGGAAGAAAAAAACAGCCAAACAAACAAAAAAAAAAACAAAACAACACTTCGAGAGCTCTGCAGGTGTCCTTTGGAGTTCATTTTGCACTGTGATACACAGTGCAGAGTAGAAGTCCACCCTTCATGTGTAACAGGCTGCCTACTTGCAGCAAAATGCTTTTAAAAAATAAAGGAAGGAAGCAGCTATAAAGAAAAATGCACAACTGAGTACTATTGAGTGGGAAAAACTTTGACAGAGGGTTTTTTTGTAGCTATTGCCACTCTGGATGTGGTACAGTTATGAAACTTGAGTGTGTTATTAAAAACAAACCTAATGCTGTATTTTAAACCAGAAATTTGTCTCCATTCCCAAGAGCTATATTTGAAGTAGCAAGTGCTCAGTATACGGCTGCTTTGATCTGATTAGCAGATTTGAGGATTTTATTTGTCCATTTTTGAAATGGAAAACATATTTTTTTTTTCCTAAAATCAATAAAAGTCCTACATGCCTGTGTGTATATACTAGTTTTTCAGAAAATTTGCTTTCTTTTCTTGCTTGTGCTTTAATCCAGGTAAGAAAGAAATGGATAATATACAGGAAAAAAAAATGGGAGGGAAGGATTTTTTTCACTTGTCAAGCCAAACTACAGACAAATGTAGATGGTTATAAGGCATTACACGATCAAAACTTGTTTGAAATATGGATCAAAATGGGGCTTCTGTTCACTAGAGTCAACTGTCATGTATCTGTCTCAGAGGTACTGGTTGCTTGTCTGCTGTGGCCACAGAAAATCCACCACCAGCTGAGAATTGCTTGGCTACATGCAGTTTAGTGTATAAAGAGGATTAATTTATAATTTCTCTATAGTCCTCTTACTGCATTTTGGAAATAAAGCTAAGGTGACTTAAGTTTGAAAAGCAGACAAGCTTGCTGCAGTAATTAACCATCTTAACCCTATGAAATCCATTGGACCCGGGCATTTCCTACTGACGTTAGGTCTGTCTACACTACAAATTTGTGTTGTTCCCTGTTTTGTTCCAGCACTTTATTTTTGGGCTGTCTTTGAGAGCAAACAACTTGTTCTCTGCAAGAAGAATTGTGGGCACTAGTTTGCTCTAGGATGCTGCCCAGAAATGCTGTACACCGTCTGTTGTGCTGAGACATAGTCCTTCTGGTTAGGATGCTCCTTAAAGGGATCACAGCAGGTTATGCATGCTCAGACATTCCCATATGCTCAAAGCCATTCAGGAAAATACCCTCAGCTTTATGCTAGAAAATTCTATTTTTTTTTGCTTGCATCGCAACTAACAGACAGCAATGATGTGTCGGGAGCAAGGGAGCTGGTAGGTGTAGGGCTGTCCTACAGCAGGTGTAGGACAAATACAGCAGGGACCTGGCTAGTGTGCCCAGCAGGTGTCAGGCACGAACGGCCTGACTACAGCAGTAGTCACAAACAAATGGAGTCAGGGATGAGGGCTTTTGGTTGAGCTTGGTCCATCAGGGTAGTAGGGCCACAGCTGTCCTCACTGGCAGATCCCCTTGGAGCACGATCAGTACTTCCTTTGGGTGCGAGGTGTTCCCCCTCTAATCTAATTTACCATTGAGTACTGCTGAATTTAATTGATTTGCTTTTTACCCCAGTGTTCTGCTTTAAATAAGTGTGTGTGTGTATATATATATATATATATAATTCTTTCATATACTTGGTATTTGAGCTGGAAATAATGCAACAGATTCTGGTATAGCAATGTGTTTTGTCTCTGTAGTTTTAAAAATGATCCAAACCCAAGACTTCAATATTTCTCAATATTTCTCCTTTTTTGGAGTGGAAAACGTGAAGACTTAGAGCGTGATATGGACAATTTACACTGGAAATTTGAGAAAATACATAAACAAACTATATGTGGAAATGAATCTGGTTGCTATGTTTTGAAAGGCAGTCATCATGCATGTGGAAGAACTTGTTTCCAACAAAAATTGTTCAGTGGTAGATTTATTGAGCAGGCATGGTAGCCAGATTGTCATAGTAAAATGTAGCCACTTCTTTGGGTCTGCATCAATAATCCATATAGTAAATACAGTTGAGTGTCTGTGTTCTGATGACTAAGTCTTCAAGCTAGAATTATAAGAAAGAATGAATCAATCTGTATTTTCAGAGATTTTTCAAGGGAGCCACTGGTTTGATACATTTGAGACCTGCAGTACTCAAACTTTCTAGTGAAATGGAGCCACTGCAGGAATAGGAATTACAATATCAGGTCCTGAAAAAGCATGCATTCCTCACTTTTGGATTAGCTTTTAAATTAGTGATATATTTTTTGTTTGTTTGTTTTGATTACACAAATGCAAAGTGTATAATGTAGTGTATGATTCTTACTATGTTTTATTTTTAGATTAATACAAGTGGTTGATAGTGTTTGAGTCAAGACACTGTTTAATGCACCTTCAGCCTCAGCAGCAGAAATTGTCCTCTGACTATAAGACGCTGTAGGATAACTGTGTATTGTAGGATAACAGTATCTCAAAAGCTCTCATCTTTTCTGTAGGCTGCAGTAAGTAAAATCTTCAAAAGGGGTAGATAAAAATACAAATGTTTATCAATTACAAGCAGTAGCAAGTGCTCCTGCTATCCCTCTGTCAGTGCTGTTGTGCTGCAGGATGGCTGAACGGCTGGGGGCTTTGCATCAGAGCCCTCGCAGCATTCCTTCACTTACAGCAGCATTTTGCTGTTTGTATTATGTTTGTGTTGTGTATAAGCCTGATACTTGCTGGTGTTTGAATTGTAGATTCTTGTATTTCATAGTGCTTTTGCAGTTTTTTGGGCTATTTCATTCTGCCTGTACGTGCTTTTAAATTTTGGCTCTGCCTGGCAGTTCCTGCTCCTTTGACTGCTTTTTGTGAGCGGATGTCACTGTAATCAGCTAGAGGAAGGTGGGTTTGCAAGAATGTATCAGCTGCTGTATGCAAATTTCTTGGAGTTTAAAATGAGGTAGAACTTTCACTTCTAATGTGTTAATCAACAAAATTCACTCCAGTTTAAAAAAAAAAAAAAAAAAAAAAAGCCCTCATTTACTCCTACCTGAGAGATTTTTTTGGCTAATTCTAATTAGATTTTTTTTTTCTTGTTCATTCTTCTCTCCCCCACGTTAGCATTATGAAACTGGTAAAGTCATGATTTCTTGCAAACTGCTTTACTAACATCAGCTTTGCTGTTGTATCTCATTTTCACAGAGGTTTTTTTCTATGATTAATAAAAAAGTCCAATCTGTTAGTAGTGTTGGTTGTTTTACAGACTACATGAAGGTTTTGACCTCATTTTTGGTTTATTTTTTTTATTACCGTTTCCAAGAAATTGAGTAGAGATAGATATTTTGTATTTCCAAGTGGGAACTTTTTGGAAAAGTGAATAGTTTTTAGAACTATTATTTTTGGACTGGAGATATCTGACATAGAAGAAAATTGCTTATGCAGTTAGATTTGTTGTTTCTCCATTGGGATAGATTCAACTCTCCGCTGTAGAAGAAAAGAGATGCTGATTTTTGCATGCACACAAGGGTCCAGGGGTAGTAACTACATGAGTACGTGTTTTGAGCAAACAAAATTCGGGCAACTGTAATGCATAGAATAAATACTGACAACAAAGAATTACGGACCCATAATTCCACTGAGGACTTCTGCTGATGGCATAAACGTGAAATGTGAAACTCGAGTGGTTTGTGATGCTCATTGATGGAGCCTGGAAAGGGAATTAATTCCAGTTCAAGGTTGATAATTACAAATTCACGTGATTTTCTTTTGTTGCTCAACACATGAACCTCACCTAAATTGTCTCTGTCTGCATCTTCCTATCTTATGACAGTGCCCCACTCCCCACCTCCTTCCCTTTTCTTTTTTTACAAGGGTGGGAACAGAACAGTAATACCTTTTGTTTTCGGTGTTCAAACTACTGCAAACTGAGAACTAAGCTATACCTGGAATATTTTTAATGTGTTTTTTAATATCTGAAGTATAATTGCTAGTCAGTCAGCTTAAAGTCTTTGACACTGTGTTTGATAAAAGCTTTTAGCTTGATGCTTGATTTTATGGAATCTAAATAGAGAATAAGTATTTCGTGATTCTAATTGCAATTGAGCCTATATTTCTTGTGAAGTTGTATGATAGTGGTTGGAAATATTTTTATGCATTTCTTCAGCATTCTTGTGGGGGGAATAAAAATAGAGCATTTATGTTTAAAATTACTGTGCTTTTTTTAAACAATGTAAAGTCCTTGTGATTCTTCATGATACATATTTACCATATGCTTGAGAAGTGGGATAACTGATTTTACAAACTGAGTAATAGATTATGTTCATAAACATTTCATGGTAGATAAACACACAATGTCTCATTTGTCTGAATGTATCACAGTACTTCAGAATGACAGGTATTTTGTGGTATTGGTGCTTTACGAGTGTTGCTGCTTAGTCTCTGTATATCTTCCTTGCATTGGAATTATGGAAAGTGTGCTTTATTTCATTAGTTTCAAGTTTTACTCAAAACTTCTTAGTCCTTTTGCTATTCAGATATATACAAAAGCCCTGAAAATACAGTAATAAGTTACTTTTTATATTAGGTTTGAAGTTAGCTAGCCTAGTGTTTTTAGCAATTGACATAATAAGCCTTTGCCTTTTATGTACATACAGTGTATGTGATATAAACATTATTGCAGGAGTAGTAGTTAAGCCGGAATGCTGTTACTGACTGTTTCCATAATGGTAGTTTCTAGGATTTTTGATGGTGTTTGGGATTACACCATGCAACCTAAGACTGCTGGCAAGTCTTCAGAACAGAAACTAATTTCCATTCCTGATGCAAACTGTTCTCGGGGCTGCACTATTTGGCTTTTTACAGATCTTGTTTTCTACCTAATTTACAAAACTGAAGCCTATGAAAGCAAGGTGAAGCTAACCATGGAAATACTATCATCCTTGCTTAATGTCTTGAGAGCAGACGCACTGAGGAATTGACTAATTCAAGGTTATGCAGAACTCCGTGGCAGAGCTGGGATCTGAGCCCAGTTCTTTCAAGTCCAAGGTTAATACCTCAGCCACCAGACCATTCTTTCTCTAAGAATATAGCCTTTATTATAACTGCAGATTTCACTTGTTCTAATTTTACTGCAAAACCCAAGTCCCTTTGACTTAAATTTTCCATCGTTACTCTCAAATAAGAAGGAATTTAAAAACAGATTCTGCAAAGTCTGAATACTAAGTTGTATTTATTGGTAAAATAACTGATTCTTTAACATGTCTTTAAGCTTAACTAGTAAGACTTTTTGTATTGTCTGTGAGATTTCCTTTCCTCTACTCCCTATTATTACTGATCTAAAATGATTACTCACTGTAGATACTTCTTGAAACTTGATAGATCGTGTTTTTCCCAGCAATATTTGAACTACAAAGCATAGCTTTTATATATTTGTTATTTTGCAGTGTTTGTATGTAAGATTAAAGCTGAAGTCTGAAAAAAATAATAATGTGACAGTTCAGTGTTATAAAATTGAAAGCCTCTGTAGAGGGACAGTGGACATCAGACTTGATTTATATTGTAGCTCTCATTTTAACAAATTAAAAGCCTTATAGACAGACAAAAAGTGAAGCATAAGGATATGCTATCTGTCTAGAAGATGCTTTATTACAGAGCAAAATGGTAACTTCTTCAAACAGAAATTGTGAAACTAAACTTGGAATAATATGTTTTTTTTGTTTGTTTGTTTATTTGTTTTTTGGTTTTTGGCAATTTGGTGACAGGTAGGGCTGGTAACCACAAGACCAATAAGTAATTAAGAGTCTAAACATTCCTGCTAAAATTGATTGGGAGAGAAATCGAAATCTTAAATTAGTCTCAAATATTGTATACCTACTGTGTGTACTGTTAAGGAAAAAGCTAATTTAACTACCAAAGTATTCTCAAGGAGACTTGATTTTCAGACACAGTTTCAAAGATCTGGACTGTTTGTCATACTATTACAACATCCTACTGAGACAGAAATAAATTTAACTGCACTTTTGGATATTTATTCATTCATATTCAGATTGTTCTATAATGTGTGCTAATACCTGCTCCTCTTAAACTGCTTCAGAAGATCTTAAATTGAAATATCTTCAAATATTTGTAAATATTTTAGCAAGTGGATGAATAATATCTTTTAAATGTTTATACATCTTTTCTACACAAGGAATGATAGTAATTTCAGCATCAAACTATCCCTGTAAGACAATATTAATTTATTTCTTGAATGAGGAAACAAAGATAGAATTTAAAGTAATTCTATCAGAAGACTACTGCAGTGCTGGGAAGACTGCCGCAGTGCTTAGGTGTGTTTTTTTTTTTTTTTTTTTTTTTTTCCCCAGTTGCCATTTAGCAAATGCTTCTTTTGTCTGTCTATAAGGCTTTTAATTTGTTAAAATGAGAGCTTCCATCTGCCACATCTCCTCTGAGTCTATCACCAAAACCTCTTAATTTGAACCAAGGATGTAAATGAGATGAAGTGAATGGAATATTTTCATGTTTGCCCTTTGACTTTTTCTTGGATGTAAGCTGTGATTGCAAAATTATCTAATTTACTGCAATAAATGCTCCCTCTCTCTTTTCCTCCCATAAATGCATAATTTTATTTTTCTGGCTTGCAAGAAGCTAATGATGACGCGATTGTCAGTGTTCTTGTGGTTTGACTCTTAATCTTCAGTTGGAACAGGAAAAAAATTAAGAATGAACCAAAGGCAAATTGATTATTAATAGTGGTGCGTTCTGTTCCTTTGCTAGCAAACTTTCCCATTTCAACGAAAGCATCTTTCAGCATAGTCCTTCTTAGTGTGTGTTAGAGACATAAGATGACACCATCGATACTTCTATGGCATAGAAAATGCTCAGGATTCCCTACAGGTGCTGTTGATGAACTGATGAATTAGTGAAGTGTTGCATGCAGATTTGTACTGGTCCTGCAAAAGATCTTTTTCCCCTTCCCAAAGCCCTTTATGTGACTTCTGCTGTAGTTTGTACATAAACTGATCAGAATGCTGCTGCAGGGGAACCAAAATGTTGTTTGTATGGGGTTGTGTGGGGAGAAGCAACTTGTATGTTTCCAGAAGGTCCAAGACCAAATGGAGCTGTGATAGCTCTTTTCCCTGTTCATGGTTATAGCTATCAATGACATTGGGGCTGGAGTAGCATCAGTGCCTCCTACTGTGCATCTCTTAATAGCACTTGTGCACCTGTACCAGTAATCTAGAAGACATTTTTATACCAGATGGAAACACGGTGGGGAGGTTATAGTGACTAGACTAATCAAACTGGTCCCATCCTTCTACTGTAATTGGAGGAGAGAAGAAAAGACTCTGTCAGCTGGGGATACAGGTGCAGTTACTTGGATGTATAGTTCTGCATCTTATTCCTGAAATTAAAATCCATGAGGTATCATCTTCTAGAGAGTAGAGTTGTATTGCTAAAAAGAAATGGGGAAACAGGGAACTTTATTTTGAATAAATTAAAGGCAGCCTTCTTTTTAATGTCCCTTTTTTTTTAAGGGCCACTGAAGAACAATCCTTATTTTTTGACTAAAACAGAGCTCTCCGATTATTTTAGTGATACTCAAAGGGAGTGGTGAGTCCAAAGTTGTCTTTATTGTGCTATAATATTTTCAATAACCAGAAGAACCCTTCCCAACCATAATATTGTTACACTAATACAGGCTTTTCCAGAGTTAAGAATTTCAGTGCAAATACTGAAAGTTAATTAATTTATTAATTAATTATTTTTGGGTAGTTTTATTGTAGCAGATGATACATAGTGACAGTATGAGGTGGAATCTAGAGCAAGAAAAGATGCAGGTAGTGAATGCCATGGTTAAAATGGTACTAGTGAATTGTTTTCAGTCTGCATTGGGAAAAAAATGTAGGTGCTGTTCTTTTGAAGTCTTAAAGATGTCTTATATCTTTTGCTATTGGCTATTATACATTCAGGCACCTCAGGAACAAAGAAATGACAGAGAAATGGATGGCCTGGGTTTAACTAAGTAGGTGATGGTACAGATGAGGCCTGATAAGCTTAACACTTCATCTCTGTGCTGCCACTGTGGTTTGCGAGGAGGTTAGAACTGTCTGACTGAGGAGGGCAAGCTCCACAAATTTACTCATACATGGCAGTTCTGTAATGAGGTGATTCCTTAAACTACTGAACTAGAACTGCACAAACAGATGTATGCCTCTGGCAGTCCTGTGAGCACAGCACATGGTCTGCTGTACCTCCAAATGCAAACAGTGTCCGGTTGCCACTATTATATTTTATTGATGCACACCATTTTTGTATGTTTGTAACAATAAGGGGCAAGCTGTGTTTTTGTAAAAGGAATAAACCTGCAAGTAAATTTGGGATATTTATGTTGCAGAACATAGTTTGACAAGAACCTAAATATTTTACTTTTTCAATAGGTTATAATGACAAAATCTGGGGTTGGAAATTAAGAGAGTGTTCTGCCCTTGGCTAAGTGCATTATGTTCTTTCATGGTAAAGCTGCTTTAGAGAGCTCAGGAGATGAAGACTTGAGCTTCCATTATGAATCTTTTGCACAGTTGCTGGTAAACAACCAAAGGTCAAGCTCAGTCTCAGAAGTTAGCATTTTTGAGCCTGATATTAGTTTAGCGAAATTACATAAGGTTATGTTGATAGATATGACCACTGGGACCCTAAATCACACACAGAACAAGTCATGCACTTAAAGTTATCTACATGCCTCAATAGGACCGCTTGTGATTTTAACTTGAGCATATGTTGATTACTGTTGCCTTAGAGGCCTGAATGCAGTCACCAAGAAGGTCAGTGCTTTGTGGTGAGCAGAGAGGAATTTATCAATAGATTGACTAGCTGTTTCCTGAAATTCAGGTGGTTTTCCTGTTCTGAGGTTTAGCAAATTGTGGAAATTGTGTATTTTTATTAAACAATGAAATAGTAGCAGTCTGCTGATGGCAGGTTGTTGAATATTATTGTGGAGAAAATGGAAATGTGTCTTTATGAAGACATTAATTGTAGCAAATTAAATTTAAAGTTTAACTTGTGCAAAAATAGTACTTAATAGAATCCCGAAACAGTGAGTGATAAATTCTGTTGTTCAGAAAACAACATGTGTAAAGCCAGAGAACTGGGAGGAACTCTTGGTTTCTCTTGTTGAGGCTTGCTGGTCTAGGGCCAGTCTTACTTCTACTTCATAAGAAGTGGATCCCACCACTAGATGCTGATCACCTAAGCCTCTAAGCCTGTTTTTTTGTTTTGTTTTGTTTTGTTTTGTTTTCTTAATGCAAAGTAGTCATCATTTCATTAAACAGTGGAGTTGAATCAGATTAGTGAAATCTCAAAATAAGTGAATTTAATTTTTCACTAAGGTTTTCCATTGTAGTGTAATAAAATATGAAGTTTAAAGTATTTCTATACATTTATTCTCCCGAAGAATATTTGTTGCAGAAAGGTGATGTTAGACGTTAGCTGCTTATACTAATGAGCATTCTAACTAGAACAAAATATTTTGTTTAAGAAGCAAGCATTCAAATGGTTGTACTGCAAAACATCAGTCAGTATATGCATGTGTTCCTACAACACAAGCTGATTTCTGTAGACATGTGCAAGTAACATGATATTTTTTAAGTACAGGAGATACCCGTATGTGTTTGTTTTCTAAGTAGCAACTTCTGTGTGATTAAAGTGTTCTTCTTCTAGGTTTCTCTCATGTGTGAAGGGAGAAAAAGTAAATTAATTATCATTAGCCTGAAAGAGAGCACACTGTATTCTTTATGACTTGATAGTATTGATTTGGCTGTTATTCATGGCTTTTATTCCCTGCAATGCAGATTGAAGCATCTTGATTCACAGACAGATTATCATTAAGACTGGTTTGTAGACAAGCAACATAGAGCTCTTGCTGGGTACTTCTTAGTACAAAAGTTTAATATGTTTTCTGATAAATGTGTTGGTTTATGCATTCTATTATGCACTCAAGTTAGATAGTTTATTTCTATACATTATGTCGACAATCTATTGTGACACTATATATAACACTTTATTTTTTTGGCAAGATGAACTCACTAATTAAATTAATTCCTAAATTACAAAAACATGTTCTAGTTACTTAGGATCCAGGAAAAAAAATAACACCTGAATAAGATCTCCATATTTATTTATGTAAGAACTAACTGTATTTAGAAACCTGTGTAAATAAAACAATGTGCCTTAGACCTTAACTTGAGATGGGTTTGATTCAAATTTAATTATGTTAAATTTGGTCAAAGAGCAGATTGACACACGCACCTAATGGATAAGGTTTAGAAGTATTATCTAAACAGATGAATGTTAGTTATAGAGAATGTAGCAAATTATGACCAGAGTTTGTTTCACGAGGAGATGAAAATACATGTTGCTTTTTCTGAGGAACAGCTATTTTAAATGAGCACTGTCTTTAGATCTTGTAATGCGATGTGAATGTTGTTAAGCAAATGTTTGTCTTCAGAATGCTATTCAGTCTTTCTCTCTTTACTCCTTTTTGTCTCTTCTCTGCTGATTTTGTTTTGTTACTCATTTAGGGACAACAATGGAAGGTGGGGAGATGGTTGTCTAACTTGATTTTTTGGGATGGAAAATAGGCAGTGTCTAATAAAAAAAAAAAGGGGGAATACCGAATCCCAGAGCAATGCCTAGGGATAAGGCAGACATAGATCTCTCAAAATGTAACAGTAAGGAGGGACGAAGATAGACAGACATAGTGATAAAACAAAGTGTAATGAGAAAGATGTTATAAAGAAAGGCTGATGGAAAGAATTAGCTTGTAGATGTATCTTGTGACCTTTCAGCACAAAGCAAGCTATCTCTTTGGTTGTCCTTGTTTCCAGTAACCATAAAGGTTTTCAGAGACCTATGCAGTTTGATGTTAAAAAAAAGCAATGTTGCAGTATGTCATCCAAGTTGAGAAATTGATGTAAATTGTAAGTTGTCAGGTTCCCTACTTCTGAATCTTCAGTGGCTCAGAATAACTGACAAAGATGAAAGGACTGCATTCTCGCATTTCTTCGGACTTTTGTGAGGAGCAGGATAGATGTACATGCTCCTAATATACTTGCTGTCACATGAAAACATAGTGATGGCTTTGCCTTGGATGAACGTGCCATCTGGGTCATGCTGTGGTTCTGCAGATTATACGTATGCTTCTTTAGGTCATTGTTTTAAGTAATTCATATGAAACACTGTAGCAGGTTTTTAAGAGTATCAAGTACATCTTTATAGAAAAAGGTGCCTCCAGGACAGTCCCAAAATGTTCTATTTTTGGGTTAGATAATGACTTTACATTCTCTTGTAAAATAGAAGGAAGGTATGTATAATTATATGAATAACTTCTGTAAAATATATATCTAAAGCAGTTTTTAATGATCTTGGTTAGCTGGCTCTTAATACAGGGCTCTTAATATAGTCCTGCTGGCCTCTGAAGATGTTTCAGATGTCTAAAAGAATCTATAAAACAGTAACATAAAGTTTCAACCATTTTTCTGTGTGATTGAGTTTATGGTTGGGAAAGATGGTGAGTATTTTTGCAAAAGAGCCCAAAGTCCCTCTAGTTGGCCTCTGCCACTGGATGCTGGAGGCAGCAGCAAGGCAAATATCCTCAAACATTTTGTGTTACTCTGCTTGGCCCTGACCCAAAGTAGCGCTGTTTGAGGAAAAGAAAGGAGCACATTCTTGACCTCTGTTTGACTGCTTTGAATTGTCTCCCCTAAATGGATTGCTTGTCTAGGTTATTTGGATCACCTGTCTTTCATGATGCTTGTTTCAGTGGAGGCTTATTAACTACTTTAAGTACAAATTGAGATATTGAATTATTCTGAGATAAAGCATTTGAAGCTGTTAACTTTATCATTTATTAGTGAATACTGTTTTTCATGCTTCACCAATATGACTGCTGCTTTTTTATTTTATTTGCAAACCTTGTAGAGTATCTTGTATCTTTCCCTACTAGCTTGTTATGACCAGTTATATATTCAAGGCTCTTCTCCTTACTGTTGTTTGTGGTTTACCTATCTGTATCTAGTTGTCCAGAGGTTTGAGATGTCTTGTATGAACAGACACAGCAGAGTAATGTTGCTAAATCAGGAACTGGTTTTTTGTTGTTGCTTTTAATTACTATTCAGCTTAGTGATTTAATTGATTTGGTTTAGTAGCACTTGCATGTAACAATTAAGTAGAAATAGGTCAGAATTAAATAACTTTGTAAAGATTACATATTCTGGTGTTATGGTGTCCTTGTGATGACCGTAAGTTACCTATATTGTGTGCAATTGAGTTTGCAAGGAAAGCAGTAACTATCCTTGTCAAGTCTTCTGATGTTAATGTATCTACCAGGTTAGTTGATCTCTAGCTCTACAAAGCTGTACCTGGTTTACTATAATCATGATAAAATAGTATGCAACAAATGTTTCAGTATTTTGCATTTCAGCATACATGATTTTATGAAGCAACTAAACTGGAGTTTCAGGCAACAGGAGTTGCTCAGATGCCAGTATGTGGCAAGAGTCAAATGTGACAGGCTAGTGTAGAGCTCCTTGGAGTCATTTGATGAAGAATAAAAATTTCCCCACAGAAAAGAAAATGAATGTTCCATCACACTGGTCATTGCTGATGGATTTCATCAACACAAAGAGGTTCAGTAAAGGTTAATAGGAGTGTGTAATGTGGTGTAACACAAACTTCCAATTATCGAGTTGTTCTTTAATGTCAAGGTGAGGAGAAATATACCATTGTGACTCATTTTTCTATACAGATCAAGCTGAAGTTAACGGAGTTATTTGTGGTCTATTGGGCAGGGCACTGGAAGAGTAACCAAGAGATTTTGTTCTTTTTGTAGTTATGAATTGTTGTGTGGCATCGGGCTTGTCACTGAATTTATCTATATCTCAGTATCCTCATGTACAGAATTCAGATTCTTAGATGCTCACTTTATAAAATCTTTGGAGATCTGTGGATGATGAATTTTATACCAGCTCTTAACTGAAGTATTTTTCTTTATAAATGCTTTCCAGCCATTGGCCACAAAACAGCTCTAATGCTCTGTATTTTGTTGAGGCATTAAAACTTGCTCCACCAAATTTGTTTTAGAGTAAGGAGGAACAAATAACATAACAGTGATGTTCTTGTTTAAAACAACAAGCACACCACCATAGGGGCAATGCGATAATGGAGAATATAAAATCTTTTACTAAGGACAGTTTCACAGATGAGTCTATCAGAGAAGTGCACCATCTGTAGCTGATGTCTGCTGTGGTTGTGCCATCTGAATACCCTCCTGCTCAGTGGAAAAGCTCTGATTCCCACTCGCATGCGATACTGGAGACTTCATTTTCTTTGGCTTCAAATTCAGGTTTACTGCAACAGTGCATATTTAATGAGCGACCCCTCACTTGTAATGAAGCATTTAGAGTCTTTGCAGTATATTTTTAAATCATCTGCTGGAAATTGCTCTCCTATCTTGTGTGTAGAAGGGATGTGTGCTAGCATGTTAGAGCACCACAAGAGCCTAGGATTCAGACTTTCCCAGTTTGTGTCCCATCGATTTGAGCATGCTTTAAAATGATATTGTCTTGTAAAATGCTGTGATAGGATTTCCACATCAAGAACAATCTACATTTTTATCTTTGGTTCAAAAGCTCAGAGCCATGTTTTTAATAGTAGCAAGCCTTGCTCTGTGCATATATCCTTTATTTTCAACAGAACTACTAATGGTGTAAGGCAGCACCTAATGCAGATACATTGTCGGTTTGTTCTACAAATTGTGGGGTTGAGGTTTTATAACTGAAAACAAAATAAGTAAAGAATGAGTAGGTGTTTTAAAGCACCTTGAATAAATACATTTGTTTTAAATTTTGTTCAGTAGTGCTAATAGCATACAATCGAAAAATTATTTTATGAGAAAGGCATCAAAAATCAATGTGAACTTTATGTGTATGTTTCTGTAATCTCATTTTATACTTGAAATATTGATACCCAAACGTCTGAAAGTATTTTCCAATTGTGTGGTGTCTTTTCCTAAATGGCACGGAGTAAATACATGTATACCTTTTTTTTTTTTTTTTTTTTTTGTATGGAAACAATGGATAGATTGAAATGGATATGTGAACTTTTATTTACATGCTGCATTTTCATTATAAAGTAATTATAATTATAAAGCACATTATAAAGCACACATAAATGTCACGTATGTGAGAAACTATCTCAAATAGCAACATTTGTGAAGTATGTACAAATATGCAAGAAGTAACTATGATGACACCTCAGAGGCTTATATCGATTTCTAAATATGCACCACAAACTGACAGATTGGTTTTAAAGGACTATTACAAAATTGCTTTTGGTAAATGCACTTCTTTGATCAGGATGGTAGTGATATTATCTGCTTTGGAAGATGACTGGGAGTGGGTGGAATCTTTATCATAAATGGCTGCAGTGTTCTGTCTGTGTGCACAGCACCCACAGATTTGCTGAAAGAGTGATGCTGAGAACTGTTTACACACTTGTAAGCAACGTGAAATGTTTTGGTATACAACATAGTATCTGGATTTTGATAAAATGCTGATAGAAGTAGATACAAAATACAAATAGAAACACAAACACCACATTTGTCCTTGGAGAAAAAAAAATAAATAAATCAGACTGTAGCTGACATAGAATCACAGAATCATCTAGGTTGGAAGAGACCTCCAAGATCACCTAGTCCAACCTCTGACCTAACACTAACAAGTCCTCCACTAAACCATATCACTAAGCTCTACATCTAAACGTCTTTTAAAGACCTCCAGGGATGGCGAATGAACCACTTCCCTGGGCAGCCCATTCCAATGCCTAACAACCCTTTCAATAAAGAAGTTCTTCCTAATATCCAACCTAAACCTCCCCTGGTGCAACTTTAGCATGCTGTTACCAGGCATGTGGGAGAATAGACCAATCCCCACCCCACCTCGCTACAGTTTCCTTTAAGGTATCTCTATATGGCATCTTTATGAAGTTGTCTTATTTCAAGAGGATATTTCTTTTCCTCCTTCTTCATTCAAGCTACATGTTGTGTGTTAATTATTTTTTTGGGTGCTTGTTGATGTTAATTGCCCAATGCTTGGATTGCAATAGATGCTTCAGACTGGAGTTTTGCGTAGGCTCCTTTGTGGTATATTACTCCTACATGATCATTTACTCTGTGGGGTGGGACGCAAGTAAATCCATGAAAAGCATTAAAATTTCTGACAGTGAAGTACTGTTTGTCTTTGCCTGGTGCCTATGTGAAATGATCTGGCAAAATAGATGCTGCAGAAATAATCTATTTTTTGTCTGTTTTGTCAAATGATAAATGTTCCTGTCTCTGTGGAGAATTTCTTAACAAATGCTGATTTTGCTAACAGAACGAAACAAATCAGAATTTGCTTAGTTGTATATGCTCAATCTTCTAGAAAATTGGAAAACCACTTATCAAAAGAAATGTCCAACTGTTACTAACTTTTCATACATTTTTGTCTTGCAAATCAATTATTTACAGAAAAGTTGATGTTGTTTTATCTCCTTTTAGTAATAGTAGAAATGTATCATTGTGTGCTAGAAAAGTTGATGTGAATTTTTTCATATCTATTATTGAAATCAAATGATAGAATATTGAAAAACATGGAGGGTTACATTTTTTTAAATGCTTTTTCCACCAACTTCACACTATATATATATATATATTTACAGGACAGAGGAAATGGCTGATTTAAAGCATTGCATTGCTTAGAAGTACTATTAAGAGTAGCAGTATTACAAGATAGTCTGCAACTGTGCAATATAAAGGACAGCCCAGAAAACAGGTTCTTCCACTGCTGCTGGTGATAGCATTTTGTTTAATTGCAGCCTTACTGTCACAGTCCTGTTTTGTCAAGATGACATTAAAATAAAACAAATTTATTTTAAAACTTATTACAAATTTTGAATGAACTTTGTATTGTTTTAGCTATTTTTTTAAATTAAAAAAGAATTTATTTTGTAAAATGTAGTTACAGGAGAATGATGAGAGCCTATATGTCAGACCACCTTTGTGGTGGAAGGAAGAGAATCTGTTATTAATGACACCTTTTGCAGTTATATTTTGTGTGTGTTCATATCTACTGTGATTCAGATTTCTTTTTTTAATAGGTACTGTAGAATCAACCATTTTTGAGATTGAATCAAATTTCCCAGCCTCCTGCACACTCGCTGAGAGATGCATAGACTAAGCTGGCACCTCTTCTCTCCACACACGATCACTAGAGCACAAGAACACTAAAACCAGCTGCTGTTCTTTCCAGCCATGTTATTTCTTCTCTTTTGCAACCTTCCACTGAGGGCTGAATAAGTAACAGAAGTATTATTATGGCAATGAAATTCTGAATATAAAATAGGTATTAAGTAAATGCCTTGATTGTCAAGGTCTTGCAGATCAAGTACATACCTCTAGTTTGTTGCAAATGTTCTTGAAGGTTTCCAGCAGTTGGCAGGGCATGTGCCATGCAAGATGTGTGGTCTTCTTTATTAGAACTTATATATTAGAGGAAAAAGATTATGTTTATATTTTTTATTTTGGACCTTTGACTTTTAATTTAGGGGAAAAATGAATGAATATTCTAAGTAGTAGTATAATTATAAAATCCTAAATTATCAATTGATAAATTATACCCACATATTTTGAAGCAAATTAATTATTAATTTCCAAAGGCACCAGTTTTTCAAAATTGACAAGTGTGGCTTTTAAATATTGTCTAACAGTAAACTAATAGACTGTGGTGTAATTCTGTGTTGCTGGAAAATGTTGGTTTCCACTGTAACATGCAGTATTAAGACAAATGCAGTGAAGAGTATGGTTTTCTTCACTTAATGGAAAAGTTTAAATCAATAAATCTGATGACCTGAAAACAGACTCTTGACGGGATGGATTTTGGAATACTTTCTAAGAACTTTAAAGTCAACTCTGAAGGAAACAGTTTTTATCAGAAGCTGACAGGCTGAACATGATCTGCGCAGCTTGAAATAAGTGAGTCAAATTTGTACTTGGTCTGTTGACATAATAAATATGATAATTGTACATGGCAGTGCATTTTTTATTTGTTTTAAATTCTCCAAAGCTTCAAATCCAGTGGGACATAAGCAGGCTTTGACATCATTAATTAACTGGGAATGTTTTCCATTTACTGTTAATCAAGTGCATTTTACTACAGTTAGTATTTGTTACAATAACATTTACCCACTATGTTCTTGTATTTTCTTCAATAAATCCCCCCCAAAAAAAAACCCAAAAAGCAAAATACAACAACAACAACAAGAAAAGAACCAACAATTCTGTTTTAGATGAATCATTGTGCTATCCTAAATTAATTCTCTCAGAGTGAATAGCAGAACTTGAGCAGGAGTTTAGTAGTGGCAGAAATGAACTTGCAGAGTTGAAATCAAAATGTTTAAAAGCAGACCAAGGGGGGGGTGGGGGGCAGGGAACAATCTCTCCTACTTTCCCCCACCAAGAAAAATGCAGGTGGCGTGTTTGAGGCTTCTTAAAGATTGCTAGACTACTATTAACATTTCAGATAAAATAGTCTCATAATAGGAAATAGTATACAAGTAAATTATTGAAATGAGAAAATTACAGTATATCCAGAATTCAATGTTCTAAATATTTACCGACACCTTTGTACTTTAACCTTCTTATGAAATGTCTTGTCAGCAAATGATATTTTATCAAATATTATTTGCTTACTAGGACATTTGCACAAGTTTTTACAGAGAAGTATACTATTAAAACAAGTCCGAAGTGTCACCGTGTCTTAAATATCATTTTTGTTGGAAGAAATGGGTACAATAAGTGTAGGTATTCACTCACAGTAGATTTCTTTCTTCTGTCACCAGCCAGGACATGACTGGTCCTGACTTATTATTGTTTTGATCACTGAAATGATCATTCAGGTGGTTTGAGTCATTGTTTTTGATGTCCTTGTTCTTCCCTCTGTGGTGTTGTATACAACTCAGAGACAGGCAAATTTTATCGACGAATTTTGTTAAGAATACCATCTCATTTTATTGAGTGTTGTGCTGTGGACTGGACTAAGGGTCTGCTTTAGAGGTTTGGAAGATTTTTTTTTGCACGTAGGCTAAAGCTGAGAGAAGCCAAGTGTTTTTCGTCTTTCTTGCAGTATCGTGGAGGTATGATTATGTGAATAGGTTAAGGGTTCAGAAATGAGTAATGAGCAATGATTAGTTCATGACAACTCAAACACATTTTAAGTAGAGATAAGCAAACAATAGCTAGACTGCAAGCCATCACTTAGAGTGCAAGCTATAGTGGAATGACATGGGAAGGAGGAATTCTCCCTGTATTAAATGCTTTGAAGTTTGGCTTGAAAGAGTATTATGCTTTTTTGTGTATTATGTTCTTACAAGCATCATTTATAAACACTGATAAGGGGGAAAAAAAAAAAGTTCACGTGCAGAAACCAGGGGATCAAAATTGTTTTGAATACATTTTCAGTGCTCAGTCTGAGAGTCACTCACACTGCGTAAAGCGACCATAAATTAATGCTCATCCATATTATACAAATTATATGTTCATGCCTGCATTCAGATAAAGGCTCATATTTATGTAGTTTATGTCAGGTTTTCTTTGCATGGAAAGTTAAGAACATCTAGATATGCTTATACTATAAGTATTCATAATCTAAGTATTGTATAAAGCTCATGAAATAGATATCTGCAAGAACTTCAGCTGAGAAGGAAGAGGATTCTAGGTTGCTAAGGCATGGTAGATTGGCAAGCATATTTGGTTTAAAATGATTTTGGATAGAATATAAGGGTTTTTAACTTTCGATTTTCTGATGTTTGGTTGTGGGGAGCAGCAACTGAACTGGTGTGAAGGAAAATCACTTGCATCCTATGGCACACGAGATAAATATTTCTATTGTATTTTCTGAAGAGTTCTGGTTCTAACTCAGTTGTTTCATCGCTATGACTGTGTCTTGGCACACAGCAACCTTCTGTCATGCAAATAAACATCAAATAAATAGAGAATGTCAGCAACAGCGTAACATGAAACTAATAATTAGTTGTCAAAATTTCAGCAGATTCTCTGAATAATTTGTCCTTTTTTCCTCCCTAGAAATACAAAGAATATGAGAAGGATGTTGCAATAGAAGAAATTGATGGCCTTCAGCTTGTGAAAAAGTTAGCAAAGAACATGGAAGAAATGTTTCACAAAAAATCTGAAGCTGTACGGGTAAGCAGCAGATCAGTCTACTATTTCATTCTCTCATGTAAAACTAAGAACAGAACTTAGGCTTTGCTCTGAAAGCTGGAGTGGAAATGCTAAAGTGTTCAGAAATATTTTTAGGATCAGTTCTTTAGAGAATAGATGTAAATTATTTATGCTGGCAGTAGTTAAACTCAAGAATGTGTAGTTAGGTTTGGACTACCAGCTTCCCATTTAGATTTGTAAGGTATCGCTTGCATTTGCTCAAACATAACTATATATTGTTGTGCATTTATGTTAGAGTTTGCAATATCAAACCAAAGCAAACCAGACTTAATTCCATTGCTCTCTAGCATAAAAATAGCATTGGGGAGAGTCTTCTGAGATCAAAAGCTATCCTTTAGTTCAGATCCAGAAAAAGATTCAAATTTTTATTATACACAATATTTATTATATACATATTTTAAATATATATAAAAATTAAATATAAAAAATATAAATGTTTATTATATACAATATTTAGCTGGGACTAAATACAAAATTCCTTTAATTGTGGTAAGTACTACATCACTCTAAAGACAACTTATTAATGATAGTTAATTACCTACATTGTGCTTTCTGCACCTTTGCAGGTTTTAATGTCTTTTTTGGATTTCCATTCTGACCTTTCTTTTATGCTCAGCTGTATCAGCTTTGTTTTCTTATTAGATTTTCTTTAAAATATGAAAAAAAATCTGACTTCTATGTTCTTTGATACTGAATAGGAGCTTGTTGTAACAAGTATTCTAAATAATAGCAAGTTTGCTGTTGTAATTTACATTTTACATTATTCTTTGCTAGGAATTTAGGTGACTGTAACTGTATTTTCTGTTGTATCACCTATGTCAACAAACTGATAGTCCACTGTGGTGATGCAATTTGACATCTACTGTGCTGCAGGTCAGGTGTGTCTGCTCAGTGGAGTTTATGTCTCAGCTGTGGGGCAGAAGGCATCACCCAAAGAAGGGGATTCCATTTGTGTAGCTGGAGATACAATTCAGCCTTTTATTTTTTGTTACAGTGCAAAAGGGAGGAAGGAATTTGGTGCTAGTTTAGAGGTTGAATTTTCTTGGTTGGCAGCAAAGTAAAACATATTTCAGCTTGTAAACTGAGCACGCTTGGCAGGGAAGCAGAGAAAGACAATAAACATGGAACCCCACAGTGCTATTTTAAAAGTGTGTTTTTCAGAGAAAAACTGCACTTTAAGATATGTGCAACAGCTTCCAGAAGCCTGCAGATTGCCTGCAGAAGTACATTGACTCTGGTGGGACTGTTTTCCTTTTTCCTTAGTAGAGAAAACTACTGCCCTGAGAACATAAAAATGTGAAAAAGCAATCTTGCAACAGCAGCCTTTTAGAGCCAGAAGTGAGCAGCAAGCTGCATGCAAGGCAAGAGAACATCTTTTCCATAAGCGTGGGTTGGTGTTAGGGAAGTGGTATCTCAATTACAGCTTTGTAACGGGTGTTTTCTAATGGTTGTGTACAGGGCTGGTTTGGCCCCTTCAGACATATGGTGTTTTTCCTCTAAGGACAGGAAAAAAAACAACCCAAAGCTTCACAGACCAATGTAGGCAACTGTGTTCTGTGTAAAAGTAAGCCCTCTCAAGTTAAAGCATGTATGTAATGTTGTGTGAAAGGGCTTTGAAAACCTAAGACCCAGACCCTTCTTTGGACAGTTTAGATCTTTGGAAAAGAAGTTAGAAGCTTCGTTTGGACAGGGCTGCTTTATTTTTAAAATTCATCTGTATAGTGTGCCTTCCAGGAAAGTTATATTTTGCATAATTTCATGAGGTGGAGCACCTTGGACAGTTCAGACCATAGCTAGAGGTGCAGCGGGAGACCTTTCATGCTCTGGTAGTAAGTTGAAAGCCCACCAGAGTTCAAATCGCCAATAGAGCTTAGTAGTTTTGTCCTGACAAGTTTTGCCCAACTTGCATCTTTGGTACACTATAGCTCATTTTCTCTTATCTGGAGAGGTGAGATAGGACTTTGAAAGCTCATATGGAGCTGAGACCTCTGCTCCATGTTTAGACAAAGTAATGTTACTCACCTTGCCTCTAAAATAGTAGAATTTTGACCTAAATTTTGATGGAAATGTACTGAGCACTGAAACCTAGAGGTTAGATTAATATTTTAGATGAAGTAGTGGTAATATTTGGATAAGTACCAAATGAAGTACCAAATTATAAAATATCCCCCAGCGCTAGAAATATAGGGTAACCATTGAGAAGGTTGAAATCCAAGTGCTCAAAAAATGTGTTTGCGTTAGCCCAAATAGTTACTCTAAAGTGCAGGTTGAATTAGATACAAGTAGATCGTAATCCATAGTGTAATATAAAATATTTTTTAGATAAATTGTTTTAATCAATGTACTTTCTCAGCTTTTAGCAGATTTAACATCATCTGACAACTATTGAGAGAGCCACAGTAATACAAAATGTTTAATTTGTGGAAAAGGCCAATAAGAAGACCTGGAAATATAGAAATAGGACGGCTTGGAAAGGTCTTCAGGTTTGGGGGGGATTGCTTTGTGTTTCAAACACATTAATGTGTTCTAGGATACTAATCACTGTTGAACTTTTTCCTCCTCCCAATTTATAGTCTGGCTGATTTTTTCTTATCTTTGTCTCATCACTTTTGATAGTGATTAGTTGGCTCGGTATGATTTTTATCATATTCATCCCCTGTTTGAATTACCCTTCACTATGCAATTATCCTATCACAGAATGTCCCATTTTTGTGCTGTCAGATACATAAAAATAAATGGAAAACTGAAAGTGCTAAACCAATTATACAACCTTTTGTCATCTACTTACAGATGGAGACCCTAGCAAGCAACTCCCCCCACTCCCAGAGTTCATTATTTACATTAGATTTATAGCAGTTCAGGATATTCCTGTTAACTGTTTCTTCCCTAACACTGCCCTACTTGATGGAATTTCAGACAGGCAGCTTCAGATATTGTTTTGAAATATTTCTGACACAATTGGAGTTAAACCCATTAAGAGTGGTTTTGATTCAATGTTACTAATACTTAATTTTGTTTATAGCTCTTTATCTTGAAGAATATTTAAGACATTTAAGGTAGGATAAATGGAAACGTTTCACAGTCATAGAATATCCTGAGTTGGAAGGGACCCATAAGGATCATTAAATGCAACTTCTGGCACCGCACAGGTCTGCCCAAAAGTTTAGACCATGTGACTAAGTGCACAGTCCAATTGCTTCTTAAATTCGGACAGGCTTGGTGCAGTGACTATGTCCCTGGGGAGCCTGTTCCAGTGCGCAACCACCCTCTCGGTGAAGAACCTCTTCCTGATGTCCAGCCTAAACTTCCCCTGCCTCAGTTTAACACCATTCCCGAGGGTCCTATCACTGGTGTTCACAGAGAATAGGTCACCTGCCTCTCCACTCCCCCTCACGAGGATGTTGTCGACCGCGATGAGGTCCCTTCTCAGCCTCCTCTTCTCCAGGCTGAACAGGCTCAGTGCCCTCAGCTGCTCCTCATACATCTTCCCCTCTAGGCTCTTCACCATCTTTGTCACCCTCCTCTGTACACTCTCCAACAGTTTAATGTCCTTCTTGTACTGCGGTGCCCACAACTGCACACAATACTCAAGGTGAGGCCGCACCAGTGCAAAGTAGAGCGGGACAATCACCTCCCTCAACCAACTCGTTTCCTGCATGGTACAGCAGTGGTTTTAATTTTACAGCCAAACCCAAATAATCACTTTGAGAGCCTTGCATAGTTTGCTGTCACTTGTGATATTAGTTAATTGATTTCCATGGACTTTTAGTGATTTCACTTACAGGAAATGGGCTTGACCTGACTTAATTTAAAGTTATCTGTGATTTAAAATCAAAACAAAACATAATTTTTTTAGGAGGTCTCATGACATTATAGTGACTCCAATCACATTTGAAACTGAAAGGAGTAGGGCATGATGACAGTGCTCAGTAACAAATGACTACTGTAACAAATCTAAGGGCAGAAAAGAGGTGGAATTAAAACAATGCATTTGCTGTTTTTATTTTTTCTGTTAATGGCGTCATAGAAAAACAAAATGAGGGAAATGAAAGAAGTCAGTATGAAAGAGAAATTATTAGGGAATATTAAAAACTATTCTTAAAACTTTATGTAGTTAAATTTCTATTTTCAGTAGATTGACACTGAAAGATGGCAAGTAAAGTGTTAAGAATTATTTTTCTTTCAGGCAACTACCATTGCTGCAGTGGAAAATGCAAATAAAATATTTTTTTTTATTAACATTTTATACTGTAGCTACCTGGTGTTCATTGTGGAGCTGATTCTCATTATAACTGTGGCTGTGAAAAGTATTGCTGTTGTACAGTAATTCAATTTCTGTGCATTCATGCATCAGTAAGCCAGTGGAGTTTATCTAGAGAAAGCTGGGACTTTAGAGCTTTTTATCATGAAATTCCATATGTAGAGAAATGGTCTTCCAAGGAGTAGAATATCAGCTTTTACATTTAAAAAACATTTACAAGGAGGAGAAGTAGATTTTTATTTTCCTCACCAATGATTTTTACACCAGCCTTCAAACTGTTTTCAGATACTATTAGGGTCATATTGTCTATGTACAGATAAAAAAAATGTACTATCTTTGAAATGTTCATGCTTATTCATATACTGTCTGTTTGCACATTTTAGTTTATGAATGTGTATATATGTGTGAGTACGTACCTTTACACATGCATACATGCTGAGGTTTCTATATATAATATATAGAATATACAAATATGTGTTATATAGAATATACAGAATAGATGCAGTTCATTATTGATTTGTATGTGTGTGCATATACATGAATTAAGCAAGCAATATGTTAAACTACATGTACTTCATCCACATATCAAAAGGTAAATACTGGTGAACTGTTATCCTGACTAATTAATAGATTTTCATTTTTAAACGTATAGAATCATTAATGTTGGGAAACGACCTCCAAGATCATCTGGTCCAACCATCACCCTTCTATCAATGTCACCCACTAAGCTATGGACCTTAGCCAGGTCCAACCTTTCTTAAACACCCCAGGGGCGGTGATGCCACCACCTCCACTGAGCAACCCATTCTAATGCCTGACTGGTCTTTCTGAGAAGAAATGTCTCCTTATTTCCAACCTAAGCATCCCCTGGCACAACTTGAGGTCATTCCCTCTAGTCCTATCACTGGTTATCTGTGAGAAGAGGCTGACCGCCAACTCCCCACACCTTGCTTTCATGTAGCTGTAGAGAGCGATTAGGTCTCCCTGAACCTCCTTTTCTCCATACTAAACAACCCCAGTTCCCTCAGCTGCTCTCCACAGGACTTGTGTTTCAGGCCCTTCACCAGCTTCGTAGCCCTTCTCTGGATATGCTTCAGGGCCTCAATGTCCTTCTTGTAGGGGAGGGGCCAAAACTGAACACAATATTCAAAGGTGTGGATTCACCAGAACATTGTACAAGGGGAAGATCACCTCCCTCGCCCTGCTGGCTGCACTATTCCTGACACAAGCCAGGATGCAGTTGGTCTTCTTGGCCACCTGGGCACACTGTCAGCTCATGTTCAGGCAAGCATCAACCAGAACCCCTAGATCCTTTTCCTCTGCATAGCTTTTGAGTCACTCGCCCCAAGCCTGTACTGTTTCATGGGGTGGTTGTGGCCAAAGTGCAGGACCCGGCACTTAGCCATGTTGAACCTCATCCCATTGGCCTCTACCCATTGACCCATCCTGGCAAGGTCCTTCTGCAGGGCTTTCCTACCCTCTGGCAGATTGACACTTCCCCCCCCCGCAACTTGGTGTCATCTGCAAACCTACTGAGGGTGTGCTAACCCAAATTGGGTTAGTTCCCTAACCCAAATCATCAATAAAGATATTAAAGAGGTTGGGCCCCAACACAGACCCCTGGGGAACACCACTGGTGTCTGGTCACTAGCTGGATTTCACTCTGTTCACCACTGCTCTCAGGGCCTGTCTGTCCAGACAGTTTTTAACCCAGCAAAGATATACATATGCTTGTGTCTCTGTGTGTATATGTATATAGACATTCATGTTAATAACTATTACATATGTTGGTAAGCGCAATATGAGCTTGGTTGGATGAACTCAGAGTCCATGGCAAGTAACCTAAAGCTGAGAGCAAAAATTCCTGAACAAAGGAATTTTCATTTTCTGTGGGAATACTTTGCAGAGCTCTGAATAATTTGTTTATGAAAACTAAGTAAAGAATTCATACTGACTGAATGAATGAATGTAGTAATTACTTACAAACTACCCACAAGTAATTTACTGTTTTCTTGGCTGGTTTTGGTATTTAAGTAACTTCTGGCGCATTGCTTAATGGTGAGTGCTTCTCTGTTTGATCAGACACATTGGTCAGAGAAGGTAGTGTTTGCTTTCTGTTTGATTGAAGGTGACATTTAGAAGTGGATTTTGAAGGTAAATGCTTAAGTAGACCAATTTCCTACCCACTGATTAAACATCTTTCCATTCTAAGACTTATTCCAGTCATTTGCTTTAATATTGCTGCTTCCAGATGATGTTACTGAACTCATACATAAGAGTTATATCAGAAAATTAAATACAACTGAAGAGATGGAAAGGTGTCATTAATAAGAAAGGCTCATTAATTAGGCAGGTTTTAATTATTTTTTTTTCTTAATGTATTTTTTTCATTATATTCTTCAGTGGATATTTGACTGCTTTTGCCCCAGTTTGCAGTTGAGCCTGTTATCTCTTCTGCTAGTGGTTAAATCCTTACAAGTGTCATGAGTGGGTATAGGGATGAGACTCAAGTATCACTGATGAAAGTCAGACAAAACTCAGTCATAAGAAAGGATTGGAAAGCATACTGGAGTGAAAAGGCACTAAGGAAATATGTTTGGGGAAGTTAATTTAATAAACGAGAGGTCGAGAAAAAATATTATGATAAGGTGTTATATTGAAAATGGGAGCCTGATGAAGGACTAAATCTAAAACAAGCTAAGAAAAAAAAAAAGCCAAACATGCACCTTTCTGTTGTTTTGTATCAGTTTTCTCTTAATATATAATCTATGAAATAAGAATTGTTGCATTGTAATCTCCAGTTTACATTCCTGCATGGTGTGGAATTTTTGTAAAAACCTGTTAAATAAAGGAGGATGAGGCTGTTGATCTTATGTTGTCATGTCAATGCAGAGCATTTGCTGAGGACAGGGCATGCTTGCATAGTGTGCTTTTTGTATCTAGATTAATTTCTTAAAATATCGGCTTCCAAGTACCTAAAGAAACAAGTGAGGTAATAGTGAGGAATATTCCAGGTGAATTATTGAACTTTTTTTTGAGACGATTTAAATGCACATTCTTCAGTGTTCATTGTGGATTTTGTTACATTATATTTTCATTCTTATTTTCTATTGTTTTGATCAAGGCTAGATTGGGAATGGCATTCTTGAGATGCAAATGGTATTTTGGAGTCATATAATAGAAGATGAAAAAGTCTTAAACTTCAAGGCTTATTACTTTGCTAGCTTCACTATTTCTAATTGTATAACAAACACGTTCCCACTATCCACACATTTCCCTCATTGAGCTAATTTGCATCTGCAGAATTTTAAGGGAAGGAAAATGAATATCAACATGCACTGTTTAAAATTGTGCTGCTCAATAGATGCTATTCTGATCTATAATTTTTTAATTCAGTAAAACACTTTTTTTTTAACTGATGAAAAACACATTAAATATATAAAATTACTGGAGGAAAAAAAAATTAAATGGCTGTGGGTGGAAGGAAATTATGGTGAATCAACCCAGTGTCACTATAAATAGTTTCAAATGACAGAATAAAGACATAATGAATAAAAGAGTGAGGGCTATAATTCTGTTAGTTGTGGGCAACAAATTAAAGGTTTTCAGCAATATTTTTGTATTCACATTTAGTATTTTAACTGTAATTGTTGCTAGTTACTTTTGGTATCATTTGAATTTTGCTCAGTTTGACTGGTTCTTCATATGTAGGTGAAGAAATTTATGTTCTGAAGTCATTAAGAGCTTTACTTTTTGGTGACTTAGATTACACTGGAAAATGAAAAGTGGTTGGTAATGCTCTAACAGTCAGTGGCGTATTCTGTAGCATACCACATAACCCTCGATAATCATAATTTGAAGAATATTTAGAGACATGAATATTTTCTTGTTTAGTGCCCTTGGATTTAATTATTGCTTTTCCTGATATGCAGAAATTAATTTCTTCATCAAATGTAGCATTAGCAAGTGTATTCCAGCACAGTTCAACTAGATCACATATTGTTTCTTTGCTGCAATGAATTCTAAGAGATTAAAATAAATAAAATATATATATTCTTTTTTTTTTTTTAATTTTTTAATTTTTTTATTTGGGCATCTGGTAGGCTTCTCTCATCCTTTGACTGCATTCCTGTCACAGAGTGCTGGTGTGAGTGCTCAGCCTGTCCTCAGGCATATTGCTGGTACCCAAAGGGAATGAAGAGAAAAACTGCAATTAGCTTAGTGTGTGCCTTCACTACCTGCATGGCAGGATGCAGTGGGAGGGGGAATGGGAGTTAGGAGTATTCTGCTGCCCTCACTGAAACAGAGCACAGAGATAAGCACATTGATCAAATCTTCATCTAACTCTTAAATGTCTTAAAATCCAGTTTAGCTGAGTCTGCAGAAAACTACTCTGTGGCTGGTGGAGGAGGATTAAAAGAGGCAAAACCTGACAAATCCAGTTATTTGCTCTTTCACATGCATACAGAGTTTGTGTTTAACCTTTCTTCCACAGACTGGAGAGAAACCAGGAAAAACTTGAGATCCTTCACTGTCTACTTAATCATTTATTTTTAACAGTTAAGGAATGCTGTCATTGTAAAGACTAATCATTTCGAAACAGTTCTGTAAATCCATCTTTCCCCCCCCCCCCCGGTTAGAAAGAATTTCTTCTTTCAGCTCCTGTGTACTAATCTGCATGAGAAGTAGAAAACTGGAACTTGGTAGATCCATTTTTGAGGATTTTTGAGGAAGGGGCAATAGTTCATATTGATCAAGTTTGGGAGATGAGGAAATATGTATTTGTTTAGATTTTCAGAGTTATATACGTAATCTGGTACGTGCAGTCTCCAGAAACTGCCTCCTGAATGCACACTTGCGTGGTTCTGCAGATGTGAAGCTCTCATTGTCCTGGTACAGCTTGAAATATAAATAAATACCAAAACAAAGCAACTTGAACTGTGCTTTGAATTTTGGCCGTCTTTAAAACTCTGGCTAATTTGTATCTTTGATAAAAAACAAACAAACACACCAAGCAGGAGAAAAAAAAAAATCAAATCCATATAAAGTCCATATAATCTAAACAGTCTTAGGGAATTTAGTGAATTTATTTTGGAAGTTCAAATTCGGAAGAAAAAAAAATACTCTTAAGGAAAGGGGGGAAAAAGACTGAGAGAAAACCTAAAAGCATTTTCTTCTCATAATGATTATGATAGTTTCATCTTTAGTTCTGAGAAAAGAAGTGAAAAGTATTTAAAGATAGTGCATTCAGACATAGAACACTTCTCTGAAAATAACGGCAGAGAGAAAAATCAAACCAGCCACTTCACAGAATAATGCATTTATTAGACCTCATTGCAAAAGTGCGTAACATTCAGACTTTGCTATCAACAACGTAAAATAGCTTTCCACAGAGCAGGAAGAAAACACTAAAGGAGCTTTGGAGGAAAAAGCTAGGAGGAATTAGCTTCATGTACCCTTCTCTCTTATCACTGTTTTAGAGAATTAGCATATTTTAATATTTAGCATTATTTTAACAAAAAATAGTTGTATACACAACTTGGTGGTCACTGTGTGATTTACACTAATCTCTTCAAATAGTAATTTTTATAGTCAGTATTTAACTGCACTAGCATAACTGTCACCTTTCCAGTTATCATTTATTTATACTTTTAATATTTTATTTTTTATTTTATTTTATTTTATTTTATTTTATTTTTTTATGATAAACATGATTCTTAGAAGTACTGGTACTTTTAAGTCATGGGAATTTAATAAAAAAACACTCCAGCTCCCTTTTTGACTGTTTACTAGTAGTTCTTATTAATTGACTAGTTTAAATGTTCTCTTGACGAGATACCACATGGCTTGCATGCTGTTCATATAATATTAGTCTGTCTTCTGAAACCTGACACACATTTAATGCTTACATAATGAATGAAAGTATCTTAAAGAGACTTCTCCATGTGGCACGACCTGTGTTAGTACAGAACGGCTGCTGGTGCTGCTGCTGCTGCTTCCCATTACAGGACTGGTGCTGAGCAGATCCCTTGGGCCTCTGCAGCACTAAGGAACAATAGGAGCGGCGGCAAGAAGCTTCCTAATGTCTTTCTTAATAAATGATCGCTTCTCAATATTTTGGGTAGGAGACAGACAGTTCTCACTGGGAGATTCCTCAATTTGGGAAAGGAATGAAATGGCCTAGCCCCAGCTCGACAAAGCATGCTCCTGCGTGTGTAGCAGTGGGCCTGGGTGTCCTGCTGCCTTCAGCAGCCACCTGCTGCTCGTCGCTGGCTGCCCCAAGCTGATGGTGTCCCCTGCTGCTGGGGTCCCCTGCTGCTGGAGCAGGAGGGGCATCAGGTCCTGAGAGCTGGATTCCAGCTGGCTGCCTGGAATTGTTTGTACTGAGCTAGAGGCAAACTGGTGGCAGAACAGTTTGGTGGCTGTTACCAGTGTAAGTCTGCATCCACCCAAACTGTTGTGAGTGTTCCTCTGCAGGGGCTCTTAAAGTACTCAAAAGCACTTTTTCAATGACAGGTGCTGTAAAGAGAACCCATTAGCAATTTTTAAGGAGCTCTTGCTCTTCCCTCTGCTCTTTTTTTGCACTTCCCACATGCGTTGTTAGGTCAGGTACCAACAGCTCAGCCTCAGTGGCTGCTGAAGCGCTGCAGACAGAGGGCCTCCTACAGAGGCAGCCAAGGGCAAAGAGCCAGCAGTTCTCTGCGCTCCCACCTGGGTGAGTTTGACTTCAGTGTAATTAGGTGGCTAGATGCCTGTTTAATCTAAAATACTTTCAGCTTAGTTTTCTCATTATATCATCTCTTGCAGAGCTGATAATGTATTCCTACCGTACACAGTGCTGGTCGACACAGCTGCTTTATGTCTCACCTTTTGGATTTTTAACACTTATTGTTTCACAAGTTATTCTGCCTCATCTCATTTTCTCTGAACACCGCAGTTACTTTCATCTTCTTAATTAAATGTATTTATACTTATGTGTACAGTAAGGCCATCCTGTTCCTTCCCCCAGCTGAACAATTAGAAAACCAGAGAGAGACCAACAACGTGTGTTTGAGGTATGCTGCTCTCAAATCTTTCCAGACAGTCTCAGATGAGAGGGACAGAGGGGGAAAGCAGCTCTGCACAGCCTGGAGCAGAGCGAGTAGTTAGACATTGGAACAGGCTGCCCAAGGAAGTGGTGGAGTCACCATCCCTGGAAGTCTTTAAAAGACGTTTAGATGTAGAGCTTAGGGATATGGTTTAGTGGGGACTGTTAGCGTTAGGTCAGAGGTTGGACTCGATGATCTTGAGGTCTCTTCCAACCTAGAAATTCTGTGAGTAAATAAATCCTTGCAGGTTCATCAAGACTGGTCTAATGCCATGTGAAACACTTCTGGGAGATGAAAACAGACTGAAAGTGAGGAGAGATTTTTTTTTCCCCTTCCCCCGGAGAAGGCATTTTTATTATCATTATTATTTTTGAGAGAGCTAACCAAAACATCTAGTTAAACATCTAGTTATTTGTAATTGTGTTTTAACAGCTATTTGAAATGTAATATTAGTAAGACATCCTGCCATACCAGTAGGTTAGCATCTCCTTTTCCAAACCACTTGTAGATAATCAATTTCTTTGGTATGTTAGCTGCAGAAAGCTGGATTCTTGAGTTTAAGCTGTAGATTTCTCATTAAAAATGTTACAAGATAGTAACCTGAAATCCTGAAATCTCGGGGGGGGGGAGAGGGGGGGGGCAGAGGGAGAGGGGCGGGGGAAGAAGTAAGGCAAAAGGAAGTAAGGCAAAAATTGGCTCTCCTGCAGAACGTACTGGGTGTTAGATTTGAGGCTTCTGCTAAGCAGAAAGGCAGCATCACAGGAATGACTAAACCTGCTGGACACTGAACCCTAAAGCACTCAACTTCTATTGGTACTTCACTCTTGGACACTGGAGATAAACTAGCTTTACAGGTGACAGGAGTGGTGTAAAGAATTACAATGGTGTAGCATTGCTGCAGATTGATTTGACTGATCAGTTAGCATGCTTTAAAATAATCTGTTAAGATTTCAAAACACATACAAAGATGGGGTCTAAATGTGCAGTTGCACAAAAACGTCCAGGCTATTCTTGTACAGAAACAAGGATCTTAAAATATTTATGTTGTAGAATTAGAATCTGCAGAAAGAGCAGCTGAGGACCACAGCTCTGAAAAGCTGTGCTGCAGTACACGGGTGTAAGAGCAGGTACGGGGTGTGATGTGTGCTTGGCATTGCTTTTCTGCTTTGAGGTGGTACAATGCTAAAAATCCTGGGGGGGAGCATAAGTGTGATTTTCTTTTTGTGGTATTTGAAGTTTTGGAGGGAGAAAATTTATGTAGTGAATCTTTAAACTGTCTGTCAAATGTTGTGTCATTTGGTGCTTTGTCTTTGGTACTGTGGCAATAGTAAAAAGAACAGGGTAGTCATTTCTTTCAGGTAGCAGCTTGATTTCAATGCTGCATAACGTGATTGTCTTGTTAACTTCAGTATATGTTTTAAAATTAGTTACAGTGAAGAGAACAAATGATAGATTATGGAGAACACTAACTTCACTGCCTGTAAAAATAGACACAGCTATGTGTTCCTGGATCAAATGCATTTCTTTGTCCTTTAAGCTAGCACAGCATATTTTGGATGATTGCTTCTGGCAATGCTGTGTAAGTACTCCAGGAGGACAAACAGTTCAAGTAAATCATAACAAAAAGGTGCTTCATGGAAGAAATAAACAGTTACAAGCTAATACGATAAACTGAAGTTATACTGATGAAGCTGTTTTTTATTATAAAGGTTAAATTACAGTAATCATTGAGGCACAATGCGCTACAGAAATAGTATGTTATAGAAAAAAATCTTGTGCCCTTTATTTCTGATGGGTCATTCCAGTGGGATGAAAAAATGGCCCCAAAAGATGGTATGAAAGTAAAAAAAAAGGAAGTAACTGCTCTGTATCAGTGAGTGTACTTATTTTAAAAACAAGCTGGAATTGGAGAAGCAAGCTGTGCTGCAGTAAAATGCACTTAGACTGCACTTTGAGATTTCATGCATCTTCACATCACACTTCTCAGATTTACCATGGCATGGGCTGAGCATGAGAACCTCCCCAAAGGATTACAGCACAACTTCCTATGTGTGTCAGGAAAGCTCAGTGGGATATCTGAGGTTAGTTCTTTAGCTCTCATGTGCAAGGATAAGACAGTTTAAACCCATTTCTTCTGTATAATTGAAACAATTGGCAAATCTTTGGCCCAGGCAGAGGGCTCTTTAAAGGAGAACACCAAAAACCCCTTTGCACTTCACTGTGTTTCAACAGTGGATTGTTCTTGTTGAGTTTTGATGTCCTTTGCAGCTAGCAAAAGGAGGGGATTTTGTCCTCTATAACACTCTAAGCAGACTAGAATTAAATCTGAAATTAAACATAGTAGGCTTATATTGATTTTTTTCTTTTTATTGAATGAAAAAATTTCTTAGGAAAGTCATATTTTTATCACTTGTGATGAGTGATGGTAAATTATCACTTTGTAAATGTGCCAGAAAAGTAGTAATTCTAGAGTCATTAATTTTGCATTTATCTTAATTGTGTTACTTTTATGGATATTTTTGGATTTTTATTTTTTCACATGAAAAATATTACTGCTGTTATTTTTGAGATGAGTCTAAGACTGAGTTATCTTAATGCAAATATTTTTGACATAAAATGGAAATAGTGCCTTGATTTGTGAATTAAGCAATTTTCATGTAAATGTCACTGAATCATTATAAAAATGGTCATAGCTATTTTCCTTTTGCTTTTTGATAATTCCACGATCCAGAAATTAAATGAGTAGCCTTCTGATCTTTCTTTTTCACTGAAGTTCAATAAAGAATTAAATTCATAAAATACAAATCTATAGGTGGCTAGTGTTATAAGTTGCCCCCTTAATTAATTTTCAGAGAGCATTGCATTAATAATAGAAAGGAATTTACTGAGTAAGCAACAGCAAGCAAAACAGCGCTGGGCGGCCGGGGAGTCTCGGCTCCGCCAACGGCACGCACCTCACCCCCACCAGGGTCCCTTTTTATATCTTGGTAATTCCGGGATTACGCAGCACATCCTGGTATATTCTGCGACTGCGCGCACTGTTGCTAGGGTGTCGTCTCTGTCCCTCTGGTGGTCGTGAAGATGAAGGCCGTAGTCTTCCTCAGCGTTGTGGTTCAATTTCTTTTTTTATTTGGTCATGTTGGCCCAGCGTGAGACAGGAAGACAGGATGTTGATACACTAGTTTAGCAACTTATCAGGAGATGGTTACATGAGCTTTGCAGCAGTGTCTTTGAACAAAAGAGGCAACTGAGATGCAGAAGGAGAGAAGGGGAGGGGGTTCTCTTTTTTTTGTTACATTAAGCAAAAGAATTTTCATAGTGTCTAGCCAAACATTATACAGCTCCTTACTTCAGCAGGGAGTTTTCGCAACTCCCGCTCCTCAAACAGAACTCCTTGTTTTTATAATACAAAAGACAATGAACAAACATTTATTGTGTATTACAGCTATCAGCATTAATATGCTGATACATGCATGAACAACATTTCATTCAAGAAGCCCATAAAACACTGATTGCTGGAATGGTGTCCTAAAAATAAATGAAAATTATTTTTGTCCTGTTTTGGTCTTTCAAAGTATACCCTGCTGGGGAGGGATTTGGAGCTCTCTGCAGTAGGACTCCTACGTGCTGGCATTATATGGTGTGATAGCATACACTGATCAATGTTAGGCTTTTGAAAGACTAAGTTTCCGAAATATAAATACTTAAATACTTCTCCCCCTCCTGCTGCCCCCCTCCTCCCCACCTTTTGTCTTCTCCCTGTTCATCTAATTTTCTGAGCACAAATCATTGTGGTTTGGGGTGCCACAGACTGGGCTTTCACAACCTCTTCCTGAGCCTTCATCTTTTGATGAACCACCTGGACAACAGCTATGTGCAAACCCAAAACGGTATTCAGGAGATCTGAGTATTGCATGGTAAGAGCGAGGGAGTAACTCCTCAGAATTAGAAGCAACCCCAAAGCATAAAGACACAAACATTAGAAACATGAAGCTTCCTTTGATTTAAAATAGTCTGAGGTATTTGGCTTTTTTTATGTCTTTGGACACTGAAGCTCAGCTTTGTTCTGTATACTAACATTAACGCTGACAGGCAGGAACACACACTAGGCATATGTTTACTGTAATTATCATATATTGCTTGTCTGTTTCAGCCCCTTCTACCTCTGAGAACATGGGCAATATCACGCATGCCCTTCCCAGATGCAGGAGATGACAGTTGTGAACTTTCCCCAATACCCTGTTTGAAGACATGGTTAATTGGTAGAAATACACTTTATCACTTCGTTTCTCCTGATGACCATAATGCAGGATAATCACATAAACACTTCACAGAATCACTTGCTGCTTTTTATGACCAAGTAGGTGGTGTGAGTAGTGCAAAGCTGTAGGGATGGAGATTAGTTAATTAATTCAGTCAATTCTAAGTGACAATCTGCACCAAAGGAATTATCGATGCCTTTGTAGATTTTTTTTTTTTTTTTTTTAAATTTAGAAGCTATTGTAATTCTCTGTTTTGGAGATTCGTAGAAATTATTTAATTACCTTGGTTCTTCCCTTTCCTTTATGGCACAAGTTCTCATTAAAAACTAAAACTTAAAACAAACAAAAAAATCCTGATCACTGTTTTGTGGCTTCAGTACTGAACTCTGAAGCAATTAATTTGCTTGTTCCACGCTATGTCAATGCTGTCCACCACTTTCTTCCCAACCCCCTTGTGGCCTGGCTGCCTCCGTGCCAAAATGCTTTCTACTTTTTGAAGAACTTCTGCTGCTTTTCTGATGTTTTATTGGATTTTTAAATTCTGAACTACTTGTTAATCTTCTTCTCTGTTATCTTGAGTCTTCTGAAGACTTTGTTTAATCATGTTTAAGTCTAATTTGCACTGCTGTGTTACTCATCCTGTGGTGCCTCATCTTACCTTCTAATGTTTTCCCTTTGTCTTGTTCCTCAAGTATTTTAAATGAGGATGGTGTATTTTCTGCTTTCTCCCACAAGTCAGTTATTTATCTTTGCTATTGTAAACTGAAGGATGTCAGGATTGCCTTCACAGAATCACAGAATTTCTAGGTTGGAAGAGACCTCAAGATCATCGAGTCCAACCTCTTCCTTATTTAATCTTTCAGATACTGATTATATTTATGTATATAATGTATCTTATTTGAATTATATATTCAAAGGAGCAACTTTAATTTCTTTTTTGATTTTTGTTGTCTGAGCATACTGTTTGCTAAAGAACCAGTGGCTGTAAGGCCCTTTGTTGCGCATTGCTTTCCATGCATAATGTTGCAGGACAGGCACTTTCCCTATGAGAAAAATTAAGACAAGCAGATCTTTACAAATTTAGAGCTGTTCTTTTAGGCAATAACAATGAAGAAGGTGGAAAATCCACAAAGCAAATTTTTTAAGTGAAATATTAATTTTCAAAGTAGGGGGTTGAAAAGAACGCTTCTGCCCTTTCAGAATGCTAGAAATGATTATTGTAATGAAACCATTTACGCTAACTGATGTTAGCTTTAGTTACTTTGATATACACACACACACATATATATAATTTGTATTTTCTTATGTGAAATAGTCAGGGCTAAACCAGAGTGGTTTGGCTTGGTTTGTAAGAATCAGCATTTAAAATTTTTCTATTGCCCTGGGGGAGCTGGAGCTATTGCGAATTTGGGAGAGGTTCCAGCCACTCCCTATTTCTAGAACTGGGTTATCTTTAATTGATTTTGCACTCTTTTAATATACTGACACATTTAAAAACATCAGTTACTTAAAAGCTATGCTGCCATGTGGCTCAAAAATGTGGCTCAAAATTCTTAGTGAAGCAAGTCACTTATATAAAAAAAAAAGAATTATAGTAGTCTAGGATTTGAAGGAGGATTAGAGAATTTTATTAGAATATTTTGAAAGATTATTTTGCTAATGAGAAGATTTGAAAGTCAGTTTGTATTATACAGGTATAACCCACTCTGAACTTTGCAAGACTCATCTTTCTGCATATGCATGCGAGTAGTATAGAGTGGAGCAAAAATGAAGTTGTCAGTATGATCCCTGATGATACAGCCAGATGATAGCACAGAAAATAATGTGATTTCACTACAAGACCAACAAAGTAGCTAAGCACAATTTTAAAGCATTTTATAAGTAATACCAAATAATGACAACAATCACTTAATGCAGTATTACATGTTGTTAACACATTTTAAATGTATCGGATCAGTCTGTAGGTATATACAGTTTTACAGTTGTTTTTTGAATATATGGCATGTATAGGAGCACCATTACCTTACATAGATGCAAAATCATGAAAATCCATCTAGGCCTTCTGAGGATTCCATGTATTTAAGGATATAGGATGCAACATAAACTCTAAAATATTTCATATAAATCACTGAAATATTTCACCTAAAATGACAAAGTCATCAAAATTAGATGACTTTCATATACTATGCATGATTTAAACAGTTTTAAATAGCTTTGTTCCTTAGGAAAAAAAGCTAAGAGTCATGGTATAACATAGTGTTTCATGTCACAAGGATGATTGATTTTGTATGATTATTGCGCTGTAGAGCACAGGCTCAAGAGAATGAGCAATATCCCACATACAAATATAAACTCTGTTCCAGAAATAAACTCTTGTGCATTTGTTTGAAAAGTAGCCATAAACAGTGTGCATTTCTCCAAGGAGAAGTTAGTGCCAATCCTGTTCTAGAAGCTCCATGCAGGGTATACCTACATTTGTTTCACTTCTGTATGAGACAAATCCGTGCTGTTCATGCAAATCTTACAAGCCTGGAATCTTTATGGGTACTGAAGCAGTGACAGATAATATACTTTTTCTGTTTACATAGCATATCACTGTCTAGTGTGAAGAGAAAATTAGATGGGATATTAAAGATCATAAGCACAAAGCTGTAGGTTATTTTTAATTTGTTGGGGTAAAAGTCAATTACAGGATTGGGTAAAGTCACGGATATTCACTGTGATTCTGCAGAAGTTGGCTTAAAGCTCCAGTGTAGAAGAACCTGTGATGACATCTATAAAACATAGCATTTGGATAGCCACATTATCTGAAAAAAAAAAAAAAAAAAAAAAAGTGTTTTCTTTAAATCATTTAAAATATTTTGTGTTAACTCCAAAATGAAAATTCATGCCAGTATCAAGAAAAACATTTTTTTTCAGGCTGTATATATGACTGCATTTAGTTATGAACTTCATGTATGGTGACAAGAGTAATTGAATGTCAAAACCTAGTTAATCCTTTGCTTTCCATCTGCTAAAGCTAACATTTACTAAATCACTAGGATGTGGGTGCCTGTCCACAAAGAAATTAGTAGGACTAACATGTATGGATAACAGTTTTACATCAGAGGTTGACCACCAGCCTGCAATGCTAATTTAGAGTTATTGCTATATCTGTTGTAAATGTCTTCTATTTGGTTCCCCTTCATTGTGTTACAAAGCACTAAAAGTGAAATGGAAAGAAGTATGGTGACTGTTGCCCCAGAAGTTAATTGTACTGCAGTCTAAGGTCTCAAAATTCTATAGTCTTAACAACAACAAAAATAAAATTTCATCCAGAATGAAATTTCATTTGGTCTAATTTCACTGTTGGTTGCTTAAAATGCTTCTTTATAGAAGAGACAAGCGTGCATAATCTACTGACAGGAAAGCAGCCTATAAAATTTTATAAAAACATAATCTACCAATTTTGTAAGTTTTCATGTTGTTGCTTTATTTCCTTTAAAAAAAGGGTTAGGGGTGGGGTTCAGTGACAGTAATTAATCTCACACAGTTCTGGTTCTTTTGAAAATCCAATCTTCCCTTTCTACTGGTTAATTATTTCTCATGATACTGATTTATGAAATGCTGCGAATACAAAATTAAAGTATGAATTTTACTCCTTTCTCTAGGTGTTATTGTATTAACAGTTTTAGTCATCTGGTGTGACAGTATATGTGAATTAGATGATGCAAATCATATTAATTTGTTGTTCTGGTGCAGTAATCACAATAATAAAATAAGGAACCAAATCATTCTTTACATTAAAGCATACAGAGAAAATTGAAAATTGAAGTTAAATATTGGTGGCTTGCAAGGTTGTAGATCCACTTGCATACTCTCACTTTTATATAGATCTGAGTATCTTTTCAAATGTTTTACATGTTAGTGCATCTGTGGTTAAAAGCTGTTGAATTGTTCCCCCTATCATTCTTTCACTGGAGAATTCATGTACTCTGAGCCAAAATTAGCACTCAGGTCATTACAAAGACACTGCTGATATTGTATTTCATACTTAATGAATCTTTATTGGCATCAGGGTCTAACCTTGACTCTGCTTAGTGAATCATAACTTGGCACTCTGAGAAGGTGTGCCATTGTTCTATCTATTTCTAGAGTAAATAAATAAATAAAATTTCAGGTATCGGCAATTTCATAAAAAAAAAATGCAGTCTTGTGTTTTTTATAAAGAAAAAAAAAATGCAAACAAACACGTGGATTTCTAAGACCATATCTCAAACATATGGATCTCTAAGACCTATCCCCAAGGCAGCTGGGCAATGCTCTGGAGATGCAATGCTGGTCTAGCTGGACTCCCTTGTCTGAGTGCATGTGCCTGCTCCCTGATGTTGAGAGGAGTTGGATGGTTTAGCTCTGGAGCAGTTATAGCCTGAAAAGCCCAGACTCAGCAACTTGCTAGCAAAGAACTAGATCTCTATGCAAAAAGCTAATTAAATTTAGTAAAAATAAAATTCAGAATCTCATTGATTTTGGTTGTGGGAGGTGAGGAGGGGAACAGCACATTTTTTGTAAGGTCAGCTCTAAACTCCTCGAATAAGGACTACAGTGCAAGTCCAAGTATAAGTCTCCACTTGAATGCATTTCTTTGGCTGAGCACCCTTGCTGGCTGTCAGGTGTTCAGAGGTCTCTTTCATTTTCACTAGAAATGCCATTATCTTCTTGCATGTGTAAAAAGTCTGACAGGGTTGTAGTCAACTTTAATTTTTTGATGTCACCTTTGTTCTTTTTGTTTTTGTTTTTGTTTTAAATCAATTCTTTGTTTTTAAACCTGGGGGTAATTTCCTGTTCTGTAGTTTTGATGTACGTACAGTTCATGCACTCATAGCTTCTAGGGGTCATAGAGAACCTTTGCTGCTTCAAAAACGTGTCTTTGGTGACTGCAAGGGATGTTGTTGCAACTTTTGCCACAGAGCATAACTAATACTTCTGCTCTGTGGATGTTCCTCACATTTCAGAAATTGTCATATGTACCGTATAATATAGGAGGGAAATGTTGAGAGCAAAGGGTTTTGTGGGACTTAAGTGAAATGTGGAATACTGCAATCAAGAGGGAATATTTAAATGTCTCACTTAACCTGTCAGGCAAAGTAGATATGCAGTGATGTACATGTTCTGAGAGTTATCAAATCTGCTGCATGCAGTACCTTCCAAGAGATACCTTGAAATAGAAATTGCAGTGCAAATGAGTTCTGTATAGCACTTTCCCCACCGTCTGGTATTGCCATCAAATTTGGCTCAGAACAAGACAAAAAGGGGGCTGAGGGGAGCAGAAAAAAACAGTGAAAACTGTAGAAATAGAGAGCCTGGAAATGTTACAGTTCTCACTGGAGCTGTGGAGCAGCAAAACTGGCGATATGATTTGGTGTATTCTTTAATTTTAATACCCTGATCTATTCTATCTGGAAATAACTTAATTAAAAAAAAAAAAAAAAGAAAAGAAAGAAAGAAAGAAAGAAAAGAGTACCACCAAGGCATTGATTAATTTTGGGCTACCTGCGTGAAATCTCTCGGTCTGAGTTCACAGTATTACTGAGCTTCATTTTCTGTGGATTTGAAAATATACCTGGAACTCTCAAGGATGAAATGTCACCGTGGCTCACTTTATTACTCCAAGAATATAATAAAGCAGCCTGGAATTAGCATTTTCTCCCCACAGGCATGCTGCTGCCATAGGTAGCTTTCTTCTTGGGGGTAGGTTGTGAGCAGTGGTTTCCTCTGTTGCTATTAGCCCTCATTTACCCAGCATCAATCTACAGGTCTTTGTGCTGCCACATAACTGTGATGGTTGCTCTGTGTACAGAAGATGGATGTAGAAAGTTAATCTGCATATATTTTAATGAGCAAGGTGTATACTATTCTGTAACCCTCTCCCTTCGCAGAGACCAGGAAATGTTTCCTCTCTGTGCTGCTGCAGCATCCATGCAGGTGATATTTTTATCCTAGTAGCTCATGAGAAATACTCTGAAATGTTTATGTACCTGTTATCAGAAATTTCAGAGACAGGAAAAATCACCCTCCTGAACCCAGAGCTGGTGGGTTTCTTGATATTTCATTGGGTGGTCCCAAACTTCAGAAACCTGATTTGGACAAAGGAGAATTCGAACTCTTTGTCTGAAAGCATGCTGTAGGTAGTGAGTGGTCAGAATCACCTGTTTTATAACTGACTGGGATGATGAAATCTGGGTCCTACCCTATGGGGTTTCAGAGTCCTGAGTGAATTCCAAACCTGGGGGCTCTGGAAAGATAGCTTTCAAATTACCCTAGAGTTTCACAAAAGGGTGCAAACAAGTATGCAGTTCCAGTGGGGAAAATATCGTTATTGGCTTAATTTCTGTTGTGCAGAGGAACTTGTTGAAAGTGGGTTTACCATTTGCTAGGGAAGAATGAACAGTGCATGGCAAATAGCTTAAACTTTTTCTTTTGTCTGCTTCAGGTACAAAGCATGTCTTGTCCTTGCTTTCTGTTCTGTGTGTTTATTACTGTGTAGGTTAAGAAAAGAGTATGAATGATTGAAAAGTAGCAGCTAAGAGGCAACACCAACTCAAGGAATTTTACCAAAGTTAAAAAATAAATTGTTGCATATGTATAAGCATTTATGAAGAAGAAAAGTGTACATTTGTGACAAGTGGAAGGCTAGGATACTGCTGGAACTCAGTGTGCTGGCTGTCTTTCTGTATGGTACCAGTGTAGTACCCTGATTCAGGTTTGAAACATGCAATCTGATCCTATTTGTATTTGGAATTAAGTTCTCTTACTCCCTGTTCAAGACTTTTCAGGTGTGTTTTTTGTTGTTTTTTGAAGCATAGATTGTGGTTAGTAAATGTAAACTGGTTCTTGCAGTCATTCAAAAACATGGTATGATATATGGCTTGAAAACACAGGGCTCCTCTGCTTTTAAATTCTTAAATAAAGGGTTTTTAAAATGTTTGCCTACAGTGATGTACAAAGACGAAATAGACAAAATGCTTTCTGGTTGCGAAATCTGAAATGTTTAGACTATAGGGTTTCACGTTATAATGTAAAGGTGATAGCTTGCAGGTTGGTTGGAAATACTTCCAATATTTGTTTTCTCTTTTGAAAGAATTTCACAGTTTCTAATATTTTTAGGCAATATTAATTGAGGTGGAAAAAATCTGTGTAAAATTGGTTAAATGAACTGAGAAGTGAACGACTCCTACAACAACTTCAAACTACTTTGGGGATGTAAATAGTTAGACATCTCAGCAGAGTAAACCACGTAATTTTTCAAGGTTTGATTTTCATACACAAACAATATTGAATATAACAATTGACATTCAGACTGCAGGATTTAATATTGCAATTTGTTAAGGTGACTGAAAAGACATTTTTCCAGTGTTACTAGTATACCTGCAGAAAACAATCATCTGTCTTAAAGCACGTAGGTATCTCATTTTAATCCATCCAAGTTTCTTGTAACGGTTGAAGCTGAAAAAGACTACTTTCCATTTTGAAGAAGTGTTACTTCCAAATAAGTTTTAGCTCTAGATCTAGTAAAACAAAGCAGAACAAACCACCAAAACCTGACGTTTTTTTCTTCACTTCTGTGTCTGAGTAATGGGATGCAAAAAGAGTAGCTCTTCCTCGTACAAGTGATTCAGGGAAGGTGACTGTGCTACCAAGGTTATTAGAGAACTATGCATTTCACCTTTAAAGTGTTACCTGTCTCTGCCACTGTGGCTTATTATTAGCATATCTTTTGACACTACTTTTTTTCCCCCCTGATGCCATGGAAAACATATAGCAAAATAGAAGTGGAAGTCAGAAACAACAGTATTGTTTATATGTTGGCATGGCATTTTTTGCTTTCTGCAATCTTTTAGAATGGCAAGAAAATTACATTAAAAACAGTACAAACATGTATATGATCCAGGGTAGACTAGTCTGAACCAGTATATTCTGCATAAATGTTTGAAATTGCCTATAGAGATGGGATATTCCAAAAGCTTGTATTAGGACTTTTTGTTCAGTTCTAGCCTAGTTATATTCTTCAAAAGCATTGTTTTAAGATGGAGTTGTTGGATTGATTTGCTTTAATTCTATTTTCATTTTCTGATAAGGACAAACTACCTGCCTGGTGAAGTACTGTTGGACTTTTTGACTTAAGGAATCAAGTAGATTTCTGGATCATGACCTGCCAAAGCAGGCTGGGGACACAGCAATTTCCCATGATGTGTGTTTTTGTCAGTGCTAGAAGTTAATACATGCAACGCACACCTGTAAAGTTTAGTTAAGACATTATCCTACTATTCCATGTAGCTTATCTTCTCAGAGTTAAGCATGATGATGGTTAGTATGAACTTTGTATCAAAATATAATTTGAGTTCATTTAGCAACATCCTAACTTAAATCTGGTAGTGTTGCATTATTATATTTACTAGCACTGAACCATTTCTCTACCATATAAAGGCATCATCACTTTGTGTAATGAAGAACTGAAATATTTTGCTGGATATGTCTGTGGAGATCCCTGGGACTCAGGGTCTCCTTTTTGGAAATCTCCCTTGAATATCTGAAGAGAGCAATATCACAACTTCCAAAACCTGAGGATTTAATTATGACTTATCCTACACATTTGCATAATAAAATTGACCTTGCAAGTTTTAGAAGTATACTATATATTTTTATTTAAATAGCATTTTCTAAACAGTCCTAACACCTAACCCCCCCGGGGTGGGGAGGCTTGGGGAGGAATAATGATTCATCTGAATCTGTCTAGGCAGCATGTACAAATAATAATAAAAAAATCAATGTTCAGGCTGCCAAGAAACTGATACTGTCCTACACCCCTATGCCTAGCCTTTATATCTAAGAGTCCTAAAATGTTTCTCTTGACTTTCTCAGTCAGATAAATGCTACCCAGGGAAGGATATTAAAAGACATTAAGCTTGGTCAACAGGACACGAGTTTGAAAGGACAGTAAATGGTGTGTTCTTCAGGAAGTGGTGTAAAGTCTGCATTGGGAACATGGCAATACCCACATGGAAGTCCTGCAGACAGTAGCAAAATACTCTTAAAGCAGTACGTACTGTCATACTGCTCCAAAGGATTGCATGATGTGGAAGCCTGTACCATATCCCTCTTCCATCTGTGCAGAATGGCTATGGTGCCAAACAGGTAGTAGGCCCTGCTGTGCTTTGCTATACTTCATCTACTTTCATAACTCCCACTATTAAAAGTGGAATTATGCCACTGAAATTCAATGAAATCAATGAAATTCCATATGGCATGAAGTTGCTCACTTGTTTTCAATACAACTCAACTTAGAGCTGGCTATTAATTATGAGGATGTTTTGGTTTTTACAATCAGCTGTAGAGCTCTGTTCAAGTTCCTGGGTTTCATAGCTTATTAGTTTTTACATAAGTAAAAAGAACCCTCTCTATCATTTGTATAAGAAATACACAAATTTAACAACTTGCTGGTACAATGTAACTGATTTTCAATGCAGTATTGTCAGTTTGCTTCCCTGTAAATTGAGTAAATTTTAATATTTTTAATTTTAAAATGGCATATATATTTCTTAATGCTTGAAAATTTTCCTCAAACTCAAACCAATCAAATAGTCCCATAATGTATTTGGTTTCCTTCTCCCCTGTTGTTCTTGATAATTCACTGGCAAGATTACTCACACCTGGTGCTTTTGTAACTCCTCGGTATTCCAATTGCCTCTTGAAGCTCTTCAGAATTTTATTCTTCTACAAATGGCTCTGCTGTCTGGAAGAAGGCTGATTGTTGTTTGCTTTTGTGTATTTTAGCATTGAGAAGCTCAATAAAATGCTCTTTTGATCTTCCTATTATTGCATTTGTTTTAAAGATAAATGTGTCTGCATTTCTGTGTTCATTCTTTAACTTATTAATGTGATTTAATTACATATTGACATCCTTACAAATTAGTCTTGCTTTATTAGTACTTTTAGTCCATCTTTTCTGCCTATGCACGTGTTCTGGCTTTTCACTCTGAGTTACAAGCTTTCAAAAGTTTTCTCAAGCCCTCTCCTTGTCACTTGTTCTGGACCCTTCTTTGCCGTCTGTATTTCTTATCTCTTTTGCACCTCTAATCATGTTTCTTACACATATGGTGCATGTTTCTATCCATGTTTAAGTTGCCTGTAAAGGAGGTGATTCTATTCTAAAGACTTCTATAGATTCTATAACCTTTTTCCTTGCTTTGTCAAGGTAGAAGTCATGAGTTAAGGTGGTTCCTTGAAGCCCTTTTGGATCCAGATATTAATTTTTTATTTATTTATTATTTTTATCTTTGCCCATAGGCAGTAAAGGGTATGCTTAGCTTTGGTACTAATGTGATTTCTGGATACATCTGGACATTCTTGGGCATGTCTTTAAGCACGATTAAACAATTCTAGTGAGAACTCACTCCTGATCATTCCTATGCCATCAGCAAATGCCTAGGAAATCCATTTGCTAGGAAATCCAGTTTGTCCTCTCCCTTTCTGATGCTTATCCAGCCTTCTGCTGTTATGGTTACTTTGCTCCAATGGCAAAACAGTGATGTAAAGGTCTTTCTGTTGGAACTGTGGATGTAATTTTTTTTTTATTTTTTTTTTTTACCCCTTTGTCAGCTATAAAAATATAACCCAAATACTTGGATTAAAAGAAGAAATTGTTTCCAAGATCAAGCACTGAAAATATGGGAAATACCAGCTAGGGCTGGCAATATATTACTTGCATTATGATATCTATTAGTTCTTCGGACCTCATGAATAGAGCAGAACTACTCAAAGGTTAAATCAGTGCTACACAGAAAAGACAATCCTTATACATTAAAAAAATAAAAAATCCTTGTACATTAAAAAAAAAAAAAAGTGTCTTCCTTCTTTAAAGAAATGAGATTTCTTTGTGCAATATTCAACATTCTGTGCTAGGAATATCATAGTGACCATCAGAAAAAAAAAAAAAAAACACAAAAAAAATCAAGTTCTGATTTCTCAGATTTACATGAAGATACCTTGCACTATATATATAGCAGTTCTGAAGGTACCTTTTTTTTGGTTGCCTTCAGTTGAACCCTGTATTATTATTATTATTTTTTTCTGGATATAAGTCACTAAAATAATACAATAAAATATTTATTAGAGCATTATTAATTTGCATAAGAAAACAGACTTTTTATTATAGACTATAGCCAAAAGGTGGCAGTCTTTGTCCCCCAAATTCTGTACTGTTTCATTTCTAGAAAATGTTATGTATGTCAACCATAATTTATTCCTACCCTGAATAATAAAAATTACTTGTTGAGTAGACAGAGGAAAAAATATATTTGAAAATTTAAGGATGACATAGCTATAGTTGTATTTTGACAGTGGAATGTTAAATTATTAGGCTTGAAAGAGAGCAGTGATGGGGAAAGAGCACTTCACAAGTAGACTGCTAATGAGCAAAACTACTTACATCTCAGATTCGGTGCTTTAAGAATTTTGGTTTTGGAGATGTTATTATGGTCTGGCATGTTAGATCAGTAGGTTGCTGCATTCATCAATCAATACAGTTAAATGCATAGAAATAATGCACCTAGTAGACAAACATTCATGGTGCAAGGTTTGATTTTCCTCTACGAGTGTTCAGGTAGATCCCAGGAAGCACAGCTTGCTTCCTTACAAATTAGTATAAAAATGTCTGATGATAAGAGATTGCCTTTGCTGAAGACCTGCAAAAAAAAAAAAATTGTTAGACATTTTGTGTTTTAAATAATCAGTAGTTCTCTTGAGTGGTGTGTGTGTGTGTTTCCTCCGCTGATTTGGGAGGGTATCAAGTAGAAAAAAAATAATTTTAGAAAGATTCAACACTAGCAATCATATTTAACTACCTTTGTAACCATTGTATGTAGATAGATATACAGAAAGCTAAAATACTAAAACCATTGACTAGAAAGTAACTAGAATTTGATGTGAGACCATTGTTGTCTTTATGGTTACAAGTAAACCTTGCAGCATGCTTTTGAGAGCAGTCAAGTTAGTGCTATTATGATATATACAGCATTTGTGCAGCAATTGCAGCTGTGGGCAAATGTCTAATGTCTCTACCGCTCACTGGCTCCTTGAGGCCCCAGTCAGCTCACCCACCCGCCTGCACCAAACCCTCCTCTTTTCACTCCACTTGAGCAGCTTTGCTGTAAGTTTGGATGGGTGGGCTTTGAATGCAAAAAGCTGTGTCTCTAACTGATCAAGGAAGAACAAAACTTGGAAAAACCCTCCCTGTTCAGATGGCATCATCTTGGCACCTCTTCACTGAGAGTCAAATGCTGTAAAGGTGCCAGTCTGCTCTCAGGGCAGGCAGGCTGTATGGCTGTGTGAATATTTATTTATTTATTTATTTATCTATTTTTATGGGGAGGGTGAGCTCTGTTACACCTAAACTAAAGCAAGGATTTCTTCCCGTTAGGTCAGGAAATATCAGAGTAGTCTAGGAAGCTTAGGAGAGTTAGTAGCATGCCAACATTTGTTAATGACCTTATGTTACTGAGTTATAAGTGAAGAGAAGTAAAAAACTTAGTGACAAATTTACCAGTGTAACACTTCCAGTTCAGGAGTGTGGTAGGCAAACTGCTCATAAGCAAGTTGAAGATTATACAGAACCAGAGAGAAGAGTGGGAACTACTAGTAGACTGAGCTTTTCTCTTATAAATCTCTTATAAATCTGTCCATTTTATATATGCATCCTGTATACATGCATGGTATACGTGGTTTCTATATTTTATATATATGCATATAGAAATCATATGTACATGTATCATATCAAATAATATGCAGATAGTGCCTTGAAAATGGTACTTACCTTTATTAAAAATTCTTGTTACTCTTGTTACTCTTCCAGAAACTTCCATCTTGTTCCAGACACAAGATGCTTATCATATAGAAAAAAAGAGTTTAGGAAAACAATATTTATTTATTCATATTTAGGAAAAAATATGAATTTGGAATTAAGAATTTTGGAATATTTGGAGTTTATAAATTGATAAACTTTTGTACACTTACTGATTTGTGTCATGAAAAATCTATCCCTCAAAGACATGAAATTATGCTGTAGATTGTTGTAAACATGAAGTTTATACACACACTATATGATTTTATAATATGAAGTTTATACACACACTATATTGCATCTGGTAATAGTGTAGATGTAGAGAAAGAACTCCAGGGCTAAGTCTGTTGTGTGATGGTCAGACTTCAGTTGTTTTTTCGTGTCATCAAGTAATTGAATTCCATTACATTCTTTATTTATTTCTATCTCTAAGTTTAGAAAAATTCCAGACGTGTACTCTTTGTTTAACAGCACTGTGAGAAGGGAGATTGAAACAAAATCACAGAATCACACAGAATTTCTAGGTTGGAAGAGACCTCAAGATCACCGAGTCCAACCTCTCACCTAACACTAACAAGTCCTCCACTAAACCATATCACTAAGCTAAAAATCTTGTTTTAGTCTTTTTTGTAAATAGGAAATGATTTTACAGGAATACTGAATAATTATAAAGTTGAAAAATCTGCAAGTCTGGGGGAAAATTTGAAAAAATATGAAGTTTTGTCTAATAGAAACTAGGATATGAATTGCTGTATGGTGGAACTAAGCCAGAGGAAAATTTAGAGGGTTCTTAAAATCTTATTTCTCATTATTTTTATCAGTGTTGATGATAAACACCAAGAATGGCACTTGCCATAGACAACTCTACATTTCAGGTCTTTGTGGTAGCTGTGGTATAATTCAGATTTGCTACACGTTTGACAAACTGTAATGACACAGTGCACAGTCTTGTCATTTCACCTAAGTAATGGTAACGGTTCTTTGCTTATTGGTAGCTAGCTGTGCATAGTCAGATGCAAAGATTTTGGGACACTAAGAGGGATCATGCAAAAAGACATAATTTACCATACTGTGAGAAGTAAGGTCATTAAGTTGAACAAACTGTACCTTCATGCTCCCTGGAGTAGCTGAGAGAGATCGTGAACCTCCATGTGTGCTAATGAAGACTTGTTTTGGAGAAGAACATGAAGCATGACCTTTAAATTGAATTTGTCTAAAATGTGGGTCAGCTTTAAGTGGGGAGAAACCTTTCTCTCATATCTGCAAAGCTGCTTTCCTTTTCTAAAGGGTAAGATGAAGCTGAACTTTTATGAATTGTTTGATTGTTTGCAGTGGTAAGAAAGTGTAAGCGTTCAGATAGAAGTTATTTGATCGTACTTGAGCAGTCTGGCTCATATCTGAGCAGTCAGATAAAGACATTGCCAGCGTGCAATTTGCAAACAGATTTTTGACGAGAGCTCACATTTCCAAGGTCTTTAAATGAATTTCTTGCATACAAGGATAAGGGACAATATAAACTATTGCTCTCTTGCATATGTTGTTTTGAATGTGAAAAGGAAATATCTCCTTTTAGAGAAATTATTTTATTGACAGTAGGTATTGGAACATATCAGGTTCATCTATTAAAATCAATATGAATTGTGATCTCAGCTACTCAAAAAGCTTCTGCTGGGTGAGTAATTTTACTGCAATGCTGTATCTTACTCATTTTTTACTTAGAGCACTGATGTGTGTAATGAAACTCAGGTACTGCTTGTAGAGTACTTTGAACATGAAGAACTATCATATTATACTGAATCTTTCTCCCAAGGCTTCTCAATCAATTCTTGTTTCAGATCTTCTACCAATAGTTACAGTAAACAATAGATAAATTTTCTGATGTAAGAAGTCATTACTCTGTCTTTTTTTTTTTTAATTTTAATTACTAGTTATTATTGCTTGTGTAACTGAGGTCTTATAGCTCATTTGGATTGTCATGTATCAGAAACAGTAAAAAAAAAACAGTTGTTGAGAGCTCGTTCTGGAACATTTTAGTGTTACATAGAAGTGTTTTTTATCATTTAATTCAATGTTGTTGTTTTTTTCCTACAGTCTATGATGAAAGCCTAATTACTTAGTCATATTTGACTCATCCTTGTATCCTGATGCACAAAAAAACAATTACGTTTTCTGTTGTAAAAAATGTCAAAAGTGTTACGTACTTATGGCAGATATTGTAAATCAATTTATTATTCTTTTTATTACTATTGAATGGGTTGTAACTGTTAAAAGGGCACGAAAGAGTAAATTTAAAAGTCCAGTATAAAACAGAAGTCTTCAAGAGAGATTGCCCAACAGATGTAATAACAGATGTCATTTATCATAAAACTCTTTCACTGGCATCAGTGGGGTCACATGGAGGTGACACCTAAGACTGGCCCTGCATGTTTACCTCAGGCAGTCTCATGCCATCACCATACAAACACTGAGCCAGAGGAAATGTTGCCCATTCTCATATCTGGCTGTGGCCAAATTATTGCCAATGTACGTTACAGATTTATTGCAGTGCACAAAATCAAGGTGTCCGCAGAGGCTTCAGCCTGCGAAGTGTAGACAGGTTCACAGAATAAGGGTTTAACACATGGGAAATATACCTGTGTATTGGAAGCAGAGAGCTAATTGGCAATTTCCCTTTTTTGCGTGCCTTATTTTTGTTATTGTTTGTCACGTGTAGGTTAGATTGGAAAGACAGAAGATCAGGAGCATCAGCACTTACTGGCCTTTAGGGCTTCATTGTTTGTTGGGGAAAAGGTCTTTCTCAGGATCACAGTTGTGTGGGAGTTAAAAATGCTTGTAATGATAATGATTTTGATGTTTTTGTCCTTGTATTGGGTTTGAAGGCTGGAGCAGAGTTGCTGGTTGTAGATACCTATGTGGTGGAAAGCCTGTGGTGGTGGCATGTGAGGGAGTCATTCAGCTGATGGGGGAACCCTTGCCTGCAGTGTTGGGGTGGTGCTGTGCTACTGTCCTATAATCCAAATTAAGTGGAAAGCTATTATTACAATTTACTCACTGCATCTGCAAATGTAAGGTGATTTTTTTGTTTGCTTTGTTTTTTGTTTGGTTACAGTCTTGTCACAATCTGCATGTTAATTAGCTATGTGAAGACTAATATTGCTCCCCAAATGCATTTATAAATACTTGGAACATCAGGAGGAAAAGTATTAAGAAAAATGGAAATATGAGATTAATTCCGTGGGTCACAGCAAAATCTTGACATGTGTCAGACAATGGAAATGAAGTGCTGTTGCATGTTTTACTTCATTTTGCAAATAAAACTATATGATAATTAAATGCTAAACAGTTGATAAAAACTAATTAGGAAGTGAAAGTATAGCAATCTTTTAGTTACTAGGAGAGTAAGAGTTACAAGACTTTTCTTAATAAAAAACAAAGAACCCCCTGGAATTGAACTAATTCCCTTAACAAAGTAAAGCAGATAAGATTTTGACTTTGCAATACAGCATTTCCTTTGGGTTTGGGAATTTGCAAATGTTCATTTAATTACAAGGACAGTTTAATACTGTTCTCAAGAAAGTAAAACGAAACTATTGCAAAAAGAACTACTTAAAAAGAAAAAAAGGTATGCCTAGGAAGCAGTTGTTGTGTGTGCATGCATATACATATAGGCTTTTAAATCTGTATATAAGTATCATTTTAGAAAAAGGATTCCCCCTATATTTTTCTGTGACTTCAGCATTAATTCATAGCATATGAGAAAGTCTTTCTAGGTACATGGTACCAACTGCTAGTTACCAAGCGTGGGCAGAAGATCACAGGATTAATCAGCTCAATAAATTTGTGACCAGAGTCACAAATGCAGCCTTTTTTTTTTTTCTTACTAAAGCTGCCAGAGTATACAAAATTATGAAAAGACTACATTATCTCTTAGTCTGAAAGTTGCTTTTGTAATTAATGCTAGCATATTCAGTGCCAGTCAAGTATTCAGAGTGAAGAAGTATGGTCTTTGCTCTGTGAAGAAATAACTTGCTTTCAGGGGATTAAAAAAAAAAAAAAGCTTGGAATTTTATCTTTGCACTTCAGCTGTTTCCAGGAAAGAAATTAGGCAGAATACATTGGTTTACTCTTTCTAAAATAATTCTGATGTTCTTTTCATTAAGATTTTATAACACTTCTATGCTTGAGAACCAAACCTTGAAATTGGCAGGGATGTGGCCTTGACACAAGGCTTTCTATGAAAATCTGTTCCAGCTGGATCAACTTATCATTTGGAAAATCTGCACATAGAGACATATGGTCATTAGAAACCTATCAGAACATAGCTATCTGTAAGTAAAGTTTCTGAAAATTCTTTGCACTGTGATTTTCAGTACATAGTTGAACAAGAACATAGTTGATCAGACCTTTAGTTTATTTTAGCTCAAGCCACTAGAAGGCAGTGGAAACAAGGTCCTTACCCCCTGATGCATGTCAGTATGTCTGTGTGCCTCCTAAACACAGAAAAGAGATTAAGGAGACTTAAGGGGGGAGATCTCTTCTCTTGTCTATGTTCAGGTGAGGACACTGGAAAATGGGAGGGTTGGCAGCAAGAGGAGTCTGATGGGTTTAGGAGAGGCTGAAGAAGTTAGTGGAACAAGGAGAAGAGAGTGGAGGTTAATGAAGTGGTATAAGGAGACAGAGGAAACTAGATTGAAATGTGCTGGGGTTTAAAAATATGCATGGTACAAGATGTTCTAGGTGGGGCAATGCAATTGTACCAGAGAACAGGGAAAAATGGAGATGTAAATTGGTAGAGTTAGGACTGAGTTATTTTTAAGGGCCTGGAAATGACTGGTCATGAAGAAGAGCATGTTTGGTAGTGTGGAAGCCAAGGCTGGTATGAAGGAGGAGGAGGAAGAATTGGTAAATGCTAGAGAAGAGGTTGAGAATAGTAGGAAAAAACTCAGTTTTGGGGGAACATAATGTGAGCATACTGAACTTAGGATGTGGGAAGAGGGAAAGGAAAGAAATAGGAGTAGGTCTGGGTCGTGGCCAGATATGAAAGGAACAGGATTAAACTGTGGGTATATTTCAGTGGGCAATTGAATCTGTGCCTGCATAACCTGAGGTGAATGATTGCAAAGGCCATTGCTGGTGCATATAGAAACAGATGGCTACTGCCATCACTCTGTGAGGTCTGCAAAGGTCATAGGCAGTATGTATCAGTGTTTTAACCAAGCAAAATCATATGGACAAGACAATGCACTATCACATCAATAACGACAGCATAGTGTTACTGGGCATTGAACTAAGGCACCTCCATTCTGGCACTTCCTGGCTTTTGTGAGTTTGGCTTTGTCATCCGCACTAGTGCTTGAAGCTTCTAGCATAACGTACTTGTTCTAAAACTATAGAAATATAACAATACTAATACTTGTTTTAATTCTCAGGATAGTTGGTAGGAGAGGTGGAACACTTGGTACGATATCCTCACTGTATCCCAGTTTCAAACTTACCTTGCCTGCTGTGCTTACTTCAGGAACTACTGCTTTCTTTACATCTTCCCAGTAACACTAAACTTAATATCTAGCTTAGAGCATTCTCATTGTACTTCACTTTTTTTTTTTTTTTTTTTTTAACAAAACAAAGCAAAACAAAAAACCTGTTCAAATTCGATTTCTCATTTTAAATTCTTTTTTAAAAAAATATTTAATTTAATCTGTCAGCAACAGAAATCCTGACCCTCTGGAAAGTCAATAACAGTCAAATTGACTTGAGAGAGTGTGAGTAATACTCTGTGAACAGCTGGGTTTGAAAGTGAAGATAAGTCTCAGTGTGTTGTGACTGAGTGTTGGGTGAGGCAATGGAAATAAGTTCCTGCAAACTCTGAAATTGTCCTTTGTTTTGAGTAATAAATCTTGCAGTTTTGTTGTTGTTGTGTCAGTGTCTGATTGGCAACTGAAAGACAGTATATGATAACTGATTTTGTTGAAGTTGACCACAGATTGCAAGTTGAATTGGAATTAACCTGGGGGTTTGAGCTTCAGTGCAGAAGTGAGGAGAGAAGCCAAAGGAGGGAACAGAGCAGCCAGTTGGATTTGCGTGACACTTCTGCACGTGCATAGCATAGAAACACCTCAGCATGGTTCCTAGTCCCCAGACAGCTGTCACGACAAGGTGTTACCCCAAGGCTCCTTCCCCTGTTCAGTAGGCATGGGAATATTTCCGTGTTTCTTTAACCCATTTATGTTGCACATACGATGTAGGATTCATCTCCCTTAACATCAGCTGTATACAGCTACACATCTATTAAAGAAAAGAGTGAAGGAAAAGCTCCAAAGTTCTCCCTTCCCAGTATCTTACTAACTATTTTAGAATGGGATGAGCTGCTCTTCAGAGTTTTCTGTCTCTACATATGGAGGACATTTAGTTAACTTGTGTAGAGAGGTGATTAACTTTGAAATAGCTGAAGTTAGGCAAGATGAATCCTACCAATAGAGAATTTTGCATTCAGTGAACTCACATGGCAACAGTTATCCCAAATCTTCTTTCAACAATATCTGCAAAGCATCCAGCAATGGTGTTGAGAGCTGTCAGAGCAAAGGGCAAAGTGTTTTTGCTCAGACATTGTGTAAGTTTACACAGTACTCAAATGCAGCAAGATATCCTGGCACTAGGAGGAGCACGATGAAGTCAGCTGGAAAGAGTGACCTGTGGAGGGTTACATGTGAGAATTAGATGTTTTAATTTCATGATATCAGTGTAGGGGACAGGACTAAGAATCGTGGTGATACTTACAGGCTTCTAATGACACTGTACTTAGGGAGGGAGAGAGAGATGTGTGCACAGATGCTTATTTATATATGTGCATTTGTGTACACACACAGACCAGCTTTCCTTGATTTCGGAAGGTGTTTCACAAAGAAAAAAATATAAATTTTTTAAATTATGGGGAAGGGAGCAATGTATCAGTTGTGAATTATCAGTTGTGAAAACAAAAAATTACAATGGAGCTTTCATATTGCAAGTGGAGTTAGTTAAAAAGCTATGTAAAGGTATTTCTGAAAGCGTTATCTAACCTTGGATAAATACATGATTGGTGTGAAATGGTGAAGAATCTTTCCCTTGGCCATGAGGTGCAGGAGAGGTGGCTGAAGGAGCTGGGCACTGCAGTACTCAGTGCAGGCACATCAAATTTTAAATAGCCTTGGAACCACCTCAGGTTGCACCTGGAGTGGAACTGATTCCTTGGTGGCCGGGACTTACGAAATTAAAAGAACAGAAGAAAAACATATTTAGCACGATTCCTTTCTGCTTTGTGTTAGGCATAATGTGATAGCAACAAAATCAGTAATTTTTTTTTTTTTTGATTTATTGGCTTTGTGCACCTTTGAGCCCAGTAGAATGCAGTAGAATGTTACCTCTTCATCTGTGGCCTTCCTTCCATGGTAATCTCCAGATGCTGTAACTAAATAGGGTGTTGTAGTGTTAACCTAGTTAGTTAGAAATGCATCTAATTACACCAGAATTGTCCTAACCACCGTCATGCTACATGTGAGGTTCATGTACTTTATCATAACTAATCCATTTACAGTTTCATTTGTCTGTTCAGCTCTTTGCCAACCAAGATCTTTGTTGATTCAAAAAAACAACTAACTCTCTAACAATGATCAACCCAAAAATCTGCAAGTCTTGAATAAATAAAAGAGAATAATTGAAGTTATTTACAATAATTGCATATTTTAAGCTTTTAATTTATTTTTTCTTTATTTATAATTTACGCTTTGGTTGTGTTGATGCATCACTGTGACTGAGCATTGCCCAGTAAGTTGGAGGGGAATTTGATACTAGTCCTAGAGCAGTCTGGTTTTGATATGACATTAATTGCAAGATTAATATTTGTCTTAAGCCACGAGAAGTAGGATCTCTTCTTATATCAAGATAACAGGCTTAATAATTTTCAATGTGTCTGAAGCACAGCAACAGCAATTTTAATGATAGAATTTTCTTCAAAGTACTTGTAATTGAGGAGAATAGAATAAGAAATAAAATCTGCTGCTGTGTTTTCTGAAAAGAAACCATTTTTCCCCTTCAAGATCCTGCCCTGATCTTGAGGGGTGTGTGGGGGGAAACAGCCAAATTTTAAGGATGTTCTTGGCCTGTCTAAAAATCCATGTGTTTCTGATGGTAGCAAATATTCCTCTAAAGTCAGCGTTGGCCTCTGATATCTACACTGCTTTTCTGGTTATGGCAAGCACATGCAAAGCTATTTGCAATGAAATAGTGAGACCGAGGCCTGTTTCCACATCATTGCATTCATCACCATGTTACATGATATTGTTTTCAAGCACAGAAAATAATAGGGAACTGATGGACACCATAAAATATTCTCTGTTGGTTTCTTTACCTTCTCTGCTAAATGAACTACAAAAGAAGCAAACCCCGAACTCTGGTTTCTGACTGCAGCAGAATTACCACCCATGCCAGAATATTACCTAAACACACTTCAAGCTAATAAATATTTTATTTTATTTTATTTTATTTTATTTTATTTTATTTTATTTTATTTTATTTTATTTTATTTTATTTTATTTTATTTTATTTTATTTTTTATTCTTTCATTTTCCCCCCGAAACAGCCCAAACTTTTCAGAAGTTTTCAAAGCATCTGTAGCCTCACAGGTTGCCTGAAAAGGAAATCCCTTTTTCACTCCTGAAATGAACCCCAATATTGGGAAGTCACAGGAAGATACGTGGATAATGTTTTTAAAGTTTGGTAATCTGTTACTGAGTGCTCCCACATGCACAACCTTGGCTTCTAACAAAGGAGCCAGTGAAGAAAATTACTCTGACTGAAAAGCAAGCTTTGGTTTCTCTCCCAAGACTCTACTCACCTGCTGAACTGTGCTGTAAATAGTTATCTGGCTGCACTTTAGGAAGTATTCTTGGCATGTTCACAGCTCAATTATTATAAACTTTGATCTGAATAAACTTTGATCTTAAATTTGATGGTCAAATCAATAACAAGGTTATTAAAATTACACCAAGTATTTCATCTGAAAAAGTGTAACTCTTGGTAGTTGTCAGTATTTTCCACTACAGAACATTTTCTGGTTTTGTTCTTTCAGTAATGTAATAATAAATAATTGCTGCAAATTGTTAAAGAAAGAACATCTTTCAAAGGACTAGTTTTCCTTCATTTTCCTACCTGCTGTCTTTATTTACAAATTTTGTTTGAATTTGATTGAGAAGCCCTTGTTACAATTTCATACAAAGAACACTGGGAGGCAGGTTTTTAAGCTTGCTTAAGTTCCCCTTTTTTTTTTTTTTTTTTCTGTATGCAGTTGTTTTTCATTATTAACTTTGCGTTGTATTCCTAGGATGCTCCTGGGATTAGACTTTGTGCCATTTTTTAATAAAGCTTTTAATTGTTTTTCATCTACAAACCACATCTCAAACCAACTGTGAAGAAGTATACAAGATTTGGGTGGGTGATGAATCTCCAACAGATCTAATGCCATGGGGAAAAGATGAAAGATTATAGTTTGGGTTGAGGCTTTTTTTTTTTTTTTTTTTCCCTGTTAGTTGTAATTGAATTTATTGAGATGCTAGAATAGAAGAGCTTCCTATGGGTTTGTCTACAAATTTTTTTTTTTTTTTTTGATGGTTATGTCCATCAGAGCAGGGCCAGAATCAGTGGCCCTTGACTGAACCTTGCCTGAAGTATCCTGGATGAAATTGTTATAGACCCAAAATGATGATTGTGCAATGCGTAGCACAGAGCAGATGTAACAACTCAAACTGGCAAGATTCACATAAAGTACTGAAAGAAATGTTGAGGCATAGTCTAGAGAGTTTGGCAATAATGTGCAAGTAGAAGGACAGCTGACATGGTGGCATTTTAACACACAGAACTGAAGCTGTGCTTCTTAGCTGCTTTGTTAGCAGTGAGGCTGGGATGGAACAAAGGAGCATCTACCATGGAGAGAGCAGAGCTTTCATTTTCTGTTACTTCATAGTGTTGTGTTTAGGTACATTCCAGTATAGCAGTTTTGGCTGTTTTGAAAAGAAATTTCATCACATTAGTGTTATGGAATATAAACTATTTATGTTATTGACAAATAATTATAACTAGAACCAGCTTGGTACCGATAAGCATCTTGCTAAGGCAGAGCAGTCTTCTGTTCTTTTCTGAAATTTGTAACTGTTTGGTTTTGAGAAGAGAGCAATTTCTAGTAGCATTTCTGGTTTTATGTGTGGCAATTGGTTTACCTTCAAAAAAAGAGAACAGAAACTATCAAATATAAATGTGTTTCTTCAAGATTTGATAACTGAAGAGAGAGAAGAATATAACATCAGGCAGCATTTATGGATATGGTTTAGTGACATTCTGTGGTTCAGGAACTCACAAACTGTTTCAGGCTCTGTTTTGCTTGTTAATTTATTTATTCTAACTGGAAATGTGATTCTAATGAAGGACAGTTAAAGAAAAATGAGCTGAAAGCCTTACAAGAAACATGGAAACAGTAGATATCTTCTCAGAAGCTAAAATTGATACCCTGTGCTTTATTTTCTTCTTGTTTTTCCTAAAAATTATTTTCCTCTGCATTTATTTTCACCTAACGTGAATGAGAGTTTATCTGGGAATATCAGTTTACTGAACTTAAAATATTTGTCAAAAAATTATCCTAATCTTAAGTGGCTTGGTGGATTTTTTTTTATGTTATTGAGAAGAAAAAAATATTTATTCTCTCAGCCTTCTCTACATTAACTGTGATACTACAAAAACATCCAACATTGGCTTTTGATTTTGGTGACTGTTTTGGTATTTCTTTTGAGGGTGTGAGATTTGTACCCTTCCCTGGTTCATGCCCTGTTTGTATCCATGCTTCATTTTGGTATGCTAACTAAGTCAGTTAATCTTTCTCAAATTTATGCATATTTAAAAAATTACAAGGCTTGGTTCCTTAACAAGGGGAGCTTCAGTTGAACTGCCATAGAATGTGGAAATTGTTCTTTATCCAAAGATTGTATGCTGCCCTGGACTTCTGTGTGCATGCATGTTGCGAACATGTAGAGCTAAATGCTCCTAAAAAAAAGTCTTAAAAGGTTTAACTCCAAAAATAGCTCATTGAGCATTGGTAATTCATTCCATGTAAAATATATAGATAACTCACAACTCCCTTCAGGATAACCACAGCTTGGTGAACATTTATTTGTTACAGCAATGATTTTAGAGTATGTTTACTCTAATGAAAATATATTGGCATTTGTATTAAGAGTGTCATTATAAAGTATTAAATTAGGATCACTAATCATGCAAAGTGTTGAGCAATCATTGCTAGATAACTGCTCAGTCATTAAAATATTTTAAAGGGTTATTGTTTCGTTGACCTCAAAAAAAAAAAAAAAAAAAAAAAAAAAAATTACAGTATGACATATTTTTCATGTTTCTGTCTCCAAGCTTTAACAAATTTCTTCCATCATGCTTCATCCCTTTGGGAACTTCTGCATGAAAAGAAAAAAAAAAGGCAAAATAGCCCCCTCCTCCTCCAAAAAAAAATTCATTCTGATATCATCTGTGTATATGCACTAATGTGTAATTTTGTGGACTTCAGCTTGTTAGTAGTTTACCTGTTCTGTAGCTGTCCTAGATTTCTCACAGTCTCCTTTCTGATGGTGCTGAGATAGTTAAAGCAAACCCTGTGACTAGGGACTATTACACAGAAAATGTAGTACCTGCTTGTGTTATCTACATTCAGTGTACCTAAATTTAATTTTTCCTATTAGATTTTTAAGGATGAAGCATTTGTGTCTGCTTCTCCCAGGAAATGTTTCTGTAGATCGCTTTTATGTTGTTCTGTTTCCTATAGAGAATATTGCATTGAAAGAGTGTTGAGACGTACATATAACTTCTTTTTTTTTTTTTTGAAAGAACAAATACAACTGACATTTTAATGAAAAATCAATATAGTATCAGTTCGTACTTTTCATTTCAGTGCTGCCCTCCTTACCAGATGTTTCTACTATTGCCCATCTTATGTTTCTCTAGCTATTTCTAACATGTAGGGATAAATGTTGGTTTAAATTTACCTCACTAAGGCAAAAATGTAATTGAAACACATAGGGATCAATGCAAACTTTATAAGAAACTATGAATTATTTTTCTAGCCCACTAGGTATTGATATCTCATGAAATACTATCATATTTTTTCTTCTGTTGACTAAGTGTTTCAGCACAGTAAGAAAAAACTTTTTTCCATGTATTCTTTTCTGTATTAAGTTTTTTTTTTGGCTCTTCTTTTTCCTCACTTTATTTATTTATTTATGTTTACGTTTCACTTGGAAATACTCATCAGTCATGATCTTTTGTATTACGTGTGCAGAGTAGTAATATGAGTATGGTTTTGATATAAAGGGGTACACATCTCCAGAAATGCATTGAATTAGAGTAGTTATATTACATTAAGTGCCTTCTTCATAATTAAGGAATGATGTTTACGTTTGTAAAACAGCATCAACAGGTCACTAACACACTGAAGATGGGCTTCAGAAATTATTCAGTTGTTTAATCCTCATGGTTCCCAGGCTTTCCTACCAAAATAGTTTGGACTTTTTTTTGATTCTAAATGAAAAAAAAAAAAAAAATTGCAAGTTGCATTTTTGCTACTATCCATACAGTACAGGAGCAGTTGAAACAATTCCATAGATTTTCACACTTTATTTAAAATATTTTCTCATGGCTTGCCTTCACGCAACCTGTCATGATGCTTTGCTTACTTTTAGCTGCCTGCAGGAAGGTGAGCTAGTATGCCTTTCCGTTCAGTTCTGGTTTGGCTTCCCTGGTATGGGAGTAAGGAATGAAGGAAAAGGTGGGACAGCCTTCCTGCTGGGAGCTGCTGAGCAGTGTGCTGCAGGAGCCCAGCAGAGGATGGAGGGTTTGCAAGCTGTATGATGAGACAGATGTGGGAGGAAAGGCTGTGGTGTGCTGCGGCTCTGCACACCCTGGAGAACACAAATGGAACCAATGAGGCTCTGCTTTAAACTCAGTTTTTTGTTGAACCATTTGTTCTGAATTGGCAACCAGAAATATTTTTCATAGTTTTCATTATAGTAAATTTTATAGCAATTGATAGGAATTCTGATTCCCTTTTGATTTATATCCGAAGACTTGATAAAGGTGTTGTCTTGAAACAGGAAGCAGAAGTGTGCACAGCTGTCCATTAAGTGTCATGAATGAGAGCCTTGAGTTCACTTGCTTTGCAATTAAAAAAAATAATAAATGAATATACATACCAGTATCCGATATACCAAAAAACAAAAACAAAAACAAACAAAAAAAAGAATAAGGATGGATCAAAATATTCTGTGACAGTTTATGCTCTGATTGATTTTGTGTTGTACATACATGAATGTCCAGTTAGTTTAAATAAAACACAGGAAGAGTTGCGTTTAGAGTTGAAATACTCAGAGCTGTAACAAACCCTATGTAAAACATCCTGGAAAGGATGTAATCTCTTTTCAGAAGAGAATGTCTGCGGCAAACCCCCATGTGAATTAGTTTTCAAGTAGCTGTGTCCTAGTATAAACCTCATTTTGTCCTTCAGATAATAGTAGTAAGGAATACAACAGAGAATTCTTAGCATAAGGAGGAAAAAGTACTACTGAATTACTGTCATTTGGTAAATATTACTTCCGTAATAGAAGACAGTTCTTGTTGTGTTTATACACCATGTTGAAGTAGTATGCACAACACTTTAAATCTGCTAGGTAAATGAACCTCACATCTGTTTTTCTAATCTTTTATATTTGATTTATTATTAAGAAATTCCATTTTATTTAAGTTGCTTTCAATCAAGAGCATTATTAGGAAATACTTCTCATTTTAATTTTAAGAAAGATTTGCAAAGGGAATCTATATGCAAAATGAAGTCCAGAGTGTTAAAGCCTCTTGACGTGATTTTGTGTTTTTTAAAAATCAGTGTCTGAGTGAGAGCTGCAGGATGCTGAGCACTTGTGATGGGGAAAAAATGAGCAAATGATCTGTATTTTTATCTTTATTAATTAGTAGTTGATCTCTTCTGAAAATTTTGTACCACCAAGCATGGATGCTGAGGATTTAAAAACTCTGATCCTTTTTTTTTAAAACTGTGTTTAGGTTATTTCTATTTATTTATTTTTCTGAATTAATGAAATATTATAGCAGATATCATGTGGAGATGATGAATTACACGGTTCTCAAACAATTATTTTCTTTTTGTAATACTGGAAGAAACTCCTGGATTTAACATACTATCTATTACTTCAAAAAATAAACTTTTTTTTTTTTTTTTTTTTTTTTCCCAGCGTCTTGTTGAAGCTGCAGAAGATGCTTACCTGAAACATGAGTTTGATGCTGATTTGCAGGTAACTGCTAATAATAGATTTCTTCAATATTTGTCATAAGAGTATGGATTTATACAATAGCTTAAGTGAAGAACTGCTGTGAGTAATAGAAGGATGCTGATTACAGAAGATGGAATTAATGAAGGCTGGCTCAGTATTTTGACAGGTTACACATTCAGGATGTGTGTGTTGAGAGACCTGGCAGGTGGATTTTACTCTTTTAGAGATTTCATTTAAATTCTTTGCGTGTCTGCCTAGGTCAAGATATTTAAACTCAGTAATTAGCAGCATGTTTCATTGTTACAGTGCACTGGCAAGGAATTGTTCAGTAGAAGAGTTGAATTTGCAGATGGGGTGGGACCCACGGGGATGGATTAGCATGACCTTGATTTGAGCAAATGGTTTGCCTTCGGATCTGTGTCTAAAGCAGACACTGTTCTCTTTTTTCTTTTCTCTTTTACCTAGAAGCCCTTAGAGCCAGACTATTAGTTGAAAATTAGTTAAAAATGTTTAAAAAGAAAATCTTTGCTTAAATAAAGGGTGTAGTTAAAAAACAGATTAATTTAAAAGAAGCAAGTGATCTAATCCCCATCTAATAATGGGAAATTTGACAGAAAGTGTTACTCAATAGTTAAATGTGTAACATCTTACCTTTGAATTCCTGTATCCTTGGTTACCTGAACACCATGTTAGGGGGAGTTTTATTTACTTTGACTTCAGCTATCTAGAATTAATTTTAAATCTTTCTGTGAATATTAGCCATGTGTCCATTTAAATTCTAAGCTTAAGCATTAAGGGAAACAGAGACATTTCCAGCAGGCTTTCCCATACATTCAGCTAAGGAATACGTAGAACTGTAAGTTTTGTTTTCAGAAGTTACCTTGGTTACTTCCAGTAATCACAAAACATTTTCCATTTTCTTGTAATGAAAAGTCAATACAAGTAACCAATTTCTGTTCAGGAAAAAAAGAAAAAGAAAAGGAAAAAGAAAAAAAAAAAGAGAAGGAAAAGGAAAAGGAAAAGGAAAAGGAAAAGGAAAAAAAAAAGAAAAAAGAGTGAACTTTTAAGAGATAAGGATAAAAAAAAATCAATTTAGCAGGTTGTGATGCTGAGCTCTGTCACTACAAGTTATAGTAAAGATAAAATGAGAGCATTGGAAGTGATTATTCATATTATTGTTGTGCTCAATGAATGCTGATTTCTGTATTCAAATGCTTTAGAGCTCTGCTACGTTCAAGCCTTTTAGAGGTGTGCTGTATTTTATTTTCTGAACTGTACCTTGAAGAAATAGGAGCTATTGTCTGGAAAAAAATCAGAAACACACTTTATAGATTTATTTATTTATTTATTTTATTTTTTTATTTTGAGATCTGTAGTAAGTGCTTCTTCTCTGCAGGGTAGTTCTCACTTTGATAAAGTCCTTCATTTGCTGAGGCTTTGAAGATATTAACACTTTCAGGAAGCCAAGTTAAAAGCCATTTTGTGTCAGCAGCATTAACAGGACAATCAAATCTTTGTGTAGAGCTCTGTTGTTTATTACTGTCATGGTCCATTAAAGCTAATCAATTGTTAATCTTGGTTTCACTGACCCCTTTGCAACCCTTTCTGGGTGATTGTTGTTCTTTATCAAAAATCTCATAATACCATCTGTTCAATATAAAATAATGGCCAGAATGATTTGATAGTGTACGTTGAAGTGGAGAGGGACAGAAGGCTTATATAAAATATAGTATATATAATTTTGCTATCGAAGAGGATTTTTTTGGTGTTTGTATTGCCTTGGCCAATGTGTAGAAGACAGGATTAAATATTTAGAATTAGTGTTATGTGATATAGTACCAGTCTGTGATCTGTGTGGACAGATATTCTGGAAATTCAGAAGACACCAAAAGAAAGTGTAGTTGTACCTTTTATTGGTCCAGCATCACCCCCTATGTCTTGAGAACAGAATAGATAATATTGTGTCAGTACACAAAAATGATAAAAGTGAGAAATAAATTATATTAATATTTTTATTGACTGCAAAAAATACCAACTTAAAGAAAATAACTGGAAAAAATATTTTTTAGACTGCTCATGTTCTCTTCAGCAATGCTGAAACTATATTATTTGCCTAGGCTAGACCTGGTCCCTTGTAGTTATTTTTCTCAGTAAGATTACTAGTTTTGTCTTTAGTTATTCTATAGGTATTCTAATCAATATACCGAAATACTGTATAATGATCTAAGCTATTTGGCTATTATATAGATTCCCTGGGCTGAATCTATTGGCACCACCAAACCCAGCCCTGTAGTTATAAATAAAACTCCCAGAGAATTGAAAGAAATAAATCAAAGTAGGTGATAGGATGTTTAACTCATCAGTGTTATATATTGAATGTTTGAGTAATGACCAAACTATGAACTGGTGAGAGCCGATGTCAAAGCATTAACCTGCAGTATCTGGGGTTGGGAAAATTGTTTCCTCTGCTAGTGATGAAAACTAAGAGCTGCAGCTATAGCAAGTTACGAGGAAATGACCTTTTAAGAGTTACTTATTTGAACCTTTAACCCTGTTCAGGGTTTTTTTTTACTGGTTTTTATGGTTTCAAATTATTCAGGGTTACTAAAGACTCTTCAAATAGATGTTAAGTGGAATAAATATGTTGAATAATGTATTTGCGGATATAAGATATATTACTATCTGTATTGGTATGCCAAGTTGTCTTGTTACAATATTTCCACAGATTTAAATGATCTCTCTTGCTTCATACAGGACACTGTGTCTGTGCTTGCCTTTGTGGAAAGTGGCGTAAAGTATGGTCCATTTGTCCTGAATCTTGCACCTTTAACATGATGAGAAAAGACGTATAGGGGCTAACTGCCAAGCACAGACCCAGAGAGAGTGCTGGAGGGTCAGAAAGAAGACCCTAGCAATTACAGGCCTGTCAGTCTCACGTCAGTGCCTGGTAAAATCATGGAGAAGATGGTTCTCGAACTTATTGAGGCGCACCTGGGGGACAAAGCAGTCATTGGTCCCAGCCAGCATGGGTTTGTGAAGGGTAGGTCCTGCCTAACTAACCTGATTTCCTTTTATGATAAGATCACCCGTATGGTGGACCAAGGGAAACCAGCTGATGTGATTTTTTTGGACTTCAGCAAGGCTTTTGACATGGTTTCCCATAGGATCCTACTGGACAAAATGTCCACCATACAGCTAAATAAAAACATCATACGATGGGTGAGCAATTGGCTAACGGGCAGGGCCCAAAGGGTTATGGTAAATGGGGCTGCGTCAGGCTGGCGGGCGGTCACCAGTGGGGTCCCTCAAGGCTCCATTTTAGGGCCGGTACTTTTCAATATTTTTATAAACGATCTGGATGTAGGAATAGAAGGTATTTTGAGCAAGTTTGCTGATGACACCAAACTTGGAGGAGTTGTGGACTCGAATGAGGGTGGAAAGGCCTTGCAGAGGGATCTGGATAGGTTGGAGAGCTGGGCGATCACCAACCGCATGAAGTTCAATAAGAGCAAGTGCCGGGTCCTGCACCTGGGACGGGGAAACCCTGGCTGCACGTACAGACTGGGTGATGAGACACTGGAGAGCAGCCTAGAAGAGAGGGATCTGGGGGTCGTGGTAGACAGCAAGATGAATATGAGCCAGCAGTGTGCCCTGGCAGCCAGGAGGGCCAACCGTGTCCTGGGGTGCATCAAGCACAGCATCGCTAGTAGGTCAAAGGAGGTGATTGTCCCACTCTACTCTGTGCTGTGCGGCCTCACCTCGAGTACTGTGTGCAGTTCTGGGCACCACAGTATAAAAAGGACATGAAACTGTTGGAGAGTGTCCAGAGGAGGGCCACGAAGATGGTGAAAGGCCTGGAGGGGAAGACGTACGAAGAACGGCTGAGGTCACTGGGCCTGTTCAGCCTGGAGAAGAGGAGGCTGAGGGGAGACCTCATCACAGTCTACAACATCCTCGTAAGGGGGTGTTGAGAGGCAGGAGACCTTTTCTCCATTAACACCAGTGACAGCACCGGCGAGAACGGGGTTAAGCTGAAGCAGGGGAAATTAAGGCTTGACATCAGGAGGGGGTTCTTCACAGAGAGGGTGGTTGCACACTGGAACAGGCTCCCCAGGGAAGTGGTCACTGCACCGAGCCTGTCTGAATTTAAGAAGAGATTGGACTGTGCACTTAGTCACATGGTCTGAACTTTTGGGTAGACCTGTGCGGTGTCAAGAGTTGGACTTGATGATCCTTAAGGGTCCCTTCCAACTCAGGATATTCTATGATTCTATGAAGTTTGGAATTGATTCTATAGCACGCTTTAGTTTTGTTGACACATTGTATGTCTGAAAAATATTTGGGGGGGGGGGGGGAAAAAGAGAATATTATCCTTTTCTTGAGGGGGGATGATCTGTTAGAAAGAATTTTCAGTTTATTATTATTAACTGAAATTTGACTTCTTGATCATTTACTTGCCTTGTGTTTGGGTAAACACTGCTGAAGATGTAAACTGCCTTGTCATAATTCAGTGGAACACCATGGTGAAGCTGGTGTTCAGACCTAAGGAAGAGTCTTTGAAGGGGAATACTCTTCCCCAGAACTGTCATGTACACAGGAACTTGTATATGCAGCTGATACAACTGCACACATTTACAGGCTTTGTCCTCCTACCACATTTTCTCAAACATAAAAATATAAAAATATATAAAAATAAAATGTTTGGTTATGACTTTTGGTTCACTTGCTGGATGGTTTCAGTATACACGCTTGATATTCATCTTAGCATTTTAGAGAAGTCTGAATGTTTATTGTCTCAGTAACTTTGAATGAGGCACAGAACTAGATTTACACTCTAGTGGTATTAATACTTTTCTGCCTGTTAGAACTATGCCCACAAGCCTGAATCAGCACTTGAAGTGTTCTGAGCATCCACAATCGAAAGGGAAGCCTGATGGATTCATGCACTTAAAACCAATGACTTAAGTGACTTTTTTAAAATTGTGTTTAAAATAGCAGTGGAACATCTGATGTTTGATGTGTTTCACAGATTATATGTCTAAGCTGCTTACTTTCTAAATCTGAAATCAATCTATCTAATCTCCAAACCTGGAAACCTAATGTGAGATCTGACAGCCTAACTTTTTCTAGTGCTTCCTTTTTAATGCTTTGCAGACTACATTGCTCTCAGCTATATTGTTATGGGGCGTGGATAGCGTAACTTTAGCTAATAAGAAGGTGTGAAGAAGATATCCTTAACTATCAATGGTTAACTTTTCATGGTCCTGAGGAACTCTTGCAGGGGTAGCTTTAATGCCTGGAAACATTACAGTTGGTTCAGCTGTAAAATCTGCCTCTGGAACTCTTCAGACCCAAGGTGCATCACACAGGACCTACTCTCCAGGGGTTCATCTTTGTGTTCCTCTAACACTTGTGATTATGTGACTTGTTCTTCTGTAAGGTTATACACGTCTAGCCAAAGGCATAATTTGGTTACAGCTATGATGCAGGGATGCTGCCAAGACCTGCAGAAGTTTTGTTGTTACTGTGTTTCATGAATAGTTCAAAGTTTTCTGTACTCATCAAAAGGCAAGGGAGATCAAGGAAAGACAGTAAATGCAGAGTTCAGAATGTGATTAAAAACCAGCAAAACCCTGAACTCTTAAGAGAGAAAAAAAGCCCAGAACTCTTAAGAGAGCCCTCAAACTGCTGCAGTTTGAGGGCTTAAAATACAGGAAAAGTGGAATAAAAGTATGAGCATCTAGTGTCAGTGAACTAAAAGGCATAAGAGGATGCTGTTAAATGATAAAAATAATTGTTTAGTGTCCTTGTTCGGTTTTAGTGTTTCCTTTAAGTAATATATATATATATATATATATATATTTTTTTTTTTTCCAGAAAATGCTTCTATACTTCTTTCTGAAAGGAAAACAGCAATAACAAAATTTTTTTTGCTCTTAGTAGTTTCTTAGTTCAGTTTTACTCATGTTGATTTCTGTGAGCTGAAAGTGACTTCTCAACTGCTCTAATAGTGGAAGTGCCACAAACTGTCTTGCAGATCCGCAGCTGTAAGGACAAGCTGTTGCAGTGGAGAGCACTTCATCTTGTCTCCTCTTTGCTCTTTACTTCTTAAAGTTGGGAAGGGAAAAGAAGAAAAGCTAAATGCCTATGGAGCTATGAAGATATTGGTGAATTTTGGATGTTACTGGTTAAAGATAGTGATATGGTTTAGTGGAGGACTTGTTAGTGTTAGGTCAGAGGTTGGACTCGGTGATCTTGGAGGTCTCTTCCAACCTAGATGATTCTGTGATTCTGTGAAAGATTCTCTAGAATTGATGCACACAAAGTAGTAACCTCCTGAGGAAAGTTACACCAGTTCAATCTCACTCATTAAATACAAATGTAGTACTTTTGCCTGTTGATGTCTGCTTTACATTATTACAGAAAGCTGAACCATACAATTCCCAAAGAATAGTATGACTGAGCAGTTCCTTTAGTCTCCCCGACATTGTTCCTTTTGTATTTATTTGTCCCTTTACTATGTTTGCTTTCTACCAGAAATGAGAAGGAAATAGCTTTCTCATCCCCAGAGCATTTTCAAAATTTCAACTTCTCCACTTAAACACTGAGCTGTCACAAAGCTTTTTCTGAGCAACAGAAACCTTTGTTTCAGAACAGCTTGTAAGTAGGGCACTCGGTGAGGATACTGGGCCTGTTCAAGCTGCTTCTTTAGTGAACATTAAATTATATGTATGATGTGAAACAATTGCAACAGAAGATTGTGAGACACTCTGCTAAGAAAAAAAAATGATGGATAGGGCTGTTGCTTTGGCTCTGAGTCTCTCTTCTGCTTGGTTCAGGATGTGGATCTGTGCTGCAGCATAAGTCTTTTCCCCTCTGGTGCAATTCTGCAAAAGAGAAATTTATTTTCCAAAACCAGGAAGAATCACACATCAGAACTAACAGCAATAACAAGATTGAACAGAAAGTATTACACACATATAATACATATACACAGATCTTCCTTTCCCATGCTCAAATTGTTAAGTGTTTCCAGGTTGCTTTTTTATGCTTTTTGTAAGCATCTATAAGAGTTAGAGATATGTTTAAGAGAAATAAAAGCTGAAATTCTTGCATGTTCGCATAAATTCACAGGTTGAGGTTAGAAGCAAAACAGAAGTTTTCATTATATAGTGATAATAATAATAATAATAGTGATAAACTCAGTGTTTGCAGCACTGAATGCTCTTTGATGTTTTTTTGCAAGGCAATTCTCTTATTCCAATAGAGCAATAAGTCAGTATTGTACATGTGATAGGATAACGAGGTACCAGAAACAGTCAGTCAAATTAAACAGATATGTTCACTTTCAAGGAGTGTGAAAATAAAAATAAATAAATAAATAAATAATAAAAAAGACAGGAAATGAACTTTTAGCAGAAAATCAAAGACAATACTTTATGCTGCAGTTTTAACATGGTGATATCAGCCTTAAAATCGTGTTGAATTTTGTCATATCAAGCTGGGAGAAAGCACATGAGATCTTTGCTTGTGGCCTCAAAAAGTTTCCTCTTTCAACACACCCAACATTCCTTCCCCAAATACTCAAACCAGAACAGCTTCTGCCAGTGTGATTGCCTTTCCATAGGGTGAAAATAGCACGGGATCTCTGCAGGCCACAGCTTGCAGCTGAGAAGGCAGCAACTGTCCCTGCATTTCAAGGCAGGCTGCCATTTGGGAAGCGGAGCATCCGCCCGGCTCCAGCTCTGTGGATCTGGGTGGCCCACGGTAGAAGGAGCAGAAAGCTGAAGGGAAACAAGAGGAAAGTGTGGCTTGGGAGAGGAAGACTGGGGAGGGTGCAGAAGAAAGCATCAGTGGGGTATAAGAGGTAGGTGTCACAAGACTGTAAAGTGCCAGAAAGAGAGATGGAAAAGGAGAAACAAGTAAGTAACGTATAAAGGCAAAACTGTGAAGTGTTAATTGCTTTGTGGTTTAAGAGTGCTAACAGTAATCTTTTTGTAAGCCTCTCAAAAGCCATTACCTTAGCTTACAGTAAGGCTAAAATGGAGAAACCATTTTCAGCTTTTTTTTTTTTAAACAAAACTTTTTTTCACCCTCTTCAGTGTCAGGCTATGCAATTATGTAAACAGTAATAAGCTGTCTGACATAAGCTTTGTTATAAAACAAAAGAAACCCTCAGAGTGAGTGGGTAAGGTCCAAATATGCATAAAAAATGGGTTTCAGAGAACTTTGGCAGAATGAGTATGCATAGGAAGTAAGGGAGGAACGCTGCATAGCAATAAGGGAAAATATCCTAATGTTCTTGAAAAACATATGCTCCTTGAGATTTCCATAAACCTCTGAGAAACTTGTTATCGTTGTCGGAGCAGACAGAGATTGTATGTTTAAAAACAGCTCTCTAGTTTATGGGACTATCAATGTAATAATTGATAATAATAATAATTATCAATTATTACATTGATAGTCCCATAAGTTAGTTACATAAGTCCCATAAGATAGTCCCATAAGATAGTTACATTGATTACATATTATCCAATTATTACAAATCAGGAAAGCAAATAAAGAGCCAGAGGAAAGCAGAAATGACCATGTGAGATGAAATTAGGCTCACCAATACTTAGCATCTGTCGTAGTGGTGATAGCAAGCAGAAATTTGGAATCAGATGTTTTCAGTGAGCAGTTGTTTGAATTAGTTGTCAAGACTTGCACCCTAGAAACTGGATTGAATTAGTGAGCATCTTTCCCTTAGGAAAAAAGAGAGATCATCACCTGAAAAAGCTTTATAACTAGCTTTTAACTTTTTGCTGCAGAAAGCGCCAGCTGCTCCTCAGTATGATCTGCGAGTCCTGTATTCCTGGGCTGGCCGGCAGACCTGCCCTCAGTGCTGGGCATCTACCCGAGGGCAGCCTGGGATGCTGCTGGGCTCCTGCTGCTCCTTGGGTGGTGGTTCTGGGGATTTTGATCCTGTCAAGGTTCAGAAATGCTTCTCTGGCTTGGCTTTCCTTTATCTGTGGCTATTCATTTTGTATCAAGCAATACAAGGAGGAGGTGATGTACAGAGTGTGGTGGGTTTTTTCTTCCTTTTTTTTTTTTTTTTTTAAATTTGTTGAGACTTCCATATAGAAGATGCACAGCACAATCTATCATCAACAAAGCCGTGTATGTGATATGTGCTTTGGCAGAACTGCATCCTTTCTGTGCTGTCTGGAAAGCATATTTTAAAAAATATATTTGAAACATGCTTAATTCTGTACGTCTTGTATTATTTTGCATGTACACTTTGATTCTGATATGTTGAAAGGGTGAGATGCTAAGATGCTTAGAGGAGCAGGCAGTGCTAGAGTTAATGTTTTTATTTATAAGGCTCATTGGTCAGTGATACTGAGCTCTCCTCCAGGAAAAAAAGATCTTCAATTCACTCTTGCAAAATTCAATGCCCTATTGTTCTCACTTTTCTGAAGTCACTGTTTATAACATTGCTCTCTTTTCCCCTCTGAGGAATAATATAATTTATTGGAGCAGTTCATTCATAGACTATGTGATATCTATCTTCTGGGACAGAGATACCTTTTGCATGATGTACATACTGTTAGCTTCAAACTCTTCCTGTTTGCTTTATGTGAAAGGGTTTGTAATCAGGAATATTTATGCATTCTGCTACTCAATTGTGCTGTGCTTGCTGTTTTCTGCTCTTCATAGAAAATTATTTTTTTTTTATTTTTTTTTTTTGGCTCACACCTACCTGAAAAGCAAAAGATTTTAGAATATTACCCTATGGATTTATGATTACCAGGCAGATAGCCAGTAATAAGCGGTGATATCTGATACTACAGCCCAGACATACTCTGCTATTTTCCACCTTTTTTCTATTATCTTTAAGTTTAATAAACTATAAATGAGAGAAATAAATGGCAGACCATCTTTTTCTTTTTTATTTTTTTTTTTATATATATTTTTTTGAGGTGCTTGGTGATGAGATTAAGTTAAAGGTCGTATCTTCTTCTAACATGGTATTTAGGAATAGGCAAATTATTGAAAAGGGTGGAAGTAATATAGTGTTGTTATTATTATTATTTGTGGGATAACAGCTTTTTCGCTAGACAACAATCATTTTCAATGGAAATAACAGTATTATAGATAAAAATATAATGAATATATATGAGAAAGGCAAGTCACTAAGCAGTTCATAGCTGAAGGTGAGGTCACATTTCTGGCTTGTATTGTATGAAAGTGAGTAAATCTTAGAAGATCATAGCAGAAATATTTCCAGGGTATTATAGATACTGCTTATTGTAAGGGGGGGGAGAGGGGGAGGGGAGGAGGGAGAGGAGTATTTTCTTGGTTTTGGCTTATAAGATATTGAGAGAAAACTGGCTACATTTGTGCCTTAACATTTCAATTGCATGTATTGTTTCTTTGTTTCTGGATCTCCCTTAATTGCTGACTACAAAATTAAAATACCAAGCTCATTATTTCAATCTTAATATACAACTTGCTTTAGACTTGTGCTTTGTCTATAATTGTAGTGTCTGTGTGTTGAGCTTCATTAACTTGAAACAGAAGGAGCCTCTGCTTTTGTGTTGAAGTTAATTAAAGCGGGTAATGATTATTGTCTGAAAATTTTCTGGGTTCAAGTAGGTTATTTGGCCTCTACCTCTATTTTCATGCATCATTTCATTGATCATGTCAATGATTATGTCAATTGATCATGTCAATTCATAATTAATGGGATTTGTATGAATTCAGTGAGATATTATTTTTTTATCATAAAAATATACTTGCATATTTGTTTAATGGTTGCTTGAAAGCTCTTGTTTGTGAAGTAGTCACTGATGACTTTTAAACTCAGATTTTGTGAAAATTATTTGCAAAAGTAAAAAAAAAAAATTATATTTGCATGAATAATGAGTGATAGCACAAAACAGAATAGGCAGAGCAATGCCAAGGGTCACAATTAAGGGCTGTCAGGTCTTTTTAATATAAAAATGAAGAATTCAAAATATGATAACTCTCTGCTAATGTGTAAAACTTTGAAGTGCAGTCTCCTAATCTGTGCTTTACATTCTAGTGCAGTTTTGACCATGACAGTAGTATTAAATAATTAGGCATATAAATGGATAGTAGGTTAGTATTTGTTTTAATTATTTTGTTCAAAGCTCTTCATTTCAACCTTATGTATACCATTTGATGTGCAAATCTTTATCACTAGTTTTGTTGCTCATTTTGTAGAAGTCATGTTTAAAAAACAAACAAACTAACTAAACAAAAAACAAACAAACAAACAAAAACCCAAAACCAACCAACCAAACAAAAAACAGAGAGAATTTATGGGATACGATTTCTTTCATTTGTTGTCTTATCCCGTCTCTTCAGACTGAAGTGCAGTTCTACTTTTGACTGACCAAGCATTTCTGCAGTGCAAATCCTCCCTTATGTCTGTTTGATGCTGTCATTAGCTTCCCCTGTGCCTGCCTGACTCCTCACCCTAGGTTCTCAACACTGTTTTCCAGATCAGCCCTGGTGCTCCCTTGCAAATTCAGTGAGTGGGGCACCTCATCCAGAGTGCAAGTGAGCTCCAGAAGGACAGTATAAAACCTGTGATTTTTATTTGAATTGGACTTTATAGTGCCATAAGCAGTGACATCATTTTATATACACGCAAATATATAATGATGAACACAGCAAATGCAATCTTGGATGTTGGCTGGAAAATGTGTGTTCCGGGCCCAGATTTAATAGGAACTTTTGTTTTCCATTCTTGGAGTATAAAAAGAAACATTTTTGTCTATTTCGACTTCTGCATTAATAAAATGAGGTCAGGAAATCTGTTAGAGTTTATCTTTAAAAATGTTTTCAACCCAGTCACGTTGTTTTAAAAATCATTTCCGTTTGTTATCTGCACAGTAGATTGTGTTTCCTCATGACTGATTCTCTGAAGGAAAGCATTAACAGATTCCTGTAATTGATTATACTTTAATGATACATAATGGCAAGTTCTGTTTTCCATTACTGTTACCCTACATGCTGAACTGTAACAGTCCTGATACTAGAATGTATATTGATACATGATTGATTTAGTAACATTTTACCAATTGAACTGCCTTACATTAACTAAAAACATCTCTGCGTCTTCAACAAAAGTGGTCATTCACACATCAGGGCAGCTATTGTACATGACTCTGCAGATGGTCAGTTCCTCCATCAAGGGGAGTTGGCAAAAGACACAATGCGTCTGGTGCAGATATTGTTTTTAGGTTTCACAGGCAAATACTGATGGGAATTGGCTGTTCTTACATTTTTGGTGATTCACTTTAATTGCTTTTTCATTTTGATTGTGCTTTTTCACCATAATGATCCTCTGCTGCTCTTTCCTCTATTCCCCGTCCCCCAAATCACTGATGGCAAATAAGGTGATTGGTGGTGTCAGTGGTACTTATCTTTGTGCTAGGTATTACATAATTATTTATTGATATCTCCTGTCCATCTGTGTAAATCTCTCGGCCTACTGTCCACCTGTGTAAATCTCTTGCCTCTTGTTTAGACTGAAAACTCCACAGCAGGGATCACTTTGCATGCATGCATGTTCCTGTGTGCATTTGCAATAGCAGTGAGCACATTGGAGCCCCGTTCCATGACTCCAGCCCCTACATGCTCTTTACTTACACAAGGAATGCAATTCAGTTGCCGCTTAACTCTTAGATGTACTACCCATCCTAATCAGAAGTTCACAGGGAAGGATGGATGAGCTATGTAGCATGTATAGCTGCCACGCATGGGAAAACATACAGTACGAATTTAAACTTCGAGTTTTGCCAGTGTGTCAAAAAGGCATACAGATGTTGTCTTCTGAATACTCAAGGGACAAATAAAGAAAGCTTAATAGCTAGGACATAATGGTGTAAAATTGGTGATGTATGTTAGAAGCAGATGATGTACTGACTAAGGCTTCACAATTGTCTATATTTAAAACTATTTACTGAGAGTTGGGATGCACCTAAAGTGTACAGATTTGGACTCTGTTACTGAAATGACAGAATATGGGATAAGGGTTGCACCCTCCATACCTTTTTCAGAATTATTTCCTTATTTTCCAGGGATTAATGTTTAGGCTTTCACATTATCAACCATAATAACCCAGAGAACTTTCTCAACCAAAAGTTTTTTTTTTTTTTTTTTTTTTTTTGGGGGGGGGGGGGAGGGGGGAGGGGGCAACTGAAGGGGATGAAGGGTAAGGATAGGAGTAGGGGTGGGGGAAGCTGTTTGAACTTGGTAAAAATCAATATTTGGCAGAATCAGGGTCCTTACTTAAATTCTGCAGTAATAGTGCATTTCAGTTTTAAAAGTGAAAATAACCTCTGAGTTTTGCAAATTGAACTTTAAAATAAGAAATTACCACGACATACAGATTTTTATATTTTATTCTGTGTTGCAGCCTAGCCTTTTTTAATGCCTTAGATTGTTGTTATTTATATCTGCATTAACATAGAACTCTTGAATTCTGTTAACTATAAGTTAATTATAAATATTTAATGGCATTGTGTATAACATTGATTGTAATTGAGATCTTCCTGACATGCAGTTCTGAACTGCTGATGGTAACAGTACTTGCAACATTTGCTTTCATTGTCATCCTAGTTGTAAACAGTAATATCCATTAATAGGTACTCATGATTGTGTAGTTGTGTTGTGCAGTGATTACTAGAGAATTTAATTTTACTATCAGAGAACAGCTTCAAAAAGGTAGGCACTGCAAATACAAAGCAGATTAGGTTGCTCAAATGTACTTTTCAGTGGTGATATTTTTAAAATCAGGAATGTCTGTAGTATCTACCATTCGTTTTGGAATATAAATAGACAATTTATTTTCCTGTTTGTTTGCTGTTCAAGCGGAACAATTGCTGTACTGTGAAGTAAAATTTCTGCTCTAGTGCTATGTATTCTTAGCCCTGTCCCATATCCCAAAAGCAACCTCTGCACATTTCTTTAATTTAAAAAGCATAAGTTCCTTCGTAATTAGTTACATGCAGACTCTGCTAGATTTTTTCCAACTGCAAAACGATTAATAATATATAACTAAAACTGAACCTGGATCAAGAACTCATCAAGTATCCCTAATACTGTATAATACTGTACTCTTTCCTCAGCAAGCAAAGTAATGTTGCTCCAGCAGAGGTGAAGAACTCATGATATCTGTTCCTGCAAACATACTGTCGCTGTCTCATGAAGAATTTCCAAAATTCCTAATTGGGGAAATTTTTCCAATATTTTCACAATAAAAATATGCCATTCATGAAAAAAATATAAGTTAACTTTGAAAAATGCCACCAAAAATATATTCGATGTATGAAAGCTCTGTGTTAATATTCTTTATAGTTAAAGGTGCTAACTGGATACATGCATACAGAAAGAATAGATCGCTATTAGTCAATAGCTGCACTAAATATTTTGTTAGAGACTGTGCAATTTCTCCTTGCCCGATTTAAAAATAAACAAACAAACAAAAAACAACAACAACAAAACATTTCCAATCTACTTGCTTCTAGGCTAAGTTGCTAACAAAGTGCAGATAAACAGAGAATAGTACCTCTTTATTGATTCCTTCACATGTTAAATTTTTTTTTATATATATATATTTTTACTCCTAGGTTTTGCTAGCAAGATACTCACCAGATACTCGATTATAGTCCAGACGAGTGTAATGAATACTGTAGAAAAGCAGGTCTGGAATATATCCCAGCCGTTCAATGGGAATAAGTATCATAACACTGCAAGCCACTAGATGCCACTCTTGTTTCATCCCAGTACAAGTCTGAGAGTATTTATGATTGTTTAAAAAACCCAACTATGCCCTCCCACCACCCAAAAAAAACCTTTAAAGATGTTCCTTTAGCATTTCAGCTATGTCACTTTTTTTTTCAATTAAAGTTACAATATGACCCTATTGTTTATAGTATTGCTTCCCTCTTCAGTAATGTTATGTTTGTTTATAAATATCTCAAAGTTATCTCTAGACAATTTCTTGCTGCAGACCACTTGCATAGCTGTTTTGCTATGTCTCATTTTTCTATTTGGGTGGAATTTGCAAACTTTGGGCATGTGTACTCGTCTGGTTTTTAGATTGATTTCACGGGCACTTATCATGCAAGAAGCTCTAAATGGAGTTTTTAAAATTCTACCAAGTACTTAGTCTTTGCATTGTTATTTTTTTTCTCTGCTAGATACAGTAGGAAGGTCTTGAACTTCTTGCATGTTCAGATTTTACCATTGGCAACCTCTGCGCTATGGTTGGCACAATGTTTCCATGTAAGATGCCTGGTTGTATATTTCTGTCTCTTAATTTAAATCTTGCAGTTGTTTCTTAGCCAGGTAGTTGAAGAAGAATAGGTGTATAAATGCTCAAGGTATTTGAGACAATACAGGAAAAGCTCTTTAAATAAATAAATAAATCCCTGCAACATATAATTCTAATGTTTTCTCTGCACAAGACATAATGCAGACCTAGGCCTCAGTATAGTTCAATTGAATTTTTTGAATTTTGTTTAATCTCATAAAAGAAGTTGAAACCCAAATGGAGACACAGTTAAAATACTAAGTTTTTCTTCCAGTACCCCCTGTCTTAAAGGACAATACAATAGAGATCTGAATATTTGTATAAGAATTACTTCTTTTTGCATCTTGGAAAATATGTGGAATATAGTGGTCAGTTGTTTCCAGATAAACATTTTCTTATTAATTTCTTTTAAAATTATCACTCAAATTTAGTAAGTAAATTTGTCTCACAAACTTGCTTGTTTCACGAGAAAAGGAAAAGCAAACAATTTGTTATAAAGTGAGTAACATTGGACAAATACACCCTCAAATGTTGAAAAGCTTGGAGGTGAAAATAAATATCCTCTTTCATAGGTAAGACTAAATTTTTTCTCTTTTGTGTGAATATGTGCTCGCTTCGGCAGCACATATACTAAAATTGGAACGATACAGGGAAGATTAGCATGGCCCCTGCGCTTTCTTTTATTTGCAGGGACAAAATTAGGAAGGCCAAAGCTCATCTGGAGCTCAATCTGGCTACTGCCGTTAAAGATAACAAAAAACGTTTTTATAAATACATCAACACAAAAAGGAGGACTAAGGAGAATCTCCATCCTTTACTGGATGCGGGGGGAAACTTAGTTACAAGAGATGAGGAAAAGGCGGAGGTGCTTAATGCCTTCTTTGCCTCAGTCTTTAGCGGCAAGAGCAGTTGTTCTCTGGATACCCAGTACCCTGAGCTGATGGAAGGGGATGGGGAGCAGGATGTGGCCCTCACTATCCACGAAGAACTGGTTGGTGACCTGGTACAGCACTTGGATGTGCACAAGTCGATGGGGCCAGATGGGATCCACCCAAGGGTACTGAGAGAACTGGCAGAGGAGCTGGCCAAGCCACTATCCATCATTTATCAGCAGTCCTGGCTATCAGGGGAGGTCCCAGTCGATTGGCAGCTAGCAAATGTGACGCCCATCTACAAGAAGGGCCGGAGGGCAGACCCGGGAAACCACAGGCCTGTCAGTTTGACCTCAGTACCAGGGAAGCTCATGGAGCAGATCCTCTTGAGAGTCATCACACAGCACTTGCAGGGCCAGCAGGCGATCAGGCCCAGTCAGCATGGGTTTATGAAAGGCAGGTCCTGCTTGACGAACCTGATCTCCTTCTATGACAAAGTGACGCGCTGGGTGGATGAGGGAAAGGCTGTGGATGTGACTTCAGCAAGGCTTTTGACACCGTCTCCCACAGCATTCTCCTCAAGAAACTGGCTGCTCTTGACTTGGACTGGCACACACTTCATTGGGTAGAATCTGTCTGGATAGCTGCGCCCAAAGAGTCGTGGTGAATGGAGTCAAGTCCAGTTGGAGGCCAGTCACTAGTGGCGTTCCCCAGGGCTCGGTGCTGGGGCCGGTCCTCTTTAATATCTTCATCAATGATCAGGATGAGGGCACGGAGTGCACCCTCAGTAAGTTTGCAGATGACACCAAGGTAGGTGCGTGTGTCGATCTGCTCAAGGGTAGGAAGGCTCTGCAGGAGGATCTGGATAGGCTGCACCGATGGGCTGAGGTCAACTGTATGAAGTTCAACAAGGCCAAGAGCCGGGTCATGCACCTGGGATGCAATAACCCCAAGCAGAGTTATAGGCTGGGAGATGAGTGGTTGGAGAGCTGCCAGGCAGAGAAGGACCTGGGAGTGATGGTTGATAGTCGGCTGAATATGAGGCAGCAGTGTGCTCAGATGGCCAAGAAGGCCAAAAACATCCTGGCTTGCATAAGAAACAGTGTGACCAGCAGGGCTAGGGAGGTGATCGTCCCCCTGATACTCGGCTCTGGTGAGGCTGCACCTCGAGTACTGTGTTCAGTTTTGGGCCCCTCGCTACAAGAAGGACATGGAGGTGCTTGAGCGGGTCCAGAGAAGGGTGACGAAGCTGGTGAGGGGCCTGGAGAACAAGTCCTACGAGGAGCGGCTGAGGGAGCTGGGCTTGTTCAGCCTGGAGAAAAGGAGGCGCAGGGGTGACCTTATTGCTCTCTACAGATACCTTAAAGGAGGCTGTAGCGAGGTGGAGGTTGGTCTATTCTCCCACGTGCCTGGTGACAGGACGAGGGGGAAGGGAATGGGCTTAAGTTGTGCCAGGGGAGTTTTAGGTTGGATGTTAGGAAGAACTTCTTTACTGAAAGGGTTGTTAGACATTGGAACAGGCTGCCCAGGGAAGTGGTGGAGTCACCATCCCTGGAAGTCTTTAAAAGACGTTTAGATGTAGAGCTTAGGGATATGGTTTGGTGGAGGACTTGATAGTGTTAGGTCAGAGGTTGGACTCGATGATCTTGAGGTCTCTTCCAACCTAGAAATTCTGTGATTCTGTGATTCTGTGATTCTGTAATTATTATACAATCTTTAATTATGTGATTTTTTACTGTTTTGCATATAACCTCAAATACTTTTATTGCTGCTTTCAATGTACATGTGAGATAGCTTCTAGTACCATAAACTGTGTGTATTGTATGCCACCCAGAGTCAATGAAAGTCACTTGATTGAAAAATGCACACTATTTTGTATGTAACCTGCAACAGCCGTTGTGTAACCAGACTGAGTAGTGATGAAAATTATAGGCGTATAAAGATCTCTTGCACATTCAGTTAAGTTAGATTTAGATCTATCTGAGTCCATTGTGGGATGTGAATTGATAGAAAAATGCAGAGGAATGCATCCGTTAAGAAAGCCCTTTATCCCACCATTAGGTTCCTAGACATGAACATTGCCGGTAGGTCTCCGTGTAGAGAAATGGGATTGGGATGTCAACATGGCTAAGTACAGAAAGAGAGCATTTGTGCATAAGAATGTGTTAGTAAAAAGGAGACTGTATTATTTAAATGAAAATAGAGCTTTCTAGAAAGCTTATTGACTGTGTGCAGATTTAAAAAAAAAAAAAAAAAAAAAAGTATTATTCTGTTCTTTTTAGGAAAAAAAATCACCTAGCAGTTTATGGAATTAGCAGCCATGCTACATGTAGAAAAAGCTCAGAGCTGAGAATTCATGTGGATTCTTAACTTTATTGCTTCCATGGCTCTGAATAATAACTGCGCAACTTGAAAGCTCTCTTCTTGTCATTTGCAATGGAATGATTTAATTTATTTAAGTTTCTGTGATGAACACTTAATGCCTTACACATGTAGGGAAGGGATTAGTCTGTGACTCAGCGCTCGTGTCTTGTAACTCCAGTCTGTCTGCAATACTGTAGCAAGGAAGGTTTTTGTGGTCATTAGCAAATGCTGACCTCTCTGTCTGTATACAGTGTCTTGCCCATGCAATTGTTGAAGGGTGAGCTAAGGGGATGTGGTTAAATTAGACTGCAATTTTGTTAACTCGTTTGGGACTGTAGCCGTTATTTGTTAAAGGTTACTCTTGAGATCTGTTCTCCTATGCTGTCGGATCTTACCTTTATAATCTGTTCCCAGTAAGCTCCCTATTACTCCCCTTTTCTGTGAACATTGAAGTGGAGGTGGTGAAAAGGGTCTTTGCACCAGTCTCTTTAAAACATGTCTTCACATAATGTTACATGGAGAAAAAGTCTCTTACAGAGCCATATACATGTAGGTCCACCCAAATGAGAGGAAGCATTTAGTTAGCATTTCTCCCCAGGGGGTGACAGCTGGCAGTTCCCTCTGTCCGGAGTAATTCTGGGCCCTTGGTTGGAGAGCTGCATGTCAAGGGTTTGCAGATGCCACTTCTGCTCAAAAGCCACCACCTGCAAAAGGAGCAGCAGCTCCTGGGCAGTGCCTGTGCACAACCTCTTGTTTCCTGAGCCAGGGTTCACAGCCCATGCCCATCTCCGTCCCAGTGAAGAGCAGCTCCTTCCTCATACCCCCTGAGATGCGTCCCTGGTCCCTGCTGTGCCCTTCCTGGCCTCGGCTGGTGTGAGCACACAGGTATGGGCACAGGGGTGTTGGATGGATTTGAGCAGGGGGAAAGTAGCTCCTGCTCTGCCCACAGACAGTGTGCCAGGGAGGGCTGGCTGAAGCCTCAGTATGGGGCTCCCAGTCCTGTACTCATGTACCTGCAGAGGTGGGGGGGACCTTGGCCAGTGCTCGGGTGTTCCCTATGGGACACCTTGGGCAGAGCTTTTTGGGAGATCCAGGTGTGAGAGGACCATGCTGTACAGGGATAAAAAGGATGGTCTGTTGGCAGGGTGTGTGTGTGTATGTGTGCATACTTCTGCCCCTAATTAACTAGTTTTTTTCCCTCTCCCCTCAGAATATTAAATTATAATGTTCTTATATGGTAAAAGGGCAGACACTTTGGAACTTAATTTTAATATAATAAAGCCTAAGACTAGGATTTACGGTAGTCATGACCTTTTGTAAATATAGTTAAATACAGTACAATGTAATGAGTTTTAGGGAAGGAGAGTAAATGACCAAATGTGTTTTGGAGTAAATGCTGGGGCAAGGAAGTTCATTTCAGCATTGGTGCAGGTATATAACTGAGAGGGGCCGGTGAATGCCAGATAGACATGGGCTACAAAATTGAAATATGGTTAAGAGAGGGATTTTATTTTCAGAATTTTTGTATTCTTTGATACATTGAACCTGTTTGAAAATATTTGAGTGAAAACAATAAGGTGATTGATGAGCTCACGTATATGATCTATAATCTTTATGCTTTTTAGCTAACAAGTCGAAACCTAAATCTTAGAGAACTGGAGATTATTTCATATTTTTGATCAAGACAATCATACTTCCCAAGTAGGAACAAAATAATACTTATGAGAATAGGTCAAATTTCAGAAAAATCTACATCCATTATGTCTGCAACATGCTTCCTGAAGCATGCAGTGTAGGATGCTGGTCTGTCCACCTGTCAGGATGCCATTAGCTGTGGGCTTGAAAGCAGGAACTCTACATAGTCTGAGGCTGCTCCTGATGTTGTAGGCTCAACAAAGTTTATTAAATGGGGCATAGCACTGTGCAGGCAAGCTAACACAGCTTCCAACTCACTTTTTGTCTCTGAATTAAGAGAGTTTCTACCCCAGCATACTTACCCTTCAGCACGGAAGGGGACACACCGAATTTAAAGCCAAATGCAACGCTTGAGAATGAAACATGAATAGTTACGCTACTTAGTCATTTTTTTAAATTATTTTTTTTCCATTTTACTTCTCATTTTTTCAGAAGACGTGAAATTTTGGGCAGAGTAGAACCAAGTCTTAATTTCTATTCCCATGCTTTATTCTTTATATCTTTGTTTTTCTTCTGTGTCTTTGCTTTCACTTAATTCTAGTATGGTGAAATACACCCCAAATTCAGAAACAGAGTATACATAGGAATGTGTATTACCTTGCTTATTTCAGGTTAACTCTAGTAAAAGCATGTGCTTACCAAAGCTTGCTTATTTCAGGTTAACTCTAGTAAAAGCATGTGCTTACCAAAGCTTTACGAACTTTCTGTTAAAACTTGTGGAACCATGCCAAACATTGACGGACTTCAGCTATAACAAAAAGCTAAATTTCCCTGAGAGCTTTGCTGAGGTTCACAGAGCTCTTGAAGCAAACTTGAGCCCCATTGCTCTAATCTGAGGGTTGATTTATTGTTCTGTACCGAAATCTAAGAATATTTTGGTCTCATGTTTTCACTGTTACAAGTAAACTCAGAAGATTTTAGATCTGCTCCTGACACACAGCTTGGAGCAAAATTCAGAGTGAATCAGAGTAGAAGCACCCCAAGCTGTTTCTTCTCAAACCATGCAGATGAATCCTGTAGCTTTTTCCTAGAAGTCTGTATTGTGTGCCTTTCAAAGGACTGATAATAGTTCCTGCTTATTTTACAAATACAGGCAAATAGGACTTGGCAAGCAGGCTTGTGAGAAAGCAATGAAAAGAATGAAGGGAAAATAGGTACATGTACAAAGAACCCGTGAGCCAGCCAGCCCCAATACTGTGAAATGATATGACTAAAATATGTGCATGGTAAATAGTGTGACATTGAAAAATGAAACATTCAGTATTACAGTCAGAGGAGAAAGAAGCCAGCTCCCAAAACTGAGTTCTGGCAGTATGTTCAGAGAGTAGAATAGGCATACGCTTGATTGCAGTTTGGGTGGAGAGAAAAGGAAGGAGATCGCAGAGCTCTATTTCAGTGCTTTCTGTATTTTCCCACAGTATGAGTTTAATAGCATTTCATACTAATTATATACTTGCTACATTTTAAATTCCTGCGTAAACTGCGGAAAAATGTGAAGATGCTTCCAAGGCTGGAGCAGCTTTGACAATGAGTCTGCCTATGTGCTTTTGTAATTGTTTGCTGTGCGTCATATTCAAACCCAGTTATGTTCTGCAGATTTACATGTACTCTTGTGTACTTTGATGGTGATTTATACTCCTAGGGAAGTAGTTGGGTGAAACCATGGCTCAGAAATGTGGAAGCTTAATATAAATAAATTAAACGCAGGCGCTTTATTTAAGTGAATCACAAACATTTGACGTTTATAATTTCAACACATTATTGTCACCAGCTAGTCAGCGTTGGTGACTCATGGTGATACTTAAGCTATTGGCTTGGTAGAAAACATAGTAAGTATTTTTTAGCTATTCTAGGATGCCTTCTGGCCTGCATCCACACAAGTGAGACTGATTCGTAGACACTAATGACATATTAGGAAGCTGTCTTATTACTTATCCTTCTGAATTAATAATCAGTGGATCCCCTGTATTGATCATCTTGCCTGTAAACACACCAGTCATGTGAAGAGTTTCTTCGAGGCTTTGCAAAACTCTCAGGTAGTTAATATGTGCTGTTAAAAATAGAACTGTGATCTGATTTTACTGGTTGTAATTAACAATTATTTCAGCAGGAAAATCAGTGTGTACAAATTTTCATCAGTTTCAGTCTTGCAAAAATCAGGTTGATTATTCCCATTTACAGATAGGGAAACAAGAATGATCTCTCCCTTGTGAGATATGAAGTATTGATTTTGTATTTCTTTCTGCTCTTTTGAGCACATTGCTTAAAGATCAGCACCTATTGAAAAAATTAAAACATTTTTGCCAAGATTTCATTGTGGAAATATATAGATATACTTGGACTGTTTCATAATTCAAAGTTAAAACAAAATTGCTGTCATGTTGGACTGGGACAGAGAGCTTCAAATTCAGAAACAGTATTTTAGCATTTGATTCTTCTCTGAACTTTGTTAACCTGCTAATTTGTAGTTAGCGGAGCTGCAAATAGGAGGACCCCCAGTGAGGTGAGTTAAAGTAAAAGGTTCTAATTGTGTCTGATTGGCTTGAGGTTTACTTCTAGCACTGTAGTGACACATATGTTGCTGCTTCTGAAACATCCATTTAATCTAAATTAATTTTAGAAAGAATAGCTATAGGAAAAAAAACAAAAGGTGAAACTCTTCAACCTGTTGTCACCTCATAGTTCTTCAGCCAGTGTGCTGAAATACTGCACAGCAATATGATGGCATGTATGAATACTTCCTTGGGCAATACTGTGAAGGTTTCATAAACACAAATATTGGAGCTAACCAGGGAAAAGTGGTTGGTGATCTGATCTTACTGCTTTCCATGGAGAACTTGGAAGGCTGTTTTCTCTTCTCCCATTTGTTAATGTTTAGCTGACAAAGTCCTGGCCTTCAGTAATCACTGTGAGACTCAGCCTTGGAGAAATCCCAGCTTGACACTTGAACTGTGGCAGGAAGATGCCAGTGTTGCGCATTAATACTTTGAGCTGGAGGCACAGAAAAATGTATTGAATACGTGGGTCTTGAGCCATCAGTACTGCTGTCTCTTTTTAGATGCCCTTAGTGAAGGCCAGGAAGGCAATTTGTGCTTTCGGCTTCTGCTGACTCTCTAAGTGCCTGGGAACTGTGAGAATTATTACAGCAAAGAAGCACCAAATGTCAAATTCTTTTCACCTTCTCAGGCATGCTTATGCAGAGGATGTGGGGGTGGAGTAGGGATAAAATATGCAGTTGGAAACAATTCTTCTGTCCATCAAAATGGTATTGTATCAGTTTATCTCCTTAGTCACAGCTATGTTTCAAGATAAAGGGACAGCTATTGTTTTCAACTGGTGCAACCACTGTCCCACTGATATCAAAGATTCTGCATGAAAAAGTTTCTCTGTAGCAGAGACTTTTTTTTTTAATTGTTTCATTTCCTAAAAGGGTTTAGGGTTTGTCACTATCTAACTGAACCCAAGATGCTGACAAATATTCATGTCATGGGTAAAAGCAGTTAAAATACAGGATGTCTACTTACATACATTTTCTGCTTAGAAAATATTCTTGTATTAGCAATAAGTCTTCCTGTTGTAAAACTCTTTCTAAATACAATAATATTCAGAATAGTAATTGGAGAGATTACAGGGATGCTGCTTCATTACTGTCAATCAGCTTTACTGTAAAAAAAACCCTGCAAATTTTCAGCCTCAGCATATAGCTCAGGTAAACCTAAACCCATATTTGTGCTCTAAGTACCTGAACATTTGCTGAGGAATTATCCATGGTGTATCTCTGTCTTAAGATGCGTGCTACATTAGGCATTTGAATGGTATCCATTAGCATAAATCCTTCTGGGTTTGAAAATATTTTTTTTTCACTAGTTGTAAGTCTGGTTTAGGTCTCTGTTTGTTTAAAGTACAGATCAGTAAATGGTTGAGATGTGTATTACATTTCAGGGTTTCTTTATGATATGTGGTATGTATTGTTGTTCAGATCTCTGTGTGGTCTAGTCACTGTATATATCATTTCAATGAAATAACCAATGGCAAACTGGTTGCTTAATGAAGTGCTCTCATGGCACCTTATTTAGGAGGGAGGATCTTTTTGGAGGCAGTTGGAGGATAGCATAAAAACATCTAGTAAAATTTCTCCCTTGGAATCTGCATATAGCAAGTCAGTTGCATAGTAAACTAATGTCTGGGAAGTCTGAATTAATGACCTGTGGGTCAGCCTTATGAACTTTCCATTATTTAAATACTTTCTCCTGTTGGTTAAGCATTCTGTTCAAGGCAGCATTGAATTGCAGTGGTTATAAATGTATATTTTTCAGGGAAGGCTATTGGCACTGCATGTCAATGTCATAGATATGAAATAAAACAAGTATGGAAGCAAGATTCATTGAATATAGCAACTGCCCATTGAAGGAAATATTTAAAACATTAAGTATGATTATATTTTATGAATATTGTTTTAGCTGTGGCAATAAGCTCAGAGCCAATGCATTCAAAACTGATGAATCTTTTCTGTAAAGGAGGACATTTCTAGGAATCTTTGTTTCTACAGTAAATGTTCAAAGGCAATACAGGATTTCCTGTAAATCATAAATTAAAATGTGTATAATATTTTTACATTTGACTCTTCTCCATCAATGTAGTCTCATGAAGGGGAATTTATATATCTGTGTAACATGTTTTCCATTCAAAAGTTAGTGGAGTGCATTTCAGACTAATTTTTGATTAATGATACTGTGTTCCCCTTCACGTCTTGTTATTTTCAATTTATTCTTTACCAGAGACAGGAAGGGAGCAGTGAAATAGGAAATTGGGATGTTTAGAAAGAGTAACTAAAGAGAGCTGCAAAATATTTTTTAATTTGTTTAGATGGCTGAGAGGCCTCTGCGTGTGTGATCTTTCCTGATGAGCTGAAGGAAACACACAAGAACACAGTACAGCCAGCCTGGGCTGCCATTGCCCACTGTGGCTTCTGGACTTCTCAGCAGATGGCTTCATGCAAGACCCTTCCTAGGAATGTTTCTGGGATTCCTCAGAGTCTTTGGAAGATATTATCTCTCCCTTCCATTTAGCCTGCACTTTTAATGCTTGTAAACAAGACTGGGAAGCATGCTGGATTGTGGGGTTGCTGATTTGTAAAACTGTCAGTTATCCCATTGCTCAGATGGGTTTCAAACTAGGACTTTATGCCTATTGCTTGCTTTGCCTGAACAACTTCTCTAAAAGTGTTGATTTGCTTTAATTCAGATAAAAAAGCCACACAAATTACATCTGGTACAAGGAAAATTATAATTCTCCTTAAGATATCTCTGTGATTAGATAGTCTGTGATTGCTTTCACAGAGCCTTGCACTGTGCTGTGGTTTCCCCATTAACTCTGAAGTTTTGTGTAAGAGTACAATAGCATCACAGTGTACACCTTGGATAACCCACAAGTAAATTGTTCCACAGATATCTGGGATTTTAATATGGTAGAGAAATAATGGTACAGACTCCAGATAGTTTTATGACATTGCTCTGACAAGTTCAGATTATGTAATATGTTCCTTTATTGCTGCTATCTTTATCACTGTTAGCCTGCCTTTGTTTGATGTGAAAAATGGTTAAAAGCTGAAAATAGAGATCACTTTTATATTTATGATATAAAATATCATAATGGATGCACTTGGACTGCACTGCTTGCTCACATGAATTAGAGTGTGCTGATGTTTGTTTTACTCACGTAATATTTGCAATATCTGAGTTTTTACCCACCTCATCCACTGGCTTCCCCATAATAGCCTAGGTTACAGGCCAAATATAAATGGAGTTCAATTTAAATAAGTTAAAAAAAAAAAAAAAGTTGTTTTTTTTTTTTTTGTGTGTATTTTTAAAACTTGAGGTAATGCAATCAACGTAAAGCAATGCTGCAAGAAATCAGGGAAATGCTACTTGGCAATTCAGCAGTAACCCCATCAGAAAGCGTGCTGTTCTTCATGCAGTCTGCAGCTTTGAAGAGCTCTTGTAACGTAACCTGCAAGTTTGAGTATTCTGATATATGTGCACATAGGAGGAAATTTTGCAAGCTGTAGTCAGGTTTATTATTCTTCCTTGTTATAGAAATAATTATTTTCTTGACCACATTTTTCTTTCTTCATGAGAGTTTTTTTAACACTTAAAATTCATTCATAAATAAAATAGATGCCATTGTCCCCCCCTCCTCTGACCTTCCCCAGGATTGTGTGACACTAGAGATGTGTTTCTTTTATTAAATTAACTCATCATCATCGTCTTGTTATTTCAACTGCGGGCTTAGCTGACCAAATTTCTATATTGCAAGAGAGAGTCATTAATCATTTGAAGAGGATTTGTATACGTTCAGTTGCTCAACATCTCATCTCTTACTTTACTCCCAACTAAATTCAATAATGTAGCACGTGTTGTTTTGCTGTCCTTTGTGTAGTCGATAATATTAATTTAACCTCCTGTGTGTATGGTGGCTGATTAGAAGTAGCAAAACAAACCTTGGATTGCAGTGAGCCCCATGGAGTTTTGTGTTCTAGTTCTTTAGCATTTAATCATTTTGATTATCCCCTAGTGGTATGAAAAAAAAATCTGGTGAAGTACATGCTTTAATTCATTATCAGCTACAGTCAGTGTTCAGATGTTGTAGATTTCTGTATATGAACTGTCTGTTGCTTTCTGTTTTATTAGGGATAGTTATTAACCTCCAGACTAGCAAAACACTCTGTACAGGCTCTCTACTATCCCTGAGTGTGTCTTGAGGAGACAGTACAGCTCTCACTGAGGGCAGCATTATATGCATGCCTTAGACTTTAAAGGATCTAGGTTCATGTTGCTTCTCACGGGAGACAGATGAAGCAGAGCTTGAGAAATATTTTCTTCTTCCTACATGGAAGTAGGAATGAGACACTTAGAGCATGTGGCTGTAAAAAGGCACACAGAAGTCCGATGTGTCTCCACTGACAATTAGAAGCAACCTTGAGGGTTGTCATGAACCTGCCTGTGTCAGATGCGCTGAACAAGCAAAGAACTTCACTGATTTCACTTTCACTTCACTTTCACTTTTCAACTTATCCATTTGTGAAATAGCTTGCTTTTCAATTTCTATAGCACATTATAAATTGTTTGGGATTTTTTAGTGTTATATATTGAACACCATTAATGGGTTAACTCGTGATAAGATCGAAACCTTTAGAAAATATTACTGTGTTGATTTTTAAGCAAGTCTGCTCTTTTCCTCCTCTTTGCAGAATATTTTGTTACATAATTATTTTATAGAAGTTGTTCCTGCCTGTTAAGTAGCTTGATAGGCTCTACATGGAGTGAGATATGAAGGAGACCTATGGTTCTAGCTATTACTGAGGCTGGTTCCTTTTTTTTTTTTTTTTTTTTTTTTTTTTAATCTTCATAGTTATACAAATTTGCATACAAAGATCAGCCCCATACAACTGTTTTTAGGAACATTGAGTAGTAGGCTAGAGAAATCCATTGATGATTGGCTTGATGTATGTGACAAATGTTTTTTTTTTTTTTTTTAAGAAGTGGATTCTGAGGGCAAATACAACAAACTTGAAATCGTACTTCATGCACTTTTTAAATGTGCCAACTATCTTCAAAATACTGGTCAAGTTTATAACATGCATAACCTTATCCCCTGAGCATGGCCAGAAGTCAGGAGTTAATCCTACTGTAAAAATCATGCAGCCTTGATTTTTGCTGCTTCTACCAGCTGCTGAAAAAGAATGAATATCCCTCCTTACCCATGTCCTTTTAAAAAGAAATATGAAAAGCAAATATTTTAAAATCAAGGTGATATTTCTCATATGCATCAAACTGCATTTCTGTATCTGTCTTTAGACTTTGAAAGAGAAGAGTATCCTAAAGCCTTCTCCAGTGCATGTCTGTGCATCTAACTGCTCAACAAAGCTACAGAGATTTTATTGCACCTGCTCCTCCCTGGGCACCCCGATAACCCATCAGCATTTGTGTTTTGTGTCTGCATTTTGGCCACATCCATATCAATGGGACACTATCTGAAAATAAAATAAGTCATAGTGAAGGGTTTCTAATGCTCTGCAATGTACTATTTATCTACTCAAAGCTTACTGTGTAATGTTGTATTGCAGTTTTCTTAATCTGGTGCTAGTGGTGGAAGATCACTGCTACTGTAGCATGGAAGTAATGGTGAGCTTGATACAGATGTGTTCATAAATGTTTTAACATCCACAAGTGAAAAATACTTCAGTATTTTTCTTTGCTTTTGCACGGGTCTTATCCTTTTGGAGTGAAAAGTTTTAGGCTATTTCTCTTTCCAAATTATTGTTTAAATAAAGCTCAACAGCTCTTGTATTAGCAAGAAAAATGAGCCTCCTCTGTTAGCGTATTTCTGAGTTGGAAGCACAGAGAGGAGTCCTCTCCTGTGCGTGTCAGTACCAAGATGTACAGATGTGTCCTGACCAGCAGCACAGAGCCTGAGCGGCACTGCAGGAGCAGTGTGTTGGGTGCAGCTGCACCCCAGCCCCAGAAGTATTCCCATCATCCTCACTCAGCAATATGTGCACCATGATAAGCCTTATCAAACAGCTACATTACTATACTGGTGGATTTCCCATGCTAGGGATTTTTGCCCTGTTACTGTTCCATGGTATTAAAGTGTAAGCTCATTGGCAGGGATACAGGCTTTCTACTGTTTGGGGTAATTTTGTGGTTTTGAAACACTCAACCTTCACAAATGCACAGCCTTTACTTGCATTGTATTCTGGTTATAAGATGTTTGTAAGTCATGAAATTCTCACTTCGAGTTGCTCTAGAAACTTTCATTTATTTTCTTTTATGGTTCATTCTGTTTCTGTGCAAGAATGATAACTGGCTCTTAACCTGCTCATCTGTGCAACTACTCTCTTGTAATATATCACCACGGACCTGGGAGGAAGGAGAAATAATGGTGCTGCTGGAGCAGAGAATGCTTTTGTTGTATAGAATGAAGTACTCCCTGGAGGGTTTTATGTGTATGAAAATGAACACTGCACACTTGCACATTTCTAGAGCCAGCTAAAACATTAGATCTCTAGTCAAGGTTGTGATACAGATATGATATGTTCCAAATGGGAAGCCTGATAAAAGTAGGAAAGCCTTTTCTCCTTCTTGAGTTTACTAGCTCCAGCAGTGAGTTTTTGCTCAGTCTTTTGACAAAGAAAAAATCTTTTTGCATCTAAAAGTAGGTATGTTAGAAGTTATTAAACATTAAATGAAAAGGAGGCTCCAACTGAAACTTGCAATCAAATTGAGTCTCTAAATTCGGTGAATCATTTAAAATAGCCATGATAATTACTTGCTATTTGCCACTTTCCGTGAATCACCTAATCCTTACAAGACCTCTGAGACCTTGTTGTGTTATCAATTTGCATGCTGGTATAATTGATTTTATACTATAATAGTGTTATTTATTTATCCTATTTTAATACAGTTTTGAGAGAATGGATAGCCTGGAGAAGGCTCAGTGTAATCTGATTGTGTAGACAACTAGATCAGTTGTTTTTCCAAAGATGCAAGTCACATTTTTGCACTCCTTCCATAATTAGAGAGTGGGACTGATCATAACATTTTGAAGCCCAGGTGATCGTTGCTGTTGGTAAATGACATTAAAAAGAGCAAAAGAGATATGCATTGGAGTTTCCTCCAGAGACACAAGTAAGGACTTCCAGGGAATAATCAGATATGATAAAGACTGTAACTCCCAACAAAATATATACATTTTTTTTCAATTTCAAAACTTCTTTAAAATTCAGAACCAGTTTTATTGCATGAGGCAGTTTGCTTTTATGATGTTTTATACTTGTTCGTTAAACATCAAACCAAGTACTTGAATACAAGGTTTTTATTCATATACTTAAAAACAAAAATTCTCCTTAGTGGAAAACTGTCAAAAGATAATTTTTCGGCCCTGGAAGCTCGTATGCATTCAGACATCTGCCTCTTCATTAACATGAGTACCAGAATGGAGACTGTTAGTGTGTTCAGTAGTAGGATAGGGTCCCTCAGACTGTGTGACTTTCCTTATTATGTTTTTCTAAACATATCTGCCCGTTAGGAGATGTGTTAAACTTGTCAGTCGTGAGAAAATATTTTGTTTGTTTGTTTGTTTGTTTGTTTGTTTGTTTCAAATTACTGATGATAGCACCTATTATGCTGAAAATCTCATTGATTATTAAATGCCAATGCCACTTAATACTAGACTTTTTTCTTCAGTTTCCATATTTGCTTTATCATTTTCTGATACATACTGAGGCTCAAGCAAATAACATAAACTTTCATTGATTTAGTATCTTCCAGAAACCTACAGCTTTGCCTTTAGGTGGGACTAGATGGTTGAAAAATGCTGAAAAAATGATTTTTTGCAGAATTAAAAATTACTAGTATAGACCCAATGTTGCTATGTGTTGAACCATTAGTTTAATCATTTCCCATTGGGTTCTTACACCTTCTGCAAAGCCCTGTGAACAGGATTTTGTTATGCCATCTTGGAATAATAATTTCTGTATTTCAGAAAAAAAAAATTGAAGTAAAATCATAGAATTCATTGTTTCATAAGAATAAAAGCAAATTCTTTTTCATTTTAAAATAAGATGAGAACCAACTGATAAGTGTTTGTTGTTATGTGCCTCGTATTCTCTGAGTCACAAAGGCAATTTGCATCAGAATGTCTCTTTCTTTTAAATGAAGCAGTAAAATTTTACATTTAAAGCAATGTACGTTCTATGCAATGTTAACAAATATTTGATAAAGCATCACAAGGTATTGACTTACAGTAGGATTAATATAACTGGAAATAGAGAATGTCATACTTCTAAAAGTTTGTACAGCACTGCATTTATGCATGACAATATTTTTAAATATTTCATATATATTACTGATATCTTGTCTTAGCAAAATATCCATTGTAATCAAGGTGCTTGTTTAGTTGAGACATTATGCTGAAGTAAGGGACTGAAGTGAAACGTAGCTGCCAAGTTTGCTTGTTACCTGGTAGATAGCTCTCCAATGCAGCCTAACCCCGTGGTTTTATTAGCACACCACAAACCTAGCCCTTTCTCACAACTTTTCTGATTCCTTTTGCAAGAATTACTTTTTCTCATCCTTAACATATGTCTGTGTCAGCCATCCTCAGAGATCAGGCTGCATGTTTCTGTATTGTGGCTGAAGCTCTCATATGGAGTTTTAAAACAAAGTTTGCCTTTTCTGTTCAGCCTGAATGAATCTGTAAAATAATTTTATGATCTAACAGTCCCACAAGTGTCTGTCTACTGTGATCATTGCACTATATTAGAGGATCCTAGGGTTCTGGAGACTGTGTTAGTGATATGATTCTTTGGGATGTCTCAAATATATTCATCCATTTGCCAGGAAAGAAGGGTCCAGATGCTTGTTTTGAGCACTGTTGAGCACTACAGATCAGTTTATACTGGCTTGTGCTGAGAAGGTTTTCTGCACAAGAGTAAATGAATCACATGGAAGCCGAGATTCCTATTTTTCCCAGATCTTTATGGCCTTGCTGTAAGATTTGTTCATTACAGTATAGAGAGGCTATTCAAAGTGGGTGATAAAACATTCAGAATGATGCAGATGCTAGCAAGGAATGTGCTTTTAAAACTAATGCAACAATGGAACCCAGTGGGCTTGTTTAAATGCCAGTGTAAATGCACAAAAATATAAATGTTCATATTCAGATCTTGAGATGCATCTAATAGATTACATGAAACAAATTTCTTCTGAATGCTTTTTCTTCGGTTCATTGATCACTGTGCAAGTCTGTACATAAGGTTAGTGTGAACTCATCTGCTGGCCAAGTCACAGTAAAGACTGGCTATGCTCCTAACCTAGGTAATTATTTTGTTATTTATTAGACTAATATCTTCTTGGCATGTTATATTGTGCACACTCAGAACTCACCAAGTTAAGGTTACATCAAAAATGGACCTCCATTGACAAGATTAAATTGAAGTCATTTTCTCTTAGAGCTTAGCAGGTAGAGTATTTGTGTTGTCAGCAAGCAGAACTTTATCCTCTTTCCCCTGGGCATTATCGCAAATGCAGTGTCAGAATGCCAGATGGATTTCCTTTACTACTTTTTCCTCCAATTTTTATTATTTTTTTTCATTTTCTTTCTACTGCATTTCAGCTGTCACATTCAATAATTTCCTTGGAAGCAAAGTGTCCAAAAGAAGCCACTGTATAACAGCTCTGCCTAAATGCTGTTGCTTTTTTTTTTACAAATAGTATTTTTGAACTGTGCATGCTACCTGATGTTTCCTTTTCATAGATTGCAGGGCAGTCTTAAATCTGTTATTGTTAACAGGCTTTGCATTTGCCCCAAAGGCTGGGGGGGGCTGGAAACATGGAGGGTGGTGGGAATTATAATATTCTAATTTTTTATTCCTTTATCTGTAACACAATAAGGAGTATACTCTGCTACAATTTACTTTAAAAGTAACACACAAATAACATAATTGAATATATACTTATAGAATTGAAAAGAGAGAATACTTACACCAATAATTCAGTGAATATTAAATCAACCAAAGAAATGATCAATTCCAAATACCCTTAATTGTGAAATGAATGCTCTAATTAATTTAAAATATAACCGTTTTTAATACTTGGTTAGCCTTGCCACTTACAAAACATGACAAAGGAGAATGTCCACTAATTAATTCCTTTAGAAAAGGAAGAACCCATCAAATGAAAGGAAGCAATATTCTTTTAGAGGTGTGTAGTGGGTTTACGTGGCAAGGTTTTGGTAGCAGGGGGCTATAGGGGTGGTTTCTGTGAGAAAGATCTAGAAGCTGCCCCATGTTTGGGAAGGGCCCCATTGTTTTCCAGATCTGAGCCAATAAGCGATGTTGTTTGCGCCTCTGTGAGAGCATATTTAAGACAGCGAAAAAAACGCTGCGCCAGACAGCAGCCGGGAGAGTCAAGGGAGTGAGAGAACAGCCTGCACGTGCCAAGGTCAGTGTAGAGGGAGGGGGAGAGGTGCTCCAGGCGCCGGAGCAGAAGTCCCCTGCGGCCTGTGGTGAGGACCATGGTGGAGCAGGATGTCCCCCTGCAGCCCATGGAGTACCACGGTGGAGCAGGGTTCCATGCTGCAGCCTGTGGAGGAGACCACGGTGGAGCAGGTGGCCCTGCACCGACGGAGGCTGCCCCCTGTGGAAGACCCCTGCCAGAGCAGATTCCGGGCCGGACCTGTAGCCCGTGGAGAGGAGCCCACGCAGGAGCAGGTGACCCGGCAGGAGCTGCTGCCCGTAGGGGAGCCAGGTTGGAGCAGTTTTCTCCTGAGGGATGGACCCCGTGGTACGGACCCATATCTGGAGCAGTTCTGGAAGAGCTGCTGCCTGTGGGAAGCCCACGCCGGATCAGTTCATCAAGGACTGCATCCCGTGGGTGGGACCCCACAGCACAGGGGACGAGAGTGACCGAGAAGGAGCGGCAGAGAAGAAGTGCTGTAGACTGACCATAACCCCCATTCCCCCGTTCCCCTGCGCCGCTCGGGGGGAGGAGGTGGAAGAAGGTGGATGGGGGGGAAGGTGCTTTTGGTTTGATTTTTCCTTTGTTTTCTCACTTCTCTCGCTTGTTAGTAATAGGCAATAAATCTTACTATCTCCTTATGCCGAGTCTGTTTTGCCCGTTACAATAATTACTGCGTGATTTTCTCGTCCTTATCTCAATCCTTGAGCCCTTTTCACATATTTTCTCCCCATTCCTCTTTGAGGAGGGGGAGTGAGAGAGCGGCTGTGGTGGAGCTCGGCTGCCCACTCGAGCGGAACCACGACAAGGTGATTGACATGCTTTGCATGGCAAAATATATTCTGATAGTCTTATTGGAAATTTGACCATTTTTTATCCTAACATTTTCTAAGTATTATAAAACCTGTAGGCAAGGTAACCTGATGTACTTAAAACCACTAAGTCTGCATGTGAATTGCTCTATAAATTATTCTGTGATACATAAATTCAGTTAAAGGGGAATACTGTATTGCTACCTTATTTAGTACAGAATCTTTTATTTCCAAATGTATTCATCGTTTCTTTAGAGTAATATTTAAATGAAACTTTTTTGTTTAAATTTTGACTTGGGTGTTGGTGAATGCTTCCAATGGTGGCCTTTAATAGGGGGGAAAAAAAAAACAACACAAGCTTTGATTGCTCTGTGACAATCCCAATAAGACTTACTAAGCCGTGAAGCATCATGAAAGGAACACTGGCCTATCTGAAACTCCAGCAGTTGCAGAGGTATTGTCATGCTCCAAAAACAGAAGAACAAAAAGGAAAACAAAGCTATGTCATTAAGGACAAGGAAACAAATGGTGCAATCCTCCTCACCCTGATTGAATTTAACAGTCCAGGGGATGTAGAGGTGGTTGGCAAGAAGGAAGCATGAAATACAATTTTATTTATCACTGTACTCCCAGAGGTGGAATGTCAGCCTTCCTTCCAGGTTTAGATACTATCTACTATATTACAGAAAAGTTCGGCACTGTACTTCCTTGCTTGGAGCTGGAGTAGGGTTGGTTTTACAACAGTCATTAGTGCATAGCTTAATGTTGGAAGGAATATTCTATTTCTTACTAAGACTGGAAATTCAAATTAGACTTTCAAATCTTCTGCTTAGTGTCTCTGGCTTTTGCAGAGAGGGTGAATCGACATAGCTGCTGTCACATATGGGCAGCAGGCATACAATGCAGTTCATGATCCTGTAGTCTATCATAAACCTGTATAGCAAACAAATGGAGAAGGTTTCTCCCAGATAGAATAAGAACTGCTGTTTCTTGGAAGTGATCACTTTCTTCATCCATTTGCTTTTTGTTATGAGAAGAATTAAATGTATAACAGTGACATCTTTCCCAGTGGTATTGAGAAGGGGAGCATCTCGGGGGGTCTTGCAAAGTTCTCATAATTAATGAATTAATTCTCAAAGTTAGTGAAACTACAACTTTAAGTGAAATGAATCTGTAGTCTTTTCTTTATCTATAGCTTCAGAAAGAGAGGGCTGTGAGAGTGTATGGGAGAGCCACCACTTTCTATTTTTTTTTCTTCTTTTTTTTTTTTTTTTCTCCAGAAATTTAGGTTTATGTAGTTGTATATACTCATGACACATATACAACATATTATTTGGTTCGTCTCAGTATAACCCAATTAAAGTAAATTATCTTTAAGGTCAAAGGTTTGGTCATGTCAGATTAATTTCATTTAGGTTGATTTTCAAATGCTGATGTGTCTTAAACTGTTATATGTGAATAACAGTAAGTGGAACTTCAAGTTTATATATTTCTCTTATGCTGTAGGTGCTCAAAACCAAGCTAATATACAGGATTTATTCTGAATTCTATTTTAATCTAAAATCCAATTTATAGGGTGGACATTTTGAAAATAAAATTGAAAGAGCAGGATATTGAAAGCTTGATGTGTAAGCCTCCATTTAAGATACTGGTTAAATTATCTATTCTTTTAATGGAAGCCTACTGATTGTAAAAATTTTACCTGATTGTTTATTAGAATGAGTTGCTTATCACACTGAGAAGCAGTGCTTGCAAAATGACATTGAAGTTTTTACACTTGTTAGTCTGTTTTTACTGTGTAAATGGTATCAATATTTATCCTTGTAAAAGTTGTGTGGATTACATACCATCTATGGTTGCAAAGATTCATGTTATTTATATTGATTTACAATCAAATGGATAGTTAGGGCAGACATCAGGATTTAAATTAATGAAATTCTTCAAAGATGCTGTACTTCGGTATGTTTCAATTAAGAATCATATTATGAAAACTGTTGCCAAAGGTTAAAGACATTTAAGAGGTTAAAAAGTAGTCTTCACTGCTGCCTTCAAAGCTGGATAGAATTTCTGGTTAAACTAGGTCATAAAAAAAAATAAAAATCAATTTTATCTAAATTGCTTTTGCTTATCTGGTCAAAAAAACAGGCCAAAATACTCTTCAGGAATCTATAAAGAGGCAGACAATTTCTTGTCCAAAATAAGTCACCACTAAGTTTATGTGCCCACATTAAAGTATGCTTGGTTTTACAAAATTTACAATGATGTGCCAGTGTAAAGCTCAGCACAAAGTGAAGATTTTTTATTAGGAAACATCAGTCAGTACACAATGAAGTAGGCAACAACATCTTCAGAAGAAAAAGGCCGAAGAAATTATTCTATCACTGGTTTAGTTAATGTTCCTGTGAAGTAAAATTGCTTTTAGCCTATCAAGGCCTAGGTTCAGCACTGATAACAGTTCTTGAACAGATGAGAGTAAACAGAGAGATCATCATTAAATAATTATTAACCAAATTATTTAAATTTAGAGCGCTTTGTGTTTACCATAGTGCATATGTTGTTTATGTTCAAGGTGTTCTTTGGTCTACCCATAAGATTTCCAGGACAGGCAATATGGGTAACCTGAGGTAATATGGGGTTTCCCTGAGATGTGTTGATAAATCTCTGGTTTCATAAATATACCTGTATGAGGATTATAGAGGCATTCTGAGAAATACTAAAAGTATCTTGCTTTTCTGTTCTGGAAGGAGATGCATTAACATTAATCAATGAATCGAGATACGCTATATTAACTTCCCTATATTTTTATGCTGAATGTGCATTCAAAATACTGGATATGTGTCTCTTTCGCAGTATGAATACTTCAATGCTGTGCTCATAAATGAACGAGATGAAGAAGGAAACTATCTGGAGCTGGGAAAGGAGTTCATTTTGGTGCCAAACGACCACTTCAATAACTTACCTGTGAATATCAGTCTGAGTGATGTCCAAGTACCAACAAATATGTACAATAAAGGTAAGATAAGAACTGTTTTATTTCATTATTCCTTTGGCCAAACATAAATTAGGAACTTTTTTCCTTATAAAATGAAACCATCGGCTGACTATGTATTGTGTGTTTTCCAGTTGCAATTATATGGAAAGCAGAGGAATGCTAAAACTATGCCACAGAATAAAATCAGTTACAAAACTGTCAGAGTCCTTAGCAATTTAATATGGTCAATAATTTGTATATTAGACCTGCATGAATATTCCCATATAATATGGCAGAATAAGTTTATTCTTATGAAACACTTTCCAGCCTCTTTAAATCAGTTGAACAGGTCTTACATCATTGCTTACGAGTTGAATTCTCTTTGCTGTGAGCAAGAGGTACCTTTGAAAGATACAAGGTGGGAGCGTGGGGAATATCTTTTTAGAGTTATGCTCTCAAGCTGGTGGGAATAATTCCATCTGTATACAATTGCACACACAGCTGCTGTGAATTTTCAGATAATTTTTAGGAGGATTAAAGTATACTAAAATTTCTACTACCTTGACTATTCTTCATAGGTGCTGTATAGCACATAGTGCTAGCAAAATGCTCCATGAGATATGTTTAGGAATAATGGACCTAGGCCTAAAAATTGGGAAAAGAAGCTGAACTTGCTCAATTTCCTTTTCCACCTTCCCTTTGATCAAGAAGCAAAAATTTTCTAATTTTATGGTGCTTATGTAGCACCTGTCCAATTATTTTTATGAAGCCAGTAATAAAAGAAAAAATAAAACAGAAAGTGTAGAAGTTTCCAAACCATGTCTGCAGAATATTTGTTCTTGGTCTGTAGAAAGCTGCCTAATCTCATTATCTGGTTCCTCTTCCTTCTTTTAACTACACTAAAAGACAGCTAAAAATACATTAAATGCTTTCTGTGTAATTCATTCCAGGCTAGCAGTTGTGGTAATTCATGCAAGGATATTGTGTAATGACAAATGGAAGGAGTAGTAGTTCAGATAGGTTTGGCTGGTAGGAGAAGTGATTTATGTAACAGATTGTCTTTAAGTTATGATTCAGGCTTGAGAATCTTGAGATGCCAGAAATTGTACAGTAATGTCTTAAATTAGGCATTACAAAAAAGCAAGGCTTCCTAGACAGCATTTAAAAGGCTGTGAAATGAATAATATGGAATATTCCTACAAGATTTGGAAAATGCTTAAATCTTCTAAAACTACCAAATCATTTTTTTTTTGTTGTGAAGTGATAATATTTACTTGAGAGAGCCTACGTATTAATACAGTCCAGAATTGTTATTTATATGTATTATCATTCATAATAAAATCAAAAATGGGGAAAAAAAAAAGGTATGGTATGGTTGTAAAGGGCATCAGGCAGACATCAGGCAATCCTACTTCTCTTGGAGAAGCAAACTAACCTGATTCTATGCTATGCATAGGATCCAGTTTAATATGCTGATTAATTACAGATAAGGCCAAAGGCAAAGGGCTTGTTCCATCTTGGTTTGGCCTTTAATGCAGGGACTGCCTGCAAAGATGGGGGAGATAGAGCTCTGTGATGATTCCTATTTCTACTTCATCTAATTCAAACCAGTCGAAATCATTACTTTAAGCAGCTGCAGGAACACATTTTTTTATTTTTATCATTTAAATGTATTCCAACTGTTGAAATCTGGTTTCTTGCTGACATTTTCCTTACACATGGACATGATATACTCAGTTTTGGAGACTGACAATGTCTGGAAATGTTACTCTTACCAAGAAGAAGAGGTCAGTATACTTACATTTTTTGTTGCCCATTTCTCAAGTTCTGTCATGCAATGGTATGATAACAATTTAATTAAATCCTAACCTGGGGGCAGAGGCCATAGATATCGGTAGGTTTACAGCCAGGTATCTGAATAACACCATTTCTCTAGAAAAATGGCTGTTGTTTCAAGATATGCTTTATTTTATTGAATTAATAGGTAAAACCACAGCTCAAACCTGTAGTTTAAAAGTATGATTCTTGGTTATTTAAGCAGAGGACTCTCAAGTCAGCCTAGGAAAATTTGTAAGCTAAGTCTAAATTTTGTTATTTTATTTTTAAAATATTTTTTTTTTTTTTTTTTAGTTCTGGAGATATTTGCAGAGGAGAGTCATAGGACTTGGCAAAGGGTTGAAGAAGGTGCCTTAGACAGAAAGACCCAAGGAGTTCAGTCCATTTAGCTTAGCCAAGATATGATTAGAGGATTAATTAGTTTATCTCTAGTTAATAGTTAATCAGCTTGCCAAAGTTTTTAAAATTGAAAATGGGCTCTGTTAAGGTGTGGATATAGGGTGTTTTTGTTGTTGTTGTTAATGAATATAGTTAATCATTGAAGGAATTTACAGTGGGCTATGAGAAAGGTTTTTCTTCCTCCTGGCTAGAAGCCCTTAATCAAGACCAGAAATTCTGTTTTGTTTGTTATTTAAATAATACATAGTCTAGAATTAGTTTAGGGAAAAACTTTGGCGTGGTCAGAATCGCATGATCATATGATCCATTCCTGCTGTAGAATCACTAAACTGAACATTCACAGTCCCTAACTGGGCTCTAAACAAGATTGGCTTAAAATCAAGGGACATAAATATGAATTCTCTTCTTTAAATATCTTCTGGCTCTGTCAGCCTCTGCATAGAAAAGATAAAAAATATGAACAGTAACAACAAGGCTAATTCCAGTTCTAAGGAAACCATCAAGTTTCAAATTTGAAAATGTAAAGAAAAAGCAATTTTCATGACATGCTAATGAAATCAAGAAAAGCTAAAATACCATAAATATAATAGCCATGATATTAAAATTTAATGTGGAATGTTTTGAAGAGGAAAATAAGCCAAAAAAAAAAAAAAAAAAAAAAAAAAAGCAAGCTGCCAACCTGATTTGTAGTCATACATGTAACTCATGTAACTCTGGTGCCACCTTTGACTACACGTTGTGTGTACCTACTATAAATGTAGAAGAAAAAGTAAATCAGTGAATTTTACATTTACCGTGCTTTTTGAGTCTGGCATCATTTTAAATTATGAAGAGCCGGTCTACTTATTGATATGGTCTTGTGTAGTCTGTTTGCTTCTCTCTCCTATGCCCTCTCCCCTTCCTGCCTGTGTCTGCATATCTTACAGTGCATATCAATTCTTGTTAAAAATAGAAAAGTTAACGATCTTTGGAATATAAATCCTGTAAAGGCATGGGCTCAGAAAAAACCCCTTTTGGCATTCCCATAATAATCATACAAGGAGCTCAGGAAAAAAAAAAAAAAAAAAAAAAAAAAAAGTGGGATGATTGTTTACAGATAGTGTACCTGGATGCTGATACGGAGAGATCTCTCACAGCAAGGCTGTGAGACACAGCAAGTTCATTTAAACTGCAGAAAATTTTGATGAAATTGGCCTCCTGCATTTTTCCTGTAAGTGACTGCTTACGATAATGTTTTGCTTTTGAAATATTAAAGCACACATTGGGATTCTAAGTCTGTCAGTACATTCTGTTTCTTTGCTTTAAGCATGAAGTGTAATCATTGCTTGCAGCCAAAGGATTTGCAAGGCAGTATCCTTTTAAACAATGAATAAATAATTAAGATTAAGTAAGAAGTTCTGTGATAACTCTCTTAGCAAGCAGTAACTCCTTCTTTCATCCTCAAATTTGTTAACTGATGATTAACAGCTTTGTACAGATTTGACAAAATGGAGAAAAAAAGTTCTTCAGTGAATTAATCCGCTTTATCACATAGGTATTTCCATATAGAAGGAAGGGAGGAAGAATGTTACCATTTTCATATTGAAAGGAAAGTTCACAGTTTTAGAAAGTATACAGTCGATCTTAATCCAGTTTGGAAAACACAATACCAAGGCAGAAATCCAGATATGAGAACAACTGTGTATAAGGCACTGCCTGATTGAGCTGCTTATTTTTTTTTAGGAAGTTTATTTACATGGGTTATAAATCAGCAACAAAGCAAGTTTACATCTCTCATTTTCATTGTTTAATGCTCTACTGATATTTAGAATGCAAGTGATTTGGGGCATGCTACCTGTCTCAGACATAACTTTAAGATATACTTCTATGGGTATACCTTCCAAAGATACTCAGATACACATTTCTGCACATCGTTTGTAGTATTTTAATCAGCTATTGTGGAAGAAATATTAATTTAATTAAAAAAAAAAAAAGATTTTAAGTTTACATCATGTCAACATTTGTTTAATTACTTTCTGAGATGCTAGTAGCATATTTAGAAGAATCTAGGAATGTGATATGTGATTAAAAAGTAGGCAGTTGGAATGTGGGTTAGGCTTTCTGGCAACCATCCATGACGAACATAGTTTCTTGCAGTAGAGTTGCCTCTGGGAGAAGGTGAGATTCTGTAAAGGATTTATGTACTTGAGGAGATGATCATACATGTAGAAGGCTTCAGAACTCTCAAATCTGATCTTATATTGTCAGCGTATAAAAGGAAAAGAAAATTAGAATAGCATTTTACCTTCTGTTAGTATAGGAATGTGGATAGTCTTAACTTTAAATTATTTATTTGTCCAAAGTTTATGTTGTATCTGAGCAGAAGAACCTATTCCTATTTTATTTTTCTAAGTCTAGGTCATACAAAATTATTTACCTATGGTTGTGGTCAGTAATTACATGGTTTCTTCCACTGAGGTGGAAGCTCAGCATACTCAACGTTTTTTCCAGCTTTTGAAAGAGGCTTATAAACATCTACCTAACATGATGCAGTTCCAAGTATTTTCTTGAATCTTTTGGGATTTCAGCAGAATGTAGGTGAAAACCAAAGCTGGGGTGGTTGAATCTTGATGACAAATACTCAGAAAATTCTAAAATATGGGACCTGTTGAGAAATGAAGTATAGTGTGGTAGAGGTCTCTCACAGCAGGTTCTCAGATGCTCATGTTAGCATTGCATAAAAACTATGAAATTCCAGAGGACATTGATAAATGTTACCTCAATATTAGCTGAAAACAGCTTCTATTTTAGAGCTTTCACAATAACTCTGTTTGATAAGGTAATCTTTACCAGTAGTAGTTGGTAGAAAGGGCAAAAGACAGATTGTCTTCTTTTCAATACTTTAGAAATTTCAATACACTAGTAGTACTTGTGTTTTAAACTGTCTTTGTATTGTACCTTTGTTTATTTATGTATGTATTTGTGCTTATTTGTTTATTTTGTTGTTGTTGTTCATTTCTTTCTACCTCTTAGTTCCTCAGAATTGTCAGCTTGGTCATTAACAAGAGTTAGACTAGTTCCCTAACTAATGTAAGTCATTAACTGATTTAGTTGTTACTAGATTCTCGTTTATCAAGGATTGGTGCAAACTGCAGGATTTCCCTCCTTCAAGTCAATGACATTACAATATTGCAAAATTAGCATTAGACTGCAGTTGCCTTTTGGGTCCCTAGGAATGTTAACAGGCAGCTATTTAGCCATATCAAAACAGGCACCTGTCTGCCTGGAAGACTTTTTGATATTTTTCGATTTCTGGGACATTATTTCAGTGGTCCTTGAATATTTCTGGGACTTGAAATTGCAGAGCATTTTCAGAGTAACTGTAAAGTGTAAGAATTAGTAGTGCTTTCTAAGGACAGTTGATGCGCTGTATGTATTCTCAAAAAGTGACACTATGTCGTTTAACCACCTTTTGTTGTTATTAGAACTTAAGTAGTAATTTTGGATTTTAAGAACTTCAATATCTGCAGCCACTGGTTAGGATTCAAGGGTAGATAGTAAGATGTTTAGGCACATACCTCTCTAATTTGATTTCATGACTAGTTTGTGTTTTTAAATGGGCAAACAGGAACTGACTCAGATCTCTAGGTAAAAATGAATCCAGTGAAAGGTGAAGGGAGGCAGACCTTTTACACTGGAAACAATAACAAAACTAAATGATTTATCACAGTTGGATAAAAAACAAACAAAAACAAACAAAAAAACCCACCGCTGTCTGCTGAATTTCTGTTTAGAGTAAATATTCAATTTAATAATTTCTTCACTGTAAGAAATTCAGACTTAGGGAGAGATTTCTGTGCCTATTTTCCAATTATAAAAGTCCTATTTATTTTAAAAAAGTTATGTTGTTAAGTATGAGCAATGTTTTCTAGGCCTAGTTTTGTCCCAAATTTAGGTGAACTTCTGAAGTTTTCTTGTCACGCATACTTTTTATTTGTTCCTGTTTAGGCCTTTACTAAACTTTAACAATATGTAAGTTGTATTCCTTTCCTTGTTACCGCTTTTTCCTTGCTTACCAGAAAACACAGTTTCTTCTTTTTTCTACCTTGAATTTTCACCTTCATTTTCTGTTGGAACTAGGTCTTGCTTGGGCTTCCTTGTGCTTATGACTATGGTTCAGACTGTCATTTACCTTTTTTTTTTTTTTTTTTTTTTTTTTTTTTTTACCTTTTCCTTTGGAGATGAATATCAATAAACAAATTTAGAGTGTTTGAAGGTACACTTGGATGTTTGGTGTCAGCTGAAGGTTATTAGGGATAAGAAATTCCTGCTTTCTGCCATTTGTCCTTCTGGGTATTACTGCCACATTCAGAGCAGCTGTCAGAAACTGTTCTGTAAGCTCTTCCCAAAACTGGTTTAGTTAAAGGAATCGAGTCAGCATTTTTTTCTAGCAGAGTGAAATCAGAATCATTTTGACAGAACTAGGGTAGGGTTAAGCGTATGTGGATTTCTCTGCTAGCTTTGGACAGTAGTCTATGGGAGATGTCAGAGGAGGAAGATGCCAATGGAGGTATACTAGCGAAAGAGTTAATGTGTACTGGGATGAGATGCAGTTTGAGAAACATGTCAGACTTTGTATGAGAGAGAAATGAGAGAAGAAATATAATTTATTTTGGCACTAGAAAGGAAGTAGGCTTACATGAGTTGATTTAAGCTAATGGGAGTTTTTCTTTGTATTCATTTCTGGTTTACTATATATTTAACTTGCTGAGTTTTATAATGGAGGAATATTTCCTAGAGGATAAACCTTCATCCTATTAACACAGCTGACAGTGGAATTAAATGCATTCTACAGCTTTGCAAGACTTAGCCATCCAAGTCCTTGAGGAAAGAGTCCAAGATTACTGGATAGATAAACAACAGATTTCCAAATTCTAAATGTTCTTAATTTTTATTGTATCCTTGTCTACATCACTAGCTAATGTCAGAGGAGAAGACATGCAGGTACATCTGTGCTATATGATGAAGAGTTGTGCAGTCTGTTCTTAGCACAATGGATGTAGACGTATGCATAATTCACTGGAGTATTGTATGGAAATATGAATGCAAGATGGTTATATTAGCATGGTTCTGCAACTAAGTTACCAGTCCCTGACCCTTAAGGATTTTAATTTAAGGTACAGCACAAGGTTAATGTCTTTATTTTGCTTCCCATCCACAGGCAGCTAGATTGCTGCTTTGCACTGTCCTCCTTTTGTACGGTGCATGACAGTGCATAGCTTTTAAGAGACATATTTTTGTACGCCAATATTATAGTGCTCACTTGTTTTCACATAGTTTGCTTCTGGTGGGATTCCATTATGTAGCCTGAGGCATAGTTTCTTACTTTAAACTCTGTGACCCTTGTAACAGTTTTAGAGTAGGCTCAGCAATCCAGTGCTCTTCAGCACAGCACCTCTTTGCAAATGATTATGTTCCATTGATTTTTGTGGTCCTGAAATCTAACGCTTGCTGAACTACCGTGTTCTGGGTGGGGAGCATATTAAGGAGCATATTAACTCGACTATGTACAGTAGTCTGCTGTCATAACCATCTTCTAAAGGGCTTTCTGATCCAAGAAGGCACTTAAAAGTACCTTCCTGCTTTCCTATGTGTTGCTGAAGCTGAATCAAAATACTGGTGCCTGGGCATGAACAGGTAGTTATTTAAATGCATTTTCCTTCTATAGAAACTTGATATCAAAAACTGACCTATCTAAGAGACGATGGACTCTGCTTCAGGGAGAAAGTGTGCCCTGTGCAGGAAGAAGAAAATATGTTATAATTGATTGCTGATTTTAGTAATAATATGTCAAAATAAAGCATAAAATATCCTCAAATAGTTGGGTTTGGAAAGTTATTCTCCAACTTCCATTTACTATAGAGAATGGGGTTTATACTATTGAACCATGTTTCAAATTTTTTTTTGTATATGCATATATTTTAAATTAAAGGAGTTACGTGAACTTCTAGCACACTGCTTACAATGATTTCTTTTAATGTGGACATTATTTATACTGAATAGATTTCTCTTATTTCGTTATACTGAATAGGTTTCTTTATACTGAATAGATTTCTTCCTACAACTTTGTCTGACATTTCATTAAGTCTTCCAGTAAAAAAGACTGATTTTTTCCTGTCTTTGTTCCATCAACCTAGTTTATATTTATAGTGTACTGCAACGTGATTTGGAAATACATTTTGGCATCACAGTCATTTTTGTGAATTTGTAATTGACTAAGTCTTCATTCCTTACTATAATGTATTCAGAGGGGAGCAGGTGAACAATATGGTTAAATCTCATAATCATAGCTGACTTTTTAAAATATCTCCTTAATAGCAGTTCCCTCTCGCCAACCCCTGACATCAGACCGTGTTATGTACATTCTGCTGGTTACCTTTTTAGCACTAGGAAGGAATTATTTTCTTATCAGCTTTGCTGGACTCTGGCAAAAGCCTATCAGCAGCCCAGAGATTGGTTGTCTTACAACAATCTCTGCTATGATAAATTGGCAGGTGCCTAAGTAAGTTACTTTTGCCTCATCAGGACTGTTTCACAATTAAATTAGAAAATGTATTTAGGGGGACATCTTTATTAAGGAAGCTGGAGAATAGCCTGGGCACAGGCATGTGAAGAAATCATTTCTCTAAATCCCACTTGTTTGGAGTGTTTAAAAAAACATGTATAAAAAATAAGAAGATGACCTAGGATTGCAGATTCTTGAATCCAGGTATGTTTAGATAATGAAAGAGCCTTAATTCAAGATGTTGCTGTATCTTTACTCACAGAACACAAGAACCAAAATAGAAAATAAAATTTAACTATCAGTGTGATACAGAGTTAATCTGCTGCTTTAAAAAAAAGAATAACGCTGAAGTCCATGAATATTTTCAAGCATTTCTGTCAAAATGCGATATGGTTTATGTCAACTCAACTAACAAACATACGGCATGCAATATGTTGTTGAGAGTCTCAAGCTGTGTCATCAGCATATTAAAAAAAAAAAGTTCATGAATGTAGAATACAACTAAAAGTTCCATAATATGTTAAAAAAAATCTTCACTAGTATAGTCAAAATAAGTTTTTTCTTTCATTTATATCTCACTGAGACTAATCGTATGCCACTGGAATTGAAATACATTCAAGTATTACCAACCCTGTAGACTCCAACAGTCTTCTAAGAAGTATGAATTTATTAAAGTGATTTAAAGGTCTCTTACAAGTCTTGAAGTATATTTGGACTTGATGTTTTTCAGCGACAAGACTGAATATTCCATATTTTACTACGGATTTCAATTTTTATTATTGCTCTCATTATTTTCAAAATTTGATGGTTTTTCATGTGGAGAGCCTTCTTTTTAGCCTTCTTCCATGACTTATTATATTTATTTTATATAATGTATATATAAATATATACTTATTTACATAATGTAATATTTTTTCCCCACAAGCTTATACTCTTCTGGAGAAATACAACTTTATCTTCATTTCTGAGCTTTGCAAATGACCCAGTTATTTGTAATACATCTGTACTGCCTTTTGTGCCTTTGTCTCTCTTGTCCACTATCATTTGCTGGCTGTTCAAAGTACAGATTGTATCATGTGACTTAAACCTTTATTTAAAAGCTATGTTTTTGATGATGATTATTATAGAAAGGAATTATTTGCACCAGTTATTTGCATACTTTCATATTGTTTTCTGGGTTGATGTTTTGTTTCTTGTTTCTTGCATTTGTTTCCTTAATTCTACCTTCCTATCTTCATAATTAATTGCCTCAGAAATACTTAAATAACTTACAAATAGTATGAATGCAATGTAGCTTTGAATAATTACGGACTCAGCGTCTTTACAAACAAAACATGAAGTCTAGCCTGTGCTTCTCTGCTTTCCGTGTTTACTCCTTCAATAGTAGAAATACTGCAAAAGTAGATTTCAGACTCAGACTTTGCAAATTATCTTCAAGTTTTGCTTAATCACTTTATATACTGGTAAAGAACATCACTTGCGTCAAATGGAATTTCCATTGCATGATTTTCACTGCATGTTAAAAGATGAGTTTATGCACTATGAGTCAATAAATGCAGACAGTAACCAAAAGTTTTGATTGCATAGGAAAAAACCTGCGGCATATAATAAAGCCTTCTCTAAAAGATATTGAAACATGATGAACCACAACCATTTCTTGATTAACTGAGTTTTTTCAATTTGCTACTTAAAAAGAGCTATGAATATTGTTCAGTCATACTTTCCTATCAACTCCTTCCAAGAGCCTGTCAAAACTGAGATTACCTATTATCTAGAATATTAGAACCAAAACAATTCATTTCTTAAGTGATGCAGAAAGATTATAATCTGCAACTAGCAGATACGTAAAACCACTTTCCTGCAAGGTGTGAAATTAAGAAATAAAATCTTGCCTGTCACTGTTATATATGATTTTATGGACTGTGGTTCTGAAAATTCAACATCCTCAACATCCTGGACTTGTTATTTAAATAGTCACAGACACATACTGTCCTGGACCATTATACTTATATTTTGAAATCCATTGACTGAATTGTTTGTCTTCACATTTTAAGTTCTTTAGGACAGTGTTTGCACTGTCTTCCTAACTTTGGTCATTGTTTAATTTAAAAGGAACTTTCTTAGTCTGATTTAGTCAAGGTTGCAGAGAGTTTTCTCTCTTCCCATATTTCTTTGTTTTAACTGTTACGGACTATTGGACAAAGATGCACAGACTTCTCTTCTTGTTCCATCTGTTTTTGCTCAAATTCTGCCTCAGATCTGGTTCTCAGAGCCTCCTCAGGCTGCTGCTTTGTTCTTGCAAAGGGCTTTTTCTTCACAGATACATTTGTTTAATTTTTTTTTTTTTTTTTTTTTTGAACAAGCATTTTGGAGATGTTGGAATCACTAGGCAAGACGTGTACTACTGTGCCTTATCTATCTTGTATCCTAGTCTCTGTCTCTCTGGCTGTGGATCTAATCTATATTTCTAATACAGCTACATTGCCATGGCAACTAGAAGTCTAATACAAACTACACAGTAACATTAAGTTTTTACAGAAAAAGCCCTATTTTCTGCTACTCCTTATTCAGCAGCTGTTGCTTAGTTACTTGGGGCTGGGCTTTACCTAATGACAAATGGGAGCAAGGGAAGGTTTGTTCGTGTGCCCTACCTCAGGTATAGTATGAAGAGGCCTTTTGACCTGAGACACTTCTGTTAATCATGGTGCCTCCTGTACATGTTGCTTCCTGGGGTGAGACAGTGGTAAAAATTTACCATTGGCCTATAATGGTAGGAAATTACTCAGTCTTCTCTTTCATCTTTCCATTTTCTGTATTGTTGTCTCTGATTTGTATTAACTTCTCTGATGGTGGGTTAGGAGCTATGGAGCCAGAATTTCTGCTCCTGTTGTGAACCAATGGAGGCAGCAGCTACTTAATGCTGCTGCTCCTGCCCACTTGGGCCAGGGTACTAGGTAACGCATCTAGGTATGTATATAATGTCATGTTCACAGCACACATTGGAGCTCAACTGAGAGCATTAGGCTCTTGCAGGATGCAGAGATGTAGGTAACAAATCCTGTTATAAGGCTCCTCATTAGCCCATGCTGTGCCATGCCAGTTTAGCCGCATGGCTTCCAGCTCTGGAATTGGTGCCTTGGTATGGTCCTGCCCTGCACCACACCTACCTTGGGCATAGGTGAAAATGGGCTCAATGTGAGTGCAGGTATCTCTTGCCTTGGCTTCCATGAGCATGAGTTCACATCAGGTACCACTGACTGCCTCAAAACTTTTTTTTTTTCCCCTACAATTTGAATTGTAGGGGAAGAGTGTGGTCTACAAAGACAAATTTTTCAAGAATAAGGTAAATGAGTCTCAAAAGGTAAAGTAGTGCTAGACTGAGAACGCGAATAACAAGCACAGCAAAAAACAGCCTCTCTGAATCGGAGTGAACTGAGTGATGTTGCAGAACTAACTGAAGTACATTTTAAGCTACATTCAATTGAGACTTTAAAAGCAGTTTTTAACCCAAGCAGTATTACTTTCCATAGTCTCAACATCTGTGACTTGTAGGTATGCTATGTTTGGGGTGCTTATTTGGGGTGCTTAATTTCAGAGAGTCTGATAAGTTATTTCATATTCACTGTTGATTACCTTGGGAATTATCCACTCAACCCTAGCATCCCTCAACTGAAACAGGTTCTCTTCTGGCCTGGTTACATTTGGCATCACTAAACAAAAAGAAACCTTAAGTGTGTTAGCACTGAAATAATTGCATTTGTTCCCAGACAGTCAGCGCAGCAGTAAGGAAGCAGCTATGTGTTGGACTAACATAAATGGTTTAACCTCATCCAGCTGTATGGGCTTTTAAAGATGCATCTAGAACATGTTGCTTGCTTGAAAGATCAGTCTGGAATGCAGCGGTGAAAAGTTCTTACATGAAATATACATTATATTGCAGGATCAAAGTAAATGTTTTTAATTCTCATTTAGACCTATGTTTTTAAATTTAAGAAAAGCTTGAAAATTCACTTTTTCAAAAAAAAAAAAAAATATCCTTTTATGTGTGACAAATGTGGGTATTTTGTTGCATTGTAGATCAGTTCTCTACCTGGAGCAGAAGTTTGTGCCAAAATCAGGCATTATTTTTTTAATGTGTCTGTTTGCAGAGAGATTCAGGATTCTTCTTCCATCAACAAATAGGAATAAATTCCACCCAAGCAGGCTTTAGGAATCTTCAGTGAGGGTACCATTGTCTTGTTGTTAAAGCAATTGCTTTGTCTTCTGAAAAGTGCAAAAAAATCAATCACTTCAAACACAGAAAGTATCTTTCTTCCTACCTTTATTCTCTGTATTTTGAGTCTGGAAGACTATTGTTTGGGGGATTTTCTTGTTGGTCACTTCCCTTTTTGTGTAACTTCTCTGTAAGCCAAAGAAAGGCTTGAACATATCAAAAAATCAAATAAAAACAAAACAATATACATCCAGGTCTATAGATATGTACAGGATATGTGTGTGTAAATATACCATACGTTTAGCAAAGAGCTTCCTGTCCGTAGAGAATTTATTTCAGGTTATTGTTCATCAGTACCCTCTGGTGTGCAAGTTGTTTCACTTTTTTGGTAAGTAATGTACCTTTAAATATTGAAAATGTATAACTTGTTTGTTCTCCTTTAGAGTGCTAATTTTCCTTACTTTTGTCCATTTCTTTATTTTAATGAGAAAAAGTGATCAGAATATGTTCTGTTATTGACTTAAAATAACAAACAGGAAAAATTACAGAAGCTAGCTTTCAGAGTGGAATATTAAAGAAAAAAAATCTCATGATTCCGTAGAAGATTATTTTTAATGGATTGAGTTCACTTGCTAGGAATGCACTGGGGGGTTTTGTTTGTTTTTCAGTTTGTTCTGCTTTACTTTAAGATTTTTTCAAGACATTATTTCCCCCATGAACTATGTTGTGAAAGCATTCTTCATCTGTACACTTAGCAGTAATTGACATAATAGTTCTGGTTTTCTGAAATCCTTTAAGACTGAATATAAAAAGCCTTTTCATTAAATGGCTGTATGGCAAAGGTAAGAATTGTAGTTTTTGTTTTGTATGGAGCAGAGAAGGTTGACATTTACATGAAGAATCATAGAAGTTTATCCAAAGATGCGCTTTTTATTTATTTATGCATTTTATTCATTTTTCTACTATTTTAGAATGGAGTAATTATTTGCCTCTCTATCCTGCTACATAACAAGGAGCCATACTGGATTTTTCTTGGATCCGTGTTTTGTGAAGAGAAAAGGAGGCATGCTCTTCTGGTCAAGTATTAGTATGCTTGGCTAGAATATAAACTGTTTCAAAACACCATTTGGCTAAAAACCTACAAAGACAATTTTATGCTGTACTTTGTTTATCTAGGTGTCTTTCTTACATCTTTTATTTGGCATGTTCCTAAAGGAGCAAATAATGTTAAGAATCCATAAGTGATATTGTAATGTATTTGTCCCTAGATGTATTTGTGCATCTGCTCTGTGTTTTCAGTATGTTTTAATGCTAGTTTCAGAAGCTTTGAACCTGACAAACGTTTTAATATCAGTGGGGCTTTTTCCAACTGTTTTGGTCTGAATGGAGCTTCCCTTCTACTCAAATTGTGCAAGTGGTCTTTTGTGCAAGGAGAATGTGTGACTCAAAGCTTATAAAGCAGTACAACATTAAGAGATGATTGACTTGAGAGGGTGAGACACAGTTACTTGTCGTGCTGATAATAAGTGTACTCTCATTGCTGGTACTTAACACATTTGTATTGTGTTGATACTTCCAGGAATGTACTGATGTTTAGATGGCTTATTATCATCCAGTATGACTGAATGTGTTTTGCAGACTAAAACACCTCTTTCTAGAGGTTCTCATGCCTCCATTTGTTGTATACAACAGGCATGATGTGGTGGGTAAAAGTAGAGGTCTTTAATGTCTCCCATTGTAAGTGTCATTATGGGACCTTCTTGCACTGTGTGGTGTAACTAAATTGGCTTGTTTCTATAATTCTGTGCATCTCTTTGATTATCAGAAGATTAGGAATTAGACATTTATAGTAAAATGTTAATTTACATGTTTGCCTGGTCCTTTTTTAGAACAGTTTTTGTAAAGGTTTGTGAACAGGTCTTTCCTTGAGCAATTTCTGAAAGGATGGCTTTTATTTCCAAGGCTGTACCTTGCCTTTGTTGTATATCACTTTAACAACAGCTCTGCTAAAATTGCCCCTTTTGGTATGTTATGCATTAAATATTTTACAACACAATTGGCTTACAATTGGCTTCATTTAGCAGCCATCACATTTGCCTTCATTTCCTGTAGTTTGCAATGCATTCCACTGGCTTTCTGTGTTGTACGTCATAATGCTTTTTCCTGCCCTGCCACTGGTACAGGTCTCGATTTCCTGGTTGCTGACAGTCATGGTTCCATCAGCCTGTGCAGAAATTTCTTCTTACCATGTGTCAGAACTAGCTCTGTTTTCAGTCTTTAATTTTGCTTCTATGATAAAATTGATGCATATAGAGGGTCTCCATTCATTTTGGTTAATTCTTATGTTTTGCGTATTTGCTTTCTCTTTGCTAGCTATAATTTTATTTTAAATTTTATTTTATTTTGTTTTATTTTATTTTATTTATTTATTTATTTTCTGACAGTATTTTTTCATGTATTTTAATTTGTTTCTCAGTCATACCCTGGCATCCTACAGCTCCTCAGAGTGTTATTTCTTAGCTTTCATAGTCTTGGGCTATGTCTTCTCTAAAAATACAGAATTATCCTGCTATCTGTAGTCACATCAATTTATGGTGTGATCCTCTGTCAGCACTACTGGGTTTTGGCTTGGGATCTCCTCTGCGAAGGCCTTTTACAAAATTGCCAGGTAGACAATCCTGTTTTCTTATACTGTATTAGTGATAGGTATAACTGTCCCATGTGCTTGGCTCCTGTGACAGCTGCTCTATTACAGAAGAATCTTGGTAGCTCTTCCAGAGATGGACAGCATGTGCATACTTCGACTTTTGCTCCAAGACCCTAATATTCTTTGTTCAAACCTGCTTATGTCCTGTATTGAGAGCTTTGCTCTAACCACTTCAGAGAGCTACCTTTCCATTGTTTGCTTTTAGCTGTTTTATCTGAGAAGTTAAGCAGAGTCAAACCAGGTCAGTTGCTGAATGGGTAGCCTCAAAGGTAGCTGATTTGCTGCAGGAAGTTTTTTTATGTTTAATTGGGTTGCAAGCTATTCTCAGAGTCAGGACTAAATCTCTATTGCCAAATTAACTAGCATTAGGGAGGACTTTACCACTGTAATTCTGTCTTTCAAATGAACTAAAGTTGAATCTCAGGCCACCATATTCACTACTGAATAAATAATAAAAAATCATGAAAGCCATTGTGAAAATAAATGCATCTGGCCATACTCCAGTTCTTGCCACTTCAAAGGAGAAGGGGCATGTAATTAGGGCAACATTGGAAACTGAAACAAGTATATATTCACCACTATGCCTCTGCGCCATCATACACTTGAAGTCTTTACCACTCCATATACCTGTGAGGAGGGAATGTGCTTTCTGATATTGCTGAATGGTTCACAGCACATGAAGCAAAATGGACAAACACCTTCGTCTGTGCCTACAGTTGTCCAGATGCTTTGATCTGCGAGCTGATGCATCCACATTACCCAGTAGAAGGACAGGGAAGGGAAGAGAGAGAAAAAAGCAAAGGCAGTTGCCAAAATTGGCACCCAGCCCTAGCTCTTGAATATGTTGGATCACCCTGAAAAGCATTCATATTAGTGTTGAGTAGTATAATTATTAGATTGTTGGTGTATGTCCCAGCAAAGTATGTGATTTTGTTATTCTTTAAAATATGACCAGACTAAATATGTTGTCAGTGTCATCAAAACTAAGCTAATTTTGCTGCTATCTTTGAGCCAAAAGGATGCCGGATTTTGCATTCTTTTCCAGTGCTTGGTTCTGCAGGCTGTGCACATACTGCTTTATTGTATGACAGTACTGCTCTGCAATGTTAGCGGCTGCCCTTGAGGCCAGATATTACATGAAGGAACACCATTTTGGATGCTCGTATCTTTGTCAGCTTTCCAGGAGAAATTAACGGTCATATTACAGAGGCAAAATAACTGGGGAGAAAACAAAGGATTATCAGTAACAATTTTTCTTGGTAAGAACATAGAGTATGGAAACAGCAGTATGCCACATTTTCTTCATAGTAACTGAATTCCTTTGTAGGAATTTTCTTATTTTCTTCTTATTTTTATTATTTTCTATAAAGTTTCTGTAATTGGAAAGCAAAATGCACTATGTATGAATTAGTTTATTTCCATAGACTTATCTTACTCTAGACACTATCATGGATTTTGTGAATTAAAGTACTTTTCATTATAGTGCTAACCTCTGTCATGCTGATGTACATCTTTCAGTCTGCACACTGTGGTTGCCTTTGTTGAGTGTTCAGCCCTACGTCTTAGCATCAGCAGTATCTGTGACAGCAGGTTAACTGCTACATGCATTTTTACTGTTCTTTCACAATATATTTCAGATTCACGTCAATGTAGCTATTTGCTTGGAGACTGGTTTTGTATTAAATGTCAATAAAAAAACTGATAGCATCTACGCAAACAGCAGTGGAACAAAATCCCATATAATTGCAAGTAATCCCATCTAAAAGGTCAGGGAATACTTGAATTGTTTTTGGCTGTTACTGTCAGGAAGCACAAGAAGAAATTATGTTTCAAGATGTGTGGCAGAAGACGTTTACACTTCTTGTCTTTGAATCAGCCCCCTAACATCACATAAATTATTTTGCATTTATATTATGTTCTTACATTTTATTCTTTTCCTCCCTTCTCAGATTCCTGAGTATTCACAAATACTTAGTTACCAATATTGAAAAGTAACTATTTTGGAAATGCAGATGACATTCACCAAAAATCTGAAAACTTCATATTGTTTCTAAATGAAGTAATGGGGGCAATTTAAGCAGAACATAATTACTAAAACTAAGAGTTGCCCAGAACTATAAGCTTAACATATGTTATTGAAAGATGGTCTTCTAAAAATTTAATGTGGATATATGGCCAGGAACTTCGTGGCATTTAGGATGGCACATGTTCTTGGAGATGTGTCCATGTAACAGTCATCAAATTTACAGCAAGGAGCTTGGTTTTGAGATTGGTTTGCCTGAGGGTGTAGTAACTAGTAGAGAGAGGTAATTTTCACTTATAAGGTATCTGCCTTCAGTTTGTTACTGTGGATAGATTTATTTTTTTCCTCACTTCAATTTTTACTCCAGTATTAAAAGGATTAAACTGTGTGACCTAATTTGCATTAAAAAAAATGCATAAAATTTGACTGATAGATTGCTCTTGGCATATTGTAAAAAGAACAGCATGATAGACATGCAGGGTATAGGAAGGTAGTGAGTTACCACCAGGAATAATTTAGAAGGAATCCAGTCATCAGAGACTATATTTTAATTGTGCCCTCTTGTTTAGTATGTTTGTTTAATGCTCCTTTCAGGGAAAAAAAAAAAAGTTAAAAATTTCCCATTAGTTTCATAGTCACTAGATTAATGTTTTTCTTGATCAGAATTTGGATGATTAGGGGTTAGTGTTGTCAACATAATGCAAAATATAGACTCAAATGTACATGTTCAAGGAAAATTTTCTTGGCTGTATTTCCCTTGAGTTCTCTAATCCATAGTACAGCTATATAAACACAAAAAGTGGCTCTAAGTAGATGGGCTAATAAAAATGATCCACTACAATAGTGACATGGGTATTTCAATATACTTTAATTAAAAATAGGATTTTATATACATTTTATATACGTATTATACATAAATATGTATTTTAAATGCCAGTGGAAGAATTTTTCATTCAGCTGAAAGCTTAAAAGCCTTGACAATGAAAGTTGTCTCATGATCTGATGGAACACAACTTTTTTAGTTGTGTTCATTTATTTCGTATTTACTGCTATGGAACCAACATGGCAGCTTAAAAACATACTTGGGCAATCTGGGGTTTTAGGAATTGCTGGGTCAAGAAGGTACTAAAATGTAGTAAACAGAAATAGTTTATTTTCAACATCAAGGATTTGTTTTGTACTTTTCAACCTCAATGGGAGTCAAAAATAATATGAGATTGTAGTGAAATTTGGTTCCAGCATTTTCCAAATAATAATTGGTGTTATGTACTATAAGATTTTGTGTTTGGATATATACCATAATTCATCCAAGTATGGGAAAAAAAAAGTATTTTATTTTGTGTCCCCACCAGTAAACATTTAAATATAGCAATAATGGCCTTATCAAATTGAAGATTAAAATAAATATCTAAAGTGTTGCCATGAGATATTCCAAGGGTTTAAAGAAATAAAATTGAATAAATAATCTACTGTTACGTTGACTCACTTATGTCCTCCAGAACAAGTGCTCAACAGGGTCACCTAGAACATGTTGCACAGGGTGTCCAGACAGGTTGTATAGAATTTATTTTGACACTCTTTATTAACACAGGAAATTGCAATAGTTTGCAGACACTAAATTTTGGGGTACTGAATAAGCTGAAGATGATAACAGAGTTGAAGAGATTCCATTTCAGAAAAATCTCTCCGTTCCGCTCCAAAAAATAAAATTCTTTCTTTCCCTAGATCCAGCCATTGTAAATGGAGTTTATTGGTCAGAATCCTTAAATAAGGTGTTTGTTGATAACTTTGATCGTGACCCTTCTCTCATCTGGCAGTACTTTGGAAGTGCAAAAGGATTTTTCAGACAATATCCAGGTAAGAAGAATACAGGTTGAAAAAAAAAAGAAAAGCTATGGTTGCAAATTTCCATTGAGCATTTTCACAAATCCTTACATTCACAGATACTTGCAAGTTCAATTTTAATTTATCTACTTTTCAGAAAGATTTCTATTGAGTGTTTTCAATGTTTGTTGTTTCAATGTCAATCTTTTTTTTTTTTTTTTTTTTTTAAATGGTCAAAATACAAAATGTATGACCTGTGAGTGAACCTCTTAATATAGCAGTACCTGTTGAGATAAGCAATGAAATGTTAAGCACATACAGTTTGAAAGGGACTTGGCCAGCATGTCATGAAAATGGTCAGCACCGAAGACCAAGTATGACAATACTTCAGTGACAATAGTATGATGTGCACAGTAGTTCTGAAGAGGTTTTCACTTTAGAGTAGGTTATAAAGGAGTGAGAAAATCATAAATCGTATTGTTTCTGTCAGTGCTATTTTATCCTTTTTTTTTTTTTTCTCAGCATTAGCTACCTTATAATAGCAAATGTAAAATTCAAATATGAAACTCTTAAACATTACTTTGTCACAACATCACAGATGCATTTTGAGAAGTTACTGTGTAAAATTTTGTAATCTTTTTTTATATTTTATTTATTTATTTATTTATTTTCTGAACAGGTATTAAATGGGAACCTGATGAGAATGGAGTCATTGCATTTGACTGCAGAAATAGAAAGTGGTAGGTAATAGATGTCCAATGTTTAAGAAATGTAGAAGAAAGAAAAGTTCAGTATTTTAAAGAACAAGATGTTTTGTCTTTCATCTTAGGTACATCCAAGCAGCTACTTCTCCAAAAGATGTGGTAATTTTAGTAGATGTCAGTGGCAGTATGAAAGGGCTTCGACTAACCATTGCTAAACAGACAGTTTCATCTATTTTGGATACCCTTGGTGATGATGACTTCTTCAATATAATTGCTGTGAGTGTCTCAGGACTTTTTTTCCATCTTTTTCTTCCATCTTTTCACAGAGAATAATGCAATGACATATAATCTTTTGTTGCTATCTATTGTGTTTTTATCACAAAATACAATTGAAAAATGTTGAGGGCAGGTGATAGATATCAGATGGCATTTGGACTAACTGGAAAGACTGATTTTTCAGTGCAAGCTGGTGACAGTGTTTCAAAGAGTTTTTCTAGGAGTTGCAATCTGAAGCCCCTTAAGCTGTCATACTCATAGCGGGGTTTAATTAATAGACAACCAGATTAGGGGAAATTAATAGAATAAGATGTTAGATCTTGCTGAAGCTTGCATGGCAAGGTGAAATACCAGTGTATCTCCTCATTTTTACAGTTCTCCTCAATGTGAATCTGAAATGTGCTGTGTACCTAGCTAATTGAGTTTCAGAAGTGAAATGTTCACAAAACAACTCTAAAGCAAGATAATGAATATAAGAATCTACTGCATACTATCATTTTAATGACCCATCATAAATCTTCTAAAATTATTTTTGTCACATTTTTCATGTACTTATAATGCAACATTGAATATTATGAACACATAACACAATTTCAGATGCTATTCTCCAAAAGTAAGATTTATTGATCTGTAAAATCATGTGAAAAGCAATGCCTGATGTTTAGTATTGAAGACATATTAAGTTCTAGGATACTTTTTCCATATTGATCCTATGATATGACATTATTTTGCAAATAACAACAAGTGTATTGTAACGTTTTGTGGAAAGGTTTTACTGGTGCTTACGAACAGTGATAACTAAGAATCATCAGTAGTTCTGTTATTCGTGTGTGGTAGTTGGTTCACATACAAGCTTTAAATATATAACAAGGGGATAGTTTTACACTTATTGAGGTGTAATGGGATTGATCATGACTATGTTTTGGCTGAGGAGGGGAGATATTGATGGTTCTATAAATTTCCCTTTGATATTGTTTTGAGAGTTAGTAAATAAAACCACTTTATAAGTAAGTGCTTTTATCATTAATGTAAATCCCAAGAATGTATTCAAACTTCTGAATATAAGGAGGATTTGGGCCTTCCCATGGTATGGTAAAACAGAAGTGCCATTTTTCTATTAAAATAAACAATCCCGGTAACACTAGTGTATATCATTGACATTGTCTGGAGTATGAAATAACTATGCCTGAAATATATGTGCATGTACTGTATTTTTAATAAATTAGTTCAGAATATCTTTTGTATTAATCTTCCCTCATAATAATTACATAATTAACTCATGTAGAAGGAGGGCATAATTGATTGGTCGTAGGAGGACAGTTGGACCAGATGATCTTGGAAGTCTTTTCCAACCTTAATGATTTTATTATTCTATTAGTTTTTTATTATCCCTTTACACTGTACAAAATGTTTTCTAAAGGCATTCAGTTGGCTTTTGGGGTTGTTATACGTTTCAGTATCCTGTGCACATAAAAGTTGAGAATTTTCATTAATGGTAATAGGAGTTATGGTCAGTACATACTAATGTAATTAAAAATTCAATTAACACTTAAAAATATTTAGTAGGATAGAAAACAAATAACAACAACAAAACAAAACAAAGCAGCCAACAACAAGCCCTCAAAGCTGTTAGCAGTACATTAGTTGGATTGTTTCATATCCATTAGGTCCATTTGTTTTTTTACTAAATATATTTCAAACTTTATATGTAGCAGAAAGCAGAATTCAGTGTGAGTCTTTCCAGAAAATAAACATAAAAACACAATGTTAGAAATTGTTTTAACTTTCATGGTTAGGTTGTTGCAAGACCTATCTGAAATTGATGGACTAGATGATTGAATTGCAAGAAATTGTTTAAATACAAGAGTGATTTTGTGCTGCCTATATTAAAATGTAAGGTCAGTGTACTGGTGCATGAAAGAGATGCCTACAACAACAAGAGAAAAGGCATATTTTTCCAATTTGCTTTGAAGTGTAACTCCAGCTCATGCATTAAATTAACAATAATATCATAAAAGGAGTACTAATTTTGTCCAATGCTTAAATTTTTTAAATGCTTTTACAAAATGTAAACTCTACATTAATATTAACTGAGCTGAAAATTTTAATCAATTTTAACACTTTAGTCACACTATTTTGTCAAAATATATTAGAAGAGTATTAATTCAAAGCACAGTAGCATATTTCCCTGGTTTTAATTTGCAAAATTTTCCATTATAAACAGTTTTTGTGCAGTCTCATCTTCAAAGTCCTAGTATTCATACAGAAGGGATAAACTTTATTTTTGAGCCAGCCTGACTAATTCTACTCTGTGTGGGCAAAATGAGAGCAGGCTGGGCAAGGGGAAGGCATCCACTTGTGACCCTCTTTATGAGTGCTACAAGCTCTGGGCTGCACTTGTATCCTACTGGTTGCGTGTAGTAGTGTTAGGGGAACTTTGGAAATACCAAAGGAGGAATCAAAGGAATTGGTTTGGCTTCATTGTTGGGTGTTAGGTTGGGCTGAAAAGTAGTTGTGCCTAAAGTAGTGTGAACTCTTTACATATGTGTGTTGTTGCACAACACAGTATGAATTTGTTTCTAAGCACCTGGCTCCAGACAGTTGGCAAAGGATAAATATGAGAAATACTAAGGTAAATGTAAACTACTTGCATGGGTTTGGAAAATGCCTAATTTTTAGAATACGAATAGTGTCTGATTATAAGTCAGCAGCTGTCTTACTAATTATACGGTTCCTGACTTTAGACTTTGGCCTACTCACTTTATTGTATGCCTGCTGTACAAAGAAATAGCTAGAGTGGCAAAATAATGTAAACTAATAAAACAGATAAATGTAAGTAAGTAAATAAATTATTATAATCAGTGGCCCCAAGTGCTTAAATTATAAGAGAGCTTAAAGTAGGCTGAGGTTTTAAGAGAAGCTTGTAAAGCATGGTAATTGTTCTTTACTTCTCTCCCTCCCTCTGTCAATGAAGCGCAAGATGTTGAAAGCTGCTGCACAGTAATTAGCTCTCTGTGCTATTGCATCACAGCTATGACAAATGTAATGTGCAAAGATGTCATATACACGAGTATAGGGGTATGATATTATGTAACACTAGGAAATAAAAGAAAACAGTGTAATGCAAACTCTTGAAGGGCAGAATGCAGTCTTTTACTCAGGTGGATTCAGTTTGTAGTAGGAAATAAGAAAGTTGAGTACTGACAGCTTTGAACTAAAGAAGAAAAATCTGTTTCAAAAATCTTTTCCTGGAAAAAAGGGAGATCTATATCAGGTATTGCTGGCAAAGTCAGCACTTACTAACAGGTCTTTTGAGTCAAGATCAGGAAGCTATTTTACTTAAATACAAAATTTTAAATGTCATAGAATAGCTGCAGTACTGAGCTCAAATTGCTGGGTGAGATTGTGAAATATGTTTGGGGTTTCTGTAGATCGAGAAAATTCTGGAATGTCTTTTCTCTTTTCCATTCAGAAAAAAAGTTCAGCATAGTTAAAAGAGAGTTATTAGTGATCACATTGTAAAACACCGTATGACAATGACAAAGCCATCTGATACATGCTATGAAGCACAAGCGGTGTATTTTACTGAAGGGGGAAGGTGTACTAAAGCTTTTATCAAGTAGGTATGCCAATTTGAGATGGAGATGTTGCTTGAATGCCTCCATGTGTTGCATCAACATTCTTCAGTTTTCATGGGTTTTGGGAGATTTTTGCTGTTTTGGGCATTCTTTTTGGAAGTGAAATAATTTTGTCTAGTAAATTTTTCCATCTCATAATATTTTTAAAGGAATTTGAAGTCTATATAAGCAGAAAATTGTATAATAACTAAAATATAATCATAACAATACATCTTTGCAACAATTTGAACCATCAGAAGTTGATATATATGTTTATATACAGATTTTTCGTACTATGCTTTTGTTTGTATCTGAATGGTAGAGGAATAAACTCTGAGAAACAGAGCACGTCAGGTTGTGCTTGTTATTCACAGAACACTGCTACATAAAATACTCATTGACATGCCTTGCCATAATCCAGCTTCTTTTTCCATATGTAGCAGATTACTTTAAATATTTTATAGTAATATTCTTAAGGTGAATTAGCTACTGCAGATACAAATAGTGTCACAACTTGGCAGGGTTTCAGAAGGTTAAAAATCTACATTTTCTTGTGTTCATAATGACAGTTCGTAATGACAATTACCTCCCTCGACGGACTAGCAATGCTGTGCCTGATGCACCCCAGGATACTGTTGGCCCTCCTGGCTGCCAGGGCACACTGCTGGCTCATATTCAGCTTGCTGTCAACCACAACCACCAGATCCCTCTCTGCAGGGCTGCTCTCCAGCGTCTCATCGCCCAGTCTCTATGTATAGCCAGGGTTGCCCCGTCCCAGGTGCAGGACCTGCCACTTGCCTTTGTTAAACTTCATGTGGTTGGTGATCTCCCAGCTCTCCAGTCTGTCCAGATCTCTCTGCAAGGCCTTTCCACCCTCATCTGAGTCCACAACTCCTCCAAGTTTGGTGTCGTTATCAAATTTGCTCAGAACACCTCCTAGTCCTACATCCAAATCATTTATAAAAACACTGAAGAGGACTGGCCCTAAAATGGAGCCTTGAGGGACCCCACTAGTGACCATCCACCAACCAGATGTGGCCCCATTAACCACAACCCTTTGAGCCCTGCCTATCAGCCAATTGCTCACCCATCATATGATGTATTTGTTAAGTTGTATGCTGGACATTTTGTCCAGTAGGATCCTATGGGAAACCATGTCAAAAGCCTTGCTGAAGTCCAAAAAAATCACATCATCTGGTTTCCCTTGATCAACTAGATGGGTGATCTTATCATAAAAGGAAATTTGTTAGGCAGGACCTACCCCTCAAGAACCCATGTTAGCTGGGACCAATGACTGCCTTGTCCCCCAGGTGTGCCTCAGTAACTTCAAGAATCATCTTCTCCATAATTTTATCAGGCACTGATGTGAGACTGACAGGCCTGTAATTTAAAAAAAAAAAAAAAAAAGTGGAAAAAAAAAAGTGGTACTAATATATCATTTAAAAATTCTGATTTTACTTGCATACATGAGATATTTGAAATGGTTATCATGACTGAGAGACAGGCAGACTAATATTTTACTCCATGTTGGCTGATTAAAGATTGTTCTTGGTAACATATAAAGAAAAGTACATCTGGCAGTCTAATCTCTACTGACAGCTACCAAAATCACGCTAAAAATCCAGGCTTCATCAGAAAGTACGTTGATTAAAGAACATGCCTTAAAAAACAAACAAACAAACAAAAAAACCACAGCACAATAACAAAAAAAAAACTGAAGGCAGGAGAGAGCTTGGAAATAGGCAGTGGTGTGCCAGTGTTTGTTACAGGTTTTCAGGATATGGTGTTTTGCTGTTGTTTTTGTTTTGTTTTACAACAGAATGGAAGGCCATTTTCACTTTGGCATGTAATAATAGTGTGTGGATTTGGCATTATTATTTTGGAACAACTTTCAGAAGAAAGACTGAAGAACAGTCTGAAGAGAAACTACATGGAAGAGTACATCATTTGTCAGACCAATAAAGTGCTGTGGCTCTGAAATGCACACAGCACATTGCCAGTGACTGTAGAATTTCAGATGTCATTGCCTTGTTTTTTCACATTACCTTTGGAGCAATAGACATGGTCTGCAGGATCTCCTAAATCAGCATAATGTTGATGGGAATAAAATAGTTAGGAAAGCATGAACGTTTCCTGCAGAAAGTTTGCATAAATAACCTAGCATCTTGTTTTGCTTGGACTGCTAAACAATTGCCATGTAGATGCTAATGTAAATATTCTATATCTCTAGCAATAGGAAGTGGAGTTACTCTGGGTTTATATATATATATATATATAATACATATATACGTATTTAGAGTGGAGGACTAATTCTGGCACAATGCCTCAAGAATAATTTAATGAAGTTCTAATTAAAAACTCTTCTCTTTGCAGCAGTAGTTATGAAATTAATGAATGTGACAAACAGTACACTGTTCATGTGAATGATGATAACAGATGTCCTATGTGGAACAGGTTGCAGGGGTCTATGGTTAAGCATCTGTGCAGACAAAGGGATGGTGTTAAATTGAAGAGAGTGCAGAACAAATTCAGAGGTAAAGGCAGAGATGATCAGATCTTGCAGTGACAGAGAACCTTGTGTAAACAACACTTTGTAATAGGTTGTTGTAAGTTTTTTTTTTTTTTAATTAATTATTCCTCATGAGATGGAGGAATAATTGAATAAATGCATATGTTAATCATATGAAATGCTTTCCATCATTATTTTTGGCTTAACTTAATGTGTTGTCTTTTCTTGGTATGGATTTTCTGATTCACTTACTGTCTGTGAAAGAGTGAAACGAAGTAGAGCCAAAATGCGAAGACCTCATACTTTGTGATAACTTCTAGATTAGATCTAATTAGTAAGAAGAGAAACTAAGTGAAGACTGTATCTCTAAAACTGATGTAGAATTTTTGAAGGCATCTATATCAATCTGACATTTACCGAAAGGTTTAAAAGATTTAAACAATCAAGTCAGTTTTCAGTCAAGTGACTTAAGCATCCATGGTTCTGTTAGATCTGATGTCTGTTAGATCTGTCATGCTGATGATACTTTGTTTAAATTCTTAAGATGCTTCTGAAAGTGAGACTGGAGTATCTCATTTACTTGGACCTTGCAAGATAAGCAGAGATTCCTTTCAAGATCTGTCACAGCTTCAGGCCTTAGTTGCTTGACTGAAGTTCTGACTTGATAGACATATTCGAGATTGATTCAAGCTCCCAGAAGTTTTGGCATGGTTGTTCCACTATCAATCTTCCAAAATGTGTTATCCAATGTCTCAATTATTTGTCAGGTTTTTCTGTATATGTAAAAAAGTATTGGGAGTTGTGACAGTGATGCATCAAATCTGAACTCTTAATACTATTCAGATTTTAGCATGAAGGATATTTATACCATCTAGTGTGTACATTACCCGTTAATTACACCTGAGTGTTGGCATCCATTCAACTGAATGTTCCTTTTTAAAAGTCTAAACCTCTGAAACACTAGGAAGCATGTAAAAGAAAAAAAAATATACCATGGCCAGCTTTCAAAAATGAACTAAATCATATTGTTTTTGCTGCATATTGAAATGCATATTTCAATGTAGTTCTAAATAATTAAATTAAAATGTATATTTCAAAGCTTTTAATTAAATTTTTCATCCTACTTTTTATTTCTCTCCATAGTATAATGAAGAACTTCACTATGTTGAACCGTGTCTGAATGGAACATTAGTTCAAGCAGACAGAGCAAACAAAGAGGTAAGAAATTAAAGTAACAAAACAACAGAGTTAGGATGCAGAGCATAACAAGGTACCATGATGATCTTTTTTTGGAATAATGCATTCCATTATTAGAATTTATTAATTCTTCTCCTTGTGCCATTTCAAAGAAGTGTGATGTGACTCAGTAGGAAGAAAAATAAAATGCTATGAATTTCCTAAATAAAAATAAAATTTCCTAGTTAATTTGATTGAATAAAGTTTATTAAAAATGCAGAAATAATTGAAAATATACTGTTAATAAAGTTTATTAACTATTTGTTTTTAAACTAAAATACTTTTGTTGCTTTAAATTATACTGTCATTCTGACTGAGGAAGAGATTGCAGTCTTAAGTCATGTTAACACCAAAGCTGAAACAAATCTCAAAACAAATGAAAACAAATATTATGCTATGTGAATGAAATATGTGGCCATTCCAGGCTTGCATGTCAAAATAATTATGCATTCTTTCAAGAAAGTTCTCTGTATGTGAGCACAAATTAATTACACACTGCTGGCATTTTTTCAGGAAAAAAAACAACACATTTTATTTGAAGGGATACTACAGTATAAATCTGCAGCTGAGTTTGGTTTATTGCCTGCCACCCAAAAGAAGTTGCTCTGTAAGAGCAATAATGCACCGTGCTTCTTTTTGAAATTATGAAAGTCTTGGTATAAAAGATATTTGAAAAGTTCTATGTTTCTTATAGAAAATAAGAAAAATATTAAAAATAAGAAAAATGCATGTTAAAATAGCCATACCTTATTACAGAATTTCTCTTGTAAAGCTTTCTCTCCCAAATTGACTTGTTCACCTATGACAGGTCTTGCTTATGGACAGCAGACTTGTCTTCTTCAAAATACTTTTTTTTTTTTTTTTTTTTAAACTAAAAGCAAACCAGAAGATTCTCAGCTCAGCAATGAATTGCATGTAAAGGTTCAAATTAGTAGTTCAATTTTGCTTATAGAAGTCAATGAGACATTGTGGGAATTCGCAAGTATAGCTCTGAAAACATACTTGTGTCTAAACTACATATTTTTATGTATGACAAGAGAAAATTCACTTGATCTGGTTATGCTAAACTTTATTGTATTATTCATGAGTTCTTCACATTTTACCTAAATATACACCAACATTCTGCAGGAATTGTTCTTCATGGGCTGCTTGCTCAGTATGCTTGATGGTCTCCACTGTTGATTTTTAGAATATCTAAATAGAATTTGGTTGCTATGTTGAATGACATAAATTGTTTTTAATAATTTGCTTTTGAAGACCCTTATTTGTGAATTGTGATGCAGTTCTCTAAAGCAGCACTTTATTGAGTGCCTCTACTGAGCCATATGAAAGCTGTGTGAGATGTAGACTTAAAGCTAGAGATTCAAATATATGGCTGAGATACACTGCCTGGAATTATTCCAACTGTAAACCTTTCCTTTCACTCTGTAACTGATCAAAATGCAGATTAACGTATACCCATATGTTGCTTAATGGCAGATTCATTTTAATTTCATTGATCAAAAATTTTCTGGGTTTCTGTGTTACCTAACACCTGATGTTCATTCTAACTTTTTTTTTTAATATATATTGCTTACTAAGGACAGGTATTTCTTAATGCAGCATTTGTTGCTGGAAATATGCATTAACAAGTTTTACTAAGTAACTAATTTATGCTGAATGAACTTTAATTTCTACCACTTTATATATATATACATATATATATATATATATATATTTTAACCATAATACATGTATCAATGTAAAAGAACTCCCATTAAATGACCCTTAAAAAAAACATTTATTTACCCTGTCCCTCCTATCACACACACAAATGCGCACATATTTTTGCTAACTGCATTTTGCTAGGTTCATCTGACTTGATCACATGTAAAGCAAGTAAACATACTACTTAGAAGCAAATACAAGGAATTGCTTTGAAATGCTTCTAATGGATTCAGATGGAGTCTTTCTACTCTGAGGATGTCACTTAAACATACTCAATGTCTTTCTTTGAACCAAGTTTTCTTTCATCTCTAAACTCTACGACAAGGGAATTGAAAAAAAAAAAAAAAAAAAACAACAAAATATCTCAAAGATTAGGCTACCCTTATCACTTCCACTGTATTTGTAGTTTGCTAGAGGACAAACCAGCTTCATAGCAGGATGAGGGATTTTGAATTCTAACAAGAGGTGCAGATGGGCCAGGGCTGGAGAGATGAGAGCTGCTTATTTGATGAAAAAAGGTTTGGTTTGCCACCTGCAACAATCTTCCTCAGGCGGCTGGGCTACAACCAGAGCCTATTCTGATCCTATGCACAGCCTCCCAGGGTAAGACAAAACCGTGGAGCATCTTTAAAAAATACACCATAAGAGCTGTAGGCTACAAGAAACTACTTCAGCCTTAGGGCTTATAGCAGCCTGGGAAATGAATACCTTGATGACGATTGGTGCTAAATATTCAATACAAAGACTGGTAGCAAAAGTACATGCTCTTTCACATTCAGGGATGGTTTATAGAAATGCTTCTTCAAATGGCCCAGACAATATAACAGGCTGCCAAAGAACCACGCTTCCAGAAAATACCCTTCATTATCGGAGGGAAAACAAACAAACAAACAAATAAAAAAAACCTGTGACCCACCCACACCCCCCCAACAGTATTGGAAATCCTGTATTAGTTCTACACATTGTCTCCTTGGCTCTAAATCACTTACCATTGTTTTCTGGACCACAGTGTAGGAACTACTTATCTAAAATAAATCCAGTCTTAGAGTATGAAAAAACAATTAGAGTATTGTAACCTGCTGATATCTGTTCTGTGGTTGAGTGGTTAAACTCTCCTTTGAGTATTGCAGCCCAGTTTTCTAAGAGTCAGGAAATTTTTGGAAAGCCCACTTTTCCCTTCACCCTACTGTTCTTCTTGTCTTTCAGTAACATGGGCCTGACACTAGAGTAGATCTGTACAAGTGCATACAATGCAAGCAAGTTTCATTTCTCCTTGAGTAACAACCCAGTTTTATTGCTGAAGATAAAGATTCCTTTCTAATGTGCGATCTGGTCCCATCTTTATTTAAATGATGTAACATGGCCTTTCCCTGTCCCTGTATTTTACATTTTTGGTCTCTTTTTCCCATAGGCATTTTAATGAGGAGAGCAAAATTAAGTTTACTTCTTGTTTTAAGTGATAAAGGAGCCCAAGTAAAAGAGAATTCCTGAACCTGAATTATTTCAGTAAGAGTAGTCAGATAGTAAAGAAACCATAACATGAGTAATTTTACCTTTCTAATCTTCAACCTAACAAAATGCATGTTTTGAAAGAGGGTACAGTTTTCATGGTAGTTGCCTTAGTGAAATTAGAAATTGAAATTAGAAATGCCTCATCATACGTGTGAGGGTTACTTGATCAATATCTTTCCTTGATTATAGGATTAATAAATATTTGTCTGGTGTATTGCAGTAGATTTTTAAACGACATTGAATAGGTTGAATATATTACATAATAAGGCATTTAAACATTTTTGTTAAAAATGCATTTTTATTATGGAAAGGGAATGAGGGTTGGAGAAAAAACAGGTTTTCAGCCCTAAATCATTTTGATCATGTAACTTTTATTTTTTCTTTTAAGAAAGTATGAGAATACATTGACAGAAGTGATGATTCAAAACATCTAAACCTGTTCCCCACCAACAGCTGCAGAGTAATGCAGCCTTGGGTTGTAAATCTTCATGTAAAAAATTCCTTTTTTCTGTTTTAATGCTAGCAACAAACTACAAGGAAGAGGTATGTCAGTACATGTCATCCACTGTTTTTGATCAAGTATTTTTTTCTGCAATATCATTGATTTTTTAGAAGATATTTACATGTAGTTTTCCAAATGGCGAAGCAGTGAGGATCTAACTAAATTTGTCAGCTATAACTTCTGAAAGCACAGCCTTTCAGAAACCCGATTGAATCAAATTAATTTTTATGTATTTATAAAAGGCAAACATCAAATATAATAGTGATGTTATTGGCGTTAATATAAGTGCCACCAGATCTACTAAGGTACAAAACAGACATCCAGTACTAGACTTCTTCCAACATATAGTATTTCTGTTTTCATTTTTACAATAAAAGAATGTAGTAATTTGGTTTAGAATAATTATAATTTACAGATGATACAGCAGGCATCATGTTGCATCCACTTCTTTCAAAATTTTTTCATAATATAGTGTTTTTCATAAATTTTTGTCCTAGAATGTGTGCTGGCCTTGGAGGTTCAGATTTGGATGTGTGGAGACACACTTTCAGAATCTTGTAAACTATTCATAATTTGCAAAACTTGTTTCAAGTTTACTTTATCACAAAGATTAAATCTGTAGTTACATTGGGTAGTGTAAATGGGGTTTAAATGAATCTGTGCCCCCTAAATATGTCTTAGTAATGTAAAATATGTAATATATATTTGAATGTTACCAGACTGATTTATAATTAGGCATTAGCATTAAACAGCTGCTACCTTGAAGTATATCAATTTGATATACATAAATTTAAAAAAGAGTGGGAAATAATTCAGACACTATATTCAGACTGTCACTGTCTGCACCTTCTCCACAAATTACAAACATGTGGAACTGTCTATTTTAATACTAGTTTTCTTGAGCCAAGAGATTTTTGTCTTTGAGAAACTCCATGTTACAATTTGCCTACCCCAAAGGAATCAGATGACAATCTGATTTAATGTAACTCCAGATTTAATGTAACAATATTACAATATGCATTCCTCTTTTATATTTTTTATTGTACTATGTATAGGTTGAGAACATTTATCTATAAATGTTTCCAGATGAAATATATCATCTTTTAGATGTTTTAGATGCACAAATAGGCATAATAACTCCAAACTAAATGGTGAACTTACTGTTGCATAAATTGGAATGACAAAAATAGACGTTGTGTATAACTTCCAGTGAGCTTTTATTTTTGTATGCAGTTAGCAGAAATTAAATAATCAGAAGAGTGATGCAGCAATGAGTCTGAGTGATATTGTCAATAACAGGTTGGTAAATACAAATTTTGCATATTGAATTTTATTTACGCAAATTACTTAAGTATATATTTATCTATCTTCTTATATCCTTGAAAAAGATTGCTGCCTGCATTGCTTAGCTGTAAAAGCAAAACAAAACAAAACAAAAAAACACAAATGATGTAACGGCTCACTGAAAGCTATTTGGATTTTTTTTTTTTTAAAGCTGACGAGTCATTATAGACCCCCAAAAATTTAGGCTATCCTTAGACCACTGAAAGTTGCTCTGAACTTTTCTATTGTATCCCTAGTGAACTAATTTAACAGTAACTTGTTTTTAATCTCATATATTGAATCGTGAGCACTTTGTTCAACATGGCTTTTCATATCCCATATTTGTTTTTCTGGGAAGAAAAAAAAAGTCTACCAACGCAATGCACTAGGGAATGCAGGTTGAATGATCATCACGAACAAGCTAACCTGTGATTGCACTTGCAACGAATATTAAATAACGAGATGCTTAAATGCATTTTACAGGAACAAATACAGATATATCAACTGTTAGTATGTGTGAGTAAACATCCCCATGACATGTCAGTAAACAGCTCTCTCACTCTTGTACCTCACACATATGACTCCTGATTGTTGTTTTTTTTTTGTTTGTTTGTTTTTTTTTTTACTCATTTCTATGCTGATATAGTTCCTCATCACAAATCTGATAAATCTTTGCCAAGTATGTATCAGGAAAATTTCAAATTACTGCATGCATGGAAGAATATGGGAACTAATACTGTTTGGAGCAAATACTTGTGCTAAAACCGAAAGAAATCTGAGGAAATGCTGAACACATTAGCAATGTTTTTCTGTAGGAAGCTCACCCTTGTCAGACAATGGCAAGTATCGTGTTTTGCCAGTGTAATTATATAAACTCTGCTGCATGTATCAGTTGTGGACTGTTCCTTCACTGTTTGTAATTGGTGAAAAATATTTATTCATGTATGCTTAGACTTCAAGTATGGACTAAAAGTTGGTCCTGCAACCCCCTCTAATTTGGGTATTTTTACTGCTGGCAAATGGTGTTATTTATGATAATCTCAAAACAGATAGAAAAAGAGATTGGTATCCCTACAGGGCTCTGGGAATCCCATGTAGCTTATCCTCTTAACAAGAGAAGATACAAAACATTGTTGGTTATAACTGAAATGCTGAAAACTTCATTTAAATGGGAAGTTAAGTATGATACGAGCTGCTAAGGCAGAAGGCCTAAAATGGAGGGGGGGTGGGGGTGGGGGGAAGAATGTGTAGCTAGGTAAATTGGAATGCAACAAGTGGGAACTTGATGGGGACTTGATTTGTTCAGAAGTGTACAACAGTAAACTCACTACCAATGTACTTCCATCTTGTCAGTGGTATAGAAATGTGATAACAAAAGGACAAGAGGTTTTCAGGTCTTCCAGAAACAAGGATCTGATATGAGTCAGAGCAAGCTGAATTTACGGGGTGATATATTTCTCTGTGAGGTTTTGGGTTGTGTCCTCCTGCTAAAATCCATTAAAACAGCCTGTGAAGTCTTGTGGATAGTGTGACAGTTAAAAGTTGAGCCAAACATGCCATTATTGTGACTAGCTGTCATGATGCTATGGAAAATCCATAAGTGAAATTCTGCAAAGGCTTGCTATGTTGTAAAGAGCTATACTTAATCATGAATGCCAAACATCACGGATTATGTTAGTCAGCAGCTTGTTTCTTCTTTTTTCTTTAGATCTCCTTGTTAGAGCACTTACCTGGCATTTGAGAATTGGAACTTGGTTCTCTGCTTCAGTGTCTTGTTACTGGTTTTCAGATGTGTTTGTTTCCTCAGCTGTCAAATGAAGAGGGAAATACTTCTTGTTTTCTTTCTTTTTCTTCTTAAGAATGATAAAAGCTTGCGGATTGTGGAGTATCCTGATATAACCATAAAGGAGGGCAAAAAATTCCCTGATTGTAGCAGAGCCTTCTGTTTTATTAGTATATCGAGGTACTGTTTACTTTCAGGAAGTGATATTTTGTCATCTTGTTGTGACTATAGATATCAGTCAGCTTTTATAATCTCAGAGTAAACCTTGTGAAGCCAGTAGAACAGCCTGTAAGATTTGGTTTTGGAAGACTAAAGATTAAAAAAAAAATCACACACACACACACAAAAAACAAACAAACAAACAAACAAACAAAAACAAACAAACAAACAAACAAAAAAAAACAAAAAAAACACAACCCACAGTATATGCTGTTCAATATGCCCCCATATTTCATCAAACAGATATATTTGTAATTATAACTAAGAAAAGAACTCATTTCCTGATTCTAGGTCTAGCAAATCTATCTTTTGATTTGTTTCTGACGTAGATGACCATGTAAAACAAAGTTTACAAAATTTAGAAAGAAAAGGAGAGAAAACCTTTGCGTGTTGTACAAATGGATTATTATTCATTGTTAGGATCTCTGGGATTTCCTGGTTTTGACAGTAGACAGTTTTTATAAACAACTGAGGAGCAGACAAAATGGGCAGCATGCAAAAGACAAGACCAAGTGTACACATCACTGATGTTCCTGGCTGAACCCTCCACAGAAGCATGCAAGGATCTTATCCTGGCTGACACACGAGTGCATTTGTCTCTTCGCTCTCTTCAAGTTATATTTTGCAGCCATGTCTAAACAGATTGTAGATACCTCCACAGCTGAACACATCCAAGCTTCTTCATTGTAGTTCTCCTGTGTTGAGCCCTATAATTTTGTAATCAGACATCAGGGTCTGATTGTCATAATTGTGTGCCTAATTTGCATTCAGAATCACCAAGATTATGCATGTCAATTAGGTATTCGAGTCCACAATTATATATTGCATGTTATGGTAATTGCTCATGGAAATCAGGCATCCAGTTGCATGTGAATGTTTGTGCACACTGTTGTACCAGATATTAAATTCAAACACCAGGTAATTCAGGTACTAATCTAAAAGGGCTCCAATATGACAGTAAAGAGAAGCTAAGGTGGACCAGTGTTATTGCTTATGCAGTTTGTTACTAAAAGAGCTATTGAAAATGTAAAGATTAAATTAGAAGATGATATAATGGCTTTTTGAATTGCTACAAAATGGATTTCCATTTTCTGCTTTGTTTGATTTATGAAAGTTATTGACAGTAAAATTGGGGTGTTTGTTACCTCATTCCAAAATAATCTATTCTCTTCTTTAAACTGATGATTCAGCAGTTAAAGTCCTGTCCTGACATTTTTTTCAGTAGCAGACAGTTGAAATATATCTTTCTGTCTTGCAGTGCATTTATAAGGAACCAAATTATTAGATGGCAGGTGCAGATGTTGTGTGGGCAAGTTGTTGATTAATTTTACTAGGCACACTAGGTTGAAGCTTTGTAATCCTCATACCAATGATACAATCCTTTAAAAATGCCTTTTTGCTAATAACAAAAGGGGCACTATAGCACAACTGGCAGGAGTGCACTAGTAATTTTTGATTGTTTATTAATAAAAACTTCAGCTAAGTATAGAGTGGACTATCTGAGGATGCTGTTACTTGTGTTGCCTGTAAAAGGAAACATGACTTCTTTTCACACAGATCCAGTTAATGCCACACACCTGGGGCATCTGGTGTGATAAAAGGGAAATGAATGTTAAGTGGCATGTTGTGTGATTTTTTTTCCAGCAGTCATGCAGAGCGTTGAAACTTTCAAACAACAAAGAGAAGATGGAAAACACTTCAAGGATAGAGAATGAAGTCAGTAAAAACACAGAGACTCATTTTAGTCATTTGGTCCTTTTGCAGAATCACCTTCTGTTGCATCTGTTCACTCAGAAGCCTGGAGGCAGAAAACAATGATTTGTTAAAAATCACAGTGCATTAAATTGATTTTTAACATTTGTAGCATTTGTTATATCAACCATGTCACTATTATATTTCACAAAGTGTTTTTCAGAAAGTGTGTTTTTATATACAGAGAGAGAGCACGCTATGGCAAGAGAAAATATTTAATTCTTCTGACAGATCGTGTGAACTGAATTATACACTAGAGATTACAGTGTTTATTAGTAATTTTTAGTAATCTGTTTATGCCATATGTTCATACTTGGTAATGTAGATGCTTTGTCATAAACTTTCTACAGTGCTCATTCATGAAATGCTCAGAGATTTTATAAACAACTGTGTTTTAGTAGCAAAATAATTCTAGTTTAATTATGAAACAGTAAAATTACTAACAGAAATATGATTTGTAATAGTTATTTATTTTAACATACCTGATTTAAGAAAAGGTATTTCCACTACTAACTTTGGCTTTATCAATTTTCAGAGAACTCTGTTTTGGGGTGAATTAACTGTGTTAGTAGAAGCATCTGTGATGCCTGTAAACTGACCTCAGTCCCATGTGACAAGGAGGCAGACTGTAGGCATAGGGCTGCTCCCACAGCTTGAAAGCTTCTGGTCAATACATAACTTTGATGTTTTGAAATTGGTTTTGGCATCAATGAAACAGTAGTGAACTGCTTGTTTTTGATGTTTAACAGTAATCTACACTGTCTGATTTAAAAAATGTCATCTATATGTAAAACTCATTTTGCTAAGATGTCTTCTGGAGAATTTTCTAAACATGATATATTTCAGTTTCTGAAGAATTCCAATGAACAATTTCTAATCAATGTAAGCTTAAATTTATTTATTTATTTGTTTTTAAAAAGGTGTATTTTCCGAGTTTCTTAAAAGCTTTAATGATTGAAACAGTCTTGTTTGTATACAGCTTGATGGCCACATGCATTGAAGTCAGTGGTCTTTTAATCTGACTGCAGACCAGCTGTGTTTTGAAATAGCTACTTAAAGCATGCTGCTTTGTGCCACTGACAGCTGATGGAGCCCCTGTCTGGGAAACTGCTGTCTTTGCATTGCCAACCTCAATTTCCAGGCCATATTAGTTCAAGTCAAGAATATGCCCATGTGGCTTGTGATCAGCTTGTACCTAAATTTCAGGGATAATTTGAAATGACAAATGGGCTATAGAATAACAAGGTAACACAAGGTCAGTGTACTCATTGAATATTTGGGTATTTTATATTCATTCTTTTTTTTCTTTTTTTCTTTTTTTTTGTAAAAAAAAATAACATAGGGCATAATTTAATAGACAGCATTTTAATTGTTAAGCAAATATAATTATTTTGATTTTCTTTTATCAGATATTATAATGCTTTAAGACTACTCAACTGACCAATAGAAAAATTTATTTTTTACTATTCTATTGAGCTTTTTTATCCAATTGTGGAGACTGAAATAATGCTTCACAAAAGCATTGCTTCCCACCATGGTACTTCCAACTGCATGTCTTTATTTTCTTATTCCAAATTGTTATATTTATAAATTATATTTAAATTTACAGTCTCTAGTACTGTGCTGATAATGAATAGAATTACTGAAGTTAGCTATGTTTAAATAGGGGGGAAAAAATCATTTTGGCATTTAACTGTGTAGGGGTTTATTTTATCCCTTCTTAATTAGGCAAACAAGACTGAGCTTTTTGGCTGTTCAAAGCATTGAGCTGCAATAAAGTGCATTTACTAGGTCACTATGAACTAATTGTTTTGAAAAAGCAGCTTTTTTTTTTTTTTTTTTTTTTTTTTTTTTTTTTTTTTTTAAACTGTGACCATAGTGTATGCTTCAAAATTGCCTAGAGGTAGGCTGTAAATTTTCCTCTTTCAACTTCCTGAAATTCAATAATGAAATAGGAAGGAATCTACCACAGCCGTAATATCTTTTAATTTTATTATAAAACATTATAAAGCATTTTATTTCATTATAAAATAAAAAGATATGTTTTCATCAGATAAAATCAGGGGACTGACATACATTCTTGTTGATATTTCATTGAGTGTAGTTTTATGGCAGCATGGTTCATGATACTGTATTTAATGATGTACTGCTCCTTGTAAACCTAAAGGACTCCTTTTCCTCTAAACATTTTATTTTCAAAAAGAAGTGTTGCCATTGTTCTGAAAATGTGTTTAGCTTACTTTCTCTAAAAGTTACAATTTAATATACATGTTTTACACAATTTAGAGAAGTCCTATATTTTGGCTAAGTGTAAGTTGTTATTCAAGTTGTATGAAGTTGTTCAACCTTCTGACCTATCTGGGGAAATAGCATATGATTAGAAATATAGGGAAATATAGGATGAATGCTGGCATATAAGCCTCTAAGAATTGCTTGCTGTAAAATTTTGCCAATTGTCACAAACAGCAAGTATGGAAATGCATAATTGACAAGTAATTTAAAACTGCAAAAGTTAGGCTTACTACAACATAAAACTGAAGATAATCACATATGTCTAGCAAGCCCTGTCTTCTTGCATAGGTGAGTTTTTAACAATCTAAATATTATTCTGACCTTGATAAACTGCACTTAAACTGAAGTGGGGTCTATCATCTTTTGGAGAGAGATCATAACACAAAACAGGATCTCAAAGATAAATTTCAGGATGAATTATTTTTATTAAGTAATATTTCCTGAAAATGGGAAGTTGAAAAATTAGAAGTAATGTAAAAATTAGTATATGTAGTTATGTCCCTAAATAGACAAACAAAAAAGCAAATGAAAAGAGCTTGAGACATAACTAGCCAAAACCAAAACAAATCTTATAACATATTTTCATTATTATTTTTTTAATGTGTCCTTAGTTTAGTGTGGCTTCAAGAGTCAAAAGGATTGACCAGAAATTACTGTGTTTTATGAATGTAATATGCTGTCATTTAAACTGAAGAAATAGGTCTCAAGGAGGAATCATTAATCATTGATATCAATATAAGTGTTGTAACAACAATCTGACAAAACACTCTTGTTTGTTTCAGCATTTCAGGGAACACCTTGACAAGCTTTTTGCAAAAGGAATAGGAATGCTGGACATTGCTTTAAATGAAGCTTTTAACATGCTCAATGAAGTAAGTTAATGCTTTTCAGAGTTTCACTGTTGACACTTCCTGCTCTTTAGCAATTACTGTCAATTTTAAGATAAATTAGAACTCACACTCCAAAACTGTAATGAGAGTAAAATATTGTCCATAGAGCAAGAACTGTCTATAAACCTATATATGGTGAAAGATCAAGCTGACATTTTTATATTTACTAGCATTTTATATTTATAAGTTTTGTTTTGTATACACACTATGCACATATACATGCCTGTGTTATGTTAAACAGTTGATTTCAGTAGCTACTGTAGGTGTTAAAACATCAGGGTAACATGTAAATTTCACAGTTTAAATTTTTTTTTTTTTTTTTTCCCCACTTTGGAAGGGCTAACATTTTAGGTATTACAGGCATTTGTGTATTTCATAAGCATTTTGAGAATAAATGCTAGGATCAAAAACTGCTCATTGGTTTGACTTCGGACACGATTAACATCTCAGCTTATATAAATGAAGCTATTTGAACGGTTGTGTATTTGTTTTCTAATACTTTAAGAGGAAGAAATGGGAAAGCTTAGCCTCATCAGCTCAGAGGTATTAATATTATTTTAACTATTTATCTACCAAAAGGATGAGGTCAACTTTTGATTTCTGATAACATCCTTGTTAATAATGTCTATGAACACAAATGCAGTCAGTGGAAGATAAACATCATGATCATGGAGATAATCTAGTGTAGGGCTTCTAGTTTCTCACCCAAATGCCATATCATTGTAACATTCTTAGTTGTCAAGCAAATTGTACTGGGAAAAAAAATCTGACCTAGTGTATTTGCCTGAAATGATTTTCATTTATTACAAGGTATACATGAGTCTTACTGATTATCATGAGTTTGTTTTTTTTTGGTAACGTATTTCAGAGATATTTTTTGTCATTTCTGGCAAATGTAAAATATATTGTATTGCTTCATATTCCAGTAGAAAATGATTTTAGCAATATTTTGATTCATCTGACTATATATCTTCCTGAGAATTTTGGAAAGAGCAAGAAAAAAGAATAAAAACATGAACAGTAGCAGTAATGAAAGAGGGTCAGTACGAAGTGGAAAAACAATGAAAATAAAATGCCCATATCAAATATTTCTCATGATATTATGAATGAAAAGCCTAGGTAGTGTGGTAGGACTGTCCACTGTTAACAACTTCTGTTAATATCAGTTTAGATTTAAGGTTGTTGTAAAGGAAACAGAGTTCACTTTTTTTTTTTTAATAACTAATTACAAGCAGCTCTCTTCTCCAGGTTCTCTAAATTAATAAGCACTAGTAAATCTGTAAACTGCTATATCACAAAGCTGCAGCAAAGCTTGTTAAGCAAGACATATGTAGCAAATGCCATTGTAAATTCCAAATATGTCAAAGGCCAGAGAAAATTCTAAGGAGGAAACTGTGAGGTATTCCGGTTAGCCTCAAGACTAAGGAAAAAAGGAGAAACGGTTCAAAAAGTACATTACTTTTATTAATGTCTAAGTGCCAAGATTCCCAAGGTGAAATACTAGCAATCAGTGATCAATGAGTCCTAAAGAAATCTTAAACTATTATCCCAGGACTTTCCCATTCCAAGAGCTGGAATATTAGCTGTAAAGTTCCTTTAAATGATTCTACATACAATTCCCAGTAAGCAAGATAATGAAAATTGCTTTCTGTTGATTCATTTAGAATGCTCCATCTTACCCAAGGTTTGTTCTTTTTAATAGAAAGGCAAATCCTTGTTCTTTTCATCTTGTTGATAACCTCTCAACTGCATTAATGAGTCAAATCTACTAAACTTTTCCAACAGGAACAGCTCCTGCTATGTGCCTGGATGCTACAAGCTTGCTTGCATCATTAGCATAGTAGAGTAGCTTTCTTTTAAATTTACTATTAGCAAATTAAGATACAAATGAAAATGCGTTGGCATTTCTCCAAAAGCTTTTCCTTTATTTGAAATGGCTGGTAGATGAATGAAAACAAAAATCACTTGGACTTTTAATGGTTAAGAGTAACCATTGAGATAGTCTTTACAAGATATATTGCTTAAAGTTTTTCAATGAAGATTATTGAAAGGCTTTTAAAAGTGTTTCCAGTGAGGGTGTGTGTGAGGGGGTGGGAGTGGGAAATTGCAATGTAGTTCAAACACAAAACAGTTATTTGATGCCAAATTACTGGATTGAAACGTATGGACTATGTTTTCTAGATGATCAGTTATGATGAGAATGTAGTTCCATGCATATTTAGGCATTCTTGTTGGACTACAGATAGAGACTAATCTCTACTGAGATGGTTATCATTGTGACAGTCCAGCTGGTGTTAGTTAATATTGTGTAATGTTAATATTAGTGATGGACATGTCCAAGTAATCCTCTATATTTCTAACAACAGCTTGTTCTTGACAGAGATTCACACTTCATATCCAATAAAACATGATGGATCATGCTTACATGTACGCTCAGATCTCTTAAAGCTGGGAAAATGACTGTTCCAATTTAGACGATAATAAGGGATATAATAAGTTCAAGCATTCTTGCATGTATACTTCCAGAATACACAGCATAAAAATATTTGTTTATTATATACAGGCATATCAAAAAGTCTCTGAGAGTTTCTATTATTCAGCCTAGGCCAGAAATAAAAGCTATCCTTAAAACAATACAGCTAACCATTTTCTACTGTGTGTACAGCGTGTGACCTTTATGAGCCAGAAATTGGTTCTTGTGAATTACAGTTTAGTTAAAGATGTCTAGTGTACATTTAAAAGAAATAAATAAAAAATGCAATGCAGGTGGGGGAAGGTGCATGTATGGAGGAAGAAAAGGGGCCAAAAAAAAAAAAAAAAAAAAAAAGCTTTGTCTTAGTGGAGGAAGAAAAAGAAAAGGAAAAAAAAAAAGCTTTCTCTTAGATAGTCACGTTAAGATTCTAGCTGGGTTTTTAGAATAGTTCAGGGGTTACAGTAATTAAACTCAGATAATTTTGTCTTGCTATTACCTGCATTTCAAATTCAGTATTTGCCTAGGTTGTTAAGACCTGAGGATGTTGATACTGTTCTTTGAAAAGTGTGTTTAAAATCCACTTTCACATTCTTTTCAACCATTGATTTATGCAGTGTTCATTAGTTGCTGTAAGAACATAGAAGTGCTTGGTACAGTACTTAGCCACCAACTATGTCACGTGATGACTGCAATTATTTCTTTTGGTGACAAATGTGGTCTTTGCAGTGATTACCTTTAAAAAAAAAAAAAAAAAAAAAAATCATAGCCAATTAAATAAAATTTTGTGACATTTCAAAGACTGTTAATCACAACCAAATGCTCTAAATGTCAGGATGCATTGAAATTTTTGCTGCTAACTGATGAATCATTGAGTTAATTGTAGTTCATCATAAGTCCCTTGTCATTGTTATTATTATGGAAAACACTTTCATCACTCTTGCTATTCAATAAAATTAAAGATCTGGACAAATATGAGAAGATATTAATCATCAAAGCATTCAAATTTAATCTCATTCTTCAAAATATTCAAACAGATAACCATGTAGAATAGTACGGATGCATACAGATTAATGTTTTATACTAAATATGTGGAGGCACTCACTCTTAATTAATTTCCCGTTTACTATAACTTGCTTCTTTCAAAGTGTGTTGTCCGTATGAAGACTAGAGAAGGGCTTTATCAGGAACAGCCTTGTCTCTGGTCCTTCAGACCTCCACCAGTCAGGGAGGACAAGGGGTAATGACTTGGAAATAAATTGTAAACTTTTCCATTTTGTTGCTAATGCTAGATGTTTCAACCAGGTTCCTTAAATATATGTAAAATAACAAATAAGAACCTATTCTGGAATAAGAATATATTAGAGAAAAATAGATTTAGATTCAGATTCTGTTGCCAACTACAGAATCAAGAGATCAAAACTTATGTTATAGCTCAGCCCAACTGTGACTGGCTCTTTGACCAGGAGAAAATCCTCTCTCAGTGCAGTGATGAAACATTCCTTGCATACTCCAGATATGTTGATTTTTGTCTAAGTACCTGTGCTCTAGTACTGTTCTTCAGCAACTTTAATTCATTTTGCGGAATATGGGAGGCTTGGTCCTCTCAGATTAACATTTTATGAAAAATAATGTATGGAATGCAATCATGAGTGAATACAAATGCCATATGAATAGTTTTATGTCTCTAACTGGTGTATCCTCTGTAATTCACAGTAAAAATATCAATCATTCATTGCTACTTCATTTTTTGTAGCTTGTACTTTTAAAATTATATCAGAACAGACCATATGTGTATGAATCAGTACATATCATTTATCTAAAATGGAAAAAGTACAGTTTCCTTTCTTTTCTACTTAGACTTTTAATTTGAGGAGGTACTATATTTATCTATGTTTTAGTGTATTTTAAAAGCTGATAAAATGGGCATAGATAATAAATCCTTGTTCTGTTACACAATTCAAGTTATAATTCAGTTTGAATGTATCTATAATAAAATGCTTTCAACCTGAGAGTTTTCCACCTACTTCTCAGCATGCTAGAGATTTGACAGTATCTGCGTTTATCCTGTGGGATGCTATATACTTTCAGCTAGTAGGAATGTTGTACCAAAATTAATGTTTCCTTTCACAGTTCAACCACACAGGACAAGGAAGTATTTGCAGCCAAGCCATAATGTTGATTACTGATGGAGCTGTGGACACATATGATACCATATTTGCAAAATATAATTGGCCAGACAGAAAAGTAAGTACGATACCACCATTTTTTAAAGGAAAACCCAAAGCTTCTTGTGCAATATAAAGTCTATGTGTACTAAAAAATCAGTTACAATCTTTCTAATGATCTAAAAATATTTTTTGATAACTGGATGGTTCACTAATGACTAAAAATAATGTGATACATGATGTTGCTTGAGGATAGAGGTAGACTTTTACTGTAGTACTGAACTTAGGATAATAAGATATTAAGGATCTATAATATACATGGATAAGTATTTATCTCCAGGGTACATTTTTGACCATTACATAATGCTTACCATGTGGGACATCATTAAAAATAAAAACCTTTTTCTTCTTTATCTGAAAATATTCATTAATAATTCAGTGCTTTTTGAAGCTAGAGAGGGGTGTGTACTCTATTGTGGATTGTGAATAGTTTGCCATGACTGGAGAAGGAGCAGATGTAGAACTAAGCATTTTTTTTCTCTGATAGGGTGAGGCAATTGGTGAAGTTTTATTAAAGCTATATTTGATTCTATCAATTTCTATAAAGAAATTTGCACAGAATTTAATTACTTTGTTGTGAAACGTAGATATTGTATAGCAATGCAGAAATGCCTTGAATTTTCCTGATGATAAATCTCCAGTGGTGCTTTTGTTTGAATGTGAAATAATTTCTATGTATGCTTTAATATCTTCTGATAAAATAAATTTTGGATTATTTATGTTTTTTTGTTTATTTGTTTTAGCTTGAGATGGTGTCATGTTATATGCCTGTGGAAGGAGTAATAATGCTGTTCTAAGTGCAGTTTGAGCAAGTAATGTGTGCCATGTGAGATTTCAGTGGGAAAAAGTACTAGTTTTTTAGTCTTGCCTATTATTCTTTCTTAGTCTATGTTTACTCTTCAAAATGTGTTATTCTTCAGGGGGTACAGCTTTAATTGATTTTATTGTTGTTGTTGAGTAATTAGGCTTTCGGAAACTTAGGGCTTTATAATATATATTTGTTAGGTGTTTCCAGAATTATTTGGTAATATCAGTGACATACTTGGACTGTGGCTTGTTTTCCAGCTGTTTTAGTATTCAAAAGGGAACCTGTTTTTATCAGGCAGTTATATGTTACGTCTTTCTTCTAAGTAAATGTGAGCAACCCCTTTAATCAGGTGGATGAGTTTGTATAAATGCCTGGTAGTAACAGTCTTACAGCTCTTAAATCCTAATGTGAACTGTCCTTTGTATTAACATTTCTTTCTGAATGTTTTTTGAGATAAACAAGATAACTATAACCTGAACATGAAAGTATTTTAATAGCTGCTTATTGAGACACAAATGTTTATAGACAACATAGGCAAACTTTTCTCCATTTTTTTGTTTTGTTTTGAATAGTTTACAGATTTTTGCATATACAAATTATACATAATTCCCTATAGCAGTGGTCTGAGAAGTGTTAATTTCACTTATAGGCTTATTTCCCGTTAATGCTTTATCCAATTAAATTTTTTAATGGTACAAATTTCCATTTCCATCTGAAAATTTCCATTTTCAGATGATGTATGAAAAATTTTCATTCAAGGAATCTATAAATATCTCAACTTCAGAAAGCTTTTAAAGAAACTAAAGAAAGAATATAAGTAGTGTATATGTGGAATATGATTGAGCCTAAATTATCTTTGGGATTTGAATCCGTATTTCTGGTTATCTAATGTAAGTTCTTATGTCCTGAAATGTTTCATGGTAACATTTTGCTACTTCTAGCAAACACTGCATTTACAGGAATTTATGGATTCTCTTAGAAGGATTCATCTCTTAAGATACAGACAGTTCCGCTGTGTTCTCTTTTGTTTCTTAAGAAATCTATGAGAGAATTCTCTGTAAGAGTTGGCTGACTATTTTAACAAAACCTTGTCATATATATATTCATATTCCATGTGGGAAGGAAAGGCTATATCTGAGATAATAATTAGCATAACTATTGCAATGAGCAGTAGGACAAAGAACTTGCTAGAGATTCTTTCATCTGTGGAGACCTAGCATGAAGGATTCTACCTTGTTTAGCAAGGACATGTTTAGGGAGCAGCTTTTACTTCATATACGTAATTCTATGCAATTCTTATAAAATATTTAATATATTATGCAGTTTTCAAAATTGTATATTAGGAGATGCAAAAAAAAAATAAAATTCAAATCAATTTATTATCTTTTACATCTTTCATACTTAAATATTTCAGGCTAAAATATTCCTGTGTGCATGCTTGAATGCATTGGTTTTCAGTCTTTGTTGGCTTTGTTTTAGAAAGGAAGAATTTTTGACAGTGCAGTATTATAAACATTCTTAATGATAGTGTGCCTAAAAATTATCCATGCAGTGCACTTCACAATCCTCTTTTTGCACTGCACCATTTTTATATGACATTCTCTCCAAAGTCATTTAAAATACTTATAAAGCATTCCCCCAAAATGCTTACTGTTTTTTTCTCTTCAGCTTTTTTGTTCTCCATTCTACCTTACTTTGCCATCATTCTTATCATTTATGTTTTTCCTGTCACTTTGATACTCTGGTGGACAGTGATGGACAGAGTAATAGCTCTAATTCAGTTAAGTTCTTAAGTTTCTGTGTACCTCAATTACCCTGTCAGCAAAGTACCCATTTCAGTTATCTAATCTTAGATAATATTAAATAAGTCGTCACTAGTTGCAGGAGAAATGTCTTCTTTTCTTATAGAAATGAACAAATTCTATAAACAAAATTCTTCATATAGATGTGAAGGTTTTGCCAGTTTGTCAGTGGCAATCTCTAAAAGTGGGAAGTGAAAACATAGTCACCACATAAATAGAAATTAATATTTTGTTCTTTTCCAAGACACATCTTTCCAAAAGGCATTGCATGTCTTTGCAGATGTATCCTGTCTGACAACCGATAAAAAGCAGCTTCTTTTTTGATAAAATATTAGTGTTAATATATTAAATAAAAATTGTGTTGTAATAGTTTGAATAAAGTGGCTCCACATAAATTCCAAAAGTAGCCTAATTTAAGTGATTGTTCTTATTTTGAGTTATCAGCCTGAATTAGTGTAAGAGCTAAAGAATTATGTTATTGAAAGGCTATTCAGAATTATCTATGGGACTGTTTCCTGGAAAGAAGAAACATTTTCATTCTTTATTTTGTGAGCCTCTATCTCCCCCATACTAGTCTAATTACGTATATATTTCAGTAGGTACTGTATTCTAAGCATGAAAGGAGGTGTTTGTTTGTTTGTTTTTTGAGAGGAAGGGGGCAGGGAGGGAGACAAGAGAAGATACTGTCCCTTCAGGTTTGATCCCAGAAAGTACATAGTAATTGTCTTATCTTAAACAACTCAGTCCTAATTCCTTTGTATTGGAAAATTCCAGAAAGATTAATCAAGCAAATCTTGATGAAATGCTCTACCACGTTACGATGAAATCAGAGATATTATCAAAGCTTACCAACTGAACATAAATAAATGTGGTATTGAAAGAAACTACTTAAATAATATTTAACATATTTTGACATTGTTTTCCTTTGCAATATCACAGCTTACTAAAAACAGTCTTGCTATTATTACAATCTAATAAATCCTTTTGTATTAGTATGAGAAATGCCTTAAAAACCTTAGTGATATTAGAACCTCAAAATTAGCTGGATTTAGATTTGATTTCATAATATGTTGCATTTGCAGGTAATTGTAATTGTGAGGCTTTAATGTATACTTTCATAGGATTAATGTTTATTGTGCATTTAGTTATACACAGTTATGTTCTCTTATAATGCTTAAAAGTCATTACTGTTGCCTACTTGTCATGTGGTCACTGAAGATCTTTATTTCAATTCACATTACATTTTTATTTTATATTTTAACTAAAAATATGTTTAGTGATTTTTAAAGAAGACCAACAAATTTATTGGCTTCAACTGCTGTATATGAATCTGAGTTTTTGCTATGCATAAAATTCCCCAAACATTTAGATTCTGCCAGAGGATGGGAAAAAATGCTTTCCTTACCCTCCAAAAAAAGGAAGATGAAAACACAACATATATTCGTTTGCTTTAACTTAAAACAATCCTAAAGACAAACATGAAATCAATGTGCAGCCTGTTTTTTCCCATCAACAAGATGGGCAGCTGTATTTTGGCACTGCAAATTTTTATTTATTTATTTATTTTGTCTTCTCTTCTCACTGCTACAAAGCATTCTGCAGTTTTTTAACCAAGTCTCTGTAGCTTAGGAACCTACTGATGTTGGCAACATGGAACATTAGTAGAGAAAATTGAATGTCTTGACTGCAGTGTTGTCTGGATGTTATTAAATTGCTTTTTTTTTTTTTCTCTAAAAAGACTGAAGTACTTTAAAGGAGGATGTTATTACTGTTACACAAACCGTATGTTTTATTATTGGTTATCTCAAGAACAAAAGAAAATCCAGACACTTTATAGGTCTTTTAAGCTATGGCATAACTTACTTTAATTAGCTGGTTTTAGGTTCTCTTGCAGTATGATGAAAGACTGGTTATGAGATTAAAGAAAAGTTCTTGATTTGGGGTTAAGGAGAAGCAACTCCTCAAAGAAATGATATAATCGTAGTTTCTTTCCCCATCTGCAATTTTTCTGAGAAAAAAAAAAATAGTTTTTAAAGATTTTTTTTCTGCATTATTACTTCTTTCTTTTAAAGAGAGAGTTGGAACTACTATAATGCTCCCTGTGAGTTAGTCACTTCTATTTCTGCTTGTATTTAACATGACACTCGTAGAATTTAAGAGTTCTTTTCTAGGCTAATATCAGTTTAATTTGTCATCAATAAACTTTTTCTGCAGTGTTTAAAACCAAAAAGTGGAGAGGTGTTTTTTGTGAAGACAAGGGTAATTGAATCTTATCCTCAGGGTGTATGTGGATTGCCAGAAGAAGGATTACTGCCTCTCATATGGAGTTACATGGTTGGCTAGAATTATATAGTGACTAATGCTTTCTGAATGTTTTAAGAATTTTAGTTGAGATGATCATTTACACACAGTGTAAATATATATCCTGACTGCCATTACGCTGTTAATGTTTGACGTATAATCAGGAATAGATACAAAATAAACCCAGAGTCTTACAGAATAGCTAATGAACAATGGTCAGCCAAAATAGAGAATAATCAACAGTCTGAAATAGATTGTCCAAAGTATTTTTCAGGAACTCACGACTATCAATGACAGAAAAATCATAGCTTTGCTTAGAGAAAAAAAAAAAAAGGTTAATTTTTACGTAGTGCATTGTGGAGATATAAAGAAAGACTTCCAAATTTAAGATATGTGTATATAAGACATGCCTAGATGACTGCAAGTAATCAGTATTTGAATCTGGCATAAGCTCCAAATCACTGAAATATGTGGCTGAAAGCCATTATTAACAAGACAGACCAAAGTATTGTAAGTAAATCTCATAAAAAGAACTTGATAACTTATGGATTCTGTTTACTAGTTCAACAAATGAATATAATAAAACATGATGATATTTAAAGCAGTCTAAGGTCTTGATTTTTATTTTATTTTTTTGTGAAGTAATTATGTCAGAAGCAAGACAGTTAAAGTAGGCATAGTAATTGTACAAATATGCCATTTTATTCTGTGGACTATGTCTATGACAGATTTTTGGGGTGAAGAATTATATCATCCACTTAAGGAAATAGTGAGATGTCTTATTTCTTGAAGGTCTTCAACAACATGATAAAAACTGTATTTTATTTCATGCGGTTAAAGTCAACAATGGTGCAATTATACTGAAAGCCAGGATACAGTTCATACTATGCTTGTTTTAAATTACTTCTCTTTATAATGTATGCATCTTCTCACTTAAACATAACCAGCTGAAAAGAGATACTGGAGTCTGGTTCAGAGCTGTTCTGTTTTATACAGGTATCTACAGTCTTTGTAAAATGTAAAGAGTGTATGGAGTTAATTGTGTGTAATCCTTCAGCAAGGAAGTCGTCATAGTTGCATTTAAAACCCTTTTGTTTGCATTTGATAATAAAGAGATAACAGTGTTCCAATCAACTCATTTGGATTAATAAATAAAAAGTACAGGTAGTAGGAAACCAAAGATGAAGCTGGACTGAATATCTTCCTATGTAACTTGTTTTAAAGTTTGGCTTCTGGTAGTATTTGAAATTATCAGTCTGTATTCAAAGTTATGTTTCCTTGGTGTAAAAGGATGGTGAAAGAAAAGCTAGGGTTATGCTCAGTCATCTGCTTCTCACCTACAGCCTGCAATAATGATACAGCAGATCTATAAACATGCTTCCTTTATAGATACTTTGTTCTGTGTAGCATAAGAATATTAAGTGAAAACTTCTGTGTGTTCACTGACTGTGCAGACAAAGAAGAGTGAAAACTTAGTAGTTTGGAGTACATTTTTGAAGGCTGTTCTTATGATGTTTTATGTTTCCTTTATAGCCTTTATTAAATGGCATTATAGATCATAACATTTAAAATTTTATTCCTTTGTAGAATGCAAGATTAATTCAGAATCAAACAATATTATATAGTGGGCAAGCATCAATAGGATTTAAGGTATTTTTATGTCTAACAAGAATATTTATAGTTACATGTGGTAATACCAGTAGCAAAGGCAGTGCAATGGTGAGGCTTAAATAAAAAAAAATGGTGTATCTTCTCCTAACCAATTTGTCAGATATGTTGTTAGTCTGGTGAGGTAAGACTATATCAGTAGCCTCTGAGTAATTGCTAATTACCCTGGAAAACTATAGACCAACACAAAGAAAAAAATGTTTTCAAACATTTTTGTCTGGATGATGAATATATTTCTACCTAGTCTATAGGATCCATTCTTAGTTCATTCCTGGATCACTTTTCTTTTAATGACATCCTCATATACTTTTATTTTATATAACTCATACTGAATTAAAATAAACCATGTTGTTTTGGTACATACCAAGGGTTTAAGTGAACTTATGCTGGATATTTACATTAAGTTAAGAAGGTTGGTAAATTGCATGTTTAAATATCAAATCTCAAGAGATGTTTGGAAAGGGAATGTTAAAAAGAGAGGAAGTTTGGTGTAGTATTTTCTTGCTGGCATCTCATTACATATAGTAAATGGTATTTCTTGCTCATTTTGCTCTCAGAGGCCGAATTCTGCTGGTTTGGAAGTATAACAGACAGTGTTTATATATGATATTATTATTCATACATACCATTTTCCCAGAGTACCTCTGTTATCCTTTGTGGTGTCTGGCTATAGAACAATCCCGCAATACATGCATGTATATCAAGATGGTACAGCAGATTCATTACATGCAGGGGTTCATATATGTGTAGTTTAGTATTCATTTCAGTAAAGCACTTACATATGTGAATTATTACATCTCAGCTAACCAAAGCAATAGATTCAGGCATACATTAAAGTGCTTTACTGAATTAAGAACTAAACAAGTTATCCAAACAATCCTGTCTTTAGAACTCTGTTGTGGGTCTGCTGATCCTTTTGAGTGGTTGAATCTTGAACTATGTTAGTGGTTCTGCGTTTTACAGAATACCCATTGAGAGCATATTTTGTTTATCTCACTTTATTTATACCTACTTTATCCAAACTGGCATAACAGCATTACCTACAGCCTGACTTCTGAAGGATGTGGTTGTCTCAATACACTTAACTTTTCTGTCCTGTTTCCATGTCCAGACATCTGCTGCAAAACTGGTAAAAACCCATTCTTCTCTATGAAGTTCCAAATACAATCATCTCATAATCCTTTCTACTCTCCCTACTGTAATTGTCTCTGTGAAAAACTGACAGTTTTGCACATCTGAATAAGTATGTTCTGTTTCTGTGGGATAACACTTGTGCATTCATCTCTCAAGACTTAAGCTCAGTCACAGAGGTTGCTCCATGTGTGATGTTGAAACGTTTTTAAGAGGATTTTAACATTTGAGTTTAGTGCATTGTTAGATGTCCTAGAAAGCAGAAAGTTCTTATTCCACAATTGTACGTCGTTAGACATCAGTGTCTTGCAAAGGCATGTAGGCTTTTGGATCATTTGGGCCTTCAATAAGGCTTTAAAATGTGTTGCAGTAGTAAAGTGTGTATCTCAACAGTTGCTGTTCAGCATTTCGTTGTAAAAATAGAAGCAGCTATAAATTACTGAGTACAAATTTGTCTTTTACTTCTGGCTTTTCTGGACAAGACAAAAGCCAATAAGGGTTTGTTTTTGTGGAGAATTGTGTGTCTTGCAAACGTGAGTCTTTTTTTCCACATCTCTAATACTTCAATAGGATCTGGAAGTATTCAGCACCTTCTGGTAACATTTCATATTCATTTCAGCTTTTTAAAAACAAATACAACAAATTATCATTGTTTGAGGAAAAATACCATCACAAACAAACACCCTCAGAAATGACAGCTGTCTGTTGTTAGGAAGCCTGAAAGAAAATTTGGGAGTGTGTATGAATGTAGGTGAGACACATATCCACTAGACAAGGTCCTGTCATTCCTATTGGTAAGCACAAAATGTGATGGAATTGTGAAATACAGTAGTTACTCCCAGAATTCTGAATCATGTGGTTCTGTTTTCCAGCCTCTGACAAAGCAGTATGTTTTATTTTTGAATAATGGCAAACGTAGCATCAGTAATGATCTCTCTTCGTGGGTTTTGGTTGATTTAATAATATGAGATATTAATAAAACCATGAAGAATATTTACTAAACATGGAATATAAAGACAGAAGATAAAATAATAATCTACTTTTAATTAATTCTTTATATTTCAGTCACTTTGGATCAGTCTGAATCTGCATTTCCTAGAAATAAGCTATATATTTGATACATCAAGTGGAAAGCTGTGTGCAGGTTTCCAACTCAAGAATGTCCTCTCTTGTTCTAGATTTTTTGTTCCCTGAATATTAGGTGAACTTGTAAGAAGAAATATGTGCAACATATTGTAAACTACGGAAGCCCATCTGAAATTTAATTTGTTATTTTTTTTAGATCCATCTGCCCAGGAGGCCTTCCAAGAGTAAAAAATTGAGCCAAAAAATATAAGGAAAGAGATAATAGAAATAATATGGGAGGGAAAGAAGTATGAGAAAGTAAACAAAATGGGAATCAAAAGGGAATTTCTCACTGTTCTAGAAAAAATTTCCTGCCTGCTGGAAAAATGTCTTCCATGGGCTTGCATGGAAGGCTGCAGAGAGTGATGAATTATTACATGCAAACCTGGTAGAAAGGTGTTGCCAAGCTGTGGACTGATGTTGCCACTGAATATGATTTTCAGCAAACATTATAAAACTTAAGGCTGCAGCTGACCTCCCCATTACAATGTGCATTATACTCCCAGACACATGAAATGCTACTCATCATACAATGCTGGGTTGTATGTTAGTTGCAGCATGTCACTTATTCAGGGTTCCTATCTGACTCTTTCAAGGTGCTTACCCTCCACCCCTCTTCCCCCCGCTTTCCCCTCCCCCTTCCAACCCCCCCCCAAAAAAAAAAAAAAAAAGTCATGCTTGAACAGCTTGAAAATGGTTTCATAGCAGTTGCTCTGCAGAAGGTGTGGAGTTTTCAATTCTCTTTTTCCAAATGAATGGAAAAATCCCTAGGTAGTTCATCTACTCTATTAACTTAATCTCCAAAAATGAAATTAACTGAGCATCCATTTAATAGTTTTGCTCTTACTGTGAAAAATGAATAGCTAAATTTTCTACAAAAGGAGAGTTTTGTCTAAATACTGCTTACTGAAACATCTGTGGTAGAGACGGGTGAAAACTAAACATTTGCTTTGGCCAAATTTGCACGAATTTAAGGGTTTAATTTTCATCAAATATTCGTGCTATCAAGTTTTATAGGCACAAAAATTCATGGAAGATTAATTTCATCCTGTGTGAAAACATGGACTTGGTTATATTATCTTTTGATTGTTCCCTTTTTTGTCACTTGCAATTGAAAAGGAGTCCCTCATCAGTCACCAGTTTGTGGGAGCACCATCAGTGTGTCATTGTTGTGGTTGTACTACTAGAAATTTTGAATAGGGACCGCAGAATGTGGCTGGGGATTGTGGACAGTTGTAGATTTCTGTTGTTTACTTGAAGAGAGTTTATATCTGACCTGATGGTTTACATGTATATTGTAATGAAAAAGCAAAATGAGCCACCATTCAGAAATGTATATGGATTTTGGCTGCAAGTTTTCCTCCCTGATGTGGGTACAACTTGCATTTTTTCTGGGCAATGTTGGGAACATAGCTAGTGGCAGCATTGTGCTATTGCATTATGATTAATGAGAGTCTAAAATCTCTCTTCATAGAGACCACAGGGACCATGTCTACCTTAAGAAGGGTCAAATATTTTAGTACAGTAAAGTGTTTCTGCCTCTGCTGGGTCTGTATTTGGGACATCCACTACCCTGTAGCTGAGTTTACCTCATTTTGCTATAAAATATATGCTGTCAGCAGTTCTGTCCCTGGAAGGCTGGGGTACAGACAATACACACTGCCTGAGGTTTGACCAGTGTAACAATGCTTTCCTCATCCTGTCTGCCACAAGAATGCCTTTAGAAAATTGATCAACTTAAGAGAGCACTAGGAGCTTCCTTGTCTTTGTCCTCTACACGGGGAATATTAGCAAAGACAAAGGGACCTGTTAGCTGCCTTGTTGTTTTTCCTTTTTTATATAACATTGGTTTATAGCACCTTCTTCTATGTAATACTACCTAAATGAGAGTTGTCTGCTCTTCTAGGACTATGTATCTGAGTTATCATTAATTTAATGCTGAGTGGTACACACAGTATCTGTATAGAAATCGGGACCGTTCATAATAATAATAATAAAAAAGATGTCAGAACTCAGTCCATAAAAAACAAAATGGAAACTTAGCAGTATTACTGATATCATTTGTAAAATAATTACAGTGATTGTTATAACTATGATAGCATTTTTAATATCTTTTGATTTGTTTGAGCAACCAAAACCAAATTTGTGCAAAATATTCAAATGCATATACAAACAGCATGAGAAATCTGTGAGTACAGAGATCTTAGCACCCTATCTGATAATACTCAGTTCTTGGCTAAAAACAATACTGGCTGGCTAAATGCATTTTGAAATATGGCCCCCCATTTTGAAACAAACTGTTTCATTTAGGCTGACCTAAATTCTCCTTAAAAGATTGTGTGAGGAAACTAGAGATGAGCCAAACCTCTGAGGATGGCTTTGTGGCATGTCGTGTTTGTGCAATTTCAGCCAGAAAAATGCACTTGGCTCTACATATGTATGCAGAGAGAGTGATATCTAATAGGCTGTTATATCAATGTAAGTAGTAGTTTTTTTTCCTATGAACTTGTTAAATACAATACACAGTTGTTTTCAAAGGTGAAACTCAAAAGAATGTCTTTGTTTATGCTCTTCTTACATAAGCAATAGGAAATATTAAACAAATTTCAAAATTGTTTGGTTCGTAATAAAATCTTCATATACTTTAGTATACGTATAGTATACTAAAGTACAGTATATGTTTAGTATAGTATACTTTTCATATACTATTAGTAGACATGACTAGACAGGTCAGTCCATCTTTGTTCCCATAAAAGCAAGCATATAGGGAATGTCTTTCTCCTGTCTTCACAGCCTTTACAGAGGCTGCTTGGAATTGTGGCCTTTCTCCAGAACAGGGAGATGATGGTCATTAATCAATGCCAGCCAGTCAGAGCAAACTCCTCAGCTGACAAATACTGAACCTTTAAGGGAATTACCCAATTCCTTTCTCACAAAAGTGAATCCCAGCATCAACCTCCTCAATAGCAGGGTAAGGAACCCTTGTAAGCATTGTGCTCCTCTGCACCAGAGGAACTCATATAGGCTCTTAGGTACCAGTTACTCAGTTCCATAAGCATAGTGTGTTAACTGTAAGACTAACTGCCTAGCAGGGCATGGACAGGATCTCTGCATGGCTTAAACCACTAGGAGCTCTCAGGAAAAAGAGAGGAATACTGCAGACAAATTCCTCACTTTCGTGCAAACTTCCATGACTTTCAAATAACTGTTGGCTGCTTTTGCTGAGTGGGGGGAAAAAAAAAAAAGTAGAATTTGATCTCAGCCTCTGAGGGGTGCTAATGTTGCTATCTCTCATGCATTTTAAATTATATTTTTTGTTGTTTTATTTCTGAGACCGCTTCCCTGCTAAATGTTGATGGTGGAAGGTAGCAGTAGGGTCTTGAGCTATAGATAGAAGGAGGAAAATGGCAGTTGAACTTCATGTCTTGATGAGGTAAATATTTTTTACTGCATTCCTACAAGCCTAATATTGGCCATTTTCCATAGAATCATTTAGGTTGGAAAAGACATCTAAGATCATCTAGTCCAACCCCGAGTATAAAGCTTTTGTATAAAATCCACACAAGATTACTACGGCTACTGCGCCATCTCAAATTATATAGGTGCATAGTATTCCAAAATATCCTGGGAAGGACAGTAGTTGACTATAAATTGTGGAAGCAATTTATAAAAGCATGACAATTGTGTTCCTTCTCTGCTGCAAAGAACACTGGAAGGCTTTGGTGTCTCTGAAGCTAAATGCTTGCTAGTATTCCCTTGGGAAAGCTGTGACCCTGAAATAGGGTGGAAGCTTGAGCGGAAAACTGAGTTGAAAACTATAAGGATAACTATTAAATTTTGATTTCACCTTCTGGAGGAGAGACATGATTAAGGTTATTTATAGTTTTTAAATACAAACAATTTCTTACTTAAAGGCAAGTTGTTAATTTTCTTCCATTTGCACTGAACTGTTAATGCCAAATTATCTCTCCAAGAAACATTGTATGATTCAGTTTATCAGGGAAAAGGATTTTTAAAAGGCATATTATTTTTCTTTAAAATCAGTGAAAATGAGCAGGAAGTCAAGATTCAGAAGGAAATTCAATAACTATTTTAGCATCCAATGTATATTCTGTATTTTTATATATAAGATCATTTTTTATAGGCTACAGCATAAAAAAAGGTAGTAAACCGTTTGAAATAACAGATTTGCAGAAAGCAGTCTAGATAACTTTACATCATTTAGTAAGAAATAGATGGGTAAACACCTGGTTTAGTTCACAGCCTTTTAAATATCAGAACATTTAATAGCCATAAGGGAATAGTAATGTAAAACAAGCCATATAAGTATGTTAAAAACACTAGTGAAGAACTTTTTTTTTTTTTTCCTACTAATGAATGGTCTTAGACTTCCCAAAAGAAAGTAGCTCAAAAAATAAAAAAAAATAAAAAAATTGTCTTTTCTTCCTTTCTCCAGAGTGACTTATTAATGTGTTGTTGAGTGGCAAAAGAACCTGGCCTTCGTTCCCACATTTATATTTAGTCAAGTGCTAACAACACTACAGTATCTACAAGACCCAGAACTACTCACAGGAGCTCTATCAGTACAAAGTGTGCTTGCCCTCCGAGTGAGACTGGATTGTTAAATTAGAGACATAGACCAGGTTACAATGCCATCATAAGCAGATATCTTTGTACTTTTGTATGCAGGTTTAGTCTTCTGAGCATGACTACTCAGATTGTGTTATAGTTCCCAACTAGGAAGTTTCTTATAAAAAGTTATGCATTGAAGGATTTTTTCTGAAACAGCAGTCTGAAATTATATTAAAAAAAAATCATCTATACTGTGTATCTCTAAATTTTGGAAGAGGTACAAGACAAAATTACTTGATGAGATTGCAATAAGGAAGTTCTGTATAACCGTTAAATTGATGTGTAAATTCAGTTACATTTATTCTAGAATATAGTAACTGAATGTGAACATAATTGTTGCAACCTCTCTGAAAGTGCGGAAGAGACTTGATGATGGTTGCAGATTTGGATTCAATTTTAAAATGTGCTATACAAACTTCTTTTTAATCTGAGGAACAAACTGCTGATAGAAACATAGGATCCTAAGGGCTACTCTGTAAAAGTTTTAGCCATGCACAGTGGTGACTCTGGTGCTTGAACTATCTGTGTGATCTTGTAGCTTAATGCAACTTCCACAGCGTTTCTGAATGCTGTACTTATTCATCAACAGAAAGACAGGCCATTTCTAGTCATTATCCAGCAAATTTTGCATAAGGTCATTCAGTGACAGCACCAGAGGAGGTACCTCTAGCCTTAGCTACAGCCTCTGAACCAGTTGGAATGCTAGCAAACTGAGGCTGAACAGTGCTACTGCAACTGTACAGCCTTGCTAACATCTTCATGGCCACACTAAGAGCCCTTTTGTCCATGTAATATTAAATTATTCCTGTATTGCTGAAGTGTTCTTTACCTATTCTTAATGTGGTTGTATTCTGTTGTATTCTGTTGAAGTAATGCATATACTTAATTGCAGACACAAATTGTTTCAGTTTTTCTTCAATACTTATTTGTCATCATAACTGGTTGTAATGTTTTAGGATCATTGTACTGCATTAACTACAAAAGTAGATGAGATTTGTGATATGGGGGAAAAAAAAGAAGAAAATCTGGGTGGGCTAACAAAATGTAGAGCTTAAAATAATCTAGAACGTTCTGAAATTGGACAGTAAATGTCTCTGTAAAAGATAACTTGAGACTTAATTTTTCTTATCTTACAGTTTATTACTCTAAATCATAATATCAGTATTAATCAGAATTTGAAAGGCAGTAATATCGTAATGTATTTAGAAATTCCATTGCATTTCAATGTACAGATTTCAGAAAAATTAAGGAAATTATTTTATGTAATCATGTCATTGGCTAATCTGTTACATTTCCCCCTGCAACTGCTGCAATGCATGCTGCTGGTATGATTTTCTCTGACGTTACTGGCACAAAGCGTTCATAAATTAGGCCCATAGCCTCTTGATGGCAGTGTATTTCCTTCTCAAGTTCATAGGCCTTACAGAACATTTATGTCTCATTACAGCCAGTACAGCAGTTTATGCCCTAATAAATCAGAGGAGCTTTGCAAAGATGATCTTGACAGTAATGAATCTTTCTGTTGGCATTTCCACTTCACAGACACAAATAATGAAGCAAAACTGCCCCATCTGGCCACTCAGTAAGAGTCAAATCACAGTGGGAAGCAGTTTTCTCAAGCATGACAGAGGTCATTGTGTGCAGCAGGAGTGAGTGATAGCAGGTTGTGCTGTGAGTGACAGTGTAGAATGAAGCCATTTATGAGCTTTTATCATTATAATTACATTTATTAGCTATGCTGCCAAGGTTCTCCCCGCCCTTCTGCCAAGTCTGTGTGCTCTTGCATCAAAAGCTACCTTAACTGATTCCTGAAGATTATTTGGAGAGCTTTTGGTTAGTTACTGCACAGAAATTGATTTAATCAGCTCAATCAACCATTAAAGTGGTATTATTAAGATCTCTCAGAGTAATTAAAAAAAAAAAAAAAAAAGATTTCTGCAAAAAAAAAATCTGTACTGATTTCTGTACTGCCTTGAAGGTGCAAACGCTGTCAAAAGATGCTGTATATTAGCTATAAGCAAGTAGATAAAACAGATTCACTCTGTTTTGGGAACATATGGCAGAAATACAGAATGTGTCATCTCTGACTGGCCAGTGGGTCCATCAAGCCTGCTGCTTTGCCTTTGGCATTATGTGAGTAAGTGACCTTTCTACCTGTTCTAAAATCTGCTGTTCTTAGGTCTGACTTTGTTGGTATACTATTCACAGACTAATAAAATGCATGTAGCACAGAACTTCGATACACACCAATTACCCTTTTTCTCAGGGCCCTTTGCAAAGGTTTGCCCATGTTTTGGACTTTCTCAGCTCTATATATAACAAACTGTCACAGCATCGCTATTTCAAATCATATTTGTTATGTTCTTACCTGCTTGATATCATTGTTTCTGATTTCATTCTTTTGTAAGATGAACTATCTTCTCCTGGCTTAGTTTACTGTACAGAGTTTCTACACTGAGTTAAAGAATACAACTGAAATTAAGTTTTCCTCTGCTGAGGAGGAGTTCAGGATGGCCGGCATTTATTTTATTATTTATTTTTCATCTATTTCACGCCCTTTTCAGTAGTATTCCAATCTTGCAAGAAATGACATGGTAGGAAGGTAGTTACACTACAGAAAATTTGAGAGCTGACATTCCTAGCAGCGCCACCACGTGGCATCTAATAGATGTCACCCAAATCTTTCATGGCAAGTAGCTCCAGGTTTTGTTCTTGCACACAGCATTTGAAATGTTTCTAATGCCTATATTCGCTATTCTGTCTTGATTTTTTTTTCTCTCATTCTGAAGTAGTCATAACTCAGTAGGAAATTGGAAAGGTATAAGAGAAAGAAATTTAGTTAACATGAATTTATGAAATGTGACAAACTTTATTGTAATTCACCTTTCACCTGCACTGTATGTTTCTATCTTATATTCACATAAAGATTTTCATCCAGGAAAGCTCATATTTACTTTATAAAATATATGTTTAGGGAACACTTGTTCATGTCAGGAATGCAAGTATTCATTCTGTGCCAGCAATACTACACAACTGTTTCTTAGGAGGAAAGCGTAAAAATTATTTTTATCAGTTGAAATTTTACAAGGGTAATTTCACAAAGAGAATGCAGTTGTTGCAGTACATATGTCTACAATATGGACACAGTAATGTCCTTGTCAAAAGTATCAAATGATATGTAATACACTGAGTTTCTACTTACCTGTAATTTGTTTTCCTAACCTTTGAGATTTTAATTAATGATTTTATTATTATTAACAACATGAAAACTCCGGGCTAGTGCTATTACAACTGTACTAATAATGTATTTTTCACACTTATAAGAGTTATTTTGTGTGTGTGTGTGTGTGATGCTCCCTTTTTTTCCCTCAACTTCCCACAATGGAAGAGTACATAATGAAAAAAAGATTTGGTCCTAAAATAGGAATGCAGGTCTAGAAGGAACAGTTTAGGTCAAATGTTGGTAAATTTAATAAATTATTCTGGGTTTATTTGACTGAGTTCCTGACCAGAGCCACTAAAGGAAGGGAGAAGGACAAAGAGTGATTTGGCCAACAGAGGCAATGGTAGTAACAGAGAAGGGGAAGGAGCCTGAAGCAGCAATTTTGAGTAAGATGAAGGATTAATGAAGGTGAAGCTTTAGCAATGGTGGGAGGCAGCAGTCAGTGACAGTCTGGCTGCAGAAAAGGTGTTCAGAAGAATCGACAAGCACAGGTACTTTAAAACTCATGCTACACAGAAGCAATCTACGTAATCTAGGACAAATACATAGTTTTGTTGTGAAATACCAGAATGCTTTGAAATGCTTCAGTGTCATAGGAGGAAGGCAAAAGAGATAGGAGACAGCTTTATTCTAGTCTTAGCTATAGCAAAGGACTGTTCCCTGAAAATGTCCGCATTGATCCTAGGAATCACTGTGCTGTGTGCTGCAGAGGAAGGCAGCAATTCCCTGCTGGTCCTGTCAAATCTGATATGAGGAAAACCTGATGTTTGGTTAAGAGTAGAACCTACTAGCCATGCCTTCTAGTGTTTTGTTTTGTTTTATTTTGTTTTCCTGTTCTGTCAGGAGTACCACTGTCCTGCATTCCAGTCTCCCACTGATAGTTATGGACTGCTACTGGAGCTTGAGAGACACATGATAGGAGTCCTTTACTTTCTCAGTAAGTGGCCAGCAGCAGCCATGGATTTGACATTAAGACTGTCATATTTTCCTATTAAAAGAAGCACAGCTTGTTTTCAATTCAGCTAGTGTTGGGATATCTGTCCTTTTAAAAAAAATAAATTATCGCTCAATTGGCTGGTAATGTTAATTATATTTTTAATGGGTCACACTTTTATGCCTTACCAAAAACAATGAATTTGTAATGGTGTTGAAGCAATAGTGTGCACACGTTAATTTTACCAAACGAGGAAACAAAATCTAACTGTCAAAGTGCAGACTGGAACAAGGAGCTTTATTATTTCTACAAGTTCTTATGCTGCTCATACCTCTCAGCTTAGTCCTTCCTCCAATCAATAAGTCAGCAACAGTTGAACCAGGCAGGCTGGGGAAACTAAATACCACCTGAAGGGCATGCTGATAACGGGAGGGGGGGGGGAAAAGCCATCGTAGTACTGAAAGGTGAGAGAGAGAGAGACTGAGAAGGCCTTGAGTACTAGCTAACTGCTTGATATAGAAAGCTTATAACAAAATAGTTTAAAGCACTGATATTGTAAAATTTGGCTATAAAATGTCCCTGGAGATTACTTATGTAATACTGCAAGCCTTTTGCTGATTGTTCTTTTTGAACAAATGTTATTCCACTGGGCTATTTTGATGAAGAAATGAAAACAAAACAAACAAACCAAAAGTACTGAACTGCAAATGAAGTCCAGGAGATGTTAATGCTGAAGAATAATAATACAGGTGAAGGAAGAAATAAATATTTAATTTATAATAATGCAGATGCAGGTGGATGACATCTATGAAGAGTAACATCTAAGAATGAGGAGATTAGGTATATAATTGCAATTCAGAGAGGAGATCTATTTCATTACAGGAAATGTATTTCATTAAAAATTGAGACTTAAAGGAAAAAATATTTTTATCGAGTTGAGATAGTAAAGATAAATGTAAAATGTGAAAAGTAAAATGTGAATGAACCTGATAAATACAGTGGAAATGTTACATACAGCAAGTGCTGTAATACTTGTATTAGATGTGGCAAAAATCATGATCTAAATGGTGAAATAAGACACCTTAAAAAAAAAAAGAAAAGACTGTTCCAAGAAAATAAGTGTCTAGCGTAGTAGCATAGTATGATAAACTGAATAAGGTGCTGCACCAGTATTATTAGTTAGAGGTCCTGCTCCTTTCCACCTTTGCTTGTAAGCCTATCTTCTTTGCCTTCATCATCTCTGCATTCTGCTCTGTTCTTTTATTGAACTTTCCAATACTTAAAATTCTTCTCTTCTTGCCTGGTTTGTGTTGGAATCCTGTTTCTGTCTTACCTAACTGCACACTGGTTCCTAACCTCTAACATAATTTCCCTATTTGGGAAGTCCCTTTTGATCCAGTTCATGACCAAAGTTCCCTCTTCTTTCTACTTTGACTTAAAATAAATAAATAAATAGAAATCTAACTTTTCCAGGACATCCAACAAGCAGCAGCATATAAATTTTCCCAGTTGATCCAAGAAGTGAAAAGCTTCAGGCAACCTTCTTGCTCTTTGAGAACAAGAATCAAATGTACTAATCCTTGGCCATTTGTATGCTTTGGGGTCTTTATCCTTTTTTTCTTGTCATACATGAACACTGACATGTTGAAGGATTATACTTACAACTGCTGTCTTTGACAGGTATTTATCTGTGGGTTTTATATTTTGTCTGTTTCATGACGGGTGTCACTACAAACTTTCACTAGCTTTGTGCCAGCATCTGTGAAATGCAGGGAAAAATACTTCTGTAGTTTTTGTATCATGGCAACAACTTTGCTGATACGCAAACTACCTTTCATACTGCAACATCATCTGATTTTTCTTACGTTCATGTGTTTTTGAGTTGAAGGATACAGTGGTGGCCTTTGCAAAATGTAAGGAATTGGTGAAGCTTATTTCATCAGCAGTGCAATAAGCTGGTTGGGACATTTATATATAAATTCAGTTCTTTTTCCTTGTTCTTTCAGTTGTGAGGTTGAAGGGAAGGATTCTAAACTTGATCTTGCTCTCACTTGCCAAAAGTCATGTTCTTTAGCAGTCACATTTGGGACCTAGATTTACCCATTTCATGCATTTGGATTAATTAGTACAGTTACATTTTTAGGAAGGGATATTTTTAAAATGTAGTATAAAAGTTTGGAGGAAAAAAAGGCAGCTGAAGAGCATGTTAGGTATGAATAATGTATAATAATTTGGGAGTCCTTCTGAAATATAATGGATGCCCTTTAGCTTGAGTGTACTATTAATCATGGCAGTTTATGGTTTTGAAATGAGTAATTGCTGATAAGGTTAACAATGACCATGTTGACTTAAGAAAATTTCATGTGCAGCTATTGCATTAAGATGTTCTGTGCTGTGAAACCTGAAAGTAAAAACAGCATACTGCAGGTGTTTTGATAACTGAGAAATATATTTTCAGCCACCTTTAAGGACCTGTTTGGGAATTTTCTAATTAATTAATTAAAAAGTTGTAAAGTAAACATTAGTCAAAACTGAAACTATTTGCAAGAAAGTATGAAAGTGACATGTGAAAGAGATGCTCACTTAATTTAGAGCATCTACTATTCTTGTGTGATTTTTGTCCTAGTTGTTCTAAACAGAAATTCTCTCATTTAGATCAGGTACAGTATGGACCAGGAATAGTATATGTAAAGGTTAAATGGTAAAAAATCTTTCTGCTCATTTGTTGTATCATATTTGCCCTATTTGTGTGACTGTAACTGCTAAAGGCGTCTTTTACTTTCCAGGGTTTTTTTCCAGGGCTTTACTGTTGATTAGCTTTGACTAAATGTCTGTCCAGAGGCTACAATCTTTGTTCATAATTAGAACTTGGTCTTTTAGTAGTCAGCCAAAGCACTGTATTTTGCAGATAGCAGTATCACTAACAGCACAGAATATAGAAAGTTTATCCCCGGGGTTTCTAAAGTGATAAAAAGTGCTGAGTGAAAGGCTTAATGTTAATTGGGAGCTCATAACCCTAACTCTCCATGTTAGCTCCTACACCCTAAAATGAACTACTATTGGTTGGCATAGCTTTAGAGCATTAAAGGTTTATTTGTCTCCAACTTGTGTTTCATTCTTAAATGACTTAACCACAGATTGTACACCTACACTAGATATATTCTGATTAACTCCTGTTTAGCCACACCCTGTAGAAATTTATGTAACTTGTTAAATTCCTTAAAAGTGCTACAGTGTTTGTACTTAATTATATATATGATATATAACACACATGTATTATATATAAATGTATATATGTATGTATATATTATGTATATATATATATAAATGAAAGCATGATCCTCTTATGTTGAACGAGACCATCCCTGGTAGAGTTCCACAGCTCTGACTATTTTTACCCTTGGAATGATCTTTGTCAAAGGATAAACTTACATGTAACTTTCTATACTTGCTTTTCATTCCTAATTCCCTCTGTTGACAACACATATTGTTGATCATGAAGTTAGCGTATTTGAGTTCTGGGGCCAGTCCCCTCTAGACTGTGATGCAGAACCTGCTGTTGCATGATGTGAACTCAGTTTGGGTTGAAGGTTGTCAACTTCACAGGGATATTTACAAAATTCTCCTTGACAGATGAACAAGTTTTTCTACAGCTGACTAAGAGTCATCTTTATTCCTTAGAATAGAGGTACATGAGATATATCCCTTGGCATACCCAGGTGAGTTCAAAAACCATTGTCAGTGTACAAGCATGATGGTATGATGTTCTCAGATGTTAGGCTAATTGAGGCACTCTGTAATAACATGTCTCAAAACATATGTTGAGTATTAGTAGGAAATGCTCTTCTAAATTTACATACTAACTGGCATGTATACCAGTTTTACAAGCCAAATTCTGTTCCTTAGTTCAAAGATAACAATTCCATTTAAATTAGTAGGATTTATACAATGTGACCTTCTGAAAGAGGTTTATACCATAATAATCTGTGTCATGAAATGTTAGTCCTAATATTTTAGTTGTTTAAAATATGCACTGGTTTAAGTGCATCGTTATTAGAGATATTTATTCCAAGTTGGAAAGTGGATGTGTAACAAAGCTCTCACTGTAGGAATGTTTGGAAAAGTATGCAAAGATTTTGACAACAGTGGCATGTTTTTGTATACCGTGTTTAAAGTGCTTGCTGGCAGACAAACCATTGCGCTCATCTTCGGGAGATCAAGATGTCAGTATTAGCAACATATTCCCTTTCAAAAAAATTAAAACATGCATCGTTACAACCTAAGTTCTAAATGCAGTCTGAGGGCATAAGGTTAATCATGCTAGATCATGGAGAAATTCCTGTGTTCTTCAGAGTCACATGCTAGCAAGAGTTCTTCTTAATATGTGTTTGTGATGTCCTTTGCGTAGTTATATACTTAAGAACTCTCAAAAACAAAAGAAAACCCTAGTAGCTTCACTTAATTATACTTTGCAGCTAGCAGGAAAAATTGTAGTGGGTAAAGCAGTAGTTGTAGTACAGCTATGACCAAATGATAAATTTATATTGCCAATATTGAAGATTAATTATTTCTTCTCTGCCATGTTTACCTCTCATGATAACTACATAGTTTACTATGCTTAAAGTTTGGTAAATCGTACTTGCTTGCAGAAAAGCTAAAGTTGTTTGCCTCTACTTCTAGGATATAAAAACCACCATTTTTCTTTCACTACTTCTTAATATATGCTTTATGAAGGAAGCATACAGAATCCCTAAGTGTGTTTGAGCACATTTAGAAGCCTTTTAATGTATAAATATTCTATTACATTTCTAAATTGAATTTGTGGCTTTGGAAATACTGTCCAAATCATCAGGTATTAGTGAAAGGGGCACACACAGTATGCTTCTCTTATACATTTATCTGACCTGTGATTTAGAGTGTTTTAGAGTTTGTTTTTTTTCCTTTTTTACAGCATGATTTATATATTTTTAATTTATATATTTATGTAAATATATATATAATATATATATATATTTTTTTTTTACACTGGGGGGATGTTTTATGGCTTTCAAAAATCATTTTATACCAAGACAAATCTTAAAAATGCTGAAAGCGTCTTTAAATATGGTGAAGCTGAAATAAACTCTTCAGTAATATATTTTATCAACAAGTAAGATAATACTTGTAGGGAGTCTTTTGCTTCTTTTATGACTGTGTGGAGATACAATAAGGTTCAAAATGAGGCAAAAAGAGAGCAGCTCTTTTGCAGTGATTGTGTTCCTACTGTAAGGACAATTTCTTATCCCTCATTTCAAATGGTGACTATGCGATGATGGGACTGGAGAATTCAACTGAATTGCAGTACACCTTGATTTAGTTTTTCAAAAAAGGGGCTGTGACCAGCAACTGAAAATAATGTGGTGATGCTAGTGGATGTGGGCAGCAGGTGGAAGCTGACTTCCAGCTCAGGGAAGCCACACTACAAGATCTGGTTCAAAATGCTGTAGTAATGAAAATGACTTTTATGTGATGAAGTATCACAGTGATAAGGTGTATAGAAATCACTTGCACCTATGTTCAAGATTAGTTTACATCATCAGGTCCACCTGCTATTTTTAGGTGTTTTAGGTGTTACACTTGCTAGTCGTAGTAGATTTAATATTTTGCATGTCCTTATATTTTAGGTTTTGATCCTACAGCACTACTTTACCAAAATTCTGAAAGCATCTATTACCTCATGCTTGAGGTAATAGATGAAGGGTCTCCTGGATAAATTACCTGGTCAGTAGAGTAATCCTACAAAACAACTGGAATCAAAAGGATGACAATGCATGTTTATGTGCTGTAGTATTCAGCTAGAGAAGCATCCTTGGTGACTGTCATTATTCAAAGATAAGATGGAAATATATTCCTGAAACAGTGTTCCCTAGAACAGTAATCATAATCTTTAGCTCAAAGCATGTTTTATAATACCATTAATAGAAGAAGTTAATACACTAAGGCAGTATACGCTGCTTCCATGTCAAAAGGTTTACTGCTGTGTCAAAAAGGAACAGACTTTTTAAATTTTAGACTTTTAATACAATGGTTTGCATGCACATTAGGATGTTATTGTTCATTTTGATTTGATTTTCTATTGGTAATCCTACTGAAGCTTTTCCAATTTTATTTAAGTTGGAGGAGATGAATATGTCTGCATTCACCAATATTTAATCAAAACATTGATTTAACTTAGTTTTTGAAAGTATAATTTCTCTTCTATTATCCTCTTTCCTCTTCACCACTTAGTGTTCTTTTGTTCATTTGTTTGCTTGCATGTTTTTTCAGAGCCAATATCTTTTTTTTTCTTTTTTTGGTTTATAGACTTCTGTGATCATTGTGGGTGATGCATGCTAAAGTGAAAAACTAAACTGAGCAATAAATAAACCAGTATATACATTAGAACATCATGCTAGTGTTTAAACTTCATTAGCCTTCCTTTTCTATGACCTTCAAATGGGTAATGTTTCCCTTGGGACAGAAACACAAATACTCGTGGATGGAGCCCAGATATCATTCCAGAACACAAAGCTTCTGTCTTAACAGGTGGACAAGTATGGTCATTTCTCCCTCAACTTCAGGGTACATTCACATTAAATGAATGAAGGGACTTGTATTCTCTTTTTCCTGTTAGCTCAGGTGAGCACTTGTAAAGTCATTGTATTTTGCAGAGCGCAAGTCTCTCAGAGCATTCTGACACTCCTTTTTGCATGGTATCCTCACATTATACAAGTTAGTGGAAAGTTTTGTGCACAGAACATCTTGCACTTCAGTCAGTTTTTGTTATATATCAGTAATTTGGCTCCTATTTCTTTTGGATTAAATGCTTTGTGAGAAACAGACATTTAATTTAACACTGGGACTAGCTGCGGTCATAAAACAATATAAAGTAGGAACCAGTGCCAGGCGTTTCAAATTTAGTACTCTGACTGTCAAATAATACACATGAATACATCATAGCCACTTAAGAATATTATCTTTTATCTTCCATCTGTAAGGCTTATGAAGAATTGCCTAAATAGGGAAGTCCTTAAACTTTTTCCATTTTCCTCAATTTTTGAACCTGATGATACTGACAGAAGTGGTAACAGTCATAGATGTCAGCGTGTTAAACTGCCACCATGCAGTGTGCAAGTGGGCTGTTGAGCACATTTCTGCAAGAGCACTCGTACCTATATTATGCGGTACTAGTCTGGCAATCTAGGAAATTAGCAGGACAGGTTGCTAGTTCTCAGTGTGTTGTCTTATCTTATAGTCTGAACTCTTTTCTGTTGTGTTTGGCAAGTCCTTTGCTTTTTAATATAGAGCACAGATTTAGCAATAACGCATGTTCCCAATATGCAAGAGTCTTTAAGGCAAGTGAATAACAGAATTGTGCATTCTTAATTGTAGTCACAAAGCTTCAGTCCGAGCTGTAGTTGATACCACTGTCATACAATGGAGATATCAACAGCTGCACCTTACTGCCTAACTTGTGGCCAGTCTTTTAATGTGCTTTGGACATTCCAGTGTCCTTTTAAGTATCAGAAGCCAGAAGTACACCAACTAGAGCCATGAGGCAGAGTTGATCAACTCATATTTCCTTTTCCTAATTAAACTTGCCTCCCTCTGGTGCATCCCAAGTGTGATAGTGACAGAATTGTTCCTTCATGTCCTGTCAGAGGCATGGGCTAAGCTGCCTGTGGATGGTACTTTCCTGCACTGCTATTCAGAGCAGTTATGCCTGTGCAGAGAATACATGTACAGTCGTCAGCAATTGCAAATGCTTAATGTATTCATTGTTCTGTACAGTTACTAATTAGCCCCCTAATGTGCATTTAGTGGCGTTTTCAAAAATTCCTAGGATCTTGTCAAAGTAGACAATATTTTCAAAAGTCACAGAGTTACTTGATACCTTTATTCTGTGGTACTTAGTTCAGAAAGGTAAATCCTGTTCTTGCTTCTTTCTCTTAGAACTTAAATGCATGGGAGAAAAAAACAAAACAAAACACAACACTATTTTCATTCCATAGGCTTAAGACACTGACGTGTTCTTAACAATACAAATGTTTTGAGTTTCTGCAACATACTTCAGAATCTTTTGAAAACATAATGTATTAATTGACAGCAGTGTATTTCTATTCCTTTTGTAAAAGTATCATACTATAGAGAAAAATTCTGTACCTCATCACATGCTGCCTTAATAATATGCATGTGCTTGAATATTCAAAGTTTCTTTGAGTTGTGGTCTGGCATGAGGTTTATCTCATCTACTGTGTAAGAAGCTAGGTATTAAAATAAATAGTCAATATATGCATGGCATTAAACATGCTAGAAACTGTCAGGGAGTGGCTGTACAAGAGTTGAAAAAGAAGTGTAAAGAAGAAAAAAAAGAATGTAAGCATCATCATGATTCACTTTGTTGAAGATGAGAAATCGAGGAAGGAATTCAAGCTGCCACATCTGTGCAGTATTAACAAGAAAAGAAGGAAGAAATCTAAAGGAAGATGCATTAAGAAAGGAGCTTTTATTTTTACTGAGACATGTATGTGTTTCTGTGAAAATTAGTGCACTGTATCCTCCTGGCGTGGGCTCTGTGGACAGCCACTGGGCTGAGTCTGTCAGTGCAAAAGTGACAGTTGAAGCTAACTTCTTCTGTCACTTTTCTAGTGAGAGAATACAATCAGGAAAAAAAATAAAATTGAAGGAAGCCATATAAAGTTTGCAGGGTTTGGTGAAAAGGATGTGACAGATTACAGTTCCTTTTTGTTCACTTCTCAGCAACCCTCACTATTCTGCAACAGTAATATTATCAGTGCCAGCAGCTTAAAATAGCCTCCTTCTGTCTGTTCTTCATTTTACTATGGCCAGACTTCATTTAATCCTGACAGAATAGTACACCAGTATCGGTTAGCGTGTAAAGAGAATGTCTTTAGTTGGCCATTACTATTACTATTTTTAGGAATTTGTTAGAAATTGCTAGATAGGTGTTTTTGTTTGTTAATTAGTTACTATTTTTAAAGAAAAATGAGCACGTACTCATAGGTATTGATAATGCTTAAAGGATTTATACTATGAGCAGCACAACTTTGAGGTTTTTCTAGGAAAATTGACTTGCACATTTACCTTTGTCTCAAATCCCTTGGAAGGGATTTGCTTGCAGCTCTCTTCCCTTGTTTTGGCAATAGCACAGAAAACTGATCTTAGTTGATGTGGCAAAGATACAGGCAGTACAATCCTATGCTGTAACCATCAATGGAAAAGTTCTCTCTCTGAACATATAACCAGTCTACATTATGCCTTTATGGCACACTGATCTGAAACTAGGAACTAATTTTAACTGCAGCAATAGTTAATTCTACCTTTGCAGAATCATACCTAAGCATTTTTCTTTACATGTCATCAGCATCTCAAGACCTGCCTATGTACTTTATCTTATGCTACTAATTTAAATTGAGATTTTAAAAAAGATTAGCTGACTTGAAACAGAGAGGCATATTTTGTTCAAGGGGATTTTTTTTTGATATGTTATTTTTGATCCCACATAAAATTTAATAAAATTTTTAACTCCATTAGCAAAATGTTTTGTAAAGGATTGTATGGGAGATTTATCATTAACAGCTTTTGCTCCTGATCATTTAATGAGCATTTAACTGGAATGTAGGTTTGCAACTAGTCAAAAGAAACATATCCTTTTCAGTAAGGTTTTAAGTGTCACCTTGGAGATGTTCCTTTATTGCCTTAGGCTGGAAACAAATTTGATTAATCTCATAAAGAAAGTGGTCAAAGCTGTGGAGACAGGCCTTCTCATTATGTCTGGATGCGGAATACCATTTTTCTGGTACAGTCGGAACATTGTTCATTGTCAAAGAATTTTCAGTTCATATTTGTTCTTCATTAGTTCATAATGTTGCAATTCTATTCAGGGCCAATATATGTTTTATTTAGCTTACCATCATTCTTCGCCATGTTTCTGATTTTGTCCATATTTGATATATACACATTAATTAAAAGAGAAACACATTGTAAGAGGCATATCAATGGTAAAAGTCAAATCCTGCAAATTTTAATACGGATGTTGAAATTAAAACTAAAATGAAGTTCTTTGGTTCTGAATGTCACCCTGTTTCTCATAGGGTGAGAAATAGATTTCTCATAGGATCCATCCCAATACTCTTTAAAAAGAATATTCTTTAAAAAGAGTATCGGGATGGATCAATTAAAATTATGTTCTGAATAAAACTGAAGTTTTGTACATTATACCTTTTTATTAGAAACATTTTTCTTTCACTTTTTTTTTTTTTCCAGAAATTTCACAAAATACATCTCCTAAATATTGTGATTGCTTTTGAAATTTTCACAATTGACCAGATGATGGTGGTAATAATGAATAACAGTTCACTTTTTACAGAATGCTTTGTATCCACAGTCCTCAAAGATTTATTATTCCTGGCTAAATTTTTTCCAAACTTCACTCTTTGATGTGAACAGAGAATTCTGAATTCTATAGTCAGATGCCAAGAGTAAACTCACTTCTCATTGACTTTGTGTCTCAGCTTTACTTTTTAAAAATATATTCTCTTTAACCTGCTGGAAAATATGATTTTTGAAGGTTTTCTAAATTACTTGATTTTGGTTATTTATTTCCTCTCTGTGTATTGCTGTTTCTCGACAATACTTAGCACCTTATGCTAACTAGCTGATTACAGATTAGACTGCCTTTAAGTTCTCTCAATGTATTTGAGAAAATATTCAGGAAGAAAATGCTGATAGCTGGCAATTAATGTCCTTACTGAATTGTATGTGCAATACTGCTTAACAATTGTTTCAGTTTCCACCTGTCCAGAGTTTTCCTTCTAGCACCAGCCTCTTTTCTCACATACACCCACGCATTTTACTGTGATGTTCAATCATGTTCATTTAGCATTTCAAGTTTTTATTTTATTTATTTTATTTTTTTTTCAGCCTTGAGAAGTAGAAAAGAATAAATGAAATGAATCAAATATTGCCCTGCTTATACATTACTAAGGCTCCTCACTGGAGAATTGCCAAAACTTTTTCAAACTCCAGTGAAGAGTTTTAAGGTTTGGTCTTTATTGGCATTCCAGATTGGCATTCCTTTCCACCCACCACCCTCCACTTTGGTGAATCATGTAACTACCGGATCTTTCAGAGAAAATAGTTCCTATTTTTAGTCTTGAATTATTTGTATGTTTGTTTTCAGCTATAGAAACACTTTCATAGGAATACAGATCTTAACATTTATGGTACTTGTGGAAAGGCAAACATGGCTCCAAAGGGCCAGGACAAGATCTCTGAAATAGGTATAAAATAACTGTAACAGAATTTTATAGAGAAAATGTTGCTGTAGGAAATGAAGAGGATATTTGCAGTGTACTTCTGAACTTGAAAGAATTAATAGTTTTCAAACAAAAGATGCTTAAAGAAGTTGCATTGTTTTAGAAATACATATTTTCTATGTTAAACAAGTTAAATGTAATGCTGAAATACAAGTACGTTTCTTAAATATCTACAGTCTCTAGCAGCAATGGTACATAAAATTGTCCCCAACAGGTATAAATATTATTTGATCCTTTGCTACCTGTTCATACTATTGTGCTGGTATATTTGCTTTCAGATTGCCAGTCCTTGGAATATCAGGACATTTTATTCTTCTACGAAGTATTTTCCTTACATAAATATTCCAAAGACATAAAATAATTTGGCTATGTGCACTTGTGTAGCATGTGGGCTTGGAGATTGTTATTATGCTTCCGCTCAGCTGACTCTGTAGGTACTTTGAAATATGCATGTAGCAACTGGTATACTAAAGAGCAGAAGGAGAGAACTTTATTTTTCTGCTTCATTAGATATTAATTGCAGTTCAATGCAACTTTTCTCTTCAGGTACTTAATAAGAAAAATAAGCTATTGTATTTAGAATCAAGGCTCAATATTAAATACTTCTCAATCTGTATCAACCTACACTGGGCTTGTAGTGATTAAAGATTACCTAACCTCAATATATAGCAAGTAACTCTGCATATTACAGATGGAAAATGCTTTAATAATGCTAAAAAAAAAAAATAAAATTAAAAGTATTCTCTACTCCCCATTGCTAACTAGGGGTTCTTCACATTGACCAAAGCAATGTGAAGAATCTTGCTGCCAGCCATGCTGCATATTTCATGTTTGGCATGTTGAAGGAGTAACAGGGCAGAAGGAAGTGACTAGGTTAGTACCTAGCAGTCATTGGTGGGACATTTTATCCTAGAAGAACTTTGTTCATAGATCCTTCTAAGGTTTAACTGATTAGTTAAACACTGGAATAGCAGAAGAGCTGCATTTTTCTAGTGGCTCCCTGTAAGTGTACAGTATCATCTTTAAAAGCTCCAAATACACTCTAATTATGTAATAATAAATGACACAGTTACGAGGAGATTTTCTCAAAATAATGTTATTGTAATACTGTAATACTTGAATACGAAGTGATTTTGCTTATTTTTTATTTTTATATTGGTCATCAGGTAAATATGGTCTATGGAACAAAAAGTATTTTGTCACATTGTAAATGTTATAGGAAGAAGTGCAGGGGATTTGCAGAACAGTGAAGAGAATTGTAGGCCTTAAAGGCAGGTCATTTTGACATTTTTGGATTGAACTCATGCTGGTAGGCACTAAATCTTTCCTCAGTGTTCAATTTCTTTCTTTTTTTACTGCTTACTGGAAAATATCTCATCTTTAGAATGGGAAAAAGAAAAACAACAAACAGTTGGTGACTGACTTTCTTGTGACTTTTACATAATTGGTCTTTATTTATTTTTATCTTTGTGTCAGTTACTGGTAATGCTTATACAACTGTTAAGTATTTACATACTGGATTTGCTTTAAGGCATTGTTTAAGAATATATTGGTCAAGAACTCATTATGCTGGATGCCGTCAAAACTTATGATTCACTAATCCACAATGCAGTGAAAAAGCATCTCAAAAGATACTACTTACACTGGGTAGTCTATTGACTGCAGCAATGTTAAGGTATTGATAAGTGCACTGTAAATTCAATTAATTAGAAAGTAATTTGGAGAGAAATGCAACTAGTGTTCCATTATTAGTCATGGTTATTAACAACTGGGAGGCACACCATACACACAAAACCAAGTAAAACTGCTGTAGTTTCAATTTTCTTTTGAATTCTCTTATCTTCTCTTATCTTTTTGCATTGCTTTCTGTTTTCTGTCAGGATGCAGCTGTGATCATGAAAAGGTTTAAGTGCTTAGCTTTGTGCTAGAACTGATCTGAGTCTTCTTTAAAAATAAATAAATAAATAAAAAAAACAAATGAATTTGTGATCATGTATGTATGCTTGTATTTGAGTTTCCACTTCCATGAGAAGACCTCCGTAGGACCTGACACGTTATAAACTCAATGTGCTTGTGAACAACCTGACTTATTTGCACTCAAAATACCTAGAAATTAAACATGGCTTCACATATTCAAGTGATTGGAGGATAGTGAAAGGTGAAAGTGCTTGAATATCCCACAACAAATAATTAATATTGTGACATTAATGTGAAATTAATAATAAAGAGCTTTATGTTGTGCTAAGGTTTCTCATTCTACTTATTCTCATGCACCCATACCTCACTAACATTTTGACATCGTGATGGGGGTGAAGGCACTGGGACTTGTCTCCAGAGGATTTCCCCCAGGATGAGAATTGCATCAGAAACTGATGCAGGGCTGATGGATGTTTTTTTCTCATTCAGTTTGCACAGCATATGGAATATCTGAGGCTTTATCTCCTTTCTTTACTCATTCTTCACCTGGGTCATTAAGAAGTAGCAGCTCTTCAGGAAGGACATGTAATGCTTCTGTCTAACTTCTAGACAGAGAAAGCAGAGAGGGGTTCCAAAAACAGTTGCATAGCAGGCATATACATGTAGAGTAGGGGATTAAACTGTTGTTTCAAGTAGTGTTACAACAGAGGTAAATAGTAATTTTGATATTATTTGATACTGTGGTTCTACTGTCATGTGAGTATTAGAGCCCACAAAGTGAGTCTGTACCATTTTCTGCCTAGTGATGCCCACACAATGAGACCATGTGGACAGACAAGAATTGTCAGGTCAGGCAGGGAGTGTTAGAAACAAATGTAACCTATTTGTCATAAGATGTTCATGGGGCACCCCAAAGTTTCATTCAGAAAGTGGTAGCTCAATTGCCTCAGACCATGCGTGAAAAACCTCCTAGGTGGTCCAGTAAGTAACACTGGGTGGCAAATTTGTGTTTGTCTAGTCTATTTGAAGGCAGTGGGAGAATTCCAGGAGGTGAAGTATTTGCCTATATCTGTGCAGGAAATCAAGATGTGCATTTATAAATTCAAGTATATAAGAATTTGTCCTGCTGTCTCCAAAGCACATGATGCTGTCAGTCATTACTTGTAATAATTATTCAATGTACTTTATGCAGTTACCAACTTTCCTTTTTAGAAAGTTTCCCAGTTCTCTTTCTGTTTTAACAATCTGTGTTTCCTGCAAAACATTCTACAGATATTGATCTACTTAGTTTCATAAACTTTATTCAGAATCCAGGAACCACAACCTGTAGATTTTTTAGAGATTTCTCATTCATGTTTCCCTATAATACATCATTATTGTGATCTGCCTCGAAAACTGGGGCAAAAGTTACCAGGAGAGTTTGTTTTGAGGAACTTTTTTTCATGAAACACTTCACACAGTTTTCTTGTATTTGTTCCAATCTTGGGCTTCACCCAGATGTTGTCTAGATTTTTACATGTGAATTGCTGTTTGCAACGTTCATATATGATGTATGCATGAAATCTCTATGCTTAAGACTCTGTATATTTGAAAACAATATTAAGGTGCTAAAGATATGGTTTTAAATAAGATGTTATGAATTCTACACCTGTTTTGTTTTAAGGACGGAAGTTAGACCCCTGGAGCTTTTGCATTTCTTGTCTCTTTTAAAAGGAGGTATGAATAAACCCATAGAACTTCCATGTTTTTTGTTGTTGTTTTGGTTTGGTTTGTTTGAATTCTGACTATTCAGTTGTTCCGTATACCACTTGAATGGGAAATATCTGGATGGTCTGCTCAATAATGCATATATATGCATTATTATTGCATATAATGGTATATGCAATCTGTTTCAGCCAAAGTTATGCCTAGAAGTTTTAATATAATATGGAAATTCATAAATAGGTGTAGAGTTTAAATTAGTTGGCCATTTGGTTCTGGGGTATCTAAAGCTACTAAAGACAAAAATTAAATAATTAAAAAAAAAAAAAGGCAAAAATAAAACTGACACTGAATGGATAAGCCTGAACAAAATCTCTTTGATTGGAGCATTTGGGATTACTGCCAGGCTGGACTCTGACATGTTTATAATAGGCTATGTGTTGATTGAAGAGAGGAGCATGAAAGGTACAGTTTTAGCACCCAAAACCTATGCCAAAGTATGCAGGAAAGCGAGGACTGCTGGGGACAGATCAATTAAATATTTTAGGGCAGGATGCTTTAAAATGCATGTTTGTAAGTTAAGACATAACCTAAACATTTTAATCACAAGAGATTCTGAAGTTTTATCCGTCCACTGAGTTCTCAGTGGGGAATCAACATTTAAACAGACTCTCCTAGGTTTTCAGCAATTCATTTAGTTTCAAACATAATTGAATTATTTGAACATTTAAAATTAATTCTTCTCCCCTGCTAATTATAGACTGTAAGGAGACGTGGTGATGTAGCTTTTCTTTCAGTTTCAGATCAGACAGTTTGTTTGATTTATTCAAATTTTGAATTCTTTTAATATGAAAAGTAAATTTTGGCAAAATGTCATGGCTGGATGGCAATCTTAACTAGAAATACAAGTTTACCTTTTTGATTCCCAAACTCCTAAACACAATTATAGGTAAAAAATGGCTGATTATTAAAAGAATGAGACAGGACACTGACAAAGCTAAAACCAAGAGTAATTACCATTATTGTTTACCTTTTACCATTACCAGCATTGTTTACCTTTTGATAATCATGATTAAGTTACATTCTGGAATCTAGAATAATTTTTAGGAATTATAATTTTGTCTATGAATTTTACTCCTAAAATACCTTAGGATATTTGACCAGTTTTGTAGTGTGAGACACTGTACTGCTGTGATTTTTCAATTTAGAACCTGAATTTTGTGAAGTACTCTATTTTTTCATGCAGCTCAGGACAGGAAGTGCTTAAAGAGATTAGTAGTTCTCCTGTGAGTGCTCATTGATGGAACTCATCAATGAGACAAGAATTATATTAGTGAATAAAGTGTTTCAATTGGGTGAAACAATAGAGCTAGTGCAAAGATATAGATAAAGAAAATAGTAATTTGTTGTTTTTGAAAAGTAGTGTGTTGGTAAAATTAGAGGTGATACGTGGAATGGACTGGACAGAATCAAAATTTTAAAGAGATAAGAAAAGATAAGGTTAAAAATTCTGCTTTGAGATTCTGGAAATAAATAATAAGGTTGAAGAATGTGGGAAAAGTAGAATGAGTTAAGGAGCTCTTCTTAAAACTCTGGAATAAAAATATCAAAGTTACATACAGTCAGCAAGATTAATTCTGCTTTATTAGATAGCTTAAAGTCTAAGGTAGCTCTATTAAATTCAGTGTAAATCAAAATAAAAAACAATAAAATAACTGTTACTGTATAAAATTTCAGTAAGTAACATGGAAGAATGTGATTTTTTCTTTTTTTTTGTCTAGCAAATATGCATATAGGCCTACTGGTCAGTATTGAATTCTGTAACAGTGTGTAGACAAAGTCAGACCAACATTCAAAACTCTGAAGTGCCTTTGTCTTTGGCTATTGTAAATTACTTAGATTTCTTCAAGTGAAATTGTGCTATTTAATTATTTCATGAATAATGTATTAAAAATATTAATAATTTAAAGATATTTAAAAATCTTAGTAGTTATTATTTTGGATGTATTTAGTGGATCAATGGTTGTAGCATGGGGTAAGCATGAAATGACACCAAGTACTTCTTGTCATTAATCCTTCTGCAGTAGTATCCAACTGGTGTGCATTGTTTTAATAATAACATCTTGTTCTGTTGGTCACAAAATGTTCCAGATAGAGACTGGCAAATTCTGGTTAATTCCTATCATTATTATTTTTTCTCTGTTTTAATTGTGTTGTGTATGCATAGGAAAAGACAGCCCTAAACTGGAAAATTTACTCTTCAATTACTGCAGTCAAACTGCAAATGGGATGGATGGTGGGCAGGCACTGAAGGACAGAAGCTTTCTGTCTGTTACCAATGCTGAAAGGAATGGATTTCAGGTCTTTGAATGCCAGATCCCTGCATTATTCTCCATTGTCTGAGTGGCAGCCATGAACACTCAGTTTTCTGAGTGACTTAAAAGCCAAACCAGTATCTCCAGAGGCAAAATGTTGATGAATTCATCTATGCAATTATTGGGCCTTCTATAAATTCAGTATTATTATTTTTCTTATTATGTAGATAATAGTAAAATGCCTTGGGAAACCTTGTACAAAATAGCTAAACCAATATTACCTTTACAGCAGACAAACAAATTATTTTCTTGCCTACGTGACTTTGTTGAGGGATGTGATTTACTTCAAATCTCTATAAAAAGACAGTTCTTGTACCATGTTTTTATGAATGTCAGTGGTTCTGGACAGTTTCAGGCAGGTGATGGTGCCTGTTCCAAATAAAGTGTTCCTAACACTAATGCTTTAATGCTACCCTCTTTTAAATTAAGGGTAAGGCAGTTTTCAATACTTTTTGGAGAGCAATCCAGATGAAGCATTGTTCAAAATATTTCTGATTCAACCTTCATAAAGTTAATGTAGAAATTATATTCTGTACTATATTGCATTTCTGGATTGATACAAGAAATATTACTGTGTGGGATATGTTGCCATGTTCTGTTTTTGAGGGGGAAAAATTATCACAGAAAGGATGGCATGTGAAATAAGAGATTGCAATTCTCTGACTAGTTGCTTTCCTGGGACCAGCTGCTGGGGCATCTGGTGTAGCATCCTATGTTGGTAACGTGTATTGCAAATCGTAGGAATACATGCTGCATAAAAAGGAAAGGTATCATTTGCACTCTATAAGCTGACTTCTTCCTTAGGTAATACTGGCATCATTTGAGTTTTCTCCTGATTCAGCACCAGCCAGCTAACCGTCAGCCTTATCCTAATCTCCCTCTGACAGTGGTCCAGATCCCCAATGGCACTGTGTGGATGAGGAGAGACTGAGATCACAGAAACCCAGATCTTCTCCTGAGCTCTTATAACAGATCAATATGCAAAAGGAGTGAGACTAAATAAATGACAGAGCACTTTAAAACTACACATGTTAATACAGCTCCCCACATCTGAAGTACTAACATTATCTGGACATTCAGAGAGTTCCTTGTCAATGGAATATATTGAATTGGATTTTATGTTCATATATGTTAACTTGATGATTAAATATATACATATATTTAATATTTATAAATTAATGTAAAGTTTTGTTGCTGTGAATAATGTTCAAGTAAAACTGCTTTTTTTTTTTTTTTTTTTTTTTAGCTTTGAGTAAATGAAAATGAATTTTCTAGAACTTTCCCATACCTGAGAAACCAGATTCTAATTTCAGTGACTTTAATAGTAACATAATTGTGTTTCACTCAACAAAATGGCTGGTATCAAAGTAAAAGTTACAAAGGGAAAAGCGAAATAGTAAGGGCTCTTTTTTCTGCAGAGCTTCCTCTTCCTTCCTTTTCCCTCTAGCTGACATATGCAGGATTATGCAAGTATATCTCACATCTCCACCACACAGAATACCATATATTTCAGCCTACACATGGCTGGTGAGTATTTCTGAGCTCCGCATGTAGGTGTTCTTACCTTTGTATATTCCAAAGAGATTGAAGTGATAAGAACATAAGCATTTGTAGTCTGAATTAAGTGTTCACTCATGGAATTATTCAGGAATAGACATTTTGTTTCAGTTTGCATGAATCTTTATTCGAGATCAGTGTTTAAATATAGCTAGGCCTTAAATGCTGTGTGTGGTGGTGAGAGGAAATAGTACAGACACCAATTGTTTTGTTGTGGAAGGGAAGGCAGTGGCTAACCCAAAGAACCATGGAGATGGACACAAGAACAGGACAGGGGCGATGGACAGGTAGGCAAGCAGGTTTAGTGAAGCTTTTTTTTTTTTTTTTTTTTTTTTTTTTCCCCATTTCTCTGGCATCAGCCAGAATTCCTGGAGTTTCATTGCCCCCAGCTGGCCATTCCTTTTCCTCTGGTACCCACCCATGTTTCTTTCCTCCCTCAGTCAGCCAGAGGGAAGGATCAGTCTCACTCCATGACAGCTGTCCCTACTGCAGGGCCCCTGGGACTGCCAGGCCCTTGGGCTCAGCTGGGCAAGGACTTAATTCTGTGTGTCAAATGTAGCCTGGCTTAATCAACCTGCTTCTACCTTTGACTGAATAACCCCCTTTTCTCTTTTGGCTATCTCATTAAGAGGTTGAATAAAATCTCTGTCTTAATTTGTTGCACATTAGATTTCCCTTTCCTGAGGCATGCTTTTTAGAGAGAACTTGTTTTATACTAACACATGTATGTGTTCTCTTTTTATGTCTCCAGTATTTTTGTGAGTTTACTTGTCTTCTTGCTCTCATTTTTATGTGGAACCACTTACTTTCTTTTGCTAGATCATAAGATACAATGATGCTAGGCTCTCACATTGATTTTCTAGTATTTATTATTAATTTCCTTTGTTTCTTAATTGGGTGCTTTTTTCCTATGTTTTCTACAATGTGTTAAAGACATTTGTTCTGTTTTATGACAAAAGGAGAGTTCAATGTCCAGTCTTCATGACGGTTCGTTGGTTTGTTACTCCCTGTTTCCTAAAAATTCATCATTTTGTTCTGCTGAGCAAACTCTGCAGAACTTTGTAGCTCTCCAAGATACTGTCTTCCCTCTATTGTAAGCTATTATTTTCTTTAATGATGCTTTTGTATTTTATTTTTTACTTTTTTTTTTCTTTCTTTCATGTTTCTCATCTTCTACTTGACAATGAGGATATATGCTTTGTTCTTACCTTTACTTTCCTCCTCCAATGGTCTTTTCTTTTTTTTTGTTCAATTTATTTTTTTTCTTATCATTTTTATGATGGCGGTGATGCTAAATGCTAACCACTTATTTTATACTTAACTCAGGATAATTGATTATAGGGACAAATATGTGATCTACAGATATCTGTCTCACCAAAAAGGTGCTCATGATTTCTCTTGAGACAATGGGAGTGTGGGTGGTTTGTTCTGGCTTATCTGTAATGAACAGCTGAAATAACTTAATTAAGGAAATCACACACTATGCATTTTCATTTCACATTCTGAAAGCTTATTTGAAATTCAGTCGTATTTCATCAGTAGCTGATGCTACCCTGCAATCTAGAATTGATATTAGCATGCATGACATGTGAATGCACTGTTTCCTAAGAAATGTTAATATTTTACTTCCATTCTGTATTCTGGTAAAGAGGATGCCTTTTCCTGCACTGTATTGCCATATAGGGAATTTAGCGCTCATAAATACCACATCTACTCTGTGTCTGATCTCTTTGAAATAGAGACCTGAATTCAGGTGGAATTTTGATACTTCATCTGTATTATGAAACCACCCCTCACAGACGGATTTATTACTGTTCCTGTGTGGTGCCTATTGTTATGTGCTGATGGGACAGTAACTTTCTGATAATATTTTACCTATGAAGGCCATCATCATTGTACTTGTAAAGCACTTTTTATTTGTATCTGGGCCCCAAAGGTAGCACCAAGCAACTGTATTCAAAAATTCCTGAAGGTTTAGGAGTTTTGTGCATCTTTAAAGCAATGCTACCTACTAAGAATGTCCTAGAGTTCTGATTTATTGATCTGATTTTAAAACTTAGAATTGATGGTAGTGGAAGAGGCAATAAAAAGCCAAAAATGGTGCTCTTAGAATAGATTCAATTATTTTCTGAAAAAGATTGCCACAAGGAAAAAAGCATGCAGTGTCAGAAACTTTATAATAAATAAATAATAATATAATAAATAAATAATAAAAAAAAATCAGTTGCTCAGCATCAAAACTCCTTCAGCAAAATGAGTTATTTTTTCCCCTTGACTTTGGAGTTCCCCATTTTTCACCATTAACTCAACTTTCCTGTATTTCTTAATGTCAGATTGTAAGCATGCTGATACTCAATGTCTTCATTTTGTTTCCCAGTTCTCAATCTTCCCATGCTCTTCTAAAAAGAAGAGGAAGCCCTTTGTTTAGGCTACATGTTCTAGGAGCGAAGAGTGTTTATAGAGTTTTTCTTGTCCATGATACATATGCTGACATCACTGCATACTTTTATATGATTTGGACAATGCAAAACTAGCACTGAAAGTGGAGAGAGCAGGCAAGCATGTTTTTATAATTAATTACAGAACTTAGAGTGTAGCTTTTGAGTCATGTTTTTTTTTTTTTCTTTTTTTCTTTTTTTTCTAAAAAGGCTCACTGTAGTTATGAACTCAAATGAAAGGATATGAACCTTCCTAAGCTGTTTCCATTTAGTGTCTTCTCATTCTGCTCCTCATTCTTCATTCTTTCTATTACCAGCTTTAAAATAGTTATCAAATCAAAATAGTTATTATCAAACACCTCACCTGGTGTTCTTAAAATCTGCTGGTGCTCTGCTAGCACTTTCCTCAACTTTTGTCAATACATAAGAACTTTCCCTCTGCTTGTGTTCTTATTTGAGCTGGATTTAATTTCAGACCATCTTGTTTAGATATAATATTTTGAATTCTAATTCTGTACTCCAAAGTGCTTAGAAGACCTTCCAGTTTCATATCATCTGACAAATTTTTAGGTGTCCTCTTTAGTCAGCCAAATAATCACTGAATCTGTCATTCTTTTCCAAATATGACCTCAGCTCCTAATTCCTTTGTTAAAAGTACTTGTATCAAGCAACTGCACACAGTTAAGCTTTCTGGTCAAGGTTAAAATAAATCAACCACTGAGTACTTGAACATTCTCTATGTTATTTGCTGGTTATTGTACACTTGTGAGTTAGCTTGTATACACATTTTTATGTCTTGGATCTCATGTACTTACTGAGGTAAGTAAACATTTTCAAGTATGAGAATTTGAAACTGGATTTCAGTGTTAGATTTGAGGTGTCTGTTGGCTAAGTGTTCTTGAGTAGGAAAGAGAAATGTTTTATTGACCCCCTATTATTCCAACGGCTCTGCAACTGACACAGTAATTTTCAAGTAAGCTGGATTACAGTCATGTTTTATAAAACATTTTAAAAAATGTGGTCTGTGAAACCTAGCATCATGAATATTTTTGGGAGGCAGTTAACTCTAAAGGAACAGAGGTCCTATACTATTTAACACTTTAAGGATAATACCTAGTATCTTTGTTTTCATGTGGAAATGAGTTTGGCAGCCTTTGTAGATTAAGGCATGTAAAAGTCTCCTTTTGGTCTGATCCTACAAGTTTCTCCATGAAACTTCAGCAAAGTGTCACTTTCAGAAGTTCTGCTGTCTGGAAGATAATGCTTATCATCACTGCACACATGTTTGGAGAGCAAGGAATGGAGTTATATTTTCTGTATTTTCCCATGTAGAGTCATTCTGACAAATCAGCTGCCCTTTCTGATGCGTGAACTATAACATTTCATGTGATTCCTCTGAATTTACCTGTTCTGCAAAATCAGAAACTTTTAAAGATTAGGCAAAAAAGGAGTAATAAATGATAAGATGGATGCCATGCTTTTGCATCCAGCCTATAAAAGATGCTGCAAATTTTTGTGACCTGGTCTAATGAAAGGGTTAAACAGTGTTATAAACTGTTTGCTGTCTTCAGGCATTTGTTCTGTATCCATGGACTTATTTTAATGTAAATAGGCACCTCAACAGCTGTGTCCCCTTAAGCACATTTTATTTAGCAGCTGGTTTATACACGTCACTTGGCAGCCATGGATTTTCAATTTTTCCCTCTGCCAAGGGTGCAGCTGGAATAATTTGAGTGCTCATTAATTTGGGAGAAATATGAGCTGTGTAAGTCAGACAACACGAGTCTTCTGTATGGCGTTGTACAAGGATAAGCGGATCAGGGTAGAAGCAATTTGCCCTGTCCCAAGGGGGGCCTTCGTTTTTTAATAAGCTGGTTATGAAAATTCTATTTCTTTGCAATTTGAAGAGTCTAATTAGAGCCTGTAATTTCTCTCAAATAACTGGAATGGATGAAGGTTAACATTAGGCCTCCAGAGTCTTTTCACATTAATTTACAGACTTAAATCAGGTAATATTTTGTAGCTAATTAGAACAGTGTATTAAATATTTAGTTTAACTTTACTTAACTGCAAGAACACATGGATGCTGTAGGGCTGCGAAAATGATAAAGTAGAGCTAAACTTAATTTATAATCAAAGATAAACTTACAGGCTGTTCAGTAATTTTTGTACTGACTAAAGTACTGTGGCAGTCTGAGCAGCAATTGCCTTCAGTTGACTGAAATGTCAAGATAAAGGATCATGTCTATTTACTGTCTTTGCTGTAACACTGGTTCAAACAATTCATGGTGTATATATATAGTGTTTGAAGAACTAAATGGCAGACAGTTTTTATGTAAAGTCTCGTTTATTTTTCCATGCACCAACTCAGGAATTTCAGAAAGATTTTCTTAAATGAGAGTGCTTCTTGATGCAGAAGTTTCTGAGAAACCACTCATAGGAAGACCAACAATAAGCACACTCCTTCAAGAGTCTGCCAGTGAGTCCACTGTTCTATCACAGCAGTATCTGCATTTGCAACTTCTGCTTTGGTTGATACTTAATTTCAGTGAACTAGGAAGGTAGTCCTAGAATTCCATGGGCAAACGTTGTTGTTGTTGTTCCTGTAAATAAAACCTTCAGTTTTATTCTATTATGCTTGTAATGTTCAAGCCTATTCAGTGAGTAGGCTTCACTATGAAATTATAAAAGTCTTCCTTTTGCTGGTTGGATTGCTAGAATATGAGCCTTTTGCCACTGAAGTTAGTATAAAAACTCATATAAAATACAATTGTACAGAAATGAATATAGGCTTGGAAAGTTTACCTCAGCAGCAAACTAACTTATACCTAAAATGTTTGGTTCGAAGTGCAGGCAGTGGTTTGCATCTACTTGTGAAGGAGAGCTTTTGTTCAAGTTAAATCTGCCAGAAAGAAGACAAATAGACATATTATGAATCATTAAATACAGAAGCTCACTTCAACACAATTCTAGAAAGCTTCCACAAAACAGATCACACTATGTTCAATAGGACATTCTTAGTAATGCCTCTTGGTCAGAGCAGGAGTGGCTATGGTGGCTAATCTTTGTCATAGAATAAAATTCATGTAAAGAAAAAAGGCAAGTAAAACATTTTTGTTAATTAAAAATATGGTATTATGGTATCCGACTAATGCTGCTATCCTATGCTATATAATGGTACTGTACCAGTGCAGGTGGGTGGCCATGTCAGAGAGCACAGAAAGATCTTGCATCTGATGTTCTTTCCAATTACCCTTTTGCAGTTTGTCTTCCAAATCATTGTCTTTGATAGTAGAATTTAGTGGACAACCACTGCATTCTGTTATATTTTAGCTGGTGAGATTTTAAAACTTTTTTACAAATGTTACAGAACAGAACAGGTTCTTATTTCCAGTTGTAATTATGCATATTGATTTGTTAGGCAATGAGTACCTCAATACTATCATGTCCTCTCATATGTGAATGCCACTGTAGTTATACTGGAGTCTCACCTGCTCTTCTCCTTCCTAATCCATCTACAGTTTGTAAGTTGCTTTTTTTAAAATTCCATACATTGACTACTGCTCCCCTTTGTCTTGGCTGAAGGCTCACTTATATCTCCAGCAATTGCTCCTGAAAGCAACGAGTTCACTTCTTCAAGCGTAAACAAAGCTGTGGATCTAAAACTGGACTAATAACATTGCTGAAATATTTCTAACTGAAAAGGGAAGAATGCTGATAAAAAGAAGAAATAACCTAGTAATCAAGACAAAGTAAAGAAGAAATATACTGTTTATTTGACAGGAGAAAAAAAAAAAAAGGCAGCTGTAACCTCAAAATAGTCAAACTTTTCTGGCTATAAGCTTATTTAGGCCTCAGATTCTTGGCTCATGACCTGTAGCTTTAATCTCAAGTTTCCTCTCCAGCATTTTTGGATGCTAGAAACACCATTACAGATTGGTAGAAAATCAGTGATAAAACTTCTAAATATCACCTTATTTTGTTACGCTGGTTTCCCAGTTGCCAGTTTTTACAAAATGGTTTATGACTGCAGTAATCCTCTCAAAATCAGCTGTTATTGGAGATAATAGCCAGTTGTCAGAGCATTAACCACACGGACTTCACTTTGGGCTATTACGTAACAAAAAGAATGAACTGGTGGTAAGGTTGCCAGGTGTATTAAATTATATGATGAATTACAGAGATTCTGTAATGGGGATTAGTGTCCAAATGAGACTAGTGGAGATTGCCAAACCCATTATCTGATAGCACTGTAGACTGGACAAAATCCCAAGGGTGAAAGGGCAGTGCTTTGACCATTATGTCATCCTCTAATCTGTGTCTGCACCATGCACGGTGAAGTACGCTGAAAATGAGTTACCATTGTTCTGTAACATCCTGTAACTATATAATAACAGAAGTGGAGAAGTTGGCGGTACTTGGTTACTTAGTCTGATTTTGATCTTCTCTCATGGATTCTTCCAAAAAAAAATTTAGTTGATATACAAGAAAGCTAACTGATAAAGTAGTGGGAATTGTATGAGCTTGTTTTTTTCCACAGAAGCTTCAGCTAGACCCAAGAAAGCTGGTTGTCATGGTTTCTGCTCTAATCCCTTCTCCTCCTCTCCATTCAAACAAATTAATTTGTTTAGGCTGCTGTTTTGCATTTAAAGAAGAAAATAGCTATTCTAGATTTCAGCAAATCCACGGGCGTTGAAGAATGAAAATTAGTTATTCAGGGATGGCTGAATTATCTGTAAGTAGTTCATCTAGGCTTGTGTGTTAATGGTTTATTATGACAGATGTGGAATCTTGCATATCAGGGCCAGAAACAAAAAATTCTTTAGCTTCCCAGATGAGAGCACAAAGCTTGCTCTTGCCCCAGTAAATAGTATCACATTTTACTTTGAAATTATAACATTGTTATAGCACAAAACTTACCTCAGGGAATCTCTGGAACTTACAAAAGGTGAGTTAAAAATTTTCCTCTCCTCTATATCCAATATGGTTGATCTAATTGTATCATTGCTGGCTTTACCAGTGGAAGGATACAAAAAATAAAACTAAAATTTCTAAAACTCAGTAAAACTATTTCTAAAATTCTTCAGTAAAAATGAGCAGTATATACTCAGCGTTTGAAGGTGCTATATAAAGATTTTATTGGCACGCTATAGATATATCTAAAATGAAACATTTAAGCCATTGGCCTCAGAGTGGAAGAAATGTTAGAGCTTTTGTTGAGAGTAAAAGTTATAGAGAAGGTAAAAAAAAAAAAAAAAAAAAAAAAAGGATTTTTTTTTTTCTCCAAATATTTGATACTTTATGTAAAGTAGTCTTTGGAATTAAATTTTCCAGACGTTGTCTCAGCCCAAAGCTTAATACTCTCAAAATCTGGAATTTTTCTTTGCTTATTTAATTGTTAAGCTTCTAGGAAGAATTTAGTATGTTCAATATATGTCATTGTTATATTATAATTTTTATATTATTGATTGCTTATTTTTCATCATTAATGTATACTTCACATAGAGCATGAAAAATAAGCTACCTTAGATGCACCTTAGACCTATTTTGTGTTTTTGTTTTGCTGCTAAATGCTATATCTGAACTCTTTATTTAATACAACCTCTTCGCTCTGCCAAGTCTTAACATATAATTTCTCTGCAATTAACTCTTGCCATTCAAAGTTCACTTGTCTTTGAGGGGAACTGATCTTGCCCAGTTTTCTATGACTGATCATTCAGTATGTGTAATGCAGCTAGAACTTATGTCCCTTGTAAATGGCCTCAGATGTTCCTTTCAGAAATGTCAGGGATCAAACCCACTTAGGGAAGTACTAAGTCTTATGCTAACATGGTGTTGAACACTTTCAAATCACCTGAAGTACCGCTGCATGGAGTAAAACAGCATAACTTCATATGCCCCTGCTAATTCTATCCCTAGTATATTGGGGAAATTTTGACAATAGGAAATGATTCTTCATAAATCTTGAGTTGCTTTATAATCTTCTGTAAATCCATAAAGGGTGTCAAGACTTTTTCTTTGCTTGTGTTTTTTGTAAGCTTTTGTAAATTTTCCATTTCCATGTTTTTTTTTTTTGTTTTGTTTTTTTTTTTTTTTTTAATTTTAAAAAATAACAACAAAAGAAAACCAAAACAGCCCCACCCAATGTCTTATGTAAAACCCCTAGCTTGTTTGAATTTTCTAAGTGTTTCTTAACAATCATAGAACTAGATACTTTCCTCACAGGTAAATGTGACATAGTAATGTTGTCTCCTGACCAAGAGGAATTAATTGCAGCATCAATTTCCTTTTTTTCTGCATGTGTATTCTGAAGTAGGTCTATTCAAAGAGCTGATGGGGAGGCAGATGTTTGGGAAAGCAGGACTCAGCTGCCTGATGATCCCCAGACAGATTAACTGTTTTTCTTTGTTACTGTTTTTGCTTGCAGAATCTTATTTTCCAGTTAAATAGACCATCCAATTTTTGTTTCTGTTAACTGTTCTATCAGTATTTAGGGTAAAATTCACAGTGCATAGGATACCAAGATAATACAAAACACTGTTATAAAATTGCCTGGATACAGTATGTAATTGCAGGAAAGAGAAAATATGAGGAAATGCAAACTTTTACAAAAGGGATATTTGAAATACTAAAGGAGAAAAATTAATGATGAAGAACCTTTTACTAATTAACTTAAGGTTTAAGGATTCATTTTTGTTAGGTTATGGCTTCAATTGCATGGCTTTCTCTCAGTGCAGTGTAAATTGAGTCTTTCAGCACCTTATAGGGTAAAGATCTCTAATAGGATAGAAGATACTGTGGTAGTGCTATCTTGCATTGTATCACAGGGCTTTGTGGCCTTCATCAGTACAATTTTGTTTGCTTATTTAAAACATTGTCTTCATGGAACTTCCCACTGGGTTATCAGTGCAAATCAATCCTTAACTTCTTTTTTCGCCACTTCATAATAAGAAAGAGCTAGAATAAATAAAAATCACTGAAGGTGTTCAGAGGCAAGATGAAGTTTCTAGACTGACGTATTTCTTCTGCTCTTTTCCCATGCCTGTTCATTGCCCTGTTTCTTGTGCCCTTTGCAACAACAAGATACATTGGAATAGAGTCTTGAAATGCAGGTATTATTTTTGAATAGGTTTGTGTGCATGTGTAGACTAAAGTTACAAGACATAATACAACACCTCAAAATTGCTATGTCTTGCAAATTCACCATTATTTTCTTTTTGAATTTGAAATTTTCCTGTGCAAAGACACGTCATGTTCACATTTTTTCTGAATGTAAATTTCTGTGATCTTGATGAATGGATCCAGTGTGACTCCCAAACACCTCTATGACTGCATTCAGATTGTTTCTTACAGGCAAGTGTGGTAGGGTAACATGGATCAATTGTAGCATCAATTTCCCCTTTTTTGTTGGCCTCTTCTGAGGTAGAATTGTACAAAAAGAGGGAGGAACAAGAGGATGGGATTATGTAAGGAGTAATATTGAAGATCAATTTTGAAATGGCACGGTGTAATTTTGGGAGGGAAGCAGTAGAAGCATAATTAAAACCTCAAGTTCTTTCTAAATTGCAAGTTTAGGTTGGGAATTTGAACCTAAAATAGCGGTCAGAAATTATAAAGCAGCAGGATCCCGAGGAAGATAAGCCAGTTCCTGGTGTTTAAAGGATGAAAGTTTGAGTTTATGCTGTGTAGTTGATTGTAAGAATATTTCTGCTATAATAAAGCTTAAGAAATGGAGTATGAAAAATCCCTAATCAGCAGAAAAAGGAACAGATTCTGAAGAGACAAGTAACTCACAACATAAAACTAAAACAGCAAAAGAATAGAATCAGAAGTTAACCCTGGCAAATTAGAATGCGATGTAATTGTTGATTCTGCCACCAGAAATACAAGTTGTAAAGTTAACATGCTTATTTTTGTTCCAGTTGGTTTATTTATTTCTTTTAACTGTTTGGTAGACTTTCTAAAGAATAGACAGCATCCCTAAAGCAATTGTTCTGAATAGAAAAATAGATCTGCCTAGATCTGCACATGAGAATTTCAAAATGGACATTCTTCTTTTCACCTTAAGCTGTTACTTTTCCCTGTATTCTTCCCATGTGCTCTCCTGGTCATATTCCAAATGAGTGAACCAGAATTTACTTTTTGTCAGCACCAGACTTTGAGAATGTAGCTCTGGGAGTTGTATTTAGAGGAGTGGCACTAGACCAGCTCTTAATGAAAACTATTAATCATTCTGCTCTGCTTTTAATTAAAGATACACAAATATTTAAATATGCTTTTAATATACTAAACTGTGTAAACGTTCAGTGCCTTTTAAATAACACATGAATAGGTTTAGGTAGAGTAGGAAAAGAAATGTCAATACAAATAGTCATCTTTTTCCAGGTTGTCCACCTTCTCTTTGCAGAAGACCATCTGCAGCACAGGTTAAAATAAATAAAGGAAGACCAACATTTTTTTCTTCCTGGAAAGTTTTACTATCAAGAGTGAGTTACCTAAATAAATGGCGGCCTTGTGAATTATTGGGTTTACCAAATTCAGGCCATTTGAGAATTGCTTTTGTGAATCTTGAAATTACAGCACATAAATCAAATCTAGGTCTCATCTGCAACTGTCATTTTTTAAGCTGTTGATCAAGTGGAAATTGAAGTCCTTTGACCAATACACCATTGAGACTGTTGCAAAGACCAAAATGTTAAATCACTTTCGTGGGGGTCTGTATATAGGGTAATGCTCAATTTGCGAATTGAGTACGTTGACTAGGATGCTTGCTTCTGCCAAGATGACGGCAAAGGTCCTTGCAACAGTCTTCAGCTGTACTGAGATATTCCATATTGCCCTTCTACTGAATCTTTATTTCCATCTGACCAGTGGCTTTTTATGACTACTCTAGCACAGGCATGATTGACTGTTACTTGCTGTCATAAATTAGGTTCAAAACATTTCTTAACTGTCTTAAGTATGTCCAGATGACTCTCCAATGTTCTTGACACTTTCTGTTATGATAACTATGGAAGTATCTTTTCCCTGTACAGGGAATATACAGAATCAGTCAATTCTACAGCGCTAATTGCATTAAGAAATCTCTGGGATGCCCAGTTTCTCCAACCAGGCTCTGAATCAATACATTGAAATATACAAATAGTGCTTATCAGGTGGTCTAGCATGAGTTGTCTGGGAAAATCATAGAATGGCCTGAGTTGTAAAGGAACTTAAAGATCATCTAGTTTCAACCCCCCTGCTCTGGGCAGGGTTGCCAACCACTAGAGCCAGGCTGCCCAGAGCTACATCCATCCTGGCCTCGAATGCCTCCAGGGATGGGATATCCACAACCTCTCTGGGCAACCTGTTCCAGTGCCTCCCCACCTTCCGAGTGAAAAACTTCCTCCTAATATCTAACCTAAATCTCCCTTGTCTTATGTTTAAAATGGTTAAAATGGTTTACACCATTCCCCCTTGTCCTATCACTATGAACACATGTAAACAGGTGTTCCCCCTCCTGTTTATATGCTCCCTTCAAGTACTGGAAGGCTGCAATGAGATCTCCTTGAATCCTTCTCTTCTCCAAGCTAAACAAGCCCAGTTCCCTAAACCTTTCTTCGTAGGAGAGGTGCTCCAGCCCTCTGATCATCTTAGTGGCCCTCCTTGGACCCATTCCAAGAGCTCCACATCTGTCTTGTGCTGGGGGCCCTAGGCCTGCACAGTATTCCAGGTGGGGTCTCCCAAGAGCAGAGTAAAGGGGGAAAATCACCTCCCTCTACCTGCTGGCCACCCCTTTTTTAATGCAGCCCAGGACATAGTTGGCATTCTGGGCTGCAAGCGCACACTGCCGGTTCAGGTGAGCTTCTTGTCCATCAGGACCCCCAAGTCCTTCTCTGCAAGGCTGCTCTCAAGTTCTTCTTCGCCCGGTCTATATAAATACCTGGGATTGCCCCAGCCCAAGTGCAGCACCTTGCACTTGGCCTTGTTGAACCTCAGCAGATTCTCATGGGCCCACTTATCCAGCCTGTCCAGGTCCCTCTGGATGGCATCCCTTCCCTCATCAGCTGATCCCTGTATCAGCTGCACTGCTCAGCTTAGTGTCATCTGCAAACTTGCTGAAGGTGTACTTGATTCTGTGTCTCTGATAATGATACTGAAGAGAACTGGTCCCAAGAACAATCCCTGAGGGACATTACTTGTGACCAGCCTCCACCCAGCATAAAACCGTTGACCACAACCCTTTGGCTGCAACTAGCCAACCAATTCTTTATCCATCTAACAGTCCATCCTTCAAATCCATACCTCTCCAACTTAGAGAGAGGAATGTGGTGAGGGGCCATATCAAAGGCTTTGCTTAAGTCCAAGTAGATGACATCCATCGCCCTTCCTTTGTCCACCAATGCCGTCAGTCCATTATAGAAGGCCACCAGATTGGTTAGGCAAGATCTGCCTTTGGTGAAGCCATGCTGGTTGTCTCGGATCACCTCTTTATCTCGTATGTGCCTTAACATGTCTTCCGGAAGGATCTGCTCTATGATCTTCCCAGTCACAGAGGTGAGGCTCACCAGCCTGTAGTCCTCTGGGTCTTCCTTTCTCCCTTTTGTAAAAATGGGAGTAAAGTTTCCCTTTTTTTTCAGTCACTGGGGACTTCACCTGACAGCCATGATTTTCCAAATATGATGGAGAGCAGCTCAGCAACCACATCAGCCATCTATCAGATATTCTCAAACTGTCCAAAATTCCCACCCAGAGAGCTCCTGCAATAAGCCAGTTCTTTACAGTGAGGCTGCCTGAAAGTTCAGGCAATCGTTAAGTCACATGTTGATCCAATGTTCCAAATCAGTCAGTTTTCTCATTTGCGGAGAGACTAGCTGGGGCATTCTTTGACCATAATAACTATGGGAACTTGAATTTCATCTTTATATCCTACTTATAACTCCTATTTCATATGTCTTGCCACAGAACTATTAGTATTTCTTGCTGAGCCAGAAAGGAAAGGCTGCTTTGCTTAAGGTGTCCATGAAGTAGTTTGCAGCTGCAAACAGACGTCTCTACTGTCAGCTGCAAGTAGAATTCCTGTTTCCACTCCCACACTGTATTTTAAGTTTCTGGAAATACTATTTTATAGTCCTGCTTGGCATGAAGATATGTCTTCGTAGTTCCAGTGTGTAGAATCTTGCAGATTGACTTGTCTCATTTAACATAGACAGAAGAAGGTTCCTATTTTCTTCTCTGTTCTGCTAGTTAAATGAAGTTTCAGAGGTGAGGGCCGTTCCGGGACTGCAGATTAGTCTGTGCATAATGGATGAAACTGTTAAGCGGATATTTCAGATGAAGTGGTTGGCACTGAAATAACTGTCATTTTAATCATCATTCTTAGGTTTCCTCACTAATGGTCGAGTGTGTGCGTCTCTGACATTTTATATAAGCTTTCTGTCCAGATTTTAAAGGTTCAAAGTTCAGAGCAGTCCCTAGCTGCAACAGTAAGAAACTTATTAATAGAACTCACTTCTTTTTCAAAATTAGATAATGTAACTAAGAATAGAGAACAAATTATCTGTGTAATCCAAATCATGATCTGTGCATTCCAAAGATTACAGTTTTTGCTCTTGGACTGAGCTTTGCTCTGCACTCGGTGAATCTGATAACATCTACAACTTTCAGTTTTGTAGACAGGATGTAACAAATCCTAACTGGTGTTTTTGTCTGAGAATATTTGCTTTCTCCACAGCAAACAGTTTATGCTAAAGCTCGATATGGTTGATCTCACATTTTACAGTTCAGAAACTGAGAATATTTAGATTCAGGTATCTCTCTCAAACATGTTACAAAGCTTTCATAATTATCCAAAACTGAAGGGTTGTCTTTCAGTCATAGGCCTTTTGCCAGAGAGGTACTTTATACCCATTTGATGAAGATTTCTTCTTAAGATGAAAATGGTATCCTGATTCAGTCAAAGCTCTGATGTTGAAAGGTGTTTTTCTCATTTGGCTTATACAAAGTTAGCCAGGGCATATGTAGTCTATGTGAATGTCGTTATTGGATCTTCTGAGACTAGCCCTTAACAGCTTTGATCTTACTAACTCTGCCTAAATTAAAATGTTCTCTTTGTACAGTTTGTTATGGTTTTGGTTGGGACAGAGTTAATTTTCTTCATAGAGGCTCACACACTGCTGTGTTTTGGATTTTTGATGAAAACTGGGGAGCCAGTCCCAGCCTGAAGGGCGCAGTGCTCAGCCGCTGGGGCCAGCCGGGCTGCTGGGGTGACCAGAGCCCGCCTTGCGGCTTCCGCCTGGGGCAAGCGTGCTGCTGCCGCCTGCTCTGGCCTGGCACAGTTTTGGTGTCCTGCTGCGAGCCTGAGTGGGCCACAGCTGCGAGATTGCCCTCAAGCGGGGCTGCTGGGGGAAGGCTGCTGCACCTGCTTCAGTCGTTGCTCAGGGGATGGAGAGACAGTGTTTCTTCTGCATCCGAAGAGATCTGATGCTTACAGTATCACGGGAAAAACGAGCGTGACTAGTTGCGAGGAAGAGGAACAGGCCTGGCATAAAGGCTTAGTAGTAACAGCCATCTGAGGGCTCAAAGCTGGCACCTATTTCTCCGAAATCTGTTATAGTCTCCCCAAAGTCATAGAACTTGAGTTTAAAAGGGTACAGGATGCATTGCTCCTACATCCCGTCATCTTTATCATTGACACAAGACCCTTCTTTATATCTTATGGCAGTATTTCTTTCTGGATCTGCCTCCTGTTTCTGTTTTTGTAACAAGGACTGTCACAGACAACCTGCTCTGCCCATTTGTCTTCCTGAAGGTTTCTAGAGCGTGCCTATGCATGACATCCTGACACAACTGTAAAAGCATAAAACTCATGTTCTTCTGTGTGAGGGCCCTTGAAACTCTTTAAACAAACCACTATGACTGCACAATGAGATAAATTGCTCTTCAGCAGTTGGAATTTTTCTCAACCATATCACTCAGAAACAAAGGAATACAAAATAGTTCTTAAAACAACAACAACAACAAATCTAATACCCTTTTAAAAAATGAACAAAGTACTAATTCACACCAAAAATAAAAAAATAGAAAAAGAAAAGAAAAAGAAAAACAATAAAGGTACTTCAAACAGGTACCAAAAACTCAATTTTGTCCCCAAACAGAATTTCATTCTTAATGCAAATTAGAAATAGTAAATCTTTTGTCTAATGTACTGAATTTATATGCTGACAATAGGCATTTTTATTATTTATTTTTAAATCAGCAATTACGCGTCACTTTGAAATACAGAAAATCCATATTCTGTGTTAGACTGTCTAACGTACCTTGTGATGGTGAAGGGCATTGGTATTTTTGTGATAGTCAAAAACTTGGGAGAACGTATTCTGAGACACAGACTGAAGGAATTTCTTTTACCTATAGAATGTGTGGTTTATAGAATCTTGAAAGAACCTTTAGATACGTATTTTTTTTCTTCACAGATAGGGCACTTAGTCATTGGAACATGCTGCCCAGGGAAGTGGTTGAGTCCTCATCCCTGGTGTTATTTAAGATAAATGATGAACTTGAGTGTCTATGGATAAGGATCAGGGAGAAGGCCTGTAGGGGTGACATCTTGGTGGGGGTCTGTCATAGAAAGCCTAATCAGGACAAAGAAATGGATGAGGCATCCTATGAGAAGCTTGCAAAAGTTACATGATCACCAGCACTCATTCTCATGGGAGACTTCAGCTTCCTTGATATATGCTGGAAGTATAATAGTGCACAGAGGAACCAGTCCAGGAGGTTTCTAGAGTGTGGGGAAGATAGCTTCCTGACACAGCTGATTCAAGAGCCTACCAGGGGAGGTGCCCCACTAGACCTGCTCTTCACTAACAGAGGACTGATGGGAGATGTGAAAGTTGGGGACTGCCTTGGGCAGAGTGACCATGAAATGTAGAGTTTTCTATCCTTGGTGATGTCAGAAGGGCAACTAGCAAAACTGTTGTCTTGAACTTATGGAGGGCAGACTTTGACCTATTGTTGCAGGAGACCCTTGGGAGTCACTCCTGAAGGGCAAAGGGGTCCAGGAAGCCTGGACACTCCTCAAGAAGCAAATCTTAAAGGCACAAGAGCAGGCTGTTCCTGAGTCCTGTAATGCGAGCCGGAGGGGAAGAAGACTGGTATGGATGAACCAGGAACTTTTATTGAGACTCCAGGAGAAAAAGAGTCTACGTCCACTGGAAGAATGGACAGGCTACTTGGGGCAACTACAAGGAAGTTTCTAAGATATGCAGAGAGGAAGGCAAAAGCCCAGCTTGAACTCAGATTGGCCACTGCAATAAAAGAGATCAAGAAATACTTTTACAAATATATTAACAGCAAGAGCAGAACCTTTACTTCATGCCGCAGGGAATGTGATCACTGAGGATAATGATAAGGATAAGGCTGAGGTTCTCAACACCTTTACATCTGTCTTTAATAGTCAGATCAGTTATCCTCAGGGTACTTTACACCCTGACCTGGACGTCCCCTGTGATTCAGATAGAGAATCACTCCCTGTGATCCAGGAAGAGACAGAAACCTGCTCCTCCATCTGGAATGTCACAAGTCCATGGGGCCAGACAAGCTCCACCCTAGGGTGCTGAGGGAGCTGGTGAAAGTAATTGCCAAGTTGCTTTCCACCATCTATTGGCATTCCTGGTTATCTGGAGAGGTCCCAGAGGACTGGAGGCTTGCTGATGTGACTCCCATCTACAAGAAGGGCCATAAGGAGGACCTGAGGAACTGTCAGCCTGACCTCGGTTCCAGGCAAAGTTATGGAGCGAATCATCTTGAGTGAGATCACATGGTACTTGCATGGCATCCAGGGGATCAGGCCCAGCAGCACGGGTTCACAAAAGGCAGGTCATGCTTGTCGATCCTCATCTCCTTCTATTATCGTGTGAGTAGACTGGTAGATGAGGGAAGGGCTGTTGATGTAGTCTACTTAGACTTCAGCAAGGCTTTTGACACATCTCCCACAGTATCCTCCCAGGGAAACTGGCTGCCCATTGCCTGGACAGGTATACTCTTCTCTGTGTAAAGAACTGTCTTGAGGGCCATGCCCAGTGGGTTGTGGTTAATGGAGTTAAATCCAGATGGCGACTTGTTACAAGTGGTGTCCCCCAGGGGTCAGTACTGGGGCCTATCTTGTTAATACCTTTATTGATGACCTAGATGAGGAGATGAAGTGTACCCTGAGTAAGTTTGCAGACAACAGCAAGTTGTGAGGTACTGTCGATCTGCCTGAGGGTAGGGTGGACCTTGAGATAGACTGGACTGCTGGGCTGAGGCAAACAGGATGATGTTTAACAAGGCCAAGTACCACGTCCTGCACTTTGGCCGCAATAACCCCATGCAATGCTATAGGCTTGGGGCAGAGTGACTAGAAGACTGTGAAGAGGAAAGGGACCTGGGAGTGTGGATCAATGCTCACCTGAACATGAACCAGCAGTGTGCCCAGGGAGCCAAGAAGGCCAACGGCATCCTGGCCTGTATTAGAAATAGTGTAGCCAGCAGGAGCAAGGAGGTCATCATCCCCCTGTACTCACCTTTGGTGAGGCCACACCTTGACTACTGTGTTCACCTCACTACAAGAAGGATATTGAGGTCCTGGAGCGTGTCCAGAGAAGGGCAAAAAAAATGGTGAGGGGCCTGGAACACAAGTCTTAAATGAGGGGCGGCTGGGGGAACTGGGGTTGTTTAGTCTGGAGAAGAGAAGCCTCAGGGGAGACCTCATTGCACTGTACAACGACTCTACAACTTCCTGAAGGGAGCTTGTGGTGAGGAGTGGGTCGGCCCTCCTCAGATAACTAATGATAGGACTTGAGGGAATGGCCACAAGTTGCACCTGGGAAGATTTATATTAGATATCAGGAAAAACTTTTTCTCTCAAAGAGTAGTCAGGCGCTGGAACGGCCTGTCCAGGGAGATGGTGGAGTCACTGTCCCTCACAGTGTTCAAGAAGTACCTGGACAAGGTGCTACGACGTGATTTAGTAGCTTAATGGGTAGTATTGGTAATAGTAGGATGGTTGGACTAAATGATCTTATAGGTCCTTTCCAATCTTGTGTTTCTATGTTTCTATGATTCTAAGAGATGTGTGGACATGGCAGTAAGTGACACCGTTTAGTAATGGGACTTGGTAGGTCAGGTTGATGGTTGAAGTTGCTCATCATAGAATGGCTTGGGTTGTAAGGGACCTCAAAGATCATCTAGTTCCAACCCCCCTGCCATACACAGGGATGTCACCCACTAGATCAGGTTGCTCAAGGCCTCATCTAACCTGGTCTTGAACACCTCCAGACATCCACAACCTCTCTGGGCAACCTGTTCCAGTGCCTCACCACCCTCTGAGTGAAGAATTTCCTCCTAACCTCTAATCTAAATCTCCCCTCTTTTAGTTTAAAACCATTCCCCCTCATCCTGTCAATATCTAAATGAGCAAAGAGTTGCTCGCCGTGTTGTTTATAAGTCCCCTTCAAGTACTGAAAGGTTGCAGTGAGGTCACCCCGGAGCCTTCTTTTCTGTAGGCTGAACAGCCCCAGCTCTCTATGCCTTTCTTTGTAGGATTATTTGAGTAAAATAGATGTTCCATGGAATCATTTTTCAGAGCAGAACTGTTCTGACACTCTCCATTCAGTTACTTCAGATACAGAAAGAAGAAAATATGGTGGTCACTATTAACATTTTTTAAACAGTTTTTACTGATCAGCATTTATCTTACATAGCATCTGAGAATACAGATGGATATTAAATCTGGTGCCTAATGTCTAGTCTATTTACAATAACATTTTTAATAGCAACTATAACAATGTGTGAGCTCTTTTTAGACAGTCTGTGGCCACCCAGACTGAGTGCCTGCTCAAAAATGCAGCAGTTCAGGTCTCTGGATGCAGGGAGTGCTTGAGCCTGTTGCTGCCCTCTGAGGGCGGCAGAGACACCGTGTGTGTGAGGTGTGAGCAGGTGGATGACCTGGTCTGCCTGGTGGCAGAGCTAAAGGAGGAGGTGGAGAGGTTGAGGGCCACCAGGGAGTGTGAGCAGGAGATAGACCTGTGGGGCAACTCCCTGCAAGGCTTGAAGGAAAGGCATCGGGGTGAGTCACCCCAAACAATGGTGGACCCCTTGCCCTGTCGGGCAGAGGGAAGAATGGAAACAGGTCCCTGCTCAACATCACAGGCAACCCCCCTCCCTACCAGCCCTGCCTCCCCAGGTGCCCTTACACAACAGGTTTGAGACCCTGGAGCTTGAGAGACCGGTGGGTGAGGATGAGGTGGTAGGTCTACCCAGGAGGATGCCTAGGGCAAGGAAGTCAACTCCACACATCAAGACTGTCACCACTAAGAAAGATAGAAGAGTAATTGTTGTAGGCAACTCCCTTCTCAGGGGAACAGAGGGTCCTATTTGTCAGCCTGACCCTACCGGTAGGGAAGTCTGCTGCCTCCCTGGGGCCAGGGTCAGGAATGTTGCCAGAAAGCTTCCTAACCTGGTTCGCCCTTTTGACTGTTATCCTCTTTTGATAGTCCAGGCTGGCAGAGATGATACTGAAGAGAGAAGTCTGAAGGCTATTAAATGAGACTTTAGGGAACTGGGACAATTAGTACATAGAGCGGGAGTACAGGTCATTCTTTCCTCCATCCCTGCAGTGGCAGGGAGGGGTACAGAGAGGACTCAGAAAGCCCACCTGATAAACACCTGGCTCAGAGGCTTGTGCCAACACAGAAATGTATTTATTTGTTTTTTGACCATGGGGCACTTTACTCAGCACCCAGCCCACTAACTGCATATGGGTCCCACCTGTCTCGAAGGGGAAAACAGACACTAGCACAGGAGCTGGCAGGGCTCATTGAGAGGGCTTTAAACTAGGTAGGAAGGGGACAGGGATAGGGAGGGAATAAGGCTTATTAGAGGTGTGCCAGGGAGAACAATGTTAGGGGCAGGGGAGCAGGCAGTGGCCCAGCTGAAGTGCATCTGCGTTAATGCACACAGCATGGGCATCAAACAGGAGGAGCAGGAAGCCATCGTGCAGCAGACAGGCTATGACTTGGTTGCCATCGCTGAAATGTGGTGGGACCACTCCCATGACTGGAGTGCTTCAATGTCTGGCTATAGGCTCTTCAGAAGGGACAGGCAGCGCAGAAGGAGTGGTGGTGTGGCTCTCTATATTAGAGAGTGTTTTGATGTTGTGGAACTTGAGGCTGAGACTGGGAATGATAAGGTTGAGTCCCTATGGGTTAGGATTGGTGGGAAGGCCAACAAGGCAGGCATCCTGGTGGGGGTCTGTTACAGACTGCCAAACCTGGATGAGGAGATGGATGAGGAATTCTACAGGCAGTTGGCAAAAATTGTGAAATCGTTGGCTCTTGTCCTCGTGGAGGGCTTCATCTTCCCAGACATACCCTGGACATGCAGTACGGCTCAGAGGAAGCAGTCTAGGAGGTTTCTGGAGAGCGTGGAAGATAGCTTCCTGATGCAGCTGGTTAGTGAGCCTACCAGGGGAGGTGCTCCACTGGACTTTCCATTTACAAACAGAGAAGGACTGGTGGGAGATGTGGTGGTCGGGAGCTGTCTTGGCCAGAGTGACCACAAAATGGTAGAGTTCTCTATTCTTGGTGAAGTCACAAGGGGGACCTGTAAACCCGCAGTCTTGGACTTCCGTAGGGCTGACTTTGAGCTGTTCAGGACACTGGTTGGCAGAGTCCCCTGGGAGGTGGTTCTGAAGGGCAGAAAAGTCCAGGAAGGCTGGGCACTCTTCAAGAAAGAAATCTTAATGGCTCAGGAGAGGTCTGTCCCCATGTGCCCAAAGATGAGCCGGTGCGGAAGAAGACCGACTTGGCTGAACAGAGAGTTGTCGCTAGAGCTTATGAAAAAAAAAAAAAAAGTGTTTATGATCTTTGGAAAAGAGGGCAGACCACTCAGAAGCATTATAAGGATGTTGCAAGGATGTGTAGGGACATAATTAGAAAGTCTAAAGCTCATCTAGAGCTCAGTGTGGCTACTGCCGTTAAAGACAACAAAATATTTTTTTTCTAAATACATTAACACGAAAAGGAGGACTAAGGAGAATCTCCATCCTTTACTGGATGGTGGTGGTGGTGAGGAACTTAGTGATGAGAGATGAGGAACAGGCTGAGGAGCTTAATGCCTTCTTTGCCTCAGTCTTTAGCGGCAAAAACAGTTGCTCTCTGGATACCCAGCACCCTGAGCTGATGGAAGGGGATGGGGAGCAGGATGTGACACTCACAACCCAGGAGGAAATGGTTGGCAACCTGCTACAGCACTTGGATATACGCAAGTCGATGGGGCCGGATGGGATCCACCCGAGGGTACCGAGAGAACTGGTGAAGGAGCTGGCCAAACCACTTTCCATCATATATCGGCAGTCCAGGCTATTGGGGGAGGTCCCAGTCGACTGGCAGCTAGCAAACGTGACGCCCATCTACAAGAAGGGCCGGAGGATAGACCTGGGGAACTAAAGGCCTGTCAGTTCGACCTCAGTACCAGGGAAACTCATGGAGCAGATCCTCTTGAGTGTCATCACGTGCCACTTATAGGGCAACCAGGTGATCAGACCAAGTCAGCATGGGTTTATGAAAGGCAGGTCCTGCTTGACAAACCTGATCTCCTTCTATGACAAAGTGATGCGCTTGGTGAATGAGGGAAAGGCTGTGGATGTGGTCTACCTTGACTTCAGCAAGGCTTTTGACACTGTTTCCCACAGCGTTCTCCTCAAGAAACTGACTACTTTTGGCTTGGACTGGCGTATGCTTTGTTGGGTTAAAAACTGGCTGGATAGCCGGGCCCAAAGAGTCGTGGTGAATGGAGTCAAATCCAGTTGGAGGCCGGTTACTAGTGGTGTTCCCCAGGGATCAGTACTGGGGCCAGTCCTCTTTAGTATCTTTATCAATCATCTGGATGAGGGGATCGAGTGCTTACCCTCAGTAAGCTTGCAGACAACACCAAGTTGGGTGCGTGTGTTGATCTGCTCGAGGGTAGGAAGGCTCTGCAGGAAGATCTGGATAGGCCGGACCAATGGGCTGAGGCCAACTGTATGAAGTTCAACAAGGCCAAGTGCCGGGTCCTGCACCTGGGGTACAACAACCCCAAGCAGAGCTACAGGCTGGGAGATGAGTGGTTGGAAAGTTGCCTGGTAGAGAAGGACCTGGGAGTATTGGTTGGTAGTCGGCTGAATATGAGCCAGCAGTGTGCTCAGGTGGCCAAGAAGGCCAACAGCATCCTGGCTTGCATAAGAAGCAGTGTGGCCAGCAGGGCTAGGGAAGTGATTGTCCCCCTGTACTTAGCTCTGGTGAGGCTGCACCTTGAGTACTGTGTTCAGTTTTGGGCCCCTCGCTACATGAAGGACATGAAGATGCTCGAGCGAGTCAAGAGAAGGGCGACGAAGCTGGTGAGGGGTCTGGAGAAGAAGTCTTACGAGGAGCGGCTGAAGGAGCTGGGATTTTTCAGCCTGGAGAAGAGGAGGCTCAGGGGCGACCTTATCGTACTCTACGGGTGCCTCAAAGGAGGCTGTAGCAAGGTGGGGGTTGGTCTATTCTCCCACAGGCCTGGTGACAGGACGAGGGGGAATGGTCAAAAGTTGCGGCAGGGGAGGTTTAGGTTGGATCTTAGGAAGAACTTCTTTACTGAGAGGGTTGTTAGGCATTGGAATGGGCTGCCCGGGGAAGTGGTGGAGTCACCATCCCTGGAGGTCTTCAAAAGACATTTAGATCTATCGCTTAGTGATATAGTTTAGTGTAGGACTTGATAGTGTTAGGTCAGAGGTTGGACTTGGTGATCTTGGAGGTCTCTTCCAACCTAGGTGCTTCTGTGATTCTGTATGTAAACCCATCACTGTGTAGGCCTCGTCCACATGCAGAAGTTGAAGTAATTAGAACTTATCTTTCAGAGGTAGTGCAGTAATGCTGTACTGTTGACTTATGTTATATTTTTACATAGATACAGAAAAGAAGTTTTGTGATCACAGTTGCTTTTTCCCTGCTTATTGGTAACATACAATTTGTCTGTACCAGTGCATCTAGAATTATTATGTAAGATTTATCTTTATGCCTATTCAAAACAGTAAAACCAGTATAAAAAAGGTATGTAGAGCCAAGTTTATTTTTGAAAAATGGGATTTAGATTCTAGACTTACTCAGGAAAGTTTCAGTTTTGACTTCATTTATTACCTAAGTCGTTCCTGTGATCTCAGACAGCAGAAAGCGACATGGCAAGCTTTGTTTTGTACGTACAACTGATTCTACTCTGAACGGTTAGGGATGCATGAGTGTTTCCCACTGCAAGCCCACAGAGGATTAACCTTCCACTGGTGGATTCAATGAACTGATCAACGAAACTTTTAGAAGTAGGTTAATAATCAGAATTGTTTGCTATAGGAGCTGATTTTGGGAATTTTTCTTACTATCCTGAATGGAGAATTAAACAATATCCATAAAACCCATTAATGTATCTTTAAAATCAACAAAGAAAGGTAAACTTCAATATCTCTGTTTGTTTGTTTGTTTGTTTTTTAAACTAGAATACCTTTGGGAACTTATATTACTATAAATAATAAATCACTTTATTAAGTAACGAACAGTATAGAGATGGCATTTTAAAAATATAGCTTAGCACATATTTCTTTTTACAGAAGATTTTGTACTTTATGGTAGACCTAGTAAATGCCATTTATATAATGTTGCAGCAAAAAGAGAATAGAGAAAAATACAAAACTCATTGGGATAAGGAGCATTTAATGACATGATCACTCATCTTCAGTGTGAGCTGTCTATAGCTTTTATTTATATTTTTGAAGTAATGCCAACCAATTAGCAGTATTTCTGATGATGCTTTAAATAACTTCCAGAGAAACTGCAGATACCAAATAAACTATATGTTTAAAATGCACTCAGAGAAAAATCATTAAAATCCTTGCAACAGTATCACAGAGGCAGTCCATTCTTCATAATGATCTATGATACCTATTTCCTGAAATTTTATTATTTGTAGGTTTAATGCAGTTTGGTTGCTGCCTAGACCTATTATCATGCTTACCACTCATTCTTTTAGATAAGGCTGGTCTCCTTTTATTAGGAGCACAGTGTCTTTTGATTCTGTATAGATTAAAGCAGATCATTAGATATAAATCTCTCAGATGTATTCAGTCTCATCATAGGCTATATTCTAGCATTATTTTCAGAAAGATAAACTGTGACAGTGATTTATGCTATATTTTCAGTGTATAAATCTCACTGTGCCCTTTCACTTGTGTTTAGAAAATAAAGATTTTTTTATTAATGGTTTTGGTAGCTATCAACAAAGCATGAAAGTACTATTCTTTAATGCTGTGTCCTCTAGACTCTTAGTCGGATTATGCATACTATTTAATTCAAACTAATTAACAACAGTACACAGTGCATATCTTTTTTAAAATGACATAAATATAAATCACGATTGAATTCTATTACATTTTATCTTTGAAAGACTGGAGAAGATTTTGTGTTTTAAGTCTTGTCTTTAGGCAAAATAATAATGCAAGACACTCTGTATGCCTAGAAAGGATTTGGCCATTACGAAAACTGAAAAGGGGACAATGAGGACTATAGTATCACAACTGAGAGTAAAGAGAGAAATCCTCCAAGTACATTTTAAAACTTCTGTAGAAAATAAACTTGTTCAGAGAAGGTGAAATAAGATTAGTCTGTTCAGGAACTCGTCTGGCCAGATCTTGCATATCTCCCAGGATGCAGGTTCTACAAATTCTCTGGACAATGTCTTCTTATATTTTATCACACTCATGATTAAAAGGTTTTTCCTTAGAACTCTTCAGAGTTTCTGTTTTTCTGACTTTTCCCCCTTGCCATCTTAGAGGCTGCATGCCATCTTAGAGGCTGCATTCAAGGAGAATGAGTCAGTGAGTCAGTGTCTGTCTTGTACAGGGGAGTCCAAAACTGGTGTGTGTAGTGGGGTGACATTACTCCAGATGTGGTCTTGGAATAGAGAGGAATAATCTCACTGGTGTACACCTTGCTTATACAGCCCAGTATGCACTTGACCTCTTTTGCCTCAGGGGCTCCCTGCTTCTTGTTTCCCATGGACCCAAGGCAGTTTTCTGTAAAGTTGCTTTTGAACCATCTCCCTGTTACCTGTGCTAGTGCATGTGTTTTTTTTTTTTTTTTTTTTCTGTGCCAGATACAGGACGTTTTCATGTTGAACCTTATGAAGATGCTGTCAGCCCAGGCCTTCAGCATCTTGAGGTCCCCTTGAGAAGTGGCCTTGCCCTGCATGGGCCATTCCCCTAGCTTGGGATGCCCCATGACCTCGTGAGGTGTTTGTTCTGTCCAGGATGTTCGGGTAGCCTTCAGTTTTTCTTCAAAACAGTATTTCTCCTAATAATAACAAGTGGATGCTTCTCTTCCTACTTTCAGGCAATTCATGAGCAACTTATTCTTGTAACAAATAGCTCTAGATGGATTTTATTCAGGTCTTGAACAATCTGTCTGCTACTGTTCTTTTCAGATGAGAATTGTGCGTGCATTTGTGTGTGTGAATGCACTTACTCGTAAAAATCAGAATTGTTTCTCTGGTGTAAGGCTATTGCTGGAGATGTTGTCTTTAAAGGAATTTAAAAGTCTGGTCACAATCTTTGCACACAGTGCTGCTTTTTCTCACATCTAAAATGTGAAAACCATTTTTGCATTTTGCAACAGGGCACATAACTGGTATTGGCCAACTGAAAGAGTAATTTCTCCTCAGAAATTGTCCTATACTCCTGAAAAAAAGCTGTTTATTTCTCTCACAATTCAGTTAAGTTCAAGTGTTCTTTTAGGTTATTGGGCCAGAGCCAAATAACCTTTCTCAGATGTTTTTTCTTCAACATTTCCTTTCATGTCTTCCTGTATCCATTCTGACACTGCTAATGTCTTGGAAGTCATGGCCTTAATTATATAAATCTAATTTCCTCTGAAATTTCCAGGCCAGATTGAAGATTGCAAGGGGATAATCTGCCATGTACTAGCTTTACTTTTTTCCAGCCCTCAAGCATTTTTAATATTGGTACAGAAAAACATTAAATTGTATATCAGTAAAAAAAAAAAAGAAAAACAACAACAAAACAACCACCACCACCACCCCAAAACAAACAAACAAACAGAAAAAAAAAACCAAAACAACAAAAACAAACAAACAAACAAAAACAAGGAAAGCTATATAATACCATACAAATCTTCAAAGTTTTAGGTCTCATACCTGAAGTCTCATTATTTCTTGTGTAGGGTTTTTTATCTGCATCCTGGAAAAAGTTTTTTGTTGTGTTGTGTGTTCTATGGCCCATATCAAATTATATCTGTAGATTCACAGACGTTAGAGATGAGTAACTGATGATCTTCTTTGCAGAACAGTGTTCTCCAAGCAGTATTGCAGTAGGTATAAAACTGATGCTAATCTTGATCATGAAAAAGCCACGAAGCAGTAATAATGCTAACAAAAAGATCAAAGGAAAAAAGGAAAAGAAAAAAAAGAGAGCAGAAGTACAAGTCTATTACCTCCCAGATAGTATGCCATGTACTTTAAAGTTTTATTCTGGACAAACTTGACAAGTGTGATGTTTTGAGAAGAAACGAATAGAGTGTTTGCTAGAAATATCTGATAATGGGAGACTATGACTGGGAATGACCATGATACCCTTCAAAAAAAAAAAAATATTTCAGATGTCCAAATTCTATGTCTGAGCTTCTATCAAACCTGAAAGACAAATCCTTAACGCTAATCTTGGATTTAGCTACTTAAGTCAGTTTATTTCAGGGGCTGTGTAAAGAGCATCACATTGCAAAAACTATCATGGAGTTTGATATCAGTGTGCTGTGTTAGTGAAAATCATTTAGCAGAGATAGTATAGGTCAATGTGCAGGTATTTTAGCATTACTTATTGCTGTCCACATTACTGAAAATAACATTAGCTCATGTTAATTCACCCACTCCTGTTAAAAGAAAGTAGCATAGAGTCAGCATACACAGATGAGACAGATACTGTTTTGCAGTAAATACAATAAAGTTGTGGTTGATCTGCTTGATTGGAAGGATTCCTTAACGTACATGTATGTTTATCTGAAGAGAAAAGGGGATATGAGGCAAATATTTTGCATTTGCAGGATCTCTGAACAGATGTCCCTTTGTGTATATCTGCGCACGCACATGCATAGCCCAGTGGCGTGGCTCTTTGCACAGATGCTTTTATCTGGAATTGTTGCAACCCTGTACACGAATCTTCAATTTATCACTTGATGATAGCACAAGTACCACCTGTGGGTACCTGCCTCTAGGCTGACACAGGGACAATGGCATATGAATTTTGAAAACCGATGGGAATTGGCTTGCCTGGAGTTTCAGATTCTTCCATAGTAGTATTTACTATTTATGCCTCTTCTTCCACACCACAGCAATTTTCTGAATTCATAAATGCAGAACAGATTTGCATAAAACACTGTTTTGTCATGTACTCTGATGGTTTTGGTTTATTCTCACTTATACTTCAGCCATGTAACCTAAACGTTTGTTACATGTCAGATATTAGAAACATCAAAAGAGATCAGCCGTTCTGTTACATCGAACAAAAGCCATATTTCACCATGAAGACATTACTTGCAGTAATACTTTCTTAAAAAGGGTCTATCCATACCTGAACTGCATATCTGTATGGGAAGTTCCACTGTGTAGGTTTTAAGTGGCTGCAGCATTAATTGACTTGATCTCTTCATTGTATTTTCAGGTTCGTATTTTTACCTATCTGATTGGAAGAGAAGCTGCGTTTGCTGATAACCTGAAGTGGATGGCCTGTGCTAACAAAGGTTAGTTAACCTTCAACTGTGAAAGCCTTGCTTTCAAAACTGTATCACTGGGTCTTCCTGAATAACTGACCTGTTTTACAGGTACAGTGCCACTGACAACTAATCAAAGAGGATGGGTTGTTTTTTTCCAGGATGAAAAAAACTTATTTATCCATAGCATGTAATTTAAAATATATTTTCTTTTTTAAAACATCTGAATCTTTTTAAGATGTGGTCTTAAATTTTAGTTCAGAGACCAAACCTTAGTTTCAAATTGGTTGTCCTGTTGTAGCTGTTACTACTTGGTCACAGTTACTTTGGTACCTAAGAACACTGGGTGTGAGTCCTGTTGAGTTAGGCGTGGAATGTAAAACACCAGACATCCTGTCCCTTGAGGAGCTGACAGTGTAATTGAAAAAACAGGTTTATATTCTGTAAGAAGGGGCATTAAAACATGTAAGATGCTGAGATGCTACAGTAAAATGATTGACTAATAAAAGTAAATAAGTAAGAATGATTCAGAGGTTAAAAAAAAAAGTGCACACAAAAAACTAATTACTCTTCAGGTTTTCTCTTGGAAAACAAAAAACAAACAAACAAAACCAAAACAAACAAACAACAACAACAACAACAAAACTTCCTTTGTGCCACATTATATTATGATGAATTGCATCAGGTGCTATCCATTTAGTCATTATTTCTTTAACTACTGTTATGTCCAGCTGATGGAAATTACTTAGTTTGAAGTCTTAATCAGCTAATATTACACCATAATTTAGTTTAAGTAATAGTATAAGAATCCTTTGAAGCATCTTTTTGAAGGCAATTTAATCAACAAAATCTTTTAGCTTTTTAGCCCTGCTGTTCAGATTCATAAAGATCTAAGTACAGAAACTCAGAAATTAGGACCAGGCAATAGAGACTGCCTCACTAGATCATCTGGTCCATGTCTTTATTCTCAGAGGGGTCACCTTTATCATTCTTCAGGACTACTTTGTTCTTTTCAGAGCCATGTTGCTTCCAGTTAGAATCTTACAAAGTAGATCAACTAAACAGTTTAATGCAGCTTAATGACTGTTTCTTCTATACATTTATTTATTTATTTATTTATTTATTACTGTTTAGTAGGTACAATACCTGTTTTCTGGTAGCTTATAATTCAAAAAGTCTTTTACCTCTAATTAGTAAATAAATGATTTCTTACAGCTTTGAAAATCATAATTGGATTCAGCATAAATAGTCATGTCAGGCAGTATGGATTTAGAGTTTTTTCCTTTACAATTTTCAGCTAGAGCTCACCCATTTTCTTTTAGTGAAAGGAGGGATTACAGCGCAGACAGATGAGCAGTGTAGTAAAGCTGGTCTAAAGATTGGCTATATGGCTGGACTGCAGTTTACTACTTGCATGGATGGGCCAAAGTATGTTGTTGTCACTGAGGGTCGATGGCCCTAAAATCAATTTTCCTTGCAGTGATTTTCCCCTTGGAAGCACAACATAGATGAAAGCTGTTTGCAGGTTTTACAGCTGACTGGACTGTGGACAGCAGTCCTTTCCATCAAAAAGGGTCACAGGGAAAATTCATACCACCTTGTATTTAGCTTCTAGATTCTGATGGTGAAACCTTCAACAACATAACTTCACCCCTCCCCTTTTTCTGTTACATTTCTGTGTATAAGTAGGGCATATTTAGAGGGAGTTCACTTGATGAAGCAAAACATCAAACCATTTTAAATACATTAAAACATTCAGGAGCCCCAGTGACCCTCTAGAGTGGTTTGTGCAATTCAGTCTTCTGTATCATGAAAGTGTACATGAAGGAAAAGAAGTAAGATTTACTAACATCCTCAAGTGAACAAAAATAAGATTTTCCTAAATGCACAGCATGCATGTGCCAGATTTTAAAGTAAGCACTTACTACCTTTCCCTCAGCAGTCACTTCCAGTAGAAAGCTGTAAGAGAAAGATGGGAGTTAATGTGTTACTGACTAACAAAACAGACAGCATTAAATGCCCCCCACTCCCCAGGAAATTTCTCTATGCATTAGCAATTTGACAGCCTCTGTTCAGAACGTTTATTAATTACCCAGCATCGCTGCGGCTGGCATATTGCAAAATGGATAAAGGAGGGGATTCATCAGTACAAAGGAGCAGAAGCTGGGAAAGCACTGAAGAAAAAATGCTTTGCATATCAGAGGTCTGATAGTGGCTATCTAACTGCCAGCAGAGGACAGATCAGCCCTGAGGCAAACTGTGCCCCAGCTGTAGCAGTTTATAGACTATTGTATTAGCAGAGAAGAGTTGCTTACAGGAAGCCCCAGTCACATCCATTCCCATTAATAGCATGACCCCAGCACCTCCTGCACTCTGGGCTATTGTGGGGAGTGGCAGGCAGCCAGCTACAGATACTGTTCACCTGCTTGAGAGGCCTCTTAGGAGGAGGGGGTGAATTCTCCATGGGAGCTTTACAGCTGCAGTGAAACAATGAATTCCCCCTCGGTCCCTATGCAAAGAGGATTTTTTTTTTTAATTCTGATGTTTTATTAGTTGCAATAGTATTGCATTTATTTTACATGGGTCCAGAAAACGAAAAGTGCTGCACTCTGTGTAAAAAAAAAATAAATAAATCATTTGGAGGCATTTTTAAAAGTTCCATGTCTAATGTTGGACATTTTAGAGGAAAGGAATCTATCCAAAAACTGCAATGGACTGTGTAATATAGAAAGGCAGAGCATAAGCATCTGTGTTTAACTACATTGTTATATGTATCTCATACTTGTCATTACCAAATCTTACTCATTTCCCTCACGAGTTTTTCTTGCTGGGGACAAAAATTAGTGCTGACTGCAAGGAGCTCTGGGGTAGCATAATTCACACACCAGAGAACTAAGAAGCAGGTGTTAGAATGCAAAAATTTAAGCACAGGTTTGCTGCTGTTGTTTACATGGCCTCAGCAACTGTGCTCAGAATTTCAGAGCATGTCTTTATCTGATGATAAAACCTTGGTATAGGAAGAGTAAGGTTTTTAAACCCATTTGATCTCTGGATAGGAGTTTAATTTATCAGTGTTAGGAAGCTAATTCCTGTGAGGTTTGACATTTGTTACACACAGTTATGAACACATGAATCATCAACATGTCTAAATGTACCAGGGAAAATGACCTAAGAATACTACCCAATGCTGTCTCTAGCTATGCTATAGTAACTTTTGGTGGAGTTTTCTCAACAGGAGAAAGTCCAAAACCAAATATTAGAACAAGCGTCAAAATATGGGAAAGGTAATTTGTGTAGCTTTTGCAATTCCTTTCTCTTTTCTGTAATAGAGGCTAAAACAATAGGAAAACAACCTTTTATATAAATAAGTAAATAGATGAACCATAAATTCATAAAAGATAGCTAACTTCATATTAAATGACTCATGGAAATGATAAAATCTTTGTTAAGTTTTCCTAATGTGAATTACAAAAGCATGCAAACCATATTTGTAAGGATACAAACCATATTTAAACAGACTAAATCTCAAGGAACTTTGCAAAGATTGAAAATGAACTCACATTATAAAATCACATTATAAAAAACCTAGAGATCACATTATAAAAAAATCTAGAGAGAATCCATTATGGTTGACACCATCTTCATCTAAGACTTGTCTTTTGCATATCTTTAGCAGCAATTTTTACATTTCTTTAACTTAGTTATTTGTGAAACTAACCAATTAAAAAGAATAAAGTATTTAACATTCTTTCTTTCAACTTTCCTTCTGTTGCAGCCTGATATATGATCTGTGAAATACAGAAATGATTATTATTATTTTTTTTTCACACTAAACTCTTTTTCCTCCACTTGCTAACCTTGACCTCCTCTAGCTGTCATACTCTCTGTCATACTCTCTGCAAGGAGCACTGCACAGCTAGCCTGCAACTACATGCATGCCAGTATACACGTGCTGTTTTAGCCATCTGGCTCCTTTCAAACAGGATGCTCAATGTCACTTCAATCTGGGCAGAGCCACAAATTTTTCATTTGTCTTGAGACCTTATTTTTCAAGTTTGTTCAAATTGATTCAGAATAACCGAGACTGAATCATTATCTCTGTTAGTCTTAGGAAATAGGGATAGAGAATTGTTCTCTCTATTGTGCAGTTTAGGGATACATTTTGCAAGTACTACAGCAAGAAATGAATACTTTGAATGTAACATGCTGCCTGAAGAGTTTTGTGATATTATGTAAGGTGTTATATCAGATACGAGAAAAGGAATTCTTAAAAACACTACAAGGAGAAATATCTAATGTAATATCCATCCATATTAACAATACTTGTGAATAAACTGCTTAAGTAGGTGTCTGCTCAAGTTGGCTGTTCTTAGTCCAGATGGATCTCTTCTAAACAAACAATAACACACCACCACCAAAAACCCTACAATGTTCACTATTATCAGTGTCTTGTAATGTGTATCAGACTTTGAAGTGTTACCAAACAATTTTTTTCACTTGAAAAACTGACATTAAAACTTTCAGGATGCAATCAGAGTAAATTCCAGCAAGGTATTCTCTATCTGAAAAGTAACTTACAAACTGTGATTAAACAAATTTCCAGGCATAGACAAGTGTTTTTTAAATGAGCCTTTTAGATTTTGAATTTAATTGAAGTATGACATTAAAAAGTGTTAACTAACTGATTTCAACATGTATGGGTGTGAAAGTACTGTTTGATTAAAAATGACCTTGTTATCGCCTTAGATGCAATGCCAATTTTTCAAGCAGTTAATCTGCTCTGACATTTTAGACATTATTTAATATATATTAAGGGAATAAGTACACGTGTTACCACTTTGTTCACTGTACAATACTTAGTGCAAGCAGATCTCTGCTCCATTTACAGTGTTCCATTGCACACTGCTGTAAGAGAAGTGCAAATATTGGCATGATATGTACTTGTTGTGATTTAACCCGGTCAGCAGCTAAGCACCACGCAGCCATTTGCTCAACTTCCCCACTCCCTCTCTGGGATGGGGGAGAAGAACGGGATAGTGAAGCCTGTGAGTTGAGATAAAGACAGTTTATTGAGACAGGAAAATAATAATAATAATAATAATAATAATAATAATAATAATAATAATAATAATAATAATAGTACTATTACTAATAATGTGTATGAAACAAGTGATGCCCAGTGCAATTGCTCACCACCTGCTGACCGATGCCCAGCCTAACCCTGGCAGTCCGGCCTCTGCCACCCTGGCTAGCCACCCCTATATATTGTTCAGCATGATGTCAGATGGTATGGAATACCCCTTTGGCCAGTTTGGGTCAGCTGTCCTGGGTTTGTCCCCTCCCAGCTCCTGCTGCACCCCTAGCCTGCCCGCTTGCAGGACAGAGCGAGAAGCTGAAAAGTCCTTGGCTTGGTGTAAGCACTGCTCTGCAACAATTAAAGCATCAGCATGTTATCAGCACTCCTCTCATCCCAATCCAAAACATGGCACCATTCCAGGTACGAGGAGGAAAATCAACTCTATCCCAACTGAAACCAGGACAGTACTGAAAAGTTCATGAGCTAAACAGAACAAATAATACTGGAGTGGTGATATAAAATTGCATAGAAAACACTGGAACAAAACAATGACTAAGTCTGGTCTCTAAGGGCAATTATGGTTGTCATGGGGACAATTGAAAGTATGTATTTGGTAGCAGGAGAACAGGAGAGGTGAACATAACTGGAGGTCCCCTGTTGCACGTCTCCCACAAATAAATGAGCAGTGTTTTGTGTGCTCTTTCCTTTTAGTGATCTGAATCCTGATTTGCAGACACTGTACACTATTTTAAGTAGAAGGAAGAAAGGCAAAAGGCTTAGTAGTCTACTTTTGCCTCTGCTTTATTTTTCTGATTTTTTGTGAGTGACCTTGATTTTTGAGTATGTAACTTGAGATGTGAACAATGCTGAACACAAATGGCTTCCAATATTGGTTCTCTTTTGAGCTTTCTGAAATGAGGCATACCAGAATTCAGACACTCAGAACTGCTGTAAGGAAAGTGTAGATCACCTGCTGTAAAATGAGGGGTCCACACAGTTCTAGTGTATTTTGAATCCTTGACTGAAAGGTTTATAAGCCACAGTGTGTAAATATATATACATATGTGTGTATATATATAAGTTATAAAGTTACGTGAATAGCTTGTATTGACATTCATTTACACCAAATGAAAAGGACCAGATAGTGAAATATCCCTTATTACCCATACATTTTGATTTGGGAGTCTCAGCAGTGACAAAATTGGAGGAGGCAGCATTTCTGGAAGAGTAATTTAAACATTGCATTTTCTCATAAGTGTTCTAAGGCAATAATTCATAAAATCATGCTATATATGTATTTTTTATTATTTTCAACATGGAACTGAATTCATACATAGAATTCCGCTTTTTCAAGTACAGGTTTCCTAATTAAACTTATGTCAATCAATTTACTCTGTCAGAAAATATTTTCAAAACCTGAGGCAAAAAAAAAACCCACTTGCCTTAATATTATGTTTAGCATTCAGTTAAACTCCTCACATAATACTAGACTTAACAGAAAAAAAAATAAATAAAATCCTTTAAGTAGAATCCTGAATATTTGAACAGTATACTGTATGCTGTATTACGAGCATAGTATATAGTACATGATGAGTTTGAATACTATACTAATATACTGTGAATATCTGACTTGATAGTATAGTAAAATTGATTATGGGAAAAAACTTTTTTCTTATTGAGTTGAAAATATTCATTAAACAACTTATATGAATTGTCATTTTATAGATCTCTGCCCTTAAGTCTGTCCTTACACTGTGTTTTAATATATACATGTAAATCTATGGCTGGGATGAGATGGAATTTATGTAGAAACATCAGTTTTGTGCTGCACAAATTATTGGCAAATGTACCAAATCAGAAAGTTCTAGCTTTCAGACCACAGAGCACCCTTGCAACCTTGCTAGGCCTGGCCCTGTTTATAATAAACACAGCTCAAAAGTTCTTTCAAGCTGCCAAGTTTTCTGCTGAAGCTTGATACTGCAGCTCCACAGAAGATATGATCATATCAAAAGACTAAAATTGCATCGAGACCTTTCATGAAAATTCCATATTGTTCTTTTCTCACTAAAGGAAATGAATTTATACTAAGGGCATTTGATGCAGTTAAGTAAGGCCTGATGGAACTATAACCTTGAAATTTGTCAGTCCTTTGTAACCCTTTCATGATGTGGGCTCCAGATGCCAAGGTCACTGTGTTGTAAAGGTAATTGACGTCTAAGCAATGGTAAGGAAGTGGTGACAGCTCAAACAGCTGTGGCCTCTGCTGTTCTCAGTGTTCTCGGTTTGTAGGAGATGTTTCAAAGGATTAATAAAGCTGTGAATACTTAGCCAAGCAATTCTAGTTGCAGTCTCCATTCCCGGTGACCTGGGAAAATAACCTATTGCTGTTATCTGAGGTTTAGTAACATTCTACAAGGATGAGCATTTTAGAACATTGACAGCTACTGTTTTGTGTCTGTAGTTCTAATCAGTAATGCTGCTTGTAACCAGACAAACTTTGGATGAGATGTTTTTGTACAAAGGTATTGATACCAGTTTATATTTTTAAAGTGTGCACCATTTAGAAACAAAAAATCCCCAAACTTCTTTACCATCAAGCAACAAAAGTTTTCTGGAAATAGAGAGTTTGGGACAGGCCATGCAGTGATTTATAGTAGTTTTGGGAAACTTGCTCTCCAAGAATGGCTGAGAGTTTTACAGACTTCTTTCACTGGTTACTACTGCTTGAGGGGCTGCTTCTGATAAAACATTACTTCATTGCATTTCTCCTTTGCAAATAAAGAAGCAGAAAAAAAAAAAAAGGACAAAAAAAAAAAAAAGACATAACATATCATACTTCTTGTTGAAATCTTCTTTAATTTGTTCTGCCTGGTTTATAACTTCAAACTGTGTGTTTTCACAGGCTTTTTTACTCAGATTTCTACCTTAGCTGATGTTCAAGAGAATGTCATGGAATACCTCCACGTTCTTAGCCGACCAAAGGTTATTGACCAAGAGCATGATGTAGTATGGACTGAAGCATATATTGACAGCACTGTAAGTCTGCATAAGGAAGTATTTAATATAGGCTTACTACATATAATTAGGAATTCTGAGTAAAACTGTTGTGGTAAAAACACTAGTTGTGTATTTCTGTCATTGGAATGCTCCAATTCTATGTGAAAATCATGATTTGATATCTTTGTTACAATCAAATAGTTTGAATTAACTTCAGCAGATATTTATACATTGTAAGTTACATAGAAAAAATGAAACAAACATGAGTCACAGCATCATTTTTGAATTTATGACCTCGGAATGTACATTTTTCTTACTAAAAACAGACATTGAACAGAAATTGATTGGATTGAGTAACCATTTCTTCTATATGTTTTAAACCATGTACATGTAGAATATATGAATAAGTCAGTATAAAAACAGGTTGACTAGAATCAATATTTTTAGTATAGAATGGTGGATGAACAGCTAGGTGACAACTGTGATGTCCTGGGGGAAGAACAGCTAGAAGATTCTGCCTTTCATTGTGGATTGACTGGGTGATCTGTTAACAAATTTGTCGCAACCTTCTAATTTTAACTTGATATCCTTGTGAAACATTAGAGTTAAAGCAGAATTTTCTGTTATGCAGTGACTGAGTACACCATCTTTTTTAATATCATTAAGGGTTGTTCATTTTCATGAGTTGATCTAAAATAGCTTTTAGTTTATTTTCTTTTTTTTTTTTTTTTTTTTTTTTTTTAATCCAATTAAAGTATTTTGGTTTGGTTCTATGTTATCCATAGAACAAGTGTTTGCAGCAAATATCTGTCATGTGGTACAATATGATGCCAAGTATATAATGTAATGAATAGAAGATCACAGATGACTAATGGCAAAATTGTTTTCTTCTTTTTCTTCTATATACCTCTGGAAAAATACGGCAAGGCAGGAAAAATGCACCAGCTTTACATTTTTTTTTTTTTTTATTAATGTGATTTCTCATTTGTTTTGAAAGTCTGGAATGCTTTCAGAAGATTTAAATTGATGCAAAAATATTAAAAAAAAAAATCACAAAAATGAAACCAAAAAACCGACAACTATGATGTGAATAGTTTTGCTGCATCTTCTCGTTTGTTTGGGTGTTTCCAATTCTTCATCTGATGCTATTTGTAATATAAAATAAATACTAAAACTGTAGCTACTCAGAAGAAACAAAAACTTGCACGGACATTAAGGTTTTATTCTTTTGGAGCGACCTTACTCATCTCTATTCCTTTTTTTAAGAAGGTGTTAATCCAGTTTCTTCTGTGTTCTCCTTCTGTTATTGATACACAACAGGGTGAGAAGAAAACTACCCCTTTTTCATTTCATGAAATGGGGAGATGACTAAGAAAATCTGTTTCTCATTCACCTCTTGGTTTTTAAATGCTTGAAGTAATCAATGTGTATATGTTAAAGAGAGTTTGTCTTTTTGCTAGAGAGAATAGTAGAGAAAGATCCATGTAATTGGTGTTTTAGTGCAACTCACCTTTTTGCTCTTGGCCTTTGAATCTTGGATTAAAATTGTTGTTGCAAATGAAATTCATCTTTCTCAACACCAAGTTCTTCCTTTTCCCAAGAAAGTACAGAGTTCTGTTTCAGAATTAATTTTACACTTCACTCTCTTTCTGCTTTTTTAGCCTGTATTTCCACTGCAGGGAGGAATATATTCAGAAAACTTAGTCTAACTTTTGGTAATTCTCCCCTAAATTATGGAAATTCTCAGCAAAATGAAGAATGTAATATTATGTTAAATACTAACTGGATGAGAGAAAGGCTGTGGATATGGTCTACCTTGACTTCAGTAAGGCTTTTGACACTGTTTCCCACAGCGTTCTCCTCGAGAAACTGGCTGCTTGTGGCTTGGACTGGCATATGCTTTGTTGGGTTAAAAACTGGCTGCATAGCTGGGCCCAAAGAGTTGTGGTGAATGGAGTCAAATCCAGTTGGAGGCCGGTTACTAGTGGAGTCCCACAGGGATCAATACTGGGTCCACTCCTCTTTAGTATCTTTATCGATGATCTGGATGAGGGGATCGAGTGCTTACCCTCAGTAAGTTCGCAGATGACATCAAGGTAGGTGCGTGTGTTGATCTGCTCGAGGGTAGGAAGGCTATGTAGGAGATCTGGATAGGCTGCACCGATGGGCTGAGGCCAACTGTATGAAGTTCAACAAGGCCAAGTGCCGGGTCCTGCACCTGGGGTACAACAACCCCAAGCAGAGCTACAGGCTGGGAGATGAGTGGTTGGAAAGTTGCCTGGCGGAGAAGGACCTGGGAGTATTGGTTGATAGTCGGCTGAATATGAGCCAGCAGTGTGCTCAGGTGGCCAAGAAGGCCAACAGCATCCTGGCTTGCATAAGAAGCAGTGTGGCCAGCAGGGCTAGGGAAGTGATTGTCCCCCTGTACTTGGCTCTGGTGAGGCTGCACCTTGAGTACTGTGTTCAGTTTTGGGCCCCTCGCTACAAGAAGGACATGGAGGTGCTAGAGTGAGTCCAGAGAAGGACAACGAAGCTGGTGAGGGGTCTGGAGAACAAGTCCTACGAGGAGCAGCTGAGGGAGCTGGGATTTTTCAGCCTGGAGAAAGGGAGGCTCAGAGGTGACCTTATCGCTCTCTATAGGTACATCAAAGGAGGCTGTAGTGAGGTGGGGTCTGGTCTGTCCTACCATGTGCCTTGTGACAGGATGAGGGGGAATGGTCGAAAGTTGTGCCAGGGAAGGTTTAGGTTGGATATTAGGAAGAACTTCTTTACTGAGAGGGTTGTTAGGCATTGGAATGGGCTGCCCGGGGAAGTGGTGGAGTCACCATCCCTGGAGGTCTTCAAAAGACATTTAGATTTATAGTTTAGTGATATGGTTTGGTGGAGGACTTGATAGTGTTAGGTCAGAGGTTGGACTCGATGATCTTGGAGGTCTCTTCCAACCTAGATGAACCACTGTGATTCTGTTTCTCGCTTTGGCAGCAACCTCTGTGATTCTGTTCATACAGCAGGCGTGTGTAGATGCAAGTGCATAGCTCAGAACACTAGAGGGAGCATGGGGCAGGGATGTTGGATGAGAAAATGAAATTAAAAAAAAACAAAACAAAACAAACACAGTGATGTTGTATTCTTGAATGAAGGAACTACTTTAACCCAAATGCTAGCTCTTTTACTCCAAAACAACACCATTTCAAGTTCTGCTCTCTCTCTCTTTTTTTTTTTTTTTAATTTTTTTTTTTTATTCTTTTGGCTAAGTCTAATTAACATCCCTATGCACATACACACACACATTTATAAATGTCTGAGAGCTCCACTCAGGGTCTTAATGTGTTGGATGGTACAAGAAAACAGATTTAAAACCAGAATACAGTGATCTGCTTAGCTGCAAACCACCTCTCTCCCCTTCCCTCCCATTAAAAAAAAAAGAAAATAAAAATACCAGGATGAATTGGGGCAGTCAGATACAAAACTCTGGAAATAGCAAAAAAAGGCAACCTTATAACAAACCAGATGTGCCTCTGCCTCAGCTAGAGATGCCTGAGAGCTGTTTTCAGAGATCGATTTCTTAGCCATCTCTAGTGTTTTGGCATTAAAGTGCCACCTAAATGGTCCTTCACATCCCATGGCTTGTTGAGTTTTGCAGGCAGTTTTTGTCCCCGCCCCTCCCTGGCTGCCTCTTCGACCCTGATAGCCAAGAAATAGTGTCTTACCAGAAAACTTAAGTGTTCTTACATCAAGCAGTGTCAGAACAACCATGGCTAGATTGCCAGGACCACACATATGGATGTAATTGGTGTCACTGTGTTTTGATGGAGTATACCTTCCCTGTTCTTTTCTCACCAAATATGATCTGCTGTGCTGTTTTAGAGCAAGCAGCAGTATGCTGGAACATACTAGGTAGGATCCAGCCAGAAACATTATCATTGACTTGAAGTCTGACTCTTCTGACATAGGAGTGATGTAATCTTAAAAACATGTCACTGACTCTCAGAAGAATTTAATAAATTTCTGAAATCATTTGAAGTTAGGTTTCTGGAGAACTGGACTGATCCTCGTTGTACTCTGTTCAGGAAGTTACTTGAGAAATGGTCTTTAGAGGCTATCTTGTGCTAATTCCAAGGTCAGCTTCACAACAGTTGGAGTGTAATTCATGCAGCAGGATGGTAGCTTAGGCACTGCCAATACCATTAGACTTAGATGTTAGTATTTTAAAGCATGTAAATATATCAGCTGGTGTGTAGTCTCCAGATTCTGTCCTGTGATTCTATTTTCAACACCATTCCCTTGCATCAATCTCTTTTCCATTTGTACCTCTCTAGTCAGTAGTTTGATATGCACTGGGAGTAAGCTTAGTTGGATCTGTGCAAGTCCATGGGAAAGAGTATTTGGGGTGTGAAGAGTGAGGGGACAGGAAGATCCTTCTTGATGAAGTCTAATAGAAGAAGAGGCCATCTCGCTACGTGTTGGTGTTCAGCTGAGTAGCCTAGAGGTTGTTCTGTAAGAGTTGCAGGTAGGACAGCCATACAGCAGGCCCTAGATGGTGATATTGCTGCTTTAACATCAGTAGGACCTACAAGTACCTAATGCTTTAGAAAATAAAATACCTTAATGAGTGCTTAAAAACAGACGTGGATTTCTAAATGAAAGCTTCCAATGGCACTTTTTGCTGAGTAGATAATAATTATAAAATATAAAAGTATTTCAGGAGGAACATAACATTAAAACAGTGAATGACTTCTTTTAAGCATATGTGCAGCTATAGCAAGTCAATATGAATGACAATATTGGAGGGAAAAAGGAAAAGTGCCTGGGCACTGGGATATTACAGTAAACTGATGTATAGAACTAGTCTCTTGGGGATTCTGATAATTATCTATAAAGTAGGGAAGCCCTTAACTCACTCTCTTGATAGTGTCTGGAATGTGGAGAAATGTTACTTTTTTCTGCAGGGAAAAAAAAAAAAAAAAAAAAAAAAAAAAAAGCCTCCTGAGTTCCTGCTGCTTAAATGCTTACAATTGTCAATTTGTTTATTAACTTGACCTACTTAGACCTTTGCTGACTCTTCCTGGTTAAATTTGTTTCTCATAAGTGTAACTTAGGATATTCTCTGGATCTAATGCACTGTTGAGTTTATCTCCTTCAGGCTATTAGTTTCAAGCTGTGAGCAGATTCAGGCATGCATTATCATGTTGACCCTGCTCAGTTTCCATCTGGAGGATTCCTTTGCATAAAAAGGGCAAATTATTATTTAATATTTTGAGATGACTGGTGCTTCAGAAGTTGAGTTCATTAAAATACAAAAAGCATTCAGAATCGCTACAGGTCATGACTTGTCATAATACGAACTGTGAGTGGTTTTTACTCCATACTCTCCTTCAAGAGTATGTTCATTCTTCATTCACACCATTCACACCTTCTCATAGATGTGCATCAAATTATGGATTTCAGTTTAATTCTACAATTGCTTTAAAAAGAATTTTTTTTTTTAATCTTTTTAAAAGGATTTTTTTTTTTGTAAATATTTTCCAACCAAGAGGCTGATGCTGTGCTAGTAAGGCAACCTGTCCAACAACCTTGTTTCCCCTTATGGTGTCAGTAAGTTGTGGTAGCTCCACTGAACTAAAGCCTATTATGCTATTATGCTTGCCTTTTTTCCATCCAGGAGTTTTGAGTGAGGTATTATACTGTTTACTACTTTTCCCATGCACTCAATTTTCTTTGTGCTCAATGCACAGAAGAGCTTTTATGAAGTAACAAAAATTAAATACTACCCTATTTCCACTATCTTCTATTCCCGGAGATACCTTCAAATACTTTTGGTAGCACAAGTTAATTGTGCTATTATAATAAGTATGTGTAATTAGCATTTTTATCATGGTAAAAGGTTCCCTGGGCCTCTATTTCAAAACTAACTTATAGATCGTAGTACTGGAATGCATTAAAATGCATCAGAGTGTTCAGAATGCTCATGTATATCTACAGCAAGTAAATATTGGTAATCACTGCAGAACTGAATGTCAGGAAATGTCATTAATCAGCAGCAGTAAGTTTACACACAGGCAGTAAGTTTTTTTTCTTTTTATGTCAGTTTTAAAAATCAGAAAAGAGTTGGGTTTTTTTTGTTTGTTTGTTTTTTTGTTTTTTTGCTTTTCCTCAGTACTACCTAGGAGTTGGTTACACGATCTAAACTTTCCTTTGTGGTCAGCATCACTTAATCTCTACTGATCAATGGTTCTTTACTAGAACAAGTCAACAACATTGACTGATTCTGAGGTTCCCAAGAAAATTTCCATTTCTTGCTTTGACATTTATTTAAGTGAATTAAATCAGGAAAAGGAAATCCTGTGCTTGGCTATCAGGCATTCCATCAGGTAGGTTTGTTCTTAAAATAAGGTTCTTTAAGCACTGCTTTGTCTGCTATGGATCTACAGTCATCTTTTGACAATATGGGAAAAAAAATTAAAAATAGCCCAGGAAATGCCTTTTCGTCAGCTCTGCAGTCTAAATAAATTTTCCTTTAAAAAAAAAATAAAATTACAATTCTGACTATTTCATCTTTTCCAAGGCTTCTGTAAGAGAATAATTGCAGTTTGAGGATGCACACCATCTGCTCCAGCAATTATGGTCTGCCGTATTTGCACTGGGATCTTACAGGTAGCACTTGAAAAATAACAATGGTGATCAGTGCAGATACTTGTACATACAACAAAAAAATAAAACCCTGCACATATTTATATATAGGTGCAACATACCTTTAGTCTGATAATTAGTGGGTTGTCTGTGGAAATCTTCACTGACAGTCCAATAAAAACAATCTGTGAGCCATGACTTTTATGATTTCTGTGGCCCAAAATTTCCAGTCACCATAATTAAGCATTCTCATTTGCTACTGAACAGTTCTAATCTCTTTGCTTTACTGCTGAATCTAGAATAAATGAATTACCATTATCAACATTAATTGTTTCAAATTCAGTAAGATCTGTCAACTATCAAAACATAATGAGTGCTCAAGATAGTAAATGTATAAACCTCTCAACTGAATAGAATTAATGCATATTCATTATCTTTTAAGATGCAGCTCAAAAATAACAATGGACTTTTTTTTGTTTTGTTTTGTTTTGTTTTTGTTAGCAGATGCACATCTGATTTACTTATGTTAGGCAGCAGGGTGCTAATCAGTGCAAGGAACACTGTGCCACTTTAATTTGAGCTTAGAGCCCTTGCGCACAACACCAGTACAAGAGACATGGTGCAGCGTGTCCCAAAAAAAACACACAATTTGGGAACTGTCCCCCATCCCTGAAATGAAAATCAGGCCATGCACAGGAAAATAAAGATCATAGTGACCTGATGGCAATATTGATACTTTAAGAATATGTGTGCTGTTCCATACAATAAATGCAAATAAGGACATGCATAAGCATGGATACCACCTGTGCCTGTACATGATATGTGTGTGTACCTTTTGACTTTTGAAGTAAACTACTTTGATAAATTATGTTTGCTTTAATCCATTGCTAGTGCTGGAACTTATACTACATGATGGCAATTTTCATTTATTTCATTAAGTGCAGAATATGACTACGGAGAGCTAATTGCTAGTTGTCAAAACCACTAGAAAAAATGTTGTAAGGAAATAGCAATATTTATTTTAATGAATTAACACTTTTCATGTGTATAGACATATATAGTATTTGTACTATAAAATGCTATACAATATACATCAAAAAGATGTTTAAAACATCAAAAACACAAACAAAAACAAAAGTCATGCACTTAAAGAGGAACATAAAATTTCCTGCTGGGGATGTGGAACATGGAATGCCATCTGTATTATATGGCACTGAGAAAACTGATTATGTTTGGACCTCTATTTCATAGCAGATGGGTTCATTAAATTTAATAGCCTCCAGAGCCTTTAGAAACAGTGTTAAAAACATGTGGAACATGCTGAGACACTTCACTTCTCGCCCCACAGTCATTATAACTCTGGCACAGACTATAAATATTACAGTACTTTATTTCCATTGAAACGGTTTACTATTAAAATTATTTTTCCTAGTGTACATTTGCATGAGAAATACAGAATGAAAATCCTACTTTTTCAGGCTTGAGGTATGCAATTGATTTCTTTAAATGCATTTTACAGTTCTTTGCACTTGGAGGCTTTGATATAGAACTTATTTTTATCTTCTTCCTGCAACATCATCAAGCAGCTGTAATGCCACCACAAAGTTCGGTCTTAAGCAGCTCTGCTCCCAGTGTGGTGCAAGTAAGACAAGCATTATATTAGTGCATACAAATCAGAGCTGTGTTATGTCTTGTCTTCTAGCTTCATGTAGATTCTCTTCTAGTGTTTTATATAATAGGGTAACTTTAACTTTTGTCTCTGTTCATCTTTCATAACTGGAGCAAATAGGCGCTAAATATTTAATTTCAAAGCAGAGCAGTTCCTGCAGAAATGTTTCTTAGAGTAAAAACTCAGTTCTTTCTTAAAATATTCTCAGAATTTGATTACTAAGGGAATATTTCATAGCTCTTTACTTTTTGATTTTCAATTATTTCAAATGAGAACGGGGAAATTTTAGTTATTTAATATACTTAAGCTTAGATGTTTTAGATGTTTGTGTTTTGACAATTGTCTAATGTTCTTCCACCTTGCATTTACAAGTTCTAATGTTTAAAGTAATATATTTCTGTTTCACAAATTGTCATATTTGATAGTGATTTTTTTTTCCAGAAAATACACCAGTGACACTATAAATGTATCACATTATTCTCCTACAATGCAGTTCTCAGTAATGCACCATTTCTGTTTCCTTTTCCAGTGAATGATGTGGCCATCCACAGTCTCTTTTGCTGTTTTCTAAGGTCACACTTGTTTTTAGTTTGTTCTGACCTTTTTAATGAAAATTTTCTCCTTCACAACACTGACTCCAATTTTGTCACTGACCATTGCTGATATTATTACCAGGAACTCCAAAACCACTAAAAACCTACTATGGTAGAAGATGTATGACAAGATTAAATAATCATGACTTCCTAATATAATTTACATTCAAAATATTAGGTAAGAGTTACTAGTTGTTTAGAAGGGGTGAAAAGAATAGTGTAAAGACGCAGTAGAGGTCAACACAATAAGCAACAATCTGTCTATAAGATCTCAAGTGGGAAGGGCAATAAATGAAAATACACAAACATGGTCAAATATTTCAAATCATAGTGTTGTCTTCTACAGGGTTCCCCTACGAGTGTTATTTATCCAGATCTTAAAATTTGTAGAGTTCTTGCTTGTGTTTCATGGAAACATGCTTATTTCATGGAAGTATGGGGGCAGTCCAGTATTTACAGCTTGAATAATGTTTCAGAGCAGTTATATCCCTGAAACACATTATGTGATTGAATTTTGGAAGTCAGAGAATTTAGTAAGTTTTAAATGTTATAGGAACACATTTTACTGTTTTGTGAGCTGTAAAGTGCAATGATATTATATTAGGACTTTCTCATGAATTGTTAAGGTTTTCTCTGTTGCTTTTATCCTAAATATGATGTCTCTTGTGCCTTGATTGCTTTGCACCAAATTACTGTTTCTTCTTAACTGATTGGATGTATGTTAAAAAGAATACATAGAATTACAAATGTCTGTAGGGTTCGCCTGCTGGATGTTATCTCACCAGTTACTATATCCAAATTACTCTGCTGTTGAATATATTTAACAGGCATATTCATGCCAAAATGAGTACTGGTCTCATTTGCAGACACCTGCACACTAGAGATAGAGCAGTTGGGACCATTTCCAGCTGTGGTGTGCCAACAAAATACAGCCCCTCTAGGTGAGGGGACAGAAAATGCTTTTCATTTCCAGTATGCATCACAGAGAATTTTTTTGTTTTTACTATGACATAGAAATGAAAATCAGAAGGTGATGTGTCACTAACTAGAGGGAGAATTTGTTTCTAGATTTCCAGGTGTTATGTTGAATCCTACGTTTAGGAAGGCATGTCTGTTGTTAATGAATATAACTACCTAAAGACATTTACATCTGATAACTGTTTGTCTTTGATCTCATTACCTCTCTTCTGAGTGAAATTTAATTAATTTCATAATTGTTGCTATTTGGTCAGATATATTACCTTTTTTCTTTCTGCATTTGCATTTAGTTTTCACATAATAAATTATTTAGGGTGATAATGTAGGAAAGCAATGAATTTAGTGTAATGTACTAAATTCCATCCTTTGATCTCACGTGTCATTCTTTGACTTTCTGGAAGAGGGCGGTGAAGATGATGTATACTTTATCTGCACTGCTGGAGTAAAAACCTGAAATAATAAGAAAAGACTCATTAAATTGTTGCTGCCATTAGACTTTTGCTGTAGTGGCAGAATTCAGTACAAAAATGAAAAGAAGAAGAGAATGAAAGGAAATAATCTTCTCTTTTGTCTATTGTTCTGCAGATACTGAAGTTATTTATAGCTCTCATATTTCTGTATAATCAAGAGACTTTATGTACAACTCACTCATGCACATAAGAAACTATACACATTAAAGTTTTGTTTTTGTTTTTGTTTCTGTTACAGTCATCATGATTAGCATTTATTTTCAAGTAAATTTCTGAAGAAATTATTCTGAATTGCACTTTATTTTACAAGGAATCATAGGATGTTTCCTACTGATGTCCTTGATCCTTGACAACAAGGTGTTTCACCCTTCCTGACATCATTGGAGAAACACGCTGTCAGATCAGATCTTTCAAGCAAGTATTTCATTTAATTATTAGTTCAAAGATGATCTATCCAGTTGGTAAATGTCTGATCTTCAACAATATGAGTATCAGAAGGAGAAAGCTTAGGGCATCTATGTTTTCTCTGGAATTTAGAAAAGCTATTTCACCTGCACTGTTGTCAGATTTTCAGGAGGAATATGTAATTATCCTAAATATGAGTTTACATTGCCAAGTTCTAGGTAAACCATTAAAATCCCTAAGGATTCTATAGTAAGGATTGACACAAAATGGCTACAGAGGCACTCCATCTAAGGGCTTCTGTCATATAATAATAAACACAATAAAAAATATTTTTTAAAAGATGATTACAATACTATTTATTTATTGGCACATAAATGCCACGAGGGAATATGTATTAGAAAGAGTATAGCAATACCAAGGAACTGTCTGACTTACTGAGCTTTTAAATGCCTTTTTGTTCTGTTGTAGTCAACAGCCTCAGTTTTCAATATTGTTAGATTTATTCCAGAATAAAGAGCATTGTATTAAATAAGGACAAACTGCATATTTGAAATTAACTGAGATCATCTAGAAATGCCCTCGACTTTTATCTTCCAGAATAGCAGAATGTTACCTATTGGCCATTAGGTTAAATTGGGTTTTAGGAAGTTTTGTACTTTGAAGTTGTGCAGAATAAAAACAGAAAGCTTCCTCCAAAATAAAATAGCATGAGAAAATAGCTCTTTCTACAGAGTGAATGAATCTTTATAGAGCCTGATGAATTCACCTTGCAGTGTGGAGAGTCCATAAAATGCTCCATGGCTTTTCCAATAAAGTGTGGCTATAAAATTTCAGAGTAAAACTAGAATGGTGAGGTGCATTAGCTACATTCTTATTATAATGGTGTGGAAGCAGTAACTTCCTCAGAACAGAAGTAATGAATGAGAAGAAGCATTGAATAGGACATTTTATCAGTTAATGTCAGCACTATCCAGACCTATGATACCTGCCTTCCCATGAACTGGTATACAAATATTTTTAAAAATAATAATAAAATTTGTTAGATTAGGAGTTAATCCAACTAAGAGATTTCTTAATGTTAGATTATGGAGTATTTATTATTTTCTCAATTCTTTGTTATGATACATTTAAAAAATAATCCTTGTAACAGTTAAAGACTTAAACCTGTCCTCCGATCTTGTACATCTCTTAGATAATGCTATCAGTTACTTTCTGCTCGTGCATGCAAACCTGAAAAACATATTCCTGATTTGGAGACACATGATGGCCACCTTGCTGTGAGTTTTAGCAATAGTTAATTTATTTTCAAAATACACATTGGGCATTTGATTCTCAGATGTTTATACAAAGCCTGAATACTATTTTATGAAGATTCATTTGCTTGGCTTAGGGAATATGCCACCTTCCCTTTTAAAGCTGAAATGTCCATTTACACACATATCCAAGCTTAATTCTTGGCTTTCTAACTGTAGCATTTATGCAGAATTTTTACACACAATTTGTTTCTTCTTATTTTTATGCTGAAATTTTGCAGATGTTTTTTATGATGGATCCCTTGGTGTTTGCACTTTCATAGAGAAAACTATCATCTCTTGGTAAAAGTGAGAAAAAGTGATTCCCTTCACAGAGATGTTTGAAGCTTTTCATTGAGCAGTTGTGCATAGGCTGCCTTTGCTGCTGCTTTCTGGTGCCCTTTATCAATATCTTCTGTGGATTTCTTCTCATGAAATTAAATTGTGCTAACACTTATTTCTTTCCTTTAAAATGCATCCTCTATTTTTTATCAGCTAAATCACCTTATGAGCATATGGTATTTGCCTCATTATACCCTCCAGCAGACTGCCTTTTTCAGAGCAGTTCTGGGCCATTGGCTTACTGATATCATGGTATTTTGTGGTAGCTAAATAAAAGTCTGTACAAAAGTTTTCCTTCAGAAATGATAAATGGGAAAAGAAGAATAAAATGTAATGCATTATCATAATGCACAATCCCCAGCATAGCAATGAGTTTGGGACAGGTAAGAGTGAATAACAGTTTATCATTTGTATCATTAATGTTAGGTTACAGGCATGGCAGATTGTTCCTTGTATAAAAACATTCGATATTTTAGTTCTAAAAGAGAAATTATTCCAGCACTTTGGTCTATACTGTATTTGCATCAGATTTCTAGAATTAGTCGATTTCAAAATACTTTTAGAAGGACAAATGAAACAAAAAACATTGAATCAGATGATCTTAGACATATTTTCCAACCTGATTCTATGAATCTATGAAAAAGAAGCTTAAACTTGTGTTGCTTTAAGTATTGTGAATGGGTTTGGTCAGTCTTTTGATGTTGGAGTATGTTTTTATAAAGAATCGAAGTCTTTTTAGTATCAGCCTAGCCTCTGACACAAAATGATCTATAAATCTTTTAAAAGTCCAGTTTTGCCTTCATACCTGTAAAACAAGAAAATGTTGACTTCTACAGGTAACGCTGACATCAAGTAGTTTAGGATCTGTTTCTCTATTGCATGTTTTGTTTTCACACTCCAAACTGTACTGATCTTGAAATGATGCTGTTTGCATCTAATAGAGTAAAATCTTACAAAATACACGTGCCACAAGATTATATTGAATGTCTGATAGAAATTGTGCTTAATACAAGCTTTTAAAACTAGGGCCTAACAAACCTTCATTATACTATATAGTAAAATTACTATATGTAATTGAGTCCTGTTAGGTTGTGAAGATTTCAGCAATGGAGAAAGGTTGGGAATACTGATTATAGCAAGCTACTCTAAATTGTACCCCTGAAATGGCTGGATTGATTTTGAGAACTATATGAGGAGTGAGAGAAAATGAAAGCAGAGTATTGCTAAACCCTCCACTTTTGGCAGAGCAGTTCACTGAACACACAGAAAAAAAAATGGTACTATCCAAAAAAAAAAAAAAGATGGAAAAAAGTGTGTTTGGGGATAATTCAGATGTGTTATTCCTACATCCATTCTCTTTCTAGAGGATGTTGGATGATTACAAAACAGACTACAGAAAATCACATCTGTCTTAGAAATGCAATCTCATTTAATGCAATCAGAGTTACATACTAAAAATCATAGATGCAATTAGTAAGTGTAAGTTTTAGAAAAAAATTCTGGCTTGCTTTACACATTCATTAAGTTAAATACACTTTCATCCCTCCTCAGAAAGTGGATATCTTCAGATGTTGGTCTTGCAATCATATATGAAGCAAATAAGATTTAATATACAGCAAGATCAAAAGCCTACAGAATTCATTGAGAGATACTCATTGACACTAATAGGTATTGGATAAGACCCTTGTTTCATTTTGCATTGAGGGTTGAGGATTGCATGGATTTTGTGATGGGAGAAAGAGGATATGTCTCTAGCCTCTAAGAGTATTTGTGATTAAGAAATGTTTTTTTCATTTCTGTCAAAGATGGATGGTCACATATGCGAGAATAGATGAATTCATATGTACATATGCACCTACCTTCTGAGGTGGGATCATTTTTTCCTTTGCCCTTTCTCTCCCTTCCCTTTCTCCCTTTCTTGGTACTTCAGAACAAATCTTTATAGTACAAAGACCTTTCTTTTGCTTTTTTTTCTTTGAATTACAGATATGACTTTTCAGCTCCGATTTTGCTACAGTGCAGTTATGTTTCTCTTACTAGAAATATTTCTCTGGGAGGGATGCTCATGCTATTATCTGTCAACATCTTAGTGTTTTTTTTCTAAATGTCTCATTTAGAAAATAATTAACATTAGTAATTAAAATGAAACTATCTGTTCTTCTAGAGGTGGTACGAATGATAATAAATTTTAAAGAGAAAATAAGGAGAAAGAGTCTAACCATATAATATGATTCCATTTTACATGGATGAAAAGCAGTTTTATACATCTGACAAGTATGTTATATATCATATAAAGATGAAATTTTAGAAATTCTCTTGTGTGTGTAGACAAAATGAACACTGATTTTTTTTTTCCGGATAGTATAAAACCTCTTGGATGCTTTTAAGGATGAACACTAGAGTGTGTGGTTAACTGGAATGTAATGTGAGGGTGGTTGTTTTTAACCAGACTTCAGAGATATGATCCATTTCTGAGTCCTTTCTCAGTTTCTAGCTCAGTTTGCTTCTGCACCCTGTTTTGGCTTCCCTGGTTATTCTCCTGTGGTGGTTTAACACCAATGGGCAACTAAATGCCACCACGCTGCTTTGTCACTCCTCAAAAGGAAGAGGGAAGAAAATGTGTTGAAAAAAGCTAGTAGACTGAGATAAGAACAAGATCACTCATGAGTTATTCCTCAGTTATTACTCAGAATAAATCAGATTAATATAATTTATTGCCTCTTAATAACAGACTAGTACAGTGAGAATGGAGCTTAAAGTAAACTGAAACTACCTCCTCTGCCCTGAGTGCTGTGGAGGAACAGGAGCTGTGGTCAGTCTGTAATACTTTGCTTCTGCTGCTCCTTTACGTTCACTCCCTTCTGCTCCAGAGTGGGGTCCCTCCCATGGAATGCTGTCCTTCCCAGGCTGATCCTATGTGGGTTTCCCACAGACAGCAGCTCTTCAAGAACTGCTACAATGTGGATCCATACCACGGGTTCCATCCATCAGGAGCAAACTGCCCCCACACGGGTCCCCTGTGTGTGGCAGCACCCCCCAGACCCTTTGTTCCTGCATGGGCTCCTCTTCACAGGCTGCAGCTCTGGCCTGGGGCCTGCTCCTGCTCTCCATGGGCCGCAGTCTCCTTCAGGCTTCATTCACCTGCTCCACCGGGAGCTCCTCCACAGGCTGCAGGGTGGAGATCTGCTCCACTGTGGTACTCCCAGGCTGTAGGGGGACAGCCTGCCCCTCCATGTGCTTCTGCATGGGCCTGACATCCCTTCTCATTGGCCTTGGAGTCTGCGGGATTGTTCTTCTCTGTTTTCTCACTCCTCTCTCCCAGCAGCATTTTTTTGCTTTCTTCAATGTGCTTTCTTCCAATGTGCACAACCACTGTCACTCACTGGCCTCGCTCTGGCCAGCAGCAGATCCCTTTTGGAGCCATCTGGAGAAGGCTCTGATCTAATACTAATACAGGGCGCTGCTCGAAGAGGCCACCTCTGCAGTGCCTCTTGCTACAAAACCCTTACACATAAGACTAATACATCTCTTTGTATGTCTAAAAGCTTTCTGAAGGGCTACTGTTTAAATGTTCAGGATAAATTTGCCTATAGATTGGAGCTGAAAAATCCTGGGCCTACAAAAGGGATTAAAATGGTTATCATATATAAGGAAGTTGCAAGGCAGTGCAGGGACAAAATTAGAAAGGCCAAAGCTCATCTGGAGCTCAATCTGGCTATTGCCGTTAAAGATAACAAAAAATGTTTTTATAAATACATCAATGCAAAAAGGAGGACTAAGGAGAATCTCCATCCTTTACTGGATGCAGGGGGAAACTTAGTTACAAGAGATGAGGAAAAGGCGGAGGTGCTCAATGCCTTCTTCACCTCAGTCTTTAGCAGCAAATCAGTTGCTCTCTGGATACCCAGTACCCTGAGCTGGTGGAAGGGGATGGGGAGCAGGATGTGGCCCTCACTATCCACGAAGAACTGGTTGGTGACCTGGTACGGCACTTGGATGTGCACAAGTCGATGGGGCCAGATGGGATCCACCCAAGGGTACTGAGAGAACTGGCAGAGGAGCTGGCCAAGCCACTTGCCATCATTTATTGGCAGTCCTGGCTATCGGGGGAGGTCCCAGTTGACTGGAGGCTAGCAAACATGACGCCCATCTACAAGAAGGGCCAGAGGGCAGACCCGGGGAACTATAGGCCTGTCAGTTTGACCTCAGTGCCAGGGAAACTCATGGAGCAGATTCTCTTGAGTGTCATCACACAGCACTTGCAGGGCCAGCAGGCGATCAGGCCCAGTCAGCATGGGTTTATGAAAGGCAGGTCCAGCTTGACGAACCTGATCTCCTTCTATGACAAAGTGACGCGCTGGGTGGATGAGGGAAAGGCTGTGGATGTGGTCTACCTTGACTTCAGCAAGGCTTTTGACACCGTCTCCCACAGCATTCTCCTCAAGAAACTGGCTGCTCTTGGCTTGGACTGACATACGCTTTGTTGGGTTAAAAACTGTCTGGATAGCCAGGCCCAAAGAGTCGTGGTGAATGGAGTCAAGTCCAGTTGGAGGCCAGTCACTAGTGGCGTTCCCCAGGGCTCGGTGCTGGGGCTGGTCCTCTGTAATATCTTCATCAATGATCGGGATGAGGGCACGGAGTGCACCCTCAGTAAGTTCGCAGATGACACCAAGGTAGGTGCGTGTGTTGATCTGCTCAAGGGTAGGAAGGCTCTGCAGGAGGATCTGGATAGGCCGGACCGATGGGCTGAGGTCAACCGTATGAAGTTCAACAAGGCCAAGAGCCGGGTCCTGCACTTGGGATGCAATAACCCCAAGCAGAGCTACAGGCTGGGAGATGAGTGGTTGGAGAGCTGCCAGGTAGAGAAGGACGTGGGAGTGATGGTGGATAGTCAGCTGAATATGAGCCGGCAGTGTGCTCAGGTGGCCAAGAAGGCCAACAGCATCCTGGCTTGCATAAGAAGCAGTGTGGCCAGCAGGGCTAGGGAAGTGATCATCCCCCTGTACTTGCCTCTGGTGAGGCCGCACCTCGAGTACTGTGTTCAGTTTTGGGCCCCTCGCTACAAGAAGGACATGGAGGTGCTTGAGCGAGTCCAGAGAGGGGCGACGAAGCTGGTGAGGGGCCTGGAGAACAAGTCCTACGAGGAGCGGCTGAAGGAGCTGGGCTTGTTCAGCCTGGAGAAAAGGAGGCTCAGGGGCGACCTTATTGCTCTCTACAGGTACCTTAAAGGAGGCTGTAGTGAGGTGGGTGTTGGTCTGTTCTCCCACAGGCCTGGTGACAGGACGAGGGGGAATGGTCAAAAGTTGCGACAGTTGAGTTTTAGGTTGGATCTTAGGAAGAACTTCTTTACTGAAAGTGTTGTTAGACATTGGAACAGGCTGCCCAGGGAAGTGGTGGAGTCACCATCCCTGGAAGTCTTTAAAAGACATTCAGATTTATAGTTTAGTGATATGGTTTGGTGGAGGACTTGATAGTGTTAGGTCAGAGGTTGGACTCGATGATCTTGGAGGTCTCTTCCAACCCAGATGATTCTGTGATTCTGTGGTTCATATGACGATCCATATCCAGTCTTAATGCATGGACCTACGTATTTTAGGATTCAATTAAACTTTTTTTTTTTGTCTTTTGAATGGAAATTTAAATGATTTAATGTGAGCTTTCTTTACTGTTTATGGGACTTTAGCAAATCATAAAACGCTCAAATTATGGTAAAAGAAGCTGCACAGTAAATACTTTAAAATATTACTAAGAGAAATAGTAAAATGGTATTTTCCTGTGTATTCAACATTTTACTTGAATTAGATATTTTACTGTAGGTAAACTCATATTCTTACCTATTTACTAGACTGATCTGGTCTACAATGTAAGTTTATATAAGTTTATATAAGTTTAAATGCGTGGTATGAGACACATGCAGGTAATGCAGGCAATTCTTACAGTTTGTTAAAATTATAATGCATCCATATAATATATTAAACAAGCAGTAATTAGAAAGAAAAAAAAATTAACATGCAGTTTAAATAAAATATTTTTGGGGCTGCAGAAGATACACAATGTAATAATATGATTACAGTACCAGAAGAGAAAATAAATTTCCTTTAATTATTTTCAGCTTAATTTAGCATGTAGTGTAGAATATGATTGTCAATTAAATTTAACACCATGTCAGTACACATCTATATATTTTCTCAGTAGCAACAGAAATTAGAATAATAATTCTGAATGACCTATATTGCGCTATTCATTTCTGTACCAGTCCTAGAGAGCAACATACTGACTGACCAATAGCATTGATTAAAACATAAACTATCCAATTAAAATTTAAATATATTAATGTAAATATAGAAATTATTGCCACTCATGTCATTTAAGTTGTATTGCGACTTCAGATTTTATAATGACACCTATGTAAGTGGATAGGAAGTTTCTGATAATTTTCAAGGCTTGGAACATGTATGTAGCTGTGCAGGACTGCTAGATCTAGCAATTAGTTCTGAATCTTTGATCAGAGAGGGGAACATTTTGATCATTGTATGAATTTGAGAAACGTGAAAAACCTACTAATAAGCCATTCACTGCCACAATAACTAAGCAGTCCAAATGTTGGTAACCAGTTAAATATAGCCACAAATTTTAAATAAGCATAGGAAATCATCCTTCAGGCTAACGGTTTTCTGCTGTTGCCCATCTGTTTACTCATCCCTCATAGTGTCAACTGTAGAGGTCACGTATAGCGATATTAAAGAAGATAATCTTCAGATCCTTTGTGTGTTTTTAAACCAAAATATTTGCAACAACTTGAGTTGTAAATCAAATTAGTGCACAGAACACACATGATATACGAGAACTACATTCATTACTCCACTTTATACAAATTGAGTCTGTGTTCCCAATAGAAGACCCTAGCAGAACAACTTGAAGGTCATCCTCGAACATAAAACGTAATAATCCAACAATCATAAAGTCTTACTGTTTTGAAAATACTGTTAATTATTCTGCTGTTAGTAGTACTCTAGGTATTAGCCTTAATGCTGATGATCCCATTTTTAGAAACTTTTATTTTCAGTGTTTTCTGCATCTGATAAAAAGACTAAATATTCTGATTGTAATGTAAATGATGTCTCAGTATTACATGATCTTTATCTCTCAATCAGTAGTTTTATTTGGAATTGGCTCTATTTAGAAAAATATTCCACTTCCATGCTTGAATATCTACACAGGTTTTGATTAGGAAGGAAATATAAGATGTATAAAAGATAAGAGAATAGTTATAAAAATAATTTTATATGGAAATCTAAATATAGTAATGTTTATAAATAATATATGCTTGCATATATTATCAGAACTATGAACATCTGTTTTGCACTAACATCTATTTTTGCACAAGTAATAATGAAAACAAAACTCACTCCCTTTAATAAACACACATGCATGAATCACACATGCAAGATTGTGTTCATCATGTGTGGAATTAGTCTCAATTTGCTGAATTAGTCTCATTTTGTGATTCTGTTCTGCTTCGTCAATCTTCAGCCACATGGTTTATTTGTAAAATTAGCATAACTCTTTTTAAAAAAGATACATAATTATTTATGAATAACGTTTCTAGCCAAACCCTGCATTTATAAGAATCTCTCTGGATAGTTTAAATACAATCTTTTCTCTAAACATTTTGTATTTATTGGAGAAAGAGAACACTTAGTTTATACAATTAAAAGAATCACTGGCATAGAGTCATGGAGTAATTGAGACTGGAAGGGATCTCTAGAGACCATCTAGTCCAACCATTTGCTGGAGCAAGATCAGCAAGAGCTGTCCTCAACTCTGTCCAATTGGGTTTTGAATATCTCTAAAGATGGAAACTCCACAACCTTCTGGGCAGTGGGCTTCATTGTTTAATTGATCAGTATTACAATGAAAAACTAAGAATGTTCCTGCCCATATGGATTTCTTTTTTGTTTGCTTCAACAATGTTGAGAGAGCGGTTGCAGACAAATGCAATTTAATCGTTTAATAAATTGAATGTATTTAGGTTTTTGTTGTAGTTTTTAACAATTCTCCATTTAAAAGCAAGATTGCTAGACTGTAGATTAGAAATTAATCCTTTACATAATTAATCTTGTACTTTAGAAAATGTAAAACCTTTGAAGGATGGTGCCATTTTATTATGAAGATGTTTGGAATATATATGTAATTCTTCAGTGTGCTCTGTTATTTCTTAATTCCAATCTGATATCTTATCTGAAACATATACTATTTTTTTTTTTCATTTTCACAAGAGCTAGCTTCTTTCTGTCAACTTTATAAAATTCTTTAGAAAGAGAGATCTAGGATGATAGTTTTCATCTATATTTTATGGCTTTTCTCCATAGCAACATTTACATTTTCTGTGACTGGAATACTTTGCATGCAGTGCAGAGTCTATCTTGACTGAAATGCTGTAGTTATTGCAGAATATGTCATAGCTCAGTAAAACAATTACGTGCACAAAGAAAGATTTGGTGTTGAAGTCCTTGAAAAAACAAATGCATTTCCCTCACAGATGTTGGCCCAGTAAACTGCATGTTGTTATCACTCTCAATATTTATACTGAAATCTTAACTTCAGGAACATCCCAGCAGGAGGTTGCATTTTGCCTTCCTGTATGCACATAATTACCTCTGGTGCCTCTAGTACTTACACGGGTCTAAGAAGAGGAGAATTAATGCATAGGTTGTACCAGAAATTTTGTCAAAATTGTAACATATAAATGATGTATCTCATACCAACTAAGTGTATTTTAAAGCAGAAAATCTACATTTTCTGCTAAAAAATTGAGAGTTTGAACGTTCTTTCTATACTCCATACTCTATACTTGCCATTTTGGGAAAGATGTGTGAAAGGAAGCCTGTTTAGCATTGTATGACATGTTTTCTATTTCTATTCAAGAGAATAAACTGTCATCTACCCCTATATTTAATTACATTGTGTGATGCCTGTGGTGGTTTTACCGTGATACAACCGCTCTCAATGCCATAAAGAAGTAGCCTACGTTATAGAGTATCTGGCACATATATACATTGTCTCCTCTTTTTTATCTCTTTTCCTGAGGAGTTTCACTGATGTCTTCCTTTTTGCTGTGATGTTAATTATAGGACCCACATGCTTGCAACAGTATTTCAGATCTTTTACTGGAAGTGTATTTCCAAAAAATTGCATACATTTAATTCTAAATACAGTCAGTATGCGAAATGCGAAATGAATGCTGCTGTCAAACCACCAGAAAGTTAGCTATGCAAAGACATGAAAGTTAATGCAGCCCTGAAACTACTTACAGAAATGGCTGAACTATCAGAGCTGTATTCATAAAAGTTGATTTCTTACTGTATATAATATTGTAACTTTTGTACTCCATTTCAATTGTTTTGTATTGTATCTGATTGTGGAACAGTGAAGTCGGTATGGATGTTACCACTTTTCTGAGACTGGTGACATATTGAAATGCCTGGCAGGAGAATAGGATTGTGGGAATGTCAGTGAATGTAAAATAAGAGTTGTTGCTTTATTTATGAATACTTTAAATGAAATGCATTGCCAGAGTTGGAATAACTTTTTGACAAGTACAATTTCATGCAGTCCTTAGAAAAATAGAAAACAGAGCATTAATTTCATAATGATTTGTATGTTATTTTTCTGTCTCTGTCTCTAGTAGTAGAATTATTTATTTATTTTGTATAATCAGAAATTAGTGTAATTTAGTCTTTCAGGAGACATTACTTTTTAATTCTTCAAACAATTGAAAGGTTGAATTCTGATCCAACAGAACAACAACTTCATATTTTCCTGTAAGGCTTCTAGACTTGGTTACTTGGAAATTTAGGACATACAACTACATAATGATTTGAATATGTTGCTGAAACAGCCATAGAATATTTTAGAAATGTATGGTCATTTTGTTTGGGAATTACCATGAAGTCACTTACAAAATCATGGCCCTTGGTATTTACGTAGATCCAAACTATTCCTTCCACTAGAAATCAGGTACTATATTTAAATACTTTGAAGTGTCCAAGTGAATTCACTTATGCAGGAATTGAGTAAAAGAGTGTTTACTCTTCTATTGGAAAATATATCAAAATTTAAAATGTCCATAGTATTTAAATTGAGAACAACTTATAGACCCTGAGAATGGTTAGGTATGCAATAATGCAAATGAATAAAGATGTATTTGAAACATAGGTACATTTCAAGAAAAAGAATATACTGCAACTTTGAAAGAAAACTATAAATATCATGTCACATAATCATAACTTTCTTATTGGAATGTTTGTAGGATGTTAAAGCTGTCAGATATTACAGCTCCATTAGAAAAATAAATTGCTTAATTAAAAGTGCAGTCAAAAAGTGCAGTCAAATATTAATCCCTATTATTCTTGCTAAAGGTGTTCATATTGCAGTATAATGTCATATTATAGTGTAAGTATAGTATAAGCCTGAGTATAAGTCAGAGAATGTTGAAACTGCAAATACCTAAGTCATATTTCATTTTTCATACAAATAACGTTGAATGAAAATATTTCAAGCAGCTGAATCAAAAGAAAATCTACCTGAGTGTTTTTAAATGTTACCTTAAAATACTGATAAACTTTTTGGAATCAATCCAAAGACTGTTATATTTTGTAATTTTAAATGTCATGATTGTTCCCTATTCCTGAAGAGGAAATATTTTCAGGAATATGTTTTATGTTATGTTTAGAAATTTAAAATCCTTCTGCAAAATTGAAGTCTAATTATTCTTAAGGTATTACGGAAACACCAGTCCGAGACAAGAGGGTCATCTCTGATTGCTGTTACTGATGGGGATGTTATATTGTATTCAGTAGTGTTTACACAATCTCTTGCTTTCATTCTTACTCTGATTCACCAGTGCTGTCTTGTCATTTGGGTTTGGGTGTTTTTGTTGTGACTGCAAGCATCATAAATGAAAGGTTTCTATTTTCTGTTACTGAAGTGTTAGCAGAGATCTAGTCAGTGCTAGTCTTCCGAAGGGCTCTCTCCGGCTGGCAAGCTGTTGGACAGAAGGGTTAGAAGTTCATTAATTACAACTCAGATGTTATTCTCCTTTCCGTATACTACAAGATCTGGGAACTTAGGATATGTCTTCCACAGACTTCCTTCTGCACTTCAGACACAGCCATTTTAAGAAAACTGGTAAACTTGGAGCGAGTCAAACAGATATATGCCCTATCACATATCTTCTTTTAGAGATGATCACCAGAGGGAGGAAGAGACAGTAACGGAAAAGCAAAAAGAAACATTGGCTACTTTGGTGTGGTTGCACCTGAATAAAGTCACCAAAATGTCGCAGATTTCTATAGGTGCACGTAGAATAGAAAGCCCTGCAGTGTTTTTTAAGGGTCAGGAGAAGATCATACAGTTTACTGCAAAACTGCCTCTTGGCAGTATATAAAGCAAACCCCGGGAATCAAAGGTATCTGCTGGGTTTTTCACAGAGACATGCAATTTTTAGACTATGCAATAAAGGGTCAGACCAGAAGACTATTACTGTTATTGTTAGGAAAATTATTTGTTTCCTATGGCCTCCCAGAAGGGATAATGTCAGACAAACTTCTATCATTTATTTCAAAGGAATTTGCACCAATTATTAACTGAATTGCTGGCATACAGATCCTGTAACAGCCAAGTTTCAAATCAACAACAGAATGAAGATTTATCTGGCTGCAACAAAGACAGGTTTTTTTGCAGGAAAAGACTGTGGACTTGGATTTTGAAGCTTAGGTGAAAAGTGACAAGAGTACTAGCCCAGGAAAAATCCTATTGGAATGTAAATCTTATCTGCTGCCCCTGTTATTCTTAATCAAGGCTTTGACTACACATCTTTCAGAGCAAGGAAATACTCCTAATGTTATAAACTGCTATAAAAGGGATTGACATACTTAATTCAGCAACAAGTAACAAACAATATGGGACACGGATTTGCAAACTCTTCTTAATGCGCTCTTGAAAATAATCCCAGTAAAGGTGTAGAAGTAGTTTATTAAATGAAAGCATGGAGCATCTGATTTGGCTGGTAATTATCAATCTTTACTTGCATTCCATGTGACTATAACTCCTTCACATGGCAAAAACAGAATCACAGAATCACAGAATTGTCTAGGTTGGAAGAGACCTCAAGATCATCGAGTCCAACCTCTGACCTAACACTATCAAGTCCTCCACCAAACCATATCACTAAACTATAAATCTAAATGTCTTTTAAAGACTTCCAGGGATGGTGACTCCACCACTTCCCTGGGCAGCCTGTTCCAATGCCTAACAACCCTTTCAATAAAGAAGTTCTTCCTAAGATCCAACCTAAAACTCCCCTGGCGCAACTTTTGACCATTCCCCCTCGTCCTGTCACCAGGCCTGTGGGAGAATAGACCAACCCCCACCTCACTACAGCCTCCTTTAATGTACATATATGTATAAAGATCAATAAGGTCGCCCCTGAGCCTCCTTTTCTCCAGGCTAAACAAACCCAGCTCCCTCAGCCGCTCCTCATAGGACTTGTTCTCCAGGCCCCTCACCAGCTTCGTTGTCCTTCTCTGGACCCGCTCTAGCACCTCCATGTCCTTCTTGTAGTGAGGGGCCCAAAACTGAACACAGTACTCGAGGTGCGGCCTCACGAGAGCCGAGTACAGGGGGACAATCACTTCCCTAGCCCTGCTGGCCACACTGCTTCTTATGCAAGCCAGGATGCTGTTGGCCTTCTTGGCCACCTGAGCACACTGCTGGCTCATATTCAGCTGACTATCAACCAATACTCCCAGGTCTTTCTCTGCCTGGCAGCTCTCCAACCACTCATCTCCCAGCCTGTAGCTCTGCTTGGGGTTATTGCGCCCCAGGTGCAGGACCCGGCTCTTGGCCTTGTTGAACTTCATACAGTTGGCCTCAGCCCATCGGTGCAGCCTATCCAGATCCTCCTGCAGAGCCTTCCTACCCTTGAGCAGATCGACACACGCACCTACCTTGGTGTCATCTGCAAACTTACTGAGGGTAAGCACTCGATGCCCTCATCCAGATCATCGATAAAGATACTAAAGAGGACTGGCCTCGGTACCGAGCCCTGGTGAACGCCACTAATGACCAGTTTCCAACTGGATTTGACTCCATTCACCACGACTCTTTGGGCCCGGCTATCCAGCCAGTTTCTAACCCAACAAAGCGTATGCCAGTCCAAGCCAAGAGTAGTCAGTTTCTTGAGGAGAATTCTGTGGGAAACAGTGTCAAAAGCCTTGCTGAAGTCAAGGTAGACCACATCCACAGCCTTTCCCTCATCCACCCAGCGCGTCACTTTGTCATAGAAGGAGATCAGGTTCGTCAAGCAGGACCTGCCTTTCATAAACCCATGCTGACTGGGCCTGATCACCTGGTTGCCCTGTAAGTGCCGTGTGATGATACTCAAGATAATCTGCTCCATGAGTTTCCCTGGCACTGAGGTCAAACTGACAGGCCTATAGTTCCCCGGGTCTACCTTCCAGCCTGTCTTGTGGATGGGTGTCATGTTTGCTAGCCGCCAGTCAACTGGGACCTTCCCCGATAGCCAGGACTGCCAATAAATGATGGTAAGTGGCTTGGCCAGCTCCTCCGCCAGTTCTATTGGTATCCTCGGGTGGATCCCATCTGGCCCCATCGACTTGTGTACATCCAAGTGCTGTAGCAGGTTGCCAACCATTTCCTCCTGGGTAGTGAGGGCCACATCCTGCTCCCCATCCCCTTCCACCAGCTCAGGGTACTGGGTATCCAGAGAGCAACTGATTTGCTGCTAAAGACTGAGGCGAAGAAGGCATTAAGCACCTCCGCCTTTTCCTCATCTCTTGTAACTAAGTTTCCCCCTGCATCCAGTAAAGGATGGAGATTCTCCTTAGTCCTCCTTTTTGCATTGATGTATTTGTAAAAACATTTTTTGTTATCTTTAACGGCAATAGCCAGATTGAGCTCCAGATGAGCTTTGGCCTTTCTAATTTTGTCCCTGCACTGCCTTGCAGCTTCCTTATAGTCCTCCCGAGTGGTCTGCTCTCTTTTCCAAAGATTATAAACCCTCTTTTTTCTCCTAAGCTCAAGCCACAATTCTCTGTTCAGCCAGGCCGGTTTTCTTCTGCACCGGCTCATCTTTGGGCACGTGGGGACAGACTGCTCCTGCACCATTAAGATTTCCCTCTTGAAGAGCGCCCAGCCTTCCTGGACCCCTCTGCCCTTCAGAACCGCCTCCCAAGGGACTCTGCCAACCAGTGTCCTGAGCAGCTCAAAGTCAGCCCTCCGGAAGTCCAATACAGCAGTTTTACTGGTCCTCTTCCTGGCCTCGCCAAGAACAGAGAACTCCACCATTTCATGGTCACTCTGCCCAAGACAGCTCCTGACAATCACATCCTCCACCAGTCCTTCTCTGTTTGTGAAGAGAAGGTCTAGCGGGGCACCTCCCCTGGTAGGCTCACTAACCAGCTGCATCAGGAAGCTATCTTCCGCGCTCTCCAGAAACCTCCTAGACTTCTTTCTCTGGGCTGTGTTGTGTTTCCAGGATATACCTGGGAAGTTGAAGTCCCCCACAAGAACAAGTGCTGACGATTTTGCAACTTTTGTCAGCTGCCTGTAGAACTCCTTATCAGTCTCCTCATCCTGGTTCGGCGGTCTATAGCAGACCCCCGCCAGGATGCTTCCCTTGTTGGTTTTCCCACTGATTCTATCCCATAGGGACTCAACCTTATCATTCTCAGCCTGAAGTTCCACGACACCAAAACTCTCTCTGATATAGAGAGGCACATCACCAACCCTTCCATGCTGCCTGTCCCTTCTGAAACTGACCAAGCCGTAATAGCAGAAGAGATGTGCTTAAACAGGAGTAAATTCAAGTTCTGAAAATAATTAGTGAAAGTTGCATCAACAGTACTAATAATTTTGTAAGGATTCAGCTACAAATTTGAAGTCCCAACAGAGCACTGTGTATGTGCATACATTCATGGTTGCTTTTTTTGATCATTTTTTTGAGGTTCCATCCCCCTCCCCTCCCCAGCCTGGAAGTAAGAATTTCTACAATGATTCTAATATTGCCTTGGTTGCCTTGGTTACCTTTACTATACTTCAAGCACTGTTTTGTAGACTATGACATACAAATTAGCTGATTATTAAACCACCTGAGTTTGCTCTGCATAGCGGCTTGGGCAAAGTTCTTTGAAATTTGTTTGGAAGGTGGAAATTTGGATATGATTCTTTACTGCACCTGCCTTTATATAGGTAACAACGAAAGAATGCCCAAGATTTTTTACATGTGTTGTAGAAGAAGGTGGTATTTAAAAACAAGAAGACAAAAAAGGCAGCGTTAGAGAGAACAACAGTTTCAGTACTGCAACAGAACATTTGAAAATTGATATTTCAACTTTCCTTTTTTTTTCTGAATGAAAAAATAAAAAGATCTGACTTCTCAAAATTGTTGACCAAGTCAAAGACTAATAAGTAGAAAAATGTTCAGAAAAGTGTTGAGCTGCTTTAAGTAGTGCTCTAAGCATCTACACACAATTTAGCTAATGTATTTAAAGTTCATCGGATATCTGCAATTTCTGCAGCAACCTTTTTACGTCTTTCTTTATTAACTGTTATTTAAAAAAGTCTTTCAAGAAACACATATAGGTCACGCTTCAGTGTAATCATCACTCATATCTCACTATTGATGCATTCAGGTTTTAGGATAAAGGGAATTTATATGCAGCAATTCTCCCTGCCCCCAATTTTGTTATGCTTTATATTGTGAAAACAGAGAAAAATTGTGACAGGTTGCTTTCAGGATTCGTGAATTAAGCATCACAGGTGACAATTCTCATTCATGACATACTAATGTGGGCATTAGTTTGTAGCAGAGTACTATGAGGAAGTTGTTTTTTTCTGTCTGTTTTAATTCTGAGCAATGATAGAAGGCCTTTCAGAAGATCACTAGAGATCTTGAAGATCTTTTGGCATTTGGTATTAACTCATGTGCCTGTTTCCATGTTGATTATGCCTGTAAAGAAGCAATTTGTATTGCAAATTTCTTGAGAAGGTGGATTTACTACAAGGCTGAATTGTTGTGTGTGGTGACTTTCTCTCAGAGCTTGAAAGTAAGAGGAGAAGAATTTGGAAAAAAGTGAAGAGTTTGGTGTGCTGATAATAGTTTATTTTTCTGAGTTCCTCTCCATAACCTTCAATGCGTTTTCTTTTTCCTAAAGTAGAAACAGAACTCATTTTTCAACTCTGATAAATAAGGTGTTTGGTGTGTAGTAGAGTCTATTGCCTGCTCTCCAGGCCTTTTAATGTGAGTTGGTACTGTAAATACTTTGCATACAATAAGGTATGAACACCTAAGAACATGTGTGATACAATTATGTATTTATGCATGAACACCATGTATTGGCATGTATGTGCATATAATCATACTTGTGTTTACACTACAGACATGTTCTTCTATGCATATTGTGTATTATGCATCGATGACAGAATGTTTGCATGAAGTCAGTTACTTTCTATTACTTACCATTTTGTTTTTCTTTCCTGTGTCAAAGAATACAACCTTCTACTTTAATATGACAAACCTCTCCTAATGTCCATTTCATTCTTAGTAACTATAGGTTTAGATGTTTACAACCAAGAATGGTTGGTCTTAAAACTGAAACTACATTTATGTTGTATTATATTTGTGTACAGGAAGATGGGACTACTTCACAGTTCAAATGTGATACCATATCTGAAAACAGTCCTTATCTTAGCGCTATGGTATTTAACAAATTGCAGCATGCTTTTGTGATGCCTATAATAATATAATATATTTAGCTCAAATAATGAGCTACGTTAATGTAAGCCCTCAGTAAGTTGAATCAATTGACACTGTAAACTTAGTTTCTGTAGTTTCTTTAATACTTTGTTGTTGTTGTTGTGTTTTTTTTTTATTGTGTTTGTGATTTTTATGAATACAACAACTGAAATAGCTCTTCAAATTTATTTAATTTGTAATGATTGCTTGTTCTGTTTTGTTGTTTTCCAGCTCCCTCAGGCTCAAAAGGTAAAATATTTTACTCAAATCTTAGTTACTCAAAGTAGCCTACAGTCCTGCACACTTCTATGGTGTTGTGAGTATGGTACAGTGGTGATCAGTGAAACAGTTTCACTGTATTGGGGATCTGTAGTTGAAACAGAAAGAAAAGTAGCTGACATAAAGACAATGATGTGGCTAGCTAAGGTACACGCTGAGAGCAGCTCTTCAAACATATGAGCTATCTGAACATGATAGGCATATAGTGGCCTACAGCTTGAAAACAGCAGAGAAGCTACTTTATCAACATTTTGAAATAATAATAAGAAAAAAGAAATTCAGCCCGTTACTCTGTGAAACATCTCTGGATCATTTTATCTCTTACAGAGACTGCAGAACCCACAGTGTAGCTGGTTCCCTTTTACTGCTTCCCACTGTATCTATCAACACACTGAATACATCCAACAGTTGACCTTTTTAATAGGTTGCACACAATTTTCATATAATTTTCATGTATTTTTTCATATAATTCTCTTTAAACAACTTTTAAACAACTTTTAAGCATCACTGTGGTATGTTACCAGAGTCACCACTATACATGAAAGCACAATAATTGTGGCAAACTCAAAGAATCGCTTGATGCTTGTTGCATCATTCCTGTGTATTTTACAAATATAATTAACGTTTCCAGAAAACAGAAAATCTAGATGCTGGTTTGTGGTTTGAAGTATTGAAATGAAAAATTTAATCAAATGTATTGGGGGATAGCAATACTCACTTATCCAAGTCATTCTTGTGGTAGGTAAAACACTTTTAATAGGGAATGTCATAGCAATTAAGAAATTAAAAGTCAGTGTTAGTAACAGTCTTTGAATGATTATAAAATCTGAGTTTTTAATGAAAGCTCTAGATCGAGTGATCTTTTGCAGAACAGTTAGGGCATCCATGGACCTCAAAACTTTAAGATTGTTAATTAATGTATTCTGTGTTATAATTTAAAAAGCAAGAAATATGAGCACGGGAGCTTGTATTTTTATAATGCTATGTATGAAATTTCTTTGCTTATGGATCTCAGAAAAACCTGTTTTAAATCTTCAGGTTACACGATAGTCTGTGACACTGGGCTATGTCCATATTTTGTTCTTGTGTGTTGCAGAGCCTAGGAAATGTGACATTTTGGTAACAAAAATTGTTGTTTTTTTTTTTTTTTTTTTTTTTATGGAAATAGACGGATTTAAAAAAAATCTTCTGTTTACAGCTTTCTGAGCAAGTAGAAGGACTAAAAGAGTGGCTAACTTTGATTTATTAATGTTAACCTACTTGTTTAAAAGTGTATGGCCAAATGCTTCTCCTAACAATTTACAGAAAGAAGTAGGGTGAGGCAAAAATATGCTGGTGGGGAAAGATATAACCTATCAGGCTGTTTTCCAGTGTCTTGTGATGCTGTATTTTAGATTTTGAGGTCTACAATTCTGAGCTATTAAATTGTGTAGTGGTACAAATTAGTCAAGTTCCAGATTAGAGAAAAAACAAAAACAAAACAGCAATAGTTTTCATGGAAAACCATAAATGCCAGTTTTCAGTACCCCTTGAACAAACAAATGCAATACCAGAGCCATGTATTTTGTGTGTGTGTGCATAATGTCTAGTTAATTGTACCCTACTTTCATGTAGAAAAAGAGGAGGGGGTAGGAAGGAATGAATGGGATGGGGAGGGAGGATAGACACAAGTAGTCTGTGAGGACTTTTGGTAGCTTTATGCAAGAGTAAGCCTTTTCATGAACATAACCTGTTAGCTTCATAAAAGTTGTAGGCTTTGGGTAGGATATGATGTTTGTTATTTCTTATTGACAGGCTTTCCCTGTTCCTAATGGGCTGACGATCTTTATGAGATATTTTACATGTGATTATCAAAACTTTGCCATTCTAGTTTTCTCCCTGACCCCAGATCCATGTTATTTGAATCTCTGTGCTTTGAATGCTCTGTGATTTGAATCTCTTGGATTCCCTTGCAGAGCCTCTCAGTGGCTGTGTGCTAATAATGTTTTGGCTCAAAACCTCTCTCTAAAAAAGACTGAGGGGGTACCCTCAGTCACCTCCCTGCTTTTCTATCAACTAACCCTAAACAGATGCTTCATAGCAGTATTCTTCTCATACCCCTGTTAGAGGTCATTGTGACACCATTCAAGCCTTGCAGTTGACTTGAATGCACCGAGAATTAAGGCCACTTCCAGCTATTGGGGCTTGCTGTTCAGTCTTAGACTGGCCAACAGATTGCCACAACTCTGCATAAAGCAATGAAAAATCTACTTGTCATTTAACAGGAGCTACAATGTGAAATGTCAGACACAAACAGGGCTTTCTAGGTGGCAAGGGTTTTCTCCCATTTCATGCCACACACACACAAAAAAAGAGTTTAATATCCTGGCATTCTTCTAGCAGGCCAGAATGTAGCAAGCAACTCCCAAACCAGAGAATCTCTCGCTATCTGCAAGGTGAAGGAAAGCAGCATAGGGCTGATGTATAATACCTTTATGAATGACTTAGTCACTGGTGTACATGTTTTGCCATATGGTGTCTGAACTTGTACTGTATTTTTGTTGGAATCTATGCATCATATTGCAAATGTTTTTTCTATAAACATTTCAAACAGTCATGTCTCTCTAAACACATTCCCTTTAAACTTCTAGTGATCTGAAAGAAAAATGTGGCATTCCAAGTTTACCTTTACTATTTTATATCCATTATAAATACTTGGTCATCTTAACGAAATTCTATGCCGTCTGTGCAAATCATTTTGGGTACAGTCTTCTCAGTGTCTAGTCAATGTTCTATGGTAATTAGCTGTCGATCTTGAAGACCTGTAGGTTCTAGTTTGTCTCTGGCGGTTAAATAACAAATTGTTGAAAATTTGGAGTAGGTGTGTAGGTAAAATGAAGTATAAGGACTGAAAGTTGGATGCCTGTTGAACCATGATATTTGTCTTAAAAAGATTTTTGTGATATTCCCTATACTTAAAATAGATAATGCCACAAAACAACAAAAAGTCCCCCCCTTCAGAAAACAAACAAACAAACAAAACCCTATAATTTCAAGTGAAAAGATGCTGATTAAATATGTTTATGCAGCTTTCAGAAGAAAATGTCCAGGAAGAGCTAATGTAGCTAAAAGAGTGCTACTATCCAGACAAATTAAATAACATAATGCAAATTTCATGTCATGTAATCTATGCTGCTTTTCTGCATCTTTCTAGGTAGCCATCCCATATAATTGTGAAAATGAAAATAATAATAAACTAATAACTCAAATTTACCAATATTCTGACACTTTCAGTTTGGTTTCCAAAATGAACGTTATCTTTGAAACACTTTTGAAAAGCAGTTTTTATATTCATGGATGAGCAAAAGCTATTCCTTTTTAATAGCTTGAAAAGGTGTTTTGTTTCCTTGTTGGAAAGCTTTACTTGCTTTCTTGAACAAACACAGCAGGATTCAAAAACTGTTGTCCTTCTTCTGCTGTGATGTTTTGTTCTACTTAGCTTGTGCGAAGAGGTAGAAGCGAATAAATTAGGCACACCAAACAGAAGCAGATATTTGGGTTTAGGAACATAAAGTTTTTAAATGAGTCTCTTATGAATAGAATCATATTTCTTCCATATAGAAATGTTTTGATGATATTTGTTGCCCAAAAGTTCCTGACAGCTTTCTTCTTTCTTTCTGTGTTATCCCTTAACTTCTGTAAGTAGTGCTTTGCCCTCCTTTTATCTTGATGCTATCATCTTTCAGACATTTGGGAGCATCATTTATCATTCCCTGCATCATTTACTTTCCTGTACTTTGAAGTGTTGAATCAACTGTCACTGGGAATAGAAAATAGAAAATTTGCAAAGATGCTGTTTCACTGAAGTGCATTACTAGTAATTTTAGCATTTTTATAAAATTATAGGAGTTAAATTGAATCTAATGAAGTACAAAATAATAATGTAGCAAACATTTTGACCCTGATTTATCATTCTTTTGTCTCTGTTACCTACTGAGATGTTATCTTTCAGTTCTATAATGTATATAAAGTTGAGCAGCCCATTCAAAAAGCTGCATTAAAATTTTCACTTACATGAAAATAATCTTAATTTCCAAAAAATTCTCTCACACTCCTCAACAGGCAAACTGATGTTTAGTAGCATTTTTGAGTCAGCAATTTGCCAACTTTACCTAAGTAAATATTTTAAACTGTTATTTTTGGTGTTTCATTCCTATATAGCTGAACATAGAAATATCACAGGAAATTAATACACTCACACAGGCTCCTATATTTTTCCAGGCCATAATTTAAATCTAAGCTAAAATAATAGCTATTCCTTACTCTTGTAGTCTATATAAAACAATTAACCGGTCAAATTCCAGTTCTCTGATGCTCCCAGCCTGCCTCATGACTTTATACTCAGCACAGAAAAGTACAGTAGTCCCAGGAGAAGATGACACCAGGTGAAACAAGGCTACACGAGTGGGGAAGGGAGGAGGGATGGGTTGGGAAGGTGACAGGGTTATTCAAGAAAATTAAGAAAAAACAAAGCCTCAGCATGAACCTCATACTTCATGGACATTCCTATGGAACTGCTGTCTCCTCTGGGTTAAGTGTCAGCATTTTGGCAGTCACTTTGAACACAAGCATCTTGTCAGAGGGTTTGCAGTATTCCTATGTCCCACAGTTTCACCCCACTTTAATTCCCTTTGAATGTAGCAATGTTTTTTCCACTACTTTTCAGCTGTATGGGCAATGCCAGCAGATCTTCACTTTGACCTGTCTCCTTACTCAGTTTCCTTAATCCTATTTCCTTTCAGACCCACAGCCCAAAGCTTCTGTTGTCAGCATAGCTGCACAACCCTCCCCAAACATTTGTTCAAGTGCCTCTGTTAATCCTCACCATACCTCCTAACCTCGCTTCCTTTTTTTTTTTCTTCTTTTTTTTTTCTTTTATTCAGAATTTTAGCTCCAAACTTAACCTCTGTCATGTAGATATAACAGCCGACAGAATTTTTCTGCCTTTCAGTCTCTAGGTAACTTAATTAAATTCCATGGAAATCAAAGCTCCTGTTGAGGGATGATGAAAATCAAGTAGGAACCATGTAGATCCAGGGAGAGTAGAACTCAAAGGAGTATTATTGGGGTGGAGTAAGTTCTTCCCTTTATTCTAAACATTCAAGAGTCATTAGTCTGGGAATGCATTTTGCCTTTTTCTTGAGATTTTTAGAGGTTTGTTATTGTTTGCTAAGCATGTTATCAAGCCGAATGTCCAGGGCCACTGCTCCATGGCCCTTGTATGGCTTCCTGCCTGAAAACCTTCTCATTATGTCTTTGCAATGGATCAGCTTTCTGGGGCAAACGACTATTGTCTGTTTCATCCATAATTTCAGACTGTAGATGATAATTTAAAAAACCCTGTGTGTTTTCCTCAGGGGGTCTAGTTTTAGTTGTTCTTTCCAATGTCATCCAATGTAGCCTAGCAATTCTGAGACCAAATACACTAGTGTAAGTTGAGGAATCTGCAAGAACTCCCTCCCCCTCCCCCCCTTTTCTTTTTCAAATACTAGATGAGTATGTTGAAATACAAATAATCCATAGCACAATTCATCCAAACTTCAGATGAAATGAACTCAAGCATTGAAATAAATGCATTTTTACTGTGCCATTGTAATTCCATGATTCAGAAAAACATAGGAATAATAACAGTTAAACTGCTTGTACTTATATGAGAATATATTTCCAGACTTGAAGGAATAAAAAACATCTGAGTTTTGGAGCTGTACAGGTCCTCCCAGTATTTTACTATTTTGAGTATGATCTGGATCTAGTTTTCCATAAACATATGCAGGCATATTCATGAGTCCACACCTATGTTTAGTATTTAATTGATTCTAATTCACATGAAATCTTATTGTACTAATTTGAAGTTTATATAGGCATATTATCTAGTGAAGCATTGTCAAATCACTGGCATTTCATAGCTCTTCAAGACTAAGGTTGCATTAATTCTTTCTTGTGATTCCTCCACTTAATAGATGGTATTTATAGCATTTAAGTAGAATGTAGTTCTGCTTAAATGTTCCCAGATCACCTGATAGAGGAGGCCTACTGGCTTTATTTATGTGGTAAAACAGATGAGACTATCTTTTGCTAAGTGCAAAAAGGAAAGAAAAAGAATCCTGAGAGGAAGCTAAGCTCAGACAGAGATTAAATTGAGGTTTGTTATGTTGGTTTTGGTTTATTAATAAGTCCTAGAGGGACTGATGCTATTGTGAGTTGGTATTCTCAAGAGAAGATGAAATAATGTATTCAAATGTAGAACTAAATCAGAAAATAATAATCAGCAGAAAGGTAGAAAATGGAAGATTTTTGAAATGGCTGGTTGAACAACAGCTGTTGCAATAGCAAAACTTAATTGTGCCCTGGCAGTACTAAGGAGAGATGCTCAGTGCATAGGATGGAGTCCTTTTCTCTGTTACCTCCCTGAGGATACATTTGAATATGTGAAACCACCTTGCTGAAAGAAAACTCTGACAGTGGACATGTGGTCTGTCTGGCTTCATAAGTTCCCAGATGTACCGTGCTTTGCCATGAGAAGGGCTGCAGTGAGCCCTCTCCCACCAAGTGATTGCTTTCACATTACTGTGGATATCATCTTATTCCAGATGAAACCACTGGTGTATATGACAGAAGCCAGTCAAGTTTCATACATTGCTGGGGACTCCCAGACAGATGCACTGGTCCTATCCTGTCAGAGGAAACAGCCAGACCAATATTGGTCAATAGATCTAGTCTGACTGTTAGAAAATGTATAAGCACAGACTGATTGTATTTGTTAATGAAGGAAGATGCCTTCGCATGTGAACTGGCATAGGCAGTCTGTGTCCCCTCATAAAGGTATCTTCCCGATTTGTCGTGGGAAATGTTGGTTACTGCTCTCTCATCAGCTGCAGTTCTTAATGAAAAAGAATCACCCAGAGAATGACCTAGTTGCATTTGGGGCAGAAGAAACTGAACTGAACTGAACTTAAAGTTGTTTCTTTTGTTTTCTAAATGGTGACCACTGTGTTTTATGGGGAAGCATATTTCTTCATATTACATTCCATGCTTGCAAAAGAAAACATTCCGATTTTCTGAGGGATAAACAGTTTCCTGAAGAAAATGCCCATAGAATTCCTGTGATAAGGTAAACTTGAGGGGTTGTTTTGAAATGCATAAGTTTCATGTAAACATACTAGTTTGGCCTTTGGAAAAAGCAGAAACTTGTAGCTATTCCACAGGAAACAAATAACTAACAGTGTAAGGGGAAGTTGAAAGGATAAGCACTTAGTGCTGTACTGCACATACTCAGAATTCTGTACTTAGCATGAAGATGATTCCACTCTTCAAGTGGAGACTTGCTGATGTCAGATGTCTAGGATAGTTAGTGTTTTCATAAATACATATCTAAATAAATATAGGAAAGTATATGTAAATATAAATAATTCTGTAAATATAAATAAATAACACAGGTATGTTCCCATTTGCCATTCTTAAGAAATTATTCTACTTATTCTCTAAGAAAGTGAGTCAAATACCTGTAATACAGTTTTAAAAAAAAAGTCATTTATTACATGTTTTTCCCATTATTATTTTTCTGCCAAAAATTTGTGGATCCTTACATTTTCCTCCTTGTTTCATTTGGCTAATCATGAGTTCAGTGCTGACTGAAGCATCTGACAATTCTACATCTCAATTTTTTTATTTTTATTTTTTCTGTGCTGGTTCTCTTCTGTATTCAGTAATTCAAAACCAAGAATTTGAAGAAACTAGAATTGACACCCACTTCTGAAAACAGCAAATATATTCTTTGCAAATTTAAAGGAACCCTGACAGGCTTGCCTAGGTAATTATATTTAAATAGAACTAAATTCTAAGTTAGTGCACAGATGCTATAATTGGCTTAAAACTATTAAACTCTTTTTCAGTGATAACTTTATGGCAATATTTTTCCAATATTCCTAAAAAAGATGACAGCATTTAATAGCTTTCTAATATTTTCAGGAATATTAGGAAAGGAAAATTAAAGGAAATTAGATGCCCAAGTCTAACTAACATAGTATTGTGTGAGTATGATTTTGTCAAACCTTACTCTGTTTCCTATGAACCTTGCCATCCCCCAGGATATGTGGGGGTTAGTAAAGATGAACCCAGTAAGCTTAGCATGTAGCTTTAAACCATTCTGAATCTCAGAGGGAGGAATAATTATGCTAAATAAAGCATGTCTTTATAAAAATGGCTGTAACTGTTAGTAGGTTTCTCCTAAGAGACCGGAGGAACAAAATTGGATAAGGTATAGCCTGTTTAGAGTTTGAGATTAAATTTGTGTTGCTTAAGGTTTCAGTCATTCCCAAGAGCCCTCCACTGTATGTGTAACGACCCATCTTGTGATGTTACTGCATTATATTGAGATTAGTATCATTCTGCATATTTTTCAGCAACACTAAAAAAAACACAACCCTGTTATGTATAAATGAGTTATTTGCTAAATGCTTAGAAGCATGCATATTGTGCTTACGGAAGAAAAAGAAAGTTGTGTTTCAAGAGGTTTCCTGTAAGAAATGTTTTTTTCTTCAGTATTTTTTTCTTCAGTATTTTCTTTCTTACATGCCTATATAATTATTTTTTGAGCCTATGACTGTGATGTCCAGTAGATAAAATTGGGAATCATAAGGATTACCTACATATTCTTTTGTGGAGAATAATAAAAGAGTAACCAGAGAATTTATTACTCTTACTATTTATTGCACAATAATATGGACTTCTGAAATAACTAGTCATTCAGAAACTTTGTTTATATCTTATGGTTTTCTAAATTTGGTATTTAACATTTTTCTTTAAACATTAGTTTCTATTAAGTATTTGCTGGTGATACAGATAATAGTAATCTAGCTAGTACTGAAATATCAGTGATGCATGCTCATTCTGAATGTAAGGAATATAAGATTATTTTTTTAGTGATTAGAGAATCCTTCTAGTTTTATTTTTTTTTCTCAAAATTATTACATTTTTCAAACACTTGTATAAGCTATCAGAAAGTTCTGTTATATGTAAGAAATTGTCAGACTTAAAAAGTGACAATGCAGAATTCCTAGATCATGGCTTCATTCACTGATTCTAGCATAAATTGTCTAAGCAGAAATACCCAGTGGCTACCATTCTACTATTTCAAAGTATTTCTACTAAAATGTCATTGCCCAGGGAATAAATTTGTCTTCCTCCCCAGGAGATAGCTCCTCAAAATCTAATAATTTTTGTGAAGCAAATACTGGAGCATAAGTTGGTAACTTGGTGAAATATCCCAAATACATGTAATCTATCACCCAGTTATTTGCTGATTTCACTTAAGGAAGTGGCCAACATCCTGCTCATCTAACAATCTCTTCCCTCTCCTACCTAAAAAAAAAAAAAAAAAAAAAAAAAGGCATAAACAGCCTACCAAAAAAATAAGACTCTATTTCTACAAAAATTAGGTTAACATTAGCCAACCCTTACAGACACTTGCAGATATCATACTTATGGGGCAATCATTCTCTGCATGCTTTCATAGTTACTTTAGAGAGTTAATGATCTATTCTCTTTGAATTTTCCAGGAACTCCAGACTGTTCTTTTTCCCCCTTCAAAGAATTTCAAATACCATAAACTTTACTGACAAGTCCCTTGGCTGGAATCCTATCTGATAAATTGTTTATAGTAATCTCTTGAGAATGAGTGGGCCCGTTGTAAAATAATACCATAATGATACATGACAAATATATAATGTCAGAGATGAACAACCCTGGGCAATCATATGAAATCTCTAAACGCTCCAAGATGTCACCCCATAATCAGCAGAACGCTTTTTCACTTCCTGGTGTACATGTGTTCAGGACTATTGCACATTGTATCGCAGAAGGCTCCTCTCCATACAAATCACGTCAGTGTGCTTGAATATATGACTCTGGCCAAAGAGAGTAAATTCTTAACCTAGTTCAGCTGCTTTTGGTGCAACCCCTGGACTCTCAATGTTTTGTTGGGTTGTTTTTCTGTGTGCTTGTTTTTTAATAACTTACTATTGTTTAACAAATCAAGGATCATAGGGAGACTAGAAATGTCTATACTTATTAAAATGAAAGCTAAACAAATTATAATAAAAAGGTAAAAAAAAAAGTATGGTCCTGAGCTTGTTCCACCTCATGTTCCTATTGATTCCCTATCAGATACAAACCTTCTTTATCCTAAAACCCATTTGTGTTTGTCTGATGTCTGCAAACATTCCTCCCCACCATGAGACAATGCCATGCTTCTGGAAACATAATTGTTTGGGAAACTGAAACCCTCCTCTGGTTTCAGAGACTGGGGGCTGCTGTAATGTTCTAGATTTTACTTGTCTATTTTATTAATGTGAAACATGCTTCAGAAATATCTTGGTCATAACGTATGGTTTTTGTGTTTTGAAAATCTGGACAGTTGATAGCTGTTGCTTCATTAAAAAATAACATAAAATTGTTAGAAAAAAAAATCAAAGTTATACCAATTCTCAAAAATGGAAGTCTTATAAATACTGCCTGAGTACAGATGATGTGATACTAATGGAGGAGCAGTAAGAGAATATCACTGTTGCAATTGGGCTTGCCCCTCACCTACAAAGTTCCTCAATAAGATTGTCTCTCTTGCCTTGTGCATTTGGCTAAACACAGATGCAACTTAGAACTAAATTATGCTTATGAATCCAGTTGGATATGGATGTGGCATAGATATGGCAGGATATGACATAGTTTTAAAGGCAGGATAAGCCTCTTCAATGTTGTATCTTCCCAAACTATAGGGGCAGAAAGTATTTAACACTAAATCTGAACTTCCTGTGTGAGTTACCTTTCATATGTAGAGATGAGGATCTACAAGTACACAGAGCTGTGCTTGTCCTTCCTTGAGCATCACAGCTAACCATTGCCTTCGGGCAAGGATGTGATCTGGCCAGAGGGCATGAAGACAGAATAGTCTGAGCATGTCACTCTCTTGTAGCCATTGTTAAGCATTCTGCCTGTTTCTCTTGAACGGAACCAAGGTCAGGAGATCTGTTTCCTCCCTAAATTGAAGAAATACATTGAACCCTGATGTGTACCATCAACTAATGCTTCATGCCACCACTTAGTCCAGCAAACTGAAACTGGACGGAGCAAAGATGCTCCTGGGATCCTCACTGGCTGTCATCCTTTCTGCTGCCGTGTTAGCTGATGAGATCTCAGTCTGGACCAGAAGGAAAGTGCATGCAACTCATGACCTCTTCCTGGGAGAAAACAACCTGAGGCAATTTTTGCAGAGCTGACACTGGGAAAGATGTGGAACAGAGCTCCAGCTGCTTTGCTACTGCACATGCTGCTTCCACAATCCACATTTCAGCCCCTTCATATCCCTCATGGGAAAATCCAATAAGAATGAAGATGAGACATCTTCATTCATCCTGACCATAGAGCTGATGGGGTGGACAGAGCTGGTATCAATGAGATGAGGCATGGTGGGGCTGGACTGACTGCAACTCTAAATACATAAACATCATTTAGATAAATTGCCTTATGTCATTTAAAATGAAGAAAATGTAATTGAAAAATTCAATCACATGTAATTATTCCTTAGTTCTTAGAGATAATATTTCTTTTTCAAATATAGCTTGCTGATGATCAGGGATTGGTGTTGATGACGACTGTCGCCATGCCGGTATTTAGTAAGCAAAATGAAACTGTAAGTACTAGGATTGTTTCTGTCATGTGATAATAGAGTGACTGCATGGAAGTTGATTTGGGGGACCTAACAAGGTTTTACCTGGCTCTAATAAACTGTATTATTTTCTTTTTCTTCTGTCTGCAATTATTATCCCTTTGTTAGCATTAACATGTGCACAAGTAATCACAAATACCTATACTCAAGAAACTGTAATAAAATAATGAAACCATATGTCTAAGAGAAAATCTCAGATGATGCTGGGTCTTAGTGTCTTTTCTTCCATATTATCTTCTTACAGCAAATAATCTATATCTTTTTTCTTTTTTGCACTGTTATGCTTCTATTGTGTAGATCCAGAATTTAATTACTCACGTGTCTATGTTATCTATATATGTTTACTTTTTTAATTTAATATGTTATTTAAGAAAATTATATGTACTTTCCCCTTAATGCTTAATATTGTTCTTTTGTCTACCAAGTGACAGGATAAATTGGGAGTGAAGGGAATAACACATTTTTTAACATTTTTTTTCTTGTCTTGTGTTTTTTTTTTTTTTTTTTTTTTTTTTCTTTAGAAACTATTTTGCATGAAGAAATTTTCTGTTGAGGGACTGAAAAACCATTGAAAATTTGCACGCCTATTTTATTTGAACTGCAGATGAAGTAGAAAGGAGCACTATTATTGATTAAATGACTGTTTGATCAGATGTCCCGCACCAGTCTCTGCTGTTCCCACGTTTCAGATAATCTGTTCATTATCTGTTCGCTTCTGCAGAGTAGCTGCAATGTGAAATTAGTGGCGGTAATGTTCATTATTAGCATGGTTCTAAGTGCATGTTTTATTGTTCTTTTCAGAGATCCAAAGGGATTCTCCTGGGAGTAGTTGGCACAGATGTCCCAGTTAAAGAGCTTTTAAAAACTATTCCAAAATACAAGGTAATTCACAAATGATGATATGTCCTTTATGTGGATTATTATGTGTATTATTTAGTATAATATGTGATATATAATTTTTTTAGCATGTTAACTTACTGCAAATTTAGTAGCATGTGGAGGATAGAGAGAAACTCTATATTTTTTCATAGCTGTGTATTGTCTTGTGGCTAAATATCATTGGTCCTGAGGTGAAGTTTTTAGTACCAGAATTAATGTATGGCATCATCTTCATTTTTTTGTAGATCACAGTGTACATTAGAAGGTAATATATATCAAGTGTCATCTTCAATAAAATCTATGAAGCAATTCAACCACACAGTATAATCAGAATACCACACAAAATAACAAGGAAACCATTCAAAAATCATGCCTTTAGGAATCCTGCCTGTAGCACTTCCTGTCCCAAATTAGTCTCCATGAATTAAAGCGAGCAGCACATTTCAGGAACCTGAGCAGCTTCCTGTCCAACCAGACTAGCAGTTCCATCTCTCCTATGCAGTCCTTTTTAGATATTTTTCCAAAGACAACTCTACTATAATTTTATTAAAAAAAAAAAAATTATGATAAAAGTTTGCAAAACTTCCTGCATTTCATCCATTGTGAAACATTTGTAACCTGGTAAAAGTCAGTTTCAAGCAGATGCAAAGATTTAATTTCTTTTAATTTAAATTTGATAACATTTAATTTAAATTTGATACAGCACATTGGTATTTCACTACATCTGTATCTCTGAAATAGTTGACAATAGTCTTGTTTTAGTCACAAAAGAAAATTAAAGGAATTTCTGGTTAAATTCCAGTGGACAAGTAAGCACATAATATAGTATTGTAGGCAGCTTTTACTACAGAGGCTAACCATTGGAATAGCTACATTTTGACATGTACCTGTACTGAGCATAAATATGTCTGTCATGCTTTCCTTGTAATTAGCTGCCATGTTCTCATTTAATGATTTCTAGAAGTGGGGAGGAAAAAGTTGACTTGTGAGTGCCTTTGAATATTCCTACATGTTTTTGTATATAATTCTAGTTAGGAAGGAAGAAAAATCTATCCTTTTTAATTCTAATTTTAATACATTAGCAATTACCAAATGATTTTTTAGATCAATATACAATAACTGGATAGTTCTAATTAAAGTAGATTTGATTTTAAAAAATGCATAAAATACTGATGATAATATTGATAAGGGTGTTTTGCAAGAATTTACTGGGACCTGGATCCCACTGGGCTAGGCACTACGCAAACACAGAACAGAAATGTTGTCAAAGCTAGATAAAAGCTTTCAGTCTATGGGGAAAGGCATCAGATGACTACTCATTGATACCAGGATGTGGTGAAGAGAGGCACTGTGTATCAGGATAAATTATAGAACAGTCTCAGTGCACAAAATACTGCAGGTAGTTTACAACAACTTAAATTATACCTTTTAAGTATACAGAATCAGTAGAAGGTGGCAGGGAAGGGGGCATGTGTATTTACATGTGTAACATATTACATGTGTAAAATCTGGAGCTATGAAAATAATCCTTGGAGCAGCCTTCCAAGGAACTATGGGTAGAGAAAGCTTCATTTGTAATGGAAAGGAAGAACAGTGTTGTAGTAACTGCAGGTACAATTGACAAAACCCTGTCTCTTCATGGATGATTGGAAAAGGCCAAGTCATAGAGATGTTATTTAGAAGGCATTTGTGAGATTTGGACATATTCTGAATACAAGAACATAGAGTGTGCGGCCTGAATAACAGGTATTGGAGTAGATTTATTCAGAGCGATTCAGAAAAGAAGATAGGCAAGGAGATTATAATTTCTGGTTTTGTCATATGATATTATAAAGACAGTTCTCTGAGGAAGTAATATGTGATCCTCTTTCTGAATATGAGACTATTTGAAGGAACATACTGCAGAATGTAATGCAAGAGAAGATTATTACAAGAGGCACCAATATCATGCAATACAGTTAGGTTAGTGAAATTGTTTGAGTTAAAACTTCCAGTCTCACATACCATAAACATTTCTGAACAATAAAAAGACCATGCAATTTCAAGAGCAATAATCACCCCTGGGACCCATTCCTGCAGAGGCAGCATCTGAAAAAAAATTCACACAGGGATATAAAATGATTGGTTGGAAATAGAATTCTGCTGACCTGGAATTCTCTCAGCTTGGATGAGATGTATTTTATGCTGAGGAAGATGAATAATAATAATGAGCTATTTTCAGCAGTAATTATCCAGACTAAACTTCCCGAGATGTCAGTGGGAGTTTGTCCGGAATAAGGTAGGGCTGGATTTAGTTTTCATGTGGCATTTTTACAGAAGTTACAAAAAGGTTTTCGTTTCTGAATCAGTCTGTCATTTAGAAAGGGAGTTTATGATTTTTTTTGGGAGGGAGTTTACAATTTTTTACAATTGCATTACTGCTGTAAGCAGTACTCTCTCTCAAACCAAAGCATTTTATGTGCAAAGAGTGTACAGTTTCACAGATTGCACAACACACAATAAAATGCTACCCCTGGAGTCCTGGTATGCTTCAAATAGGCAAATATTTTTTTCTTATGAAGTATGCCACCCACATTTGTTTTCTTACCTGACTTCCAGTGCTTGGACATTATTCTGCAGTTCTCAACACAGACAATTATACTCAAGATCTGATATTTAGCCAACAGCTAGCTTGCTTGTCATACTATAATAGGTAAAATATGTCCACTGTTAATATTTTGGTTCTCCTTCCTTTATGAAGAGATGCCAAGAACATATCACCTTCTATTAATTTCACTGAAGTTTATTGCTTTAGGAAAACTGCTAATTTACAAAACCATCTTCTATATAACAGATACAGTTGACCATACACAATCATTCACAGAAAGACATGGTATAAATCTACCTGGCATGTTTTCTTCATGACCTTTCCATAATGTCCTACTCTGTTGTATATTCCCAGAAGATTATGGAAGCCCACAGACTTGCTATCCTACTTTGCTTAGAAAAGCTTCTGACTTGTCAACCTTCCTCACATTGCTTTATGCTGGACAAAGTCTTGAGGACCCACTTCATCAAAGCATTTAAGAATCAACTGAAGTGTAAAAATTAAAAATAATTTAAAAAAAAAGTGCTTATAATTAAACCGCTTCATTAATCACATTGCTGAATAAGGATAGTTTGTTCAGCCAGATCATTGATAGGGAAGAATTATGTTTTCAAAAGTTTATTTCTTAGTAGGAGAAATGTGAACCAAATACCAAAGCAAGATATGTCTGGGTTCTGCGTGGGTCATTGCTTCTGAAGCGAAAAGAACTGAGTGAGAAAGCATAGCAAGGTGTGTGTTCTTGGCACGGTAGAAGTCAGTTACACACTGAAGCTGCAGAAAGGTTCCATATTACCATCATGTTTATGCTAAGGGATGTTCAAATGACCACATGAATGATTTGAAGGTACATTTATTGCAGTCGGTGGGTACAACCTTCTGTGTAATGGGCATATTGTTAAAAGAGTAGTATTGTTATTTAAATAAGTACAGTGCTAAATTTGATTACATATTCCGTTAGGCCTCATAAAGCATTTCATTACTCTCAAATGATCTCCCATAGTTCCACTCGTTACAAATATGTGAATTACATGATTTTTTTAGTAGAAGTATGCCTTCTTCTGTGTCTCTAAATGAACTTGAATTAACAGAAAGGTAAAATGCCCGTAAGGCTGGTAGATGTAAATATCACAGAATTTCTAGGTTGAATAGACCTCAAGATCATCGAGTCCAACCTCTGAACTAACACTAACAGTCCCCACTAAACCATATCCCTAAGCTCTACATCTAAACGTCTTTTAAAGACTTCCAGGGATGGTGACTCCACCACTTCCCTGGGCAGCCTGTTCCAATGTCTAACAACCCTTTCAGTAAAGAAGTTATTCCTAAGATCCAACCTAAAACTCCCCTGGCTCAACTTAAGCCCATTCCCCCTCGTCCTGTCACCAGGCATGTGGGAGAACAGACCAACCCCCACCTCACTACAGCCTCCTTTAAGGTACCTGTAGAGAGCAATAAGGTCGCCCCTGAGCCTCCTTTTCTCCAGGCTGAACAAGCCCAGCTCCCTCAGCCGCTCCTTGTAGGACTTGTTCTCCAGGCCCCTCACCAGCTTTGTTGCCCTTCTCTGGACCCACTCAAGCACCTGCATGTCCTTCTTGTAGCAAGGGGCCCAAAACTGAACACAGTACTCGAGGTGCGGCCTCACCAGAGCCGAGTACAGGGGGACGATCACCTCCCTGGACCTGCTGGTCACACTGTTTCTTATGCAAGCCAAGATATTTTTGGCCGCCTTGGCCATCTGAGCACACTGCTGGCTCATATTCAGCTGACTATCAACCATCACTCCCAGGTCCTTCTCTGCCTGGCAGCTCTCCAACCACTCATCTCCCAGCCTGTAGCTCTGCTTGGGGTTATTGCATCCCAGGTGCACGACCCGGCTCTTGGCCTTGTTGAACTTCATACAGTTGGCCTCAGCCCATCGGTGCAGCCTATCCAGATCCTCCTGCAGAGCCTTCCTACCCTTGAGCAGATCGACACACGCACCTACCTTGGTGTCATCTGCAAACTTACTGAGGGTGCACTCCGTGCCCTCATCCCGATCATTGATGAAGATATTAAAGAGGACCGGCCCCAGCACCGAGCCCTGGGGAACGCCACTAGTGACTGGCCTCCAACTGGACTTGACTCCATTCACCACGACTCTTTGGGCCTGGCTATCCAGACAGTTTCTAACCCAACGAAGCGTGCGCCAGTCCAAGCCAAGAGCAGCCAGTTTCTTGAGGAGAATTCTGTGGGAAACAGTGTCAAAAGCCTTGCTGAAGTCAAGGTAGACCACATCCACAGCCTTTCCCTCATCCACCCAGCGCGTCACTTTGTCATAGAAGGAGATCAGGTTCGTCAAGCAGGACCTGCCTTTCATAAACCCATGCTGACTGGGCCTGATCGCCTGCTGGCCCTGCAAGTGCTGTGTGATGACACTCAAGAGAATCTGCTCCATGAGTTTCCCTGGCACTGAGGTCAAACTGACAGGCCTATAGTTCCCCGGGTCTGCCCTCTGGCCCTTCTTGTAGATGGGCGTCATGTTTGCTAGCCTCCAGTCAACTGGGACCTCCCCCGATAGCCAGGACTGCCAATAAATGATGGTAAGTGGCTTGGCCAGCTCCTCTGCCAGTTCTCTCAGTACCCTTGGGTGGATCCCATCTGGCCCCATCGACTTGTGCACATCCAAGTGCCGTACCAGGTCACCAACCAGTTCTTTGTGGATAGTGAGGGCCACATCCTGCTCCCCATCCCCTTCCACCAGCTCAGGGTACTGGGTATCCAGAGAGCAACTGATTTGCTGCTAAAGACTGAGGTGAAGAAGGCATTGAGCACCTCCGCCTTTTCCTCATCTCTTGTAACTAAGTTTCCCCCTGCATCCAGTAAAGGATGGAGATTCTCCTTAGTCCTCCTTTTTGCATTGATGTATTTATAAAAACATTTTTTGTTATCTTTAACGGCAATAGCCAGATTGAGCTCCAGATGAGCTTTGGCCTTTCTAATTTTGTCCCTGCACTGCCTTGCAACTTCCTTATATATGATAACCATTTTAATCCCTTTTGTAGGCCCAGGATTTTTCAGCTCCAATCTATAGGCAAATTTATCCTGAACATTTAAACAGTAGCCCTTCAGAAAGCTTTTAGACATACAAAGAGATGTATTAGTCTTATGTGTAAGGGTTTTGTAGCAAGAGGCACTGCAGAGGTGGCCTCTTCGAGCAGCGCCCTGTATTAGTATTAGATCAGAGCCTTCTCCAGATGGCTCCAAAAGGGATCTGCTGCTGGCCAGAGCGAGGCCAGTGAGTGACAGTGGTTGTGCACATTGGAAGAAAGCACATTGAAGAAAGCAAAAAAATGCTGCTGGGAGAGAGGAGTGAGAAAACAGAGAAGAACAATCCCGCAGACTCCAAGGCCAGTGAGAAGGGATGTCAGGCCCGTGCAGAAGCACATGGAGGGGCAGGCTGTCCCCCTACAGCCTGGGAGTACCACAGTGGAGCAGATCTCCACCCTGCAGCCTGTGGAGGAGCTCCCGGTGGAGCAGGTGAATGAAGCCTGAAGGAGACTGCGGCCCATGGAGAGCAGGAGCAGGCCCCAGGCCAGAGCTGCAGCCTGTGAAGAGGAGCCCATGCAGGAACAAAGGGTCTGGGGGGTGCTGCCACACACAGGGGACCCGTGTGGGGGCAGTTTGCTCCTGATGGATGGAACCCGTGGTATGGATCCACATTGTAGCAGTTCTTGAAGAGCTGCTGTCTGTGGGAAACCCACATAGGATCAGCCTGGGAAGGACAGCATTCCATGGGAGGGACCCCACTCTGGAGCAGAAGGGAGTGAACGTAAAGGAGCAGCAGAAGCAAAGTATTACAGACTGACCACAGCTCCTGTTCCTCCACAGCACTCAGGGCAGAGGAGGTAGTTTCAGTTTACTTTAAGCTCCATTCTCACTGTACTAGTCTGTTATTAAGAGGCAATAAATTATATTAATCTGATTTATTCTGAGTAATAACTGAGGAATAACTCATGAGTGATCTTGTTCTTATCTCAGTCTACTAGCTTTTTTCAACACATTTTCTTCCCTCTTCCTTTTGAGGAGTGACAAAGCAGCGTGGTGGCATTTAGTTGCCCATTGGTGTTAAACCACCACAGGAGAATAACCAGGGAAGCCAAAACAGGGTGCAGAAGCAAACTGAGCTAGAAACTGAGAAAGGACTCAGAAATGGATCATATCTCTGAAGTCTGGTTAAAAACAACCACCCTCACATTACATTCCAGTTAACCACACACTCTAGTGTTCATCCTTAAAAGCATCCAAGAGGTTTTATACTATCCGGAAAAAAAAAAATCAGTGTTCATTTTGTCTACACACACAAGAGAATTTCTAAAATTTCATCTTTATATGATATATAACATACTTGTCAGATGTATAAAACTGCTTTTCATCCATGTAAAATGGAATCATATTATATGGTTAGACTCTTTCTCCTTATTTTCTCTTTAAAATTTATTATCATTCGTACCACCTCTAGAAGAACAGATAGTTTCATTTTAATTACTAATGTTAATTATTTTCTAAATGAGACATTTAGAAAAAAAACACTAAGATGTTGACAGATAATAGCATGAGCATCCCTCCCAGAGAAATATTTCTAGTAAGAGAAACATAACTGCACTGTAGCAAAATCGGAGCTGAAAAGTCATATCTGTAATTCAAAGAAAAAAAGCAAAAGAAAGGTCTTTGTACTATAAAGATTTGTACTATAAAGCTCCAGATGAGCTTTGGCCTTTCTAATTTTGTCCCTGCACAGCCTCGCAACATCCTTATAGTCCTCCCTCGTGGCCTGCCCACTTTTCCAAAGATTATAAACCCTCTTTTTTTTCCCAAGATCAAGCCATAATTCTCTGTTCAGCCAGGCTGGTCTTCTTCCCCACCAGCTCATCTTTGGGCACGTGGGGACAGACCGTTCCTGCGCCATTAAGATTTCCCTCTTGAAGAGCGCCCAGCCTTCCTGGACCCCTCTGCCCTTCAGAACTGCCTCCCAAGGGACTCTGCCAACCAGTGTCCTGAGCAGCTCAAAGTCAGCCCTCCGGAAGTCCAATACAGCAGTTTTACTGGTCCCCTTCCTGGCCTCGCCAAGAACAGAGAACTCCACCATTTCGTGGTCACTCTGCCCAAGACAGCTCCCGACAATCACATCCTCCACCAGTCCTTCTCTGTTTGTGAAGAGAAGGTCTAGCGGGGCACCTCCCCTGGTAGGCTCACTAACCAGCTGCATCAGGAAGCTATCTTCCGCGCTCTCCAGAAACCTCCTAGACTGCTTTCTCTGGGCTGTGTTGTACTTCCAGGATATGTCTGGAAAGTTGAAGTCCCCCACGAGAACAAGCACTGAAGATTTCGCAACTTCTGTCAGCAAAAAAATATCACATATGGCAGGCCACTGCTTGCTCGGTGTAGCCATACATCTAGTTTCATTGATTTAAATGATTCTTCTCTACCACCACCTATGAAGTGAAGTAACCTGAACCTACTCACTCCTGGGAATGTGTGAATTTACTAAATGTCAGCATACCTATGCTTTGGCAAACATTGTATGTGACATGCTATGGTGTCTCATATATATGTATCTAAGTAATTCACTCCAAGGTACATAGAAATAAGTGCAGTAGATAGTAAAGTGTGTGTGACATTCTGAAATTGTGCTATATGCAGCATTTGTCACAATGACAGGCTCTCATTTTCAAAAATGTCAAGGATCAAAGTTCTGCATATATTATAATGAAATACTGTGTGGGCTTTAAGAATGTCAGTTTTAAGCCCTAGATAACTAAACGCTTTTCTTTTTTGTTTAAGAATTTACTGGAGACCATGCTAATTGGCATTTATTTTTCATTTACTCTTACAGTTAGGCATTCATGGATACGCTTTTGCAATTACAAACAATGGATATATTTTGACTCATCCAGAACTTAGGCCTTTGGTAAGAATACTGTTTACTTTTCTATTTTATCTAGATATACATGTTGCATTTATTTTTCTTTTAGTGTGAAAAATGTAATAATCATTAAAAAAAAAATACAACGGATGAGTTACCCTATAACTATACTATACTCTATAGCTGTTACTATATATAATGCTTTATAACACTTTATAATGCTTGGTAAATTTACTTCTGGAAATGAAGGTTAGCATGAAAAAAATCAAGGAGAATAAATATACCCGTTGCTCTACAAAGGAGGCAGGCCTCCATTGCTGAAAAATGGCAAAGCCAAAAATTGCTATAATTATGTTCATTTTATGTTGAAATGGAATGCCGTAATGCTCTATTGCTGCATAATAACCCCTATTTGTCATGTTAAAGTGTTAAAGCTAATTTAAAATGTGTACATAAATTTCAATAAAGCATATTTTTAAGCAAAATAAGGGCACAAGGGATTTTCATACTAAAAGAGAAATAGCTGCAGATTTTGCCTTTAGTTTCCCTTATCATCATCTTTGCAATAATCACAGTAAGAAAAATAGAAGTGCCTGTTACGTAAATGTTTATCAGCCTAACACCCTAGAGAACTGGTAAATTCTTGATTGCATCATTATTTAGGAACAGCACGTGCAAGTGTTCCATCACTATCAGATCTTAGTAAAGCATTGATATTAATGATTCCACTGCTTTACACACATGGATGCCATATGTATTTTGTATGCAGGCACTTCAAGTAATGTCTGACTTCAACAGTATTTTAGCAGAAAACAAATATCAATGGGATGGATAATTTCATATAAAATTATTGAAAAGCATATTTTAAAAGTCATTAGCATATCGGATGTTTTCATTCATCACAAGAATTTTGTATTTCTAAGATTTGGGATAGGAATTACACATTTAACATTTGTATTTGTATTTATTGTTTCCCTATTTACTTTTAAACTGGAGTGGAGTAATGAAAAGTTTAACAGAGGGACTTTCATCGATGAATGGAAAAACTTTCTCAGTAACTTCACTGTAACTTCTCATAACAATGAATGTATATCCCCTTGTTTTATGAGAAGCAGAACCTCTGCTACCCAAACTATTAGGGAATATATAACTTCCAACCTCAGCAGAAGCAGTTTACTTTTAAGGAAGATAGCAAGCTCTGAATCAATCCCAAAGCACTTTATCTCTTAGCCAAAATATCTTCTGTCTTTACAAGAGAGTAGAGACTATCTCTACAAGTACATACTTCTCAAGTACATACTACAAGAATCTCCAGAACCCTATTACCAGCAGTGTCCAACTGGAGATTCTTCCTGAGGAAGATGCAGAAACTGGGTAAGAGGATGTGGAAAAGCCCCACAGCAGTCAGCGTAATTTCTAAGTTTCAGATAAGCTTCTGCTCATAAACATTTGGTTCTGATTTTTTAACATTAAAGCCTCTTAGGGTGGATATTTCTGTTACCCATACTAACATACTCATTTTCATCAGTCAGCTTGACTTCTCATAGTAATGATTTTTCCCATTGAAACTGTTTTATGCAGTTTTTATTTTTAATTCAGTTTTAAAATTTCTTTAGAAAAAGATTATATGAATATGGAAAGCAGAAACTCATAGTCTACCTTTTCTTTTCCGTTTCTTTCTTTGAGTAATAATTTGTGATGGTTATCTAATTGAATCATTTCACCACAATGATCAACAAATATTTTAATTTATTGCTGTAATGTTTTTCTACACTTTTCTACATATTGTTGACACATTCTTTTTATCTTTCTGACCTCTTATCTATCCTTTTTTCCCATGTTCTTCACTGCTCTGACTGAGGTTGGCCACTGAGCTCTCTTTGGCAACTGTAGCAAAGAAGAGGCAGCAATAGAGGCTGTAATAACCTCCTTAGAGCACCTGGATTATATACACAGAATTTTAGTGCACCATCAGGTCTCTTCTGCACATCTTCACTGCCTTGTTACCCCATCCATGTCAAGTGACTATTTGTGCAATTTTACTTTTAGCTCACATCCAGCTGTATTATAGACAAACTGTCTGCTCTTGGCTTGGACTGGCGTACACTGTGTTGAGTTAGAAACTGGCTTTGTAGCCGGGCCCAAAGACTTGTGGTGGATGGAGGCAAATCCAGTTGGAGGCCTGTCACTAGTGGAGTCCCCCAGGGATCAGTATTGAGGCCAGTTCTCCTTAAGATCTTTATTGATGATCTGGATGACGGGATCGAGTGCTTACCCTCAGTAAGTTTGCAGATAACACCAAGTTAGGTGCGTGTGTTGATCTGCTCGAGGGTAGGAAGGTTCTGCAGGGGAGGATCTGGATAGGCTGCACCGATGGGCTGAGGCCAACTGTATGAAGTTCAACAAGGCCAAGTGCCAGGTCCTGCACCTGGGGCGCAATAACCCCAAGCAGAGCTACAGGCTGGGAGATGAGTGGTTGGAAAGTTGCCTGGCGGAGAAGGACCTGGGAGTATTGGTTGATAATCAGCTGAATATGAGCCAGCAGTGTGCTCAGGTGGCCAAGAAGGCCAACAGCATCCTGGCTTGCATAAGAAGCAGTGTGGCCAGCAGGTCTAGGGAAGTGATTGTCCCCTTGTACTTGGCTCTGGTGAGGCCGCACCTTGAGTACTGTGTTCAGTTTTGGGCCCCTCGCTACAAGAAGGACATGGAGGTGCTCGAGCGAGTCCAGAGAAGGGCAACGAAGTTGGTGAGGGGTCTGGAAAACAAGGCTTGTAAGGAGCGGCTGAGGGAGCTGGGATCATTCAGCCTGGAAAAAAGAAGGCTCAGGGGTGACCTTATTGCACCCTACAGGTACCTCAAATGAGGCTGTAATTCTGTGATAACCTAAAAATTCCTTAAACGAGACAGTTATGAGCAGACTGACTAGATTTGACTGTGCTGGCATTCTGTATGCACTGCTAGCATTCTTTGGTATTTGAAATGCATTAGACTAATCCTATTCATTATTCTCAGCGGTTAAAATGATGAAATAAATGTTGTTTTGCTATTATGTAAGATTTTTATATTAACTTTGTGTGTGTGTGTGTGTGTTTGTGTAATGCCAGTGTAGGGGGAGGTTGTCTTCAAAATTTTGCAGCTGTTGCAAAGGAAAATTTGATTGATTTGGTTTAGTACATGATCAGCCACTACCCTCAATGTTTTTTCTTATCTCTGTATATATGAAAATCCATGTATATTTTGTATATCCCATTCTAAATTACGTATCATGTATTTTTAATAGCATTCCCAAATTTTCATAATACTAAAATTGTGACATGTTCTTGATCCCCCCATATATATGTATTTATTTATTTACTTATTTATTTATATTTATATGTATATTTTAAATCCTGTGATATCTCAGGTGCATCTAATGGCCTATATTCATTTGCAAGCCATTGGAATATGTATTTGAAAGTTCCCTATCTGCATTATAAGAATTTGACAACATGCATGTGCTGCACTGTTTCTTTTTCTTCTGGCAAATTACTTCAAGGATTGTTCCAAAAATGATAGTATCAATTCTTTATAGAATTGATATTTGATTAAACAGAAGGAAATAAAATCCAGGAAAAGTGGATAGTTCAGACAGAAAGAGGGTGCTATCTGATTTCCTTATTTCTGTTGTGGTGGCATGTTTTATGAGTCAAAAGATGGTTTTCTTTTACTATCACTAGCCCCTGTATACATCTTGAAGGGCCTTATTTCATTACCTTACACAACAGTTTCTCTTTCTAAAATCAGAACATTGGGCAGTAGCCCATAAACTGTCAGCTGTAGGGAACTCCTGGTGATTTATTCATGGTCTGCTCATTTCATTTTTTGGAAGAGTCATTTTTACCTCTGGGTTCTGTCAGTAGTGCATAATGGGAGTCTTTTGTTGACTTCAGTGGAGTTTTTGAGAGTGAAGTGATTACGGGCCTGGGCCCTTAGATTAATATTACAGGCCCAAATCCTGATACCATTGTAACTAGTGGCAAAACATTCCATTAAATTTGTAACAATAAGTATGTAAAATAGGCATGTAGGAGTGGAATTGGATAGCTCACAAAATGTATTGCTTACAATCATTTTGGTGGGTTGGATTTGACATTCAAATACATTGATTACGGACTTGATCAAGCTGGTTTATGTCACTGTTGTGCTTTGCTGTGGTGCTGTAAAGCCAGCACACTACTCGACTCCTGAGCTGCTAGGCCCAGCAGCCATGTCTGTTAGTCCTGAAGTGGACATGCTGCTTTTTTAGGAATTGTCTTTTGGGACACTGAGCAGACACGCAGGATAGCAAACGCTCGCTGGGGATGGCTGTTTCCTGTTGCACCAGATTTTTATCTTATGTTGATCAGTACATTTAATCATTAAGCTAGCAACATTTCTTACGCTGATTATCCTATTGGTTTTGGTTTAACATGTTTTTCTTGGCAATTTCATCTTTTTTTTTTTTTTTTTTAATAATAAAGTTGGCTTTCAGTTAGGATGAGTGGTTGCTTGGGCAGTTGATGGGACTAACCACATATCAGAAGATGAGGAGGAAAGTGCTTTCCAGGCGTGAGGTACTTGTTGAGGTGTAGGATAGTGACTGAAGATTTCCAAGGCAGTGCAGGAGAGTAGCTTCCATGAGTAGCTGGTGCCGTGGTGGACCCTAAAGAACTTCCAGATGCATTCTCCTCACAAAGCCATTACTAGAGGGATGAGTCTTGACAAACAACTTAATAACCCTTGACAACCAGGCGCTAAGGAATCCCTTGGAAATTCCTTCTTCAATTATCTGATTGCGTGTAAATTGTCCACATGCTTCCCTTGCACGGAAACTCCTTTCGTACTCCTTGTGCCGCTCCCGGCCCACTTCGGCCCACGCCATCCCGCCGGGCTGCCAACATCCCTCTCTCCGCGCCGTCCCCAGCCGCTGTCGGCACCGGGCTGGGAGCTGCACGCAGACAGGCCCGGCCCCGGCCCTAGCCCGGGGGGCGGGGCGGCGGCGGCGGCGGGGGGCGGGCGGGCGGGAGGGGGGAGGGGGGGGAGGCGACGGCGGGGCGCGGCGGCGGCCTCGCTGCGCTGCGCGGCAGCCGCCATGAGGTGGCGCCCCAGGACCACCCGGCGGGGCAGCGGCGAGGGGCCGGAGGTTCCTCGGGAAAGTGCCGCGAGCAGCCTTCCCCCCCCTCCCGGTGGATTTCAGATTTTTGTTGTTATTATTATTTTTAATTGTTTTTATATGTTATGCCTTTTTTAGTCTGCATTCCTTGTCACAAATACACTGATGATAATTCAAGAAACTATAGCTGTTGGCAGAGATATTTCAAGAAACATCCATAGTTCTGTATTGGAATTATCCCGTATGCTGCTTTTTGGTTAAAATCCCGTATTTTTTACAGAGAGCAGTGTTTTTTATTTTATATGACACTATTTTAAATTTTATGCTACTGTGTTGAATCTCATATTCGATATAAAACCATAGATATTCTTATGAAAAAAAAGTGAATTATTTGGGAATTCAAAATGAATTTTGAGACTTTCAAAGCAGCGACTACACATGCTTGAAATGTGCATGAGGGCAAAGTTTTTCTTGCTACTTTATATCAGATTTTACTGGTTAATCTTCAGTGTTCTGTTAGCACTTGCAGTATGCTAGGTGGTACTCCATTAACTGTTAGGATGCAAAACATATATCATGATGACGTTACGGATTGTCAGTGAAATGGGCACACTGAAAGTAAAAGAAGGGTAATAAAAAGAGCCTGTGTACTTTTTACGTTTGCTTAAAAACACCCACTGTATTAGTTGTAACTGACTGGTCCTTACTGTAGCTGTCACTGTGTAGTCTTAAATATAGGTGCCAGAGGAAAACTGCCTTCTGAAGAAAGTAGTAGGATTAGAGAGAAATTCAAGAATGCCCGTGAATGAGCAGTGCCTGCAATAGTCACATATTGACATATTGGTGAATCTTAACTATTTTTAGGGGTTTGCACCATTGCCTCTCTGTCATAATATTCATGTCGTTTTCTTTGAATCTAGCAAGATTGCTAGTAAATCTTGTGAAGTCTGTGGCTTATTGATTCATAGCTGGCAGCAGAATTTGTGTTTTTGTGCAGGGAATAAAGAAGGGTTTTGTTTTCAGTAATTACGATGTTCATTTAGGATAGAATGTTCTAAGTTTCTGTCCAAGAAGATCAGGTTCCTAAATTAAAGAAAATATGCATTTAAAACAAATGCATCTGTTATGAAATCGAATTGTGTCTTTGATTCTATTTTATTTTGATAAAAATAATGTGTTAGGAATGTGTTACAGATTACAGATTATAGTATCCATCTATTAGTATAATAACATTCGTGATGACTAAGGATTTTATATTTTGGAGTTTAAATCAAAATCTTTTATCTCTCTGAGGAAACTGAGGCATCTGTTCATACTCTCGGTATAAACTCTGGAAGGATAATAATTGTGGTGATTTTTCGAATGGCTGTATGTGAATACTCTTTTTATCACTGTAAACCAGTTCAATTGACAAATTCCTTTTTTTTTAAATGGTGCACATCTTTATTTAATTTGAGCAATCTTAATTGGGAATGTTATACATAGAAATCAGAGCCTGTATATATATTGTAATACGTTCGATTAAATACATTGGCAGTTTAGTTGCCTGAGTAATTTACCATTTTAAACTTGTTGCCTGTCATGAGATACTGCATTTAGCTGAAAGATGCGGTATATTTAAAGATTGCTAGACCAGTATTAAGTCTTTTGTAGCTTTAAATTCTGGGAAAATTTGTTTCTCCTAATATAGAAAAACAGAGAAATCTGAGTCTCAGGGGAAACATTAATGCCCCACTTAAGCAGTGTTAGCCTTTCATAAGCAGCAAATCTCATTTCTCTCTGGGGAGTCCCGCCTGGAACGTAAGATAACCTACACTTACCCTTGCTTTATGCAGCGACTCCATAAAACTCTACAGCTGTAGCTGACAGCAGAATATTTGAATGATTTGAACAGTGTAAATGCCTCATGTTCATTTAACTGAAGAATTCAATCACTTGAATGCCAATGATTATTCCTATTGGAGTTTACATTTAAAAAAGACAGTGCATCTGAATCCCTGTGAGAACATTAAATTGCTATCTAATTAAAGTGCAAAATTACATATATTTAAAAGATAATTAAAGGTTTGAAGGCTGTTGAATAACTGGTTGTACATCTAAATGAATCACTGAAAATTTGTTAGCAATATGCAGAGCTTTCTTTTATTCTTTGCTTTCAGCTTTGAAGTTAGGTATAACCAAGCTCATGGGTTTAAGTCTGGTAGTATTAAGATAAAGGCAGATGTTTTTAATTATGTCTACTCAAACCCCAAATAATTATAAGCAGCTGCCAGTTTTACATAATCCCAAATGATAAGGTCCTGAGAATGCAAATAAAATCGTAAATAGAACAGTTGTTTTTTTCAGCAGCGTAAACCACGTACATGTTACATTGCTGGTCAACTGCAATCCACCTGAAAACACGAGTTCAACCAACACGCCCTTTTTCCAGTCTGTAGTTGTGTGACTTAAAGCTATTTTCTGTTGCTTTGTTTTTTACCTCCCGTTACATATTTCCATGTTGTTTCATTGATTTAAACATAAATGCAGTATTTGTAACATAAGCATGTGTTATAATTGTAAGGAGACAGCAATTTAAATATGCGTGGCATGAGATTTATATTATTTATTTATTTACATTGCTAGAAGGTTCTTCTGTGTACGTGGTACATCTGCTTGTTCCTACTTCTCTGCCTGGAAACTTAGAATTGCATGTTTTCTTCTCTGTAGCAAATGACATAGCTCCTGTTGTCAGCTTTTATCTACAGTACTGCTGGAAATTTTATAGTGTGGCAGTTTTGCACTGCCATCTGGCATGAAAAATCAGTCCAAAATAACTGGTTTTCACTGCCAACCATAACCTAGGAACTTCTGGATTAATGTCTTAAATAATAGGCTTATCATGAAAGTCTCTCTTTGGAAGGAGTTGTTCTTTTTTTTTCCTAAGAAAATCAAAATGTTACTTTATATACATGTGTGTGTGTGTGTATGTATATTAAAATAAGGAACTTTGTACAGCACGCAACTTTGTTTTTGACTGGACATCAATGAATGTTCCCCAAATTTAAGATTAAGTGCAGACCAGTAAAAGACCATCTGAAACCATAGAATAGATGCAAATCATGAAATAAAATTATCACAAGAGATGAATCAGGATCGTGGGGGTAGGAAAACAATTTGAATGAAATAAAGAGCTTAAAAGCTGAGCAGTAGTGATTTACATTGAGGTAGGATGCAGCTTCACATGTATCCCCTGGCCAAATGTTTTGGAGCTATGTAGTGAATGGAAACTCATTTGCTATCAGTGATGTTATATAAACAGGTGAAGCACTGAAGGGAATTTTTCACATTTTTTCAATCTCAAAATAATAATCAGTCTATTGAAGCAATCTCTTCCCTTTTCTTCTCATGTCCTTCCCCTATATCTTGCTTTGCTCCATAGTATTTAAACTCAAAGCATTTTAGGGCAAGCATTATTGTGTTAATGGAACAATGCTGAAAGACTTAATCCATATTTGCAGGAATTTGTCATTTGGAATTAATAAAAACCTACCTGAGAAGTAGGAAAGAAGTACCCCTTTTCCTTCCTTTCTGTGTGCTGTTTATTAATTAAAATTAGTTATATATGCAAGCTCAGCAAAGCATATTTGCATTTATTCGTCTCTCTAAAAAAAAGGTGGGGATAATTCTGAAGTTCTATTTAAATTAATATATTATCCTAATTTTGAAGTACTAATCCATAATGATGAAACTTAATCAACTAATGCTGCATTTTAAAATAGGAGTGATTTATTTTCTTTCTTTCTTTCTTTCTTTCTTTCTTTCTTTCTTTCTTTCTTTCTTTCTTTCTTTCTTTCTTTCTTTCTTTCTTTATTGTAGTTCCTGATTTCCTACTTTTGTACACTGGATAGTAGTTTGGGATGGAGGAGGTTTTTCCCTTGAAATTATTTTACCTCTTCAGCTTTTGGTGGTTGTTTGTTATATACTTTATTGCTATCATATTTTCTCACAGATGATTCCACAAATGTGGCTAAGCAAGTTCACTGTCTATTGACACTTCCAAGCAATTCAAAGTTGCTCTGACACTATCAGAGCAACTTACTCTCTCCTACCTCTCCATTATCCAGATGGACCACATCTGAGAAATTACTATCACCTTAGACCCAAGGCTTGCAGCTGTTAAGATGTAGTTTGCTCCTTCCATGATCAGATTGCTACGCTCTGACTTATAAACACGTGGCAGATCATATTCAGTGCAGATGGTTTGAGACTGTTCATGTTAAAAAAGAAAGAAAAAAAAAAAGAATATCAAAGTGAAAAGTTTAATAATGGCACATGTAAATGGTTGTATAGGGGGTGGTGTAAAAATGTGATTCAGTCTTTAAGCAGTACACGTCACACATTGTTTGAATCATCCAGTCCTATAACAGTTTGGCCAAGCCTCAAATAAAAGATACTGAGGAAGATAAAGCTCATTCGGATTACCAAATAAAATTATTTCCCCTGTTCTTTCCACAAACAAAAGAATATTGAAGCTAACATTAAATTCTGAGCAGACTAAAAGATTCTTTATTCGTAGTTCAGGTATTTAAAAAATTTCAGTGTCTTTCTTTCTCTCTTTCTCTCTCTCTCTCTCTTTTTTATCTTTTCTACGGTTTATCTACTATATAATATCACTACACATTTTATATTGGCCAAAGTAGATTAACAGCACACAGTTTAAATCTAGTTCTTTTCCTCATGCACTTAAATCAGTGCAATTTGGTAGAATTCCTAGTTTCTGTCTTTCCCAATGGGTCCTATACTGATTTGTTTCAGTGCTTTATAGTAATCTTGCAAATGGGATTGGCTTCAGCCTTCAATCAGTATTTCATACTACAACCAGGAGTCTCAGACAGAGATAAAAGCAAAGCTAGATTCAGTATGCTACCATAGAAAATGGCATAGATGAATGCCATTTTTAAAAGCTGGTGGATTGCTTCCATATCCATGAATAACTTTTACCGAGAAATTAGAATAGTAATAAAACTAGAACAAAAATAAAGAATGGCCTGTTGAACAGTAATATGAAGGACTCGGTTATATTTTAGGCCCCAGTGACATAAGGATATGTAAATTCACTGCAGGGAATAATGTAATAATCTTCATGAAGAACACGTGTAAGTAAAGTTACCCACATATATGAATAATTTATTTTTTATTTTTTTATCAGAACAAAATCTCCCTCATGGAAGTATTTTTTATGTTTTCTCTGCATCCTTTCCCAAACTATATCATGAACATTCTTCACATATTGACGTCTTGTGTAGGCAACTCAACACTAGTCCCCCAAAGTCTAATAACTGAATGAGGGGTTAGGCTTCTCAGTACTTTGTTACTTCCTGTTCTAAATGTCATTTAAGATCTGCACTTTCAGTTTGAGTGTTTATGGAATCTACCCCTTGCTTAAGCACTGGGATTTTGGCTTTCTTTCTGCTTCTCTGACATGGAGATAATTCTTATTCTGTCTTCGCTGCAGAACTTTGTTTTGTCCAGCTCTTTATTTAGTTTCTTTTGGATTTTGTTTTTGTTCTTTGCATGCAAGGTATGGAATCTATATGATTAAAATAAATAATTAAAAATTAACATAATCAATATGATGCAAATTATTTGCTGTACATTTGAAGCCCACTTCTGCTGTCAGACACACAACATCAACTCCCATTGTCATAAGTAAGGTTTTGCATATGTGTCTGAGAATGCAGCACATCCCAGAAGCTGTTCAGCATCTGTGAGTAAGGATGCAATTAAACATTGGAACCAGGACAGGAGTTATTTCACGTTTGTTAGACTCATAGAATCACAGAATATCCCGAGTTGGAAGGGACCCGTAAGGGTCATCAAGTCCAACTCCTGGCACCACACAGGTCTGCCCAGAAGTTTAGACCATGTGACTAAGTGCACAGTCCAATCACTTCTTAAATTCAGACAGGCTTGGTGCAGAGACTATGTCCCTGGGGAGCCTGTTCCAGTGTTCACCATCTTTGTTGCCCTCCTCTGGACACTCTGGACAGTTTAATGTCCTTCTTGTACTGTGGTGCCCAGAGCTGCACACAGTACTCAAGGTGAGGACAGACCAGCGCAGAGCAGAGCGGGACAATCACCTCCCTCGACGGACTAGCGATGCTGTGCTTGATGCACCCCAGGATACGGTTGGCCCTCCTGGCTGCCAGGGCACACTGCTGGCTCATATTCAACTTGCTGTCAACCACAACCCTCTCTGCGGGGCTGCTCTCCAGAGTTCTACTTTTGTTCTACGTTTGTTCTACTCAAATGTTCCCAGTTAACTTCTATGTAACATTGTTCAGCTCTCAACATTTCAGAGTTTGACTGCTACCATTTCTAGACAAGTAGGAATAAATCAGACCGAATCTTTACTTGATTAATAGGTACAACCCCAGAGAGTAGGCATAGTTACTCCTTGTAGACATTAAAGGTAATACAGGTATAGCTGCAACCACAATGAGAGGTTTACAAAACATAGAAAGATACAGAAATCAAGCCCTGCTAATGTACCAGACATTATCCTCTCATTTTTTATTCTTGTGAGATTTAACTATGGTAGCTTCAAAGTTTTGTGTTTCTGTACTTGGGTTTTGTTATCTCGTCGGCTATCAGAGCTAAGTCATGTAGCAAGAAGTAATCTGAGCACTGAGCTGCTTGAATTCACGATTTGGTATATGAGCATGTGCTGAAATGAGTAATTCTTTGTCTCTTTACCCATCTGTTGAATAGCATCAGCCCAGAAGTACACTAGGTGTTATGAGAACACTAACCTCTAGCATGGGGGCAGGAAGACTGCATGAAATTACTCTTCGATTACATCCACGTGAATTGTGAGAACTTAGTCTAACAGTTACAGCAGCAGAGTTGCTAAGAGTTTTTTGTTACTCAAAAGAATAAATGATAATTCAGAATTTTATCCCACATAGATTCCCCAGAGAGTAATCTGTAGAAATAACTGAAGTATCCATTTTTTTGAGCAAAAATCAAATCTGAGAAATATTGCTGTTCTACCAATATCTCAAAATCTCTTTGTGATTACAATCCAGTAGTCAACATTTTTTGCTGTTCTTAAAGAAGAGTTTGTCATGCTTGTTTTTACATACTGTGACCCTACAAAGTCAGCTGTGGGATTCACTTGAGAATCATTTAATTGGAAAAAGTCAGGATGGAATAACCTTTCAAATGCTCAGAGAGCAAGTTGTCTCTTTGGCCTCTCAGGTCTCTCTGTGATCTACAGAATAGGACTGAAAATCCCTGCTGCACTGGCCCCAGTGATGAATGGGCTGAATTGAGCACTGACAACTTTGGTTTATGGCAGTTTGTCCTGCACAGGAGAATCAACGATATATACTGCCTTACTGCCTTTCTATCATTCTGTTGTTGGAGAGTCACAGAAGCTGGGAAGATGCAGGATTTGGGGGAATTCTCACAATTCCTAGTGTTTCTTGTCATACCACATAAGGACTAGTGGTGGTGTTATCCTCCGCTTTTATTTTGCCCAGGGAAGTGGTGGAGTCACCATCCCTGGAAGTCTTCAAAAGACGTTTAGATGTAGAGCTTAGGGATATGGTTTAGTGGGGACTGTTAGTGTTAGGTCAGAGGTTGGTCTCGATGATCTTGAGGTCTTTTCCAACCTAGAAATTCTGTGATTCTGTGATTCTATTTGAGTAATAAAAGATAAAAGGTCATTTTTTTTCACAGATCTTCTTCCTTATTTACGCATTTCAAATAGACTCTCATAATTTTTCTTAAACATTTAGATTAAGGTGTTTATTCACAGACTTTCCTAAATACTTTTTCTTTTTTGTTCTTACTCTAGTAGACTCTGATCTTGAATGTTCAGCAGAGGGCAGAATTTCCTACATTATAAACTCCCTAGTGTCAAATCAATTTGTCACTAGAATGTTTATTTAAAATGTGAGATTTACAGGGTAACAGTGACTAGTGATAAAAAACTATGAATTATAATTATTAGTATATTACTTTTTTTCCCATGAAGTTGTAGATAAAATACGGTATCAGCAAATGTTAACACCACACTTCTCAAGACTTGCATTTTATCTTGTTTAAAAAGAACCATGTAAACATTTTCTTGATAAGATTATAGTAAATATAACTTCCTGTACAGCTGAAAGAGCTAGTTTGAGACATTTAACATAAACTACAAGAGGAAGGTCTCATGTAGGTTCCATATGAAAAGAAAAAGGTACAACTCCTGAGTTTGACTTCTCAGTGTGTCTTTCAAGATCAGCTTTGTAATATGGCAAGAGATCATGCAAATAATCATGTATGAAGTTTTTTTTTTTTTTTTTTTTTTTTTTACTTCACAGACAATGTGTAGCAATATGGTTCATCTTATGTGAATTAAGCTATCTACTGTTATTTATAGCATTATAGCATATAGCATACAATCAGCAAGTCCAATAAGTCCAGCAAATTTAAAAAAGTCTTCTGATACAAGATGCGGAAGCAAAACAATATGTTAAATATTTCACTCACTCTTTTTTTTTTTTTTTTTTTTTTTTTTTAATGCCAGTATGAAGAAGGGAAGAAACGAAGAAAGCCCAACTACAGCAGTGTGGATCTTTCTGAGGTTGAGTGGGAAGACAGAGATGATGTGGTAAGTGATGTGTTTTAAAAACCCTTTCAAAAGTCACTGTTGCATCCCACAACTGTACATGGAACTGTTCAAGCAGTCATTGGAGTGGCCAATTGACTGGTCCCAGGAAGGGAAAAACCCGTAGCCCATTTTAGTTTGTTCAGAATTTTATAACCTTCCTTTTTTTCATATTGGTTCTCACTTAGATGTGCATGTACATACACTGCTAATACAGACTATCAGGTAAAACTCATCACCCAGCTTGTGTGCTCCATGCATCTCATTGTGTATTTTTACTGGGTAGCTAAGAGCACTAGAGAAATTAATAGAATATCTCTGTTGGGCTGGTCCAGGCAACTGCTGAAACTCAGAAATGAAAGAAGGTGTTTAACAACTCTTCATGAGATCTCTCTTTCCTTAATGGAAATAATTAGAGTTGTTTTCCTTAATGTACAAAATCAGATAAATAAACAAATTAGATTCTTTGACCTTTGTTCATAATGCAAATATCAAAGATTCATTCCAAACTCCTAATTTTAGTCATATGGGTAGCTGCAGAAGCATTCATTCTATGTCTTTCAGGTGTTATGCACATTGTCTGTTCTGGTAAACTCATTTTTCAGTGCTCCATCTACTCTGTGGTTCACTCGTATCCTTACCTTGCAGGCTTAGCCTTTGCTACAGTACTGTATCAAAAGCTTTCCTTATGTCCATGGCTTAACCTTTGCTTGGTCTTTCTGTTACTTCCTCAATAAATCTGATTTGTTAGGCATGATTTGTTTGGTGTGAATCCATGCTCACTGTCCTTAATTAAATCGTAACTTTCCAGGTGTTCCCCTTTCTGTCCTGTAATTTAGTTTTTCCCATAAATTCCCTACTGCCAAAGTGTCGACTGCATGTCTATATTTTTCATAGATGTTTTCTAGCTCCCTTCTCAAATAGCGATACTGAGTCCCCCATACCTCTGCTTTTCCAGAGAGGTTTTGAATATACCCACTGAACATTCCCATATTTACTTTGTCAGGTCCTTCCTAAATCTGGGATGGATCACATACAACTGCCCCTGGAGTTTTGTCAGTCTTCAGATGTACTAATTTCTTGATCCCTGTTCTGACATGTCTATATCTTCTTTCTCCATTGAAAAAATTATCTACCTTTCCTCCCTCTTCCCGCTCCCTTTGTGAATAGTGAAACAGCTCATTTATGTTTTTAGTAATGGCTGTTTTAACAGGTGATAGATTGTCCCTGTCGTCTCCTAGGAGACCATCTTACCTCCTCGTTTAAACTTTTGTGTTGGAGTATTTCTTCTCTATTTTTGCATGTTTTTCTATGTACACATTACTTAGGACTTCCTCAGTAGATTTGCCATGTTCTGTAGCCTGGCACTAAAGAGTTGCTAATCTTATTAGCATTAGATCTAGAAGGGGATTGGAACTTGAAGGAAGTTTTGTATGTTACTGTACTGAAATCTGTCTTTTTATGCAGCTTCTCTGATGTGAGGATCCAAATAATCTTGGCAATCAGGTTGACTTTATAGCTTATCTTTTCTCTTATCTTTGATGGTATATTACACAATCAGTTCCTCTTAAAATGACCTTTTAAATGTTCTTCTCTCAAATGTTATTGTTGTAGTTTAATACAGCTTTTAAACCTTCATTAATTTTTCTTCTTGTTTTTCTTTTTTATTCCCTTTTATTTCTTTCAATACTTTATCTGCTTAATTTTTACAGTTTCAATCACTCATATTTAATCATCTATTAATAGAAATTCAGTAGTTTGCTTAATGCGACATTGAACCATTTCTTTGTCATTGAAAATTAGATTTTATTTGTGATTGTGTTCTATCTGAATATACATGAAAGCAAAAAATCCAAATTCATCAGATCCTAAGTATTTTCCTTGAGAACCCTAAGGTCTGTGTGATGTTTTGAAAATTTTAGCAAAATTTGAGTTTTTCCAATCCAGAAGTTGCAAAAAGTTTTATTTCACATTTTGATGAAGATACATACACAAAATTTATCTCTTTCCTACTCATTTAAAAAATAAAATTAAAAAATGTTTGTATTTCTTAATTATAACAGAAACAAAGTCTGCCCAATTATTTCATATTTTGAATATGAAAAATGTTAATCTGCATTACAAACAAACTAAATTGAGTGTTGCATTAGTAGAAAAGATCCAAATCCACTGCCCACTCTGTAATAGTAAAAAAAAAAAACAAAAAAAAACCTACCTGCAAATCATACAATAAGTTTGAGAAATACTTAATACATAACAGAAAATAGATGTGCTATTACAGCTTTGGAGCAATAATAAACACAATTTTCAATACTGATATGTAGTACAAATGTGTCATAATTCATGTAAATGTTTGTAATTCATTAGTGTATATCTGAATAAGCACATATTCTCTGATAAATAATCCCCCCAGTAGGTAGGTTTGGTAATAGCATACTCATTTGCTGTTTGATGGTTAGCAACCCACAGTTTTATGAAAAATCAACATGTTGAATATTGTAGAAAAAGTTATTAATGTTCAGAAGGTTGTCATAATTTAAGAATGCCATATATGTTTGGACATTTAAATATTGAAATAAGGGAAAAAAACTGACATTAAATCATATTTTTTCAGGTATTTTTAAAAGTGAGCCTGGTATCATTACAAGTTCTTCCTGTTTGTGAAGTATTATAAAAGTTGGATATTTATACCAAGTTAATAAGACCTTCAAAGAGGCATATAGTCAGAAATACTAAAAGCAGAAAAAAAAAAAAAAAAGAGAAGGGTCTTTGAAAGAAAGGATTTTTGGCACTAAAGAGTTGCTAATCTTATTAGCATTAGATCTAGAAGGGGATTGGAACTTGAAGGAGGTTTTGTACGTTACTGTACTGAAATCTGTCTTTTTATGCAACTTTTCTGATGTGACGATCCAAATAAGTGTCCAAAAAGCTTGTGTTATTTTTGTTAATCGTTTAAATAGGCACTTCCCTGATACTGTTAATTTTGTGTGAAAATGGTAAAAATTGTTTTGGAGACTTTATATGTTGTGAAATATTGACTTGAGAGTTACAAGTGGCTCTGTTTCACCTAAGGCTTTGGAGTTGATGTTCTTGATTTTTTCTGAGGTTTAGTAGTAAAGCATTGTTTATTCAACTGTAGAGGGAAAGAATTAATGTATTCATAGGGCTGCTTTAAGTAAATTACATTGCTACTGGTATATTCTTCTCCCATGAAACACTTATGTGGAAGCTGAAGATAGTTTCTCACTTTTTACCATGTTAATTTAATGGTTACAAAATTTTCCAAGAATATAGAATGATCTCATATAGCAGTGAAACTGGCTTGTTAGCAATTGATTGGAAAACATTTAGTTGAAAGTAACAATACATATCACTCTAAAGATGTGAAGAAATAGTTTTACTCCAGTGATTCAATAAGGAAAATCTGGCAGAACTAAGCTTAGAATTTTTTTTCACCTTGAAATAGAATTAGTGCAGATATATATTAATCACTTCATTTCCCAGGTTACAGTACCTGCCATGTTGCTGCTACTGTATTTTATTAGGAATAGAAAGCTTAGCACTAGCTTTAGTGTTATTTTAGTGCTTTTTTTTTTTTTTTAATAGGGGAAAAAGTGTCTTACAGTAAAGTTTGGAAATATGCATTACTGAAGGACAAGAAGTTTCAATTTGGATAGAAACCTTTTTCTCATTAACTCACATCTTAAAATTCTTTTACTATAATTTCTAGCTGAATAAAGTTTTGTTTTGTTTTGTTTTGTTTTGTTTTTTTAAAGACCATGAATGACTATTTTGAGGCTTGAAGATAGTACTTATTTTATGCATTTGAGAAGGAAGATGAAACTGCAGAAGAGCTGAGAAACCAGATTACAAAGCCAAGAAATGTAATCGCAGCAAGCAAAAAACAAAAAAAAAAAAAAAGAAAGAAAGAAAGAAAAAAAAGTAAAACTCTAAATCCCACATGCAGACTTGATCTTAAACACTACTGAGAGTTTGGAGGCCCTTTTAGTAAATCTATGACTTGCCTGAGGCTTGTGGGAGGAATGGGTCTCAGACAACTACAGGCACCAGTAGGAGAAAAATGAAAACCATGTTAAAGATAAATGGAACTGTTCTGTAAATGTTAGAAAGTAGATGGTTAATTAAGACCAGCTCCGCAAGTCCAAAACCACAAAACTTAAAATGGGAAAACATTTCCAGAAATGCCTATTATGTATTGTTAAAAAAAAAAAAAAAAAAAAAAAAATAAAATATATGCTTTATTTTATACATGCCTCCAGTTAAAAATTATCCTCTTACACTCCCTGACAGAAGAGTAAGGTTGTTAATTCAAATGTAGATGCCCCAGAATTAAATTTAAAGAGCTGCAAAGTTTGCAATTTTTGATAGGTCAGCCATGTTCAACTTTGTCATGAAAATAAAACCAGATATTTCACTGGCAATTTTGGGCATGCTCTTTTTGCTTCATACTCTTTTTTTGCTTCAAAAAGCCTACAGTGTGCATTGATATGACTGTCTTCACAAATTTTTATTAAAATCTGATGGAATTGCTAAGTCTGGCATGAGGTTCAGAAGAAAAGGAGATACTTATTCTTCAAGAAATCTGTTCTTAAGAATAAGTTCTGTTTGGATTGATAAGCAATAGAAGAGAGACAAAAATGCTTGTTTCATTTACATTTTTCTACATTTTCAATATCCCTGAGGAGGGAGTATGAATTAATTAGCAGTACTGGAGGGTTTCTATTGTAATGATAATTACTGTTGTGAAAGATTTATAGATGCTTCTAACCACAAGAAGATGGACAAATACAGTAATTTCACTTTGTAATTGAAGATATCCTGAAACAACCAACTTAAACTTTCTGTACTGGGCCATTAATTAAAAATACAAGCAAAAGAAGTTGCTTCTACCACACCTAAATCTAACTGAATTTAAATAGAATACTTCCATATCTTGATGGTATAACTGCTTAGCAGTGACTTTCTCATTTCTCCCCTAAAGTCCTGAAATAATTGATGGACAAATTCAAAATACTAACACTGAGGATTTCTGAGAAAACAGGTCTTGTCATATCTCAATTTCAGCCCAGAGCCCCCGTGTTCAGACCAGCTGTGGCAGGGTAGACTGTGCTCCTTGCTAGTGCACCTCATGGTGTAGGGCAATCATGGCATGTTCCCCTAAAGGAGAGGCTGTGCCAGCTGGCATCCTTTTGGAGGAAGGTTCTGCTTTCTTAGGGAGCAAACAGGTGTGCTAAGGAATGGCGTTTTACAGTTGATGTCTAGGGGATTTGCAGCACAGATCTGGGAGCCTTCAACTCATGCAGAAGCTGAGATAAAGTTACTGAAGGGCCCAGGGATAAGCCTTTCAGGCCTCAGTTTAGGAAGGAGTCTTTTCAGAATCACAGGGGACTGCACCATTTCTGGCAATCCATAAAGAAACAGATTTAACCTGAAGAGTGGGAGGTAAATCCCTGTGTATAAACCTTTTAAAATTTATTTTCTATTTTCCCTAGCAGCTTTCAGTTTCCTCTCTTTAAAAGTGTTTTTTTTTTTGTTTGTTTGTTTGTTTGGTTGGTTGGTTGGTTTATATAGTAATGAAACATAATTTGGAGGGGGTGTTAAAAATTCTTTTGTACTTCTTTGAGAAGGACAGGTCCAGGCCAATTCTTAGAGCTGTGACTGCCTTAGGGCTCCTGTTACAGAGATAAAACTCAGTGCTTGCAAAGGGTGCCCAGACACCAGTGGACCACCAGAGTGAATCACAGAGCACTGTAGCTGTGTGTTCCCATTGTAACAGGTTACCGATCAAATGGCCTGTCATGCTTTTGCTGGTTCTAATTTTTGATGCAGTTAGGATGTAGTTTCTTGGGGTAGTTTGGGATGCAGCCCAATGTTAGAGGATCAAGCTGAAGCAGAATGAATTGTGACGTAAATGGGGTTTTCTCTTTTTTGCTTTGTTACTGTATGTAAGATTGTGATGTATTTAAAAAATGAGCCCTGGTCTAACTTGAGACACCAAATCCAGATGGGAACCCAGTCTTTAACCTTCCTATGTAGAAACTGTATAACAGTTGGGTTGTCAGTTACACTGTCTTTCCCACATAAGATTCAGATTACTACATGAAGAGTTATTTTGCTATGAAGGATGCTGAGAGCTCCTGCTTTATATACCTCAGCAACTTTCCTAAAGTTTTGTGGCAGGAGTCTTGGCCTTTACAGACTATCATGAAATCTTTAAGGGGTTTGTTCAGTATGCAGCAGAACTATGAAAACTGAAGAGACAGTACTACTTATGCCAAATGAATGTAACAAGAAGCTCAAAGAATTACAGAAAATGCAGATAAAGGATTTGACACACATTTTCTTCATTTCAGCTCCGAAATGCAATGGTGAATCGGAAAACAGGGAAGTTCTCCATGGAAGTCAAAAAGACAGTGGACAAAGGGGTATAAATACTTTTCCAACTGAGTAAAAAGCAAGCAGTTTCTTTTCTTTTTTTTACAAGTCTTAAGATTGATTACCATAAATATGATTCACTGTGGTATATTTTTTCACTCACTGAATGTCCTGGTTTCAGTTAGCACAGAATTAATTTTCTTCCTAGTAGCTGGTGGAATGCTGTGTTTTGGCTTAGAATGAGAAGAGTGCTGATAACACCCCGATGCTTTAATTGTTGCAGAGCAGTGCTTATACTAAGCCAAGGACATCTCAGCCTTTGCTCTGTCCTGCCAACGGGCAGGCTGGGGGGTGCAGTAAGAGCTGGGAGGGGACAGACCCAGGACAGGTGACCCAAACTAGCCAAAGGGGTATTCCATACCATCTGACGTCATGCTAAACAATATATAGGGGTGGCTAGCCGGGGGGAGGGGGCCGGACTGCTCGGGGTTAGGCTGGGCATCGGTCAGCGGGTGGTGAGCAATTGCATTGTGCATCACTTGTTTGTACATACTATTATTACTTTCGTATTATCACCATTGTATCATCATTATTATTATTGTTATTATTATTTTTGTTATTTTTTTTTCCTGTCTTATTAAACTGTCTTTATCTCAACTCACGGGCTTCACTTTCCATTTCTCTCCCCCGTCCCAGAGAGGGAGGGGGGAGGGTGAGCGAACGGCTGCGTGGTGTTTAGCTGCCGGTCGGGTTAAACCACGACACTGAATGTATACGTTGCTTATAATTTTTATCACTGACTAAACACAATCTTTTGTACATTTCTTATAGCAAACTAACTGTTTTCCCCCTCCCCTTCTGACTTTCTTGTTCTGAATCTAGAAACGGGTATTGGTGATGACAAATGACTACTATTATACAGACATCAAGGGTACTCCATTCAGGTAGAGCTGACCGTAATAAATTGCCATTTCATCAGACTCATTGGACTTGCATTTGTACAGAACTTGTGAACTCATTAAAAACTTATCAGCAAAAAGTGACAATAAAATATCCCTGGACAATGCTGAAAATAGCTAGGAAAAGAAGTTTACCAGCATTACTTTCAACTTTTCCAGGGATGGAAAGTTTGTGCAAGCTCACACAGACAAATTTGCCATGTTTGTCATGGCTTACATTTCATTAAAAAAAATATTCAGTTGAGGTTTACATTGAATGAAAGGCTTTTGCAAGTACTTAGAGAGCTATAAATACTATAATCCATTTAAGTAATTACATATTGAGCCCCATTTTGATTTTTTCCACAACAAAATGTAATGTAAAATGAGATAGTATTTCATTTCCAATTTGAGGTTTGGATATTTTCTTTCTCTGAACTACCTAGAGTGTATTTGTGTAGCTGAAACTGAGCAAGTCAGCCATGTTATTTTGGCATGCATTTTAGCAAAACCAAAAAAGACAAGAAGTCTTTTTACAAAATATATTATATTATTATATAAATATACAAAATATATTATATTATTATATAAATATATTTATATATTTACAAATATAAGCATTTACAAATGCTTATATTTGAGTTAGAAATAATCCATTAATAAAATTATATTAACTGTACCTTATGCTTAAAGCATAAGGTTGTTGTAATACTCAACTGAAATTTTCTTCAATGGAACCTCTTCACAAAACTTGAGCTTTATTTTTACATAGAGAAAATATAGGCACATTTCTCTCATCTCTGATGCATGTGTTTATTCTTGTTAAAATCCACACATGGGTGGTAAAACTCAGTGTAATTTTTGTGGCAATGTCATTCTTACCCCATTTAGGAAACAGATGTTGGGCTACATATGTGCATGCAGTGTGACTTCTGATCCTTAGGACAGAAATATAGGAGAACTGCCTTTTTCAGCATGGTCTGTATGTAGTTTAGATGGGATGAGTGTATAGCTTCAGGAAGACAGCAGGGCAGCAATTATGAAAATATACACTGTAATGTCAAAGATGTTTACTTTCAGCCGGTTTCCAGATTGAGCTTTTGATTGCAGCATGTGTGCTCTTGGACTTGGTGCCTCTATGTGTACTTAAAGTATCAGCCCATGTATTTTCAGTCATACTGATTACTGGCAGGTTACTAACCTTGGATGAATGAATGCCAAAAGGTATTCTGTGTATGTATTCAATAGGAAGAGTCATGGATCCCTCAGCCAGTTCATTAAATTTGAATAGTCTAAATGGTAGACTGAAAACCAATGCAAAATAAGGCACTTAACTGTGGAAGTTTATGAAGCTAAAGTCAATGCAAAAATGTTGAACTAGAAAAAAATATGAGTAGCAGGAAAGGTCTGAGAGGAATCATGCTGCTGTTGCTGCATCTGACATCTTTTCCTCTCAGTAGCTCCATTGATTCTCACTTCTATGTAGTTTCTCAACATCTCAGTCTGATTTACAAAAAATTGTCATCGTTGTAAGACCGTGGGCATATTTGAGGCTCAGATGAAGAAATGTCATGCTGGGTGAACAGCAGTGAGCTTAGAGGGGCTCATTTATTAGTTTGCTAGAGAATAATGATTTACTGCACCTCTAAACAAACATAAATACAGCCAATTGTTGCAGGAACATCAAAACTGAATCAGCATTGAAACACCTAGTTGAACAATAAATATGGTCAGTGAGGACTTGGAAACAGTTTTGAAGTTAATTGGAGTACACTGGCTAAAAGTGTTAGAAATGAAAATATCTCTGAATGTCTTTTATTGTGTCACAGATTTCAAGGTCTGCTTTATTTCTCTGCACAGTTTAGGTGTGGCTCTCTCTAGAGGACATGGAAAATACTTCTTCAGAGGGAATGTAACTGTAGAAGAAGGTAAGATACTCTCTACCTTGTCACATTCCTGACACAGTAGTTTAATTGTTGATGTGGTACAGCTAAAGCTTGTATGTTTCTCTGCAGATTCCATAAGGAAATTAGATTTTATTTTATTTTTTAGATCTTCTACTTCATGGGATTTTTTCCTCATTTATAGTAAGCATAGTCTGACTGCGAGTTTTCTTTAGATGAGCATCATCTTCTGTCCTCCTCTCTCAATGTTCCAGAAAACCACTTATAGTCTAATGTTAATTATTTGTGATATTTTCTGAATGAAGTAACCACTGAGAGCACTGTAATAGCTATGGCTTTTTTGCTCACACGCTACACATTTTTAAACATTTCAGAGCTAAAACTACCTCATCATAGTAAAAGTAATGAGGGGAAAGGCCCTTCTTGCTTTATGTTTTTTTTTGTTTGTTTGTTTTTGTTTTTTGGGTGAGGGTGTAAGTCTGCAAATAAAATGTGTGGAGGAGTCAACTGTTGGATGGTAATAAAGTTGTTTGGCAACAAGACCGAAATCTAAGGGTCCTGAAGATGAAGAGAGAACAGAGGCATTTTGCAAAAGTGATTAGGCAAAAGGGGTCTGCAGGAGCTGCTAGCTGGCTTCAGTCTGTGCATGGTGTATGTAGGCAGTGGAGGAGCTGTACGCTGTGAGGTGATGAAGTTTTAGGAATTGCAGAGAAAAAGTTGTTCAAGAGAGGAATATTTTCTGATATTATGGTTAAGTCTATGTTGGTCTCTGTTTCCAATTCTCTTTCTTGTTTCATTGATGATTTTATTTTTTTAGGTCTTCATTCTTCAGCTGTATGCTTGCAACAAAAATACATTTCTATTCATGGCAGAAATGTAAAAATAAATGCTTTATATTTTATGAAGCAGTTGAATAAAAAATAAATTTCTAGGTAGAACAAGAGGACAGCAGAATTCTTGGATCTTACTCTCCAAATTGTTCCCAACATCTCCTATCTATTTTCTTTAATCTAGCCATGTATTTCTACCAGCCAGTCTGATATTTCCTCCTGGATGCATCACCAAAGAAGTTGATGTAGCCATAACATTTTCTCCCACTGTTTCCTTCACTGTTCCTCTGTCACTGACACATTATTGTCCTCTCTAAGGATGATAATTGTGGTTCTAGTTTTGACTTTCCTGTTTTCCTTAACCATCATGGGTCTGTCTTTACATAGTACGTACTCTGGGGGTTAAATCCAGAGCCTGCCTTCTGAACCCTGTTTGCTTATTGTCTATTGATACATGCTTTAAAAGTTTTGAAAATTGTCAAAGTACATTTTTATTGTGCTATATAATTAATGATTTAGTTCTTATTTACAAGCATCTACATGACGTGTTAGAACAATAAACCTATTCTGAATTATTGTTAGAACAATAAACCTATTCTGAACAATCCAGTAAATTGCAGTTTGTGTTCATGGGTTGTGTGCTTCGTTTTCGGGAGGAGTTGTTTTTTTAATGAAATATTTTTTAAAAGACAGAAATAAATAATTTATGCTAAACCACATATTTCTCTTTTTCTGTGAAAAGAGAAATATGTGGTTTAGCATAAAGAACTTTACTAGCCACATAGAACAAGGGAGTATGAATAAGAGGGGTTTTAGCCATTGTGCATTTCTCTTTGCTTAGGTTTTCTTCTAAACTTCAAATATATCATGTGAGCAATTTGTATGAGTTAAAAAATATCAGGAATAAAAACCCCAAAACTTTTCCTTCCTTTTCATTTTTAGATCTGATTTAGTTGGCTTTTGCCAGTTTGTTAGACCCTGAAGTGTATTTGAACATAGTTTACTATGATTTATTATATTGTGGTAATAATGCACTTTCCAAGAAGGGAAGGGTTTATGTTATGGAGTGTATGTTAATAACCATCTGTTACACAGACTGCTCCCTAAATAAACCATTATTATTCCTGTTACAGGTTTACATGATTTAGAACACCCTGATGTATCTTTAGCAGATGAATGGTAAGCCTTAAACAAAGCATGAAATTGGTGTCTGTTACTCTTCTTGGTTTCATATTGTTTGAAAACCAGTTCTTTATGTTCAAAGACAAAGGTTCTGAATTGGTTCTAAAACCAATTCTTTATGTTCAAAAACAAAGGTCGTGCTTATATATACTAACATTTTAATGTTTTGACAACATGTTCTCAGGTCCTATTGCAACACTGACTTGCATCCTGAACACCGTCAAATGACTCAGTTAGAAGCGATTAAAAGATACCTCACAGGAAAAGAGCCATTGCTCCAATGCAAGTATTTTGTTAAATATATATGTAGTAGACATTATCGTAGCTAAAAACTGTTATACTGCACCTTCTACAAAATAGAAAGCTATGTAGTTTAACTATTGATAACTTGAGATTGGCTTGCATGGCTAATATCACTTTGCTATTTCGTTTGCTTTTGAACTTTTTTCCAGAGTATCAATAAAAATATCAATGCTTTCTGATTTTTACAGTAAACAATATGCCTGAACCAAATATTCAAGGTTCTGCTCAGATGGTGTAGTTATGCAACGTTATCATTCCATCTGGTTTCATAAATCAAACAGGATTGGTCTGAATCAAGCCTTGATTGACTCTTCTGAAGAATATACCAGCTATTTCCTGAGTGTTTTAGGGAGAATATATATAAAATTAGCATTTCTGAACTGAAAAGCTGCATGAAAAAAGCACATGGATAAGTGTATATTTTCTCCAAGATGTTTGCAGAAACAGAGCTAGTGTGACTCAGTAGGCATAATTGTTTTAGCCTTATTTTGTGTGCAAATGCGAGCATGAGATATATACGGGAAAGGGTTACATGAATTGGAAAATGCATTTTTGTGTTTTCTAGCCAAAAATCGTTGTTTGTAATGAAACTATATATATATATAAACTACCTTGTAATGAAACACCATGTAATATAGTAAATGCTTAATACTGCAAAAGGTTTGAATGTACATCACAGACAAAATAGAGTTTAGCGTAAAAACAAAAATCTAGTTACCTAACCAGTAAAAACAAACAAACAAACAACAACAAAAAAAGATCCATATGCACATGTTTACTGATTTTACTATAATGTAATAGGTGACAAAGAATTGATCCAGGAAGTTCTGTTTGATGCAGTGGTGAGTGCACCAATTGAAGCTTATTGGACCAGTCTAGCATTAAATAAATCGGAGTAAGTAACCTTTGTATCAGTTATTATAATTATGGGTATCTTTTTAATAGTTATATTGAAGAACTGATGAAATACCTTACAAATTCTGATGCTTTGTCAGATTAGCAAGATTTGTTTGCATCAGTTTTCTAGTCCCTTTCTGATTATTTGCCTAAGAGTTTTAATTTTTCAACTGCATTAAAATGCATGGAAAAAATATATTAACCATTTCACTCTAACTAGCACTAATTTTGATTCAGTATTACGTGTTTATTTTATAGTATGTACATCATGATGATTAGTTTTAAGGTTACTCAAATTTTACAGTATAACTAATGTAATTGTATACTAACCACAGCACACAGTTGTGACTTTCTAACAAACTGTTTAGAATAATTGAGGAATTTAATGTATAATTTACAAAAATTGTTTATGGAACTGCTAATTTATCTTGAAACAAATTATATACAGAAAAAATTGCCCTGGTAAAACAAATCATTTCTGTAATCCTCTTTTTTATTTTTTTTATTTTTTTTTTTTAGTTTTCCAGAGCTAAGTGTTAAGCAACAAGATGTTATATTCATTAGAGAAAACATGTTAAGATTAGTAGTTTGCATGAGATACTATTGCTGAAAGGCAATTCTGGGAGTTATCCTGATGATATTCAAATTTAACAAAATCTATATATGTTTTTAAAGTTACATGAAAAATAATAGTGTCTAAAAAACATACTAAATGAGTAAAATCAGATGCAGTGAGATCTATTTCATAGAGCTAAGGATTATCCAGTGTCGTCTCAGAAGATAAAGATTGAAAATTTTTGCATGCTCATATACTCTAGGCACCAATCAATTTATATAGAAGCATAAAGTTTCTAGGAATCCTCCTACACAGTGAAATAACAACAGATCCAGTAAACACAAGGAAGACAGCTGTGGAGACATTTGATCCCCTTTTATATTCTGATTTATGCTAATTAGACAGGACACTTTGTGATAATATATCTGAAGCTCTTGTTGCCCTAACAAGTAGTTTCTTTAAAGCAGCTACCTTGGTACTGTAGCTAGTGATGGAGCAACAGGGTTCAGCCTGACCTACCTGCCACATTTTTTCCTAAGGTCTAGAGGCAAATCACACACCTAAAACTTGAAGTGTAGATGTACCATAGAGATGTTGAATAGAAAGGGAACTGTCTGGATTTCGTGCTCGTCTTCAGTCACTTGGTGCCAGTGGCTATCAAATGGTTGTTATGTACCTATGCTGACCCTTTTTTATTCTGGCTTCCGTGTCATCCCATCCCCCAGATCTTGCCAAATTTACCTTCTTTTACTTTTCAGTTGCTCTTGGTCTAAATAGCATTTCCACATCGTATGTTTGCCAAAGCACATTTGACTTCAAAGTAAAACAAACAAACAAACAAAAAACCATTTTAAAACTATCTTTCTAAAAAATGTGTACACTTGTATCTTCTGTGACTGGTAACATAGCTTTATCTGTTTACTGCCTGGAAACATTATCTTTGTTTGTGTTCTGCTTTATTTCAGAAATTCTGACAAGGGAGTGGAAGTTGCCTTCCTTGGAACACGGACTGGACTATCTCGTATCAACCTGTTTGTGGGTCCAGAACAGCTTACTAATCAGTAAGTAACAAAGCTATGCTTGGCAACAATGTGTAAAAAAATGTTTATTTTAGGAAGCATATCTACTGTCTCTTCCAGGGTTTTGCTCTGGTGCGCTGAAATACATAGAACAAATTAGAAAGATAATAGGATCCTTTAAATTCTTTCTTCAATGGGAACAATGAGCTATTGTATACCTGTATCCTATACATTTACTTTTCCCTCCACTTTTCTGGAGTTAGCTTCACATCTTTATTCTTCAGAGGAGATTCAGAGGAGAGTTCAGGATATGCTACATCTGCAGATGCCAAGGGTTTTTTCATTTTTTAAAATATTTCATTTAAAAACAAATATTTCAGGGTTTTTATGTTACTGTTTTGCAAAATTTTTTTGCTTTTGAAATCTGAGTGACAGATGTGAACTAGGATCCACAGGAAGGATAATCAAGAGATCTCATAATTCAAAACTTTCCTTTCTTGCTTCCTTGAAGATCTGATGCGGTGAAGGTAGAGGTTTCTTAGAACAGAGAGCTATAAAATCAGGTCTGAAAAATAATGCCTTTACCAGGCAGCAGCTTGATAGTGTCAGGCAAATCTATATGCATTATGTATGTAAAAGAAAATCTGTACTTGATGTTTATGATAATTTGTTTATTGAATATAAATTGTATGATGTTTATATGACCAGAAAATATTGCTTCAATGTGAGTAGCCTGACAGGTAAGATCAATAGTACTACAATTTCTTACCTCTAGACAGTAAACTAGAACAATGGCATTGAGACTGTACTTGCTGTTTTTCCCCATAGGAACTTTCTTTTGTCAGTATTCCATGAGATCATTGAAGAATGAAGTATGTAGTTGTCCACTACCTCCCTTATATATTCTTTGTAAAGTAGGATATTAATTACTTTTTTTTTCTTAAAAACCTAGGTCACTGGCAACAAATTACCAAACCTTCATTGCCTTTTTCACATTGCACAATTCACTGTTCTTGCATTCTTCTGAGAGAGAATTTAGATTAAACATTTTTATTTTATATCTGTACAAATGTATTTAGTGGTACTTAGTTTACTATTTTTTCCATCCTTCAATACAAAAGCAATTGCAAGTCTACCTCAAATAATTATTAGGTGCTAAAGTTAACCTTTTGTTGTATGAATGGTATTAGAAAAATGTCCCAAACCATTTTCTTTTCTGAAAGAATTAGTTTTGTTTTTTCTTGTCTTTTGAAGATAGATACTACTGTGCGGCATGCCACAAACAAGTATTTTCTTTCTCTCTTCTTTCTCAAGAGATTTCCTGACAGCTGAAGACAAGGAGAACATTTTTAATGCTGATCATTTTCCACTCTGGTACAGAAGAGCTGCTGAGCAAATACCTGGGAGCTTTGTCTATTCAATCCCATTTAGTACAGGTCTATAATTTTGTCACACTCTACATTCTGAGCCATATATGATACTGAAAAGATACTAAGTATGTCAATATGGAGTAGGCTCTGTAGTTAATCTGAAGTGTTAATACATACATTGAAATTTGCAGCTTCTTTACTGGTCCCTTGACCAGGTTCATCTTCTATAGGGCTCAAAGTGAACACCCAAGATGACGTGTAACAATTATTGTTGAATATTTGCTTAGGTTCAACTTACAGTCTAGTATTGTAATCAAGTCCAACAGACCAAGTGTCAACATCACAGAGAAGCCCTACCAGTTGTCACCTTTGTTGCCATTTTTTGCAGAGAAGGCAAGAGTGTGATTACCCATGTCAGTGTTTTAAGCTTGTTGGGATGGGGAATTTTGAAATGCTAGTGCCTGTATATTGTATGCATACATACATTATGAGGTTTGCTGTCTTATGAACACATTTTGTGAGCACATTATTCACTCAATTATTTCAAACCAGGGGGTGAGGGTGGAAAGCTGAATTTCTTTATTCTGCAGTATCTTACTTCTTTTTTTTTTTTTTTTTTCTTAATACATCTTGCAGAAACAGCAAACAAAAGCAATGTAGTGACAGCCAGTACAGCTATTCAACTTTTGGATGACAGAAAATCCCCAGTCGTTGCAGGTAAATTTTTTTTATTTTTTTATTTTTTGTTCGTTATTTTCAAAGCAGTATATGTTCTTCACTTCCTATTAGCAGGAACTTAATGTAGAAATATAATCTTACAAGAAAAAAGGAGGATGGAAATATGCAGAATCAACTTCATGACGTATATGTTCAATTCTTAAAGAACACTTACTGACTCCTCTCCCTAAGATCTTGATCCTTTATTAAATGAATTTATCGATTAATCTAAACTCTCTGTCAGCAAGGGATTTTAATTTAATAGAAATAATAACCATTATCAGTGAAATATTTTTAAAAGACATGATTCTATATCATCATTAATTGGAATATATTATGTTAAGGAAAAGGAGATGTAAATGACTATCTGATGTGTAAAGATTCCATACAATCTTCAGGTTTAAAAATACTGTTCTGTAACAAATGATATTAAGTGACCAGTTTGCCTAGATTATCAGAGGTGTGATTTTATCAGAGAATATAAATTAGATAGCAAAGATCTTCAGTTTACCAGCTAAGAGTATAAAAGTACCTAAAGACTATAAAGTGAAGTTTGGCAGCTACAGATTAGAGATTAAATGTACAGATTTAAAATTTAAAATACCTGATTTTTAATTGTTGGACATTGCTCAGTTAATTTCAGGATGCTCTTCTGAACAGTTTTCTCTAGATACCAGTAGTTACTGAATCTGAAGTAGGAATTAAGTTAGAGAAGCCTTATGGCTTATTATACCAGAAACCAAGCCGTTTTATAGAAAATTGGGTAGCTACAACATGAAACAAGACCCATTTTCCACTCTTCTCATATTTAAAATATGATTTAAAATGCAGTAAGATATGCTGAATACTATCCTGAAAGAGCAAGCATATGCAAGGTAATTCAGAAACCTCTAATCTGGCTTTTTACTTTTCTTTCTGTAACGTTTAGTAACTGAACTAGAGATTTTTGGGGATATGAAGCATTTTGAAAGAATATGCTTTGAAATTTTTTTCCTTCTCCCTAGTCTGTTTGCATGCTTTGGACCAAATAGTGGAAAAACTATTTTGCATGAAACTATCAGTCAGTCACAGCCATTCAGAGAGAAAGAAGTACATGCGTTAATCTTGTCCTCTTTAAATTGAGATTGTAAATGTACCATGAAATTTGTATTTTTTTCTATTACAAAATTTTCAAAGTTTCCAGCATCTACTTCAAATTTTAGGTTTTCTTATAAAGTTGACAGTGTTCCTGTTAGGCAAAATGGATTTGGAGGCAGAAATTTGAGGAGTGGTAAAGGGACAAAATTTGAAGTATTTATTTGTCAGACTTGGGAGACTAAAGTAGGATTATGGATAATGTTCTCAAATACCTATATAAAGGTTCACATTTTGGTCAGAACATCTCATTTTAATTTGTGTCAAGTGAGTATTCCTCGTCACTATTTGGTCTGAGGAGTGGATTACAGAAAGCATCAGTGTGGGATACGCAGTTCATGTAAAATCACTCTGTTCCTGGAAGGGATTTGACTAAAAATAAAGCTGTGCCAGAATGTTGTTTATTGCAGATAACTGCAAGAGTTTAAAGCAGGAAAAGAGAAAATACAGCATTACTATAAAATGGAAACCTGAGTTATACCTGCCCATGGCGGGCATCCAACTCTGTCCAACTCTTATTACGAAGTCTTCACTCCTGTTTTCTTTGTAGTTTTTGGTTGATTCTATTTTTGTAGAAAGGGATCAATTATAACAGACTTTGTATGCAAATCTATGCTGTGGCTCATTGGAAGCATGAAGAATCAACTCTTTTAATATAGGCAAAAATTCCTAATATCAGTGAGACTACAGACTGTTACTAAGAGGAGTTGAGCGTTACTGTTGCTGTTTCACCATCTGTAACTATTAAATGACAGTTCACTGTGAGAATGCAGTTCCTTACTGGGGGAAAGAAAAAAAAGTAAAAAAAAAAAAAGTAATTTGTTTTTGAAATTTCCTCCTGCCTCTTTCAACTGAGATTTTGAGTTTTTGCTTAAATGAATGCAAGTTTCTATAGAAAGTGTGAAAGAAGGAGATAAGGCTTTAATATATTTGTGGTAGCAGCATATTTATTACTGTTTTTACAGAGCTCAGTTTATTTGCAGGAGACAGAGACAATAGTACTGACAGCATGTTTTTTTGCAGTGAAAACACATTTATGCTTAAATTTTTTTGTCTTAGTGTTCTCTGCTATCATTCCACCTATAGCTTACATTATAACGATCAGTTTCTTCAAACTGCCCATGGAATTTTTTTTATTATTATTATTCTAAACATGATCTAAAAATTGTAGAATTTGCTCATTGTAAGAACAATAAAACTTTACCAATAAAGTGTTGTGGTGTCTGAAAAGAAGCTAGCCCTCATTGCTGTGCATATATAACTGGAACACTGTACCAAGGGAAGGGCAGTGTAGCTAAATTAGAGAGAAATGGAAATTCTCCGGTAACCTGAAAATTTCTTATATTCAGAGTAATTCTAAACAGAAAAGAAATCTGTGTTGTTCTTAAAGCCATCTTTACAGTCATTTTTTTATCAAAGACCAGTGAGTGATTGGGAGGTGCATTCAAGTATTGCCATGTCTCTGTGAATCTACCCTGACGTACTGTTTTCTGATGAAGCTGTTCTGAAGACTGCAATAATTCCTGCTTTGACACAAGGGAAAAATCAGTGCATAGGGAATCCTGTTTTACATTATTGCAAGCTTCTTGGTAGACATTTTTGTTTTCTTTCTGTGCATTAAGCATTCCTTATACGGATGGCCTAAAGATCAGCCACTCTCAGAATCTTTGCAGACCCCAGAGGGTCACTTTCTGCCATTCTTTACCATGTTGATATAGTTATAACTTGTATGTAGTTCTTTCAAACGAATAGACTTACCGTTACTTTTCAAAATGATTAAACATGGGTAAATGTTTTCTCATTGCCATTATTTTCTGCTACCAAGCAGTAAAAGATGAGAAGAAAATGGAAAGTACTTAGATTCATACTTTTAGATAGCATCTTGTCTTTCTACAGGTATGTGACACACAAGGTTCTGGGGAAGCCATCCTTCAAATGCATGGCAGGTGCATTAAATTCCATGGTAGATGGTGCCATAGCATTAAATTCCATAGTACAAAGTGCCATAGCAAAAGGGAACAGTAACTGTTAGATTACTCCCTGGTCTCTGCCACAGAGTAATGTTGTGAGACCAATAGAAAGAATTTATCAGGTAAGAGATGTCTTAGGAAAAAAAACATCATTATATGGCTTACAAGAATAAAAGAAATAACATTTAAAGTAATACTACTGATGCCTGCTAAAAATGCAGATCATACCTAAGAGTTACTTTATGTATATATTATTTAAATTTAAAGATACACTGATATATAAAAATATATTTCAGCAGGCTTTTGTAATCAGATATAAGAGGTATTAGAGAATCTGAAGAAAAGACAGACTAATCCTCTTCTATTCACCAATAGTTTGATTTTTATATGCTTTTACCAAAAATCCTTATTATTCAAACATAGAATATTATATTTTATATCTGCAAACTGTTTGTCCCATGTAAAACCAGGATCCTTTCCCTTTCCAGTATTTAACTTTTCAGAACTGATTATTTTTCTAGACAGTCCCTGTACAGATTCAGTGTTCTTGTCTCCAAATCCTAGAGGAGATAAATATTTGCAATTGTTCTTACCTACCACCCTCATTGTTCTAATTTTAGTATCATTTAAGAAAAAAAAATACGTTATAACCGGAAATTAAATTATTCCATGTTATATATCCCCAAACAAGAGGCTAAAACCTTTCAGGTATTTTGAGTGACCTTGAATTTTGAAGATTTAGGTTCTCCTTTCTGTTTCCCCATCCATAAGATCGATGAAATCTTTACCATATCTTCTTTCAGGACTAATTCGTTAAAAATGGCATGTTATTTTCAATGCTTCTACTCTGGCCACAGGAAAGTGACCCCAAAAACCCTGCTGTTTAAGCCATTTCAAACAGTGCCTTGAAGAAAGGAAAGACCTAAAATCTCATATTACATTTAAAATACAAGTCTGTCTTTCTGAGGCTGGTCACACTTCAGTTTTTTGATCTTTCCTGTTTGAATCAGCCTCTGTAGAATGGCAATTTGTAAGAAAAATTGGTGAATATATGAGTTTTCCAGTAACTGAGGCTTTGCGTTATCTAGGTATACAAGTGTTATCTGAGTATGCAAGATTGTTTTATACTGTCACGGAGGAAAATGTGTGCATTGTATGTGGAACTAACTGCCTTATATTAAAAACAAACAAACAAACAAAAACCTTCATTGCCCTTCTTTTATGTGTGTTAGTAATCATTATAAATGCTACTTTGAAACACTAGGATTTCTTGAAGTGAATTAGAATGAAGTTCTTACGCAAATCTCTCTTTGATCCAGATCCAGCATGTGCTTTGAAAAAATAACTTCCAATAATTTAATTCAAAGTAGTGAAGTACTTATATTTCTAGGAATGGCAGGTATTTTAAAAGTTTCTCAAATAGTTAAGTCAGTTATTGTTACAACAGCATAGAGTTAAATATATCTATTTTAAATCTCTGTACAGCTTGCTTTTTTTTTTTTTTCTTTTTTTTTCTTTTTTGTCATATGTATTGCTTCGGTATTACTATATTATTAAAAACATACAAGCAAATGTCACTGTCATACAGAGTCTGTAAAATTTATGGCACCATCTATGAAACTTCATTTTAGCAGTTTAGCAGCCTAAGGTAAAATGAATATGTCTTCATAATGACCTATCAACCAAATTTTTGAAGTGTTCTAAAATAGATGTTTTCCTTGTCAGGCAAGACAGTGGTTTACTTAATCTTTACTCCACATTGTGAGCCACAGAAGTAATTCAGCGGTAGTGTTTAGTAAATCCCTCAAAATGCTTTGCATGCTTTGGTGAAAAACCACTAGTTTATGTTTTTCCAGAGTTTTTTGTTCATTTTGAATATTATCTGTGTATTCATAAATTTAATATTGGTATATAGTCTAATATTTTCATTGGAATGTATATTTGCACAGCCTAGCCTAGTAACTGACAGACTTAGATTAGGAGTCAAGACTGAGGAAACAGGATTTGTAGGTAATGCATGAGGACAGGTAGGCTCCTCTAAAAAATGATTTGGAGCAAGTGGTAAAATCCTGACTCTTGTCCTTGACTGAACAGCAAATCTGAAGTTAGATGGTACACTCAATTCGTACACTTTCCTTCATTTGTGTTGGTTCTCTATTCATTTTACCATACAGAATTATTGTTTGGAATAATTAATGTGGATCTTTACTATATTTCTCTGCTAGTGTTGCCTTGAGAATTTAATTAATGTAATTCTTGGGCTTTCCTTAGAACTTGTTCTCAAAGAATCTAGGGTACTGATGGATGAATGAAGTGAGTATCCCAACATGTACAGTATACACATATATAGTAAATTCCACAGAGCATTCTCCTCTTCATTTCTGCACCTCTGCTTTGATATTGGTGGGTTTTGTTTGTTTTTGAGTACTATGTAATTTTGATGGGTGGGAAGAGCTTAAATACATGAATTGATCTTGAGATATACTAGAAATCAAATTTTATTTATTTATTTATTTATTTTCCTAAATAATTCTGCTGGCAAAATAAAACATTGATTGCAGAACAAGACAGCAGATAAGATCATAGAATCATAGAATCATAGAATATCCTGAGTTGGAAGGGACCCTTAAGGATCATCAAGTCCAACTCTTGACACCGCATAGGTCTACCCAAAAGTTCAGACCATGTGACTAAGTGCACAGTCCAATCTCTTCTTAAATTCAGACAGGCTCGGTGCAGTGACCACTTCCCTGGGGAGCCTGTTCCAGTGTGCAACCACCCTCTCTGTGAAGAACCCCCTCCTGATGTCAAGCCTTAATTTCCCCTGCTTCAGCTTAACCCCGTTCCCGCGGGTGCTGTCACTGGTGTTAATGGAGAAAAGGTCTCCTGCCTCTCGACACCCCCTTACGAGGATGTTGTAGACTGTGATGAGGTCTCCCCTCAGCCTCCTCTTCTCCAGGCTGAACAGGCCCAGTGACCTCAGCCGTTCTTCGTACGTCTTCCCCTCCAGGCCTTTCACCATCTTCGTGGCCCTCCTCTGGACACTCTCCAACAGTTTCATGTCCTTTTTATACTGTGGTGCCCAGAACTGCACACAGTACTCGAGGTGAGGCCGCACCAGCGCAGAGTAGAGCTGGACAATCACCTCCCTTGACCTACTAGCGATGCCGTGCTTGATGCACCCCAGGACACGGTTGGCCCTCCTGGCTGCCAGGGCACACTGCTGGCTCATATTCAACTTGCTGTCTACCACGACCCCCAGATCCCTCTCTTCTAGGCTGCTCTCCAGCATCTCATCGCCCAGCCTGTACATGCAGCCAGGGTTTCCCCGTCCCAGGTGCAGGACCCGGCACTTGCTCTTATTGAACTTCATGCGGTTGGTGATCGCCCAGCTCTCCAACCTATCCAGATCCCTCTGCAAGGCCTTTCCACCCTCATTCGAGTCCACAACTCCTCCAAGTTTGGTGTCATCAGCAAACTTGCTCAAAATACCTTCTATTCCTACATCCAGATCGTTTATAAAAATATTGAAAAGTACCGGCCCTAAAATGGAGCCTTGAGGGACCCCACTGGTGACCGCCCGCCAGCCTGACGCAGCCCCATTTACCATAACCCTTTGGGCCCTGCCCGTTAGCCAATTGCTCACCCATCGTATGATGTTTTTATTTAGCTGTATGGTAGACATTTTGTCCAGTAGGATCCTATGGGAAACCATGTCAAAAGCCTTGCTGAAGTCCAAAAAAATCACATCAGCTGGTTTCCCTTGGTCCACCATACGGGTGATCTTATCATAAAAGGAAATCAGGTTAGTTAGGCAGGATCTACCCTTCACAAACCCATGCTGGCTGGGACCAATGACTTTTTTGTCCCCCAGGTGCGCCTCAATAAGTTCGAGAACCATCTTCTCCATGATTTTACCAGGCACTGACGTGAGACTGACAGGCCTGTAATTGCTAGGGTCTTCTTTCTGACCCTTCTTGAAAATCGGCACAACATTTGCCAGCTTCCAGTCTACCGGGACCTCTCCAAATTCCCAGGATCGTTGAAAAATAATTGAGAGAGGTTCCGCGATGACGTCCGCCAGCTCTTTCAGCACCCGGGGATGAATCCCATCCGGACCCATGGACTTTTAGGGATCCAGATGGAGCAGCAAATCCCGCACACGTTCAGGGTTGGTTGGGAGTTTGTCATCCCCACCGTCCCGGTCCTCCAGCTCAGGGCACCCTGGGTCCCGAAGCCCATCATTGGCATTGAAGACAGAGGCAAAGAAGGCGTTAAGCATCTCTGCTTTGCCTATGTCATTGTCTGTGAGAAGACCTTCCCTATCAAGGAGCGGCCCTATGTATTCTTTAGTTCTCCTTTTTCCATTCACATATCTAAAAAAACCCTTTTTATTTTCTCTCACAGACACAGCCAGCTTCAACTCTAGGTGTGCTTTGGCCACACGAACTTTCTCCCTACAAACACGAACAGCATCCCTGTATTCTTTCCATGACACCTGGCCCTCCTTCCAGTAGCGAAACACTCCCTGTTTCTGCCTAATCTCCATTAGAATGTTCCTGGTCAGCCACGCCGGCCTCCTGCCCCGCCTGCCTGACTTGCGATATTTAGGAATTGCCTGATCTTGTGCTTCTAGGAGGCATTGCTTAAAGAATGACCAGCACTGGTGGACATCGAGGCCTTCAAGAGCAGTTTCCCAGGGGACCTTGCTGACTAGTTCCCTGAGCAGCCTGAAGTCTGCTTTCCCCATATCTAGGGATGAGGTTTTGGTGGCACTTTTCCTTCTGTCACTGTAAATTTTGAACTCAACCACTTCATGGTCACTATGACCAAGGCGGCCACCAATCACCACATCTCCCACCAGACCCTCTCTGTTCTCCAGCAACAGGTCTAGGAGGGCACCTTTCCTAGTTGCCTCCGTTAGCACCTGCACCAAGAAGTTATCATCTAGGTGCTTCATGAACCTCCTGGACTTGCTCGTGTCAGCCGTGTGGCACTCCCAGTTAACGTCTGGCAAGTTGAAGTCCCCCATAAGGACAAGGGGAGTTAATCTCGAGGCCTCTCTTAGTTCTGTAAAGAATAATTTATCGGCGCTATCGTCCTGGCCAGGCGGTCTGTAATAGACTCCCACAACGACATCCCCTTTATTCGTTCGTCCCTTGATCCTTACCCAGAGGCTCTCAACTTTGCCATTGCTGACCTGAAGTTCCACACAGTCCAGCCCCTGCTTCACATACATCACCACCCCACCACCTCGCCTACCCTGCCTGTCCCTCCTGAAGAGCCTGTAACCGTCTATCGCAACACCCCAGTCACAGGACTCATCCCACCAGGTTTCGCTTATGCCGATGATGTCGTAGTTGCGGGACTGGGCCAGGACTTCTAGCTCATCCATTTTATTCCTCATACTGCGTGCGTTCGTGTAGAAGCACTTCAGGTGCGTCTCCTTACACTCAGCACCTTGTGGATCTGACCGAAGGACCTCACTGGCACACAGCCCCTCTGATTCTAGCGTACCATCCCTTAGGTCTTCACCGGCGTGCCTGGTTTTAGCCCCTTCCCCCTTCGACTCTAGTTTAAAGCCCTATCTATCAATCCTGCCAACTCCTGACCAAAGATCCTTACCCCTCTCCGAGAGAGGCGCATCCCATCCGGTGCCATCAGGCCCGGTGTAGCATAGACCTTCCCGTGATCAAAGAACCCAAAGTTCTGCCGGTCACACCAGTCTCGAAGCCACGAGTTTATGTGAACAGCACGCCTTTCAGCTTCGATACCCCCTATCGGAAGGACAGAGGCAAACACAACCTGCGTCCTTTTTAAAAATTCAAATACTGCAGAAGTATAAAGTTCAAAAATACTTTGAGTGATTCTCTGCAATTATGTAGTATATGAATGCATTAATCCCAGTTTGAGTACTGTGAAATAATTGATTTATTTCCTCCCAGTAGACTACATTTCCAAACATTAATAATTTCCTTTTTCTTCTCTTCTTGTTTGTTGTGTCTTGAAATGAGCTTGGTAGTTTTATGCAGAAAGTCAAATGTGTAGTGTAAATAGCCCTAAAATCTGGGGAATCTCTCAGTAATCAGAAATGATAACTGAAGCTTTTACTGGAGATAGTTATGAACTATGTAGCCATTGGTTTGCTTATGATGGGTTTCTACTTCGTATTCCTTCTCCCCTGTTGTGACTTGCTTCCACATCCAGATGTTTAATGTTGCTGCCTGTCTCATCTGGGGAGCATACAGACATTTTTCAGGTAAAATAAGCCCAGGAAGTACCAAGACCCTTCATGATTATTAGCACTATGACACTTTTCAGCCAAGTTCGAATATTAAAGTTGTAAAAGTTGGCATACTTTCTGGATGCTTAACTAAAGCCTGCATGTCTTTGTCTTCTGGCCAGCAAAGATAGATGGTTATTAGTAGGTAACAGTTGGCCTTTTTTTTTGGTAAGGCTGTTAATGATAGATAAACTGTGCATAACGTCGCTAAATGTTCTACTTTTATATTCAAGAAGAGGGATCCTAATTTTGATTAGACATTGCATTACTAGGGAATAATGAGGCTGAATTTTGATTGTTTTTTCAAGCTTTGGATGGAAAGGCACATATGGCAAGCAAGTACATTTCAAATTAAGCTTTGTTTCTTTCAATATAATTTCTAAGGACAATTTCTGTAAAAAATGTTGGCATATTAAAGTTTTTTAATCTCTTTTCTAATTTGAAATTTTAAAGGCCATTTTTTTTTCTGAAAACAGAGTAATACAGTGAGCCTCGTTGTGAAAGAAAGGAATAAAACAATATGTTTACATTCTCTGTCTTTGCAAATACCTTGCAGAGTAGAATGCCCTGATATTTTCCTTAATTTTGTGGGAAGGAGTATTTTTCACTGAGATTAGGAAAAAATATTGTACATTCTATAATACTCGTTAGGTTTCTGGAAAAACAACAAAGCCTTCTCAGCAACCTTTATCTGAAATATAAATCTGTGCAGACAACTTATTTCAGCAGCAGATGTCCATTGCTAAGCTTTACAAATTAAGGGGCTTCTGTGAGGAATCACTAGATCCAGTCTTCCACTTGTTACAGTCAACAATTGCTAAGGGCAGCAAACTGTGCCTTTTATCTCTATTTTTCAGTAGTTGAACATTCAGTTTCCTTTATTGAAAATAAATAATTTTGCATTTATTAGTTTAAGTAATTAAGTAAATGCGTTTCTCTTTTGCCTGCCTGTTGTTTTCTTGTCATCATAAATAACTGGAATTTATTAACTACAAACAATTGTAAATTTGTATACTCTTAACAGAGTTAAATGAGACATTTCCCTCTTTTTTTTTTTCTTTTTTTTTTTTTTTGTTATTTTCTTAAAATCAATTTAGAAAGTATAAATCAGACTTGGCATGAATTGGCTTGCTGTACTCCTTTAGCAGAATGAACAAATGGAAATACAAAATATTTTGCTTTCTGGCAGAACTCCATATCAATTTACAGCCTTATGTGTGCATGAAAATCCCCAAAGCATCTCAAATTTGACTTGGAAAGAGTTCCTTTAAATGTTGTTGTGCCCTTCATTATCTCTTTTCCACTTTCATACAGTAAGAAAAATCAAAAGGATCAAAAGGTTTTTTTTTTTTTTTTTTTTTTTTTTAAATAGGACTGTTCTTTAAACACTAAGACTGGTTATTACTACCAAGGAAATATTTAATCAAACTATATTTTTACTTTGCTTGAGGACATCGGAAATATGAACTTACTTGTAATGGAAGCTGCATTGCTGTATCTAAGCCTATTATAAGACAGTGGGTAAAATCTCCATGGAGGCTGGAGGTTTATTAACTTTTATTTTAGGATCTGAACTCTGAATGGAGCTGTGCTCATTTTAGGTGGTCACCATAGGAAGACATCGTGATTTGGCTTCTGACTCATTTTTTTTTCCTATGGGCAGTAAGATCCTATCCTGAATTATTTCAGTATTCTCTGTCTGCAAAACTGTATTTTGCTTTGCAAAATGTTGTCCTGCTAAATGGATACAAGAGTAGAAAATGTAGATCTCCGCACCTGAATGAGCTCTGAAAAGAGATTGTTCATTAAAATTTAGAAAATATTTCAAAAGAAAAGAAAAAGAATCAAATTCACTTCAGAGATAGTTCAGAGATACATCATCAAGAGATTTGGAAAGCCTGAATATAAGTATTCTAATAGATTCTGTCCTGATAATGTCTTAGATGAAGGTAATGTGCCTGGTGTGGGATACCACATTTAAAATATAATAAAAACCAAAAAGGTTCCAGGGAATGCAGGGGGTGAAAAAAGTTTGGAAAATATGGCCTCATAGGAAATTTTGGAACAGCTTGGGTTTTTTAGTCCACGACAGAGAGGAATGAGGACAGCCTATAATAAGAAGTACTTAACTGTTACGAGAGAGGGAGGGAGGGAAGATTACTTGTTTTTAAATTAATTGTTTTCAATGTCTGCTAGATTTACATTAAGACTGAGATGCTTAATTTTCTCTGGACATGAAAGTAACTGCAGATGCAGGAATAAGCTTTAAAATTTAGGTTTTAATTATTACTAAGTAGATAAGAGCAAGGGTTACATGACTCCTGACATATAGCCCATTACTCAGTTGAGGCTGTTATTAGAATAGCTTTCTCAGGGAACCCATCCATTGGAAGGAAATCAGAAGTCTCTGAATGCCATGTCACAGCTTCCTTTTGCCCTTTTGGAGTGTTACTCAGGTGTTGTCCTCAAGTTTCTGGCCTATAAAACCCACCAACAATATTTTCATCAAAGCAGGTTTAGGATAGATGCTGAGAAAAAAAAAAACAAACCTTGCAGACTACAAGCACAGTTGATTTCTTCATCAGCTGCCTAAACAGGTCTTTAATCCATGTCACTGGAGAGGTTTAAAAACACCTTAGAAAAATTTCTGTCAGAAATAGTCCAGATATACTTCATCTAGTCTCAGAAAGGGTAGGTGGAGTAGCTGATCTCTCTTAGTTGTCTTTAAACTATTATTTCTATCAAATATTTGAAAAATACTTCTGCATGTTCAAAATAATCTTTCTGCCCTAAATTTATGTTGCTCTGTTTTGGCTTTGATTTCCTCTGATGGCAAAACTGTACTGCAGAAAGGGCAGATCCTTGAACGAATTCAGTTGAATGTTTTCTCTGTGAGAACTAGAACATGTAAACATGGAGCTATATTATCCTTACTGCTGAAGGGCAGCATTCTGATTAGGGCTGCCTCTGGAGACCTGAAATTTTCAAAATGGAGCAGTTGTGTGGATTTGGGATTAAGAAGCTTCAGAAACGTCTGTAGCAGGCATGTATACTGCTAGTAGAATGGGTAATGTCTCTTCATATATGCTATCTATACTTATCTCAGTGCTTGTACCTGCATCATATTCCTTCCTCTTCCTGTGATGTCTCAACTCTCTTCCTTCTTCTCCAGTAAGTACTTTAAAAACGAAATGTGATGCCTAACAAGGCACTTCCTGTTTTCTAAACTACATAATGGATGTAGCGTTTATTTATTGTCTCCTAGGGCAGATTGGCAAGTGGAATGTATTTAGAAATGTTTTAAAAAATGTTCTAAGTTATCACTGGCAGTGTATGGACTGCCCAGTTCTAAAAATGGCTATGAATTGTATTTTGGAATACATATCAGATAATCTAAGATCTCAAAATCTCCTCATTTATAACTATTTTGTATTTTTCTTTGCAGAAAGCTCTTTTGTGTTGGGTGGTGACTTGGCTTGACATCATAAGTCGTATATTGTACTAATATTACCTCGAGAGCTAGTCATGAAGAATGGAATACTTGGAAAGGCCTACATCAAAATTTCATTATCTTTAGCACTCAACCTTACATAGAGGCTTCAGAATATACAGCAAAAACTGCAGATACATTTGCATTCTGCTACATGAAGTTTTTATATTTATTCCAAGGAATTAATATACATGTGTACATAAAATTTCTTCAATGTGAAAAGGGAAAGAAAAGCAGTCATAACTATTAAATCAATTCTATTTAGATTCTGGTCTTTTTAACTGAAGTGAGGGCTCTTTATTTTGGAGAAACCAAAGACAAAAGTAACTCAAGCCAAGGAACTATTGAATGGCTCTTTTTCCTCAGGAGTCCCATGCTGTCTTGCTGAGGCTAAATGTTCTCTGTGGTATTTAGCAGTAATTGCAGCATAGGCACAACCATAAACAGCAGCTGCCAACATCATTAGACACACAATTCCACAGACAACTCCGGTTATTACTACAGTGGCAATTGCATGACGCAAACTAACAGGCCTTGGCTTTGGTTTGGGGTCACAGTTTGACCAGCTGTTTTCTGCGTGTTCGTTGTGATGAGCATGCTTCAGAGAACTTCGGTGCTCGAAGTTATGGTGATGAATGCTAGTCAGATGAACATGAGCTGCTGTAAGAGGGCATGCCCCAAACAGCTCATAAGGAACTTTGAGGAGGTCCTTGCCCTTCCGAATCCCTGGTGTTGAGCAGATAATGCCATCACTTATTCCTCCTTTAAAAAAGAAAAAAAAAAAAAAAAGTAAAAAGATTATGATTGTTATGATTTTATTATAATTTCTGGGCTCTCTTCATGTAAAAATAACACATGCATGAATTACACTTATAGTCAGCTTTGACTTCATACTTTTGAAGATTTATAGCTGCATCTTTTTTCAGCTATACCAAAGATAAGATTATTACACTTTAATACTAATAGAAGAAATAATTTGTAAGTACTAATTCATCAGGAATTGTAATCTGTGCTTGATGGATGCTAAAGCAAGAAACAAAAGGAGTTGAAAGAAATCATAAATAAAAAGTAAGACATTGCTAACAGCAAATTCATTGCATTCAAATTTCTACCATTACTTAATAGTACATAAATACTACATAATATTACATAAATAAAAATTGAAAAAATATACTTAGTAAACATATTCCACTTGACTGAAATATCCCCTTTCAATCATTCATTTCTCATGAATCATTCTTCTGACATCATACACTAATTGCAACAAAGCAAAGAGAAAGTTCAGTAAGCTGTATACCTGAGAAATGTTTTCAAGTTCATGGTAAGAAAATATTCAGAGATCTAAAGGAGTTAGGATTAATCAGTCTATTAGCTTGTTCAAATGGTGAACTTCATGATTGCTTTCAGCCAGCTTCTGCTCTCTCTTGAAGGATGTTCTTAGTATAACGGGAAGTGAAGTAGTCCTGGTAAATCACGCTGTTGTTCCTCGGCGTGTAGAGCAACACACACAGTTTGTAGCCTTCAGGGCTCTAATTAGTCTATATATCATGGCTTTAGGGGTATAGTGTGTTGAGAAGTCAACAAGGCCAAAACCAATGTTTACATATTTTGAAAATTTAACTCAATCGAGTCAGCTGAATTTTCTCCCTGTTCTCTATCTGAAATAAACCACCTTTTATTTAAAGGCAGGCACAGAAATTTTCATCTTGGAAAGGATTTTTTTTGAGAAAATACTGAATATAGATGAACTCAAGCTGAAATGTGGAGACTACTTTTCCACAAATATTGATGATGTTCTAAGACATATAAGCATAGCAGCTTGTCACTTGGTTTTTAATAGCCAAATGTAAAGCCTGGTTCCAGGAACCTCCAACGAGTTAGTTTGAATTTGGATATACATAAATTACCAAATTCTACAAGCATGGTCCTTCTAAGATTATAAGAAACTAAAATTTCTGTGCTTGGGATAGAAGACTAGAGTTCTGCCTGAATTGAAGAATTTTTTATAATTATTTAAGAGTGTGCATCAAATGTCAATTACCTGAGCTGGATTCAGCTAAAATTTATCTTTCAGAGTTGTATTGGACAAATCACTTAATACTGCCAAATTCAGACTGTATTCCATCTTTAGCAGTGCTTTGTTAGGACTTAAATGTTTGTAGAGCCACAGTAATATTTTGTCATAAGTACACTGTATAAGTAATAAGAATGTGCAATACAACTTGCTTTTCTTCATATGATTCACACAAGTAACACAAGTAATTTCAGGAAAGGACAAACATAGAAGAGCACACTTTATGTTGGCTTCCTTTAAGATCTCTTGCAAGTTTTCATTTTACTTATCTATGCAATGCTCAGAAAACTGGAAGGGCATCACTGAATTTCTAAATAATGTTGGTTTTTAAAATAATGTATGGAATTTATGCTGCTGGCAGAGTAATTAAAATAATCTGGTATGTTTACTTGGATCATTAAATTCTTCTGCACAGAGAACTCAAAACCCCTTCTGAAATATGTTGTAGGGAATGGTTCCAGCATAATGCAACTTTAAGCTCTGGGATCATTTAATATTTTACCAATCCAAAGTATTAAGATTTTAACCCTGAGAGGCGTTTAGCTTTTTGTCTATTCTAAAAGATTACTTCCAGCAGTGCTTTTACCTCCCTCAGAAGACTCTTCCTTCATACCTGCATAGACATGACAGCTTTTCAGCTAGCCTGTAGACTTCTGATGCTTGAAGATGGCAGCCCAGTCACTTACAGGCCACATCAACCATCTTCACACTATGTGTCACCTTCATTTACAGATAGGTAATCAGTATCTTATATCACATTCAAGCACCAAAGTCTGATTTAGAGAAAAGTTAATTACACTGCTGTTTTGAATTCTCCATTTTCAAACATACCTCCCAGGGGAAAGAAAGACATTTCTTCTAATGCTTAATTCCTTTTCTGCATACAATGACTGCAGGTAAAATGGATATGAACAACAATGCTTTGGGATGATGAATGCTCATTTTCTTTATTTTAATCACCTTGAATTTCGAAGTTTCTCTGAACTCAGTAAGCAAAACAAATTCAGAGATATATAAAAGAATTAAATCATATTCTTGTATACAGCATAACTCTTGAATATATTTAAAAGCAGGTGTGACCAAAAATTAAGGCTACTTTTATGTACAGAATTTCCTGTGTGATGGTATTGTTAGGCATTGGAACGGGCTGCCCAGGGAAGTGGTTGAGTCACCATCCCTGGAGGTCTTTAAAAGATGTTTAGATGTAGAGCTTAATGATATGGTTTAATGGAGGACTTGTTAGTGTTAGGTCAGAGGTTGGACTCGATGATCTAGAGGTCTCTTCCAACCTAGAAATTCTGTGATTTTGTGATTCTGTGATATCTGTGAGGACATTGCTAGCAAATTTAGTACTACTCCTAGTTAACAACAAATTAGGAAGCAACACTAGACAAAAGTAAGCTTGTACAAGGTGTTACTGCACACTTTTAGGTAATGAGCTAATTAAATTTAAAAAAAATATATATAAAGAGCTACCAAGTGATAATTTAAAGAGAGTCTTAAATTAGAATATTGAGTTCTCTAAAGCTAAATTGGTATTGCTATCTGTGTTGATGTTTATCCTCATGTACCAGCTAAAAAACTTCTGAACAGTAGACTGGTTTCTACCAGAAGAACTGTCGTAGAATTAAAACAAGTGTATGTGCACAAATAACTCTTGTTATGCAGATAGATATAGAGATAGATATGCAGATTTCATGTAGAAATAGAGATAGATGCAGATTTAATATAAAGAGATACGGATATATACTTGCATGCTTACTACTTACATGTATTTTCAGAATGTATATATGCACACTGTATATATCCACACTTATTCTCTGCAAAGATCCTCTATGATTCTGTTTTGCCACCTGTAATTTTGAAAGCACACATATTCTGAGCAATGTATAAGCATGTATTTTAGTATGCTTATTTGAGGGGATGATGCAAGGTGTGAGGTAAATTGTTAAACCACAGCAGCAAAGAACATTTAGATGCTGGTTAAGTGTCCTTATGTGCGTTGTATGTAATGAGAAGAATTCCTTACCTCTGTATAAAAAACTTTCCAGCCACAGTTTCAGGCCAAAGACATTGCAGTTACATTGCCAGGGATTATCTTTGAAAAGAACAACTTTCAGGTTTGGAAGCGACTCCAGCAGAACTCTTTCCATTTTCTGGAGTTTGTTGTGTTTCACAGACAGCAATGTTATATTCCCTGTACTGTTTCCAAAAGTCTCAGGCAAACGTATAATGCTGTTGGATGACAAGTCCAGTTCTTTGAGGTGTGGGAGGAAACTGAAAGTCTTGTTTTCTATATAATGAATCAAATTTCTGGTTAGGTTTAGAACCTGTAGATATCGTAATTTTTGGAAAGTACCTGGTGCCAAACTTGAGAGAGAATTATTAGATAAGTCTAATATTTTGAGCAATGGTGTTCCAGTAAATGCATTTTCGTTGATTCTCCAAATATGGTTGTTCTGCAACTGTAGTATCTGAATTCCAGGAGGTAAGTGGGCAGGAATTTCTCTAAGTCCTCTATTCTTGCAGTCTGCAGTCTTTGAAACTGTATGGCATGTACATTTTTCAGGACATCCGTGAGCAACATATATTGGCAAGATGAAACTCAGCACCCAAAGCCAGCTACCTGTATCACAAATGAAAGAAGCAATAATGATTTGAAATTATTATAAATTGTTTGTCTTGTGGCCATAGGGGTCAATAACAAGAGCAAAGGGTATATATATATATATAAAGGATATGTGTCAAAAACTATAGGTAGCATAAATATAGGTCATATTTTTTACAGTGCATTAGCAAGTTACAGATAGTACTGAAATAATTTTATCATCCAGAATGAAGTGCTTCTGCAGTCTTAAAGTGAAGTACTTCCCACGGCTTTATCTTAAGTACAAACAGTTTTCAGGGGGTTTTGTCATCAGCAAAGCTGTGATATTTGAAGGGAATTCTACTGAGTTTCTAAAATTACTAAATTATAATGTTTCTCTTTTTTTGTGGTAGTAATAATTTTGAGACATCTTATGCCTTTTTTTTTTTTTTTTTTTGCATTTTTACTAGTTTCTGCCTAAAAATCCACTAGTTTACTACCTAAAAAAAATGTTAATGTGCTGTCAAAAGAATAAAAAGTTTCTAACTGTTGGTATAAAAACAGTTAACTGATTTTTTTTTTTTTTTTCAGAAATTTGAATCCTTTAAATTTGTTCTTTAAAATATCTATGTTTACACATATTGCTTAATTCCCATATCTGAATTCCAGCTGTACTTCCCAGAGATACAAATTTCTACACATTCTGCAAACATTTGTCAAGGAGCTGTTAAAAAGATAAAGTGAGTTCACAGGAGCACTTAATAATATTTATTATTTATAATTATAATTTGCTCCCTGATGTTCAGGTCAGCTTTAACAGAAAAAATAATATTTTTTACCTTTCATGTACTGCTAGTGATCTTCCTTTGTAAACAAAGTGCCATTTCATGCATGAAATTTATTTAAAAAAAAAATACAAAAATCAGATGATGTTGAGTGATTTGAGTTTCTTTGACTCAGAGTGTTAAATCCTTTTATAACACTGTGTTTTTTTTTTGTTTTTTTTTTTTTTTACTATTTACTGTTTCAAAATGAAAAATACTTAGTCAGTTACTACTTGAAAACCTTTGAAAATGAAAAGACATACTGTTTATTGGCTTACAGAGATCGAATGTTAATTACTAACAAGGAATACCATATTGAAGGAATAACTGTGTTATTGTAAGATTAAATATAATGGATGTATAAATGAAAGTTTTACTTCATTTGAAACTGCAGTTTAACTTGCAAACTCCTCATGAATTTTCATTTTAAAATGAAATAGTATTTATATTAAAATTGCAAACATCTTCTGCATTTCTTTACTTCTATATTGTAAAAATCATTTGAAAGAATCCAGCATTCCTGCAAACAAGGTAAGCAATAAATTCAGTTCATTATATTGTTCTGCAACAGTTGTCTTCAGAAGCCAACATACAGCTGCCAATGTAAAATTCAAAAATAAACACAGATTAAGGAAATGCCTAGAGAATAGAGTAATTTTATTTTTCATCTGAATGCTTCAGTATCTCACCTGTCATTCTGCTTTGCTTGTTCCCCACCTGGCAGAAGATTCAGTCCAGCTTTCTGAATTAGAATAGTAACATACACTTTATTCTGATTCCTCCTTCAAATCTGTGGTGTGTTCATCCAGTTTCTTTTGTGCCTTTTTTTCTTTCTTTCTTTTTTTTTTTTTAGATAGTATCTGTGGCTTCAGTAGAAGTGTAACTCTTCCTAGTGAATTACTCCATCAGCCTTTGTATTTTTCTTTATCACAATCCCCCCCCCCCCCCCCCCCCATCCATTTACCATTTATGACTCTCAGAGGCTTACTCTGCCTTTTAATCAGTCAACAGCCCATGCAAAGAGTGTCTGTCAACTCTAACTGGACAGCTGTAACATACAAATCATGACCTGATACCCCTGCCTTTTTAATGATTTAATCTGCCTCAAATACAAGGCACAAAAAAAAAGCTGCCTTTTAAAATCCAGTATAGTTTCTGAACTGTGGTGGATTATTAGCAGTACTTTGTCAGTTTTTGCAAGATCAGATGACTCTGAACATGGATTCTGATTATCTTGAGCTGTGACTGGAGGCAGTGGGGTGTATAATATTGCTACAAATAGGCATGTGGGTTAATGACATGGTTTTGACAGTGCACTTGCTTGTGCTTCTAAGCTTATTCGTCTGATATCCATTAGTTGTGCTGACAGGATTTTCTTCCGTGGGAACACAGAACTGGTGGCTTCTTTTATAAAATGGCATAAGTATTGGTATGGTCACTGAGAATACTGCAGAAATTTATTTCCAAACATACTGGAAAGAAAGGGCAGGTGGTACGAAAATTGTACTTGCTGTGTTCTTAGGGTGCCTTGATTTGCCTTTTTGTTATTTCTTCAATGTAACTCATTCATATTGTACCTGCTACAATAACAAAAGGAATAATGACCTGTGGCTGTGAAATAATTCAAAGGTGTTTCAAGGAATTAGTGATCTGGTATAATGGTGTCTTTCAAGGTCATATGATCACTCCATCTGTTAGTTTTCCTATGAGGAGGGAAGTTGTGTGATCAGAAGCTTTCAGGACAGTTCTTACATGTAGCATTGCTTGCATGAGTCCAAATTCTTTTAGGTGCTTTTTAGAAGGTCAAATAAAGCTCATTTTCTGGAACAAAATTTGTATGCTGCATGCAATATGATGGAAGGTATTACATACAAGTGAAGGTTGAAAGGGACATATGGAGATCATCTGTTCCAAACTGCTGTTGAAAGCAAGGCCTTACATGAGATTATCCAGGGCCCTTTCAAGCTGAAACTTGGGTATTTCCAGCAAGGGAGCTCCAAAGGAGTTCTCATGTCTGCTACCTTCTACCAGATTTAGTCCTCTCTCTAACTTCCAGGTCAGCTTTTTGTTTCTGACCATGTCCCTATCTCACCTGCCTGCCTGGTCTTTTATATATATACGTGTATGTATATGTATATATATATATATATATATATATATATATACATATACATATATATATATACACACTATATATATATATATATATATACATATAAAATATATATAAAAATCTCCCATTAGATCTGTTAGCCCTCCCTTTGAGTCCTTTTGTCCTTTGGGTCTCCTCTGTCAACCTGCTGTCCAGCCCTCTTCAGTGGACATCTTTAATCCCCTTTTCTTGGCCTGGGAGAAGAGATGCAGTGTGCTACAATAGTTCAGTAAGCATGTTCTAAAGGAAACTGTGTACAGAGTTATAACTGTTATTATTGTGTGCTTTGCTGAATTGTTTCTGAAATCAGTCAAGGTATCCAAAGGAACAGTGAATATTGCTGGGCAGTGCCAGAGAATGGAGAAGAGACATTTTGTAAAGTAAACGTGACTGTTCTTCTTGAAGATACTAGGATAGTGCTGCAAATGGCAGACCATATTGTCCTTGACTTTCATGGGGAATGATACATCATCCTGAAACAGGATGAAAGAAGACTGTAGTTTAGCATAGAAGTAAAAGCAAATCACTTCTCTTGTGCTTGTGTTTGTGTTTGGCTGCACAATACATTTATCTTACTACATAAATAATTTATTTCCCTTCCCAACCCATGTATCTTTACATACATACAAATACATAAACAAGCCTATCCTAAGCAGTACCAGTGAATCATTTTAATGAAAACAGAACTAAATGTAAACAGGGTGATTGTAAAATACCATAATCCTTAGAAATTGTAGCCAGGTGTTTTGCTTTGTTCTTTAAAAGAACAATTTTACCTCAGGTACCTGTTGCTACAGATGACACTCCTCTGTCCTTGAAATAACCCATTCCTTGCAATAATGGTAACCCTTTTCATGACTTTTGGTTATATTACAGGAGGTGCTAGGTATTCTGCTTTTGTTTGGTATTCTGATATTTTTTGTATGGTAATACTTTTTCACACTTTTAAATTCTCTTTGGAATCTAAAATTTTATTTTAGCTCATGAATTCAAAGATGTTTTTTTGTTAGGTTGGCTTTGTTTTTTTCATTCTTAACTAGCTGTTGCTTTTTAACTCATGTTTGCTGACCAGGTAGACTTGCAAGCTTCTGCAGCACTTTTTTGTAATCTAATGGAAGCCATAAAGAACATCTCTAAACTGCCTCTCTTATTTTAGGTAAGCCTGTGCTGCTATAATTGTATTATTTTTAGCACTCATAATATTAAAGAGATGTTTGTAGGACAGGGTCACAGAAAGTTGAGCACTGTGGGAGGTTCAGTTCCAACAATAATGCAGAGGTTGTTTTATGTACTCTGAATTGTGGTGTAAGAAGTTATTATTATTATTATTATTATTATTTTAAATCTTCATGCCAGTTCAGATTTGGAAACATATGATTAAATCTGTCAATTTCCTTTTCATGTAGATGCGGCTATTTTTTCCTTATATTGAGAACTCATATACATATTTTGTAAACAGAATTTTCCCTAACCTATAATCCATATTCTATTCCCATTTATTAGTAATAATACTTTGGTTATGACAGAGAAGTCTGATGTGGGGAAAATTATAGTTGTGACACAGGTAGAGATCTGCCAGAAACAAAACAACCATGAAATCTACTCTGTTTCTGGCCTTTTGAAGAACCAGCAGGATTCTTTTTCAGTTGTCTGATGTGGTGCAGTAACTGTGTTATTGTGACTGCTTAAATTAACTTGTGCCCTGTTGTAACAAGATACGTTTCCCATTGCAAATGGCAAGACAGCCCAGTCAACTAATGTCCTAGCCTGCCTACTGGTAGGGGAAATTCAGTGTTTGCTGTGCCAGCATATACTTTGTTACACTAGTTATTGCTTTCTGTTTGAAAGGAGTAGTATGTAGAAAAAAATAATCTCTTCTACACTAAAGAAAAACTAAAGAATTATGTGAATTATACTCTAGCAGAAAAGAGACAAATAAATATAACAAATAGTTAGAATTTACAACATATTGACTACATTGAGTATCAAGCCCAGACAGACATGATTAGACGGAAAGAAAGGAAAAACAAAAACAAAAAAAAAAAACTGCTAAACCCCCAACAGATGATTTCTGTACATTCTGTACATTCTCTCTATTAGACTTGCTTCCAGCTGCTTTTGGGTGGGAAGGTATTAAAGCTGCAACGCTTGCAAGGAAATGGTATGAGCTTTTGCCTTTCTAATGTATGTCTTCAGATTAGTAAAACAGCTAAACTCTTGCTGAAAGCCCTGAAGGAAACTATGGGCAATGCAAACTCCTCTTCATTTTGGATCTGTATTTGTTAGTCAACTATCACATGCCTTTGTTGTTAAATGTTTTTCTTTCTACAAAGGCAATCCATGCACTGAAACTGTTTAGGACCCTCTCAACTTGTGCCAGTCAAGGAACTAGATATTCAAAAGTAGAAAAAAAATAGAGGAAGGCATTGGAAACTATTCTTGTCTGCCTTCCACCTGAGAAGTATAAGTCTGTGGACCAAACCAAATTAGGCTTGAGGAACACTGAGGAACCTTAAAAAGCTGGAGTAAATTTCAGAAGGTGTCTGTGCGTCTGTGTAGATTTATTCAGAAGTCTTAGTGGTTAGGGAGAGTAAGGGGAGAGTAATAACAAGCAGAGACTAATGACATCAAATCTTAGTTATCACAAAGGTAAGGAGGCATAATTTATATCCAAAGGTTGCTCATGCCTCTCTTTAGCAATCATTATGAATTGTCTGTTAGTAACTCTTTAAGGTATGAACCAGTATTTTCTAATTCTAGAAATGAGGAAACCAGCAGGAAGTTGTGATTTTTGTATTTTGGATCACTGACTTTGAGGGAAGAGCCCCATTTTCTTCTATTTTCAGTGACTTGTTTTGCCTCACTTAGATACATCTGGCACTTGCTTATAAAATGAGTAATGAATCTATAGAGCACATTGCTGGAAGTTATCCTTGGGCCAGAAATTAGTAGGATGCATATATAATCTGGAGCCATAGTTACCTTGTGAGACAAAAAAAAAACAATAATTTAGAAGGTATATAAACTTTCACTCTTAAGGGCTTTATTCAACCACTAATGACACAAGTTATGGAGAAAAACCTTTCCCCCTGGGCATTTTTTTTCCACCATAATTATTATTTATCAGAATTTTTACACCTTCTTCTGACACCTCTGGTTGGGGCCAATGTATGAGATACAATAGTGGACTAGATGCGCAGGAGCACGCAGCATTCCAGGTGCACATTTACAGTGGGGGAAGGAAGCTGGGTAGCTCTGGGGAACTTATTCTGCTATTTGCAACAAACTGAAAGCCATTGAGATGTTTGCTACAGTGTCAGTTGGTATCACCGGGGCTGCCTAGGTGAGCACCTTCTCAGTTTAGGCCAGAAGTGCATTAATCCCCAAAGTGTTCTGGTTTTGACTGGAAAATTCTTATTAATATCCATCTCTTTGTGGATAATCTGGAGACAGCTGTTTGGGTCAATCCTTTGTCTGCAGATTTTTTTTCAGTTTTTTTAATTATCTAACGTGATGTGAGACTTTCAATCCAGTAAAAAGAATAGTCAGCAATTTGTTGTGATATAACATAATTACTCTAATATAATTAGTTAGAAGCCAACTTGGCTTGTACTCCTTTACCCATAACTAAATAAGCAGTATATGAACGTGGGAAGGGGTTGCCTGGAAAATGCTCAAGCACTAACCATATAGTAGGTATGTAGGTAGGTAGAAAGTAGAAAGTTTATTACAAGGGGTGCAAGGCCTTCAGAATGAGAAGTGCAAGGAAGAGAGATGTGAAATTACTTTACCTTAATTGCAAGCCAGATAAAGTTGTGGCTAGAGGCAGATTATACATGTATGTATCAGCAGGGTATTTGTTCTGTCACTAATAGAACTGGTATGTGTGGGGGAGTTCAGGTTTTTCCTGATGAAGGGTAATTGCCTGTAGTACAGCTGAACATCTTTGTATGTGTAGGCAAAGTGTACATGATTAGGCTTCATTAATGAATTCATTTTGCTGTAACTGTAAGTAGAAACCTGCATTGCTTGACAAAAAGGTAACAGAAATGAAAGGAAAAAACACAGGACCTAGAAAAATACATGTAAGAATAAGGATGAGTGTACACGTTGTTTTGTCTAAACATTTTATATCCTTTTTATCCTCTCTTAAATATGTTGAAATTGAGGTAATTTTCACTATAGTTCTGAATACTTTATTCATTCTACACTGAAGACAAAGTTGTTTTCTAACCTTTTCCTTAGTATTTTCATTTTCTTATTTTTATATTTAGAAAGAATTACTCTCCATGGTCATATCTCACCCTGGGCTCAAACTTAGTAACAAAACATAAATTTCCTGTACATTCTGAATGGTCAATTTATTGAAAGAGTTGGAAGGAATTTTCTTGAGCAACTTATTCTAAAAAGATTTTGAAATATTCTCAGTGCATGAAGAAATACAGTAAAAGGCAGTAGATGTTACTCTGTCTTAAGCTGCTGCTCACCAATGATGTTATGAAATAGAACTCATACTTTATCAATTCCTTTCATGCTTTTATGGCAGGATAGTAGTAGTTCAGTAAAATTCACTGATTAATGTTGGGAATGCCCATATTTACATATCAACAAACAAACAAAAAAACCTAGCAGGCCTCTGGATATGGATGAATAGAAACTGTAACATCAGTGTTCATTGTCAATGGGACTATTTCATAGGAAGAGTAAGAATATAGGAAACACTTTCCATATGACTCCAGTGAACAGCAATGAGCCAGATACATATACTTGCTGCTGATGGTCTTAATTTCAATAACAAATATATTTTATAAAGCAGTACATAGCTGCTTTTCTTGTTTTCCCACTCTGGATATCCATATCATTCTGACTGCTCTAACTGCTATAGGAGCAGCACCAAAGGTCTTCTGTATACTACAAGATCCTAGAGATCACATGACATCATGACATACTGATATCCTCTGTATTTCTTTTTTTTTTTTTTCTTTTTTTGTTTTTAGCCTCAAAGCAAATTTTAAACACCGTGTGTTTTAAAGTTCCTTTTCCCACAGAATGTTTAAAAAGAAGTGACAGAGTAAGACAGGTGTAAAGATACATTTCTTACCCTTCAAGTTTATTCAGTTCTGCTGTTTGCAGACATGATAAATTCTGGGAAACTTAGCATAAAGGATAATTATGTTTCTGTTCAGAATTTGTAAAATTCTGAACCACTGAGAGGTTCTCTTTTCAAAGAAAAAAAGCAAGGAAACAGAAAAATAAGTTGTCTTGCAGAGTGCATTTTATTAATAAGAATTACAATGCTGGAAAATCTGATATAGATTAGCAAAGAACAGTAACAACAGGAACAGTGTATCCAAACAGAACTTGTTGGATAATTAAATTCCTTTAACAGGTACTGAAATTTAAACCTTTTTACCCCTCTGACATAAGCAGAACTCTTAAAAGCCATGGAACTTGATTCTAAAAATGTCATGTGGGAGAAAAATATTGGGATGATGATTAAGGATTTCAGATACCCTGGGAGGAAATTTATGCAGGAGTAATAAATATACATTTAAATAAAGTGAAAACAAAACAACAATGCCAAACTACAAACCAAAACAAGAAAAAAAAAAGTAGCTATGAAATATAAAAAGAAGGTGTAATAAAAGCCTTGTTATAGAGGTGTGCAGTTTATAGCAGCAGTAATGAATCTACTTTATTGGGATAATTTAATGTCAAGTAAAGGAAAGTAAAGATTGAAATTTTTAAGGAAAATTGCTTTTTCACTGTTCTTACTCTTTTAAACTTATTCATGATCATCTTGTCTGCTTTAGTTTCCTCTTTTTATCCCCAGAATCACAAAAGGGCCTCATTCTGTGCATTCTGTGGTTTCTTTTCTCATTACTAGAATATAGCTTATTCAACAGTGATCCCAATTTATAGATTATCTACAGTGTACAATATTTGCCATTTCTTGACTTATTAAAAATGAAAATCCTTCCATGAGATTTAATTATTAGAAGGATCTTACCAAACGGAAAATGTTATAGTAAGATTGCCATAAATGAAGAAGTCCTGTCAGTCATAATATCGAGTCATGTCTAGGTGTGTTTTTGTTTAATTATTATTATTATTTTCTGTACAAACCAAAATTATTAGCAAGCTTGTAACTGTAGTCTCTACTTCACTATCCCTTAACATGCTGAGGATGAACTTTCTGGGTTAAGCACCTGCATTAGTTGGTAGGAGAACAATTCTATAATGGCAGTTGGAAACCCCGTGGGCAAGTATAAAGAAAAAATACTGTATAAAAGTAGGCTATCACATCTGAAGCTGAGGAAAGATTTAAATGTTATTCTCGTCTTTTTGTCTTTAGTGTTATTGTTTGACTTCTATTTCATGACCACCGAGTAAAGCTGTAAGTACGCAGGTAGTACGTACTATAATTAATGCAAACCAGTACCCTCTTTTATATCCAAAGGCTTATTTTAATACCATTTAAAATAGAACAAAATCTCAAAAGTTCCCATCCTAGTTGAGCTTTGTCTGTCCAAACAGCTATAGCTGTCTTGGTCAAAAAGTGTATATTCTGATCTCCTTTATATTTGCTTTCATTGTGTTTTGCAGGATGTTATTTTTGAACATAGTGGTAGGGCTGACCTCATGTTTTGGTTGAGACTTTTTATCCATTTCCCTTTTCAAAAGGACAGTACATTGCGTGGTGTCCAATTTCTCTCCATCTCTGTGTTTCAGCAGAGTTAGAATAGATAAGTTCAAAGAATAGTATTACTGTCTTCTCTGTTTCTGAAAGTGCCTATTGGGAGAAAGTAGGCTTCTGTTTTTAGAAGCTGAAGAAGTTATGCATCGTATGCCTAGTTTAGAGAACTAATCATTTCCATACCTCTGTTTTTTGGTGTTGGTAAGATCTTAAATAGGTTTTCATTACTGCTACAAGCTGTCTTTCTCTAAACCCTCTAGGAAGAAGAAAAAAGTAGACGACTCTCTTTCTCTGTAATTGATAGTTCTTGATGACTTCGGGATATAATGTTCCAAACATAGCTCTTAAGTGAAAATTTGTATTTTGTGAAACTGAAAGTGCTGTAGTGTGGAATACAGGTTTTTCAAATCCTGCCATATTTTTCTCACCCAGAAATGCTTCATGCAAGTTGTTATACCTGTTTCCAGATCACACCCTAATGTGCAACGTATGATTATAATACTTAGCTGTTACTGCTTTTGTTCATAAAATTCAAATCACTTTTGATAGAATGTGAAATGCCCTTCCTCCCAGTTTACTAACAAGGAACGGAGAGCTGAAAGGTAGGATGAGTTGCTCAAGGTTGCACAACAGGTAAACATCAGAGCAAGGAACAGAGCCAGTATTCAAACTCCATTTCACTGCTAAAGCCACTGGACCACCCAGACTTCATAGGCATGTGCTCTCTGTTAGAAGTTTATCAGAAATTCAGATGCAATAGGATAATGTCTTTCAGTATGAAGATTGTAAAACAAGACCAGCACTGTCATTTAATAAAAGAGATTATTTTATAAATATAAGACCAGTTAGCACATTTTCATTGTGATAAGCAAAGGCAATGATGATGTTTCCTGTTTTTCAGAGATTAAGATGGGTTCACTGATGGAGGGTTTCCCATGCTAAAAAGTACTGCTCTAAATGCTTCTTCTGGTAATGTAATTAGGAAATATTGTCCCCAGTTAATGTAACTTAAACAAAATATGTTGTCCTCATCAAACTTTTTCAAGTTGTTAAACAGGCATAGCCTTGTCTAGAAAGAAAACAGGGGCATATAGCATTTCCATGGAAACTTAGTTAAAATGCTGATTTGTGGAAATGATCATAATCAGTACCATAATCTAATCTGATTTAATTAAATGAAAAAGAATCTTAATTATGAAGTCAGCACAGTATGAGTATCTCTACACATACAGAAATCATAGTCTTCCACCCTTACAAATGCTTTCTAACTGCACTTAAAAGTACGGAATAAAGCAGGAAAATCTGTGGACCCTCTCTTTTTTTTAATAATTTTTTATGTAAAAGTCAAGATGCAAATATAAAATACATCTATGTAAGTATACTTCATTGATGGTGTTAATAGCTTACTGCATCTCTAATTTGTGTTATTTATTTATTTATTTATTAATGAAACAAAGAGAGCCTTTAATGAAAGACTCAGGCATATTGGCTCTGTACTATGAAAAAAATTGAGATAATCTTTATTTCCCTCATAGACACACTGAGAAGATTTATTACTTCTGGAAAAGATTCTGGTATCCTTGTTTGTAAAATAGAAGTAAATTTCAAAGTTGATTGATTTGACCCTTTTAGAAAATTAAATATGTTTTTAGTAAATTGTAGTAACATTTTCAAGAGGGCCTCTGTCATTTTTAAATGCCTCTGTCATGTACAAGTGCCTACCTTTTGCAAAATGGTATTTCAAAGTTACTTATTGCCTAGTAGTGATGAAATGAGTACAACAGGGACTTCAGAAGAACCCCCTAACATTTACTGATTGCAGTATGAGATGAGAGCTTCTAGAAATCCCATCGGTATCTGCCAGCCCTTAGTATGTGCCTTAACAACTATAGAAATTTGGCTTCTGCCAGGCTGACTTTCTAAGTCAATGAGATGTTACCCTCTATACAACAACATAATTTCTGTAAATTCTTACCAAAAGTCTTTTCTGAATTGATATTTGAAGACGTAGGCTGAGCATCCCTTAACTCTCACATATTTCAATGAGCACTAGCAATGCTCAACACCTTTTAGGCATAAGCCCCAATTGAATTTGCACCTAACTTGCAACTTAGTTGACAGAAAAGTTAATTTGTATGATAGATCTTTAGTTTAATGAAATGTCAAATGCATCTATCCTTCATTAAAACTTCCCCATTTATTTCAAAGCTATTTCATTAGAAAGGATTACAGCTGGTATCTATGGTATTGATTTCCTTTAAGAAAAAAAGAACAAATAAAAATTATTCTTCTAAAAGATACTTCACAGCTGTATTGAAAGCTAAATCCTACTAATTGTTAGGATATAAATCACAATATACTACTTGTTGAAGCATCTGGATAATGGATTATGTAATATAAATCTGGCACATTTGCCCTGTTATTGTGGAAGGCACATCAGCACTTATACTATTTCCAGTAGTTAATAACTCACATAGAGAAGTTCATGGACAGTCATAACCTGGGACACTGATCTCAGGCAATGATGATGTTTTAGTAATAAATTTTAGAAATCTCTAAGTGCCTTTTAATTTTATCAGTTTCAACATTTTTGACAAATTGTCTTTCTTCTTATTTTCTGGGAGTATCCTTTCAAAAGATTATGAACTTATGTATTTGGCCATATATAAGAATACATTGTTCTTTGTATATTGCAACATCAAGGAGTTGCAAAATGTTTCACTTATCTAATGAAGCAAATAAGCTCTTGGCTGATTTTCAGTAATATGAAGATCTCTCTCAATTAATGAATATTCAGACCTAAGCAAATTTTCGTGCTGAAGGATCTGTAGGCTTGTGTAGCAATTCTGAAGATGTTAACTTGTTCTTTTTCCTGAAATAAGTAGACAAGTAAAGTAGAAGACTGTTATACCATTCCTCAGTACCTGACCTGTTGGTGGCACTATTTTCCAGTTCACACACCTAAAGAAAACAGAAGATAAACTACTTTCTCCAGTATAGTTAATTCCTAAAATAGATAATTGATATATCTTGACAGAGTTTCAAAGAGTGGTAATAAAGTAATAAGTAAGTATAATATAAATAATAAAGTTAACTAAATGTGAAAATGTTCTGATACGGAGAATGTAAATCCATCATTTTAAAAACTGATTAGCTTTTCAAGTGAGGTGTTTATAAGTAATATACTGAGAATCAACAAGCTACTAATATATCTCGAAAAATAGTATTTCTCTTCTTTAACACATATAAATTAGGAGAATATGAAAAAGAAGAATGCTTGTGTTTCAGTATGCTGGAAAATCTTTCAGTGCTATTAATCAGACTTTACTTTTCTTTCCTGACATGGTTTAAATTTTTAGTTCTGGATATTGCAGGAATGCTAGTTTATAGCTCAAATACGAACTCCTATTTTTGTTGAACAAATAGTCTTCTGTTTTCTTTTTTATGCAGCACTTAAACAAAAAAATTATTATACCAAAAAAAAAAAAAAAAAAGATAAAGCTTGTCTTGCAGCTAATACTATTCAAGGAAATCTAGAATGTCTGTATCTTTTGACATTGCTTCATCTTAAAATTGTTTAGTAAAGACATGGGAGTGATGCAAATCCACAAGCACTGTTTTTCTTTATATTTGCAAATACAGAATACTTAATACAACAACTTCCAATATATTACTTGACCTCAGATAACATTATTTATATTTTTAGTAATTCAAAGTAATTTGCTAATCATGGCAAATGAGCAGTTTATAGAGAATATCACTGTTGTTATTATAATTCAGTCATTAAAATATCCAAAACTTTCTTTCCCAAATGATGTAATTTTGAAAAAATTGTCATGGTTTCTCACCCAATATACAAACCTGTTTGACTAGTAATATTTCATATATTCACTGAATTTATGTGCATTCGAGTATCTATGGTAATAACTGCGTAGAGCAAGTAGTCAGTAGTCAGTGTGTTCTGCAGGTAGGAGGATTTGAATTATGAAGTCTCTTTCTCCTCTTCATGCCAAGTTTGGTAGTAGAAGATTCATGTCTTGCCTTCTAGTTCAATGGTAGGCTAGAAGCCATTGAACTGACATGGGAGAAACCGGACAGAGACCTCATGGGTTCATTTTGTAGTGGATACATCCACAAAATCTATCTTCAATCCAAAAAAAATTGTGCCTAGTAGTAGGATACCTTGTAGCCATTCTTCTATTTTAGGATCCCGGTTTGGGAGGGATAAATCTCTTTGTAAATAAGAATAGTAGTCTTTTGCATTTCTGTAAAAAAGAAAATGTTGTCAAGGTTTGAACACATCATATTTTTGTTAAAGTGGAAGTCAAGAGCCCGACATCTCCTAAGAGAATCTGGTCACAGCCTCCAAGAGTTCAGATAAGGATCCTAATTTCTGGATGTTTGTCTGAACTGAGTCTCTTGAGGTTCATTAATTGCAAACTTGAAACCACAGCCTGTTAGCTGAGATGTGAAAGAAATACTAGCTAAGCCACTCTAACTAGTAAGATTAAGACCTCAGCTGCAAGAAGTACAGCTTTTTCTTCTGAGAACTTGGCATGCTATGGACCCTCCCTTAAGATTTATAAATGTGCTTACAAATATATACTGTTCTTATTTTTTTGTTTCAGTCATGGGATATACTTTAGTATTGCCAAAAATGAGCAAGGAAGCCCTGTAAAACTAAGCAATAGTTAAGAAGTTGTTAAAATGCCAACACTACTTCATTGTTTTAGTGATAATGTGGGCAGATTTGTCTCACATGCTCCCTATACCATCAAAATTCGGAAAGTTGTCACACTACTGGCTTGCAGAGAAGATACTGGAAAAAAAAAGGTGAAGCTTCACAGGAACTCCTTGTAAAAACTCCACCAGCAGCAGCTTTCCTTCTTTTGATGGTGCTTGCCTTCTCTTTGCATGCTACTGAAGCATTCCTGAGGATAATAAAAATACTACTCAACCCACTTTTTTTTTTTTTTATCCCCTTTGGCTATTGCAATGAACCACGTGTCAGTAGGTGTCAGGTGTATTCTAAAAATCACAGGGAGAATACTCCAGACAGGGGCTTAACCATGCCCCACCTCATCCCCTTTAAATTTTACAGTCTAAACCCCTATTTTATACCGTCAATGTACTCCTTGTGCTTCTCAGGAACAAGGTATGTATCTTTCCAGCAAAGTGCACTTAGTGTAATTTTGTATGCCAAGTGGTTACCTCCCTCCAGGCTTATGGAATATTTTTTTATTGGAAAAAATTACAAATGGATTTCCTAGGAGCTCCCCTGAGCTGTAGACTTGGTACCGAGAATTTATCACGGGGTAAAAGAGTGGATTTTTGTGGGAACCCTTGTGTTGGGTCTTTCTGTTACAGTGTTACACTGTTACAGTGTTGGCAGCACATCAGCACATCAGCTACTATCCTCTAAAGTTTGAAATACGGCATAACTGTGTGAATGATAATTTACAGATAACCTGTTTTCTTCCAAGTTCCTCGGTGAAGCTTCCAGAAAAGGCAATAGACTTTCAGTTAACAACATCTATCTATATATTTTTTTAATGTTTTCGCTCAATTTATGTCCTTTTTGTGTTTCCTTCTGTTCCTGCTGCTACTTCATTAGTCCTCCATAAGAAAGATATGTGTCAGGGAGTCAGCAGGAGTCTGGTTTATGATGATGTTCACAGACTGCCCTCTACAGTTCAGTTTTTCAGGGATTGACTGCAAACCAAGCCCTTCAGCTTTCATTTTTTTTGGTTTGAGTTTGAATGAAGTTTGGCCTCACACCAATCATCATCCTGCTCCCCTTTCAGCTTGGCCTTACATCAAGATCCGAATATCTCCTCCCTTTTTGCTTAAACTTGGCCTCCAGGAAATACCACTTGCCACTGCCTTCCCTGTATCTTGGGAGTTTCCACCCAGACAGCTGCTTCTACCACCAATCCTAAACATCTTCTTGGAGAAAGTAGTAGGTTTAAGGTCAGTGAATAAAGAGGGAGAGCTTCTACTTTCCCTTGTCCATTTAAGAATTCACATATTTACATGTTGCATCCCAATACACCTGATGAAGAAAGTGTTCTGTGTGTTAGCTAAGATCTTATGACATATTATGAAAACTATTGTCTTGCATAACAAAGCACAGGCACATATATACTATATACTTACATAGTACTTATAAATTTATGTGTAGTCATCCCACTTATTTGAAGATAAAAAGATAAAAGTAAAATACCAGTAACACAAGATTTTTTTTTCAAATACTTTTAGAATCCAAAACAATTCAAACTTTGAGATTATTTGTATTTTGCATTGTATCTAGGTTAGTAAGAGACTTGTATTTGGGGAATTCAATCTGTAAATTTTAATGAGGCACAGTAGATCAAATTTAGTTAAAAAAAAAAAAAAAAAAGAAAGGTATGTGCACATTCAAATGGATTTTAAAAATAAAATTATTTAGGGGTATCTAAATATTCAGTACACACATTTGAAAAATATATTATTTTTGTTGGTTTGCTTGTTGAAAACTTTTCATTTTCAGCCCAACAGAGATTGACAGCATCTTTTCAGCTACAAAAAGTTATTAGCTGTAATTTTTTCATTGAGGAAAGAAATACTTTTATGCTATTTATCAGTGAAAAGCAAGTGTCAGTACAGTATGAAAAATTCAGGGCAATAAAACAATTAGGAAATTCTCTATACTATTGTCTTGTGCTCTTTCGATCTGGTATACTTTTATGAAGTATTTTAAAGCCATGTTTTGTACTGTTCTCTGAATTTCTTTTGTAGTATGGGCTTTTCAGATGATATACTAATTCAGTGCTAAAAGTTTGTTAGGGTGGTTACATTTGCATGAGTGAGATGGCTTATCCAGAGAGAGTTTCACGCTGTGATTCATAGCTATTTATAACATTGACGCAATCTGGTGAGTTCACTCATGGAATGGAATTAGTACCAGGCACTACCTGAAACTCCCCACAATGTGAGGTTAAGCATGAAGGTATCATTTTGAAGAAACTACCAGAAAAGTAGTAAAGCACATTAGAAATCTTCACTAAGTTATATGTATATTAAAAATCAAAACCAAAAAACAATAAAACCACAACAACCAACAATGACAAAAACAAACAAACAAAAACCACTCCATCTTGATTTAAAAAAAAAAACATAGTTTGTGAATAATATTAGTGTCTTAGCCAAATACACAAATGATATTTAGTTTTCCATGGGTAGGACTGTTCTTTACTGTAAGAAAAATAGAAGAAAGTACACAATTACTTAATATTTTGCACCATCTTTTTGCTAACTATATACTTTTATCATGGGATAATTATAACAGTTAGTTACTGGGATGGCTGGCATCACCACCAAGTATTAAGGTTGCCCAATGCTTCCAATTATAAGCTTCTGTTTTCAGTGTATTAAAGCTTAGCAAGACTTAAACTATTTAGGCTGAAATTTTCTATTCCTAAGCTTAACACTAATATTTTTTTCATGTTAAAAGAAAATTCTGGGCATCTTCTGTTTGAAGAGAAGAAAATGAACTGGTTTGAGAAGAGGAAGGTATGGGTAGAATCAAAAACATCGCTGAGGTCAGGAAGGAAACTGAATGAAGTGTGAAGTTTGGAAGGGTGAAACTGGATTTTACTGTGCAAGTACACTGAAACTGGAATTAGAAGCAGTCTAGGAAGTACACATTCAATAAGTGCTAATTCATATTTTCTTTTATGTATCCCACTGTGATGAAACAATTACTATTACTGGGAATATAGCTATATTAGATGATACTGGACCATAATTATTTTACTATATATTGCTATACTCTGAATAGCTTTAATTTATTAGCTAAGACTTGTCTGTATTGAGTTAAAAGAAAATCTGTTATCTTTTTAATTACACTACCTACCACGTGTTTTATACTGTAGCCGTTACATATGTAGCTGTAACTTGTGTAAGTATTTTGACGGGCATTGCCTTTGGAGGTGAGAATCTTCCAGGAATCTGTAATAGAGGTACTTTTTGGCAGTTACAATGTTTATTGCTCAGTATTATGTTTTGGAGTGTAAAATTAAACATCTCGTTCTTTGGCTAAGCTAAAACCATAGAGAGAGATATTTTGAACTGAAACAAAGATTTAGACTATAAACAAAAGAAGTGTAATTTATTTTTTTAAGTAGCTAAGGATTTGCTGGATTATTTCCCAGTTATTTTAACAGTAACAACAAGTAATAGGAGTAGTCAGAAAGGAGAGAATCTTAGGGAGTCTCAGATTAATGTACAACGGCGATACAGATAAAAAAAAAAATAATCCTGCTTCAATTCTGTCTCCAAGATTTCTTATTTTGAAGACAAATCTCACTTAAAATAATTCCATAGGATGGCAATAGGATGTTGAGCATCTTTAGTGTATAAGAAATTATTTTAGGTTAGCTATACTCTACTTTCTGTGGAAAAAGGGAACGGAGATCTTAAGATATTTCTCTAACTGTGCTGATCTAGTCCTTTTATACAGTGTTAAATTCTATAGGTATTCTACAGTATGGAAATGCTTTTAGATTTTACTACTTTTTCCTTCGGTTTGTATTTGGAATCCCTATCCCAGGTTTATAGGGAGACTTGTCTCCTCTCTTGCCTGAAATAAATCAGTCTGATCTATTTTCTTCTCTTATTTTCAGTAGGAGTTGGTACTTTTTACTTATATAAGAGCATAAGAGCTCTTATAATTCTGTGCACAGAACAGGAGTCATTTATTGAGGAAGATTTCTTTATCTTTCTGTCCATTTGCTTATCCATGGAGATCTTGAAATGAACACAAGCAATTCTGATCTATTCTGAGAAGTTATTTTCTTTCATTCAGTTTTGCCTTGATACTAAACAGCCCTGAGCTCTGTAGAAGTTGAGCACTTCTGAATAATTTTATCCTTACAGCATCCCACAGAAACAATGAAAGATTACCCTCAGCCATGGAATAACTGCATAAGGAACTGGATTAATTAACAAAAATTATCACTGAGCCAAGAATTTAACTGTAATTCTCAACCATCTGGTATTTCATGGGGTATGTGCTACAGAATACTGGTCACTGTATCAAGCAAAGGAAAGAAGTCTCAGGGAGTTAATGTCTGCTATCTATAAGCAGTGTTAAAGTTATTCAGTGGAATTGTCTACGTAAATTTGCTAGTATTGTTGATACAAATATTTGGATTTGCAATATTCATTTGAAATGGCACATTTTGTAGTACAGAAAATAGGTACATGAAGAAGGAGCCTTAATGTCCCTCCAGCAGCTGCCATTAGTTGGTCTTCTGTGTTCCTTCAGCTCTAGCCCATTCTTCTCAGTAACAGTACAAAGGAAAGGCAGCGGAGAAGACAAAAACATTTCTCCTCATCTCTGAATGCTCATTTTTCCTGGCTAAAGAAGAGTATCCCTTGTATCCATTGGCCTTTTTTGTTGAACCAAGCCTACAAATGTTGAACGAAATTTAAATAAATATTCTGTGTAAAGATCAAGATTTTTTTTTTTTTTTTTTTTTTTTTTTTTAACAAAAATGTGTGGATACTATGGATAGTATATGTGGATACCATGCTGAACAATACCTCTTCCTCTAACCCTCTTACCTTGATGGTAGCTGTTACTTCCAAGAGACTAAACAAAGAATTAGTGACTCAGTGGTTTGTGATTTTGAAGTTTGTCTTTTTGTTGTTATTGTTTTTTAAATTGACATGTTGCCAAGTCATAAAACAAGGTTTTAAATATAAAGTAACTTGAAGCACCAGTATTTCATTCTGAAGTTCTGAAAGCTGAAGGACTAGAGATTGCTCAGAAGAATGTATTGGCTCTAAAAACTTTTGAAGTGTATTTGAATAGTTCTTAAAGCATGGCAATATATATGTCCTGCAATGGCTACAATGTTCTTGAAAAGCGTAGGAAAAAGCTTGCAAAAATGCTTTATTATCACCTTAAGGGTTAAAAAAAATATTATTCCATACACTAGCATTGTTAATTCTTTTTGAATATTGACTGATTCATATACTTGTAGGCTGAATTATAGGAAACATCCATAATTGTCATTTTTTATATATCACTTGGATATTTAGAAATTATTCATTCACTGACATGGAAGTTGCTACGTGGATTCTTCAAGACAGTGAAATGAAAACAAAAAAAGTAAAAGGTGAGATTAAAATCTCACAGTAAAAATTGCTTCTTCAAAGAAAATTCCCATGCTTCTTTCACTATACAGTGTTTATGGAAGTTGTGTTTTCTTCTTCTATCTTGAAACATAGTTACAGATCATGTAGCACTTAATTTTCTAAAAATAACTACAATGTTTTCAAAATTATGGGAAATATGTATTCTGTTCCGTGTTATACTTAAATGTTGCCATTATAACATTGCATGACCTTGACCTAGACTAAAGTTTAAGATGCATTGCTGTTTTACCTCGTTAAATGATACTGTACCTCATAGATTAGTGGTAGAGCTTCTCTAAAAGGGGTAGAGAAATAAACTGAGTCACTTAACCATGTGCAGAAATACCTCCAAAACTAATTTGTACTTTAACTGGCAAAATATGTAGCAAAAGACATTTAGATGTAGAGCTTAGGGATATGGTTTAGTGGGGACTGTTAGCGTTAGGTCAGAGGTTGGACTCAATGATCTTGAGGTCTCTTCCAACCTAGAAATTCTGTGATTCTGTGATTCTGAGATTTTTGAAAAAATAAGGAAGACAGTAACTGGTAATGTTTAGCCCTTCAGTTTCTACAAATCTAGACTACTCTTGAAATCATGGGCAATCGTCTGAGTGTGAGCAGGCTCAGTTTTCCTCCCTAATCATTTATTTCCTATTGCAGTCTGTCTAAGAAGCCTCAGAATTCATAGGGCTAAAACTATGAAAACAAAACTGCAGCTGGTTGTATCCTGTCATTTGCATGAAGAGGGTTGCTCTTATGTTCTGTAGAAATTTCATTTTTTTAAAGATCTTATGTTAGAAAAAGGCTTCTTATCTTCATCTTACTTCATGGATGAAATGACCCACTAACAAATGATCACTTAAAATGTTGACCAGTATTCTCCTGTTGTTTCAGCAAACGTTCGTGGGTTTCAGCACAAAATGTATAATGTATTTATGCACAGCTTGTGATTCTGCTGCTTAATATGGAGACATATGCAATCTGAATAATGGTTGCTCTGCTGCTTATTATATTAGCAATATCTTCATATTTAAGCAAGCTATAAATTATTTAGAATGTGACTATGTGGTCTCCAATTTAATTATTTGTGTTTTTTTATTGCAAGACTAGCTTTCTCTCTTTATTATAGGACTATTTCTCCTTCTGATTTATTTTAAAGAAATGTATTATAACATATTGGTTTTATTTCTATATTTCACAGCTGTGGGTATCCAGATGAAACTTGATTTTTTCCAGCGGAAATTCTGGACTGCGAGCAGACAGGTATGTTTTAAATTGAAATTTTTCTTGCCATTGAATCCATAGCACCTTTCTAACTGTGCAATTGATCAGCACTTTTTTTTTTTCCCACAAAACTACTGCAAACAATATATTTTGAGTTATATAAACAGTTATCTCTTCATATATACCTTCCAGTTCAAAATTAGACAAAGGAGTATTCAGTCCTCTTGATCCCATCTTCAGTGAAGAAAATAGGAAGATAATTAATTTTATGCTCCTATATATAAGGAGTTACTTTGTTGACCTGACATTAATTTTCTCTGTCAGAAAAAGGGGAACAGCAGACCAAGCTGTTATATTTATTCATTTTCAGTGATATAGAAATACAGGCAGAAATATGTCTTCTTGCTAACTTAGTACCTTTCTTCCAACATTTAGTTAACTCCAATATCATGTACATTGACTAGTCAACTAGGCTACTGAATCAGGCTTGGCATCTATAGTCTTTAATAAACTATACCTAAAGTTTTAGTATATAGAATTTGTGTTCACTGAAGAGCTGATCATACATTTTCTAATCATTAGGAGATTTCATCCCTATTTTGAGAATAGATTGGAACCATACTATTTCAGAGAATGATTCCTAAAATGCTGGTCCTACCCTACCCCACTGGAAAATCACGTATTCTTGTTGACAAATGGTCAAAAGCTGCTAACACAAAGGAGATGAAGGTGTTTATAGCAGTTGATACCTTGTGAATGCACCCTTTCTTTATGGAACAGAACATGATTGGTGAATAGATTGAATACTTCCCTACTCTTGTTTTTAGAACAATTTCTGGCTTTGATAAAAATTGAAACAATGTCCAAATTTTTATAATTGTGCTCACCTTGATTTTGGAAATGTCATTTTATTTTTATTATAAAACTAAAACTGAAATATTTTATTGATTTTTGGTATTGTCTCTAGTGTGCATCTCTTGATGGCAGATGTGCTATAAGTTGTGATGATGAAGTAAGTATTTAACAGAACTTTATTTTCCATTTATATATCTGTTGTAGTAGAACATGAAGTTGATTATAATGTACACTGTGATGTTCAAGCAAAATTAATCTCCTGGCATAATTAGGAATCACCTTCCAAATATAATGCAATTTATATTAGACATTTTATGACTACTTACAAACATCCATTTATTTATGAGGTTGACAGTGATATCTCAAATATGCATTGGAGGAAATTTTGTTTTATTAATCCAGTTTTGGAAGTCACATGAAACTATTCTAAAGCATTTATTTTCTACTTCTTAATTGTCCACCTGAGGTAGAAACTAGCCTCTGATGTTCACACAAATATTAAATAAATTATTACCAGTATAATATAAATGCAGAATTGAATCTATGCAGTAGTAATACATGAATAGCACTTCAGAAATAGAAAAGAAATAACATCAGTCAGTAGTTCTTAGTGATCTCACCAAAATAACTTTTTACGTAATATTTAATTTGGTAGATAAAAATAATATTTTTAGTGTCTTATGCATAGGCTTTTGCAAACCATTTAATATCATACCATATGATATTTTGTTCAAGCAACCAATGTGTCACAGGTTGAGTGAATTAAAAAATGGTTAACAAAGTACTGTCTGTACTGATACATGGGAAGGAATCAAATATGCAAGATTCTAGCAAATCAGAGTTGGGTTTTAGATATTGTTTCAGGTATAGTTCTTATCAGTAATTTGGAAGAAAACATAAACCAGTTATTGATAACAACATTGCATGATCTCCAAACTGAACGAATTGTGTGAGGAAATCTGGGTCACCTGATAACTGTGCTTGAACAAACTGCCTGCATTAAGGTATCATGAAATATAAATTCATACAACTGGAAACAAAAACTTCAGGCTGTATTCACATAGTTCAAGGGCACTATCCTGAAAAATAGTAATTCTAGCAATATTCAAGAACCATGGCAAAAAATCAGATGAATAGGAAATTCTCTTTTCACACAGTGATCCGAAAGAACTGTTGCAAAACATACATTAAAAGGCAAGAATCTGCTTGCCTCTGTAATTCATGCCAATGTAATGTTTTTGTGATCTATTTAAAAAGTAGAATACCATTGTTTAATATAATTATAAAGTTTTCATACAGTTTTATTCTGTTTTTATACATCTCAGTTGTTTTCAGAGAAGCTGCTATCTGTATCGCCAGAAGTGAGCAGTCAGTGTGTTCTTAGCTTTTGCTGCCATTTACACCCTTTACAACAAAGTGATAAAAAGTATTTGTACAGCAAACTGAAAACTGTTTCCCCCCACCACTGAAAACTCTGGTATTTAAACAACCCCTCTTCATCTCTTCTGAAGATCTTCAAGTTCTCACAAATTCCTGTCTATTCTTTTTATAGTAGAAACCAACATACATTATTTGTCGTATTCCATAAGTCTTAATTTTCTCTGTCTCTCTGTTGTCTTTTCTTATCTGTGTTCTAGTCTGGATGTAAAGATCTATTCCTGACTGTTTCAGCATTTGAATTAGGCACGCCTTTCTTTTCTCAGAGGTGCTGCATGTCCTGTATTAATGTATTTCCAACGAAATCCCTACATTTTCCACCACCTGGACCACTGTTCTGACTGTATTCCTACCTGTTCAGTAGTTGATTCATTTGGAGTAGCCCAAAATTCATTCAGGGCTGTTCAGCACATTAAAATAATAATAATAATAACAATACTAAAAGTAGTTACATAAAGTACTTTGTGATATTTCCTGTAATGAAAATTGAGCTGGGTTGGGCTTTCTGGAGAACATGTAATTCAAAATCCAAATAACTATGGTCAAAAAAGTTCACAAATCTATTTGAGAATTCTTTCTAACATCAATTTTTATTACATTGTATATGTTGTTCTTTAAGGCAAACAATGTTATTTTATTTTTTGGATTACTTTTGTATAAAATTATAAAAAGTTTTAAAGATACATCATCCATCTTAGCAATCACACTTCTAGTATTCTACTTCATAACCCCATATACAGAGACATTGAAGTGTGTTTTATTGAAAAATGAATCCAGTATGCACATGCAGTGATATATATATATTATTTTATTTTTTTAAATATGTCCGTTCAGTATGAATCTCAGATCACAAAAACCATTCCAGAGACAAAGACAAAACTTCAGACATCAGCAATTATAAGAGTAGAGCATTAACTTCTTCAGCAGAAGAAGATAATCTGAAGGACAGAGATAGTAATAAATAATGGAAAACTTGCAGTAAGCTCTAACACAGAATTGTGATGATCATGCCGTCTTTGGCCATGAAATGGACCTTATGAGTCTTTAGCATTTCTAGTTGTAAAGACTTACAGACTTCTCCATTTGCAGCTTGTATTATTTTAACCAAGTAAAGTAAACTTATAATTATTAAGTAATTATTAATAAACTATTTAAAAATATATATATATAAAAAAAACAAACAGATTCCTCCCAGGTGTATGTGTGTGAAAATACCTATTTAGCCTCAATTTCAGGCTGTCATTTGCATTAACAATGATTTTAAGGAGATCTCATAATATTTATTATCCCATTCTCCTAAAAGTGATCATGCATCCATTGACAAACCAGGTCTGTGGAACTTTTAATTAGCTAAAGTTTCCTGAATTTGTTATATTATAACTTGCTACAGATTTAAGGTGCATACTTTACCTTGAGTTGTTTCCATCACCTTTAGATATCAGTAGGTTTCCAGTCATAGCCAACGAGTTTGAGAAGTATAGCTGCACATAGTCTGCACAGAGTGCTGTGTAAAATCTCATTTAGCACACTTTTAGGATTAAAAGCTGAGCGGAGATTACTTCCTTTGTTTGAGATAGCCTTTGTGACAAAATAGTTAACAGTACGCAATTTCTTCTGTAAAGGAGTCTCCTGGCTGCAACGTGTTCAACTGCTTCATCCAGACAAGAATTGTTGATATTTTATCATTGCTGCAAAGATGCTTATGATCTGTCCATGGGAAGAACTGAGTATACAATGATAAGGATAAGGAACTTCTTTTTATGTTACATTCATAGGCAAAGAAAATGCTGCTCAAGGGCTTTTCAGTTATTTTCAATTGACATCAGCAGGAGGACAGGAGGATCAACACAGGGAGTTGTATGAACCTTGATAATTTGAACCTTGATAATTTAGAGGTTCCAAGCTTTTTTTTTTTTTTTTTTTTTTTTTTTTATACGCTATCTGTTAATAGGACTCAGTCAAATATTACAGGTCCCCAATAATATTCCACAGCTGTCTTTTCTCAACAGTAAGAAAATATATAATGAACAATTACCATACAATTAAAGCACTTAAAAATATTAAGAAATGAAACTAATGGAAATAGGGTCTCACAGTAGTCATGCAAAGAATTAGTTGAGGAATTTGATTCTGAAATGCAGTTGCATGACAGATTTTCAATTCCTCAGAAGTATTTTTTTTCTTTCTTTTTTCTTGTTTTTGTAGTCTCACATTTTATTCTATTTTATTTTATTTTAGGCTTTTTGGTTTCTTAACCCTTATAACATTCCATTACTGTTGTTATATATTGGAACTGTGACAAATACGTAGAGGACTTGAACTTCATCAAAGTTACTGTACTCCAAATGTGTTCTCAGACCTCAGTCAACATTCTTGGAGTGTTTATTCTGGACTTCATGCCTGCTCTGTTTTACAAGCTCAGGGACTCTCCACCTACAGAATGTTCCCCTTGAAATCTGGAGTTCATTGAATGTGAACCTTTGGGCAAACCTGTATGTAGTTCACTTCCAACACCTGTGGACAATTGTGAATTAAACCTTTTTCATACAGTTGTAGTCTATGCAAATATTATTATCCCATATGTTAATTTTGCATTTGTCATTTTCTATTTGAGATTTGCTGATGTAGTGGACAAATAAATGCACCCCACTGTCCTTTTCAAATGCTAAATTTCATTTGCAAAATTTTCCTTTGGTGTAGTACCGAATAGTGAAAATTAGTTATCTTGCTGGCTGATAGGTGAATAAGTGGTCCTGAATGAACATTTCCCCATTGTTAAATGTTTCTAAAATGGATAGAAATAGAAACCTAGTTATCTTCAAACATCTCTAACAAGATGCAGATTCCACTTAGTGCCTGTCTCTGATAGCAATTAGCTATCATTAGCATCATTTAAAATTTTGAACAGTACTAATAAATGACTATGCCTTAGAGATTTGACCCATGTGGATACGTACTGTTGAGTCACAGCAGTGTTTACCCAACTGTATGTAATCCATAAATTACAAAATTAAGCCTACACTGTCTCAATGTACCCAATGTAACTACTCTTAATTATTTTCTATGCTGTGGAGAAATATGTTTTTCTAATGTACTGTCTTTAGATTAATCTTTCATGCATGAAGACTTTAAATAAGTGTCCTCAAAAGAGCTCTTTGTTGGCTTAGCTCTTCTCTTAATAAAGTTTATGGGAGGTTTATGATAGACTTTGGGGATAGTAGTGTTCTGGAGTTACAGTCCAACTTCTGAAATTCCACTCTTCACACACCATTGAGGTTAAGTAGCTGCCTCTTCTGAATGCATTAGCTCTACTCGGTTGCTTGCCAGAATCATCAGCTTGTCATGTTGCATTTGACAGTTTCTGGCTTTCTAGAAGATCAAAGTTTGGAAATATTGAGTTGTTTCAACTTCCTTTTTGATGTGTTTTCTGCCACTAGCGGTGTCTGGAGCTTAGTTCCCCTATTAGAAAGAATAGCCTGCACTTGCATCAGAGAATTACAGTCATTTCAAACTTTTGCCTGGTTTGGGTTTCTTTGTATTTTCAAAACTAAATTTCATGCCAGCATTTCTGCCAATCCCTCTTCTGCAGTTCCACAGAACAATAATGTATGGCCAGAGTGAGAATCAAACTCATCTAGGAATCTCTTGAAAAATCAGGCTACATTTTCACAACACCCTGTGCAACTGCTACTGCAGAATCAGCCCTACTTCCTTTATAAAACTGCAGAGGGATTTTGCTGGAGGTGTACAGGGTGTCACTAAAAATTCAGGGAACAATGTTAAAATGTTTGCTGATTTAGACTAATGATAGAAAAATGTTAAGGATGTAATGCTGAGGTAGGTATTTGGCAATAATGAAGAGAAACTGAGTTATATCAAGGTTTGAGTTGAACCTTATGTTTAAACTCTGAAGCACAGTAATTAAAACTTTGCCTGTAGCAAGTAATTCACTTAAGGTTACAATAGTGCATGCATGTATGGAGGGAAGCACTGATTTGAGTTTACCTAGTTTTATGCAATTTATAACTCCGACCTATGAAAAGCTAACAGTCCTATCTCTGAATCCAGTTCCCAATTAAAAACACAATTTGAAAAGCTTTTAGGAGACCTGTGGGGCCTCTTTTACAGAAGTTTCTGTTCCCCTCCCCCAATGACCAAATTAAAAAATACTACCTGGTCCCCTGTTGGTCCTCTAGGCTGACACTGTTTTCATTAATACATCATTAGGGCAATGACATTGTGCTGATGTTTTTCTCCAAACACAGGATAAGCCATCAGGAGCAACAAAGTTCTATGTCTTTGCAAACCGTGTTACAAGGAAATACTTCAAAGAATGAATTAAACAAAACAAACACTGATCCTGTTCTTTTAATGTTTGTTATAATTATTTTATATCTTTTATTTCTATATACATCTTTGTTTTGTTTTGCATGAACTAACTGTATAAAAACTAAATCAGGTAACATCCCATGAGTTGAGACTACATCCACTTAGAAGTTACGTAAACCATTAAAAGAACCTGAAAGAAAGTTTTATCTATGTAGAAGTCATTTGGAAGTAAACTAAGTTATTGCTGTATCCTAAAACCAGGAATCTGAATTGTATTTTTAATTATTTTTTCAGTCTATCAGTTGCTACCTAATAGATAACAATGGATTTATTTTAGTGTCTGAAGACTATAGGCAGGTAAGTGAAAGATTTTTATTCAGTTACTGCTATTACTGATTTATCTTATTTATTTATTTAAAATAGGCAGCTGTCTTAAACTGTTAAGTAATTAGTAGCATGAAGTTAAAAACTTCCTTCAATAAATAATGTGAGCTGCCTCTCACAGGAGCTCAGTTTCTTTCTCCCAGTGGTGTAGAGTCATGAACCCATAACTGTTCTCTGAAAGGGCTTGTTTGCTGAAGAACTGTCTATCTTCCATGATACATTTTTACCCCAAGAAGGAAGATTCACTCTGGCATTTTTGCCACCTGTGAAGGGTGGGGAGGAAGGGAGAAGGCTGGGCATGCAGAGCTCTTACATTCGAACTTCAGATAATGAAATTTTACACAGGTGTTTGCTGAAGAGTTTGTTTTCTGAAGTGTATTACAGCCACTGAAGGACTAAAATTCAGCAATCAGCACCACAATAGAGAGGATAAGGATCATGATTAATGGGGAGATCATTTAAAACATTAATTTGCTTTGCATTCATGGAAACTAACTGAACAATTATGTATAATTCTTCATTTCTGCAAACCTTATCAAGAACCCACCACTATCCCCTCATAAACATTTGCCTGAGAATTGATGGGATGCTGCCTCAGTTATGACAGAGTTGTCTGAAATTGAATTTCTTGTCTGTGTTGGGACTGTGCATAGGAGTTATCCGTACTCTTACTCAGCCCTTAGGAGAATTACATTTGTTATGACTAGTCTGGTTACTGGGAAACAGCTATCAGAAAGCGCTCTGGGTGACTTAGAAGAGTGACTGGAGAGTGTTTTTTTTTTTTTTTTAAAAAAAAAAAAGCACTATAAGTGGATGGCAAAAAAGAAGCCAAACTGAACATTTCACTTTTAGATTAAAAGCTTGAATTATTGCAGCCTTAAATATGAAACTTCTTAAAGAAAAAAGATACAGATGTTTCTTTATTTCATTGCTCAAAAGAAATTGGATAATCTTTCCCCACAATCCCTTTGTCCCTTGCTCCACTTTGATTGAGTCTGCTAGCAACTAATAAGCAAGGAAAATGTATTTTTTCTAAAAACCATTATCCTTCCAATCCAGTTCTGGAGCATTAGCTGCTAAACAGATACCGTACTGAGTTGTGAAGTAGTCATTCTTCACAATATGCTGTCTTATATTCAAAACTGAAGGCTGAAATTTATTCATAGAATCATAGAAAATCCCAAGTTGGAAGGGACCCATAAGGATCATCAAGTCCGACTCCTGGCACTGCACAGATCTGCCCAAAAGTTTAGACCATGTGACTAAGTGCACAGTCCAATCGCTTCTTAAATTCAGACAGGCTCGGTGCAGTGACTATGTCCCTGGGGAGCCTGTTCCAGTGTGCAACCACCCTCTCGGTGAAGAACCTCTTCCTGATGTCCAGCCTAAACTTCCTCAGCTTAACACCCTTCCTGTGGGTCTTATCACTGGTGTTTACAGAGAATAGGTCACCTGCCTCTCCACTCCCCCTCGCAAGGAAGTTGTAGACAGCAATGAGGTCCCCCCTCAGCCTCCTCTTCTCCAGGCTGAACAGATCCAGTGGTCTCAGCTGCTCCTCATACATCTTCCCCTCCAGGCCCTTCGCCATCTTCGTCACCCTCCTCTGGACATTCTCCAACAGTTTAATGTCCCAGAACTGCACACAGTACTCGAGGTGAGGCCAGACCAGCGCAGAGCACAGTGGGACAATCACCTCCCTCGACGGACTAGCGATGCCGTGCTTGATGCACCCCAGGACACGGTTGGCCTTCCTGGCTGCCAGGGCACACTGCTGGCTCATATTCAACTTGCTGTCAACCACAACCCACATATCCCTCTCTGCGGGGCTGCTCTCCAGCATCTCATCACCCAGTCTGTACGTAAAGCCAGAGTTGCCCCGTCCCAGGTGCAGGACCCAGTACTTGCTTTTGTTAAACTTCATGTGGTTGGTGATCGCCCAGCTCTCCAATCTGTCCAGATCTCTCTGCAAGGCCTTTCCACCCTCAGCTGAGTCCACAACTCCTTCAAGTTTGGTGTCGTCAGCAAATTTGCTCAGAACTCCTTCTAGTCCTACATCCAAATCATTTATAAAAACATTGAAGAGGACTGGCCCTAAAATGGAGCCTTGAGGGACCCCACTAGTGACATTCCACCAACCAGATGTGGCCCCATCAACCACAACCCTTTGAGCCCTGCCTATCAGCCAATTGCTCACCCATCGTATGATGTTTTTGTTAAGTTGTATGCTGGACATTTTGTCCAGTAGGATCCTATGGGAAACCGTGTCAAAAGCCTTGCTGAAGTCCAGAAAGATCACATGAGCTGGTTTCCCTTGATCGACTAGATGGGTGATCTTATCATAAAAGGAAATCAAATTTGTTAGGCAGGACATACCCCTCATGAACCCATGTTGGCTGGGACCAATGACTGCATTGTCCCCTTGTCCCCCAGGTGCGCTTCAGTAACTTCAAGGATCATCTTCTCCATAATTTTACCAGGCACTGACGTGAGACTGACAGGCCTGTAATTGCTAGGGTCTTCTTTCTTACCCTTCTTGAAAACTGGCACATTCGCCATCTTCCAGTCTACTGGGACCTCTCCAGATTCCCAAGATCATTGAAAAATAATTGAGAGAGGTCCCGTGATGACATCAGCCAGCTCTTTAAGCACCCTGGGATGGATCCTATCCGGACCTATGGACTTGTATGGATCCAGATGGAGCAGCAAATCCCGCACACGTTCAGGTTTGGTTCGGAGTTTGTCGTTCCCACCGTCATGGTCCTACAGCTCAGGGCACCCAGGGTCCTGAAGCCCATCATCAGTGTTGAAGACAGAGGCAAAGAAGGCATTATTGTCTCCACTTTGCCTATGTCATTGTCTGTGAGGAGACCTTCCCCATCAAGTAGTGGACCTATGTTTTCTTTGGTTCTCCTTTTTCTGTTCACATATCTTAAAAAAAACCCACGTTTTTATTGTCTCTCACAGACATGGACAGCTTGAATTTTAGCTGGGCTTTGGCCCCACAAGTTTTCTCCCTACAAACACAAACAGCATCCCTGTATTCCTTCCTCGTCACCTGACCCTCCTTCCAGCAGCCGTATACTTTTGTTTTTCACCTAAGCTCCAGTAGAAGATCCCTGGTCAGCCAGGCTGGCCTTCTGCCCCACCTGCCTGACTTCCAATATTTTGGAATCGTCAAAAAGCTTGTGCTTTTAGGAGGCAGTGCTTAAAGACTGACCAGCACTGATGGATGCCAATGCCTTCAAAAGCAGCTTCCCAGGGAACCTTGCTGACTAGTTCCCTGAGCAACCTGAGCTCTCCCCATATCCAGGGCTGAAGTTTTGGTGGTAGTTTTCCTTCTGTCACCATAAATTCTAAACTCAACCACTTCATGGTCACTATGATCAAGACAGCCGCCAACTGCCACGTCTCCCACAAGACCCACAAGACCCTCTCTGTTCTCCAGCAACAGATCAAGGAGGGCACCTTTCCTAGTTGGCTCCCTTAGCACCTGTGCCAAGAAGTTATCATCTAGGTGCTTTATGAACCTCCCGGACTTGCTCGTGTCAGCCATGTGGTGATCCCAGTTGACGTTTGGCAAGTTGAAATCCCCCATAAGGACAAGGGGAGTTGACCTCGAGACATCTCTTAGTTCTGCAAAGAATAATTCATCGGTGGTGTCGTCCTGGCCGGGTGGTCTGTAATAGACTCCCACTATGACATCCCCTCTATTTGTTCGTCTCTTAATCCTTACCTGAAGTTCCACGCAGTCCAGCCCATGCTTCACATACATCACCACCCCGCCACCTCGCCTACCCTGCCTGTCCCTCCTGAAGAGCCTGTAACCATCTATTGCAGCACACCAGCCACAGGACTCATCCCACTAGGTTTCACTTATGCCGATGATGTTGTAGCTGTGAGACTGGGCCAAGACTTCTAGCTCATCCATTTTATTCCTCATACTGTGTGTGTTTGTGTAGAAGCACTTCAAATGCACTTCCCTACACACAGCACCTTGTGGAGCCGACCGAAGGACCTCACCGGCACACAGTCCCTCTGATTCTAGCACACCATCACTTAGCTCATCACTGGCATGTCTGTTTTTTTTTTTCTTTCCCCCTTCAACTCTAATTTAAAGCCCTATCTATCAGCCCTGCCAACTACTGAGCCAAAATCCTTACCCCTCTCTGAGAGAAGCGCATCCCATCTGGTGACAGCAGGCCTGGTGTCACGTAGACATTCCCGTGATCGAAGAACACAAGTTTCTGCTGGTTGCACTAGTCCGAAAGCCACATGTTAATGTGGTGAGACCGCTTGTCAGCATTGATCCCCCCTATCAGAAGGACAGAGGCAAACACAACCTGTGCCCCTGTTCCTTTAAGTAGTCACCCCAAAGCCCTAAATTCCCTTTTGATCGCTCTCGGACTTCTCATTGCTACTTCCTCATTACCAGTCTGAAAGTCCAGTAGCAGGTATTATTTTGTTTTACATGTATTGCTTCCACCCTTTAAAATGTCAAGCATGTTATGAATATCATTTGAGGGTGTACCCATAAAATGACATGAACTAAAAATATGGTGTTTTTTAAACATTTACTGCATTATGTTAGAAACATTTTTTCCCCTACAGCTATCAAATATATATTTTCTACTTAGTTGATCATTGACCCAAGAATAACAGTCATTATAAAATAATGATGATACACTGAAAACATTTCGTCTGGTTTGTCCCACTGTTGTTGTGCTTGGTATTTGTGTAATTCATTTGCTAGTTGATAGTTGGCTACAGCCAATAAATACAGTTAGGAAGAGATATTTTCTTTGGTAGATTACCTGATACTAGTTATTACATATTCCTATGAAGAATATATCATGGGCAGATGTTGGACCATAACTCGGCTAGAAATGTGTCAGATATTAAGTTCTTTGGAACAATGTCTATTCCTGCCCGTAACATCAAATATATGTGAGTCTTGCCTATTTGTTTTCTGAGCTAGGAGACAAGCAGCTGTAAATCACTCACTGCTGATGGAAGGTCAGAGAGCAAGTGATAAGATGCTGTTTTTACAAGAACCCCAAGCAAAACCTATGGACTCTTGCTCCTTTGTCACTGTATCCTAAAGTACATATACAAGGAGAAACCTTCCTACCATTTAATGGAATAAGAAACAGGTGTTCTTTCCTGAATGTGCTTCAGCACTGTTTTTCTTTGGACGTGCCAGAAGTGACCTGAACCACTCTAAGAATCTTGTCCTGCGGCAGTGTAATTCTTCATCTGAGTTATCACCAAATCCAAATATATTAAAAATTACAATTATCTGGGTGTTACTGCTTTGAAGAGAACTAGGATTTACAGATGGATCTTTTGTGGGGAGAACTGTCACGGAAATGTCTTTATAAGACTGAAGCACAACTTAAAAAATCAAGTTTATTACTATCTAAGGTTATATTAGTCATTTATGGTTTGGGCTTTTTGACATTAACTGACTGCCTGTCTCATAGTTAGGATAATCTTTCTTCATCAGTCAGCTAGGGCTACTGAAGCTAGTATTTTTAGTCATGTAAACCACAAATGTTCTTCTTGTTTCTAGGAGACTTTGCACACACATATGTTTTGGAAAATATGCCAAGTTTCCCAAGTGTTTTTGGTTCTTCTCGTTGTTTTGTTTTGGGTTTGTTTGTTTTAAAGAAGAAAAAAAAAAGTTAATACTTCTTTTTTTTGGTAGAGGAATGCCATTTTTGGCTAGGGATGTAACTTCTCTGCCTGCAAACTCCCAGGTGCATACTTGAGGTCAAGTAAGTTCCTTGTAATGGAATTGGGGTTTAGTTCATACAAAACCTATGGAATCCATGCAATTTAAGTGTGGTGCCCTTTACCCTCATAAATTGTGTTTTTTGTTTGTTTGTTTGTTTTTTCCCTTTAAACACTGCAGAGAACATACTCAATCCTTCTGGGAGTTGAGGTCCTAAGATTTAAAAAAAAGTCTTTCCAAACAAGAGAGAATGCCGTACATGCAAGATTTTTGAATACCATATGAATGGCTGCAGAAAACGGAGTCAATTCCGTATTACATATCAAATTCATAACATGAATGTTTGTTTTCTCAACAGAGATTTATTTTTATTCATCCACATTTACTTAACAAGGACGAAATGGGTAATTCATCAGGTTGAGTGGTTTTAAGTACAAAATGATTCTGAATGCAGTTAAAATTTATAGGATTGCTGAAAAGTACTATTCCAGCTCCTTAAACAGGTCATGCAGGAATTATAAACAATGCTTTTTTATGACTGTTTATGAAATCCTCTCACAACCTGTTTAGATCTTTTTTGAGTAACATTTTAATCACAAGGATTTGTGATCAGATTAGTGTGTTTCCTTTACAAGCTTTAGGTTGGGATGGCTTTTATTTCCGATATTAGATGTTATATAATGTCCCTCAATCTATTGTATAAGCTCTCACATCTGCTCAGGAGTAATAATAGAACCCGTGTAACTTGCCATGACTATGAAGTCCTCTTCAGTTTTTATGCAGCAATAGTCCTGAAAACCTATCTATGTAGCTGTCAAAACCACTCTTGTCAGATCCCAGAATATGCCAGTTCAAATTGCATTCAGTGTTGTTTCGCATTTATCTACACTTCCAGTAATTTTTTGTATTTTTCCCTTGCAGACTGGTAACTTTTTTGGGGAGGTTGAAGGTGCTGTGATGAACAAATTACTAACAATGGGCTCCTTTAAGAGGTAAGAATTAAACTGATGCTCTATCTCTTATAAAATTTTGCAAAAACAAAATTAAACAAAACTGAAGTCATATAAAAGAAGGTCAAGATTGACAGCATAGCTGGATTCTCGTTATGCCTTTTTTTTCTATATCATCTTAGTGTAATTTGGTGCCTTGCATGTTAAGAGTATTGGAGACAGCCTACAGGGAGTTTCTTGTTTATTGGACTGCGATGCTAAAATCATATGCCTCTCCTGTTTCCACTGTGCTCAAGTGGAAGTGGGATTTGACCATATATACTACTGAATGGTTTTAAATGGCTCTAGAGCAAATCACTGATGCAACATTAAACATCTAGAGTCGAAGATTCCTCAAACTGGGCAATGAAAAGTGCCTTACTGTTATAAGAGTGTTCCTACAGTATTTTTCCCTCACACGTTAACTGACCTTTGAACATTGCTGTGGCTATTAATCTGGTGACAATATAATGATAACAATAAAAACTAATGGTGATCTGATGTTGTCCTTTGAAATGAAGTATGAGTCCTGGTGAAGAACATTTCCCTTTAACCTGTAACTCAGCACTGAAGTCTTCGTGGCTTCCACATTGCTAAGAACTGTTCCTTCCCCCTACACTGGAAGTGCAATCCATGTGCATAGTACTTTTCCTTTTTACTTTGTTGTGCATTTCTAGTATAAAAAAATAACACATCACTGTTCCCATCAACCACTGAATTGAGTTATTGCATGTGAGGATGTATACAGAGGCTTTCAAAACAGATGGTTGTGTGCTTCCTTGGTAAACCAGCTCTGTTAAAGGCAGAAAGCTTTCTATGTGCATTAAAGGAAAAAAGCTTTTCCTCTGCACATTATAGCTGAATACCATTCCCAGTAAATGACTGATCTGAAATGGTAAGATCTAGCACTCGCTGAATCATCCCAAATCCTAGTTCTTCGAGGGTGGCAGCTTTTGTGTGTTTAGCATTACATTCTTAACATATGCTGTAAAAGGAAGTGAAGTAATACCTATTTATAGAGTGGGTTCTAGAATGAAAAGATTAGTTTATACATAGGATGAGGCATTTTATTTAATGCAAACCAAAAAAAGTACAGTTAAAATCAAAGGATAATGCTTTACTTCATCCCACTTTGTTTTGTCCTGCCTACCAAGGCATTTCAAACAAAATATCTACTGAACAATTAATGGTAGTAGGTACCACAGTTGAGGAAACAAAGGCTGCATGACTCAAGTATTCCATCTAAACTGTGGTGGGTGCCAACTTGGCATGGATCATTGGCTTATGATTTTTCTGGTCTCGAGCTGTGAGGGAGTTACTGATAAATAAGCCACCAGCTCAGTGCAATGGAGCTGCATACTAAAGAAAAGTAAACACAATAAGCTGATTATTAAAACACAATAAACTGGTCACTGCCAATCAAGTTAACAATGGGAGAGAATCAAAGTGGTGTAATTGCACTAAATGAGCCACCTGCTTTTCCTGCTGTACAGCAGATAGCTCAGTGCAGCAACAAAAAACACTGTTTTTCAGCTGTGGTAGATGAGGCATTTAAAATTAAATTATTCTATCGACATTAAAGAGGAATCTTTGCTTCTCTAGTGAAAAATACTCATACACATTTACCATATTTTTACTATATTTATTATGAGGATTTTTTTTTTTAATCCAAATCTTATTTTTATATGGAATAAGAAAAAAGCAATAAATGGTGACAGAATTTATTACCCATTGATTTCCCCGAGGGCACAATATATATATACATGCATTACCCTTGTAATTTCTGCTCTTACCATGAAGACAAAATCAGAGACCAAGCTCTGATCTTTAGCCATTTATTCTGATTTTCCAGAGCCATCCTTCCTCACAGACCGTTTCTTACATGGCATCTCCCATTCAGCAGTTGAATTAAATAACACTGCGCTGTTAGAACTGGTGTTGGTACTTTGTAATTTGTTTTAGAAGTAGAAGGTTCTACCTTGCCTGATCTTCTCTGCAGAAGAGTTTCCTGACATGCCCAGCAACTGTGGGGATGGGAGCCCTCTCTTCCTTTGGCATCACTGAGTAGCAGTGGAGATATGTGCTACTGCCTCACTGGTTCATGCCTGCTTTCAGGCTCTCTGTCCACAAAAGGAATGAAATAACCCTTTGTGAGTTCTCTCAACTACCACTAATTTGGATGGATATAGAAGGTTTTTTTTTAGGATTGAGCTGGAAGTGTTAAACAAAAGTGTGTTGCTTGCTTCTGACTATATTTCTTTTCAACTTGTAGCAGGATGAAATTAAATTTTAGTGTTAGCTGTTTATTTTTTAAAGTGAACTTAAATAACTTCTTCCCTCCCTAATTTCTTTAAACTCAGTACTTCTTTTGAATACTATGTATGTACATATGTATGTATATTTTCTTAGTTTATGGGTTTTATATTTAGAGGATAAAATGATATCAGTGTCTCCACAGCAACGTGACATGTTCTGTGATTTCATTTAGGAAAATGATGTTTATCTTTATACCCTGAATATTGCATACAATTAAATAGTTAAAATATAATTTAAATTCGTTATTAAATAAAGATGTGCTTTTGGAAAAGTATCTGCTTCACATAACTCAGAAAAAAGATTCTTTATAGTTTCCTCAGCAGTTTGTTTGTGTAAAAACATTGGGGAGAATAAAGATTCTACTGCTCAAAGCATGAAAATCTAAAGAAAAAGTTTAGCATTAAAAAAAAAAATAAAAATCAAGGGCCATCAAAGCAGTGAGATCCCCAACAAAATTAAATTAATAAATCTGTAGTAGAAATTAAATGTATCTTGACTTGAAAACACTTTGATCCTTTCCAGAACAAGGACAACTAATCAGTTCTATAAGGCAAATATGGAAGTAGCATCATTTCATCTTAACAGTTCTATTTCTACTAGGCATCCTCTCGGCATCTGAAGATGAGTCTGTGCTTTGGTGTCTAGTCCTGTTTTCAGGGTACAGTACTTAAATGGTGCACCTCTTAGTTTCAACTTTTCCAGATGCTAAGCTCACTCTAACAAGTTCTTAATGCTTTGAGAGCTCTTCTTGTCTCTTACTTTTTCACCCTCTGCTCCTCTATCTTAACTCACATGCTTCCTAGTGAATAATACATGCTGTCTATGCCCTTACAGCACAGTAAAGTCCAAATCCTTCACCTGTGTTCTCTAAATAGATGCACATAGAGGCAGGCTTTCATCTCCCTGTCTTGATTTGCTTTGTGTGCCAAACCTAACAAGTGTTTTGCCTCTGAGTTATAAGATTATACAAAAATTCAGAACTCTTTGTGAAACTACTTGCAAGGAGCAAAACATTCTTAAAGTCAAAACGTGAAAATGGTAACTGTTTGATCACCGGCAGGTTGCTGATTCCCATTGAGGCAGCACAGCTTCCAAATGAATGATTTTTTTTTTTTTTGTTTAGTTTAGGATACTTTACCTTAATTAAGCATTCATTTATATTAGAATTCTTGAAATTTGGTGAAGGTGTTAAATGGACTCTGTTGTTGGCCAGAGGAGCTGGCCAAGCCACTATCCATCATTTATCAACAGTCCTGGCTATCAGGGGAGGTCCCAATTGACTGGCGGCTAGCAAACGTGACGCCCATCTACAAGAAGGGCCGGAGGGCAGTCCCGGGAAACTACAGGCCTGTCAGTTTGACCTCAGTGCCAGGAAAGCTCATGGAGCAGATCCTCCTGAGAGCCATCATGCAGCACTTGCAGGGCAAGCAGGCGATCAGGCCCAGTCAGCATGGCTTTATGAAAGGCAGGTCATGCCTGACGAACCTGATCTCCTTCTATGACAGAGTGACGCGCTGGGTGGATGAGGGAAAGGCTGTGGATGTGGTCTACCTTGACTTCAGCAAGGCTTTTGACACCGTCTCCCACAGCATTCTCCTCAAGAAACTGGCTGCTCTTGGCTTGGACTGGCGCACGCTTCGTTGGGTTAGAAACTGGCTGGATAGCCAGGCCCAAAGAGTCGTGGTGAATGGAGCCAAGTCCAGTTGGAGGCCAGTCACTAGTGGCGTCCCCCAGGGCTCGGTGCTGGGGCCGGTCCTCTTTAATATCTTCATCGATGATCTGGACGAGGGCATCGAGTGCACCCTCAGTAAGTTCGCAGATGACACCAAGTTAGGTGCGTGTGTCGATCTGCTTGAGGGTAGGAAAGCTCTGCAGGAGGATCTGGATAGGCTGCACCGATGGGCTGAGGTCAACTGCATGAAGTTTAACAAGGCCAAGTGCCGGGTCCTGCACCTGGGGTACAACAACCCCAAGCAGAGCTACAGGCTGGGAGAGGAATGGTTGGAAAGCTGTCAGGCAGAGAAGGACCTGGGAGTGATGGTTGATAGTCGGCTGAATATGAGCCAGCAGTGTGCTCAGGTGGCCAAGAAGGCCAACGGCATCCTGGCTTGTATCAGGAACAGCGTGACCAGCAGGGCTAGGGAGGTGATCGTCCCCCTGTACTCAGCTCTGGTGAGGCCGCACCTCGAGTACTGTGTTCAGTTTTGGGCCCCTCGCTACAAGAAGGACATCGAGGTGCTTGAGCGGGTGCAGAGAAGGGCGACGAAGCTGGTGAGGGGCCTGGAGAACAAGTCTTACGAGGAGCGGCTGAGGGAGCTGGGTTTGTTCAGCCTGGAGAAGAGGAGGCTCAGGGGCGACCTTATTGCTCTCTACAGGTACCTTAAAGGAGGCTGTAGCGAGGTGGGGATTGGTCTGTTCTCCCATGTGCCTTGTGACAGGACGAGGGGGAATGGGCTTAAGTTGAGCCAGGGGTGTTTTAGGTTGGATATTAGGAAGAACTTCTTTACTGAGAGGGTTGCTAGACATTGGAACAGGCTGCCCAGGGAAGTGGTGGAGTCACCATCCCTGGAGGTCTTTAAAAGACATTTAGATGTTGAACTTAGTGATATGGTTTAGTGGACGATTAGTTAGTGTTAGGTCAGAGGTTGGACTCGATGATCTTGAGGTCTCTTCCAACCTAGACAATTCTGTGATTCTGTGATTCTCTGTAAACACCCGCCGGAATGGTGTTAAGCTGAGGCAGAGGAAGTTTAGGCTGGACATCAGGAAGAGAGGGTGGTTGCACACTGGAACAGGCTCCCCAGGGAGATAGTCACTGCACCAAGCCTGTCTGAATTTAAGAAGCGATTGGACTGTGCACTTAGTCACATGGTCTAAACTTTTGGGCAGACCTGTGTGGTGCCAGGAGTTGGACTTGATGATCCTTATGGGTCCCTTACAACTTGGGATATTCTATGATTCTGTGATTCTATAACCTCACTTTGAATATCTCCAATGATAAGGCAACAACATCTTGTCTAGTACAGGTTTACAAGAAGACATTATTCCTAAATGCATGTTACCTGTAGGCAAAAAATTATATATGTCATTGTGCTCTTGTCATCAATAATGCTCAGGACCCAGACAAAGACCCCCATCCTGATGTGTTTTCAGCTCCTATCTTGTCCTTCCAACATCTAAAATTAATGTCTCAAAACTGAGTTTGTGCATAGTGAGAACTTACATCTGTAAATATTACTAGTGATGTTGTGAAATATGTTAGTATTTTTGAAATCTTTTACCCACCTAGGGAGAAACCTAGACATGTGTGCTATGTAGATGAATTGTTGTTCTGTATGCTGCAAATGCATGTTGAGTTGTAGGTTTTGTACACCTTGCGTTTTGCAGCACTTTGGCAGTTAGGAATAACTGAATGTTAAAAGCAAAGATATGCGATGACAAATTTGTTTTCTCAAAGTGCTCTAGTTTATTTTTCATCATTTTCTTGATTTCCTTGGTGAAAGGTATTAGTCTGACAGCTTCTGGATATTGATAATCTGTCAATGAAGGTGGGAGAGCTATGACAGAAACAGCACAGGATTCCATACAACGTCCTACTATCTCCCTGCAAAGACCCTCTCTAAACTTAAGACACTAGTTTACTCTTCACATCATTCAATACTGTCATTCCTCCTCCTCCTTGCAAGAATATGACACAGGCTGAATATCTTTTGTCTGAGTTAATGAATGTCTTTCCACCAGAAGTGAGCTGTAATCTCTGTTAATTTTTACATAGAACACTGAGTAAACAGTACTGTCAAAAATTAGGGCTTCATTTATTGTTTGCATCCTATGTTTTGTTGTTGTTGTTGCTGTTATTTTTTTTTTAGAATTTGTTCTTTTTTAAATGTTTATTCCACAGTAAGAAGCTTATTATTCCTACGCATATGAACACCCCACCCCGCAACTGTCTTAAACTGATGACAAAATTTTATGCATTGAAGATCTTTCAGCTGTTATAATTGTCAGTGATGATATTTCACAGTACCAAGTAGAGATCCATAGTAATGCTGAAAAATCTAGCTGAAAGAAATAGTGTACATCTGTTAGTATAGCCTGTACTGCTGGTAGGTCTTAGAAGCTTAATTTTCTTGAACCAGATTTGTATTTTATTGTAAGTACATTGCAAAGTACAAGAGTGGAATATCAGAAAATTAACAATAAAAAGGTTTTCACTAAAATGTACTTGGCTCCTGAAATTACATACAACGGAGCTACACATTTCATTTTTGGAAAGTTATCTTTCATTAGTTCAAGATTATCACATGTAGTCCGTGTTTGTCCTATGGCTGATGTTGAAATCTACTGCTGTGTAGGTTTCAGTGATGAGGTGTGGAAATAGGGGAAGTTAGCAGCATGGTGATGTCAAAAAGTCCCAAACATGTTGTTTGTAGCAAGAGAATAGATCTCCCATGAAGTGCTGTAATACACAGCATGGCACCTAGACAGTCTTAAAATTTGATTGTGGGAAGCAGGCAATTAGGTTTGCTTAAGTATAGTCAGTTGAACAGGATACAGGTAGCTGCAAACAGTTATTTAAAACTGGAACACAATCACTTCAAAACGGGTAACCTAGAAGTCTTTCTTTCTGCAACAGTGAATTAGATCTGTCTGGATGATGGAAAGCTTATTTTGTAAAATCTTGAGGACATCAGCAAGAAAATAACACCCTGGAAATGACATCTGAACACAGAAGCACCACAGTGTCTTAGGCTACTGTTTTGACTACAGATACTGTATTAGCCTTTACAAGGAATGGGGCTGGAAGGCTCTTACCTTGCTAGTATATTTACAAGAATAAAACCAAAACAAAGCAAAACTGTATTTGAATTTGTAAATGCCTTGGAACCCATTTCTACTGAGCTTCAGTGCCATTCACAGAGACAGAGAATCCAGAAATGATTCAGTATGTTGCAGTGTTCAGATTTCAACGTGATTATAGGCTTCATCTGCTGATCTTTGAAGCATAGCGTAAAATTCCTTTTTGTTTTTAGTGTGGAAGAATAAGGTCTTTATGAGATCATTTGGCAGTAATGCTTTCATGGGTATATTTCGCATGTTCTGTATTATAGTAGCATGAGTGGTCTTTAGAAACTTTAAGATAGGTGTTTAGACTGCCCACTTGGAAAGTCACTGAGATAGGAATTCATGGTTCAAAAATCAGAAATCTTTCCAGGATGTTTTCAATGTCTGTCATGTACTTTTCTAAAGATTTGTTAAAGATTTTTCTAAAGATTTGATAAAGATTTTGCTAAAGGTTTTTTTCTTTTTTTTTTTTTTTTTTTTTTTTTTTCTTCTTCTTCTTCTTTCTTTCTTTCTTTCTTTCTTTTTTTCCTTCTGTAAACGTGGATACATTATCTATTTTCCAGGTTGTTCCTGAACCAGAATCTTCACACTGGCAACACCTTCAAATATATGTAGTAAAGCTAAGCTTGTTGTATCATCCACAGATGATATTAAAACATTTCCAAACAACAATTTTGCAGTGTTCCACAATGATTTTGAGATTTTTTTCTTTTACAATTCTTACTGTCTTCTTTTACTTCACTGAAAATTTTAGTATTTTTCCCCTGTTAAATTAACTTTTATTTAACTACACATCTTTTAATATTTTTCTTCTTCTTCCTCGTAATACTATCCTAGACTGCTGTCTACTCCCTATAATACAGTAAGATAATATACAAAAAAATAGCATGTTTATACTGATATTAGACATAATATTAATTTAATTTCTGAGTGCATATTTCAGTCCATTTATGACTCTTTATCTTTGAGCATTTAAAGAAACTATTTACTACATTTTAATTTAACACTAACAAGTGTAAGTATGGGAGAAGAGGGGAGACTTCTTCGAAATATTCAACCTGAAGTTCAAAACACATTCCAAATGGCACGCTATAATAACATATGATTAACACTTCTTAGCAGGATAATGAGTCTGCAGATTGAACAAGTGGTTCTGGTGTATGAAAAGGTTGAGAAAATGATTTCATTTTCAAATACCAAATAAATGTTCATCAAAGTTGTATTGAAAAACCTTTAACAAAGAATACAGGCAAAACTGAATATTATTCAACTTGTAACACTAAATATTGAATCAAGTAGGATGAGACCAAATCATCGACATCCTTGATTACTTTGCAGAGAGCACATTAAAATCCTTAAACTATCCTTGTACATACACTTAATTACTTGCCACCATCCCTAGTAGGTCAGTGTGGACATACAACATGGCTCTTAACTGTAGACAAACAAAATAGTCAACCAAGACTGGAAAGGCTGAGCTGTAGAGATTATCTTACAAGGGCTACCAAGGGGGAAAAATAAAGGAAAAACATGGTAGGGAAAGTGGTGTATTACTGCATGCCATACAGGCAGCACAGCTTACACCATGTACTGCTCTGTTTGTCTTGGCAGATCTGTGTGCGCGGATCTGGCTGTGGGCGTGATTCTGCCAAAGATGGTCAGTGTTCAACTTACACCCATGTTTAGGTCTCTAGTTATGCGTTTGTCTACCATGTGCCTCTCTCTGCCAGTCCACAAAACAATGGCTTCCTAGCCATTTCTGCTCTGAATATAAGAATGAATAACGTAAGCAGTGTGACCATGTACTAAATGCTTAGTTGAAGCTAAGTGATCCAATATGTTTAGATATTTTGCCTGTAAGCCAAAAAGAAAATATAGGGCACAACAAAGAAGCTTTTAGTGATAGTTACTGTCACAAAATTAGATCAGAAAAATTATATACAGTTTCTACCACAATGGATTAAAACATTCTATTGGTACAGGTTGCAATGTTTCATGGCATACAGTGCAGAATGCCTTATGGTGATGCATTTCATGACCTGGTTTTGGCAGCTTCTGGGACATCCTTTCTGTGGCTGAATTTGTGTCTTCATTTAGAAGCAAGGCACACATTGCAAGATGTTGAAGTCCCATCTCATACATCTTTAAGACATCTATGTCCAGCCATGATCCCTTGTCCCTCTGATGATGCAAAAGTCAAATCAATATGTTCAAATAAAGCTAGTAACATTTATATATTTACACTTGTTGAAACTTATCAGCCTATTCTTTACATCTGCTACAGATGTTAAATGCTTTTTATGTGGATGGGTGTAGTCTGTTAATTTTTCTATGGACAGACAGATCTAGAGAAATAATCACAATTCCATATACTATCTCTGAGTTCTGGATTTTACATTTAGATCTCTGAAGTGTGTCAATGATGAGTAAAATCACAAGCAGAAAGAAATTTCCTGTTTACTATGCATCTCAGGAGGCTTCTAGCATATGTTGATTTCAGCAGGTACCTGGCATGGACTATTTTGCCCTCATGAAAAAATCCAGAAGTAAATCTATGCTGTTTCGATTGTGTGTACCATGAATACACAGAAATTCCACTTCTCTCTTCTGAAGCAATGCCATGTTTTTACAAATTAGTTATGCACTGAGGTGCTCGTAACTACATAGGTGTCATTTTGCTTGTACTGGAGTTTGAGTGGACTGTTGTGAGAAGCCCCTCAAATGCATAGGTTCTTTCATTTTCTGGGACGAAATGTACCAATTTCAGTCTAGAACCAATTGTTTAAACATCATGTTGAATGTGTATTCTCCTCCTCCTTGCATTGTTTATCTCATTGTGCGTTACACTATGTGTATCTTCCCTGTTTTCTCCCAGTTATGCTTTTGCTTTGTTCTGCAGTCTGATAAAATCCTTACAAAGTTTTCACACTGTTTCTTACCTTTATTCTCCTTCATGTGATGTGTATTTTAACAATCCCTTTCCCTCTTTTCCTTGCTGCGGTTGATTTTTTTTCCCGTCTACTTTGTGAGCAGACTGTTCCATATCATCATGTTTACTCCACTTTGTTTTCTCCTTTTAGTCAAGGAGTTTTCTGTTCTTCTCTGTAGAATTACACTTTATGACTACCAGGCCATGTGTAGAACAAACAAAGAGAGTAGCGACAGTGCCCATAGCTTACTGGACGTAAGTACAGTGAATTTTCTGAGCACCTTTCCATGCAATCATCAAAGAAAATCGTTGCAAATATCTCATGGCCATTGTAAGTCCATTATTTTAATTTGGAATGTTTACAACTATTGCGTTTATCATAGTACATAAAAGGAATTATAAAAACAAACAAATAAACAAAAAAAAAGAGTTAAGCATTTTCAAGTTCAAGTACTTATGCAATTATTTTTACATTGGACCCCCATTTCTGAGGTTCTGTCAGAATGCCCATTGCACCATGCGAGTCCTCCTTCTCAGGACTTTGTAAATGACTAGTGTGCTTTGTATGGGTGGCTGGAATCACGCATGCCTTTTCTATATGTAAAGACATACACGCATGCAAAAATGTAATTCAAATTTTAAATTGATTATTATTAATATAAGGGTAGGTTCATTGGCAAAGCATATAAGTCAATGATTTTTACATGTTGTTTTTTCCTAGTATTTAAAGAAGATAACTTTTAAAGTAAAATTTCAATGATTATTTAAACCCTTTTCTAACAATCAGCTCTGAATACAAACCATGTCCTTCTGCAAGGCCTGATTAGAGTCAAGCTGGGTCTGCAAGGGCAACACATCCTTCTTTCCAAATCATATTTCTAGTTAATAACTCTAAGGGCATTTTATAATCATTTGTATGTTTCACTGATTACTATAGTAATCTATCATTTAGAACTGCCAAAGCATTAAATAAAACGTAGTTCTTGCACATTAAAAAGATTTTTTTAATAGCTGTTTTAGCATTAAAAATTATGTAAAAGCTGCAGCAAAACACTGTAGTAGTTTTACCAGTCTGGAAAAGTTATCTGATAGTATTTTTCAATAAACAGGGATCCAGCTAGAAAAAATAAGCCTAGGCATAGTTATTCAAATTGTTGAGGAAATATCAAAGTTCTGCCAACTTCTAAATATCTATAAATATATAGTTTTTGTGTTTTGTTTAATAATCATTTGCACTTTGGGATGTTTTCATTTACATATTTACATGACCCCATGTTTTTCAAGTACCTGCAAAATTGGATTTATTGCACTTGCCAGTCTGTTATCTAGTAAAGCCTGAACTTAAAACAAGATTGGTATAATAATAAGTACCAGGCTGTGCAATGAGACTTACACTGTTGGTGAAATACTATAGGATGCTGTAAATCACAGTTGCATGAGAAATTGTAATATATCAAAATTGTTAGCAGCATCCTTCCATCCCAAGGCATGGAGTTTCAGCTCACTTTGCAAGTATTCACAGCATGTTCTTTCTTTGTATTTTTTAAAGATATACAAACTCTTCTTTTAAACCTCAGGTGAGTTTTGTAAGGTTCAATGAGAAAGATGGGCAGAGCTTTGGTTAGTTTCCTATTTTTCTGTTGATTCAATCACTTCTAATAACCATGACTACAGAGAAAGTACAAAGAGAACATGCATTAAAACAGGTAAAGCTAGAGTCCCCAGAAGCATTATTCTTTTTCTATTTTAATGCCACAAATATATATTATATATATAATATATATATTTTATATATATATTTATTTATTTATTTATTTATTTATTTTTGCACATATAGGTCAGGTTATTATGAAGCATTCAGTACATTTTCTACATAAGCAATGTGTTTGTTCACAAATATTTATAATTCCATTTGAGAATTACGGTTGTATAAATACAGGAATAGATACATGGAGAAAAGTGAGACTCTTTAGAAAGTTCTAAAACTAGCATTTTTCTTCATTGTTTAAACAGTAGAGAAGTGGAGCATAGGCATCAAAGACCATGTGATGTTAAAGGAACTCAAAACATTCTCCCACAATTGTGGAAAGCAGGAGTCAGGGCTGGACCCCTTTATCTAGCACAGGTTTTTAGGCTGTGTAACTAAAATGATAAAATAGAGATGGACAAGATTTACAGATCATTTGTTCCATTTCTTTACCTGTATGCGATTCCTCCTTAAAAGGTAACCAGTTTCTTTGTTATTTAGCATATTTTCTTGTTTAAAATGTTCCAAGTTCTGGATAGGTCTCTGTAGAACCACTTTGTTCTTTGCTGAGATATATAGAGAGAATAAATCCTGTTGCATTTTTTGAGGGAATGGTCTTTGAGTGGGAAAGACTGTCTTAGTAAAATCACATTTCATGAGAATGCCTTTATATTGATGTAATGAAATATTTTTCCCACTAAAATTCCAAAACATTTGCTCATTTTATATTCATTATATTGAAATGTATTATTTTCAGATACGCTGAAAGAATTTTTTCATTTTCTCATAGCTTTCATATCAAAAGTAATAGCTTTTAAAATTCATAATGTGTTTTACATTAAATATATCTTATTTATAAATACTAAATAAATATTATTTTCCACTATATCACTTGGCATTATAAAAAGGAAAGTATGCAACAAAATTTTTAATTGCTTGTGAGGGAAATTTCAAGTTTTCTGATTTGGAACAAAAATAAATAAGATATCTCACAGAGCTGATTTTTTCTTTTTTCCTCTACATCTCTAGGCAAGGCTTGTAGCTTTTTCATCTTTTCCTGTAAGACCTTAGTAGGTGAAACCCATTTTCACCACAATAGGTGAAGCCCTTGATGGTCTCGAGCTTTCTGCATTCTAGTTTGCTCTTTCAGCTTTTCATGCCAGTGAATGATGTTTGTTCATTGGCTCTGGGAGTTACAGCTGTGCACGGCTTCTGTGCCTTCTGAAAACTGTCACTGGCCAGTTACTGCCCTGCCAAAGGGCACTGCTTCCATAAGGTGCTAATTCAGCCAAGTAAAACATGATTTTAGACATCTGAGGAGTTCTGTTAAAGTCAGTATGACTGCTTGCATGTACTGAAATGCTCTGTTGATACGGAATCTGAAAAACAAAACTGCCAATTTTTATGCAGCTGAAAGACCCTAACACAAATGTTTGAGAAGACAAAGTTCTCCATTCCAGATGTCTGAAAACTGACTTTGCTTGCTGAGATTATTTCATAAATAATTAATCTTCCTGATATTTTTTTTTTTTAGTATATCCTCATTCCATATTATCCCTAAAATATAGAAGTATTGTAAACATGGGATTTTAAAAGAATTTGCTTTGTTACGATTCAGAAAAATAGAGGGGGTAGAAAGAATCTTGAAAATTACTTACACTGCTTACAAGTGGGTCTTCAGTATGACACATATTACTTCATTTAGGTAATTTCAAATTTCAGAAGCTTTTCCCAGTCTAATTAGATAATGAAAGGATATTTACATTAAAGAGAGGCAAGTCTGAACTGCAGTCTGAGTAAAGCCCTTATTATCCACCAGAGCTGTTCCTCCAGCAATAGCCTGGGAAATAGGAACCCCTAGAGGTTAAATATTTAACAATCACTTGCAAAACTTTCCTTTTCCAGTTGATAATCTGTGTGTCTGACCAACCACATTAAAAGGAAATTTCATTACTATATTTTAATATTCATTGTAATATTTTCTTTCATAAAAGTTATTCTTTTTTCTCATGCATTTGAATATCCATAGCATTGCTTTTATGTGAATAATTCAGTTAAGATATAAATATTGATATTTTGCCTTTTTATTAAATGAGTTGCTTCTCTTCAGCCTTATAATGCCTTCTTTGCTGCAGTAAAATGGATTATGACTGAGCTTGTCTTGTAAGTAAATTTTATCAAGAACTTCAAAATATTTATACAAATTAATGAGTATTTATACTTTTGAATACTTAATGAACATTTGTACTTCTTGCCTTTTATATCTATTGTGCTGCTTTTCTTGTATTATTTTTAATTTAGTAATAGTTCTCGATGTTTGGCAGTCCAATTTAGCATTGTTAAAATCTGAAGAAATTCTAGCTATATGAATGCACAGTTCCACTTTTATTATGTTATTCATGGTCTTCACTTATATCTGTATGTCTTTGCTTAGTAAGTCGAGCAGATTGCAATACACAAACTAAATTTATTATTGTGGTTACTGTTAAATTTAACATAAATGCCTGACTGTTTGTAATGCTGCTTGGGTGGGCTGTTGTCAGTATAGCAAACTGTTAGAGTCATTCATTGTAGTGTTTGTCATTTCATGAATTTCGGTAAGATGGACCCTTTACAGCATATGCCAGATAAGGTGTACTCTGTAGATTGTATAGATTTTTTTTTATCTTGTATAATTCTTCTAGCAATTTAAGTTAATACATAATGAGCCTTGCCTTAAAAGTTTGTCTGAGAAATCACAGAACAATATCATATGAGGAAGAAGCCTTAAATGCATTTTGTTATTAAGGTATTTGTTTTATTATTGTGTTTACCAGAGAGAAGAGTTGCAGATTGAAGTGAATTTTATCTGCATTGAAATAGATTTTTTTTTCTTGTAATTTTTTTTTTAATTGCAAATTAAATGATCTTTCTTCAGAATTTGTGATAAGAGCTAAGGAGAATTAACTGGCCAGAGTACAGAGATTGATCTTACATACAGCTTTCAAAGTAAATATCAAGAAAAGAAATCATGTTAGAATCAGACTGATGCAAGCCATAACAACTTCAAAAATTTTAAGAAACTTTCTGTGATTAGAAATACTGTTGTTTCATATTCCTATGATAAACTGGATGTTGGTTTTATATTCTTTACACTCACACTAACTGACAGACTGGTATTTTTCAGTCCATACTTCAGAGTAAATTGCAGTATTTTTAGTGGGGAAAATGCATTCTCTACACATGTCTAGTTAGAGCTGGATAGATGCTGGTTAATCAATCTTTGGCACTCCTTTATATAAAAAGAGTTTTATTATTTTAAATCCCAAAGTAATGCTAGGAATTATTTTATGTGTACTCCTGTATGGTAGCCAGGGCAGTTGTAAACAGATGGCATTTTACTGGACAGTCAAAATACACTGCATGCTGAAGAAGAGCTTTCAACAATATTCAATAGTAAAAATGCTGTATGCTGCTGTGCACTGAGACTTTTCATGGAGACCAGATAAGAATAAGAATTCTGCTTAGTATTAGGTTAATTTGTGATTTATTGAATAATTTCAGAATGAATTCTCAGTGGTAAGGTACAACACAGTGAAAATCCAAGAATAGCAGAAGTTGATTACCCCAGACTTACACTAGCCACATGAATTTCAGTTCTAAATTAACTTTTATTTAGAATAGGATTAATGGTATCAAACTACAGGCAATTTAGTGTTTTGAAAATATTCTGTGGGATAATTCAGAAAATCTAATCATTTCTGTAGGTTCCTTGTGGAGTTTAATCTATGCAGTTGGTGGCACTCTGATCTAACAGCAAAAGGTAAGTGTAATATATATATATATATATATTTATTGAATGTAAATAATTTTTTAGATTAAATAATAGACTCCTGTTAAAATTGGTTTGTCTCTCATTTCAGCATCCTTTTCTTTTTCTAATGTTTTCCAAAATACAAGATAATTAACGTATTTGGATAACTGGAGTTCTTGTGTGCGCTCTAGGAATACAGTACACTACTATAATAGAAAAGTTTAAATAGTAAAAAATGATTATTTTTTTCTGCAATGTTTCCCTTCATTCCAAAGAAATCCTTATGAACAAAGCAATTACACTAGCCTTTTTCTGATTATACTGTTTATTTTTTCCTGGGGCTATTAGGACATGTAGGAAATTCTTGTGCTGGAAAATACAATTTCAACTAAATTCCAAAGGAACATGGTCATTTCAGTATAATTTCATTGGAGATGAGTTTTAAAACTTAAAATAGTAAATATTTTACACTTTGATTTTTAAGCAAGAGAGGTTAAATATATATTTTTAATCTTCCTAATCAAAATAGACATTTAAAAACAACAATATATATATATATATATTTATAAAAATTCAGTTTACTCCAAACAATATTTTAAAATGTTGAGACCTCATCTGAAATAATAATGATGTTTTAGCCATAAATAATAAATCATCTCCTAAGGAATGGAAGTTTTGAATTTCAGCTGCCTCTTATATTTTGGCAGACTTTTTATGACATTTTGGAGGTGTTGCTCAAAAGTAAGGGGTATATTTGCAACTGTGCCATTCAATTGGCTACTTCCTAAGCCAGTTGTGCAGCATGCCCTTGACTAGTATAATGATTTAAAGTGAATTCTTCAGCTTCCTTTTTGCAGATTTCTATATTCCTCAACAAGGCAGGAAATAAAATCGTTACTTTAGATTTTAATTCCTATTTACATTGACTGGATACTTGGCTGTCTTTATGCCAGAATAAGATCCTGAAAAAGGTTAGAAGTTAGAGTATGGGGAAAATGGAACACCCTAATGCCGTGGAATATTCCAGTGTCCTCTATGGTAGTAAAATGTTGGAACTCTTCTAGAAATACATATATATATATATATATATATATACATATATATATATATATATAAACTGTCCTAATAGCAACTGGACAGTATGGCAGTAAGTGGCAGAGCGCTTGTCAGCTTCTGCCTAACATGTTTTAAATGCTGTGTAGGGGGAAAGGGAGGCTGAGATGGGTGTCTGCTGGAGGTGAAGATTTGATAAGAGCCTTCTGGAAATTTACATGTATCGACTTAGTGTAGTTGTAGTGACTTAGTGTAGTGTAGATGTTTCCATCATCCCATGCTAATGGAAACTCTATACTGCATTGCAAAGTTGAAACCATTTCTTCAGATACATGAACAGTCTGTTGTAGATTGGATGCACATATACAAACGCCTCTATGAGAACCAGCTAGACACCATTGGCTTTTTGGGCTGCTTCATAATCAGCAGTTTCTACATGAGTCTTCTAAAAACCAAGAGTAACTTTCCAGTGATGTCCCTCAAGGTGTTGAAAATATATCTCACACTTATGGCTGGGAAAGATGCTAAGGTTTGCTGTGCTAGCCCCAGGAAAGGCAGAACTGTACCTTACATCTGAAGAAGAATGGCAGTTATGCCAGTCTTAGAGCTTGGTTCTTGTATAACAGTGCGAAGCAGCCTGAGTAGGAAATGGGTAACTTTTTTCAATGTTTTTTACAAGTGTACTGTACAAATATGCTGTGATATATCCTGACGTGAATGTCCAGTGGCACCTGCATTGTATGCTAGGGAAAACATTCTTTAAGGGCAGTATCCCTCTTTGTCTCATAAAAATAAATGTCTGTTTAGAGCACTACATATTATGAAAATTTAAGAGCATCCCCATACAGCTGCCAATTTACCAAACCAAAGTAGGAAAAGCACTCTTGCAAAAGATCTTGTTATGTCAATCACATTTGTAAATGTGAGGAAGAAGGTGATGTCCCACACCTTGGACAACCCCACCATCTTCTGGACTCTAAAGAGGGTCTGAAAATCTGAGCCCCATGTCAGGCTGGTCTGCCATTTCTGACAGCCTCTTTATTATATGAATCTTATGTTGATACAAGTGAGAGTAGATCCAAAATTACAGATGAGGTAAATTTTGGTCATTCTTAACAATACAGAAAGAGAAAAAAAAAAAGGGAGAAGGTACAGTAGAACTAGTCAGATAATTTTTACAAAAATGCTAACTTGTTAAAGTTAGTTCCGTAATGGAAACATCAGAAATAAAACTTTTCTGACCAGCTTTAGTACTTTTCTTGAGGTATTATTTGGGGGAATATTTATTGTAATTATATACAAAAATAAGAACAGTTCAGAAATGTGCATCCTAGTGCTTGATTGCAGATGTGGTTTGGGTCATTCCCCTGCCACTGTGTAACAGATACACCACTGGCTTTCAAACAGATTGTCTTGAATGAAAGATCTGTGGAGTCCCAGAGCCTGTTTAGTGTAATCTATTTTTGTCATACTTGGTCTTGTTTTCTCACTTAGCAATTAGTTTAAGATAGCCTTAACATTTGTGCTGATGTGCAAATGTGTTAAGGAAGACTGAAAGGTTGGAGAGGAAAAAGAAAGGGAATTAGAGAGAGACATTGCCCAACAGATACATCAGCATGAGAGTCAGAATAGCTGCCTTCAGTTCCCAGCTCTGCTACGGTCCTGTAGTTTGACCTTGAGCCAGTCACACTGTTTCTTTGTACCTTGATTTTCCAAGCTTTAAGGCATAAATAGTGTCACTTCCTTCTCCCTTGCACTGTTTCGGCAAAACGGCTTTGAATGAAAGGCATTATGGAGCCTTTATTAGTAGTATTTTGGGAAGCAGATTACAAGCATTAGTTCTGGGTAAGGTAATGCTTCTGTCCCCTACCCACAGTTATTTTAACTGCTGAAATCAGTAAAATCTACCACAATTTAGTTATCAAATACATGTAAACACCCATAGTTAATGAGTTAGTGATGCACAGCATCACTGAAATAAAAGCAACAGTAAGTCCATCCCAAATCCACAGAGAAAGAATAAAAAACTTGTGCATAAATATGAAAAAAAAAAAAAGCTGGCAAAGGCTAAACCATGAATAACTACTTTAACAGTTATGTGTTACTAAATTACATTCCATGGATAAACTTTTTTTTTTTTTCTTCTTCTTCTTTTAATTGAAAAAATAGTGTTATGCACTGCCTAGGAAATCTCACAGGGTGGCAGAAGCTGAGTAACATTTCCGTTCTCTGTGAGCTCTGCAATACAGCATCTCATCTTGTTCAGAATTTTGTGTGCTGTTCTTCCCATGTTAACAACAAGATATTTTTTTTTGCTATGCCCATAGCACAGAGATTGAAACAAACCCTAGAGCCCTGTGATACTGAATATCCAGCTTTTGTTTCTGAACGCACTATAAAGGAGACCACGGGGAGTATTGCTTGCGATGACTGTTTCAAGTAAGCCCTTTCAATTTTTTTTATACAAGTGTTTGTGACAAAGCAGTAAAACTGAATTATCCAAGATTATGTTAAAGAACGTATCAGTATGTTATGTTTTATCTTAAATAATGACCTCTGTCAGGGTGTCATTTCTCTTATTCTAGGGGTCATTTAGAAATTTGATACTCTTAGATTAAAGCAATGCCTGTTGTTCTCTTTTAAAAATGTAAAACCAGTAGAGACTTTTGCTCAAAGAATAGTGAAGTCTTCTTCTGGAAACAAGCAGCATTCTAAGGGTAAGTTCTGCAACGGTTTAGATACAGAGAATGTTGTACTGTTGGCTCTCCTACGCAGGAGTGAAAACCTGCTGGATAGGTTATAAGTTCCCCTGTGGTACGGTGAGATCTGGTTGTTTTGCTCACATGCCAGACATGTTTCCTGCTTAGAACTGTTAGGCTGAAAGAGTGGGAGAGGATTAAACCTATCCTGCAAACTTTCATTGCAGGGAAGCTGAGTTAGTAGCAACAAATCTCACATGTCAGTGCTGTAACCTTGTCAGTTCTGCCAGTGCTTCTGTAAAGTCACTCCTCATAGGGTTAAAAGAAGAGATATTTACAGTAATAATTTGTCTATTAATATAAATGTCCAGAAAAAAAATATAAATTAAACAAAAATTGTTACAACTGTCCCCTTCCAGACTAAATCAACATGCAATTAGCAAAGGTAAAATTTTCTTCTCTTTGAAGCTAATAGATATGCTTCTGGATTTGCTCCTAAATTTTCTCTTCAATATCTTGTTTTAGAACAGGAAATAAGAGTAAGTGGATTGGAGACATATTTTAAGTGCTAATAGTCGCTTTTAATTTGCTGCTGAACAACTTCTAATTAAAAGGAAATTATTAATGTCTCATGTGAATAATAATTCTTATCTGGTCTTGTGAGATAGAAGCACAAGTGCTTTATAAATTGATCCAAGGGAACCCATCTAAGTGTAACAATAGATCCCACTAACTGAAAAAGGACAAACTCAACAAAATCAAGCTATGACTTTTCCACTTGACATATCAAATACAATGCATATTACACTACTATGGATGCTTGTGCCAGCTTTGCAGAGTTCAAGAAGCTTTGTGATCATTTGGTGGGGGATTACTGAGAAGTTGTGTAACAAATGATCATATATCTCGTGATTAAATATTGCAAACAGTCATGTCTCCATGAAAAGAAGATTAATTTTAAAAGACCAGGTTTTCTCAAAGGAATGCAGATTTCAGTCTGTCTTAGGTAACTTCAGGTCAAAGGAAATAACTTTCAAAAATAACACAATTCTGAAATGCTTGGACAGCGCTGAGTTGGAAACTGAGTTTAGTGAAAATTATAGTATTTCAAAAATAATGCACTAAGATGCATTAAGATCTTTTTCATGGAAAAACATTTTGTGCTCCACAGTAGAACAACAACAACAACAACAACAAAAAAAAAAAAAAAAAAAAAAAAAAACCACCCTGCAAGTTACAGAAGAACTGTTAGATTCTCATGAGAAAGTTCTTCATTATACTGTTTACCCACTGTCATTAACAATCTGCAAATTGGATCTAAGATTGCAGACTGCATTAGATTCCAAATATTTTTGTTATAACCCAGGACACTTTCCCTCAGAACAGCTAAGGAATTTGACACAAAAGTCCTTTGTAGACCTACATCTTCTGACCCAGTTTTCTGTTTTGTGGTCTCTGTATCGATAAGTATTTTTACAAGCAAGTATATTGCTTAATACTTATAATTTAAGAATGATGAGCTCAATGACTCAAAATTAGGGTTCAGCTTTATATGCAGAGTCTTAAACTGACACTGTGTTCTGCACATCGTCTATTGCATACTGGGGGCTCAATTCAGATCCCATTGAGACAGTGGAATTATTTTATGTGCCCTCTTTGGATTGTGTTATAGATTAATCTGTTTATGATGTATACTTGCAAATCTTGATTGCAAATAGAAGAAGAGGTATGTTACATTAATATTTAGCTGAATATGCATGCACTCTAATATTCAGGCTTACCATTTCATTTCAAGGACAGTCTAGAAAAAGTCGGTATTCTGTGAACAGGTTTGCAACCAAAATTGTGCAAATACTCTGCTGCAATGACATTTGTGTCACAAGTTACTTGTTCAAGTCACTGTCTTTCTTTCCTGCCGTGTCAGGCACAGTAGAGCCCTTGTCTGAGTAAGGAGTATAAAAGCAGTTCCATAGAAGAAGTGAAAATGATGACTGCTGCTAATTGAAACAACATAATTTTACTTAGATAAGACATTTTGGAGGACAAATACTATGTTATTGCTAACAAAGTCACAGTCATAGTCAAGAAGGTCATGTGGTGAGAATCAAAGGCTCAGTCTGATTCAGTACTGGATGTGCTGTTACTGGTCTTGTAGGAATACTCAGCACTTCACAGTGCTTAATCGAAGGGGAACAGTTACCAACTGTAGTTATGAAAACTAAACCTTGTTCATATAAATGTTTCCAATCCTAACATTTCATGATGGGTGCTTAGATTTAAAATATCCTCACAAATAAAGCACACTCAGTAAAAAGGTCTACATGTTAATTACTTCATAAATAGCTGTCTCACCTTTGCAAGCCAAGGTGAAAACTTATTCAGGCAATGGAAGAGAATCTATAAACTGAAGTGGACTTAAGTCAGGCATATACAGACATATAAAATATGCTCTGTATATGTAAACTTATCTCTTACTAGCAGAAAATAAATACTACTTTGAGATATTTTGCAATGTTTAAAGCTGATTTTCAAAAATATAGGTTATATTAAGAAAGCAGGAGCCTAAAAGAAAATAAGAATTAATGCAAGAATGTCATTAGGGTCAGGGTTTGGCTGTCCAACCCTGTAATTTTTTGTTATTCAATATCCCAATGATTATTAAATTAATCTGTTATTTAAACAGCAATAAAAAACAAGTCAACCCACATTATCTGTCAACAAAATAGAAAAACTAGGATTCTTTAAAAATCTGAAATGCTTTCATGTTTTCCAGTAAGCTATTCCCTTTCATAAGAAAAGAAGAAAAAGAAAAAAGAAAGGGGGGAGGAAGGGGAGTACATCAGAAAACTTGGATGATAGACTGTTAAATGTTCCATGGCAGTACTGGAAACAGTTAATTTCCAGAGATAAATTCTTAAATTATTTAATTCTTTTTTTTTTTATTATTTATTATTATTATCAATGTTGACTGGCACTCTTTCTATCGAGTCAGAAAGATACTAATGCCAAAGACACTTAGTGTAGGTTTTAAAGATGTTCAGCTGTTCAGAGATGTGTTTTTGATGAGGCATTAGATTTGAACTCTTTGGCTAAATAAGCATCTCAATGGTTTTGCAGCGTTGAAAAGTATTGCCCCAATATGTTAGCTAATTTTTAGTGCAAGTATGTCAACCAACGTTCTTCAGCAGCTCTCACCAGTTAAATGACCAGTTTTTGCCTTTTGCTACTCTCAGTGTTGCAGAGTTTCACTGATGGTATTTAAAACGCACTAAAAATTATGTTGTGTTGTTATAAATTAGAATGGATGATGGCTGTTATGATATCTGACCAGGAGAAGATGCCTGATATGTTTAGTATATCTATTCATCCATTTTTAGAACAGGAAGGGGAAAAAAAAAAAGGTTTTCTCTCATTACAAATCTAATTTTCGCATAAAAATTCTGATATTTTTGTTTAGTTTCACTCGTTTTTATAAATACCATTAATCTTATCATTAACTCAGGCAGCTATGAGTGTCGGTATAGATCATCTGTAAACACAGCAACCTACTCATCAAAATATTCGATGGATTTAAATATTAAGTATGTATTAGAATTTCAAAGTTGAATTGAGTGCATGGTTGCCAAATTTGCATGTGCAACTCTAGAAACTATGGATATAGAAATCAGGCAGCAGTTGCAAAGACAGATGTTTAAAAATCTTCCCTTTTAACCTCTCTTCATGTGTGATAATATACTGGACTTCAGTGTAGTTCAAGAATCTGGCCATACAACCATTGACCCCAAAACCAAAGCCCCCTTCTATTTCAGTTGCAGTAATTGTGGTTGCACACGGTGAATACCATAAACTTGAAGAAATATTTTTGTTCCTAGTTGATTCTTTGTGCACAGAATACCAGAAAGATATATGCTCACTAGGGAATCAGGGAAGTATGTAGCTACAATCATCCTAACTCAGGGAAAGACTTTTGCACTTGTCTTAATTATGCAAGATGAACATTATTTCCTTTACTATGTTGTAATACTTCATGAAAATTAATTGTTAAATTAAAAGGAATTGCTCAATTGATTAAACACTGTCCCATGTACTATATATTTGGCCCATTGCATTGTTAGTAAGCAGACAATTATCTGACAGCGAAGATCATCAATAAAACAGATGATTTCTCTTGCTTTCTTTAGAGGCTGAGTATTGTGTTCTGTTCATTGTCAATAAGAAGAGAAAAATGATGGTGGAATTATAGTTCATGATGATGCTGAACCCTTTGTGTAGATTTCTAATGGCAAATTTAAGACTTGTCCACTGATTGCACATATTTGGCAGTAACAGATAAATAATGATGCAAATTAGATTCAGATAGTTCAGGGCATGAGTATATTAGTGTCAGGAATAGTGCAATCTGTAGATATTAAAATGGTAATGGTTTTTAAAAACCATTTAATCTTAAACTGTGCCATCATTTGCTAAAATGTTTCTGCATTTGTTGCTCAGTAGAAGCTTGCCAAACTGCTGTATTTGATCGTGTTTAAAATGTGTAAATAAATATGCAGTTCAATTTCCCATGAAATAAATAATCATTTGCCTTTTCAGATGTAGTTAGTTTACTTCTAAACAAATCAGCTTGCCACATAAAACAAGCAAAGCATCAAGGGCCAATTTTTTCTCATTCAGAGCTCTCTATATATGCATCAGAATATCCCTGTAGATTTCCTGGAGTAATTTGGGCAGTAAATTATTATCCATCTTCTAGAAGACATTTTATGTTGTATTCATTTTACCGTGTCCATCTTATATGACCCTGAAGCAAATGTTCCCTATATTTCACCATACTTTATTTTTAGACTGTGTGTTTTATACGGCTGTTTTTTCAGCAACCATGTCAAGTGCACATGTGATACCATACAAATAACTGGTTTTGACCTATGCCCATGTTGAGCCAAAGGTATGCTATAGTCACACTGGTGATCTTGACGATGGTGGACAGTTTTTAATCTCTGAGAGCTTTACTTATATGTTCTTTGAAGTCAAGGAGCATTCCACATACTTCAGTACTTGAATTCTCAAGAGTCAAAATTTTGTCTATGGAGTCATCTTGCACCTGTGTTTTGAAATCAGGGTCTTCCAAACTTTCAGAATATTTATCAATGTAACAAAGTGTTTGGGGCAACACTAGTATTGAAAGAACCTTGTAGCAGCCAAAGCCCCCAAACTCCAGGAGACCCCCAGATTGGTTTCTGCTGTTCCTTAAAAAAAAATTAATAAAGTATCAAATTATGCAATCTGGTCTAGTGAAATCATTTACTAAAGGTTTTTATACTTAGTGTAAAATCCTATATCACTTTACCAACACATCTCCAATGTGTATGCTAATTTACTCTTTACTCTAAAAGCAACAGTGATTATACTGTTTGTCATGCAGTGCAATGACAAACAGGTGCAATTTAAAGTCACCATATGGGTAATTTTATCTTTACCCTTGATAATGTATATTTTGAATGACCAGTTCAGGAAACACTGTAACTTACTATTTTCATTTAAGAAAATAAGTGCATGAAATAATAGAACATGATATCCATGTTACCAGGAAGGTCTGTGCCTGACAGTCATTAGTTTAACAATTCTTTGGACAGTTGTTGTCAAAACTTTTTTATTATTATTATTTTTAAGACAAAGATTTTTAATATTCCTTATTTGTTTTGGACCCTTTTTAATGTGTTAATTGAATTCAGTGTTATAACTGCATATGTTCTCAATAGGACCTAGCATTGGAGACAGACTTTCATTATTATTCTCAATTTCTGTTTATATCAAAGTTTTTCAAAAGGAATCAAAA